>NC_064837.1:79023552-80273552 GCF_024166365.1 Elephas maximus indicus | reverse complement strand
TGTCATTCAACAATGTCCTTAATTTGCAATAAAACATACCAATTATTGTTGAACACGGCAGCACTCATGGTGTAGTGGTTAAGATTGTGTGTCAACTTGGCTGGGCCATGATTCTCAGTGTTTTGGCAGTGGTATAATGTTGTGATCACTTTCCTTTTGAGATCTGATACATGGCCACCCCATGATGGGATTGGCTCTGAGTAGCCAATCAGCTGAAGGGCAGTTTCCTTAGGCATGTGGGCTGCATCAACTGTGGGCAGATGTTCAGGCAGGGCTCTGGGGATTTTTCTTCTTCTGGATCCTGCAGCTGGCTCTTGTTTGTCCAACCTCTGGTTCTTGGGAGTTGAGCTAGCAGCTTATCTGCAGTCTTGCCTGACGATCTTGGTATCTGTGGATCTTCACAGCCTGTGAGCAACAGCCCTGCTCTCCAGCCTGCCTATCTTGGGTTCACCAGGCCCTGGGGCTACATGAATCAGGAGAGGCCTCTTTCCTGACCCAGGGACTTGGGAACTTACAGTCTCTACAACCACATAAGTCATTTCCTTGATATAAATCTCTCTCTCTCTGTATATACATGTATATATGTGCGTGTGTATTTATATACTTTACTGGTTTTGCCTAAGAAACGTGGTATATAAACCCATGGATTTCTGCTCATTTTTGGAGAAGGAGATAGAAGCAAAAGGTCTCTCTGACTCTATGTCTAAAGTCTGAGAATCCTGCTGAGACACTGCTCACTATAACCAATCTCAGGCCCTAGCTATGGTGGACCTCCTCTGATTTCAAAGGGTGGGCAAGGCTCCTCCCTAAGACCACTCATTAAAGGTAGAAGCCTGAAGTCAAAAATTTGGACTCTAAAATTTAAGCGAACATTGTAATTCTCAATTCTGATTCCCCAATGCTAAACAAATATTTTGAGGTCTTACGTACTTTGCCAGAACTACCTTGCAATAAACAAAACGAGTTTATGCATGGCAAACCTGAGCACTTATTTATTTATTCTTAAGATAATATCCTCCAGGATAGGTGCCCTCTCTCTAACAGCCTCCTGGCTATCTAGAAATCTGGTACTGTCTGTGAGTACCACAGAGTTTTGGCATGTTGTCCCACAGGGAGTTAAGTGCCTTGCTCAGATCACACAGCTAGTAAGTGAGTGATATAAGATGGGAAGTGAGCTCAGGAGGTCAGGCTGAACAGTGGGCACACCTCCACCATCATCATCACTCAGTTTCAATTGGGCCAATTTGAGGAGCAAATTGTCAAGAGCGTTGAAATACGATCAGCCATAAGGAACCATAGTGAGTATTCACGCAAGTAAGATTTGCTTGTGACCAGGACCAGAATTCCCTTCTAATGTGTCTTCTCCACCTCTTTAAGGTGATCTAGGAGAAGCAGTTTGCAATGGGCACATTTTGACGTGGGGGGAAGAACCCAGACGTCACAGTTAGAATAAGACTCCACATTAACCTCTGAGTTGTGGCAGCCTCCGATTTTTCATCTAGAAATGCAGGTAGTAACATCTACCTTGGAGGTTTTTGTGACAAGGCCTCAACACTATGTGTGCTGCACCTAGCAGAGTGTCTGGCATGTAGTAGGTCCTCAGTAAGTTGCAGCTACCAGAGCCAGAAGAGTGAGAAACAGACTTTTGATTTTTCTGGAATCCAGATTCTGGTTTCCATGTTAGTTGGCTGACCCACCCAAGCCCTCACCCTGATATGATCTTTAGACCTTAACCCTTGAGACTGGTTTCCTAAAATCACCTTTAAGTCAAATAGTCAAATAAATAGCTTAGTAAAGACCATTTTCCCTTAAGCATTGGGCTCTTCTGAAGAATTATTTATGTGTGGTTTCAAGAAACAAACTCCTTGGCCAGACTAGAAGTTGTGTCTCAGGGTAAACTGTTATTATACAAACACTGTTCTGGATTTTTTACTCCCCAGTCAAAAATGTTACCCTGATTTCCAAGTCATATATTAAATAAACTTCAATCAGTTTCTATTATTGGTTTAATATGATTTTTGTTTTAACAGAAGTAATTGTCCTTCCCAATGCCAGTGACAAACACCTCCACCTTGGAATGTTGGCCATATTAATAAAAAAGACCAGCTAAACGCATTTGCTCTCCAGCTGTGATATCAGCACTCACTCTCAGGCTCAATATCAAAGGAGAGACCGGAATTCAACCTGGTTTTTTTTTTAGTAACAAGATGATGAAAACTGAGAATCAATGCTAACATCAATTGTATGGCTGTCTGCCTTTCTTTTAATCAAGTTCTATGCTTTGATTTTCTTGGAGATCTGTGTTGCTGGCAATTCTGTGAAATTTAAAAAGCAAGAACCTCATATATCTAACAAAAAGTTTCCCAGCAATCAGTTTGAAGACTACCCCTTACTGAATACAATGGGTGTTTTCAAATCATATGGGAACATGAGTATATCCAGCATAGTCCCTGGACCTCAGTAAGTATGCCTTTTGATTGGTAATTTGCAAGGCTGAGTTATCCATGCAGGTGATGGCAATGCATGTTTTTTCTTGCTATACTTTCTTCTTAGAATAATAGGCTGTTAATTCAATTACTGACATTTGCAGATTATGTGAGGCGCTGGGCAAGTTATCAAGAAAACAAAATCTAATACACTCAGGAGCTTGCAGGAGGGGGAAAGGCATGAACAGGTGCCTACACATAGGCTCAGTCCCCTGTCGCAGGCACCTTTAGGAAGGTTTTGTCCTACAGGTCACCCTGAGCCTGAGCATGACAGATGGAAACTATCAAATGACAACGGCTCTGAACAGAGAAATTCTGCCCTCTCCAAGCTGTGCAAAGACCCTGGGATCAAGGCTGAAGTTGAAGCTGCTGGTACCCAGGGTGCAGTCTCCTTGGACCACCATCACATTGACATACACACACACACACACACACACACACACACACACTCACTCTCATTTACACAGTCACACATACAGTCACTCACATAAACATACATACTCCCACTCAGATTCACTCATACATTTCCGGATGTACAACCTCACACACACTAACACATTCACTCATACGCTCGCACATGCACACACGCACACACTCATATATTCTCTCCCACATACTTACACAGTCACACACACATGCTCAAAAACACCTCCCAGCTTGATGACCAACCTGCTGAGTTCTCCCAGGACCGCCCATAGTTTTAACACTGAAAGTCCTGGCCCATCCCTCGCGGCAGAGGATTTGATGAGGTCAGAGTTTCTTCTCTTACTGAAAAACATGCAAGCTAATGTTACCTCCGCATTCTCTTCGCTGGAAAACAATGTCAGGTTACACCCGTTGAAATCCGGGCAGACACTTGTGTTTTCTTGAATTTCAAGATGCGCTCTGTTTTACCTGGGCTGAAAGTGCTTTAACGATCTCATAAGGATAACACCATGGATTTTTTCCTCTGCAAGTACAGAGGCTACCGTGATACAGTTTTGCCGAGTAAACCCTGCTTTAGCAAGAGCCAAAATTACCGAACTCATTACAGAAAAAGAGAAACCAAAACACAGTTTCTCTCATTCTGCGTGATTTAGTCAGAAGATTTGATGAGGTCAGAAAGTTTTTTCTCTTACTGAAAAACATGCAATCTAATGTTGCCTCTGCATTCTCTTAGCCGGAAAAGAATCTCAAGTTACTGTTACTGCAAATCGCAGATTCGAGCCACCTGCCGCAAAGCCGATACTGAGACACCCCAGTGCCGTCGAGTCAATTCCCACTCGTAGCGACAGGAGAAGGTTTAAGCCAAAAGAGGGCGTTATTGAGCACTGGTGTCCAAGAGACAGAGAGGGTTAAATTTCTCCCAAATTCTGTCTCCCCCTAAAGGGCTAACGGGAGGGTTTTATAGGAGGAAAAGTTCAGGGTTTAGTGATTTCCAGGAGTTCTGACCTGTCTTTGAGGTGGACATGATGATAAAGTGATCTATCATTGAAGCCTTGTAAGTCTCTTCCTGTCATTCTGGAGTCTTGCCAGTCTCTTCATGCCATCCTGGTTTCTGTCAGGGTTTAGAGATGTCCAGGAATGTTGACTCCTTTTTGAGGTGGACCTAAGCTTTGTTCAGCTATCTCAGTCTCCTGTGTTTTTCTTCCTGGGAAAGGAACATAGTGTAATCAACAATAAAATAATTGATTGCCTCATTTTTCTTTAAAGGAACAATCACGAGACAGATTTTAGAGCAAGTAAATACGTTCCAAAGACTAGGGATTAATCACAGTTTATACAGCTATACTAAAACAAACTAGAAAATTTACTTCCTCTAATATTAAAACAGTAAAGAAAATATATTTTCTCTACTTCATTACACCCTTTGAAATCTGAACAGACACTTGGCTTTTCTAGGATTTCAAGACGCGCTCTGTTTTACCAGGCCGTGATTGCGCTTTAAAACCTCTTAACGATAACACCATGGAGTTCTTCCTATGCAAGTACAGGGGCTACAGTGATGTAGTTTTGCTGAGTAAACCTTGTGTTTGCAAGAGCCAAAGTTAATGAATTCATTGCAGGAAAGAGAAATCAAAAGACAGTTTCTCTCATTCTGCCTGATTTAGTCAGAGGATTTGATGAAGTCGGAAAGTGTTTTCTCTTACCGAAAAACATGCAAGTTAGTGTTGCCTCTGCGTTCTCTTGGTTGGAAAACAATGTCGTTACACCCTTTGAAATCTGGGCAGACACTTGGGCTTTCTAGGATTTCAAAATTTGCTCAGTTTTATCTGGGCGTGAATGTGCTTTAAAGATCTCTTGAGGATAACATAAAGAAGTTATTCCTTTGCAAGTACAGGCACTACCACGATGTCATTTTACTGAGTAAACCTTGTGTTTACAGGAGCCAGAGTGACCAAATTCATTGCAGGAAAGAGAAACCAAAAGACAGTTTCCCCCTTTCTGGCTGTTTTAATCAGATGATTTGACGGGGTCAGAAACTTCTTCTCTTACTGAATGACATGCGAGGTCATGTTGCCTGTGCATTCTCTTAGTTGGCAAAGAACGTCAAGTTACACCGTTGAAATCCAGGCAGATACTTGAGTTTTCTAGAATTTCAAGATGCGCTGTTTTACCAGGGCGTGAATGTGCTTTAACGATCTCTTAGCGATAACAGCATGGAGTTATTCCTCTGCAAGTAAGGGGCTACAGCGACGTAGTTTTGCTGAGTAAACCTTGTGTTTGCAACAGCCAAAATTGCTGAAATCATTGCTGGAAAGAGAAACTAAAAGACAGTTTCTCTCATTCTGCCTGATTTAGTCAGAGGATTCGATGAACTCAGATATCTTTTTCTCTTACTGAAAAACGTGCAAGCTAATGTTGCCTCTGCATTCTCTTAGTTGGGAAAAAAGGTCAAGTTACACCCATTGAAATCCGTGGAGACACTTGTGTTTTCTAGGATTTCAAGATGCGCTCTGCTTTACCTGGGCGTGAGGGTGCTCTAACAATGTCTTAAGGATAACACCACGGAGTTCTTCCTCTGCAAGTACGGGGCTACGGCCACGTAGTTTCGCTGAGTAAACCTTGTGTTTGCAGGAGCCAAAGTTACCGAATTCATTGCTGGAAAGAGAAACCAAAAGACAGTTTTCCTCATTCTGCTTGTTTTAATCAGAAGATTTGACAAAGTCAGAAAGTTTTTCTCTTACCGAAAGATGTGCAAGCTAATGTTGCTTCTACATTCTCTTAAGCGGGAAAGAATGTCAAGTTACTCCCACTGAAATCTGGGCAGACACTTGGGTTTTCTAGGATTTCAAGATGCGCTCTGTCTTACCTGGGCGTGAGTGTGCTCTAACAATGTTTTGAGGATATTACCATGGAGTTCTTCCTCTGCAAGTACAGGGGCTACAGCGATGTAGCTTTGGTGAGTAAGCTTCGTGTTTGCGAGAGCCAAATTTACCAAAATCATTGCTGGAAAGAGAAAACAAAAGACAGTTTCTCTGGAGGGTTGCTCCCACTCACCGCTGCCCAGGGTTCATCATTTCCTCCATCGCTGTGAGGGAACCAGCTTCCAGTTGTAATTTCTCACAGCTCTGCCTTCACCTTCTCTCCAGCACCACGTTCCTCAAGCGTTAAAGCACTCAGGAATTACATGCCGAATCCCCGGCCCTACCTGCAGAATTTCAGATCCCACAGTTCTGTGGGGAACCCAGGAAGTGCTGAAGCTGCCAGCTCTTTGAGCAACACTTCACAATGTAATGCCTTCCTGGAGTTTAGATTTGGAAGCAAAACCTTGGAAGTGTGTTCGCCACACCTGGCCTGCTCTGCCTCCTGCCAGCTTCTCTTTGAGCCCATGCAGTATCAGGTCTTCGGTCACCTCAAAGACAGGGGAAACCTGAGAACCCAAGTCTTTCCTGAGACTCTTATTCTTTCAAAATGAAACACGCCTGGGGAAGCGGCCATTTGGCCTCTTCCAATTCTGCTCGTGAGGCTCCGTGTTTATGCGGCAAAGACTCAGCAGGGCTCAATTCTCACAAAATCCCAAGGCCACCCACCGCTCTTTATAGTGGCATTATTAGCAAAACAATTAACTCTAATTTGATCCCAACTCTGAGGCTGATGTAAGGTAAAATTTATTCCATTGAATGTTCTCCCTTGAAGAAAACTCATCAAGAAAACGTACCTGGTGCTAGCTTTTCACAGCCTCTAATTTTTTAATATTAGTATATGAGTCGGAATCAACTCTATGGCAAAGGGTTTTTTTTTTTTTTTTTTAAATACTAGCATAGGAGCCCTTAACCTGCAGTGGTTAAGAGCTCTGCTGCTAACCGAGAGTTCAAACCTACCAGCTGCTCAGCAGGAGAAAAGACCTGGTGATCTGCTTCCTGAAAGATTACAGCCTTGGTAGCCCTATGGCAGTTCTACTATGTCCTATAGGGTGGCTGTGAGTCAGAATTGACTGGACAGCACACAATAACAACAATATTTGCATAAGAAAAGTCAAGCCATCTGCCACCACTAGGCTTATAGCTGACTTTTAGCACACCTGACAAAGATGTTCTAAGAATATTTAGTCTTTTTCAAACAAATCCATTGATGTAAGAGAGGAACGCAGGTGAAGCTTCTTAAATTAATGTGATTTACCAAGGAATTTTTTCCTCTGTTGTTGAGTGCCATGGATTCATTCCAGCTCATATACAACCCATGTGACAGGGTAGAACTGCCCTACAGGGTTTTCTTGGCTGTAATCTCTACAGAAGTGGATCGCCAGGTTTTTGTTGTGCAGAGCCGCTGAGTGTTTTCTAACAGCCAACATTTTGGTTAGCAGCCGAGCACTTAACTGTTCATCTTAACATTAAGAGTCGGAATCAACTCAATGGCAATGGGTTTGGGTTTGGTTTTTACTGAACTGTTGAGTCACAAGGGCTCCTATTACCTCTGTTACATAAACTAAAAGTAATTCCGGAGAAATCCTGACATCTGCCAACATGAATCACTGAATTGTTCCTAAGCATTCACTCTTGAATGAAGGTCACATTGCAGATGTGCCCTTATAAAATCTAAAGATAAAATAAGATGGAAACAAGGAGCTTCTGCTGGCAAAATCAATTCAAGACTAAATCCTCTCATATTGGAGGAGACCCTGTCTTGCTTGTTTATCTCTCAGGCCACTGGGACTTGAAGTGTGACAGTTTTAATGCTTTTGGTACAAAATGGGATGCACCACGAAGTAGAAAGAATCCTGGGTGAGATATTTCTTTGGTAAAACTAGTAAAACCAGTTGCCGTGGAGCCAACTCTGACTTATGGTGATTCCATGTGTGTCAGAGTCAAAATGTGATTCGTAGGATTTTCAATGACTGATTTTTTTTGGAAGGAGATTACCGGGACTTTCTTCTGAAGTACCTCTGGATTGACTCAAACCTCCAACCTTTCAGTTAGCAGCCAAGTGCTGTCAGTGTTTGTACCACCAGGTCTGGTTCTGTAGGGTAATTCTATTCAGCTATATGCATCCCCTGTTAATGGAGTCAGTTCCGTTCGTGCCCGAAGCATGCTGGGGATGAACTCAGGGTGGGCTTTGGCGAAGGTACAAGGCCAGGAGTGGCATGACTGGGACAGTGGCCAAGGCCAAGAAGCACCTTAGCAACAAGAAAAAAAACATCTGGGCCTGGACATGAAGTCCCTGGGAACACTGACTGCCCAGGGATGTGGGAGAAAAACAATGAGCCTTGGTCCCAATTGGAATGCTATATGAGCTTGTGTCTCTTGCTAGGCAGTTGTGGACAGCTAAACTGGTCCAGCCGCCCCCCCGGGCCACGGTCCCATAAGTAAGCTTCCCAATAAACCATGTGTCATGATCGCTGGTTCCGGAGTCTTTCTTCGGTCTCTTGGAGATGTGGCCAACCTTGGGTTCAGGTGCCACTGGGTTGTCACACATTAGGTTCACACACACCCTCCTCTTCCCTCGTCCTTTTCTACTCGGAAGCTAGAAATCTAGAAACCTAATGAAGCAGCCTCCTTCACTCCTAGAAGTGACCAGGTGACCCACTTCTGGTGTGACATTCAAGTGGAAATTTCTGGTCGGGCTTCTGGAAAGTTTTCGCTGCTTTCCTTTGGCACTTTGTCTTTCCTACTCTTTACTTTTCTTACCTCCTTCCTCCCTAGAAGGCAAACCTGGTACCTCAGAGGGAAGTAGCTTCATCATGAGAATGAAGATCTCTGTGCTAAGAGTGCTAAAGGCTAAATTATGGAAAGAGTCTGAATCCATCTCTCCAGTCCAGACAGCCTACTGCTCCTACTCTTTATTGCATGAGACAAAACACTGTAGCAGACAGATTTGTTCTCCACCGAGGTCCCCTTGGCCAGGCCAGGACACCTATTCCTCAGCTGTTGCGAGTGTTGGCTGTGTGCAGCTCAAAGAGGCCCCCTGAAATGCCCTCAGCCAGCTGGAGCTGCCATGCCCAGCAACCCTGGAGGTTACCCCTACCCCCTGCAGGCAGAGCAAACCTAATGATGCACTCCTACAGGTAGGGACAGATTACCCAATAAGCAAGGTAGCTGTAGTACACAATTTTACCTGTTTTTCATCACATCTTTGATGTGAAATTGTGCATCACAGCTTAGTAAGTAAATGCAATTAAACTCATGTGTACCTTGCTTACTGGTTAATCTGCTCCTGCCTACAGGCATTGCCTCACTGGGGTGATAGCTGTGTGTGCTATTCATGTTCCAGAGTGGGCCACAAGGTCAGGCTGGGGCAGGCACCAGCAGAACCCAGGCTTTCCTGTGTCTTCCTGCCCAGCGGCTTTCCTCTCTGTTTTACAAGTGCTCTGAAGCCTTCCCACAGTAGTCACCTACACAAAACCCTGGATTCGGCTTGGCTTCTAGAGAAACAGACCCAAGACAAACAGTTTACATGTTTAAGTCACTTGGTACTTTTTGGTAACTGTATGCAGCTTTTATAATTCCAGGTCTTCTGTGACTTGAAGCTGAACCCAGTCTTAAGCAATACGCTCTCAGATGCCGATCAGGGGCAGCGGGAAGACATTCAGGTGCACCAAAAGCAGAGAAAGCAATACAGGAGTCACAGCTGAGGCTGTGTCCTCTAATCAACTGCTGGACGGGTCTAGCTCTTCCTGTGGCTCTCAGACCTCTCTGTAACAGACTGCCTTCTGGGCAGAGTTATTCATGACATCTGGCCACAACTTCTGTTTTAAGCCCTCTTATGGTGGCAGTAGTGCTCCTTCTATTCTCACTGCCCCATGTGCCCCCACCCAGATGGTCCAGAGGCTAAAATTCTCCCGGATCATGTCATTACATTTACTGGCTGAGGTTTCAGGGCACTGAGCTCAGTCCCATAGTATTCCGTGACTGCATAACTGCACAGTACAGAACACAGTGACCTTCCCACATAACCCTTAGGACATGTGGCCCTGAGCCTGAGACCTGCACCACAACTGCAGGAAGAGGAAGTGTTGAGTCACCTAACTTAATAGAAGTCAATACATTTCCCCTCCACATCCTTGCCACTGCCGGTTACAATACTCATTATACAATCCCTTGCCTGCATCTCTGCAAACATTGACCCCACCCCCTGGACTAAATATAAACTCTGCCCTCCTTTGTGTTCATGTTTCCCTCTTCTCATTTCTCTAATAGAGGTGGCTCTCTCCTGCTTACACTGATCCTGCTTCTATTTGCTCTGTACAAACAGGCACGCACTCTCACAAGGTCCTCTACCTTTGGCTACTGGAGTCTGGATGTTTCCCTCAATAAAGCAGTCATCTCGGTCTCCCATGAGGGCCCCTCTCCTGGGCCAGCCACTTAGGTGTCAGTGTTCCCCAGTTGCAGACTTTGAAGCCATGGTTCCTGCGTTGTACAACTCCAGGAGGAATCTTTCCCATCACAAGCAGCAGCCCTTTTCTCTGTATATCAATTCAAACCATATGAAACTGCCATTTTTACAGGTCAAAAACATCTGAATATCAGCAATTTGTTCCACCTGTGTGCATTCCTGGTGACTTCCTAACCACCTCTAAGCTGCTAATTGCCAAATCTATACCTTTGGTCAAAATGCTCTTCTGAGCTTCTGCCCCATGTATTTAATGGCCTGTGTGTGAAATTGGCCAATTCTAAATGAATGATAAAGTCAACATATCCAAAAGTGAACTCCCAGTTTCCCCTCAGAGCCCCTCTTTGGCTGTACTTTCAGCTCTGCGAATTGTCCCAGTGTCTGCCAAGTGGTCTAGGCCAGAAATCTAAGAATAATGCTTGGCTCCCCTGTCATTCACTCCCCATAAAAAAATGCATGATTGAAACCAGCAAAGTCTGCTTAGTGTCCAGAAAAGAGGCCCCCATGACTCCACCAGTGCCATTGCCTGAGGTGACAAGATCTTCTCCCTGGTCTCTCAACCCCCTAAGAGTGCTTAAGCCTATCTCTTCCAAGGTGATCCTTCTAAGTACACATCTATTGTGTCCCTCCCCATCATTGGTGTCATTCAGCCTTTCATGGCCTGGCTGCTGCCTCTTTCTACACACCTCTCATTCCTATTCCAAATGTGCCCTCACTCCAGCCACATGGAAACTGCTTTTAATTCCTCCAGAACAGAGTTTTCAAACTGTGGGTCTTGTGTGAGTGTGACCTGACCCTACAAAATTTCCAGTAGTCCTTAAACTAGCCCAAGCCAGATTTGGCCCACCTGGCTTATGCAGAAGCTGTGACTGCTAATTGACCTCAAGAGTGGGCACAGCAATAGGTGGAATGAATCAGAAGAAAAATCATCACCCCAACCCTATTCCAAGGTGAGAGATTGGACAAGAACCAAATCACCTCCTGTTTCCTGTCCGCCTTCTAGAATTTTTCATCCCCAGTAAGACTGCAAGCCTGCAAGGAAACCCTGGTGGTGTAGTGGTTAAGTGCTGTGGCTGCTAACCAAAGGGTTGGCAGTTCAAATCCTCCAGGTTCTCCTTGGAAACTCAACGGGGCAGTTCTACTCTGTCCTATAGGGTCACTATGAGTCGGAATTGACTTGACGGCACTGGGTTTGGTTTTTGGTTTTTTAAAGCCTACAAGTCTCCCATCTTGCTGCCCAAAGCACATATATATAAGCCCTGCTTCCCCATAGCTCAGCTGCTAACCAGAAGGTCTGCAATTCGAATCCACCAGCCACTCTTTGGAAACTCTATGGGGCAGCTCTACTCTGTACTATAGGGTTCCTACGAGTCATCAATGACTCTAAGGCAGTGGGTTTAGTTTTTGCTTTGTTTTCCTCATAGCTTGGGGAGCCGGATCTGAGGAACTTTCTCCTGGCTCCTTGCTCTGAGCACTGCAATAAAGTTACTTTCTCTTTCTCAAAGACCAGTGTCCTGATTATTGGCAAGTCTGAGCGTGCCAGACAGAACTCACCTCCTAGGGTTCAGTAACATGAGGAACTTCTAAATTTTGAGGTGCCAGCAGGTCTAATTGGGTGGATTTTAGAACTAAAATTAAGCATTCCATCCTGAAATTAAACTGAGGGTTTTACCTCTACACTCCAGATAACCATTAGGCTTCTGTTAAAGTTGCTGTTTAAAAAAACAAAGCTCAGTTGTGCTTGTTATGTTAAGGGTGTTCCTGCAGTTGTCATTAGAAAAGGCTTCATTGAGGTGTTAAAGTAAATTAGAGCCTATAGAGAAACATGTTTTAACTACCTTAGAGAAATTCCTCGGCAAGCCATTATCTCTTTTCTCTCAGCTAAATAAGCAGAATTTATTTACACTTTCCTAACTAATGGTCCAGAAACCCTGGTGGCGTAGTGGCTAAGTGCTATGGCTGTTAACAAGTTGGGAGTTCAAATCCACCAAGTGCTCCTTGGAAGCTCTATACGGCAGCTCTACTCTGTGTGTGTGTGTACTATACAGGGTGAGAACGAAATGGTATGTTCTTCAGACATAAGATGGAAGAAAAGAACAACAAAAAACTTTGAACCAAACAACATCGGTTTCATGATAAAACATAAAAGGACCTTACGGGTACATCAGCCGCACTGGTACATCCTGCAGGAGAAGAGCCTGAGCCTGATGATTCATTCAGGGATGATTAGTGGTCTGCAGTTCATGTCTCAGTCCAGTTTCTTCCCACCACCCCAGTATCCTTCTCTTGGACATCAGCCTCAAGACGGTGAATGTTCCCTACATATCTGAATGCACTACAGTGTTGTGGCTGCTCACCTCTTTTTTGCAGGGTTTCCTAGATTTGAGGAACTCTTCACATTTAAGTCCCACCTCCCCTGTGTGGAAGCCAGGACTCAGTTTCCTAAAATCCCTTAGAGTTCTGCTTGGCATGTGAACTTGGTTCTGCAGGTCAGATCCACCCAAGCAAGACTGGTTCAGAAGGGCAGAGGTGGAAAGAGGCTTGATGTAGGACAGCAATTTTTCTGGCTAGAGGACAATAATGGTTTCTGTCTTTGGGGTGTTTGCCAGGCTGAGCTCCAAACCCAGATGTGGCCTCAGCACTGTTTGTGCGGTTGGGTGCCAGAAAGCAGAATCCCAGAGGGCAGTGAACACTGTAGCTTCTACTCCTGGCAGAGGTCATAATAGGAATGATTCTCTTAACCAGGACAGTACTGCAGCTTAGTTTTACATGTTGTTCATTCTTAGAGACTTATCCTCCAGGCTACTTTTCCAGACTACCTAATAATTCAAATATCCACTTAAAGTTACTTTATTAAATTCCTTTTAGCTTAAAGTAGCCAGAGAGGATGCAGATGTCTATAAAATGCATATGCAAAAATTATTAGGTAGCATGTGACCAAATACTGAGAGGATCTATTGGATCGCACATCTGCTGGTAGGAAGTATGCCCACAAGCTAAATTAGAAGCCTATAAAATAATTGGTGTCGTAGAAGGGCATTTATTCAACAAATACTATTAAATGCCTATTAGGCACTAGGCACTGTGATAAATTTGAGTGTATTTGTCTTTAAATTCCCATTCATCTTCTATTCTTTTTATAAAATACTGTATCAGCAGGATTTTACCCCTTGCCATCAGGTCAATCCAATTCATAGCAACCCTACAGGACAGAGCAGAACTGCCCACATAAGGTTTCCAAGGAGTCACTGGTGGATTTGAGCTGTCGACCTTTTGGTTAGCAGCCAAACACTTAACCACTGTGCCACCAGGGCCCCAATACTATTTTTTTTTTAGATCTATAGAAATAAAAGCATTTTAATCAAACCTGTTATATACTGAATTTATCCGTCAGTTTGTGGTACTGTGGGGGCTTGTGTATTGCTGTGATGCTGAAAATTATGCCACCAGTATTCAAATACCAGCAGAGCCACCCATGGCAGACGGGTTTCAGCTGAGCTTCCAGACTAAGACAAACTAGGAAGAAGGACCCAGAAGTCTACTTCTGACAATCTTTAGCCACTGAAAACCTTATGAATAGCAGTGGAACATTGTTTGATATGGTGCCCTAAGATGAGCCCTTCAGGTTGGAAGGCACTCAAAGAGCTGCCTTCTCTAAGTAGAGTCAACTTTAATGACGGGGATGGAGTCAAGTTTTCTGGACCTTCATCTGCCCATGTGGCACGACTCAAAATGGGAAGAAACAGTTGCGAACATCCATTAATAATCGGAACATGGAATGTACAGAGTATCATTCTAGGAAAATAGGAAATCATCAAAAATGAAGTGGAATGCAAAAACATAGATATCCTAGGCATTATTGAGCTGAAATGGACTGGTATTGACCATTTCAAATCAGGCAATCATATGGTCTTCTATGCAGGGAATGAAAACTTGAAGAGGAATGGCATTGCATTCAGTGTCAAAGAACATTTCAAGATCTATCCTGAAGTACAACACTGTCAGTGATAGGATAATATCCATACCCCTACAAGGAAGACAAGTTAATATAACTATTATTTGAATTTATCCACCAACCACTAAGGCCGAAGATGAAGAAATTGAAGATTTTTACCAACTTTTGCAGTTTGAAATTAATTGAACATGCAATCAGGGTGCAATGCTAATTACTGGTGATTGGCATGTGAAATTTGGAAACAAAGAGGAAGGACTGGTAGTTGTAAAGTATGGCCTTGGTGATAGAAATGATGGTGGAGATCACATCACAGAATTTTGCAAGACCCACGACTTCCTCATTGCAAATACCTTTTTTCACCAACATAAACCATGACTATACACATGGACCTCGCTAGATGAAATACACAGGAATCAAATTGACTACATCTGTGGAAAGAGATGGTGGAAAAGCTCAATATCATCAGTCAGAACAAGGCCAGCGGCCGACTGTGGAACAGACCATCAATTGCTCATATGCAAGTTCAAGCTGAAACTGAAGAAAATTAGAACAAGTCCAAGACAGCCAAAGCATGATCTTGAGTATATTCTACCTGAATTTAGAGACCATTTCAGGAATTCATTTGACACTTTGAACACTAATAACCAAAGACCAGACAAGTTGTGCAATGACATCAAAGACACCATACATGACGAAAGCAAGAGGTCATTAAAAAGGCAGGAAAGAAAGAAAAGGTCAAAACGGATGTCAGAAGAGACTCTGAAACTTGCTTTTAAACATCGAGCAGCTAAAACAAAAGGAAGAAATGATGAAGTAAAAGAACTGAACAGAAGATTTCAAAGGGCAGCTTGAGAAGACAAAGAATGACATGTGCAAAGAGCTGGAGATGGAAAACCAAAAGGGAAGAACTCGCTCTGCATTTCTCAAGCTGAAAGAATTGAAGAAAAAATCCAAGCCTCAAGTTGCAGTATTGAAGGATTCTAATGGGGAAAATATTAAATGACTCAGGAAGCATCAAAAGAAGATGGAAGGAGTACATACAGTCACTATACCAAAAAGAATTAGATGACATTCAACCATTTCAGGGGGTACCATATGAGCAGGAATCAATTGCACTAAAGGGAGAAGTCCAAGCTGCACTGAAGGCGTTAGAGCAAAACAAGGCTGCAGGAATTGATGTAATACCAACTGAGATGTTTCAACAAACAGATGCAGAGCTGGAAGTGCTCATTCATCTGTGCCAAGAAATTTGGAACACAGCTAGCTGACCAACTGACTGGAAAAGATCTATTTTTATGCCTATTCCCAAGAAGGGTGATCCCACCGAATAAGGAAATTATCGAATAATAGCAAGTAAAATTTTGCTGATGATCATTCAAAAGAGGCTGCAGCAGTATATCAACAGGGGACTGCCAGAAATTCAAGCCAGATTCAGAAGAGGATACGGAACCAGAGATATTATTGCTGATGTAAGATGAATTTTGGCTGAAAGCAGAGAACAGCAGAACGATGTTTACCTGTATTTTATTGGCCATGCAAAGGTATTCGACTTTGTGGATCATAACAAATTACGGATAACATTGCAAAGAATGGGAGTTTCAGAACACTTAATTGTACACATGAGAAACCTGTACCTAGATCAACAGGCAGTTGTTCAAACAGAGCTAGAGTATCCTCTGGGGTTTAAAGTCAGGAAAGTTGTGCATCAGGGTCATATCCTTTTCCCAAACCTATTCAATCTGTATGCGGGGCAAATAATCCACGAAACTGGACTATATGAAGAAGAACAGGGCATAAGGATGGAGGAAGACTCATTAACAACCTGTGTTATACAGATGACACGATGTTGCCTGCTGAAAGCGAAGAGGACTTGAAGCACTTCCTAATGAAGATCAAAGACCGCAGCCTTCAGTATGGATTACACCTCAACATAAAGAAAACCAAAATCCTCACAACTGGACCAAAAAGCAACATCATGATAAAAGGGTAAAGGTTGAAGTCGTCAAGGATTTCATTTTACTTGGATCCACAGTCAACACCCATGAAAGCAGCAGTCAAGAAATCAAAAGACACATTGCATTGGGCAAATTGGCTGCAAAAGACCTCTTTAAAGTGTTGAAAAGCAAAGATGTTACCTTGAAGACTAAAGTGTGACTAACCCAAGCCATGGTGTTTTCAGTTGCCTCCTATGTATGTGAAAGCTGGACAATGAATAAAGAAGACAGAGGAAAATTGATACCTTTGAATTGTGGTGTTGGAGAAGAATATCAAATATACCACAGACTGCCAAAAGAATGAACAAATCTCTCTTGAAAGAAGTACAATCAGAAAGCTCCTTAGATGCAGGGATGGAGAGACTACATCTCACATACTTTGGACATGTTGTCAGGAGGGGCCGGTCCCTGGAGAAGGACTTCATGCTGGGTAAATTAAAGGGTCAGCGAAAAAGAGGAAGACTCTCAATCAGATGGTTTGACACAGTGGCTACAACAACAGGTTTCAGTATAACAACGATTGTGAGGATGGTGCAGGACAGGGCAGTTTGGTTCTGCTATACACAGGGTTGCTGAGTTGGAAGCTAACAACAACAACAACATTAATAAAACAACAAAAACATTATATACTATTAAATCATCTTAAAGCTTTTGTAATTAAAGTGATATTCTAAATGCACTTAAAGGGGTATAACCCAAGTTAAGGGTGATATTTGTCATTTGCTTTTTCAGAAATTTATTGAGAAGGAAGTACCAGTTTTATATTTGAGAGCATTGACATTAGAGAGGGACACTTTTACTTAAGACTTTGTAAAGTTTTTTTTAAAGGTAGGCCTCTGAATTATTATTAGGATTCTGATTTCACTTGTGGGCTATTTCTCTTGTTTCCAGATCTTGTTTATTAGGATTTCAGAAAGGCCCAAACTGGGAGGAAAAGACAGCCATCAATCATCCTCAGCCCTGGCCCGCTCCCACATCTATAAGGAAAAGGATTTGCTATAAATTCCATTGAAAGGAGTTCTATAAAAATTGTTTTACTGAAATGGAAAACTAATCACCAGCTTTATATGGAAAGGAAAGAGGCCACAAACAGCCGAAGCAATCTTGAAGAAGAAGAACAAAATGGGAAACCTCACACTTTCCGATCTCAAAATATACTATACGGATGGCACTAGAAGAAAAAAAAAAAAAAAAAAAACAGTAATCAAAACAGCCTAGTACTGGTTCATTGATACAGACATATACCAGCGGAATAGAATTGAGAACCCAGAAGTAAATCCATCCATCTAAAAGCAGCTGATTTTTTTTAATTGTGCTTTAAGTCAAAGTTTACAAATCAAGTCAGTCTCTCATACGAAAACTTATACACACCTTGCTATGTACCCCTAGCTACTCTCCCCCTAATGTGACAGCCTACTCTTCCTCTCCACCCTGCATTCACCGTGTCCATTCAACCAGCTCCTGCTCCCTCTGCTGTCTCATCTCCCCTCCAGACTGGAGCTGCCTACATAGCCTCATGAGTCGACTTCAACCAAGAAGCTCACTCCTCACCATTATCATTTTCTATCTTCTAGTCCTTTCTTTTTTTTTAGTCCAGTCCAATCCCTGTCTGAGAGTTGGCTTCTGGAATGGTTCCAGTCTTAGGCTAACAGAGGTTCTGGGGGCCATAACCTCTGGGGTCCCACCAGTCTCAGTCAAACCATTAAGTCTAGTCTTTTTATGAGAATTTGAGGTCTGTCTCCCACTGTTCTCCTGCTCCATCAGAGATTCTCTGTTGTGTTTCCTGTGAGGGCAGTCATCAGTGATAGCCAGGCACCATCTAGTTCTTCTGGTCTCAGGCTGTTGGAGTCTCTCGTTTATGTGGCTCTTTCTGTCTCTGGGGCTCATATTTGTCTTCTGTGTTTAGTGTTCTTCATTCTCCTTTGCTGTAGCTGGGTTGAGACCAATTGATGCATCTTAGATGGCCACTTGCTAGGGTTTAAGAACCCAGATACCACTCATCCAAGTGGCATGCAGAACATTTTCCTAATAGATTTTGTTATGCCAATTGACCTAGATGTCCCCTGAGACTGTGGTCCCTGCTACTGTGGCCTTCAAAGCGTTTGGTTGTATTCAGGAAACTTCTTAGCTTTTGGTTTAGTCCTGTTGTGCTGACCTCCCCTGTATTGTGTGTTGTCTTTCCCTTCACCTAAAATAGTTCTTGTCTACTATCTAATTAGCAGATACCCCTCTCCCCCGACCCATAACCGTGGAAGAATATTTTCTTCTGTGTTTAAACTTTTTCTTGAGTTCTTATAACAGTGGTCTCATATGATATTTGTCCTTTTTCAAGTGATTAATTTCACTCAGCATAATGCCTTCCAGATTCCTCCATGTTATGAGATGTTTCAGAGATTCATTGTTGTTCTTAATCATTGCATAGTATTCTATTATGTGAATATACCATTATTTATCCATTCATCCCTTTATGGGCACCATGATTGCTTCCATCTTTTTGCTTTTATAAACAGTGCTGCAATGAACATGGGTGTGCATATATCTGTTTGTGTGAGGGATCTTATTTCTCTGGGATATATTCCAAGGAGTGGGATTGCTGGATCCTATGGTAGTTCTATTTCTAGCTTTTTGAGGAAGTGCAAAATCAATTTCCAAAGTGGCTGTACCACTTTACATTCCCACCAGCAGTGTGTAAGTATTCAAGTCTCTCCACATCCTCTCCAACATTTACTATTTTTTGTTTTTTTGATGAATGACAGCCTTGTTGGGGTGAGATGGAATCTCATTGTAGTTTTGATTTGCATTTCTCTAAATGACTAATGATAATGAGCATTTCCTCATGTATCTATTATCCCCTTGAACGTCTTCTTTGTTGAAGTATCTGTTCATATCCTTTGCCCATTTTTTAATAGGGTTATATGTCTTTTTGTTGTTGAGGTTTTGCAGTATCATGTAGATTTTAGAGATCAGACACTGATCAGATTTGTGGTAGCCAAAATTTCTTTCCCAATCTGTAGGTCGTCTTTTTACTCTTTTGGTGAAGCCTTTGAATGAGCATAAGTGTTTAAATTTTAGGAGCTCCCAGTTATCTAGTTTCTCTTCTGGTGTTTGCACATTGTTAATAATGTTTTGTATACTGTTTATGCTATGTATTAGGGCTTCTAGCATTGTCCCTATTTTTTTCTTCTGTGATTTTTGTCGTTTTAGGTTTTATATTTAGTTCTTTGATCCATTATGAGTTACTTTTTGTCCATGGTGTGACGTACGGGTCTTGTTTCATTTTTTTACAGATGGATATCCAGTTTGGCCAGCACCATTTGTTAAAGAGACTGTCTTTGCCCCATTTAACAGACTTTGGGCCTTTGTCAAATATCAGCTGCTCACAAGTGGATGGATTTATGTCTGGATTCTCAATTCTGTTCCATTGCTCTATGTATCTGTTGTTGTTCCAGTACCAGGCTGTTTTGACTGCTGTGGAGTTATAATAAGTTCTAAAATCAGGTAGTGTGAGGCCTCCCACTTTGTTCTTTTCAGTAATGCTTCACTTATATGGGGTTGCTATGAGTTGGAATCAACTCGACAGCACTGGGTTTGGTTTTTTTTTTTTTTTTTTTTCGGTTTTACTTATCCGGGGCCTCTTCTCCTTCCATATGAAGTTAGTAATTTGTTTCTCTATTTCATTAAAAAATGTCATTCGATTTTGGATCAGGATCGCATTGTATCTATAGATCACTTTGGGTAGAGTAGACATTTTTAAAACGTTGAGTCTTCCTATTCATGAGCAAGGTATGTTTTTCCATTTATATAGTTCTCTTGTGGTTTCAAGCAGTAGGGTCTTGTAATTTTCTTTGTATAGGTCTTTTACATGTCTGGTTAGACTTATTCCTAAGTATTTATCTTATTGGGGGCTATTGTAAATGGTATTGATTTGTTCATTTCCTCTTTGACATTCTCGTTGGTGTAAAGAAATCCAACTGATTTTTTTAAAATAATTTTTATTGTGCTTTAAGTGAAAGTTTACAAATCAAGTCAGTCTCTCATATAAACTTATATACACCTTACTACATACTCCCATATACTCTCCCCCTAATGAGTCAACCTGCTCCCTCCTTCCAGTCTCTCCTTTCATGACTGTTTTGCCCGTTTCTAACCCTCTCTACCCTCCCATCTCCCCTCCAGACAGGAGTTACCAAGACAGTCTCAAGTGTACACCTGATACAAGTAGCTCACTCCTCATTAGCATCTCTCTCCAACCCATTGTCCAGTCCATTCCATGTCTGATGAGTTGTCTTCGGGAATGGTTCCTATCCTGGGCCAACAGAAGGTTTGGGGACCATGACTGTCGGGATTCTTCTAGTCTCAGTCAGACCATTAAGTCTGGTCTCCTTATGAGAATTTGGGGTCTGCATCCCACTGTTCTCCTGCTCCCTCGGGGGTTCTCTGTTGTGCTCCCTGTCAGAGCAGTCATCGGTTGTGGCCAGGCACCATCTAGTTCTTCTGGTCTCAGGATGATGTAAGTCTCTGGTTCATGTGGCCCTTTCTGTCTCTTGGGCTCATAGTTATCGTGTGACCTTGGTGATCTTCATTCTTCTTTGATCCAGGTGGGTCGAGACCAATTGACGCACCATAGATGGCCGCTTGTTAACATTTAAGACCCCAGATGCCACACGTCAAAGTGGGATGCAGAATGTTTTCTTAATAGATTTTATTTTGCCAATTGACTAAGATGTCCCCTGAAGCCATAGTCCCCAAACCCCCGCCCTTGCTCCGATGACCTTTGAAGGATTCAGTTTATCCAGAAAACTTCTTTGCTTTTGTTCCAGTCCAGTTAAGCTGACCTTCTGTGTATTGAGTATTGTCCTTCCCTTCACCTGAAGCAGTTCTTATCTACTATCTAATCAGTAAATAAGCCTCTCCCACCCTTCCTCCCTCCCCCCTCTCATAACCACAAAAGAATGTGTTCTCAGTTTATACTATTTTTCAAGATCTTATAATAGTGGTCTTATACAATATTTGTCCTTTTACACCTGACTAATTTCACTCAGCATAATGCCTTCCAGGTTCTTCCACGTTAGGAAATGTTTCACAGATTCGTCACTGTTCTTTATCGATGCGTAGTATTCCATTGTGTGAATATACCGCAATTTATTTAACCAGTCAACCATTGACGGACACCTTGGTTGCTTCCAGCTTTTTGCTATTGTAAACAGAGCTGCAATAAACATGGGTTGCATATATCTGTTTGTGTGAAGGCTCTTATTTCTCTAGGGTATATTCCGAGGAGTGGGATTTCTGGGTTGTATGGTAGTTCTATTTCTAACTGTTTAAGATAACACCAGATAGATTTCCAAAGTGGTTGTACCATTTTACATTCTCACCAGCAGTGTATAAGAGTTCCAATCTCTCCACAGCCTCTCCAACATTTATTATTTTGTGTTTTTTGGATTAGTGCCAGCCTTGTTGGAGTGAGATGGAATCTCATCGTAGTTTTAATTTGCATTTCTCTAATGGCTAATGATCGAGAGAGCATTTTCTCATGTATCTGTTAGCTGCCTGAATGTCTTCTTTAGTGAAGTGCGTGTTCATATCCTTTGCCCACTTCTTGATTGGGTTGTTTGTCTTTTTGTGGTTGAGTTTCGACAGAATCATATAGATTTTAGAGATCAGGTGCTGGTCGGAGATGTCATAGCTGAAAATTCTTTCCCAATCTGTAGGTGGTCTTTTTACTCTTTTGGTGAAGTCTTTAGATGAGCATAGGTGTTTGATTTTTAGGAGCTCCCAGTTATCTGGTTTCTCTTCGTCATTTTTGGTAATGTTTTGTATTCTGTTTATGCCTTGTATTAGGGCTCCTAAGGTTGTCCCTATTTTTTCTTCCATGATGTTTATCGTTTTAGTCTTTATGTTTAGGTCTTTGATCCACTTGGAGTTAGTTTTTGTGCATGGTATGAGGTATGGGTCCTGTTTCATTTTTTTGCAGATGGATATCCAGTTATGCCAGCACCATTTGTTAAAAAGACTATCTCTTCCCCAATTGACTGACACTGGACCTTTGTCAAATATCAGCTGCTCATATGTGGATGGATTTACATCTGGGTTCTCAATTCTGTTCCATTGGTCTATGTGCCTGTTGTTGTACCAGTACCAGGCTGTTTTGACTACTGTGGCTGTATAGTAGGTTCTGAAATCAGGTAGAGTGAGGCTTCCTACTTTTTTCTTCTTTTTCAGTAATGCTTTACTTATCCGAGACTTCTTTCCCTTCCATATAAAGTAGGTGATTTGTTTCTCCATCACATTAAAAAATGACATTGGAATTTGGATTGGAAGTGCATTATATGTATAGATGGCTTTTGGTAGAATAGACATTTTTACTATGTTAAGTCTTCCTATCCATGAGCAAGGTATGTTTTTCCACTTATGTAGGTCCCTTTTGGTTTCTTGCAAAAGTGTACTGTAGTTTTCTTTGTATAGGTCTTTTATATCTTTGGTAAGGTTTATTCCTAAGTATTTTATCTTCTTGGGGACTACTGTGAATGGTATTGATTTGGTGATTTCCTCTTTGATGTTCTCTTTGTTGATGTAGAGGAATCCAACTGATTTTTGTATATTTATCTTGTAACCTGAGACTCCACCGAACTCTTCTATTAGTTTCAGTAGTTTTCTGGGGGGTTCCTTAGGGTTTTCTGTGTATAAGATCATGTCATCTGCAAATAGAGATAATTTTACTTCTTCCTTGCCAGTCCAGATGCCCTTTATTTCTTTGTCTAGCCTGATTTCTCTGGCTAGGACCTCTAGCACAATGTTGAATAAGAGCAGTGATAAAGGGTATGCTTGTCTGGTTCCCATTCTCAAGAGAAATGCTTTCAGGCTCTCTCCATTTAGAATGATGTTGGCTGTTGGCTTTGTATAAAAATGCCCTTTATTATGTTCAGGAATTTTCCTTCAATTCCTATTTTGGTGAGAGTTTTTATCATAAATGGGTGTTGGACTTTGTCAAATGCCTTTTCTGCATCAATTGATAAGATCATGTGGTTTTTGTCTTTTGTTTTATTTATATGGTGGATTACATGAATGGTTTTCCTAATATTAAACCAGCCTTGCATACCTGGTATAAATCCCACTTGGTCATGGTGGATTAATTTTTTGATATGTTGTTGAATTCTATTGGCTAGAATTTTGTTGAGGATTTTTGCATCTATGTTCATGAGGGATCTAGGTCTGTAATTTTCTTTTTTTGTGATGTCTTTACCTGGTTTTGGTATCAGGGAAATGGTGGCTTCATAGAATGAGTTAGGTAGTATTCCGTCATTTTCTATGCTTTGAAATACCTTTAGTAGTAGTGGTGTTAACTCTTGCCCGAAAATTTGGTAGAACTCTGCAGTAAAGCCATCTGGGCCAGGGCTTTTTTTTGTTGGGAGTTTTTTGATTACCGTTTCAATCTGTTTTTTTGTTATGGGTCTATTTAGTGTTCTACTTCTGATTGTGTTAGTTTAGGTAGGTAGTTTTTTTCTAGGAATTCATCCATTTCTTCTAGGTTTGCAAATTTGTTAGAGCACAATTTTTCATAATCATCTGATATGATTCTTTTAATTTCAGTTGGGTCTGTTGTGATGTGGCCCATCTCGTTTCTTATTCGGGGTTTTTGTTTCCTTTCCTGTATTTCTTTAGTCAGTCTGGCCAATGGTTTATCAATTTTGTTAATTTTTTCAAAGAACCAGCTTTTGGCTTTGTGAATTCTTTCAATTGTTTTTCTGTTCTCTAATTCATTTAGTTCAGCTCTAATTTTTATTATTTGTTTTCTTCTGGTGCCTGATGGATTCTTTTGTTGTTCACTTTCTATTTGTTCAAGTTGTAGGGACAGTTCTGTGATTTTGGCTCTTTCTTCTTTATGTATGTGTGCACTTATCAATACAAATTGACCTCTGAGCACTGCTTTTCCTGTGTCCCAGAGGTTTTGATAGGAAGTATTTTCATTCTCGTTGCATTCTATGAATTTCTTTATTCCCTCCTTAATGTCTTCTATAACCCAGTCTTTTTTGAGCAGGATATTGTTCAGTTTCCAAGTATTTGATTTCTTTTCCCTAATTTTTCTGTTACTGATTTCTACTTTTACGGCCTTGTGGTCTGAGAAGATGCTTTGTAATATTTCGATGTTTTGGATTCTGCAAAGGTTTGTTTTATGACCTAATATGTGGTCTATTCTAGAGAATGTTCCATGTGCGCTAGAAAAAAAAGTATACTTTGCAGCAGTTGGGTGGAGAGTTCTGTATAAGTCAATGAGGTGAAGTTGGTTGATTGTTGTAAGTAGGTCTTCCGTGTCTCTATTGAGCTTCTTACTGGAGGTCCTGTCCTCCGAAAGTGGTGTGTTGAAGTCTCCTACTATAATTGTGGAGGTGTCTATCTCACCTTTCAATTCTGTTAAAATTTGATTTATGTATCTTGCAGCCCTGTCATTGGGTGCATAAATATTTAATATGGTATATCTTCCTGGTCAATTGTAACTTTAATCATTATGTAGTGTCCTTCTTTATCCTTTGTGGTGGATTTAAGTTTAAAGTCTATTTTGTCAGAAATTAATATTGCTACTCCTGCTCTTTTTTGCTTATTGTTTGCTTGATATATTTTTTTCCATCCTTTGAGTTTTAGTTTGTTTGTGTCTCTAAGTCTAAGGTGTGTCTCTTGTAGGCAGCATATAGACAGATCGTGTTTCTTTATCCAGTCTGAGACTCTCTGTCTCTTTATTGGTGCATTTAGTCCATTTACATTCAGCGTAATTAGAGTTAAGTATGTGTTTAGTGTTGTCATTTTGATGCCTTTTTATGTGTGTTGTTGACAATTTCAATTTTCCACTTACTTTTTTGTGCTGAGGCGTTTTTCTTTGTAAGTTGTGTCTCTCTCATTTTCATAGTATTTGACTTTATGTTTGCTGAGTCGTTACGTTTTTCTTGGTTTTTATTTTGAGTTATGGAGTTGTTATACCTCTTTGTGGTTACCTTAATATTTACCCCTATTTTTCTAAGTAAAAACCTAACTTGTATTGTCGTATATCGCCTTGTATCCCTCTCCATATGGCAGTTCTATGCCACCTGTATTTAGTCCCTCTTTTTGATTATTGTGATCTTTTACATATTGACTTCAATGATTCCCTGTTTTGAGCATTTTTTTTTTAATTAATCTTAATTTGTTTTTGTGATTTCCCTATTTGAGTTGATATCAGGATGTTCTGTTCTGTGGCCTTGTGTTGTGCTGGTATCTGATATTATTGGTTTTCTGACCAATTTCCTTTAGTATTTCTTGTAGCTTTGGTTTGGTTTCTGCAAATTCTCTAAGCTTGTGTTTATCCGTAAATGTCTTAATTTCACCTTCATATTTCAGAGAGAGTTTTGCTGGATATATGATCCTTGGCTGGCAGTTTTTCTCCTTCAGGGCTCTGTATATGTCATCCCATTGCCTTGTTGCCTGCATGGTTTCTGCTGAGTAGTCTGAACTTATTCTTATTGATTCTCCCTTGAAGGAGACCTTTCTTTTATCCCTGGCTGCTTTTAAAATTTTCTCTTTATCTTTGGTTTTGGCAAGTTTGATGATAATATGTCTTGGTGTTTTTCTTTTTGGATCAATCTTAAATGGGGTTCGATGAGCATCTTGGATAGATATCCTTTCGTCTTTCATGATGTCAGGGAAGTTTTCTGTCAGCAGATCTTCAACTATTCTCTCTGTGTTTTCTGTTCTCCCTCCCTGTTCTGGGACTCCAATCACACGCAAGTTATCCTTCTTGATAGAGTCCCACATGATTCTTAGGGTTTCTTCATTTTTTTTAATTCTTTTATCTGATTTTTTTTCAGCTATGTTGGTGTTAATTCCCTGGTCCTGCAGATTTCCCACTGTGCATTCTAATTGCTCAAGTCTGCTCCTCTGACTTCCTATTGCATTGTCTAATTCTATAATTTTATTGTTAATCTTTTGCATTTCTGAATGCTGTCTCTCTATGGATTCTTGCAACTTATTACTTTTTCCACTATGTTCTTGAATAATCCTTTTGAGTTCTTCAACTGTTTTATCAGTGTGTTCCTTGGCTTTTTCTGCAGATTGCTTTATTTCATTTCTGAGGTTGTTCCTGATGTCTTGAAGCATTCTGTAAATTAATTTTTTATATTCTGTATCCGATAATTCCAGGATTGTATCTTCATTTGGGAAAGATTTTGATTCTTTTGTTTGGGGAGTTGTAGAAGCAATCATGGGATGCTTCTTTATGTGGTTTTATATCGACTGCTGTCTCCGAGCCATCACTAAGATATTGTAGTGATTTATTCTATATTTGCTCACTGAGTCTTATCTTGTTTTGTTTTCTTTCAATATACGTGGATGGGCTACTAGATTGTGCTGTCTTGATTGTCGTAGCCCTTGAATCACTTATGCCCTGTTACCAGCTGGTTTGGGCTGTTACCAGATATATAAGCCTAAGAGTCCATTCACTGTTCTTGAGTAGAATCTGATATTGTGTCACCAAGTGTGTGGTACAGACTGTAACCTATCTACCTAGAGAAGTAGTGGTGATAGTTGTGTGCACCAGATTCTAGTAGCAGCTGGGGTTCACACTCCAGGGGGGGTAGGATGCTGACAGGCTTCCCCCAAGTGTCAGTGAGGTAGGTGTGTCTCTATTCCTAAAGCACCTTGGTGGGTGGGCTCTGCAGCTGCACCTTAGGCAGATTGACAGTTGTCACCCTCCTTAGACCCGTAAGGCCGGAGTCTAGGTGGTCTGGGGGGAGCTTCAGCCCTCAGTTCCCTGTTGTGGGTCAGTGAGGGCTCTGTTGAATGCGCAGAGAAATCAGACCTGGGAAACTTGTCTTTCCGGTAAATCCGCTAAAAAAAAAATGCAGTCAGATCCCTATCAGAAATGCCTTTGCATTATAATAACCACCTTGTTCCCTGTAGGGATGAAAGCCGAGACTGTGGATCACATATGCTTGGCTGGAGCTGCTTCTGTGTTTTTAGTCCAATTAGGGAAGGATTTTTGGTCGCTGGGTTTTTTGTGGTTGCTTCCCTCAGGCTCGAAGAATGGGTTAGGAAAAGACCAAAAAAAAAAAAAAGAAAAGAAAAAGCGTGGAGCAGTTCTCCCCCTGGCTCAGGAAATTCCAATGTTAATGAAGCCACCTGGGAAGGGGAGGGGGGTTCAGAAAAACAGGAGAGAGTAGCACCCCAGAATATAGACAAAGTTACTTATCTTGCTTGAGATGACTGTTTTATCTGAGATTTCCGAGGGGCGCATTGCCTGTGTGTGCTGGCTGGGTAGAGATTGCCCCCGAGGGTCAGGCCCATGTCCCGTGCTTGCGCTGTCCCAGAAGCCGTGGCCAGCTCCTCCGCTGCCAGTCCAAAGCCCAGTGTCAAGGTCCTCGGCTGGGACGCTGCACTCCAGGCTCCAAAACCAGTCGCTGCCTCCCGGGGACCTCTTCTCCCACCAGCCGCCTTGCCGCGCCACCCGCGCTGACCGGCTGGGTCCCCCCCAGGTCAGTTCGGGGGGCTGGGGCTGTGCCCTGTGTTTGCACCATCACAGGATGTGGTGCTCAGCTTCCCTGTGCCCAGTCCAAAGCCCAGCGCCAAGGTTCCCTGCCTGGGACGCTGCACTTCCGGCTCCAAAACCAGTCGCTGCCTCTGGGGGACTTCTCCTCCTGCCAGCCCCGTCGCCGCGCCGCCCGCGCGACTGGCTGGGCCCCCTCCCAGGGCCAGTTCAGGGGGGTAGGGCTGTGCCCCGTGTTTGTGCTGTCACAGGATGTGGTGCTCAGCTCCCCTGCGCCCAGTCCAAAGCCCGGCGCCAAGGCTACCTCACTGGGACACTGGCTCCAGGCTCTGAAAACAGTTGCTGCTTCCCCGTAGTTGTTCGTTCTTGGTCTCTGTCACTCAGGTCAACTCTTTAAATCTGTGTTTGTTGGTCAGGGTTCATAGATTTTCATGTATGTGATTGATTCACTTGTTTTTCTGAGTCTTTGTTGCAAGAGGGATCAGAGGTAGCATCTACCTAGTCAGCCATCTTGGCCCCCCTCCGGTGTGTAGTATTTCATTGTGTGAATATACCATAATTTATTTATCCATTCATCCATTGATGGACACCTTGGTTGCTTCCAGCTTTTTGCTATTGTAAACAGTGCTGCAATAAACATGGGTGTGCATATATCTGTTCGTGTAAAGGCTCTTATTTCTCTAGGGTGTATTCCGAGGAGTGGGATTTCCGGGTTGTATGGTAGTTCTATTTCTAACTTTTTAAGAAAACGCCAGATAGATTTCCAAAGTGGTTGTACCATTTTACATTCCCACCAGCAGTGTATGAGAGTTCCAATCTCTCCGCAGCCTCTCCAACATTTATTATTTTGTGTTTTTTGGATTAATGCCAGCCTTGTTGGAGTGAGATGGAATCTCATCGTAGTTTTAATGGCTAATGATCGAGAGCATTTTCTCATGTATCGGTTAGCCGCCTGACTATCTTCTTTAGTGAAGTGCGTGTTCATATCCTTTGCCCAATTTTTAATTGGGTTGTTTATCTTTTTCTGGTTGAGTTTTAACAGAACCATATAGATTTTAGAGATCAGGCGCTGGTCGGAGATGTCATAGCTGAAAATTTTTTCCCAATCTGTAGGTGGTCTTTTTACTCTTTTGGTGAAGTCTTTAGATGAGCATAGGTGTTTGATTTTTAGGAGCTCCCAGTTATCTGGTTTCTCTTCGTCATTTTTGGTAATGTTTTGTATTCTGTTTATGCCTTGTATTAGGGCTCCTAAGGTTGTCCCTATTTTTTCTTCCATGATGTTTATCGTTTTAGTCTTTATGTTTAGGTCTTTGATCCACTTGGAGTTAGTTTTTGTGCATGGTATGAGGTATGGGTCCTGTTTCATTTTTTTGCAGATGGATATCCAGTTATGCCAGCACCATTTGTTAAAAAGACTATCTTTTCCCCAACTAACTGACAATGGACCTTTGTCAAATATCAGCTGCTCATATGTGGATGGATTTATATCTGGGTTCTCAATTCTGTTCCATTGGTCTATGTGCCTGTTGTTGTACCAGTACCAGGCTGTTTTGACTGCTATGGCTGTACAATATGTTCTAAAATCAGGTAGAGTGAGGCCTCCCACTTTCTTCTTTTTCAGTAATGCTTTACTTATCCGAGGCTTCTTTCCCTTCCATATGAAGTTGGTGATTTGTTTCTCCATCACATTAAAAAATGTCGTTGGAATTTGGATCGGAAGTGCATTGTATATATAGATGGCTTTTGGTAGAATAGACATTTTTACTATGTTAAGTCTTCCTATCCATGAGCAAGGTATGTTTTTCCACTTATGTAGGTCCCTTTTGGTTTCTTGCAAAAGTGTACTGTAGTTTTCTTTGTATAGGTCTTTTATATCTTTGGTAAGGTTTATTCCTAAGTATTTTATCTTCTTGGGGGCTACTGTGAATGGTATTGATTTGGTGATTTCCTCTTTGATGTTCTCTTTGTTGATGTAGAGGAATCCAACTGATTTTTGTATCTTTATCTTGTAACCTGAGACTCCACCGAACTCTTCTATTAGTTTCAGTAGTTTTCTGGGGGGTTCCTTAGGGTTTTCTGTGTATAAGATCATGTCATCTGCAAATAGAGATAATTTTACTTCTTCCTTGCCAGTCCAGATTCCCTTTATTTCTTTGTCTAGCCTGGTTTCTCTGGCTAGGACCTCTAGCACAATGTTGAATAAGAGCGGTGATAAAGGGTGTGCTTGTCTGGTTCCCATTCTCAAGAGAAATGCTTTCAGGCTCTCTCCATTTAGAATGATGTTGGCTGTTGGCTTTGTATAGATGCCCTCTATTATGTTCAGGAATTTACCTTCTATTCCTATTTTGCTGAGAGTTTTTATCATGAATGGGTTTTGGACTTTGTCAAATGCCTTTTCTGCATCAATAGATAAGATCGTGTTGGTTTTGTCTTTTGTTTTATTTATGTGGTGGATTACATTAATGGTTTTTCTAATATTGAACCAACCTTGCATACCTGGTATAAATCCCACTTGGTTGTGGTGAATTATTTTTTTGATATGTTGTTGAATTCTGTTGGCTAGAATTTTGTTGAGGATTTTTGCATCTGTGTTCATGAGGTATATAGGTCTAAAATTTTCTTTTTTTATGGTGTCTACCTGGTTTTGGTATCAGGGATATGCTGGCTTCATAGAATGAGTATGGTAGTATTCTGTCATTTTCTGTGCTTTGAAATACCTTTAGTAGTAGTGGTATTAACTCTTCTCTGAAAGTTTGGTAGAACTCTGCAGTGAAGCCATCCTGGCCAGGGCTTTTTTTTGTTGGGAGTTTTTTGATTACCTTTTCAATCTCTTTTTTTGTTATGGGTCTATTTAGTTCTTCTACTTCTGATTGTGTTAGTTTAGGTAGGTAGTTTTTTTTCTAGGAATTCATCCATTTCTTCTAGGTTTGCAAATTTGTTAGAGTACAATTTTTCATAATAATCTGATATGATTCTTTTCACTGTAGTTGAGTCTGTAGTGATATGGCTCATCTCGTTTCTTATTCGGGTTATTTGTTTCCTTTCCTGTATTTCTTTTCTCAGTATGGCCAGTGAGTTACCAATTTTGTTAGTTTTTTCAAAGAACCAGCTTTTGGCTTTGTTAATTCTTTCAACTGTTTTTCTGTTCTCTAATTCATTTAGTTCAGCTCTAATTTTTATTATTTGTTTTCTTCTGGTGCCTGATGGATTCTTTTGTTGTTCACTTTCTATTTGTTCAAGTTGTAGGGACAGTTCTGTGATTTTGGCTCTTTCTTCTTTATGTATGTGTGCACTTATCAATACAAATTGACCTCTGAGCACTGCTTTTGCTATGTCTCAGAGGTTTTGATAGGAAGTATTTTCATTCTTGTTGCATTCTATGAATTTCCTTATTCCCTCCTTAATGTCTTCTATAACCCAGTCTTTTTTCAGGAGGGTATTGTTCATTTTCCAAGTATTTGATTTCTTTTCCTTAATTTTTCTGTTATCGATTTCTACTTTTATGGCCTTGTGGTCTGAGAAGATGCTTTGTAATATTTCGATGTTTTGGATTCTGCAAAGGTTTGTTTTATGACCTAATATGTGGTCTATTCTAGAGAATGTTCCATGTGCGCTAGAAAAAAAAGTATACTTTGCAGCAGTTGGGTGGAGAGTTCTGTATAAGTCAATGAGGTGAAGTTGGTTGATTGTTGTAAGTAGGTCTTCCGTGTCTCTGTTGAGCTTCTTACTGGATGTCCTGTCCTTCTCCGAAAGTGGTGTGTTGAAGTCTCCTACTATAATTGTGGAGGTGTCTATCTCACTTTTCAGTTCTGTTAAAGTTTGTTTTATGTATCTTGCCACTCTGTCGTTGGGTGCATGAATATTTAATTTGGTTATATCTTCCTGGTCAATTGTCCCTTTAATCATTATGTAGTGTCCTTCTTTATCCTTTGTGGTGGATTTAACTTCAAAGTCTATTTTGTCAGAAATTAATATTCCCACTCTTGCTCTTTTTTGATTGTTGTTTGCTTGATATGTTTTTTCCATCCTTTGAATTTTAGTTTGTTTGTGTCTCTAAGTCTAAGGTGTGTCTCTTGTAGGCAGCATTCAGACGGATCGTGTTTCTTTATCCAGTCTGAGACTCTCTGTCTCTATATTGTTGCATTTAGTCCATTTATATTCAGCATAATTATAGATAAGTGTGAGTTTAGTGCTGTCATTTTGATGCCTTTTTATGTGTGTTGTTGACAATTTCATTTTTCCACTTACTTTTTTGTGCTTAGATGTTTTTCTTTGTAAATTGTGTGTTCCTCATTTTCATAATAGTTGAATTTTGTTTGCTGAGTCATTATGTTTTTCTTGGTTTTTATTTTGAATTATGGAATTGTTAGACCTCTTTGTGGTTACCTTAATATTTACCCCTGTTTTTATAAGTAAAAACCTAACTTGTATCATCCTGTATCACCTTGTTTTCCTCCCCATATGGAAGATCTATGCCTCCTGTATTTAGTTGCTCTTTTTGATTATTGTGATCTTTTATATAATGACTTCAGTGATTCCCTGTTTTGAGCATTTTTTTTTTCTTTTTAAAATTAATCTTAATTTGTTATGGTGACTTCCCTATTTGAGTTGATATCAGGATGTTTTGTTCTGGGACCTTGTGTTGTGTTGGTATCTGATATTGATTTTCTGACCAAACAATTTCCTTTAGTATTTCTTGTAGCTTTGGTTTGGTTTTTGCAACTTCTCTAAGCTTGTGTTTATCTGTAAATGTTTTAATTTCACCTTCATATTTTAGAGAGAGTTTTGCTGGATATATGATCCTTGGCTGGTAGTTTGTCTCCTTCAGTGCTCTATATATGTCATCCCACTGCCTTGTTGCCTGCATGGTTTCTGCTGAGTAGTCTGAACTTATTCTTATTGATTCTCTTTTGTAGGAGACTTTTCTTTTATCCCTGGCTGCTTTTAAAATTTTCTCTTTATCTTTCATTTTGGCAAGCTTGATGATAATATGCCTTGGTGACTTTCTTTTTGTATCAGTCTTATATGGGGTTCGATGAGCACCTTGGATAGATATGCTTTCGTCTTTCATGATGCCAGGGAAGTTTTCTGCCAACAGATCTTCAACTATTCTCTCTGTATTTTCTGTTATCCCTCCCTGTTCTGGGACTCCAGTCACACACAAGTTATTCTTGATAGAGTCCCACATGATTCTTAGGGTTTCTTCACTTTTTTTAAATTCTTTTATCTGATTTTTCTTCAACTATATTGGTGTCAATTGCCTTATCCTCCACCTCCCCCACTCTGCATTACAGTTGCTCAATTCTGCTCCTCTGACTTCCTATTGCGTTGTCTAATTCTATAATTTTATTGTTAATCTTTTGCATTTCTGAATGCTGTCTCTCTATGGATTCTTGCAACTTATTACTTTTTCCACTATGTTCTTGAATAATCCTTTTGAGTTCTTCAACTGTTTTATCAGTGTGTTCCTTGGCTTTTTCTGTAGATTGCCTTATTTCATTTCTGAGGTCATCCCTGATGTCTTGAAGCATTCTGTATATTAGTTTTTTATATTCTGCATCTGGCAATTCCAGGATCGTATCTTCATTTGGGAAAGATTATGATTCTTTAATTTGGAGAGTTGTAGAAGCAATCATGGTCTGCTTCTTTTTGTGGTTTGATATCAACTGCTGCCTCCGAGCCATCTATAAGATATTGTAATGATTTATTTTATATTTGCTCACTGAGTCTTTTTTTGTTGTTGTTTTCTTTCAGTATATGCAGATGGGCTACTACATTGTGCTGTCTTGATTGTTGTAGCCTTTGAATCTCTTATGTCCTATTACCAGCTGCTTTGGGCTGTTACCAGATATATAAACCTAAGAGTCCATTCACTATTCTTGAATAGAATCTGATTTTGGGTCACCAAGTGTGTGGTGTAGACTGTCACCTATTAACTTAGAGGAGTAGTGGTGATAGTTGTGTGCACCAGATTCTAGTAGCAGCAGGGGGTCACAGTCCTGGGGAGGCAGGAGGCTGACAGCCTTCCCCACGTGCCAGTGAGGTAGGTGTGTCTCTATTCCTAAAGCACTTTGGTGGGTGGGCTCTGCAGCTGTACCTTAGGCACCCAATGCATGTACCTCTAAAGATTGGTAGGTATCAGTATCCTCAGACCCCTTTGGCAGGTGGCTAGGTGGTTTGGGTGGAGCTTTATCCCTCAGTTCCCTGTTGTGGATCAGTGAGGGCTCTGTTTAACAGGTAGAGATATCAGACCTGGAAAGCTTGTCTTTCCAGTGATCCGCTAAAAGAATTACAGTCAGATCTCTATCAGAATTGCCTTTGCATTATAATGGCCACCTTTTCCCTGTAGGGATGAAAGCCAAAGACTGTGCCTCTCTTATGCTTGGCTGGAGCTGGTTCTGTATTTTTATTCCAGTTTAAGGAAGTCAGGGAAGGATTTTTTGTCCCTGGGTTTTTTGTAGCTGCTTCTCTCAGGCCAGGAGAATTGGTCAGGAAAAAAAAAAAAAAAAACCCGCAGAGCACTTCACTCCCTGGCCCAGGAAATTCCAATGTTAATGAAGCCACCTGGGGCAGGGAGGGGAGGGATCAGATAGATACAAGAGAGTAGCACCCAGCAATATAGACAAAGTTACTTATCTTGCTTGGTGATGACTGTTTTATCTGAGTTTCCTGAGGGGTCAGGGGAAGGGCTTGTAGCCTGTGTGCACTGGCTGGGTCGAGATTGCCCCTGAGGGTCAGGCCTGTGTCCCGTGCTTGTGCTGTCTCAGAAGCCGTGGTCAGCTCCTCCACTCCCAGTCCAAAGCCCAGCGCCAAGGATCCCCGGCTGGGACGCTGCACTCCAGGCTCCAAAACCAGTCGCTGCCTTCCGGTGAGTTTTCCTGTCAGCCACATAGCTGCGCTGCCTGCATGCGCTGGCTGGGCTTCCCCCGAGGTCACTTCAGGGGGCTAGGGCTGTGTCCCGTGTTTGCGCCATCTCAGGAAGCCGTGCTCAGCTCCCCTGTGCCCAGTCCAAAGCCCGGCGCCAAGGTTTTCTAACTGGGACTCTGGCTCCAGGCTTCGAAAACCTTTGCTCCTTCCCCGTGGTTGCTCGTTCTCTCGTTAGCCGCGTCAGTGTGCATCCTTCTTGCACTGGCTGAGTCTCTACCAAGGTTCCCCCAGGGGCTAGGGGTTAGGGCTGTGTCCCATGCCTGCCCTGCCTCAGGAAGCCACAATCAGCCCTGCCACTCAGCACCAGGGAACCATGAGGGCCCAAGGCTGTGGTGCGGGACGCTGGTTCCAGAGGCGGTCACCACTTCAGGGCCCAGCTTTTCTCTCCCCTGTCACTCAGGTCAACTCTTTAGATCTGTGTTTGATGGTCAGGTTTCGTAGATTGTCATGTATGTGATCGATTCACTCGTTTTCCAAGTCTTTGTTGCAAGAGGGATCAGAGGCAGCTTCTACCTAGTCAGCCATCTTGCCCCCACCTCCCCAACTGATTTTTTTGTTTACCTTGTATCCTAATAAAATAGCTTGCTAAAATCTACCATTAGTTGCCGTAGTTTTCTTTTGGATTCTTTTGGGTTTTCTGTGTAATAAGATCTTATCATCTGCAAATAGAGATACTTTTACTTCTTCCTTACCAGTATGGATGCCCTTTAGTTCTTTTCCTAGCATAAATGCTCTGGCTAGGACCTCCAGCACAATGTTGAATAAGAGTGGTGATAAAGGGTATCCTTGTCTGGTTCCCGATCTCAAGGGGAATGCTTTCAGACTCTCTCCATTTAGGATGATGTTGGCTATTGGCTTTGTATAAATGCCCTTTATCATATTGAGGAATTTCACTTCTATTCCTATTTCGCTGAGAGTTTTTATCATGAATGGGTGTTGGACTTTGTCAAATGTCTCTTCTGCATCAATTGATAAGATCATGTGGTTTTTGTTTTTTGTTTTATTTATGCAGTGGATTACATTGATTGTTTTTCTAATGTTGAACCATCCCTGAATACCTGATATGAATTCCACTTGGTCAAGGTGAATTATTTTTTTGATATGTTGTTGAATTCTATTGGCTAGAGTTTTGTTGAGGATTTTTGTGTCTAAGTTCATGAGGGATATAGGTCTGTAATTTTCTTTTTTGTATTGCCTTTACCTGGCTTTGGTATCAGGGTTATGCTGGCTTCACAAAATGAGTTTGGGAGTATACCATCCTTTTCTAAGCTCTAAAATACTTTTAATAGTAGTGGTGTTAACTCTTCTCTGAAAGTTTGGTCGAATTCTCCAGTGAAGCCATCAGGGCCAGGGCTTTTTTCATTGAAAGTTTTTAAATTACCTTTTCAATCTCTTCTTTTGTTATGGGTTTATTTAGTAGTTCTACCTCTGTTTGTGTTAGTTTAGGTAGGTAGTGCATTTCTAGAAATTTGTCCATATCCTCTAGGTTTTCAAATTTGTTAGAGTACAATTTTTCATAGTAATCTGATATGATTTTTTTTAATTTCAGATGGGTCTGTTGTTATAGCGCCCACCTTATTTCTTATTCCGGTTATTTGCTTCCTCTCCTGTTTTTCTTTTTTCAGTCTGGTCAGTGGTTTATCGATTTTGTCGATCTTTTCAAAGAATCAGCTTTTGGTCTTGGTAACTCAGCTGTTTTTTCTGTTCTCTATAGGGTCGCTATGAGTTGGAATTGACTCGATGGCACTGGGTTTGGTTTTTTGGCTTAATTTCATGTAATTCTGCTCTGATTTTTATTATTTGCTTTCTTCTGGTGCCTGAGGGTTTGTTCTGTTTCTCTCTTTCTATTTATTCACGTTGTAGGGATAATTCTTTGATTTTGGCCCTTTCTTCTTTTTGGATGTGTGCACTTATTCCTATAAATTGACCCCTGAACAGTGCTTGAGCTGTATCCCAAAGGCTCTGATAAGAAGTGTTATCATTCTCATTGGAGTCTATGAATTTCTTTTTTCTGTCCTTAATTTCTTCTATAACCCAGTAGTTTTTGAGCAAGGTGCTGTTCAGTTTCCTTGTGCTTGATTTATTTTCCCTGCTTTTTCTGTTATAGGTTTCTACTTTTGTGGCTTTATGGTCAGAGAAGATGCTTTGTAATATTTTGATGCTTTGGATTCTGTTAACGCTTGCTTTATGACCTAATACGTGGTCTATTCTAGAGTATGTTCCACGTGCACTGGAAAATAAAGTATACTTGGCTGCTGTTGGGTGGAGCATTCTATATATATCTATGAGGTCAAGTTGGTTGATTGTGGCATTTAGATCATCTGTGTCTTTACTGGGCTTCTTTCTGGGTGTTCCGTCCTTCACTGAAAGTGGTGTGTTGAAGTCTCTTAGGATTAATATGGAGCTGCCTATCTCACTTTTTAATGCTGTTAGAGTTTGTTTTATCTTGAAGCCCTGTCTTTTGGTGTGTAAATATTTATTATGGCTATATCCTCCCTTTAATTTATTGACCCTTTAATCATTATGTAGTGTCCTTCCTTATCCTTTGTGGTGGATTTAACTTTAAAGTCTAATTTGTCAGAAATTAATATTGCCACTCCTGCTTTTTTGATTGTTGTTTGCTTTATATATTTTTTCCATCCTTTGAGTTTTAGTTTGTTTGTGTCTTTAAGTCTAAGGTGGGTCTCTTGTAGGCACCATATAGATGAATCATTTTTTTTTTTTAATCCATTCTGCCTCTCTCTGTCTCTTTATTGGTGCATTTAGTCCATTTACATTCAGTGTAATTATGGATAGGTATGAGTCTAGTGGAAGCCCTGGTGGTGTAGTGGCTAAATGCTATGGCTGCTAACCAAAGGGTCGGCAGTTCGAATCCACCAGGCACTCCTTGGAAACTCTATGCGGCAGTTCTACTCTGTCCTATAGGGTCACTATGAGTTCGAATCGACTCGACAGCACTGGGTTTTATGAGTCTAGTGCTGTCATTTTGATGTCTTTTTTTGTGTGTTGTTGACAGTTTCTCTGTTCCACTTAATTTTCTGTGCTGAGTCGTTTTTCTTTGTATGTTTTCTTTTCCTCTTTTTCATTTTTGTTGATTTTGTTTTTGCTAAGTCTTTTTGTTTTTCTTGTATTTTATTTTCATGTGTAGGATTGTTACCCTCCTTTGAGGTTGCCTTAATATTTACCCAATTTTTTTCTAAGTTGAAACCAAATTTTATCTCTTTATATCACTGTAACTTCCTGTATATGTGAAAGATCTATGACTACATTTTTTAGTCCTTCTTTATCGATTTAGTGGTGTCATCTTTTATATAATGACATCACTGTTTCCCTGCTTTGAGCTTTTTTTCATCTTGATTTATTTTTGTGATTTCCCTATCTGGGTTGATATCTGGTTGCTCTGTCCCATGTTCTAGTCTTGGGTTGTTATCTGATGTTATTGATATTCTAACAGGAGGACTCCCTTTAGCATTTCCTTTAATTTTGGGTTGGTTTTTGCAAATCCTGAAACTTCTGTTTATCTGGAAATGCCTAATTTTGCCTTCATATTTGAGAGACAGTTTTGCTGGATATATGAGTCTTGGCTGGTATTTTTTTTTTTTCTTCAAGGCTTTATATATGTCATATCACTGCCTTCTTGCCTGCATGGTTTCTGCCATGTGGTCTGAGCCTAGTCTTATTGACTCTTCTTTGTAGATGACTTTTTCGTTTATCCATAGATGCTCTTTAAATTCTCTGTTTATCTTTGGTTTTGGCAAATTTGATGATAATATGTCTTGGTGACTTTCTTTTGACATCTGCCTTGTGTTGAATTCAATGAGCATCTTGGATCGATATCTTCTCATCTTTCTTGATAGCAGAGAAGTTTTCTGCCAACATATCTTCAACAATTCTCTCTGTATGTTCTGTTCTCCCTCCCTGTTCTGGTATTCCAATCACTTGTAGGTTATTTCTCTTGATAGAATCCCTCATGATTCTGAGGGTTTGTTCATTTTTTTTTAATTCTTTTATCTAATTTTTCTTTGACTATATTGGTGCCAAGTGTTTTTTCTTCAGTCTCACTAATTCTGACTTCCAGTTCCTCAATTCTGCTCCTCTGGCTTTCTATTGAGTTGTCTAATTTTAAAATTTTAGGTTAATCTTCTGAATTTCTTTTTACTGTCTCTCTAAAGATTCTTGCAGCCTATTAAATTTGTCATTATGCTCTTGAATAGCCCTTAATTTCCTCCACTGCTTTATCTGTGTGTTTCTTGGCTTGTTCTGCATATTGCCTGTTCTCCTTCCTGATCTCTTGAAGAGTTCTGTATATTAATCTTTTGTATTCTGCCTCTGGTAATTCCAGGGATATCTCTTCATCCAAAAGATTCCTTGATTCTTTGTTTTGGGAGCTTGTTGAACCAATCATGGTCTGCTTCTTTATGTGATTTGATATTGACTATTGTCTCTGAGCCATCTATAAGTTATTGCATTAATTTATTTTATGTTTGCTTACTGTATCTTAGCTTCTTGCTTTGTTTTGTTTTAATATGCCCAAATAGGCTGCTCGAGTGAGCTAGTTTGATTATTGGGGCCTTTGAAGCTCTAACATCCTGCACCAGATCGATAGAGCTGTTACCAAGTATATGAACCTAGGAGTCCATTCACTTTTCTTGTATGGATTTAGGTCAGGTGTCCAGGTAGTTGGTTCCCAAATGTGTCGTTCAGTCTCTCGCCTACACTCTTAGGGGAGCAGGGGTGATTGGTGTAAGCACAGGTATCTGGCTTCAGCACAGGGTCACTCTCTGAGCAAGGAAGGGGGCTGACAACTGTGGCATGAGTGTCTGTGAGGAATGCACATCCCTGTTCCCTAGAGTGCACAGGTGGGTGGACCACAGGTTTTGCAGCTGGACCATGGGAGCCTAATGCTGTTGGCTGTAAGAACTGGAAGTCACCAATTACCCTTTGAACCCTGTTGTGGGTGGCTAGGTGATGTGGATGGAGCCACCAGTCCTCAGGCCCCTGGTATTTGTAGGCGAGGGCCCTGCTTAATAGGAAGAGTGGTTTCGAACATCAAAAACCCACCTTTCTACCACACAGTCAGACCTCAGGCATATCAGTGTTGCACTGTGCCAATGAGGACCTAAGCTGCCGAAATGGGCTCACACAGGTCCATGCAGGGGTGAAAGGCATTCAGAGTCTGTGGATTGCTTTTGCCTGTGCCCATGCAAAGGACCCACTTCTGTCCTGAGTTCCCAGCTTAGTCGAGCTGGCAGATTATTTTTCCCTCATTTATTAATTTGTCTCTTCTCCAAGGCTGGAAGAATGGCTCAGGACGTGCAGCAGGGCCCATCTCTGGCCCAGGGAAAGCAAATGCTACTGAAGCCAGCTCAGGAGCTGGAGCAGAGGGAGGAGGGCTCGAATAAATGGGAGAGAGTTCTTTCAAAATGGGTGCTTTTTGGGCCACATGGTAAATTAGATGCAAGTACTTATCTTTTGCTGAGAACACTGTTCTTCCCTGATTCCAGAGACGTAAGTAGACTCTGTGTTGCTCGCTCTCTCCCACTGTGAAAAACGCATCCTGAATGCTACTGCTAGCCCTGCCTCAGTCACACCAGAGTATCAGTCCTGCAGGGTGCCGGTTCCTGCTGAGTCAGGTCCAGCAACTCCTCGCTGCTTATGAACTGTCTCTCCCTCCTCCTGCCACTCAGTCTGATTTCTTAACTTTGCCTTTGATATCCAGGACTCCTAGCTTGTCATATGTATATAATCGATTCACTTGTTTTGGGGGGGATCTTTTTTGTAAGAGGGCCCCCCGGAAGCATCTGACTACTCCACCATCTTGGGCCCCCCTCCTGTCTAGGCAGCTGATTTTTGATAAATGGTCAAAGTCCATTCAATGGGGATGAAACACTCTCTTTAATATACGGTGTCAGCAAAATTGGATATCCACATGTAGAAAAATGAAACAGGACCCATATCTCACACCATACACAAAAACTAACACAAAATGGATCAAAGGCCTAAATGTTAAACCTGAAACCATAAAATTCTTGGAAGAAATCAGAAAGGCAAAACTATGGAACCTAATTTTTCTTAAAGATAGATTATCAAACACAACTACAAATGCATGAACAGCAGAAGAGAAATTAGGTAACTGGGATCTCATAAAAATTAAATACTTATGCTCATCAAAAGACTTTATCAAAAGAGTTACAGGGCAATGGGTTTCTCTTTTACATGGTCTTTCTGTCATAGTCTTGTCATTCCCACAAAATGATATGCAAATAAGGTATGTAAAACTCTTGCAGGAATTAGATAACAACTATGCAAATAAGGTGCCCCTGGCCTACCCAGAGGATTGGTCATTTTTGCCATCCCACTAGGCTTAAAAGAGCCAATCTCACAGAGGTTGACGGGGACATCACTACCATCAAGAAGAGCCAGAAGTAGAGTATGTCCTTTTAACCCAGGCTCCCAGTGCTGAGAATCTTCTAGACCCAGGAGAGAGAGCTGTAATATTGAAGATGGCACCAGACAGTATAAGATGGTATGAGCAGTAAGACTAACATGGACCAGCATGACATGGCTGTGGTGGGATTCCCAACCACAGCACAAGATAGCTTCAGTGGGCTTACCAACCCACGGAGCCAGAAAACTCAGTGCCTTCAAGAAGGAGGCTTTCTGGTGGAGTGGGGTGCCTCCGGGCCTGTGTTGGAGGAGCTAAAGAGCTATAAGATTTATCAAGCAGAGCTGAGGCTAGTGGCAGAGGCCAGAGCGAAGGGCCTGTTTGTGTGCATGGCTGAGAAGCAGCTTAACCCTCTTGGTTGGAAGCTGTCTTGTTTGTCCTGTCTCCTGAGTTGTATCCTGTTACCTCTGAGTTGATCTGGATTCTGAATTGTAACTTCTTACTTCCTTAATCCACCCCATTATCATAAGTATGATCTGTGAGTTCCATGTGGCCATTGCAACAAATTATTGAACCCAACAGAGAAGTAGAGAGTGCAATGGGAGGGATGGCTGGTGTCAGAATTGGTAAAAGTTTGGAGAGTAGGAGTATGTCTGACCCCCAGCTCATAGCAATCAGCTTTGGACTGATTATTCTCCCCCCTCAAGAAGTTAGAGGACATAAAATGGTACTATTTTACAAGAGTAAAAAGACAACTTACAGACTGGAAAAAAATCTTTTGGAATAACATATTCGATAAGGGTATGATATCATATATAAACATTTATATAACTTTTATAACTCAATGACAAAAAACAAAAAATCCAATTAAAAAATGGGCAAAGGACATGAACAGACACTTCACCAAGGAGGACATTTGAGTGGTCAAAAACCACATGAAAAGATGCTCTCAGTCATTGGCCATTGTTGTTCTTGTTAGGTGCCATCAGATCAGTTCTGACTCACGGAAAAAAACACTGCCCAGTCCTGTGTCATCCTCCAATTGATACTATATTTGAGACCATTGTTGCAGCCACTTTGTCAATCCATCTCATTGAAGGTCTTCCTCTTTTTGCTGACCCTCTACCTTACAAAGTATGATATCCTTCTCCAGGGACTGGTCCTTCTTGATAACATGTCTAAAGTACATGAGATGAAGTATTGTCATCCTTGTTTCCAAGGAGCACTATGGCTGTATTTCTTCCAAGACAGAATTATTCGTTCTTCTGACAGTCCGTGGTATGTTCAATATTCTTTTCAACACCATAATTCAAAGGCATCAATTCTTATTCAATCTTTCTTATTTATTGTCCAGCTTTCACATGCATATAGGCACCTTAGTCTTCAAAGTTACAACTGTGCTTTTTCACACCTTTAAAGAAGGCTAAGAGTCCAAATTCAAGGCGTCAGCTCCTGGGGAAGGCTTTCTCTCTCTGTCAGCTCCGGAGGAAGGTCCTTGTCCTCTAGCTTCCCATGGTCAAGGAGCTTCGCAGGTGCAGGGACCCCAGGTCCAAAGGACGCAGCCTGCTCCCGGTGCTGCTTTCTTGGTGGTAGGAGGTCCCCAATTCTCTGCTTGCTTCCTTTTATCTCTTGAGAGTTAAAAGATAGTGCAGGCCACACCCCAGGGAAGCTCCCTTTACCTTGGATCAGGAAAGTGACCTGAGTAAGGGTGATGTTACAATCCCACCCTAATCCTCTCAACATAAAACTACAATTGCAAAATGGAGGACAACCACAGAATACTGGGAATCATGGCCTAACCAAGTTAGGCCATATTTTTGGGGAGACATAATTCAATCCATGACAGTCCACTTGTGAGGATTTTTGTTTTCTTTATGTTGAGATGTAGTCTTTGATCTTCATCAATAACTGCTTCAAGACTTCTTCACTTTCAACAAGCGAGTTTGTATCATCTGCATATTGCAGGTTGTTAATGAGTCTTCCACCAATCTTAAAGCCATGTTCTTCTTCATATAGTCCACTTTTTTGGATCATACGCTCAGCATACAGATTGAGTAACTATGATGAAATGATACAACCCTGATGCATAGTTTTTATTTTTAAACCATGCAATATCCCCTTGTTCTGTTCACATGACTGCCTCTTCGTCTAAGTACAGATTCCTCAAGAGGACCATAAAGTGTTCTGGAATTCCCATTTTTTGCATCTTTATCCATAATTTTTTATGATCCACACAGTCAAATTCCTTTGCATAGTCAATAAAACCCAGGTAAACATCTTTCTGGCATTCTCTGCTTTCAGCCAAGACCCATCTGACATCGGCAATGATAGCCCTCATTCTATGTCCTCTTCTGAATCCGGCTTGAATTTCTGGCAGTTCCCTGTTGATGTATTACTGCAACTGTTTTTTAATTATCTTCAGCAATATTTTATTTGCATGTGATATTAATGATATTTTTTGATGATTTCCACATTCTGTTGGATCATCTTTCTCTGAGATGGTCACAAATATGGATCTCTTCCAGTTTGTTGGCCAGGTAGCTGTCTTCCAAATTTCTTAGCATACACAAGTGAATATTAGCCACTAGAGAGATGTAAATCAAAGCTGTAATAAGATATACCTCCTCACCCCTGCTAAAATGGCATTGATAAAAAAAAGAAGAAGAAGAAGAAGAAAACAACTTATGTTGACAAGAATGTAGAAAGATTGGAACCCTTATCCATGGCTGGTGGGACTGTAAAATGGTGCAAGCACTGTGGAAAACAGTATGGCAATTCCTAAAAAAATTAGAAATACAACCACCTTACGATCCAGTGGTCCCAGTCCTTGGTATATGCCCTAGGGATCTAATAGAAAAGACATGACCAGACATATGCACAGATATGTTCATTGCAACACTATTCACAGCAGCAAAAAGATGGAAACAACCTGAGTGCCCATCAATGGATGAATGGATAAACAAAATGTGATACATGCATACAAGGGAATACTACACAACCAGAAAGAACAATGAGTTTCTGAAACAACTGGCAATGTGGATGAATCTGGAGGACATTATGCTGACAAAAATAAGTCAAACACAAATGGACAAATATTGTATGATCTCACTCTTATGAAATGACAAGAGTAGGTATATAAACAGAGACCAACGTTTATTGGTGGCAGGAGAAAGAGGGGGAATCATTTCCTAGACAGTAGTCACTTTTTGTTAATGGTGATGAGAAAGGTAGTACTGTAAGTGGGTCAAGTATGCACAGCTTGATTATGTAACTGATATCACTAAGTTGTACACAAGAAAAAGGATGTATTGATATATAATTTTGCAATAGTAACCTATATATATATATGTTGTTACTGTTAGGTGCTGTCTAGTATAACAGAACAAAACACTACCGAGTCCTGCACCATCCTCACAATCATTGCTATGTTTGAGCTCACTGTTGCAACCACTGTGTCATTCCATCTCCTTGAGGGGTCTCCCTCTTTTTTGCTGACCTTTTTTGCCTACTTTACCAAGCATGATGTCCTTCTCCAGGGACTAGTCCCTCCTGATAACATGTCCAAAGTATGCGAGATGAAATCTTGCCATCTTCACTTCTAAAGAACTTTCTGGCTGCACTTATTCCAAGGCAGATTTGTTCATTCTTCTGATATAGTATATTCAATGTTCTTTGCCAACAAGGTAATTCAAAAGCATCAGTTCTTTTCTGGTCTTCCTTATTCATTGTCCAGCTTTTGCATGCATATGAAGGAATTGGAATATATATATATATATATAGATGCTGATACTTCTTCCACATAACCAATCACTTTGCAGAATTAGTTTTCTTGGTTTGAAGACTTAGGGTTATTATACCAATTCAGTCAATTGTATAATATTGTTCAAAGAGTCTGTTTTACATCCTAGTTTGGTGAGTAGGGCCTGGGGTCTTAAAATCTTGTGAGTGGTCATCTAAGATACAACTATTTGTCTCTATTCCTTGGGAGAAAAGAGAAAGAAGGAAACCCAAAAATCAGAAAAGAAACCAGTGTACGGGACTAATTGTTTCCATGTACCACAGCCTCCTCTACCTTGATATCAGAAGAACTAGATGGTGCCCAGTTACCAATACCAACTGTTCTGATCAGGTCATGACAGATAGATTGTGATAGAAAGAGAGAAAAATGTGAACCAGAACTTCAAATTCTTAAAGAACCCAGACTAACTGGGCCTTATGAGATTGGAGGGATTCCGAGACTATTGCCCTAAGATACTCTTTAAACTTTAAACCAAAACCATCCCCTGAAGTCACTTTTTGAATAAATAGCAGGTTAACTCAAAAACTAAAGAATGTCACCATTGAGCACTGTGCTTCTTTTAAAAATTAACTATATGAAACCAAATTATCAATAGTTACTCTAAAGAATGAGAAGATGGGGGCAATGAGACAAAGTTAATGGGAATGAAACAACTAGAATGGAAATAAGAATGTTCAAATATAAAGAATATAACCAATGTCACTAAACAATATGTGCAGAAATTGTTGAATAAGAATCTCTCTTACTGTGTACACTCTCATCAAAAATACAATGAAATATTTTTAAAAAGGAGTTCTGTGAAGAAGTAGACTAGAAATTTTGTCAAGATAATTTTTTTGGCATTTTCTTATCAACCTGATATGAAGGGTTCAAAAGAAATATCATAGCATCAAAGGGAACCTATATCTTTGAGACAACATTCACCAAGAACTGATATCATGAATTTGGCCATTTTCATCCTTTTAAAACACTGATGAAGGTAAAAGACTACAGCCTTCAGTATGGATTAAACCTCAATGTGAAGACAATGGAAATCTTCACAACTGGGCCCATAAACAGCATCATGATAAACAGTGAAGATATTGATATTGTCAAAGATTTCATTCTACTTGGATCACCAATTAATGCCCATGGAAGCAGCAATTGAGAAAAAAAAAAAGGTGTACTGCACTGGACAAACCTTCAGCAAAAGACTCCTTAAAAATCATAAAAAGTGAAGATGTCACTTTGCTGACTAAGGTGCACCTGACCCAAGCCACGGTATTTTCAATTGCCTCATATGCATGTGAAAGCTAGACAATGGTAAAGGAAGACAGAGGAAGAATTAATGCATTCAGATAATAGTGTTGGTGAAGGATATTGAATAAACCGTGGATTACAAGACAAATCAGCCTTGGAGGAAGTACAGCTAGAATATTCCTTAGAAGAGAGGATGGCAGCACTTTGTCTCACTTACCTTGGACATGTCATCAGGAGGGACCAATTGTTGGAGACGGACATCATGGTTAGTAGAGGGTCAGCAAAAAAGAGGATTGACACAGTGGCTGCAACAATGGGCTCAAATACAGCAATGATCGTGAGGATGGAACAATGTTTCATTCCGTTACATGAAAGGTTGCTAGGATTGGAGTCAACTCAATGGCACCTAATCACAAAGTTGTTTTTATCCTGATCATCCTTAGAAATTACCTAAATTGGATCTCTATTTATCCCAGTTCAACTGGATATAGAAGCTGCTAAGTATAAATTCTGAAATAAAGTTTATTGATAATATTTATATTAATAATGTTTCACTAATTTATTATAAAATAATTTCATAGGGTTACTCTTTTAGTAACTTTTAGCTAAACCAAGGGAGAGTAAACTGTGTCCTCAAACCAAATCTTGACCATTGCTTACTTTTGTAAATAAGGTTTTATATATTGTCTGTAGCTGCTTTCTTGCTACAATGGCAGAGTTGAGTATTTCGGACAGAGATGGTATGGCTCACAAAGCCTAAAACATTTGGTGTCTGGCCCTACACAGAAAAAGTTTGCTAACCCTTAATCTAAACCATCAAAAACTGAAAATATTAGTAGACCAATAGTGCTAAAGCATATTATACTATATTTGCATTTCAGTCAAGGAATATAAAACTTAGCAAGTTGGTATGTTTGTTTGTCATTATTGTGTGCTCTTTTTCTCTCTATATATTTTTCAATTATTGTACAATGAAAATATATAAATTTTAGTAAGCAGGAAAAGTATATATTTTATTTGAAAATAAATGTAACTTAAATCTGGGCCAAAAAATTCTTATCTGTAAATGATGGAGTTTCAAGTCAGTTACTCATAAGATTAAAAGTAGTTCTGGTGGCACAGTGGTTAAGCACTTGAATGATAACTGAACCCACCAGCCACTCTGCAGGAGGAAGATGTGGCAATCTACTTCTGTAAAGATTACAACCTTGGAAACACTATGAGGCAGCTCTACTTTGTCCTACAAGGTCACTGTGAGTCTGAACTGACTCAATGGCAACAGGTAATCTGTAAGATTGCTCTAGATCTTACATTCTGTGATTCTAAAGGAAAGGGATCAGCTAATATCCTAAAAGGTCTTTATTTAAACAACTGCAGGAAGGTTTCTGGATTCAGCTTAAGATGTAGAGCACTGGGAATAATATTTCTCCCACCCTAAGAACAACAACCAACCACTAGGGCCAAAGATGAAGAAACAGAACGTTTTTATCAGCTGCTATAGTATGAAATTGATCGGACATGCAGTCAAGATGCACTGATAATTACTGGCGATTGGAATGTGAAAGCTGGAAACAATGAAGAAGGATCAGTAGTTGGAAAATATGGCCTTGGTGCTAGATACAATGCCAGAGATCGAATAATAGAATTTTGTAAGACCAACGACTTCTTCATTGCAAATACCTTCTTTCACCAACATAAACAGTGACTATACACATGGACCTTGCCAGATGGAACACACAGAAATCAAATTGACTACATCTGTGGAAAGAGATGATGGAAAAGCTCAATATCATCAGTTAGAACAAGGCCAGGGGCCGACTGTGGAACAGACCATCAATTGCCCACATGCAAGTTCAAGCTGAAACTGAAGAAAATCAGAGCAAGTCCACGAGAGCCAAAATATGACCTTGAGTATATACCACCTGAACTTAGAGACCATATCAAGAATAGACTTGACGCATTGAAGACTAGTGCCCGAAGACTAGACGAGTTGTGGAATGACATCAAGGACATCATCCATGAAGAAAGCAAGAGGTCACTGAAATGACAGGAAAGAAAGAAAAGACCAAGGTGGATGTCAGAGGAGACTCTGAAACTGGCTCTTGAGCATCGAGCAGCTAAAGCAAAAGGAAGAATTGATGAAGTAAAAGAACTGAACAGAAGATTTCAAAGGGCCTCTCGAGAAGACAAAATAAAGTATTATAATGACATGTGCAAAGAGCTGGAGACGGAAAACCAAAAGGGAAGAACACGCTCAGCGTTTCTCAAGCTGAAAGAACTGAAGAAAAAATTCAAGCCTTGAGTTGCAATGGTGAATGATTCCATCGGGAAAATATTAAATGATGCAGGAAGCATCAAAAGAAGATGGAAGGAATACACAGAGTCATTATACCAAAAAGAATGAGTCGATATTCAACGATTTCAAGAGGTGGCATATGATCAGGAACTGATGGTACTGAAGGAAGAAGTCCAAGCCGCTCTGAAGGTATTGGTGAAAAACAAGGCTGCGGGAATTGATGGAATATCAATGGAGATGTTTCAACAAACAGATGCAGCGCTGGAGGTGCTCACTCGTCTATACCAAGAAATATGGATGACAGCTTCCTGGCCAACTGATTGGAAGAGATCCATATTCATGCCTATTGCCAAGAAAGGTGATCCAACTGAATGTGGAAATTATAGAACAATATCATTAATATCACATGCAAGCAAAATTCTGCTGAAGATCATTCAAAAACGGCTGCAGCAGTATATCAACAGAGAACTGCCAGAAATTCAGGCCAGTTTCAGAAGAGGAGGTGGAACCAGGGATATCATTGCTGATGTCAGATGGATCCTGGCTGAAAGCAGAGAATATCAGAAGAATGTTTACCTGTGTTTTATTGACTATGCAAAGGCATTTTGACTGTGTGGATCATAACAAACTACGGATAACACCGCGAAGAATAGGAATTCCAGAACACTTAATTGTGCTCATGAGGAACCTTTACATAGATCAAGAGGCGGTTGTTTGGACAGAACAAGGGGATACTGTTTGGTTTAAAGTCAGGAAAGGTGTGCATCAGGGTTGTGTTCTTTCACCATACCTATTTAACCTGTATGCTGAACAAATAATACAAGAAGCTGGACTATATGAAGAAGAACGGGGCATCAGAATTGGAGGAAGACTCATTAACAACCTGTGTTATGCAGATGACACAACCTTGCTTGCTGAAAGTGAAGAGGACTTGAAGCACTTACTAATGAAGATCAAAGACCACAGCCTTCAGTATGGATTACACCTCAACATAAAGAAAACAAAAATCCTCACAATTGGACCAATGAGCAACATCATGATAAATGGAGAAAGGATTGAAGTTGTCAAGGATTTCATTTTACTTGGATCTACAATCACCAGCCATGGATGCAGCAGTCAAGAAATCAAAAGACGCATTGCATTGGGTAAATCTGCTGCAAAGGACCTCTTCAAAGTGTTGAAGAGCAAAGACATCACCCTGAAGACTAAGGTGCACCTGACCCAAGCCATGGTATTTTCAATCACATCATATGCATGTGAAGGCTGGAAAATGAATAAGGAAGACTGAAAAAGAGTTGACGGCTTTGAATTGCAGTGTTGGTGAAGAATATTGAACATACCATGGATTGCCAAAAGAAGGAACAAATCTGTCTTAGAAGAAGTACAACCAGAATGCTCCTTAGAAGCACAGATGGCGAGACTGCGTCTTACATATTTTGGACATGTTGTCAGGAGAGATCAGTCCCCGGAGAAGGACATCATACTTGGCAGAGTACAGGGTCAGAGGAAAAGAGGAAGGCCCTCAACGAGGTGGATTGACACAACGGTAGCAACAATGAGCTCAAGCATAACGATTGTGAAGATGGTGCAGGACCGGGCAGTGTTTCGTTCTGTTGTGCATAGGGTCGCTATGAGTTGGAACCGACTCGATGGCACCTAGCAACAAGAACAAAGAACAACAAAAATCTGATAAAGTATAGAATCGGTACTCTCCTTGAACTCATCACAGAGCTAAGGTTGCAGAGCAACCAACTAACCTTAAATCAAAGGAAAGACAGGTGTCCCCAAGGAGCGATAGACACAAGCACTAGCTTACCTGGGCAGAATAAAAGTGATATTGGGGGGTCATACAATCTAGTAAGATGAATTGAGCTAATATTTTTAACAAATTTCTAAAGGCCCAGCATAAACTAGCATAAACAAACAAAAACAAACTCTTTGCCATAGAGTTGATTCTGGCTCAGAGCTACCCTATAGGACAGAGTAGAACTACCTCATAGAACTTTCAAGGGGCACATGATGGATTCACACTTCCAACCTTTAGGTTAGCAACTGTAGTTCTTAATCACTACACCACCAGGGTTTCCGTAAACTAGCATAAGACTTTAGAGAGCCTGACAATAACAGATACTAGAGGAGTTCGCACACGCTCACAAGTCTTTTGTAGACCACTGGATGGTCATGAGAAAAATCAGAAAAGCCTCCCTTGTAGTGTAGGCCTGGGAAGGGAAACAGCTGCTACTGCAGAAAGTTAAAAAGCTTCAAGCTGTGAGTAGAAGGGCAGAAAATGCTGACACCCAAATGCACAGAAAAAGACTGATTGCATCTAGGGGGAGGAAACAAAAAAACCTTCTACTCCTGGGAACCAGTAGAAAACCACCCTAAGCCCAGATAATTATGGTTCTCCTACTACTGGGAGTCTTGGTGGCAGAGTGGTTAAGCACTTGGCTGCTAACTGAAAGGTCTGTGATTCAAACCCACCAGGCACTCTGTGGGAGAAAGGTGTGGCAGTCTGCTCCCATAAAGATTAAAAAAAAAAAAAGAAAAAACATTGAAAACCCTATGGGGCAGTTCTACTTTGTCCTATAGGGTCACTATGAATCAGAATTGACTTAATGGCAAAGGGTTTGGGGCTTTTTGTTTGTTTGTTTCGCTACTAGAAAATGATCAAGGTCTCTGAGAATCTGTTTCTTAAAATCCTTCTTAAAGCCCTAGACCCAGACAGTGAGCTGAGGCTGAACCAAGAAAAACAGAGAACACCCCCATCCCTCAACACCAAACTAGTTTCATCAATAATAAGTAACCACAACCTTCTGCAGGAGGAGGGAGAGAGCATGCAGAGAGACCTTCTCTGAGGTGTGGGTTCTCAGGGAAAATCTAAGACAGAAGGTGGAACAGAGACATTGAGAAAGACCCTCTGGAAAACTATACCAAGAATAATTTAATGCTGAAGGAATTTGAAGCTGGTGGTATAGAGACAAAACTCAAATCCAGCTCAGCTCCTGGCTAGATTAACTCAATCCTTCACAATAAAGACCCAGAAGGGAAACAGGTGTGTACATTTACAAATATAAGTACAACTTATCTTAGTGTCCACTGTCCTACACACAGTGTCCATCTTTTAAACAAAAATTATGGAACATGCAAAAAAGTAAGGAAAAAAACCCACCCTTAGTTTGTGTTAAAGTCACAAAGCAATTAGCAGGACAAGACTCGAATGTGGCCCAGATGTTGGAACTATAAAATGGGAGGATTTGTGAAACCTTGGTGGGCATAGTAGTTAAGTGCTACGGCTGCTAACCAAAGGGTTGGCAGTCTGAATCTGCCAGGCACTCCTTGGAAAAGCTATGGGGCAGTTCTACTCTGTCCTATAGGGTTGCTATGAGTCAGAATCAACTAGACGGCACTAGGTTTGGTTTTGGAGTTTTTTTATATTTAATAGGGAAACCCTGGTGGCGTAGTGGTTAAGAGCTAAGACTGCTAACTAAAAGGTCAGCAGTTCGAATTCACCAGGCACTCCTTGGGAACCATATGAGGCAGTTCTACTCTGTCTTATAGGGTCGCTGTGAGTCCAAATGGACTTGACAGCAATGGATTGTGGGTTGGGTATATTTAATAGTGGCACAATGGATAAGTGCTAAGTTGCTAACCAAAAGGTTGGTTCAAACCCACTAGAGGCTCCATGGGAGAAAAGACTTGGGAATCTGCTCCCATAAAGATTACAGCCCAGGAAACCCTATGGTTCTACTCTGTTCTATAGGGTCATTATGAGTGGGAATCGTCTTGACAGCACACAACAACAACAACACATTTAACATGTTAAAGGCTCTTTTGAAAAAGGTAGCTAACATGCATGAACACATGGGGAAATTCTGTAGAGAGATGAAGACTAAAAAATAATCAAATGGAAGTGCTATAAATTAAAAGAAAAAGGTAGCAAAGACAAAGAATGCTACTTGTAGGTTAATCGTAGGACCTGACACAGTAGAGATAATACTCAATAAACATGAAGATAGTAAATAAAATTACTCAGACTGAAGCACAGGACAAGAAGAGAGTAAAAAAATGAAAATAACATAGAGTCCAAGAACCGTGGAAAAATAACAGTCTAACGAATGTATAATTGGAATTACACAAAGGGAATAAAAACACTGGGTAGAAAAGATAATTGAAGAGATAATGGCTCCAATTGTTGAAATATCTCAATTGAAATTCCATCAATCCTGGAGCCTTGTTTTTCGTCAATGCCTTCTGAGTAGTTTGGACCTCTTTCTTCAGTATCATTAGTTCTTGATCATATGCTAGCTCCTGAAATGATTGAATGTCTACCAGTTCTTTTCAATATAGTGGCTCTGTGTATTGCTTCCATCTTCTTTTGATGCTTCCTGCGTTGTTTAATATTTTCCCCAAAGGATCCTTCAATATTGCAACTCGAGGCTAGAATTTTTTCTTTAGTTTTTCAGTTTGAGAAATGCCAAGGATGTTCTTCCCTTTTGGTTTTCTATCTCCAGGTCTTTGAACATTTCATTATAATACTACTTTGTCTTCTCCAGCCACACTTTGAAATCTTCTGTTCAGCTCTTTTAATCTGCCCCCTAAGTTACTGCTCTTATTCCAGGAGATACCAAGATAGATTGCGATGACATGTGGTTGCTGCGATCTCTGAGGCTGGATGTTCGTTGTGGGTCTTCCAGGCAAACTGTATTCTAAGGCAGAGGTTTTCAAACCTTAGTGTGGATCAGAACCCTGTGGAAAGCTTGTTCAAATGAGGATTGCTGGGCACTGGTAAAAATAGACTGGAACAGTCCCTGTGACAGTTTAGCAGAGATTCTGGTCTCCAAGGCAGATCTGGAATTTATGGAGTATAAAGTTTGTTCAGTTTTGAAAAGGAATATGAAATTACAAATAAAGAATTAAATGCAAAATTACGTTTATTTAAAACGAGAAAATAAAAGCAAGTTCAAATATTTTTAAAAAACTGACATATCACAATTGTCAGAAAATCCAGTAAAATAACATCGTATTTTTATTAATTAATTTCCTGGACACCTTTTGGCAGGGGAGGGAGGCGTTAATCTGTCTACCTCAGTTGTCTTCTGAGAACCTGACTAAACGAAGCCCAAAATGAAATCACTTGTGCTGATCCTCGGTCAGCAAACCGAAACCTAAGTTTCTATCTCATGTAAATGTCTAACTTCCTCTGGAGCTGAAATCCAATTCAATCAATTGACTCTCCTGGAAACAAAAACCTAAACTAGCCAATCTGGACCTAACTGGTCAATTTAAAATTGTCCAAATATTTCCCTGGATCCCCAAATAAGGAGAGAAAATGTCCACAAGCCAATCCCAAAATTGTCCAGTGTATGTATCTTCTTTATTCACTGTTCACTTGCCTTTACAAAACCTTTCTGCCTGTACCACACTTTGGAACTCTGGCCTGCCTTCCAGACAAGACGTTCCTCACTCAGTTCATGAACTAAAAAAGAAATCTAATGTGTTCATTTACAAATTTAATATTGTGAACATTTTATTTTTAAGACTTCATAGACGTATTTTATGTTAAATCAGCAAACCATGTAAATGTTTTCCAGTGTTCTCATGACTCACTCCACCATACAAATTGAGTTATCAGACGGTGAGCCTGTTCATTATTTCGAAGTGAAATTTATCTCTTTCTCTTAATGAATTGCTGCCTTTGGTCCAATTTGAAAATAGTATTTTTTCTTCTCAGTACCGGGATAATTTCCATTGATTTCATTTCTGTTCATTATTAGTTTCATTTCACATTCCATTTTTAAAAAAATCTGAATAGTCTTTCAGTCCCCGACTTACAGCATATTAAAGTTACAACAAAACCACACTTAGGACCGTCCCTATTTATTTATTTTTGTGCATCTTATCTTTAGTGGTATATACCACATACAATGTCGCAGCACATAATTTGATGTTATCATTCTCAGATGTTCACTCACAGATGTTTGACAGTGTGATTTACTGTTTAAAACACTGCCTTACAGATTTAGCTTTCTAAACTAAACCAGGGACAGACTCAAACACTGACTCTTAATGTCGGTAGGCAGATTCAGGAGCCAGTGAGATGTTACAACAGAATATATGAAGAAAAAAAGAAAAGGACCATATAGACAACTCTCACTAATTTTCTGACTAGAAACGCCATCCCTGCTCCCAGGGATAATCCTCATGATCCAAGACCTTCCACAAGTGGAGTTATTACTGCAATGGACAAAATGACAATGTCGTCCAACTCTTCATCATTGGAGTAAATTGTTATGATTTGTGTATCTTTTTATTTATGTGATAAACATATCTGTAAGCTCATATGTAATGTTTCCAGCCCCCAAAGACAAATAAAGATGGGATTCATAAAGACACTGATAATAAAAGGCAATAATGGTGAAAACTAAAAAAACAAAATCAGTTATTCAACTTATGTCAGAACCGACTTATGATGGAGTTGTCGGAATCTCTAGTTACCAAAAATCAGCAATTGAAACACTATGGAGCACAGTACTACTCTGATACACATGGAGCTGCAATGAGTCAGAGTCCACTCCATGGCAAATGGTTTAAGCTGTAACTTCTTTAGCTTTATGATGTACCCATCTCTGAGAGGCTTGTTGAAATCTCATGGTTAGTCATTATTATTTGGTTGTTGTCACCAAAAAAAAAAACAAAAACCAGTGCCGTCGAATCGATTCCGACATAGAACAGAGCAGAACTGCCCCCCATAGAGTTTCCAAGGAGTGCCTGGCAGATTCGAACAGCTGACCCTTTGGTTAGCAGCCGTAGCACTTAACCACTACGCCACCAGGGTTTCCTTGTTGTCATTAAAAAAATTAGGTGCTGTCAATTCAGACTGTACAACGGAACAAAACATTGCCCAGTTCTGTGTCACACTAATAACCCTTGCTATGTTTGAGGACATTGTATCAGTTACTGTGTCATCTCATTGAGGGTCTTCCCTTTTTTTCACTGTCCCTCCACCTTACCAAGCATGACGTCCTTCTCCAGGAACTGCTTTCTCCTGAAAACATGTCCAAAGTACATAAGACAAAGTCTCTGCATCCTCACTTTTAAGGAGCATTCTGGCTGTACTTATTCAAAGACAGGCTTGTTTATTATTCTGGCAGCCCACGGTATATTTAATATTCTTCCCCAGCACCATGATTCGAAGGCATCAGTTCTCCTCTGGTCTTCCTTATTCATCGTCCAGCTTTTGCATGTCTATGCAGAGACTGAAATACCATGCCTTGGATTAGGCTCACCTTAGTCCTCAAGGTAACATATTTGTTTTTTAACACTTTATAGAGGTCTTCTGCAGCAGATTTGCCCAATGCAGTGCATCATTTGATTTCTTGACTACTGCTTCCAAAGGCGGTGATTGTGGGTCCAAGTAAAATGAAATCCTTAACAATTTCAATATTTTCTCCATTTATCATGGTGTTGCTTATTGGTCCAGTTGTGAGGGTTTTCGTTTTCTTTATGTTGAGGTGTAATCCATACTGATGGCCGTGGTCTGATATTCATCAGTAAGTGCTTCAAGATCTCTTCAGCAAGCAAGGTTGTGTTATCATCATATTGCAAGTTGTTAATGAGTCTTCCTCCAAATCTGATGTACCGTTCTTCTTCATATAGTCCAGCTTCTCAGATTATTTGCTCACCATACAGATTGAATAGGTATAGTGAAAGGATACAACCCTGGTGCACACCTTTCCTGACTTTAAACCAATCAGTATCCCCTTGTTCTGTTCAAATGGCTGCCTCTTGATCTACGTACAGGTTCCTCAAGAGCACAATTAAGTGTTATGGAATTCCCATTCCCTGCAATGTTATCCATAATTTGTTAGATTCACGCAGTCGAATGCCTTTGTATAGTCAATAAAACACAGGTAAACATCTTTCTGGTATTCTCTGCTTTCAGCCAAGGTCAATCTGACATCAGCAGTGATATCCCTTGTTCCACATCCTCTGAATTTGACTTGAATTTCTAACAGTTCCACATCAATGTACTGCTGTAACTGTTTTTTGAATGATCTTCAGCAAGATTTTACTTGAGTGCGATATTAATGATATTGTTCAATAATTTCCACATTCTGTTGGATCACCTTTCTTTGGAATGGGCACAAATATGGATCTCTTCCAGTCGGTTGGCCAGGTAGCTGTCTTCCAAATTTATGGGCATAAACAAGTGAGCACCTCCAGCACTGCATCTGTTTGTTGAAACATGGCAATTGGTATTCCACGAATTCCTTGAGCCTTGTTTTTCACCAATGCCTTCAGTGCAGCTTGGACTTCTTCCTTCAGTACCGTCGGTTCTTGATCATATGCTACCTCCTGAAATGATTGAACATCAACCATTCTTTTCGGTACAGTGACTCTGTGTATTCCCTCCATCTGCTTTAAAAAAAAAATTTTTTTTTTGTATTTTCAATGAAGAGTTACAGAGCAAACCAGCTTCTCGTTAAACAATTAATACACATATTGTTTTGTGACATTGGTTGCCAACTGCAAGACACGTCAACACTCTCCTCTTCTCCATCCTAGGTTCTTCTGTCAGACCAGTAAGTTTGGTCTTTTTTTTTTTTTGAGTTAGAATTTTGTTCCACGTTTTTCTCCACCTCTGTCCAAGACCCTTTATTGTGATCCCTGTCAAAGCAGCTGGTGGCGGTAGCCAGGCACCATCTAGTTGTGGTGGACTCAGTCTGGTGAAGGTTGCGGTACTTGTGGTCCATTAGTCCTTTGGACTAATCTTTCCCTTGTGTCCTTGGTTTTCTTCATTTTCCCTTCCTGCAGACGGGGTGAGACCATTGCTGTATCTTAGATAGCCTCTCGCAAGCTTTTAAGACTACAGACACTACTCACCAAAGTAGAACCTTCCATCTGACTTGATGCTTCCTGTGTTGTTCAATATTTTCCCCACAGAATCTTTCAATATTGCAACTCAAGGTTTGAATTTTTTCTTCATTTCTTTCAGCTTGAGAAGTGCCAAGCATGTTCTTTTCTTTTGGTTTTCTATCTCCAGGCCTTTGCACATTTCATTATAATACTTTACTTTGTCTTCTTGGGCTGCCCTTTGAAATCTTCTGTTAAGCATTTTCACTTCATCAATTCTTCCATTCACTTTAGCTTCCCTGTGTTCAAGAGAAAGTTTCAGAGTCTCTTCTGACATCCATTTTGGTCCTTGTTTCTTTCCTATCATTTTAATAGCCTTTTGCTTTCTTCATGTATGGTGTCCTTGATGTCATCCCACAACTGGTCTTTGATCATCAGTGTTCAAGGCATCAAATCTACTCTTGAGATGGTCTCTAAATTCAGGTGAAATATACTTAAGGTCCTACTTTGGCTCTCGTGGACTTGTTTTAATTTTCTTCATCTTCAACTTGAATTTGCATATGAGTAATTGATAGTCTGTTCCACAGCCCCTGGCCTTGTTCTGACTGAGGAGCTTGAGCTTCTCTATCATCTCTTTGTACAGATGTAGTCAATTTGATTCCTGTGTATTCCACCCATTGAGGTCCACATGTAGAATTGCCGTTTATGTTTTTGAAAACAAAAAAAAAAGTATTTGCAATGAATAAGTCGTTTGTTTTGCAAAATTCTGTGATGTTATCTACAGCATCATTTCCATCATTAGGGCCATATTTTCCAACTAGAGATCCTTCTTCTTGGTTTCCAACTTTCACGTTCTAATCACCAGTAATTATCAATGCATCTTGATTGCATGTTTGATCAAATTCAGACTGCAGAAGCTGGTAAAACTCTTCAATTTCTCTCTTTGGCATTACTTAACTAATAAATTTGAATAATAGCCGTATTAACTGATCTTCCTTGTAGGTGTATATACATTAACCTATCACTGACAGTGTTGTACTTGAAATGTTCTTTTTGAAGAGGCACATGACACCATCCCTCTTCAATTTGTCATTCCTGGCATAGTAGAACATACTATTGTCTGATTCAAAATGGCCAATACCAGTCCATTTCAGCTCACTAATGCCTAGGATATTGATCTTTATGCATTCCATTTCATTTTTGAGGATTTCCAATTTTCTTATATTCACACTTCGTACATTCCACGTTCTGATTATTAATGGATGTTTGCAGGTGTTTCTTCTCATTTTGAGTCATGCCACATCAGCAAATGAAGGTCCTGGAAGCTTGACTCTATCCATGTCATTCAGGCCAACTCTACTTTGAGGAGGCACCTCTTCTCTAGTTGTCTTTTGAGCACTTTCCAACCTGAGGGACTCATCTTCTGACAGCATATCTGACAATGTTCTGCTGCTATTCATAAGGTTTTCACTGGTTGATTTTTTTCAGAACTAGACTGCAGGTCCTTCTTCCTAGTCTGTCTTAGTCTGGAAGCTCTGCTGAAATCTGTTCACCAATGGTGACCCTGCTAGTATTTGAAATAATGGTGGCAAAGCCTCCAGTATCACAGCAACATGCAAGACACCACAGTATGACAAACTGAGAAACACATGCTGGAGAATGTTATAAATACAGGCTGTTAATTGTAATATTTATGGTAACTACTAAGAAAATATCAAAAAAAACATGAATAAAAGGAAAGGAGATGGGAACTAAAATGGCTCACTACGTTAAACCAACAAAACACAAAAGCAAGCAGTAGTAATGGACAAAGACAAAGAAGGCTTAAGGCACAAAAAGCAAATAACAAATGGCAGAAGTAAGTCACTTCTTATTGGTAATTATAAAAAAAAAAATTTTTTTTTTAATTATAGTGAATGTAAATGAATTAAATGCTCCAATTAAAAGACAGAAGGTGGCAGAATAGGACAAAATGATCCAACTATATGCTGTTTACAAGAGACATATTCTAGACTCAAGGACACAAATTTAAGTTGAAGGTGAAAGGATGGAAAAATATTCCATGAAACTAATCACCAAAACAGGGCTGGGATGGCAATCTTAATATCAGACAAATTAGACTTTAAGATAAAATCTGTTAGGACAGAGAAAGATGGACATTATATAGTGATAAAAGGGTCAATTCATCAGAAAGATATAACAATTACAAATACATATACACCCAACACAGGAACACCTAAATACATAGAACAAACACTGATAGAATTGAAGGGAGAGATAGATAGCACTACAATAATAGTCGGAGTCTTCAATACACCACATTCAATATTGCACAGAAGCATCTAGAAAGAAGATAAACAGGGAAACATAGAACCTGAATGACACTATAAATCAACTAGACTCAACAAACCTGTATGGAACGTTGCACCCAACAAAAGCACAATACACATTCTACTCCAGTGTACATAGATCATTCGGCAGGATACACCACATGTTAAGTAACAAAGCAAATCTCATCTTTATCATCCAAAGCACTTACCAGAGAGCCTTGCCCAAAATTCGTACTAAAAATAAGTTAATTTTGGAACAATCTTTCCCACTTACTCTGTAAATTTATCTGAAGTCCAAAAAGCAAAATATATCGCTATATTTAGTGGAATAGTAAACATTTTCTTAATTTTCTGTTTTCTATATTTGCAGAAGATCATAAAATAACAAAGCTAGAAACAACTTAGTCCCACATCTCCTTTTTACAGTTTGTTCATTCACGCAACATATATCTATTTAGCACCTACTGTATGCCAGGTACAATGTTTTGCAGTGTAGATACAAAGGTGAGTGGTCTCTGACCAGTTAGTTACAGTTTCATCAGGGAAATAGAAAAAGAATTATATAATGCAAGGAAATAATTCATTACATTGTGATGGAAAAATAATAAACACTGAGGCCTGTAGACATTTTTCTCTAAACGATCTTCACAGAGTGCTATTAAATACAAGATACTTCTCATATTTCATAGGTATTGTTGAAAATGTCCACCTCGCATAAAAACTTGAGAAATAATTTATGTTTTTCTCTGCTATCCATTTCTGAGGACTACATCCTATGTGATAAAACTCTTGTTTTCCACATAAATTGTCATAATAGTGTTAAGTCTTTGTGAATTTGCCAGTATTAGTGTGTGTGTATGTTTAAAGCTGTACGATGAACAAGGAAGCCCAAAGAAGAATTGATGCCTTTGAATTGTGGTGTAAGCAAAGAATATTGAATATACCCCAAAAAAACCCAGTGCCGTCGAGTCGATTCCGACTCATAGCAACCCTATAGAACAGAGTAGAACTGCCCCACAGAGTTTCCAAGGGTGCCTGGTGGATTCAAACTGCCAACCCTTTGGTTAGCAGCCATAGCACTTAACCACTAAGCCGCCAGGGTTTCCATTGAGTTTATTGACTGTCAAAAGAGCAAACAAAAATCTGTCTTGGACGAAGTACAACCAGGATGCTCCTTGGAAGCAAGGATGGTAAGACTGCATCTTACATACTTTGGACATGTTGTCAGGAGGGATCAGTCCCCGGAGAAGGACATCATACTTGGTAAAGTACAGGGTCAGCGGAAAAGAGGAAGACTCTCAACAAGATGGATTGACACAGTGGCTGCAACAATGGGCTCAAGCATAGCAACAATTGTGAGGATGGTGCAGGACCAGGCAGTGTTTCATTCTGTTGTACATAGGGTCACTATGACTCGGAACTGACTTGACAGCACCTAGCAAATGCATTTGTGATGAAACAAAGAAAGTCGTAAGCCAGAGTTCTCACATAGGCCTACTTCATTTCATGACTGAAGAGATGCAATACCTAGGATGAACTTCCCTAATAAAAAAATGTTTTCCATGGGTTAACATAAAACTAACCTAACTGGTTAACTGATTTCTGCCAAAAATAGTCAAACTGAATATTTTGAATTATACAGAAGTTCGGATTTTTCAACTTTTTCCCCTAATTATTTCTTATGGCATCATATAAAAAAGGCCTATGATGAATACTTGTGGCAAATAATGTCGAACTACTTCAAACCGTCAACAAATTTAACAATTTTTTAACCAGGGTGACAGTGTGTGTGCATCAGTGGGGATGTGGTAGGGGAGGAAGAGATGATAGATTTCCCCATTACAGAGACTTCTGGGCAAATATCTTTGTTCTTAAAACATATATTGTTTCTTAAACTTTTCTAAGTAAAATTAAATAGACTTCTCTCACAATTTTTTTTGTTTTTATTGTACTTTATATGAAGGATTGCAGAACAAACTAGCTTCCCATTAAACTATTAGTACACATATTGTTTTGTGACATTGGTTACCAACCCCACAACGTGTGAACACTCTCCCTTCTCAATCTTAGGTACCCTATTACCAGCTTTTCTGTCCCCTCCTGCCTTCTAGTCCTTCCCCCTGGGCTGCTGTGCCGCCTTAGTCTCGTTTTGTTTTATGTGCCTGTCTAATCTTTGGCTGAAGGGTGAACCTCAGGGGTAACTTCATTACTGAGCTAAAAGGGTGTCTGTGGGCCATACTCTCGGGATTTCTCCAGTCTGTCAGGCCAGTAAGTCTGGTCTTTTTTTGTGAGTTAGAATTTTTTTTCTACATTTTTCTCCAGTTCTGTCCGGGACCCTCTATTGTGATCTCTATCAGAGCAGTCAGTGGTTGTGGCCGGGCACCATCTAGTTGTGCGGGACACAGTCTGGTAGAGGCTGTGGTAGTTGTGGTCCCTTAGTCCTTTGGATGACTCTTTCCATGTGTCTTTCTTTATTTCCCCTTGCTCCAGAGAGGGTGAGACCAGTGGCATGTCTTAAATGGCTGTTCACAGGCTTTTAAAACCCCAGACACTACTCACCAAAGTAAATGTAAAACACTTTCTTTATGAACTATGTTGCACTAATTGAGCTAGATGTTCCCTGAGACCATGGTCCCCATAGCTCTAAGCCCAGTAATTCGGTCCCTCAGGGAGTTTGGATGTGTCTATGGAGCATCTATGACCTTGTCTTGGACAAGTTTTGCTGATTTTCCCGGTATTGTGTACTGTCTTATCCTTCACCAAAATTACCACTTATCTATTTAGTGTTTTTCCATCCCCACCCCTGTCTTCTCTCGTAACCATCAAAGATTGTTTCTTCTTGTCTCACAAATATTTCTTGCACAAGAATTCAAAATAATATATTTAGATATCTCTCCCTGTAAGAGGTGGAGTTTAATTCCCACCCTCTTTCCTGCAGTATTTTTTCCCAGAGTATAGGCTAGACGTAGTGACCCACTTCCAAAGAACAGAGGAGGGGAAGGGAAAAGAGAAACCTACCACCCAATATGATGTGACGAGAACAGCACTTCACTCTGTGGTGTTCTTTCCAAAATCCTATAACCCCAGTTGTTATGGATTGAATTGTGTTCCCAAAAAAGAAGTGTTGAAGTTCTAGCCCCTGTACCTCTACATGTGGCCTTACTTGGAAATAGGGATTTTTTGTTGTTGTTATCAGCTAAGTTAAAAGAGGCCATTTAGAGTGGGTCCTAATCCTGATCCCTCCAGGGTGGTGTCTTATGAAAGAGGAGAAAAGGCATGGAAGCAGAGTCACGCACAGGGGGAAGACAGAACATGAAGATCTGTTTACAAACAGCAAAGGAACACCAAAGATTGCCAGTAACTATTAGAAGCTAGGAGAGAGGCATAGAACTGTCTCTCTTTCAAAGCCCTCAGAAGGAATCGATGTGATTGATATTACGATTCACAATTTAAGCCTCCATAAATGTGAGAAAATTAATTTCTGTTCTTTAAACACACCCACTGTATGGTATTTTGCCACTGGAGCGCTAGGAAATTAAGACACCAGTCCAATCATGAGAAAAACATCAGGCAAACCCAGATTCAAAGACATTCTACAGTATACCTCAAGACGGTCAAGGTCATGAAAGACAAGGAAAGATGGAGAAACTGTCACAGTGCGGAAGAGACTAAGGAGACATAACAACTAAACGCAATGTGGTACCTCAGATGGGATCCTGGAACAGAAAGAGGATATTAATTGAAGACCTGATAAATCCAAGTAAAATCTGGAATTTAATTGCTAGTAATGTACAATGTCAATTTCTTAGTTTTGACAAATGGACTGTGGTGATATAAGATGTTCACAATGAGGGAAACATGAGGGGCACATGGGAACTCTGTACTATCTCTGCAGCTTTTATGCAAATTTAAAATTATTCCAAAATTAAAAGTTTATTTTTAAAAATCTGTTCTTATAGAAGTTAAATTAATAGTTGAAAAATGGGACGATAACAGGCAAAGTTACACAGCATTAGCTGTTCATAATTAATGAAATGAGAAAACAGATTGACATTTGGAAGGCATGACCAGATTACTAAACACCAAAGATAATTTAGTTCTTTATTTTCTCTACTTTTGCATGCTTGAAGTTTTCCATCATTTAAAAATATCGTAAAACAATGGCTTATCATATCTATATTATACACTATTATTATAACTACTCCATCACTTGTATGTTAGTATGTCATACTGTGGTGGCTTGCATGTTGCTGTGATGCTGGAAGCTATGCTACCAATATTTCAAATATCAACAGGGTCACCCTTGGTGGATAGGATACAGTAGAGCTTCCAGACTAAAACAGACTAGGAAAAGGACCTGGAGGTCTACTTCTGAAAAAAATTAGCCACTGAAAACCTTATGAATAGCAGTGGAACATATTGTCTGATATAGTGCCAGAAGATGAGCCCTTCAGGTTGACAGGCACTCTAAATATGACTGGAGAAAGCTGCCTCCTCAAAGTAGAGTCGATCTTAATGATGTGGATGGAGTAAAGATTTTGAGACCTTCATTTGCTGATGTGGTATGACTCAAAATGAGAAGAAACAGCTGCAAATATCCATTAAGAATCAGAACGTGGAATGTATGAAGTAAGAAAAAAATGAAATAAGAGTCTAGGAAAATTGGAAATCATCAGAAATGAAATGGAATGCATAACGGTCAATATCCTACGCATTAGTGAGCTGAAATGGACTGGTATTGGCCATTTTGAACTGAATAATCATATGTGTTTCTATGCTGGGAATGACAAATTGAAGAGGAATGGTGTTGTATTCATCATCAAAAGGAACATTTCCAGATCTAACCTGAAGTACAACACTGGCAGTGATAGGATAATATCCATACATCTACAAGGAAAACCAGTTAATACAGCTATTATTCAATTTACATGCCAATTACTAATGTCAAAGATGAAGAAATTGTAGATTTTTACCAATTTCTGTAGTCTGAAATTGATGCAACATGCAATCAAGATGCATTGACAATTACTGGGGATTGGAATGTGAAAGTTGGAAACAAAGAAGAAGAATCGGTGAGTTGGAAAACATGGCAATGATGATAGAAATGATACCGGGGATTGAATGATAGAATTTTGCAAGACCAATGACTTATTCACTGCAAATACATTGTCTCAACAACGTAGAGTGACTATACACATGGACCTCACTGGATGGAATACACAGGAATCAAATTGACTACTTCTATGGAAATCTTTTTATTCTTATGGAAAAGGTGATGGGGATTCAATAGCATCAGTCAGAACAAGACCAGGGACATCTAAAGAACAGACCCTCAATTGCTCGTATGCAAGTTCAAGCCGAAGCTGAACAAAATTAAAACAAGTCCACAAGAGGCAAAATATGACCTTGAGCATATTCCACCTGAATTTAGAGACCATCTCAAGAATAGATTTGACAATTGAACATTAATGACAAAAGACCAGATGAATTGTGGAAACACATCATACATGAAGAAAGCAAAGGTCATTAAAAAGACAGTAAAGAAAGAAAAGACCAAAATGGATGTCAGAAGAGACTCTGAAACTTTCTCTTGAAAATAAAACAGCTAAAGTGAATGGAAGAAATGAGGAAGTAAAAGAGCTGAACAGAAGATTTCAAAGGGTGGCCTAAGAAGACAAAGTAAAGTATTGTAATGAAGTGTGTGAAGAGTTGGAGTTAGAAAGCCAAAACGAAAGAACACACTCAGCATTTCTCAAACTGAAAGAATTGAAGAAAAAATTCAAGCCTTGAGTTGCAATGTCAAAGGATTCCACAGGGAAAATATGGAATGACGCAGGAAGCATCACAAGCAGATGGAAGGAAAACAGAGTCACTTTACCTAAAAGAATTGGTTGATGTTTAGACATTTCCGGAGGTGGCATGTGATCAAGAGTGGAAGGTATTGAAGGGAGAAGTCTAAGATGTACTGAAGGTATTGGCAAAAAACAAGGCTTCAAGAATTGATGGAACACTGATTTAGATGTTTCAACAGATGGGTGTAGAGCTGGAGGTGCTCACTAGTCTATGCCAAGAAATTTGGAAGGCAGCTACCTGGCCAACTGACTGGAAGAGATGCATATTTGTGCCCACTCCAAAGAAAGTTGATCCAACAGAATGTAGAAATTATCAAACTATATCATTAATATCACACTCAAGTAAAATTTTGCTGAAGATATTTTAAAAAATGGTTGCAGCAGAAAATTGACAGGGAACTGCCAGAAATTGAAGCCAGGCTCAGAAAAGGATGTGGAACGAGGGATATCATTCCTGATATCAGATGGACCTTGGCTAAAAGCAGAGAATACCAGAAAGATGTTTACCTGTGCTTTGCTGAGTATGCAAAGCCATTTGACTGTGTGGATTATAACAAATTATGGATAACACTGAGAAGAATGGGAATGCCAGAACACTTAACTGTGCTCATGTGGAACCTGTACATAGACCAAGAGGCAGTTGTTCAACAGAACTGTGTGGTTTAAAATCAGAAAAGGTGTGTGTCAGGGCTGTATCCTTTCACCATACCTATTCAATATATATGCTGAGCAAATAATCCTAGAAGCCAGACTATATGAAGTAAAACTCGGCGTCAGGATTGGAGGAAGGCTCATTAACAACCTGCGATATGTAGATGACACAACCTTGCTTGTGGAAAGCAAAGAGGATTTGAAGGACTTCAAAGACTATAGCATTCAGTAGGGATTATACCTCAACATAAAAAGACTAAAATCCTCACAACTGGCCCAATAAGCAGCATCATGATAAATGGAGAAAATATTGAAGTTGTCAAGGATTTCATTTCACTTGGCTCCACAATCAGTGCCCATGGAAGCATCTGTCAAGAAATCAAATGACATAATTGCACTGGGCAAATCAGCTACAAATAACCTCTTTAAAGTGTTAAAAAGCAATGATGTCACCTTGAGGATTAAGATACCCTTTCTGGGAAGTCAGTGACAATCTCATGTGAATCCTGAGGAGCATAGAGTTGAAAGCATCTGTTAAGGTGATAGTGTGGGTTGTTCAGAATGCACTGAACAACCCACTGCCTTCAATCACATTTCTACTAGACATCAGATATTGACATCAGATATTGATGTCTAGTAGAAATGTGATTGAAGGCAGTGGGTTGTTCAGTGCATTCTGCTTCTAAGCTCATTTTGACTTGTCAATATTTCTCAAAAGTGGACCAAATAAAAGCACTTCCTTGAGGTGAAACGAGTGTCCTTAAATATCCAAGCAACAGAGCATGTGCGAACTTCATCAACACATAGTCAAGGCAAGCCAAATATAGATAAAAATATTGACAAGGTGTAACTGAGTGTTGTGTCCTCAGTTAAAAAAAGGATACAGTGACTGCTGAGATCTCAGTGAAAACAGTCCTCTATGTATCTGTCTCTGCAGTCACATCACCCTAACCCAGACATTGCTATAATCCTGGGATCTCCACTTACTATAATTCTGAGAATCCCTATTAACCCTCTTCTATGCTATATCTTCTGTTTCCTATATCACATTATTTTCATTCTCTTTTTTAATTTTATTTATTTATTATGCTTTAAGTGAAAATTTACAAATCAAGTCAGTCTCTCATACAAAAAATTATGCACACCTTGCTATGTACTCCTAGCTGCTCTCCCTACAATGAGACAGCACACTCCTCCTCTCCACCCTGTATTCCCCTTGTTCATTCAACCAGCTCCTGTCCTGCTCTGCCTTCTCATCTCGCCTCCAGACAGGATCTGCCCACATAGTCTCATGTGTCTACTTGAGCCAAGAATCTCATTTCTCACCAGTATCATTTTCTGTCTTACAGTCCAGTCCAATCCCTGTTTGAAAAGTTGGCTTCAGGAATGGTTCCAGTCTTGGGCTGACAAAGGGTCCAGGGACCATGACCTCCAGGGTCCCACTAATCTCAGCCAGACCATTATGTCTGGTCTTTTTATGAGAATTTGAGACCTGCATCCCACTATTCTCCTGCTCCATCAGGGTGTTTCCACTCTCTTGATTTATTGTCTTTTTTTGGTGGTGCATATCTTCCAATACCTTTTTGAAAAAAAAAAAGAGCATGGCAGTATGTTTTTGAGGCCTCGAATATCTGAAAATACTTTTGTCCTACCCTCACACATTATTAAATATTTCACTGGAAATACAATTTTAGATAAAAGATCATTTTCCTTCAGAATTTTGATAATATCTTACCATTGTCCCCTTCCACCACCCATCTGTTAGTTTGTCATACTGTAGTGGCTTGCATATTGCTGTGCTGTTGGAGGGTCACTCAGGTTTCAGTGGAGCTTCCTGAGTAAGGCAGACTAGAAAGAAAGGCCTGGTGGTCTACTTCTGAAAATCAACCAATGAAAACCTATTAATCACAACAGAACCTTGTCCAACTGGCTTGTCTTGGACACATCATCAGGCGGGATCAGTGGCTGGAGAAAGACATCATGTTTGGTGAAGTGGAGGGACAGTGAGGGCAAGGGAGATTCTTGGTGAGATGAGCTGACACAACAGCTGCAGAGATGGACTAGAAGGCACAGGACTGGGCAACATTTTGTTCTGTTGTACGTGGGATTCCATGAATCAGAGTCGACTCTATAGCAGCTATATGTCTGTCTATCTATCCATCTGTCTGTCTATTATCTACCTATCAATTGTCTCTTTGCTTCAAGTCTTCTGTTGAAAAATTCAAAATCATTCTGATCCTTTGTAGTGACTTGAATTTTTTTTTTCCTCTGTAGAAGTTTAGGGAAGCTTCAGCTATGCACCCAGTATTCTGAGATTTCACAATGATGTGTACTTTTCCATTTTCCTCTGTTGTGCTGGGCACTCAGTGAGCCTTTCAGTCTAAAAATGTATGTATTTCAGTTATGAGGTATTTTTTGAATTATTTTGTTGATGGCTTTATCCCCTCAATGTTTTCTGTTCTCACATTCTGAAACTTCTACTATTCACATTAGACCTCTTAGATTGATTTTTAGATTTTCTTGTCTTTATTTTCTATGTTTCCACCTCTTCCTCTCCCCCACCATTTTCCCTCTCTTTTTTAAAATTATCTTAGGTTTTTCAATAGGATTTCTGTCATATATTCTTTTTTTTTTTCCTAGACTTTAAAAAATATAATAACATTTCTGTGAACTGGGGAAGCAGCCCTAGAAAAGAGCCCGCTTACCTAATCACCACGTTCTCTGGCTATACAGAGAGACAAGGCCCCAGGTTTCTGCTATTAAATCAACAAGGCAGACCTCCCCAGGGATCTGTTCAGAGCATGCCAGCACCTCCTCCACTTGGACACTGTCAGGTAGAAGGCTGCTACAAATACAGAAGGCCCCCGCAGTGAAGTCTACTTCCATAGTCAACACTGTACCTGCCTCCTTGCACAACCTGTATCTCTGGTCTCTATACCAACAGGATAGATGTCCTGGGGGTCTGTTCAGTTCTGTTGGCTCCACCTTCCTGTTGGCACTGAGGACTGCTGACTGAGGTTGCTGTTAGCTAGGAAGTAGGTGTTTTGAGTGTAGGCTGCACTCACAACCAACAATCTTCCAGGGGGACTCTGATAGCAACAAGGAAGACCTCCCTAAGCATCCAATCAGAGCATGATAGCCCCTCCCCACCCAGTCACAGTTGGCTGCCAGGATACTGTGAACTCCTACAGATTTTTTTCTACACTTGGGCTCTGAAACCAACAAGACAGGTCTTTTGGAGGTCCTTCTGGGGAGTGCCAGCCTCTTCTTCTCCTAAAATGGAGTCTGCCTGTGCTTCACCTGAATGCCAACTCAAATATAAGCAACTCAGAGCAGGGAAGGAAGCCTCAAGAAAACCACAGGGCACCATCCAGGCCCAAATGGGGTCCACTGGGTATGAGTTTTCTGACTGAAAATGTGGTTGCAGAAACAGAGAAGAGAAAGGAGTAATAACTAGAGATCAAAGACTGTGTCCCCTGGTGGACAGATTGATTAGTGTGTGATATCTCACCTGATGGGTGGTGCCCATTGGTGAACAGATTGACTGCAGCATGTTCTCCAGTGTGTTTGTGAAAGTTGAAAATTGAGATATGGGACTTTCAAATCCTAATTAAACCAGGGAGTGAGAAGGAGCTATCACCGAACAGGAGAGGAAACAGTAAGCAAAGGCTAAAGGCACTACCCACCTAAGAGTTTTTTGCAGAAAGTGTGTGGGCAAAAAATGCCAAATAATGGTGAGAACTCAGAAAACTAACACCCTGGAAAATTTTCTTTTGCCCCCCCCCAAAAAATAAGACATGCAAAGAAAAGAGAGGTGATAGCCCATCCAAATAAACATGATGAAGAAAGTGAAAGTGCATCATGGAAAACAAAATAATGAAAAGAATAGAATAATATAATACAACAAAGTTAAACATAACTAAAGAGCTAAGGAAAAACAAAGATCTAAAAGAAATAAGGAAAACAATGCAAAAATAAAATGAGGATATTAAAAAAAAGATAAAAAGAAACTAAACAAAAATATTGCAACTGGCAGGGACAATAACAGAAACAAAATACAATGGAAGGATTTAACAACAGATTTAATCTGGTAGAAGAATCAGCAAATTAGAGGATAAGATAGGCAAGTTTATAGAAACTGGAGAGCAACAAGAACAGAGACTCAAGAAGGCTGAGCACAGTTTAATGGAACTATGGGACAACATTAAGAGACCTTATATATATATATATATATCCATCATGAGAATTCCAGAAAAAGAAGAGAGAGAGAAGAACAAAAAGACTATGTGAAGAGGACTTCCAATGGTGGCTTAGTCAGACACACCACACCATCCTTCTACAGCAAAGACCTGAGAAACCAAGTGAAACAGACACAGAGGACAATTCTAGAACACTGAGCATCAAATGAAGGGATAAAGAGCTAGATCAAACACTAATTATAAGAAGAAACTGACTGAAAACAGTGAACAAGAAAAGATGAAGTGGTGAGGCCCTGCAAGCTGGCCTGGCACAGCGTAGCCACCTTGAGACAAAGACAGCAGCAATCATGGGTGGGGAGCACAGAAGGCAACTTCACAGAATTTCCAACAGAACACCGGATAACTGTATAGACATACCCAGAGTGAAATAGGTCCCCAGTGCTGACTGAAGTCAATGGGAAGAGCCCAGGCACCTTTACCCAGTGACCAGAGGAGCACACCTTCTCTACTGCCACCCTCCTGGTAATTAGAGGCACAAATCTCCCCATCCCTGCAGCCCTGAGCTCCAGGGACCAAGGTATGAGCTCCCCTTCTTTCTCACCCAGCCCCAGCTGCCACCCTCCTTGCCCGTACTGACCACTCCCCCCTCCCACTTGACAACCCAACTGAACCGCAGTAGGTCACTCCAGTGCAGGGCCAGCTACTCACCCCGAACTCCTGCCCGCTAACCCAGCCAAGTTCCCTCCCCCCTTTCCAACCTGGCAAAAGCAGCAACAGGGTGACTGTAAGTGCAACCACCCACCTCTCACTACCTCCATCCAGTGGGAGGCAGCAACTGTGCCCCCTCTAGCCAGCCACACCCACCACACCTGCCACCCCACCCACTCAGCAAGTGCTACTGCCCACTCCTGTGCCATTGGATACATGGACAACAGCCAAAACCTGCCCAACCAGCTCTCAGCCACCCACAAGACCAACAAACAGAGATCCATGCTCACACACCCAGCTGCTACCCCACCCACCAGGATACAGGTGGCCAGAACTCCAGTACAGCCTGACTAGTGACCACAGCCTGTCCCACCTGCCTGGATACATCAAAAAAAAAAAAAAAGACAAAAAAATCAGGACATAGTGAACAAACATTCAATTAACAACAACAACAAAAAAAAAAACATTGCCATTGAGTCGATTCTGACTCATAGAGATCCTATGAGACAGAGTAGAACTGCCCCACGGACTTTCCAAGGAGGGGCTGGTGGATTTGAACTGCTGACCTTTTGGTTAGCAGTGGAGCTTTTAACTACTGTGCCACTCCATACAATTAATAAATAAATATAACACCTTAATGCCTTGGAAAAAACAGACAATATCAAATCAATTAAAGAAGCAGTAGATGACTCCAGTAAGTGACCAAAATAAAGAATCAAGAAACCTTCCTGAGGAAGAAATGATAATGAAAATACCTGATACGTAATTCAAAAGAGTTAAATATAGGCTGCTCCAAGAACTCAAGAAAGAGATAAGGAAAACATAGACAAAATCAAGGAAGACATAGACCAAATTCTAGAAGAATTCAGGAAAACAATGCCAGAACAAAATGACAAAATAAATAGACAACTGAAAACCATACAAAACAGCAATTAGAAATCCAGAATATTAACACTAAAATTTCAAAATTTGATAATGTATTGGAAGGACAAAGGAGTAGAATTTAAGCAATGGAAGACAGGATCAGCTTAACAGAAGAAAAATTCCTTGATGCCAATCTGTTAGAGGAGCAATAAGAAAAAAAGAATGAAGAAAAATGAAGAAAGCCTGAGAGTTACATGAGGCAGTAGCAAAAGGAATAATTTATGTGTGATCAAAACTCCAGAACACAAAGGAAATAAAAAAAAAAGCACAGAGAAAACTTTCAAAGATTTTCTGGCAGAAAACTTCCCTAATATCATGAAAGATGAGAAGATATCCATCTAAGAAGTTCAATGTACACCAAATAGATAGAACCCAAAAGAAAATCACTAAGACACGTTATAATCAAACTTTCCAAAACCAAAGACAAAGAATTCTGAGGGCGGCTCAGGAAAAATGAAATGTTACTACTATAATGGGCAACCAATAAGACTAAGCTCTGATTTCTCAGCAGAAACCATGAAGGCTAGAAGGCAATGGGATAATATATATAAAATCCTGAAAGAAAAAAAAATTGCCAGCCAAGAATTATATATTCAGCAAACTTCTCCATCAAATATAATGGCAAAATCAGGACATTTTCAGATAAACAAAAATTAAGAGAATTCATAAAATCCAGACCAACCTTACAAGAAGTACTAAAGGGAGTCCTTCAGACAGAGAACAAACAATGTCAGACTACAACCTGAGATTAAGACACGTGACAATATTACCTGAAAACCAAACCAGATAAAGAATTTTCAAAAATAAAATAAAGCTACAAGATGGAAAATAAGGAACCAGAGACATTAATCTGTAAATGATGGCAATTTCAAAACAAAAAGAGGTAGTAGATGGACAGAAAGTCAAAGCAATATCAAGATAGAACAGACTGTTTTAAACTTAGGACGATAAAAGTAAATCTCAGTGTAGCCACAAAGAAAATTAATAAACCTCACCAAAATAAAAAAGAAGAACACATAGACTCAGTAAACACAAAATCAATAGCAACAAAGGAAATGAAAATAAAATCTATAAACAAAAAGAACTCAGCACAGAAAAGTATATGGAACAAAGAAATCAACACTGCAAAAAAGAAAAAAAAAAAAAAAGCACAAGAAGACAGTGGTAAATTCATGCTTATTGATAATTGCACTGGCTGTAAATGGATTAAACACACCAGTCAAAGGAAGAGAGTGGCAGAATGGATAAGAAAACATGATCCATCAATACGCTGCCTACAAGAGACACATCTTAAATACAAAGATAAAAATAAGCTAAAAATCAAAAAAAAAAAAAATCAAAGGATGGGAAAAAATGTATCAAGCAAAAGGCAACCAAAAAAGAACAGGAGTGGCAATATTAATCTCTGATAAAATAGACTTAAAGGCAAAAACCAGCATAAGAGACAAGGAAGGGCACTATATAATGATTAAAGGATCAATTGAACAAGAGAACATAAGTATAATAAATATCTACCTGTCCAATGAAATAGCTCCAAAATACATAAATCTAGCAGAATTGAAATGAGAAATAGAAAACTTCACAACAATAATAGGAAAATTAACATACCACTTCCGATGAAGGATAGGACAACCAGAAAGAAACTCAGCAAAAATACAGAGGATCTAAACAACACAATCAATGAACGTGATCTCATAGACATATACAAAACACTCCACCCAACAACAGCATAGTACACATTCTTTTTCAGTACACATGGATCATTTTCCAGAATATACCATATATTAGGAAACAAAACAAGCATCAATAAATTTTTAAAAAACTGAAATAATACAAAGCATTTTCTTGAATCACAATGCTATAAAATTAGAAATCAATAACAGGAAAAGCAAGGAAAAAAAATCAAGTACATGGAAACTGAGTAACACCCTGCTTAAAAACCACTGAGAGCCAAAGACACCACAAGAAAAGAAAACTATAGGCCTATATCCCTCATGCACGTAGATGCAAAAATCCTCAACAAAATTCTAACCAATAGAATTCAACAACATATCAAAAAAATAATTCACCATGAACAAGTGGGACTCATACCAGGTATGCAGGGATAGTTCAACATTAGAAAAACAATTAATGTAATCCACCACATAAATAAAACAAAAGGCAAGGATAACATGATTTTATCAATTGATGCAGAAAAGGCATTTGACAAAGTTCAACACTCATTGATGATAAAAACTCTCAGCAAAATAGGAATAGAAGGAAAATTCCTCAACATAATAAAGGGCATTTATACAAAGCCAACAGCCAACATCACCCTAAATGGAGAGAGCCTGAAAGCATTCCCACTGAGATCGGGAACCAGACAAGGATGCCTTTATCACCGCTGTTATTCAACATTGTGTTGGAGGTCCTAGCCAGAGCAATTAGTCTAGATAAAGAAATAAAGGTCATCCAGTTTGGCAAGGAAGAAGTCAAAGTATTTCTATTTGCAGATGACATGATCTTATACACAGAAAACCCTAAAGAATCCTCAAGAAAACTACTGAAACTAATAGAAGCGCTCAGCAGAGTATCAGGTTACAAGATAAACATACAAAAATCAGTTGGATCCCTCTACACAAACAAAAAGAACACCAAAGAGGAAATCACCAAATCAATGCCATTTAGAGTAGCCCCCAAGAAGATAAAATACTTAGGAATAAATCTCACCAGAGATGTAAAAGACTTATGCAAAGAAAACTACAATACACTTCTGCAAGAAACCAAAAGAGACCTACATAAGTGGGAAAACACACCTTGCTCATGTATAGGAAGACTTAACATTATATAAATGTCTATTCTACCGAAAGCGATCTATACATTTAATGCAATTCCGATCCAAATCCCAAGGACATTCTTTAACGAAATGGAGAAACAAATCACCAATTTCATATGAAAGGGAAAGAGGCTCCGGGTAAATAAGGCATTACTGAAAAAGAACAACAAAGTGGGAGGCCTTACTTTACCTGATTTTAGAAGCTATTATACTGCCACAATAGTCAAAACAGCCTGGTACCGGTACAACAACAGACACATGGACCAATGGAACAGATTTGAGAATCCAGACATAAATCCATCCACATATGAGCAGTTGATATTTGACAAAGGCCCCAAAACAGTTAAATGGGGAAAAGACAGTCTTTTTAACAAATGGTGCTGGCATAACTGGATATCCATTTGCAAAAAAAATGAAACAACGGCCATACCTCACTCCATGCACAAAAACTAACTCAAAATGGATCAAAGACCTAAATATAAAATCTAAAACGATAAAGATCATGGAAGAAAAAATAGGGACAACGTTAGGAGCCCTAATACGTGGCATAAACAGTATAGAAAACATTATTAAGAATGCAGAAGAAAAACTAGATAACTGGGAGCTCCTAAAAATCAAACACCTATGCTCATCCAAAGACTTCACCAAAAGAGTAAAAAGACTACCTACAGACTGGGAAAAAGTTTTTAGCTATGACATTTCTGATCAGTGCCTGATCTCTAAAATCTACATAATACTGCAAAAACTCAACCGCAAAAAGACAAATAACCCAATTAAAAAATGGGCAAAACATACGACTAGACACTTCACTAAAGAAGACATTCAGGTTGCTAACCGATATATGAGGAAATGTTCACAATCATTAGCCATTAGAGAAATGCAGATCAAAACTACGATGAGATTTCATCTCACTCCAACAAGGCTGGCATTAATCCAAAAAACACAAAATAATAAATTTTGGAGAGGCTGTGGAGAGATTGGAACACTTCTACACTGGGAGTGGGAAAGTCAAATGGTACAACCACTTTGGAAATAGATTTGGCGCTTCCTTATTTATTTTATTTTTTTTTTAAAAGCAAGAAATAGAGCTACCATAGGATCCAGCAATCCCACTCCTTGGAATATATCCTAGCGAAATAAGAGCCTTTACACAGATATATGCACACCCATGTTTATGGCAGCACTGTTTACAATAGCAAAAAGATGGAAGCAACCAAGGTGCCCATCAACGGATGAATGGATAAATAAATTATGGTATAGTCACACAATGGAATACTACGCATCGATAAAGAACAGTGAGGAATCTGTGAAATATTTCATAACATGGAGGAACCTGGAAGGCATTATGCTGAGTGAAATTAGTTGCAAAAGGACAAATATTGTATAAGACCACTATTATAAGAACTTGAGAAATAGTTTAAACTGAGAAGAAAACATTCTTTTGTGGTTAGCAGGTGGGGAGGGAAGGAGAGTGGGAGATGGGTATTCACTAATTAGATAGTAGATAAGAACTACTTTAGGTGAAGAGAAAGACAGTACACAATACAGGGGAGGTCAGCACAATTGGACTAAAGCAAAAGCAAAGAAGTTTCCTGAATAAACTGAGTGCTTCGAAGGCCAGCGTAGCAGGGGCAGGGGTCTGGGGACCATGGTTTCAGGGACATCTAAGTCAATTGGCATAATAAAATCTAGTAACAAAACATTCTGCATCCCACTTTGAAGAGTGGTGTCTGGGGTCTTAAACGCTAGCAAGCAGCCATCTAAGATGCATCAATTGGTCCCAACCCACCTGGGTCAAAGGAGAATGAAGAACACCAAGGATACAAGGCGAATACAAGCCCAAGAGACAGAAAGGGCCACATAAACCAGAGACTACATCATCCTGAGACCAGAAGAACTAGATGGTGCCTGGCCACAACCGATGACTTCCCTGACAGGGAACACAACAGAGAACCCCTGAGGGAGCAGGAGAGCAGTGGGATGCAGACCCCAAATTCTCATATGACCAGTCTAATGGTCTGACTGAGACTGGAAGGACCCCAGTGGTCATGGCCCCCAGACCTTCTGTTGGCCCAGGACAGGAACCATTCCCAAAGGCAACTCTTCAGACATGGATTGGACTGGACAATGGGTTGGAGAGGGATGCTGGTGAGGAGTGAGCTTCTTGGATCAGGTGGACACTTGAGACTATGTTGGCATCTCCTGCCTGGAGGGGAGATGAGAGGGTGGAGGGGGTTTGAAGCTGGCGAAAAGGACACGAGAAGAGAGAGTGGAGGGAGAGAGCAGGCTGTCTCATTAGGGGGAGAGTAATTGGGAGTGTGTAGCAAAGTGTATATGGGTTTTTGTGTGAGAGACTGACACTTAAAGCACAATAAAAATTAAAAAAAAACAAACTGAGAATTAGAAGAAATAAAAAATTCCTAGAATGAAAACACAACATACCAAAACCTTGGGACACAGCAAAAGCAGTGCTCAGAAGATAGTGAATAATATCTTAAGCACTGAGGAGAAATAACTCTCCAACTAGAATTCCAAAACCATCTATTCATCTCAGATAGGGATAAAATTAAGACATTATCAAACTAGCAAAGACTGAGAGTTAACTATTTACAGTTTTTCACTCTGAAAACTACAAAGGACGTATTTCAGGAAAAAGGAAATTAGGCCCTGAGCAATGAGTGAGGTGCAAGGAGTTAAGGAAACCAAACATAATGATCATTTTGCAGAAAATATAAACATGCACTGATTGAATAAAGCAAATACAATCCTAAGGACTGATTTGGGAATATAAAAACAGAAACACACATACTAAACAACTACAGGTACATGTGAAAAAAGTGATTGGAATTAAAGTGTTCTGATATCCTAGTATCATTCAAAAAAGAAGTAGCAATATTGGTTAATATTATATACGTTTAAGTCAGGTGTTTATGATCAGCAAGTGTGGGGTTTTTCTCTTCTGTTAAGTCCCCAATAACTTTGCTCTCAGCTAAATTTGTACAGGTCACTAAGACTGACAGGGAAAGAAAATATCTCATGGCCTGGGTTGTCTGCGTCCTCAACCGGTATATTAGTGGGAAGAGGTAGCCTAGAGGCTTAATATACTCCCTGATTCCTATTTCCCTGGTTGTAGTCAGAATTTAAATAACCCAGCATTGATGGTCATTAATTTCTTTCAGAGCAGTCAACCCAAGATACAAACAAGACGAAGTATTTTCACAAAACATTTGAGGGGTAAAGAAGAGTACATACTTGCATGGGTCCATGCGCGCTCACACACACACACACACACACACAATTGCTGGCTCAGCCACTTTGTGAACAATTATGAACATAAGCTTCAATTTCATTGCTCACATATCATTGCTTAGTTGGAGGAGGTAGTGAAAACCGTTGCATGTTGTACTGTAAATCTTCTACTTGCCCCTCCATGGCCTCTGTCCCAGGAGTTTGGTTTGTACGATCTCATCAGCAGCTCATGCCATCTGGCTTCTGCTTGGGTTCAGACAAGGATCCAGCAGGAGATGAGAGGCAGGGAGGATAGTGAGGTCAGTTTACTTATTCCTTCAGTTTCCTCCATGCTCACAGTGTCCCTTTGCCAAAGGTGACTGACTCCTTCCCTCTGGGTTCTAGTAACTGCTCTCCTCATTTTTCAGGCTAGGGGTGATTATAGTTCAAGAGCTACTGAATTCTGTACTATTACTTGTGGTTCTTTTACAACTTAACCAAAAACAAAAAAAAAAAAGGCAAACCCATTGCTGTTGAGTCTATTCCAACTTAAGGTAACCCTGTAGCACAGAGTAGAGCTATCCCATAAGGTTTCCAAGGCTATAAATCTTTATGGAAGCAGACTGCCACGTCTTTCTCCTGCAAAGCAACTGTTGGTTTCAAACCACTGATCTTCTGGTCAGTAGCTGAGTGCTTAACCACTGCACCACCAGGCTCCTTGCTTGTACAACTACACTTTTGTAAATAGCCCCTTTGTAAATAAACTCCTTCAAAAGTTTCCTGTTCTTAGCCTGTCTTAGATTTCCTGTTGGCATCCTGCTTAATACAGTAACTGGCACTGGAAGCTGCACTCCACTTTCAGTATTAAAATCTGTATTAGTTTCCCCTTGCTGCTATAACACAGTACCATTACTTTAGTGGCTTACACAATGCAAATTTATTCTCTTACAGTTCTGGAGGTCAGAAGTCTATAAAGTCAATGTGACAACAGGTTGTGTTCCTTTCTGAAGACTCTAGAGGAAATTACATTTCCTTGCCTTTTTTAGCTTCTAGAGGCTGCCTGCATTTCTTGGCTCATGGCCCCTCCCTTACATCATTCCAATTTTTGCTTCCTTGTCCCAACTCCTGCTACTGACTCTGGCCCTTCTGCCTCATAAGGATTTTGTGATTACATTGAGCCCACCTAGGTAATATTCCCATCTCAAGATCTTTAGTTTATCTCTAATTCACTCACATCTACAAACTATCTTCAGGAAACATCTGGATTTATATTTGATTGAATAACTGGGGATGATAATTTACATGTAAAACTGACCATCATATAGCCCCAAGGAAACAGACCCTAAAAACTAGAAACTGGAATTGAGTGGGACTTGGTCGTATATTTGAGGAGTACGGGAAAAAAGTTTCTTACCAGGCAGAAATGCTACACAGGTAATCCACAATGCGCTGCAGCATCACAATTACTCACATTGTCCCTCTAGGTAGCATTATGAGATATGCAGTTAGAGGGAAGGGTACCAGGATGCCAAGTCTCTGTGGCATTCAGGGATTGTGGAAAAGACAGTAATAATAAGAATCGTGAGCCATATGGCTTCTCCTGGCAGCCACCGAGAGCATAGCAGGGAAAAAGAGAAATCAAAAAACACAAACAAAAATGCAAATTTAAACATGAGGAGCAATATAAGCATAATATTAAGAGCGTGCACGAAGAATGAAAAAGCGCTCCATGGTAGTAGCTTTGAATGGGTTCCCTCGATACCTCGTCACAGAGTAGCTAGGACTAAGGCCCAAGCCCAGGGTCTGACTGCAATGTTAGCAGGTACAGCACAAGCAAATCTGTGACCCCTCCAGGTCTCTTATGCAGAAATAAAGATTCTGTTTTGGAAGAATCGGGACCCGGAGTCATAGGATGGTGACATTTGGGCAGAAATGGATGAAACTGAAGAATTGATCTTCCAAATTCTCTGAAACTCACTCTCCCTCCTCCCCTACCTCATTCTGAAGACATATAAGCCTTTCAGTGGCTACACCTGTAAAAGTTACTTTACAAACTAGTGCTGGTTCTTCTCAGAACACATTCCACTAATTCTCATTGCTACCAGGCCCTCAAATATTCTAGATGGAGAGGAATAAGGCCTGCTCCAGAAACAGATAGTTTATGTGCCAATGGAGTTAAAAGATTGCCAAACTTATTGACAGAGACATGGGAGCAAATGTGAAAGTGGATTCTGAGGATGTTAGACCAAAGAGGATGGAATATAAGACTCACTCTGTCTGAATGCATTGACATGCATTGACATGGGTATGATCATCTTGTGAGTGGTGATGGCCTGTATAATAAAAAAAAAGGAGGTCAAAATGTCAGAACATCACTGGAAAGCTGAATAGAAAGAGATCTGAAGTCTTTGTTAAATGTCTATTTTATATTATCCCATTGGGGCAACCTGTAGCCTCCACTGAATAGGGCCTCAAAGAAACTCTGTTCACCAAGGCAGTGTGAAATGCATCACTGAAGGCTGCACTAGCATCGCTAAAGAGTTCTCTGGTGGCTCACGACTGAAGGCAGAGACAATGGTGGGGATGCTGCAATGGGATTAAGTTCTTGGTCTCGATGGGAATAATGAGATTCTACCATGCTTTGTCATTAGAGAAAAGTTTGGGAAAATTACCTGGTCTATGAATGAGTCAACATGTTATATGGGCTTAACCTTGAAGTGGTTGGGCTCAGTCAATGGCGAGCAGGTTTATACCACCTTGAGCGCCAATCTTTGGGGACATTCTAGGTATCTAAAATCATATACTCATCAGTCAACAGCTTAGAACTTCTCACTCCATACACATTTAACCCACTTTACCTCTTCTTACTTTAGACAACACACTTACAACCATTTTGTGTGTATTTCTTGGCCCCAGCCAGAGTCCTTGGAATGAAAGATCCCATCGTCCAAGGACCCCTGAAAATCCTTGCCCATGCCTGATCCAATAAGATATCTGAGGTCAAGAGACATGTATCCAGGACACTCCACATGACTTCATAGATGCTTCCAGATACAACATAGCCTTCCACCAGAAAGCCCCAAAAGAAACCTGGTTCTATGCAGCTTAAAAGGAGGCAGCCAGCTCCATGTAATGCCTTTAAGCAATGAATCCTGCTCAGTGTCGCTCCTTCACACCTCAGCATGCCTGATCTAACCCGTTGCCATCTCCTATACATAAAAAGAAAAAAAAAAATCCCATTGCCATCGAGTCGACTCTAACTATAGCAACCCTATAGCACAGAGTAGAACTGCCCCATAATGTTTCCACAGAGCAGTTGCAGGAGTTGAACTGCCGACCTTTTGGTTAGCAGCTATAGCACTTAGCCACTACACCACCAGGGTTTCCTATAAAACCCTGTGGCCATGGAGTCGATTCCGACTCATAGCGACATTATAGAGACCCTATGGGACAGCATAGAACTGCCCCACAGAGTTTCCAAGAAGCGCCTGGTGAATTCAAACTGCCGACCTTTTGGTCAGTAGCAGCAGCACTTAACCACAAAGCCACCAGGGTTTTTGGGTTTCCTATACATAAAAAAAAATCTTATTAAACATCTTAACAAAACCTCTTCACATCACCTCCGTTCTCTCTTTACTTTCCCAACTATAATACCAAGCTTATACTTCCATTACATACTAGACCCATGCCTACGATTTGCTGGATGCTTTTGCTTTTTTGCTTTTTCTGGTTATGATTTTGACTTTTCTTTTTTTTTTTCCTCTAACTCATCTTCTCTGGGCAGATTCATGAGCTTTTCTTCCATTTGGACCTGCCCTACAGACGCCAGCACCCACGCCCCATTCAGTGAATGGTGCACACCCACAGGGCTCATTTAGATCCCATTGGAAGGGTCCAGACTACCTGAGACAATCAAATGCAGTCCAAAGAATGTCAGACTTAGAAAACCTGGGATCTCAACTCTGTTGTTATCTTTGTAAATTGAGGAATTTATTAAAAATCTCTTAGCATTAGTCTCTTTGTCTTTAAAGACGGACTGAACACTGATAATATCTAGCTCATAGAGTTCTTAGGAAATTAAATAAAATAACATGAGAAAGTGTTTAGTCTAATATTTTGCACATGTAATACATTAAAAAATGAATTGCTATTGTCTGTGCTTTAAGGGGGGCCCTGGTGGCAAGCAGAAACAGCTTGGCTGTTAACCAAAAAGTTGGCAGTTCAAATCCACCAGCTGCTCCTTGGAAACCCTATGAGGCAGTTCTACTCTGTCCCGTAGGGTTACTATGAGTTGGGATTGACTCAATGGCAACTTTTTTTTTTTTTAATGCTTCGAGGAGCCCTGCGGGTGCAATGCTGAAGAGCTCGGCTGCTAACTGAAAGGTTGGTGGTTTGAACCCACCAAACACTCTGCAGGAGAAAGACCTGGCCATCTACACCCATACATAGTACAGCCTAGGAAATCCCATGGGGCAGTTCTACTCTGTCACACAGAGTTGCTGTGAGTCAGAATCGACTCGGCGGCACATAACATGCTTTAGTAAACATACAAAATCATTTTCATTAGAATATAGGTCAGAAATTTTTTTATTGATTTTTTCCTATTTTGAGTCATTTCACAAATGCTTTGAAACTGCTGAATTAAAATTCTAACTTTTGAAACTGCTACATTAATAATAATGAGAGAACTCTGAGTGATAACAGAGGAAAGGTTTAATTTTTTACGGCAAACCAGGTACATTCCATGAATCACTTCAGACCCTTTTGCACACTGATGATAAATGGAGATGCAATGGAGTTAATAAAATAAGCAGAACACAGTTTCTACCTTCTTGCCCCTCTTACAGCTTCTCTCCTTGGTACTTAAGTCAAGCAAATGGATTAAAGAGACTTTCAATATTTCACAGAAGAGAGAAGTTTTGACAGAGGGAGAGGAAATGACAGGGGGCTAGAAATGTACAACCTCTAGAATGCAAAACAGAGAAAGCTGGAAGCTAAAAAATATTATTTTCCTGTCTGGCTACCTTGGGGAAAAAATAGATACCTATCAGGAAGTTGGAAACCCTGGTGGCGTAGTGATTAAGAGCTATGGCTGCTAACCAAAAGGTCAGCAGTTCGAATCCACCAGGTGCTCCTTGGAAACCCTATGGGGCAGTTCTACTCTGTCCTATAGGTTCGAACCTCCCACCTTTTCTTTAGCAGCCTAGTGCTTAACCATTGTGCTACCAGGGCCGCTCTGAGTAGGAATCCACTCAGTGGAAGTGAGTGTGTTTTCAGGAAGTCTGTGAAAAAGAGTCATTTTACATAACAGCCTTTCCCCAGACTTGTCAACTCAACAAAATAATTGGTTTTCCGTAAATTTAACTTCAACTTGTTTAAATAGTTTAGGAATGTCTAGTTTCCCAGATTCTTCTTTATTATCCATTACACTGACACAAATTAGTGTGACTCAATTACAATTTACTACCAAAAGTCAGGTTGAAAACAAATGAGGAATTTTGAAAGAATAAAGGAAAATTTTTGCAGACTGAAAGAATATTCTAGAGACATGATTAGCATTGAAAGCACCAGCATCTATTTGATTATTCAACAAATGTGTATTGTATTATAGGCCAGGTAATATTCTAGGATTTCCTATTCATAGTGACCCTGTAGGACAGAATAGAACTGCCTCATAGGGTTTGCTAGAGTGAAATCTTTATGGAAGCCAGCGTCCAGGTCTTTTCTCCTGCGGAATGGCTGTTGGGTTCGAACTGCCCACTTTATGGTTAGCTGCTTAACAATGGGTGCCACCAGGTTTGGAATTAATTCAACAGCACACAACAGCAATAGTTCTAGGATTTGGGACACAGCAGTGAACAAGCTGTAGAAATGCCTGCACTAATCAATCTTAACCTTGTGGCAGACTCCCTGAGGGATCCCTCGACACCATTTCTCACAAAAAAAGCATGGCAGACACTTTCAGCAGTACCAGTTTCTCATTAGTACCAGTTTCATCATCTAGGGTCATGCCCCAAGACCATAACAGCAATTCATGTTTTCAAACTTTTCCTTCAAAAAACTGATCATGTTAATGGAGGAGGAACAATTCAGAAAAGGAGGGTGGAAATGGTTATAAAACTTGAAGAAGGCAATCAATGTCACTGAAATGTACATGTAGAGATTGAGTTGGTGTATGTTCTGCTGTGTGTGTATTCTCAACAATAACAACAAAAAATAATAAAATAAATTATTTTAAAAAATAAAAAAGTGAATGCAGCTCTTGGGTGGTTTCTTCAGCCCTCTTTTCTGGAATTCTTTGCCAGTCCATTGGATGGGTTGATTGGAGGTTGCTTCCCAGGAATACCTCACTCTTTGGTGTCAGCATGTGCTCCAACCTGGGCCAATCAGATTCTCCAAGAATTTCAGCTTTTGAGCGGAAAAACATAGAAAACGGCCATTTTAAGAGCTGCGTCATATTAATAGCAGAGCTCTGAAGGACAGTTCCACAAATTTTTACTCTTAAGGTCCCAGGAACTAAAGTCAAAAGTTGAACCCACGATAAATTAGCTTTTTCTTTCTTAGTCTAAATCAAGCTGTTTCTGTTCTTTGGAACCTAGGCAATTTTTATAGCCTCTGTAAATTTTTTTTTTATATTTGCAGAATATTGTTATAAAATAAGAAAAATTAAACATTTACTTGTGTGAAATATTTCCTGTGAAAACTATCAATTGTTTTATTTGTTTGCCCATTAAAATCCACTAAAAAAAAAAAATCACTAGTAGGCAGAAAAGTTTTCAGCTGAATTTTCTTCAATCTATGAAAACTTATGCTTAATTTTAAATGGAGAACTAATCCTATTTCAATCGAACAGAATATTCATTATTGTATATTTGTAGAAGTAAGGGACATAAACTTAATGCTGAAGAGTTTGAGCCTCATTTAGCTTCCTTTTAAAATAGAAAAATCTAAGGCTTTGTAATGAGAGGCTCTACATACCCAATACTGTGTAAAGTGGTTTGCATGCCTTATGAATTAAGGTTATTATTCCACTCACAGATGGGAAAGCTGATGTCTAGAGAGAACAATTAGGCTGTTCACTATTATCTACCTGGGAAGTTGCAGAACATTACCTTTATTAGCCAATGCTCTTAACCACTGCCACACACTGCCTCCTTACAGCTACTCAAATGTGCTTATACACCAATCATTTACCTGAAAAATCCTGACACATCCCTAAAGTGGCTAGAAAGACCACATTATAATGAAATATAATGTTGTTGGTATCATATTGATTAAACTAAAACAGGATAAAATAATGAAAAATGCAGAAAAAATCAAATCAATACTCAGAATGATTGTGTTGGGCAAGGGAATAACGCATAATTTTCCTTGGCTTTCCATTTTTCAGATGGTTCTGAAATTTATTTAAATTATTTTAATAATGAAGACTTAAAATTAAGTTTTAAAACAAACAAATCTATAGAAATGTCCCTAGATTTTAGGAATGGACAAAAAATATGTATATGTTGATCTGTAATAGATATTAAGAGAAAATACTTTAAAGTATTCAAATTAATTTTCAAGGTTTTGTAGTCTTTTTGCTATTAGTTCTTTATTCTCATTTTTTTTTCTTATTTTGTTGACGAGTACTTAATATATTGACAGAAAACTTATGGAGTCCAAGAAATAAGAGGAGCTGGAAGAAGTCTTCCCAGAAGAGGGGGAAACCTACCCTACTACAGGTATGATGAAATCCTTGGGTTGTGCAAACGACTAACACTGACACACTCAGCTGCTAACCAAAATGTTGGAGGTTCAAGTCCACTCAGAGGCACCGCCGAAGAAAGGCTTGGCAGTCTACTTCCGAAAAATCATCCATTGAAAATCCTACGGAGCACAGTTCTACTCTGACACACATGGGGTCGCCACAAGTCAGAATCAACTGCTTGGCAACTGGTTTATAGGAAAGATAAGCCAAGGACAGGAAAAGGGGCAGAGTGCCCACCACACTCTAAATTCATGAAGAAAAATCAAGAAAAGTTCATTATGATTAAATTAATTTTTAAAGGTAAGCCTCTAATGAGTTCTAAAGGAAATTTGTCCTTTTAGTGTGCTTTAAGTGAAAGTTCAGAGCTCAAGTTAATTTCTCATACAAAAATTTATACACACGTTGTTATGTGACATTATGTGCAATCTGTACAATGTGACAGCACACTGCCCCTTTTCATGTGGGTTTCTTGTGTTCATTCAATCAGTCCTGTCCCTTTCTGCCTTCTCATCCTGCCTCCAAACAGGATCTGCCAATTTGGTCTTGCGTATCTGATTGAACTAAGAAACACATTCCTTACGAGTATTATTTTTTGTTTTATAGTCCTGTCTAATCTTTGTCTGAAGGCTCAGCTTCGGGAACGGTTTCAGTTCTGGGTTAACAGAGCATCTGGGACCATAGTTTTGGAGGTTCCTCCAGCCTCTGTCAGACCATTAAGTCTGATCTTTTTATGTTAATTTGAGTTCTGCTCCACAATTTTCTCCCTCTCCATCAGGGGCTCTCTGTTGCGTTCCTTTTCAGGGTGGTCATTGGTGGTAGCCGGGCACCATCTAGTGCTTTTGGTCTCAGGCTGATGGAGTCTCTGGTGTATGTGGACCGTTGTATCTCTTGTGCTAACATTTTCCTTGTGTCTTTGGTGTTCTTCATTCTCCTTTGCTCCAAGTGGGTTGGGACAAATTGGTGCATCTTAGGTGGCCCCTAGAAAGCTTTCAAGACTCTAGACACCACTCCAAAGAGGGATGCAGAACATTTTCTTAATAAACTTTGTTATGCCAGTTGACCTAGATGTCCCCCAAATCTATGGTCCCCAGGCCCCAGCACCAGCTACCATGTCCTTCAAATGTTTGGATGTGTTCAGGAAACTTCTTAGCTTTTGCTTTGGTCCACTTGTGCCAACTTCCCCCATATTGTGTGTTGTCCTTCCCGTCACTGAAGATGATCCTTGTCTACTATCTAGTGAATTCCCTTCCCTCTCCCTCCCCACCCTCTCCCTCCCTGCCCACCCTTGTAACCATCAATAGTAATTTCTTCTGTGTTTAAACCTTTTCTTGAGTTCTTATAATAGTGGTCTCATACACTATTTGTCCTTTTGCAACTGATGAATTTCACTCAGCATAATGCCCTCCAGATTCATCCATGTTTTAAGGATTCATCATTGTTCTTTATCGTTGTGCAGTACTCCATTGTGTGAATATATCATAATTTGTTTATCAGTTCATCTGTTGATGGGCACCAAGGTTGTTTCCATCTTTTTGCTATTGTGCACAGTGCTGCAATGAACATGGGTGTGCATATATCTCTTATTCATGTGATGGCTCTTGTTTCTCTAGGATATATTCCAAGGAGTGGGATTGTTGGGTCATATAGTACTTCTTTTTCTAGAGTTTTAAGAAAATGGAAAATCATTTTCCAAAGTGATTGTACCATTATACATTCCCACCAGCAGTGCATAAGTGTTCCAGTCTGTCTACAACATCTCCAGAATTTATTATTTTGTGTTTTTTTTAATTAATGCCAGCCTTCTTGGGATGAGATGGTATCTCCTTGTAGATTTAATTTGCATTTCTCTAATGGCTAATGATTGTGAGCGTTTCCTCACGTATCTGTTAGCTTCCTGAATGTCTTCTTTGGTGAAGTGTCTGCTCATATAGTTTGCCCATTTTTAAATTGGGTTATTTGCCTTTTTGTTGTTGAAGTGTTGCAGTACCTTGTAGGTACTGCATGTCTCTAAGTACGTCTCTAAGTACTTTATCTTCTTGGGAGCTATTGTAAATGGTATTGATTTGGTGATTTCCTCTTTGAAGTTTTCTTTATTGGTGTAGAGGAATCCAACTGATTTTTGTATGTTTATCTTGTATCCTGATACTTTGCTGAAATCTTCTACTAGTTCCAGTAGTTTTCTGGTGGATTCTTTAGGGTTTTCTGTGTATAAGTTCGTATTATCCATGAACAGGGATACTTTTAGTTCTTCCTTATCAATTTTGGATGCCATTTATTTCTTTTTCTTGACTTATTTCTCTGGCTAGGACCTCCAGCACAATAATGAGCAAGAGTGGTTATAAAAGTCATCCTTGTCTTGTTCCTGTTCTCAAGGGGGATCCTTTCAGTCTTTCTCCATTTAGGATGATGTTGGCTGTTGGCTTTGTATAAATGTCATTTATTACGTCAAGGAATTTCCCTTCTGTTTCTACTTTGCTGAGAGTTTTTATCAGGAATAGGTGTTAGGCTTTGTCACATACCTTTTCTGCATCAGTTAATAAGATCACTGTAGTTCTGATCTTTTGTTTTATTTATGTGATGGATTGCATTGATTGTTTTTCTAATTTTGAACTATCCCTGCATACCTGGTATGAATCACACTTGGTCTTGATGAATTTTTTTATATGTTGTTGAATTCTATTGGCTGGAATTTTGTTGAGGATTTTCGCATCTGTGTTCATGAGGAATATAAGTCTGTAATTTTCCTTTTTTTTTTTTTTTTTTGGTGTCTTTACTTGGCTTTGGTATCAGGGTTGTGCAGAACTATTCCATCCTTTTCTATGCCCTGAAATATCTTTAGTAGTACTTGTGTTAACTCTTCTCTGAAAATTTGGTAGAATTCTCCAATGAAGCTGTCAGGGCCAGGGCTTTTTGCTATTGTTGTTAGGAGTGTTTTTTATTACCTCTTTAATGTCTTTTGTTATAGGTTTATTTTGTTTTTATACCTCAGTTTGTGTTTGTCTAAGTAGGTAGTGTGTTTCTAGAAATTTGTCCATTTCTTCTAGGTTTTCAAATTTGTTGGAGCACAGTTTTTCATAGTATTCTGTTACGATCCTTTTAATTTCAGTTGGGCCTGTTGTGCTATCGCCCATCTTATTTCTTATTTGGGTTATTTGCTTCCTCTCCTGTTTTTCTTTTGTCAGTTTGTCCAGTGGTTTCTCAATTTTGTTGATCTTTTCCAAGAACAAACTTTTGGTATTGTTGGCTCTTTCAATTGTTTTTCTATTCTCTATTTCATTTATTTCTGCTCTGATATTTATTATCTCCTTTCCTCTGGTGCTCGAGGACTTCTTTTGCTGCTCTCTATTTGTTTGAGTTTTAGGGTTAATGTTTTGATTTTTGCCCTTTCTTCTTTTTGGATGTGTGCATTTATTGCTATAAACTGACCTTTGAGCACTGCTTTTGCTGTGTCTCAAAAGTTCTAGTCAGATGTGCTTTCATTCTCCTTTGATTCTATGAATTTCTTTATTCTTTCCTTGATTTCTTCTATAACCCAGTAGTTTTTGAGCCAGGTGTAGTTCAATTTCCATGTATTTGATTTTTTTTTTCTTGCTGTTTCTGTTATTGATTTCTACTTTTATGGAAATATTACAAAGCATCAGAAAATACGCTTTGTAATATTTTGAAGTTTTGAATTCTGTTAAGGCTTGCTTTGTGGCCTAGTATGTGGCCTATTCTGGAGAATGTTCCATGGGTGTTGGCAAAGAAAGTATACTTGGCTGCTGTTGGGTGGAGTGTTCTATATATGTCTATAAGATCAAGTTGGGTGATTGTGGCATTTAGATCTTCCATGTCATTACTGATCTTCTTTCTAGACGTTCTGTTCTATTTCTCTTGTCAATACTGTTAAAGTATGTTTTATGTATTTGGAGCCCTGTCATTGGGTGTGTATATGTTTATTATGGTTATGTCCTCCTGGTGTATTGACCCTTTAATCATTATATGGTGTCCTTCCTTCTCCTTTGTGGTGGATTTTGCTTTAAAGTCTATTTTGTCAGAGATTAATATTACCACTCCTGCTCTTTTTGATTGTTGTTTGCTTGATATATTTCTTTCCATCCTTTGAGTTTTAGTTTGTTTATGTCTTTGAGTCTAAGATGTGTCTCTTATAGGCAGCATATAGATAGATCTTTTTTTTTTTTTTAAATCCGTTCTGTCACTCTCTGTCCCTTTATTGGTGCATTTACTCCATTTACATTCAGTGTAATTATTGATAGGTATGAGTTTAAAAAAAAATGAGTTTAGTGCTGTCATTTTGATGTATTTTTTTTTATGACATTGACAGTTCCTTTGTTCCATCTAATTTTCTTTAGGTGTTTTCTTTTCATCTTTTTCATTATTGTTGATTTTGTGTTTGCTGAGTCTTTAAGTTTTTCTTCTTTTTTTTTGTTTTAATGGGTAGATTTGTTAGTTTCCTTTGTGGTTACCTTAAAATTTACCTCTGTTTTTCTAAGTTTAAACCAGCCTTTTATTTCTTGATATCCCCTTAACTTCCTCTCCATATGGAAGTTCTATGACTACGCTATTCGATCCCTCTTTTTGCTTCAATGTTGTCATCATTTACATATTGACATCTCTATTTCCCTATTTTCAGTCTTTTAGCTTTGACTTATTTTTGCGACTTCCCTATCTGGGTTGATTGTCTGCTTGTCCTGTCCTGTATGCTAGCCTTGGGTTGTTGTCTGATATTGTTGGTTCTACAATCGGCAGGACTCCCTTTAATATTTCTTGTAATTTTAGTTTGTGTTTTACAAATTCCCTTAACTTCTGTTTATCTGAAAATGCCCTTATTTCGCCAGCATATTTGAGAGGCTGTTTTGCTGGATATATAATTCTTAGCTGGTAATTTTTTTCCTTCAAGGCTTTATGTATGTCATCCCATTGCCTTCTTGCCTGCATGATTTCTGCTGAGTAGTCAGACCTTAGTCTTATTGATTCTCCTTTGTAGGTGACTTTCCGTTTATCCCTAGCTGCCCTTAAGGTTCTATCTGTATCTTTGGTTTTGATAAGTTTTATTATAATATGGTGACTTTCTTTTGGGATCTTTCCTGTGTTGGGTTCAATGAGCTTCTTGGATAGATATCTTCTTGTCCTTCATGATATCAGGGAAGTTTTCTGCCAACAAATCTTCAGCAATTCTTTCTGTATTTTCTGTTATCCCCCCAGTATGGTACTCCAATCACTAATAGGTTTTCCCTCCTGGTAGTGTACCACATAATTCTTAGAGTGTCCTCATTTCTTTAAATTCTTTTATCTGATTTTTCCTTAAATAAATTTGTGTCAAGAGTTTTATCTTCAGTCTCACTAATTCTGACTTTCATTGCCTCAATTCTGCTCCTATGACCTTTTATTGAGTTGTCTGACTCTGAAATTTTTGTTAATTTTTTTACTTGATAACTTGTTGCCTTTCTGTGGTTCCTGGCAGCCCGTCAAATTTGTCTCTCTGTTCTTGTATTGTTTTCCTGAATTCCACTATTGCTTTGTCTGTGTGTTCCTTGGCTTGGTCTGAATTTTGCCTGATCTCCTTCCTGATCTCTTGAAGAGCTCTGTATATTAATCTCTTGAATTCTAACTCCAATACCTTGAAGACCTTATCTTCCTCCAGAAGGTTCCCTGGTTCTTTGTTTTGGTCACTTGTTGGAGCCATCTTGACCTGCTTCTATATGTGATTTGATATTGACGATTGTCTCCAAGTCATCAATAACTTATTATATTTATTTATTGTGTGTTTGCTTACCGTGTCCTAGCTTTTTGTTTTGTTTCGATATGCCCGAGTAGGCTGGGCATGTGAGCTATTTTGGTTATTGATGTCTTTGAAGCTCTCACATCCTGTCACCAGATGGCTAGAGTAGCTACTAGGTGTGCGATCTCAGGAGTCTGTTCACTTCTCTTGTGCAGATTCAGCTCAGGTGTTCAGGTCATCAGTCACCGAGTGTGTGTTGTAGACTCTCACCTATAATCCTAGACAGAAAGGGCTACACAGAGATGTTCAGAGCAGGCACAGGTATCTGGCTGCAGTACCAGCCTATGTGCTGAGCAAAGAAGGGGGCTGATGGCTACCCCTGAGTGCCTAGGTAGAAGGCATTTCCCTGTCCCCTAGAGCTTGTATGTGGGTGGGTTTTGCAGCCAGACATTCGGCACCCAGTGCTGTTGGCTGAAAGAACCGGGAGGCACCACTTATTCTCGGACCCCTTTCATGGGTGGCTAGAGGTAGGGGTGATATCAGCAGCCCTCAGGCCCCTGGTGTGGGTGATTGAGGACCCTGCTTAATGGGCAAGGTGGTGTCAAATGTCATAAATCTGCAACTCGCCTTTGGCTACTGCAGTTGACAATATGCTTCAGGTATATGCCCTGTTGTTCTATGCTAATGAGGGCCTACATTGTTGAGTCAGCCCCCACAGTTCTAGGCAGGTGTGAAGGACATTGGAAGTCCATGGACCCCTTATGCCAGTGCCTAGGCAAAGGGGCATTGCCTGCTCTGAGTTCCTGGCTTAGGGGGTGTGGTGATTTTTTAAAGCCATAAGACTGGTTTGGGCATGGATAGTCCTGAGTTCCTGGCTGTGGGAGCTTGGCATTAATGAGGGCCTGCAGTGTTGAATCAGCTCACACAGGTCTAGGCAGGGGTGAAGGATGTTACAAGTCTGTGGACCTCTTATACCAGTGCCTGGCAAAAGGGCAGTGCCTGCCCTGAGTTCCTGGCTTAGTGGGCTTGGTGATTTTTTGAAGCTGTGATATTGGTTTGGGTGCAGATCATTCTGAGTTCCCAGATTAGGGGGCTTGGCTTTTTGTTGTTGTTTGTTTGTTTTTAAAGCTGTAAGACTTGTTTGGGATCAGGTAGCCCTTAGTTCCTGCACACAGGGTGTGACATTTGTGGAATATTGCTGGACTGGTGTCAGAGCAGAGCAGGGATGGTGGTGGGTGAGGAGAAAATGGCACTTTTCTGCTGTAAAAGTCCTGCAGGGTTATTTTGACCTCACACAGTAGGTTAGACACTTTCACAGGTCCAGTATCACTTCCTCCAGGCTCCGGAGGCTTATACAGACTCTCTGCCACCCAGTCTCTCCTGACATGGTAAAACATGGCCCAAATGCTGTTGCTTGTATCAGCCCAATTGCGCTGGTTAACTTAGCTTGCAGGGTACAGGCTACCTCATGACTGGCACTACTTTGCTGCTTCTGAACTGTCTCTCCCTCCCCCTGCTGCTCAGTCCAACTCCTCATCTTTGTTTTGATGATCAGGGCTCCTAGATTTTCATATATAACTGATTCACTTGTTTTTTCAGGTCTTTGTTGTAAGACGGACCACAGGAAGTGTCTAACTATTCTTGGCCCCACCTCTGGAATTTTACTTTTTTTTCTAAAGTGAATGTTTATTTATTAACCAAAACATACAACTTTTAGAAGCTATGCTCAGATGTCTGGAACTTCCTGTCCAATGTCCTCTTTGGAAATGCCTTTATCTGCCAATTCCTTGTGGGGAGTCTGACTCAGCAGTACTGACAGCTCTGGCCATGCAGGAATGTTGTGCTTCCGCTGATGTGTATTTTACATGAGGAGGCTATTTAGGTTTTCCAAAAGATCTTTTTTGGTATAGACAGCCATTTGGAACAAATCATATTAGTTGTTTTTTTCCAAAGGAAAATGACAGTTTCAGAGCTACTTCATTCACCCATTCTTTGCATGTTGCTTTCAGTATAAAATTGACAATAACTGTAGAGTTTTCAAAAGCCAAGTTCATCTTTCAGCTTTCAGCACATAGTTAACAGGGAGAAAAGGATTTGTAACAAGCGTACAACCAACTATAATTATGTAAAAACCAAACCCATTGCCATCGAGTCGATTTTGACTTATAGCAACCCTATAGGACAGAGTAGAACTGCTCCATAGAATTTCCAAGGAGCATCTGGTGAATTCAAACTGCTGAACTTTTTTTTTTTGTTAGCAGCCATAGCTCTTACTCACTACACCGCCAGGGTTTCTGTAGTTATATAAAGTTGTTGGTTTTTCCCTGATCCGATGCCATACTTACACAGTCTAATTGAAATGAATTGTGCAAGCAATGGAGCCATGGGGAGGGATACAAACTAGGGCCCAGTGAGAAAATCATGGCAATATTTTAGGGAAAAGATGATGAAGCCTCATCTGAGGCAATGATGGTAGATGTAATGCATACTACATGTGAAGCGTGGTATTCCATATATTTATTTAACATATATGGCGCTATGTTTAATATGTTCTGCCACTTTTCTGAGCACTTTGCCATTAACTGTTTTATTTCTCTGTGGGGTAGGTACCGTTTTTTATCCCCAGCTGATGAAGAAAAGAAGGCACAGAGGTTGGTAACTCACTCAAGATCATACAACTAGTCTATTACTTATTCAGAAGACTTCATTGGCACCTACCATATGGTAAACACAAGTTAATTTTTTGATTCATTGAAAAACATTTATTGATCATGTATTGTGTGCCAGATACTACGGTTCTACATATCTGACTAATTTTTTTAGTGATAACAATCATTAAAACTAAGTGTTGAAGTAAACCAAACTTTAAAACAAATTTTTGAATTGCTTTGACATGGAGCTATATAACATTTTTCAAAAAATAATCATGTATGTCAAATATTGCTTTCCCTTAAAAAGTATTGTTATTAATAAGAATATTTTAACAATATCAAAAAGGTTTTGAGAACTTTAATTAAAATATATAAAATTATTATTTTTAAAAGCTTTTTAGATTTCTACATTTTATATATGTTTATATACGTGTGCATTTTAAACATGTATAACATAAAATTTATATATCATACATGCATTCATGTACATTTATACATATATAATACATGCAAATATAGCTTTATAAATACATAATGCACATATGCCAGGACTTTGTCCTCAAGTACTTTTCAGTAATGGTGCACATGAACAGAAATGTTGGGAGACCACAGCCACAGGCAATGAAGAGCCAAGTAACTCTCTCAGACCAGCAATGGAGGATACAATCCTGTGGGAGGGTGGTATGCAAACAAGAGCTGAGGAAAATCAGACACCACAGTAATATTTTAGGGAGCGATAATGGGAGCCTCTTCTAAGGTAATACTGGTAGGTGTAAAGAGGAGGCACTAGACTGATGCTAAGGATACAGGCTCTCCAGGTTTGGGAGACTGATTTGATATGGGTATTGAGGGAGCACAATCTAGGAGGGCTCCAGATCTCTGGCCTGGGAGAGCAGTGATGCTCTGCATGGAGGTGAGCACATGGGAGGCAAGCTCAGGGGTAACATGGTAGTTTTGGTGTAAGCTCACAGACCCTGCACCCCTGAGTCTACTCTTCAAGGAACCCAGGAGGAGGCTTGAGGCAGAGAAACCCACCTCAGCAGTCCTCTTGCCCCAGACACCATCATACTACAAAACAGTCTAAAAGGATTCATAATCCTGCAGCCAATTTCTAACACATTAGTGTGCTGGACCCACGTCTTGGGGAGCTCTGAAGAAACGATGCAACAACCAGAATTTAAGCAATGCAAAAACTCAAGGAAAGAGAGGAGCCAGCAAAGAAGTCTGAAGAAACAGAAGGAGCCCCAGGATTGTGTGCCTTTCACAGAAGAGAGGAGAGAGAACTGCGTCAGAGTTGAACTTGTGCCAGAGATATCTCAGCAGTGGTGAGTTCAGACTTGAGCATTCTAGATTATTCTTTCAAGGTACTTGACTGTGAGTGGGAAACAAGACCCTGAGTGGGTAGGTGACCAGGGAGTATAATACCATGTGAATTGAATGGATGGACAGGTAGACTGAAGAAAATGTGGGAATTTGTAGGAGATGCCATATAGGTGTTGGAGATATGAGGTTGGTGGGAGGTGACACCTTAGAATCAGAATGGGAGCTTATGCCATCAGGCTATACTACTTTCTATATTACCCCATTGCTACACCTCCCTGCTTTTACTCATTTCCCATCATCTTTGTCACTCTCCTATAGACTTTCCCACACCCTAAGTCCTGCCATCATTACAGGAGTCCTTAGGGTCCAATGACCTAAGCAAAATCGCCCCTGAGTACTGATTTCATGGTGTGTTTGCTTTTAGACAGCTTCGCTTCTGCTCTATTCCCTGTGTCTATCTCCTAAACCTGGTCATCACATTGAAACACCCCACCTCTGCAATCTTAAAATCATACATTCAATATGCTGAAATTCCTGCCACTCCACCTTCAGTCACACTAAAGAAACTTTCAAGTCAAAATGTAAGTCAGGTGTCATATGTCAAAAAACAGCAGTTCAGGAGCCAAACAGCTCAAAAGTTTTTTATTTGGCTGGGACAGTATTAAATGTTTTCTAGTTAAATGTCAACATTTAGAAATTGAGGTATTTCACATAAATATTTATATTCTAGTTTTCCTAGAAAAATCAAAATACAGACTGCACTTTTCTTTAAGAATGATACAATTTTTATTTTCCATGGATTTTAAACATACTTTTGCTACACAGTTTATGTATTTTATGAGATTATACTTTTTCATTCGTATGAAGTTCAATCTTATACGATTTTAAGGTGATATGTTTGGTAGTGTGTCTATAATCTTTAAAAAGTTTAGTACAGTATATGAGGTAAAATCAACATTACATTAGAAATTGTTTACTCCTCTGCACTACTTTTGCAGTGAGGCTCAAATGGCAAATACACTATCAAATGACATTTACTATCAAAAATAGATGTTCATTTGAGTTAACTATGAAAAACATAAGCCACTGTAAACTTGCCACAGTGGCACATTTACCATTTTAGATATTCAACACTATAGAAATCTCTGGACGATTACACTCAAACTCCTTTTTACTGCCAAGTGTGGCACTTCTAAGAAATTTCTAGAAAACAATCACAATCACTGTTGTTTTGGGGGAAGATTATAAGCCTATACATAAGAGATTGAATTTAAATAAAATGTGAACATACAGTATATTATAGTGACAGATCATTTTTCCACTTGGAAAGGCCAAGTTTATTGGTTTCTTTCCTGAACAAAGGTTACTGTTTTTTCAACAACATGGACTATTTGACGTAAAACAATTACAATACATGCCCATTCTGGTATAGGATAAATTCTTCAGAGATCTTCAAAGAATAAATGTAAGTTCCTTTTTTCAAGACTGACAGAAGTGCTTAGTAATCACTAAAACGCTAACCTCAGCAACTAAAAATTAGTGATTCACTATTCTAAAATTCAAATAATAAATTTAAAAAGCTAGTTACGAGTGTTTTACACGTAACAGATATGATAAGAGAAGAATTTAGATAGTTTCATTACAAACTGTATATTACTGGCTGTCATTGACATCTAGGCAAGATGTACAATGTGGTACTTGACAAAATCCAATCTGATCATCCAATAACTCACAAACGCAAACTCACAAAACATTAATGAATTATGCAATTGCAAAGTGCTCTAATGCAACATTAACCACATGCAATCAACAACTTGGAACAGACATTACATTAAACATTAGTTTTTCAAGAAAGAAAGCAGTTTGAAGTTTACTGGTGTGAATTAATTTTGTCTTCAGATTTGGTGACCCCAACAAAAAGGTTAAGTTTGATTATGAATTCTGATGGTGATGGCAGTAGTTATGGGAAAAGCAGCAAAACTTATGGGAGCTCTTCAAAATTAGCCCATAGCAGACAGAGGGAGTGTGTGTGTTATACACACACACACACGTTTTATACACTTGGCATGTGTAGCTGTTATATATGCTGCTGTGTGTGTATGTGTACGCCCTTATACACATACATGTAGCTCAAAGTGCCACAAACAGAAGCCAAATTAAATAGCTTGGAAATTCAAAAATGACTTTAATTGTTCCTTTTAAAAAAGGAACTATCTAGAGGCAGAGCCAAGATGGCAGAATAGAGATACTTCTGGTGAGCCCTCTTGACAACAAAGACCTGAACAAACAAGTGAAACTAGTACATTTATGACAAGCTAGGAGACCTGAGCATCAAAGACAAGCTTAGAAAATGAACTTAGGGGCCGGGGGAGGAAGAGACAGTTCAGAAGCGGAGAGGAGTTACTGGACCCGAATTGTGGGGTGCTCTCAGGCACCATTCCCAGAGCCGTGGTGCTGGACTGGTACTAGCCTTCAGCCACATTTTCCTCAGGGAGAAGCAGCCAGCCACACAGCCTACTCACACCTCCGGAACCTGAGAAGAACAGCGCTCTCTGCGAAACCTAAGTACTTGCGTATATTTTAACACGCCCTCCAAACCCCAAGAAGGCTTCAGTGGCTGAATTCCCTGGGCCTGAGATAGGCACTGTTGAGTGCCTAGAGCCATCCTCCTGGCCTTGGAGAAGGAAAAAAAAATGCACTTAGGGGAAAAGATAATTTGTCAGCTCCATTAACTGGGGGAGCTCAGGATAGAAGCGGCTCCTGTACAGGCATAAACAGTCTGTGGACTTTGAGCACCATTCCCCTCTGCATGGAACGATGTGGGACTATTTCAGAATAGGCCCTTGTTGGCAGACTCCAACCATTTCAGCTGTGCGGTGGAGACATGGGTGTTTGATATCTGACATTGCTTTGCCTATTAAACAAGATTCTCACCTACCCACATCAGGGGTCTAAGGACTGGTAGCTCCACTCAGGTCACCCAGCCACTCACAACAGAGATCCAAGGATAACTGGTACCTCCCACTCCTTACAACCAAAAACATTCAGTGCCCATGGTCCATCTGGAGAACCCACCCACCTACATGCTCTAGGGAACAGGGACGTGCTTTCCTCAGAGACACTCGGGGGTCGGTTCTCAACCCCCTGCCTTGTTCAGAGTGTGACCCCCTGCTGCAATCAGATACCGGTATATACACCAATAACCCCTGCCCCTCTAAGATTGTAGGACAGAGCCTGTACCACATACTTGATGATCAGCTACCTGGACACCTGAGCTGAATTCATAGAAGAAAAGTGAATGGACTCCTAGACTGATATGCCTGATAACATCTCTAGCCATCTGGGAATAGGAGGTCACAGCTCCAAAGGTGAAAATAATCAAGCTAGCTCACTCAAGAAACCCATAAGGCCATATCAAAACAAAACAAAGCAAGAAGCTACAACACAGTAAGCAAACATAAACTAATACAATAACATGTAGATGGCTTGGAGACAACAGTCAATATCAAGTCACATAAAGAAACAGACCATGATCACCTCAACAAGCTCTCAAAACAAAGAATCCAGGGATCTTCTACATGAAAGTACATTCCTCGAATTACCAGATGCAGAATACAAAAGTTTAGTATACAGAACCCTTCAAGACATCAGGAAGAAAATGAGGCAATATACAGAACAAGCCAAGGAACACACAGATAAAGCAATTGAAGAAATTAGAAAGATTATTCAGGAACATAACGAAAAATTTAACGAGCTGGAAAAATCCATAGACAGCAATCAGAAATTCAGAAGATTAACAATAAAATTACAGAAGTAGACAACTCAATAGAAAGTCAGAGGAGCAGAATTGAGCAAGTAGAAGCCAGAATTTCTGAACTTGAAGGTAAATCACTTGGCACTAATATATTTGAAGAAAAATCAGATAAAAGAATTTTAAAAGAAATGAAGAAAACTTAAGAATCATGTGGGACTCTGTCAAGAGAAATAACCTGCAAGTGATTGGAGTACCAGAACAGGGAGGGATAACAGAAAATACAGAGAGAATTTTTGAAGACTTGTTGGCAGAAAACTTCCCTGATATTGTGAAAAGATAAGAAGATATCTATCCAAGATGCTCATTGAACTCCACATAAGGTAGATGTTAAAAGAAAGTCACCAAGACATATTATAATCAAACTTGCCAAAATCAAAGATAAAGAGAGAATTATAAGAGCAGCTAGGGATAAAAGAAAAGTCACCAACAAAGGACAGCCAATAAGAATAAGCTCAGATTACTTGGCAGAAACCGTGCAGGCAAGAAGGCAATGGGATGACTTATTTAAAAGATTGAAGGAAAAAAATTGCCAGCAAAATTGTCTCTTGAATATGAAGGTGAAATTAAGACACTTCCAGATAAACAGAAGTTGAGGGAATTCGTAAAAACCAAACCAAAACTACAAGAAATACTAAAGGGAGTTCTTTCATTAGAAAATCAATAATATCAGGTATCAAGCCAAGACTAGAATACTGGGCAGAGCAATCAGACATCAACCCAGACAGGGAAACAAAAAAAACAAAGCAGGGTTTAAAAAAAAAAAAAGAAGCTCAAAACAGGGTAACAGCAATGTTATTATATAAAAGAAGACAACTTTAAAATATTAATATTAAATATTATTAAATTAAATTATTAAATATTAAAAACAGCTAGAAATGTAATCATAAACCTTCCATACGGAGAGGAAGATACAGCGATAGGAGGAAATAAAAGTTAGGTTTAAATTTAGAAAAATAGGGGTAAATAATACAGTAAACACAGAGGAGACAAACTATCCTACTCATCAAAAAAAAAAGAAGAAAAAAATACAGACTCAGCAGAAACAAAATCAACAAGAATGAATATGAGGAAAGGACAATATATAAAGATAATCTACTCAGCACATAAAATTAAGTGGGAAAAAGAAACTGTCAACAACACACAAAAAAAGACATGAAAATGATAGCACTGAATTCATACCTATCCACACTTACGCTGGATGTGTACGGACTGCATGCACCAATAAAGAGACGGAGAGTGGCAGAATGGATTAAAAAACATGATCCATCTATATGCTGCCTACAAGAGACACACCTTAAACTTAGAGACACAAACAAACTAAAACTCAAAGGATGGAAAAAAATAACAATCAAAAAAGAGCATGAGTAGCAATATTAATTTCTGACAAAATAGACTTTAAAGTTAAATCCATCAGAAAGGATAAGGGAGGACACTATATAATGATTAGAGGGACAATACACCAAGAAGATATAACCATATTAAATATTTATGCACCCAGTGACAGGGCTGCAAGATACATAAAACAAACTCTATCGGCATTGAAAGTGAGACAGACAGCTCCACAATAATAGTAGGAGACTTCAACACACCACTTTCGGTGAAGGACAGGACATCCAGAAAGAAGCTCAATAAAGACACAGAAGATCTAAATGCCACAATCAACCAACCTGACTTCACAGGCACGTACAGGTGATGAAAACGGATGTAATGGCTAGTACAGACACACGTCTGTCTTCATGGTACCTACACAAATGGCAAAACATGGAAAAAAACAGTGTGCTACTGTTTTTTTTTTACTGTCTATGTATTACCAAGCAACTTGTGGTTTGTCTACTTTTCAAAAGGATGAGCTTTTACTATTGTTCATTGTAGTTTTCATATTTTTTTTATTGTTGTTTTTAAATGAAACTCGTTGAATGTGTCAGGGCATTTTGTTACATTCTAAACATAGCCTACAGTCCACCCATCCATTCTTCTACAGCACACATCCCCCCGGCCAAGAGCAATTGCCATCCTTTCTATATAAGACAGGAATACCATACGTTCTAACTTCAAAAAGTCAAAAATTGTCTCAGGAACCTAGTTATCAGTTCAGAAAAAAATGTTTATGTAAACATCCAAAAAAAAAAACCAACCCCCCTGCATACATATATATTAATCATATTTCATTATCATAACCTCTGGGATAAAATATATTTCATTCAAAGACAAATGGCACAGATTTTTCATATTTCAGTTTTAATAAAATTTACATTTCAAATTAATGCAAACAATGACAACAAAATCCTGAGGTACATGTATTTAAATATCATTAAATAAGACTTATAAAAGTATACTTATTAGATAATTATTAGACCAAAGTTTCACTAAAAATAATATACAAAAAAATCATTTCTCATTGGCATTCTCAGATATAATTTGCATAATTAAATGTTTAACTCATATACACATGGAATATTAGCCATGTAATAAAATTATTATATCTAGCAAAAATAAAGTAGAAAAGCACAATTTTTAAAATTCTAGTTGCAATATGGAGATTTAAAATTTCTTTTTTAATTACAAATTACTATATCCACAAAGACAAACCAGGACCAAATCCAATCCATGATAGGATACAGATAATTAGTTCTGTCATAGAGATAAGTCTCTTGTTTTACTCATCTTATTACACCATAGAATTAGGAGTTTCATCTCTTTTGACATTTGGTATGATTCCAGGCACTATTTTCTTCAAATTAGGTTTACATTCTTGAGAAATGTCTATGGGAGAGAAATATAATTTACAATTTAGTTTTTAACACACTTAAAAATATGCGTAGATTTAACAGTTATATTTTAATTTATTTTGCTTAATGATTCTGTGGACACTTAATTGGCAGTCTAATTCTTATAATATAGATGAAAATGGGGGTCAGTATTTTTAAAGACTATAAAGCTTTATGATAACACTTTAAAGCTTTATAATAACACTTTAAAGCTTTATAATATTAAGATATACCAAATAAATAAATTTGGTATTACCTAAATTATTCATAAGCTAATCTTAAAGTTTACTAATATGTAACATCTTGATTATAATATCTTAATGAATAAACAATTCAAAACAGATATTATCACAGATAAGTCCTGTAGAAGAAATTGCTAAAACTTTAAGCTGTACAGTGTTAAAGGGCATATTTATCAGCCCTGTCTTCTATCGATCTAGTCCCAGAAGAATGTAAGTGTGCATATAATTTTAAATTATAATAAAGCACTTTTGGGGGGAAACTTTTCCAGGTGTTATGTTGTTTTGAAACTTAATGCAGACTTACTGTTTACTTAAAATACACCAAAACAAAGAAAGAGATAAATAAAAAACACACTGCATTGACTCATTTGAAGCTCTATTATGAAGACTGAATGAAGCAATGCATGTAAGGTACTTGGTAAATGTGTTTCTATTTTTAAAATATGGCTTGATCTAGTTCACTTCAACATACAAATACATTTTTTGGTTTCTTCATGTTTTACACTACTCAAAAATTTTGAGATAGGTTGAGAAGTAATTGGTTCAGGTGTCTTGCCACTGAACACTGAAAAGCTCTACCTTATTTTCATGATCTAAAAAAATGGAATTTTTAATTTATCAACTATAAATATGCAAATTTTATAGCACTAATTATCATTAATTTATAATAATAGCTTTTTAAATAAGAATTGCAACAACAATAAACCAGTTGCCATCAAGTCAACTCTAACTCATGGACACCCCCTGTGTGTCATATAGAACTGTGCTCCACAGGGTTTTCAGTGGCTGATTTTTCAGACGTAGATTGCCAGGCCTTTCTTCCAAGGCGGCTCTGAGCGGCAATTTAAATTTTTTAAGCCTCCACCGTTTTGGTTAGCAGCCAAGCATGTTAATCACGTGGGACTCCAGCAACAATAACAGGTCAGGATTATCTCAGTAATTTTCACAGTGTACCTGTGAGATAGGATAAGTAAATCTCCATGCAGTTATTTTGGGACAGAGTTATGCTGGCCAGTTTAAGATATTCAAGAATACTTCTAGACTACAGTGACTCCACAACATTTATTTCCACCCTAATAACTCCAGGAGTGAGGATTTCCTTAAAGGGATTTGTCCGTGGTACTGAAATGCTGTCCAAAATATTACGTCATCACTAGGAAAGTTCTTTGCAAAGAAGTGAATATCTTTCAGTCCTTTGTGTAGATTATATTTTTGCAAATAAATATTGTAACTTACATTAAGTTTATTCATGATTCTACAAATACTTCATTGCACTAGGGTTCCTAGGGTATTTTAACCAGAATGGAAACACTGACTTAACATTTCGCCCTGGCAAAAGTCACAGGCTAGAGCAGATGATGGTTACATATTCACTACATTTTTTATTCTTTGTTTTTTCTTCTACTCTTTCAATACCTTCTCTCTGCTCCTTACCTAAGATTGCATAAAACAAAGTTTTAGGACTCGTTTCACTTTTATTATATGGTTAAGAAAAGGTAGACCTATAATTTGTTCACCTGATGTCTCTCTGGAAACCCTGGTGGCATAATGTGTAAGTGCTACGGCTGCTAACCAAAAGGTCAGCAGTTCAAATCCACCTGGTGCTCCTTGGAAACTCTATGGGGCAGTCCTATTCTGTTCTATACAGTCACTATGAGTCGGAATCAACACAAAGGCAATGGGTTTGGTTTTTTTGGTTCATGTCTCTCTGCATAGTGTTTCTGCATAACAATAAAATAATACTAAATGCTGAAATAGTTAAAAACTACTCAGGGCTGCCAAGGTTGCCAAACAACTGTTTATCTTACTTAATTCAATCACTATTGAGGGCATGTTTAATTAATTCAATAAAACCCATCTATGCAGTGGGGGGATGCATTTAGATCAAGCTTTAATACTAAGTAAAAAATCCACAGGTTAAGTTCACTAGGTATTGTGAATAGCATCTTCCTTACTTTTTATGTCGTCCCCAGTTTCTTAAGAAAGTTAGGATATTAAACAAAATAAGAGAAAAAAGGCATACTCACAGGTCACATTTTCTACGTCTGAGTACACAGTGGACTCACTGCTAATCTTGTCAGCAATCTGGCACACCTTTTGTAGTCTAGGGAAAGCATTTAAAGGAAAAGGTAATTTATGTAAATAGCTACTATAATTGTGGGGAAAATCATGTTAATTGTGGTCATTAATTCATAATAACAAGAGCTATATCTTAATTAGCCCCAAATACATCAGGTGCTTAAGGTGATTTTCTCATTAATTTTCCTAATAGCACAATGGGGTAGGTGCTAGGGAAGCACCAGCCTCAGAGTGTTGAGACTCCGTACGGTAAGTAAGCAGCTGGAGCCCCAAGCCTGTGCTACTAGGGAGCCATTTTGACTTGATTTCAATGTGGTTTGTTTTCCCCATTCATTAAACACAAGTTGTTTTGAAAAAGCTTAACAAATTTGACTTTTCTTTTTGGATAAAACTAAATATTCCCTTAGTTGACCAAACTTGTTAAAAAGAAAACAAAATACATGTCTTTAAAAAAGAAAGTTTAGATTTAGAAAATAACTTCAAACTGCTGCTTTACCACACATAGTAATGACTTGTGCATTTTTAAATGACAACATTTAAATATCAGGTTTGGAATTACGATTAACTTTAGTAATTTAAGTATCCAGAAAAATTCATTAGGGCATCCTTTAAAACACATGGTATTGTTATTCTGAAAAATCCAGCACTCATCACATAAATGATGCAGTATAAAAATAATTTCTTTAAAATAACTTATGAGTAAACTTTTGACTTGTTTTTCATAGTCGTCTTTTTTTTTTTTTTAATTTTATATGAGAGAGCACCTTACTTCTGCCAAGGAATTTAAAAAATGACAAAAGGTTCATCCTGACAAACATTTTGGTCCTTAATGAAATCTGGCTATTTTCAGATTTGGATATATTCCCGATCAGAATGTGGTTTCATTCCTTATAGTTCCAAAGGCACACATAGACCTTAAGTCCTGTCAGTGTTATAAATAGCATCTCATACAGTGTTTAGTCTATTACTTCCTACCACAGAACTTGAAGCTTAAAATTGCATGCATTTATTGTTGGACAAAGATTTAAAATAAAATTTAAAAAGTCTGCCCCAAGCTACTTACAAGCTGGCATTGAACAATCCCTGGTATTATAATAGAGTCGATGGAAATGTTTGCTACATTCGGCTGAAAATGTGACTGGCCCTATTGGACAGGAAAAGAATGCCTATTTTAAACACAAGATTGTTTTACAAACAAATTCGCTAGCACTTTATGGATGGACATAATATAACTGTAGTTATATACACTCTTCCATGCCCTTAAAAGAACTTGCCTGTGAGGTCTTCTCCCAACCCAGACACTGTAGGAGGGAGTGAACTGTAATCTCTATATAATAATAAAAACCTAAATTCACTCTCCACACCTCACCTAATGGAATCTTCCATTTCAGAACTCTTTAGAAGAGTTAAGAGGGAGAAGCTCTAGACAGAAAAAAATCTCAATAGAGAGTAAATCAAATGGATGAGAAGAATAAAAAAATCCTCATTTCTACTTTCTGTTCCTCAGTTTTCAAAGGAATTAATGTTTATATGCACATTTATTCTGTTGTCAAAGTATAGCAATTTGTGTCCTTTTAGTGTCAAGGACTACTCTGGAGTGGAAGGGGCCTGGAAGTTCCCCTCTTCTAGCCGTTTAATTCCAAGGAAGGCCCCACCTCAACTTCCATCTTCACGTCTGGATTCTGCTTTTTATGGAAGTAGCAGGAGTAGGAGACCACAGCTATGCTGCCACCAGAGCACTCGGCAACACTCAGCACCACAGGGTCCCTACGCATCCGTGCCACGGGGTCCTCAGTTTGATTCTCCTCCATTCCACAAGTCTTGAAGTTAAGTAACAAATGTGGCCCTTGGCTTTGATTAAGTGGGAAACTCACATCTTTCCCAGATTATACTCCTAAGATGTAAAACAGTAAAAGGTACCAGGGAGGATTTGGAAGAGAGAGACATGGCAACGTAAATGTGGTGGTGCAGGGTTAAAAATATCCCAGTGATTTTCTAGAGCTTGGGGCATAGAATGATGTGCAAATGATTCACAAAGGGGAGATGAAAAACAAAACAGTGCTGTGAAAGACCATTCCATCCACACTCAAGATGTGGTATATGAACGTCTACCTCTCCCCTGTTCAAAGCACTTCTATTACCACATTGGCTGTGATCAATAAATTCCTTAGCATACCACACATATCAATTCACTGTGTGATTTTAACCTACTTTTCCAGACATATTTTTGCCGAGCAGCCACACCCAGCCCTACCTATACTGCCATACACTCCATCCACATCATATTACCTGTCCCTCCCAAAACCATACCATGTGCATTCATACCTGGCTCAAAAGATTCTTTTTCACCAACATATCTCTCTCATCCTGTGAACACCTTTTTCATGCCCTAAAATCCAAGTTAATATCATGTCTTATCCAAGACTTACCTGGTAGCTCATGGCAAAATTATTTACTTAATTTGTATCCTTAAAACTTTGTTTATACACCTATTATTTATCAAGATCTTTATGGGTAGTGTTAGTATTTGTCCATCTCCCTGAATGAACTGTGAGTTTCTTATGGACATTTATGTCTGTATTCCTAGTGCCTACCAGAGTAATTTCCATGTAATCCTTTTATTTAATTGAATTACTGGTATATTATATGCTTACCTGTGAAATGCTTTATGAATTTGTCCTTTAAGTTCAAATCTCTTGGGAATATTTCTAAAAAGAAAAAAATCTTTAGAACTTAGTAAATGCATTTCTACCATTTAAAAATATGTATGTATATATACATATATGTGTGTACAAAAAAAGAGAAAAAAACTGCCAAAACAATGAACAAATCTGTCTTGGAAGAAGTACAGTCAGAACAACTCTTAGAAGCAAGGATGGCAAGATTATGTCTCACATACTTTGGACATGTTATCAGGAGGATAGTCCCTCAAGAAGGACATCATGCTTGGTAAAGTAGAGAGAAAAAGAGGAAGACCCTCAATGAGATGGATTGACACAGTGGCTGCAACAACAGTTGTGAGGATGGCACAGGACCAGGTAGTGTTTCATTCTGTTGTACATAGGGTTAATATGATTCAGAATCGACTCACTGGCACCTAACGACAACAACAATGTATGTACAGGTATACATGTGCTTATAAACATGCTGTAATTATAAGCACTGAACACATGAATTCTTGGTAATTTGTACACTATTCCCAACTCTGTACTGCAACCCTGACCAGGCTCTGGGGCTCCAGAATGCCAACAGAGCTAACAGTTTGCTCTGTGGCTCTGGAATACCTACAGATTCTCACAAATAGCATAGTCAGAACGGGACTTTAGAGTTCCCCACTGCCTCATACCTGTTTCTGCCCAATACTCCCCAATCTCAATAATGGCATCACTATTTACCCTTTGCTCATGTCAAAAATCAAGAATGATGCTTGACTTCTTTCTTCCCTCACCACTACACCCAATTCATCAGTTACTTTTGTATAGTCCACCTCCATAGAATTACCCCAATCCCATGCTTATATTAATACAAGTTTAGTCAAACTACCCTACTTTTTTTTTTTACTATACTTTGGCAGCAGCCTGAAAACTGGTCTCCTCCTTCCTATAATGCATTCTTGCCAAAGCAGCCAGAGCAAACAAACTAAAACGTACTTCAGATCATGATATTCTGTGCACATAGAATATAATAAAAAGTCTAACTGCATCTCAGACTTCACCTTGCACTCACTAAAATATACCATCCAGAAAATGTATTTTTCAAAACCATTTTGGGAGCATACACAAATTATGAAAACCATTTAGGAGCACAAGAAAACAAATTTTAGTACTTGAGCCTCAATGTTTGTTGGCAAAATTCTTAACCCATTACACTCTTTGACTTATAATTGTGTTATTATAGGTTGACTTCTAGGTATGTCAAATATAACACAAATCCAACAGGGAAGTGAACGTTTGTCATCCTCCCCATAGTATACCTGAGCCACCACATTGCCTGTGTGACAGGCTGGGAAGACTGAGCCTTGGGATTGGAGAGGTGGAATTCTCACTGCGCTTTGCATCCTGGAAGCTGAAGAGGTTGTGTGGTATGTGAGGTACCTCTTGTCTGTAGGCAGCTCACCTCTGAGCTCACCTCATTATGGTAAGGAGGGGGCCCCCAGGATAGGCTGACCTAGCCCCCCTATTTGACCATGAACACCTGTACTTTGTAAACACCTAAAACTAGTCCAGAAAAATAAAGCAGCAGTGAACACAAAACTATTTCTTTATATAAATATTTTGTGCTGTCTTCAATAATATTCCAACCTGAACATGGGTCTTTCCCCATAACTCAGAAAACAGTCACGACTACATTTGAAACCAACCATAGCATAGCACTTGGCTTCCGCAGTGTCAAGATTCCATGTGACAAGACCCCCTGTGGCAAGGTGGCCCTGCTGGCCCTTTCTGAGGGGTGGGCACACGCATGTGCTACGGTCAAAGCATCTTTAAAGACTTTATACGTTATTCCATTTCCAATAGCATTTTAGGCCATAATTTTAATCTGTAAAATTTAACACAATGATGACACTAAAGTTTGTAAAGAATTACGTATTTTAAATATTTTATCCCCTCTTCTACTCCCCCATAAGACATTTCATAACTTGTATAAAAGCAATAATCATATCTGTTTAGCATTACAGGGACTGTTTCTACTACAACACTGTGGGCTTCTTGAGGACAGGGACAATGTCTTGTTCATTTGGTATAATGGGCAAAGTGTTCAACTGAGCTTTTCTGGCAAATGTTCAAGGAATTGGAAACTAAAAATATAACCCATGTCATGGATTGAAATATGTCCCCCCAAAATACATGTGTCAATTTGGCTAGGCCATGATTCCAGTATTGTGTGATTGGCCACCATTTTGCCATCTGACGTAATTTTCCTATGTGTTGTAAATCCTGTCTCTATGATGCTGATGAGATGGGATTAGCAGGAGTTATATTAATGAGGCAGGACTCAATCTACCAAATTGGATTGTGTCTTGAGCCAACCTCTTTTGAGATATAAAAGAGAGAAGCAAGCAGAGAGGCAGGGGGACCTCATACCACCAGGAAAAAAGAGCCAGGAGAATAGCGTGTCCTTTGGATGCCGAGTCCCTGCACTGAGAAGCTCCTCAGTCTTCGTGACAAGGACCTCCCTACAGGGCCAACAAAGAAAGAAAGACTTCCACTGAAGCTGACACCCTGATTTGGACTTCTAGCCTACTAGACTGTGAGAGAATAAATTTCTCTTTGTTAAAGCTATTCACTTGTGGGCAGCACTAGATGACTAAGACAATCCCTCAAATAAATTATTTACCTTTAAAATGGAAACAATCATTGCCTCAATTGGGTTCAATATAGGCCACCAAAAAACCATACTTTTATTACATTTTAATTTCAAAGAATAAACATCACATAGGAATATAAGACAGTGTAACACTTATTTAACTGAGACAGAGAATTCAGGGAGTAGAAAAGTGATGTTTGACACCTGAAGTGATAAGTAAGAGATAACTAGGCAAGAAGCAATGGGAACACCACCCCAGACAGAAAATAAATAAATAAACATACATACTACACCCCCATACACACACACACACACACACACACCCATTCCTCACTTACTGACATGGTTAGGTTCCAAAAACCGTGTCATTATGTGAAAATTGGTGTTACACAAAAATGGAGGATGACTACATCATTACATATCTGGCCAATTACATCATTACATAACCGCCGAACCACTGAGAATCATGACCCAGCCAAACTGACACATAACCTTAACTATCACAGCCAGCATTACTCTTGCCTTGCACCTTGGCATCGATTACCACCACATATATGTCAGATGGTGGATTTTTTCTATTGTCATAAATGCAAAATGTTGGATAACGAGATAGTTGGTAAGTGAGGAGTATGTATATGTACACACACACACACACACACACACACACACACAGAAACTCTGGTGGGATGGTGGTTAAGAACTATGGCTGCTAACCAAAAGGTCAGCAGTTCAAATCCACCAGGTGCTCCTTGGAAACCCTATGGGAAGAACTACTCAAAATTGGCTTGACAGCAATGGATTTTTTTTTTTTTTTGGTACATACACACACACACACGCACACACCATATTTCTACACAAGTAACCTCCATCTTCCGTGTTTATTTGCCAGCCATGCCCTCCTCCCATGAGGTTTTTTTCGTGTGCACTATGCTAATTTTTTACAGCAACATGTAGAAGAGGACTGGTAGGGTGCCTTGTGGGGGGAGGGTGCAACTGGCAAACAAATGTAAAAAGTGTATGTTATCTGAGTAAAAATATGGTATATATATATATATATATATATTTGTTGTTAGGTGCTGTTGAGTCAGTTCTGACTCATAGCCACCCTATGTAAAACAGAACAAAACATACATATGTGTGTGTGTATGTATATATATACATGTATATATATATGTGTATATATATATACACATACACATATATATACATGTATATATATATGTGTATGTATATATATATATACATGTATATATATATGTGTATATATATATATATATATATATATATATACATACACATATATGGAAAACCTGGTGGTGTAATGATTAAGAGCTACGGCTGCTATCTAAAAGGTCAGCAGTTCAAATCCACCAGACCCTTCTTGGAAACCCTATGAGGCAGTTCTACTCTGTTCTATAGGGTCGCTATGAGTCAGAATTGATTAGACAGCAATGGGTTTTATATATATATATTCACACATATCCCTGAAAACAAAAATCCTCACAACTGGACCAATAAGCAACATCATGATAAATGGAGAAAATATTAAAGTTGTTAAGGATTTCATTTTACTTAGATCTACAATCGACGTCCATGGAAGCAGCAGTTAAGAAATCAAATGATGTATTACATTGAGCAAATATGCTACAAAAGATCTCTTTAAAGTGTTAAAAAAGCAAAGATGTCACTTTGAGGACTAAAGTATGTATGTATGCAGAGACATTTATTCTGTTGTCAAAGTATAGCAATTTGTGTCTTTTTAGTGTCAAGAACTACTCTGGAGTGGAAGGGGCCTGAATATTTCCCTTATCTAGCTCTATAATTCCAAGGAAGTCCCCACCTCAACTTCCATCCTCACATCTAGACTCTGCTTTTTATGGAAGTAGCAGGAGTAGGAGACCACAGCTATGCTGCCACCAGAGCACTTGGCAACACTCAGCATTACGGGATCCCTACACACCCATGCCAGGATGCTCCTTAGAAGGGAGGATGGAGAGGCTTCGTCTCACATACTTTGGACATGTTATCAGGAGGAACCAGTCCCTGGAGAAGGACATGATGCTTGGTAGAGGGTCAATGAGATGGATTGACACAGTGGCTGCAACAATGGGCTCAAACATAGCAATGATCATTAGGATGGTGCAGGATTAGGCAGTGTTTTGTTCTGTTGTACACAGGGTCACTATGACAAGGAATAGTCTCAGTGGCAGCAACATACGGCCTAGAAGGGAGAAGAACTACAGTGTGTTCAAGTACCTGAGAAATTTCCAGGTGGCTAAAGGAGAGAGATGGTGAAGGAGAGTGGCATAGATCGGGCTGCAGACATAGCTGGGTTGAACTCACAAGAGCCTCATAGGCCTTCATGAATTTTACACTTAATTCTACAAGTAATGAGAAGCCAAAGGATTTTAGGCAAGAGAATAATATAGTCAAAATTCATTTTTAAAGATCATTATGCCTAACTTATGGAGGGGCACAAACAGACGCAGAGAGACAATAAAAAGTTTTACAGAGAAGTAACTATATTTCTACTGAATAGCGTGGGCCTATGCAGCAGTTATGAGGCGTTGGTGGTTCAGTGGTAGAATTTTCACCTTTGATACAGAAGACCCAGGTTTAATTCCCTGCCAGTGCACCTCATGGGCAGCCACCACCCATCTGTGAGTGGAGGTTTGCATGTTGCTATAAGGCTAAAAAGGTTTCAGTAGAGCTTCCAGGCTCTGATGGAAAGGCCTGGTGATCTACTTCTGAAAATCAGCCATTTAAAACCCTATGAATCACAATGGTCTAAACTAATCATGAGGACATCACAAGACCAGGCAGTATTTCATTCCATTCTGCAGCAGCTAACAACAACAACCTGACAACAACAACCATGTTCAGGGGTTGGCAAACTATGGTCCAGAAGCCAAATCCAGTCTTAAGCCTATTTTTGCACATAAATTTGTTTTGGGACACAGCCACACACATTTGTTTACATACTGTCTACGGCTGTTTTTGAGCTACAGTGACCAAGTTGAGCAGTTGTAAGTCCTTTCTCGTATCTTACATACAGAATATGTACAGATGTGTTGTGCCTTAAAGAAAGGCAATATAGGGAAATCTTAAGGGGTAGGGCCAAGATGGCAGAGTAGTCAGGTGCTTCCTGTGGTCCCTATTACAGCAAAGACCAAAAAAAAAAAAAACAAGTGAATCAATTATATATGACAATCTAGGAGCCCTGAACATCAGAGGCAAAGTTGAAGAATTGGACTGAGTGGTGGGGGGAGGGAGAGACGGTTCAAAAGTAGCGAGGAGTTGCTGGGGCTGACCCAGCAGGAACCAGCACCCCACGGGCTGATTCGCTGGTGCAAGCACAATGAAACAAGCAGTGGTGTTTGGGACACATTTTCCACTTGAGGAGAGAATGAGCAGCAGACAGTCCACTCATGCCTCCAGAATCAGCGAAAAACAGTGTGCAATTGGCAAGAGATAAGTACTTGCATCTAATATACTGCACAGAGCAAAAAACACCCCTTTGGAAAAAATTTGCTCCCATTTACCTGACTCCTCCCCATTCTTCACCAGATCCCAAGTCGGCTTCAGTGATGGCTGCTTTCCCTGGGCCAGAAGTAGGACCTGCCATGCACCCCGAGCCATTCTCCTGGCCTCGGAGAAGGAACAAATTAACAAACAGGGGGAAAAAAATAATCTGCTAGCTCCTCTAGGCCAGGAACTCAGGGCAGAAACAGCTCCTTTGCCTAGGCACAGGCATAAGGGGTCCATGGACTTTGAATGCCTTTCACCCATCCATAGACCTGTGTGGGCCCATTTCAACAGCATAGGCCCTCATTAGCACAGTACAACAGGGTATATACCTGAAGTCTAACTTCAACTGTTTCAGGTGTATGGTGGAGAGGCAGATCTGTGACATTTGACACCACTCTGCCTATTAAGCAGGGTCCTCACCTACCCACATCAGGGGCCTGAGGACTGGTGGCTCCACCCATGCCACCTAGCCACCTACAAGAGGGGTCCAAGGATAAATGGTATCCATCAGTTCTTACAGCCAACAGCATTGGGTGCCCATAGTCCAGCTGCAAAACCTATGTGTTCTAGGGAACAGTGATACACTTTCATCATACACTCTCAGGGGTGGTTGTCAGCCCCCTGCCTTCCTTGGGACATGACCCCCTACTGCTGCCAGATATCTGTGCCCACACCAATCACCCCTGCTCCTCTAAGACCGTAGGTGAGAGTCTGCATCACCACTTAGTGACCAACTACCCGGACACCTGATCTGAATCCGTACAAGAAAAGCAAATGGACTCCTGGGCTCATATACCTAGTAGCAGCTCTAACCACCTGGTGACAGGACATTAGAGCTTCAAAGGCACCAATAATTAAACTAGCTCACTCGAGCAGCCTATTTGGGTATATCAAAACAAGAAGCTAGGGCACAGTAAGCAAACGTAAAATAAATAAATACAATAACTTATGGATGGCTTGGAGACAACAGTCAATATCAAATCACATAAAGAGGCAGACCATGATGGCTTCAACAAGCTCCCAGGACAAATAATCAAGAAATCTTCCAGATAACGAGAACTTCCTGGAGTTACCAGAGGTAGAATACAAAAGATTACTATACAGAACTCTTCAAGAGATCAGGAAAGTGATCAGGCAAAACAAGAACAAGCCAAGCAGCACACAGACAAAGCACTAGAGGAACGTAAGAAGATTAGAGAAGAGCATAATAACAAATTTAATAGGTGCAAGAATCCATAGACAGACAGCAAACAGAAACCCAGAAGATTAACAATAAAATTTCAGAATTAGACAACTCAATAGAAAGTCCTAAGAGCAGAACTGAGGCAATGGAAGTCAGAATTAGTGAGAGTGAAGATAAAGCACTTGGCACCAATATATTTGAGGAAGAATCAGATATAAGCATTTTAAAAAGGGAAGAAACTCTAAAAATTACATGGGCCTGTAGAGGAATAACCAATGAGTGATTGGAACACAAGAACAGGGGGGATAACAGAAAATACAGAGAGAACTGCTGAAGATTTGTTGGCAGAAAACTTCCCTGATATCATGAAAGATGAGAAGACATATATCCAAGATGCTCATTATTAAACCCCAAGCAAGGTAGAGTCCAAAAGAAAGTCACCAAGACATTATAATCAAACTTGCCAAAACCAAAGATAAAGAGAGAATTTTAAGAGCAGCTAGGGATAAATGAAAAGTCACCTACAAAGCAGAGTCAATAAGACTAAGTTCAGACAGCAGAAACCATGCAGGCAAGGAGACAATGGGATGACATATAGAAAGACTTGAAGGAAAAAAAACGCCAGCCAAGAATTATATATCCAGCAAAACCGTCTCTCAGATACGAAGGTGAAATTAAGACATTTCCAGATAAACAGAAGTTTAAGGAATTTGCAAAAACCAAAACAAAATTACTAGAAATACTAAAGGGAGTCATCCAGTTAGAAAATCAATAACTTCAGATAACAACCCAAGACTAGAACACAGGACAGAGCAACCTGATTATCAATCCAGATAGATAAATTGCAAAAATAAATCAAAGCTAAAACGCTCAAAACAGGGAAACAGAGACATCAATATGTAAAAGATAACAACATTAAAACAAAAAAAAAGAGATAAAAGATTGGTTTAAACCTAGAAAAACAGGGGTAAGTAAGGTAACCACAAAGGGGGTAAATAAAGTAACCACAAAGGAAACTAACAACCCTACACATCAAAATAAACAAGAAAAACATAAAGACTGAGCAAATACAAAAGCAACAACAAATAAAAGGAAAAGAAAATATGTGAAGAAAAACAACTCAGCATAGAAAAATTCAGTGGAAAAAAGAAACTCTCAACAACACACACAAAAAAGACATCAAAATGATAGCACTAAATTCATACCTATCCATAATTACACTGAATGTAAATGGACTAAATGCACCAATAAAGAGACAGAGAGTGGCAGAGTAGATTAAAAAACATGATCTGTCTATATGCTGCCTGCAAATATATCAAGCAAACAAAAGCATTTTAAATAATGAGTTACCCAAGAATATTTAAAATATGACTTACAAAATTTCAATGTGTGCCTAACTTTTACATAAATAAATTTAATATAATGTTAAATAATACCTTGTGAAAGAAATCAGTCAATTTGGCCAATACAAGTGGTAAAGACTCACCTGCAAAGAATATCCTTACTAAAAAAAACTTCTGAAAATATAAAATAGTTTTTAAAAACTACTTATTCCAGGTTATTTATATTGTTTAAAATTGGTGTCATGATATCATTTAAAAATTGTTCTGATAATCTAAATAGCGTTTGAAAAAAAATTATTGTCATTCCAAATTATTACTTAATTAATTCTTCTCTCTCCCACAAACTGGAAACCCTGGTGGCGTAGTGTTTAAGTGCTACGGCTGCTAACCAAGAGGTCAGCAGTTTGAATCCACCACGCGCTCCTTGGAAACTCTATGTGGCAGTTCTACTCTGTCCTATAGGGTCTCTATGAGTTGGAATCGACTCAAAGGCAAGGGGTTTGGTTTGGGTTTTTCCCACAAACTGCTTCAACAATCAAATTCACATCCTAAATTAAAAGGAGAATGTTTTGGAAGATCTCAACTGCTCTCAAGAGTGGCAGGATTCTTTTTTTAGTACATTTTTTATTTTAGAGCATTTTTATATTTACCAAAAAAAATTGTGACAATACTACAGAAAGTTCCCATACACCTTGTGCCTGGTTTCCCTAATTATTATTTTATATTAGTGGGGTACATTTGTTATAATTAATGAACAAATATTGATACATTGTTATTAGCTAAAACCCATACTTATTTCCCTAGTTTTTACCTAATATCCCTTTTCTGTTCCAGGATTCCATGCAGAATACCACATCATCTTTAGGTGTCACATTTCCTTAGGCCCCTCTTGGCTGTGATGGCTTCTCAGACTTTACTTCTTTTTCCTAACAGTTTTGAGGGGTACTGGTCAGGTGTTTTGTAGAATGTCCCTCAACTGAAGTTTGTCAGACTTTTTTTCTCACAAGTAGACTGGAGTTACAGGTTTTTAGAAGGAAACACACCATTTTCATCACATTAGATCAAAGGTGCATATTATCAACATGACATGTTACTGTTGATGTTGACCTCAATCACCTGGTTGAGGTGTTCATCATGTTTCTCCACAGTAAAATTACTCTCTTGTACCCCCTCTCCATGCTGTCCTCTTTGGTGGTTGTCACTGTGTTTAGCCCACACTTAAAGAGCGAGGAGTTATGCTCCACCTTCTTGAGTGGGGAGTATCTACATAAATTACTTGGAAATCTTCTGCATGAGAGATTTGTCTCTTCTCCCCCATTTATCTATTCACTCAATCATTTATTTATATCAGTATGGACTCACGGATATTTCTTCTATACTTTGGGTTATAATCCAATACTACTTTATTTATTTTGTTACTCAAAGTGTTTCAGCTTTGGCCATTGGTAGCTCTTTCACTTGGCTCCTGTGTTCCCCCATCATTGTGGATTTTTGTCATTGTTGTTGTTATTATTACTGTTTTGTCTCTTTAGCACGTCCTTACTCTGACACTACAAGATGCTCCAGGTTCATCTGATATATTTCTTGTCCCAGTCCTAGAATTATCCATTTTTCTCAGAAGCTGTAGTTCCTTCTATTAGAGCATGATGTTTGAACCCAAGATCTGAGCACTAGGCATGCTCATTGCTACTGGGGTGTGGTTGCTTCTAGGCTCCCTCAGCTGACAGAGTGAGGAAATATATGTGTATATGAGTGACATGATTTGTATTAAACCCAGTGTTTGAATTCTAAAATAGTACTGTGGCTTTATGGAATGTATCTTTGGAATGTACAGTATCTCTAATATGTCACTGCTGATATTACAAAGGTCACATGCAAACTGTTTTGAATGATCTGAGCTCAAATATAGTCATATTGAATCACACTGTGTATTCATGGAGCACTGAATCCTCTCCTAAAAACTCAGTCACACTTTGCCTTCTCAACCAAATGAAAATTCTATGTCAGACCAGGCACAGAATGCCTCAGGTTTCCTCTTATATAAATTGAGGCAGATGAATTAAATACTCTCTAAGCTCATTTCCAAGTTCTGTGTTATAAAATGTTATGACAAAATTCTAACATTATATTGTATGTTTGCCAAAGAACAAAATATTAAATGAGTCCAGAGAACCTGAAAAAATGTAAAATTATGGTGCAAAATAGATTTCTTTCTGGTTTTCAACTACAGGTCAATTCAGGCTTAGGTTAAACTTCAGCTATTCCATTTGTAGATAGATTTCATGAAAACGATTTATTCAGTTTTTGTTTTAAAGCAGTTAATTCCTTATCCAGATTTTAAATTACCATTTTCACAGACACTAAAAAAGACAAGATCTTTATTAAAAAAAAAATGGTAACAGAAAACATTTTAAGAACGAGTAAACATACAGCATTCTACACTGTGATAAGATTTTATGTGCAGTCTGTCATTGAGAATGACAACCAAATGACAGTAGACTAAGACTGGCAGAAAATGAAAGATCCAACTCTATTGATGTTCTTACTGGATTAGGCAGCTACAGGCCTTATCATCTATCTGAGCCACTGGAAAACCCCATAGGGCTGTTAATCCAGTTGTAAATTCACACTATCCTAGAAGCACAGTCCTTGAGAAGCAAAAGCTTGCCTTTACTGAGACCAGAAATAAAGAACAAAGAGCTAGGTGAAGACAGAAGCACGGTTTCACTTAAGGAAAGATGGAGTCTGAGATTTCCACAGTAAAGACATTCAGCATGGAGTGGATATATGAGTTTAAAGAACAAGAAAGAGAACAGGGAAGGAGATAAATATTTTGGAATCAGTGGCACAAAAGTTTAAGTGCTTGACTAGTCAAAGGTTGGCAGTTCAAACTCACCAGAGGCACCTCGGAAGACAGGCCTGGTGATCTGCTTCCAAAAGGTCACAGCCTTGAAAATCCTATGGAGCAGTTTTATTCTACGCACATGGGGTCACCATGAGTCAGAATCGATGCAACCGCCACTAACAACAACAACAACAGCATAGAGGCAATAGTAAAACTAGAAAGCACATAGAAATATGCAAGAGAACACTTAGAATGAAAAACATCCATGGACCAAGAATGAACCCTGGGGTAGATAACATTAAAAGTGGCAGAAGCAGAGGTGTTCAGGGAGAGAAGGAATGGTTAGAGATGTGGGAGAACAACGTAAAAACAATTGTGGTGATACGGGATTACCTGAAAGGACAGGGAGAGGTCAGTAAGGAGTGGTCAACAGCAGCAAAGCATCCAGAAGCCAAGTCAGAGAAAGAGGATGGGTGAGTACAGGGAGAAGCTGCAGCAGAGGCGACACCCCCTGCAGAGACGGATGCTAGAGGCCTGGAGCACAGGCAAAAGAGGTGAAGGAGTTTGGATTGTGTCCCGTGGGTGTTGGTAGACACTGGAAGAAATGGTGACCTAATCCCATCTGTTTTATATCATCTGGCAACAATGTGGAAAATGATTACAAGAAAGTTTATATCACTCCTTGTAATCTTCTGGAACAATTTTAAACTTTTTCCAAATACGTTGCTTCCTGTATGAGGCAAAGGAGTTTTGTGCACAGTAAGAGCTTTCCAGTATATTTCAAACTGCCCTACCATCAACATTACTGTGTAATTACTGCCAAATGATCTTACCTTGAAATTTTATCAAACTAATTTTAAATATTTAATTAGATATTAAAATAGAATAAGCACTCACAGTAAAGATTTTTCCTAAGAACCAATATAAATGGGTTTAGAAGACTTGATTGATAAAGATAACAAATAGTGTTTCAGAGTAGAACTGTGCTCCATAGGGTTTTCAATGACTGATGTTTCAAAAGTAGATCACCAGGGCTTTCCTTCAGGTGCCTCTGGGTGGACTCGAACCTCCAATCTTTCAATTTGCACCACCCAGGGACTTAGTAGTCTATAGGGCATTAAAAATCGAGCAATCCTGGGTCCCCCACTTACAGGGCTTACAATCAGACAAATATAATATCAACCTTATGTGAGGTAAACATGATGAACGCTCTAAGAAAAACAGAAAAATGCTGTTTCTACACAAAGGCGAAAAAAGTCATATCAATTACTGAATGAGAGAACTTTATTCAAAAGACTAACAGTAATTCCAAGTAAACCACATTTTAATGACAGTTTAATGTTATTAATACATAAAACACATTTTTCAAACATGATATTTAAATAGTTTAGCTAGCATCTCCTGGCTGTGTACGTTTATAGATATAAAACTAGAACTAGAGGTATAACAAATGCTTAAGTCCAAACAAAACCAGTCTCCAGGATAGCCACCTTCCACTTCTATGTTATCTCTATAGCAGCAGATCCAGGAAGGAGATGCTAAGACACCAAGCCCCAATTGTATGTCCTTCTCCTACACTGCAACAAAGAGCTTAGCAATCCACTTTTAAACACCTTAGAGTTCATTTCCAGCAATGCAACTGAAGGTCAAAGAAAAAAATCAACATGGAAAAGGAATTTAGAAAATCCTACCTTCCATTGCCAATACTTGATTGAAAATTAGTCTCCTAGGATTCTGACATTCCAGAGACATGGATATAGGATCTTTCTTTGAAAATGTGTTCAGTTAACCAGGTCATATGAAGCAGAGTGAATCCTAGTCCCTTCTGTGTGATGTCATATAAAAGGGAGAACATACAGGGAGACAGACACACAAGAGGACAGGCACCACGTGAAGCTGCATCTACAAACCAAGGAAGGCAGAGATGCCTGGGGTGACCAGAAACTGGAAGAGACCAGGAAGGCTCTCCCTAGAGCAGACAGATAGAATATGGCCCTACTGACACCCTGAATTCAAACTCTTCACCTCCAGAACTGCGAGACAATACATTTCTGTTCTTTACAGCCACCCACTTTGTGCTCTTTTGTTATGGTGCCCTAGGAAGCCAAGACAGCAAGCAACAGTATATGATTCTGTAAGCTTTCTGAACAGAATTTCTCTGCTTAGCAGCTAGACAAAGGTGCTCCTGCAAACAGGCAACAATCACCACCCAGAAACCCTATGAATAGACAAAGCTTCAATCAGGTAAGTTAGCCTGGGCTACTCATAGTGTGTGTATGTGATCATACAGCCGGCGACCGTGTCTCACGTGTGATAGCACTTGTGAGGTGATAGCCAAATATACTTGGTGGGAACTCATATATAAACTTTCCATCTTGACATTGTCCCAGGCTAAGGGTTTTCATTAAACAGAGTTTCAAGAAACTCTGCAAAGAAAAGATTTTTTTTTAAATACTAATCTGTACTCTCCTTGGTGATATGCAAAGTATCAAAACATTATTTTTATTATTCATGTGGAAGAAATTATTACTCACTAGATATGACTGGCTATGCGGGCAGACATAACAGCAATAGAGAGAATCTGGGTTGTACAAACAAAATTCCATTATTGCACAAGTCCCAGTAATATTCAATTATATCAGGGTTCTTTTTTTTTATGTTTTCTCAGAACTGTGGAATATTTGCAAAGTGCATTTAAAATTCAGATATTCATGAACAAGGAAATAACTGCAAAGACATCACAAAGAGGCCATAGAAGGGTTGATAAAATTTCAACAGGCAATTTCAATAGACACATTCCAGAAGTCCGAGAGGCCCCTGCTCAGATCTTCTATTCTCATGTCCTTTTTGCTCCATTATGCATGTACCAGTTTCCATTCACAACCTCACATGTCCCTGAGGTGAAAGGGTGATGAGCCACCCTTTCTCCCTATGTTAATAAAGTACAGGAACAAAAAAATGAGACCTTCGCAAATAGCTATAGAGCAATGGACTTTGAGGGTGACCACAGATTACATTCAGTCAGGCTGGACTTTTTTTTTTTTTTTAAACTTTGGATTCTTGCCACTTCCAACTTTTTCATAAAACAGCCTGTTCACTCCCCTATAACTCATTTCTGTAAGTTTTTGCTATCTTTTAACCAAAGAAAAAAGATGTTAAATGAAACAGAAGGTCTGAATTAATGTGTTACCACAAATGTTTCTGTAGTTCGAGACTTCCTTCTACTTCTTTTACATTCTAAAGCGACGTTTTCATTCTCTGAGATAAATACCTGAGCTAATTGTAAGCGAATTTGTATCATCACCATGGCACCATCATCCTCCCCCATGCTGTGGCCCCACCAGCAAGCCTGCGTGTCCTGCGGTCCACACTGATGGTCTGGCCTGGGAAGCCCTGCCCCCATCCCTGACACTCAGAGCTGTCCTAGGTGGGCTACCCGGGAGGAGCCCCGCTGCCTTCTGCTGTCCCCTTGTTGCTGCCCTCCTCACTGGGCCACGATGTCTTGCTCACTGAGGCTTACCTGTGTTTGCTGACCCCCTTCCCCCTCTGTACCCCTGGGATGTATGCTTCCAAGCACAGACACCTAGCTGTCTGCTTCTCTAGGAAATCCTGAGCCCAGCACGTGACAATTGGCCCACAATAGGTATTTAACAAAAGTTTTTGAGTAAATAGTATATGTATGTTTATATCATGATTCGAAAAAAAAAAAAATACTAGGAAATCCCTGTTTGCATTCTTAGAAGTGAGAGCTGAGGCACAAGTGGTCCTAAGAGCTGCAGGATAATAAGACCTGCCAGGCCTTCCATGCTGCTTCCTGGCCCCAGGCTTCGTCCCTCATATGCCAGGTGTGTGCTGCAGGCCTGGCTCCTGGAGAGGGCCCTCTGCTCCCACTTTGGCCTTGCAGCCGTATCTTGCTCTAGTGTTTGTGCAGACATAGAGAATTGGCTTCTCCTGTCCACACCCTTCCTTCTCTGCTCCTGTGTCCCTCACACTCCCATGCCAACAGCCCAGCTGCCTCTCAGACCTGCTTTTGCTGAGGCCACAGGACCTCTCTGCTTTGTGAGGGAGTGTCTATGATTCTCTACATTGGCTACATTTTCTCCCCCTTCCCCCACTTCCTTCCTCCCACTTCCCTTGGGCATCTAAGTTGCCAGCAACCTAGAGAGCAGAGCTGACTTCCCAGCCATTGGGAACAGTTTTGACTCTGCTAAACTGACTTAGGAAGCATACTGTTAACAACCCAAAGCTGCCTGCTTCAAGTTCAAATGTTAATTCACAAAACCCTGTGGCCAGCTTGAATGGGGAAGGGAAGGAACCACTACTTAGTGGATGCAGGTGCTCTAAGTCTATGATTTTGTTTAATTTTCACAATTGGAAACCCTGGTGGTATAGTGGTTAAGTGCTACGGCTGCTAACTAAGAGGTCGGCAGTTCAAATCCACCAGGCACTCCTTGGAAGCTCTATGGGGCAATTCTTCTCTGTCCTATAGGGTCGCTATGAGTCACAATCGACTCAATGGCAGCGGGTTTTTGGGGAGATACAGAAGAAGGTGCTGACAGATAAGGGATGTAACTTGCCTAATAACTCCCCAGGTTGGGACTCCAAACTAGCTCTTTCTGCTGCTCCAGCAGCCTTCCTCCAAAGAAACCTCAACACGTGGGAAACTGAGCTTGTCTTTGGTTTCTTTAAGAGCCCTGGTAGCCCAGCGGTCAAAGTGCTCGGCTGCCAACCGGAAGGTCAGTAGTTGGAACCCACCAGCCGCTCTGTGGGAGAAAGATGTGGCAGTCTGCTTTTGTAAAGATTTATAGTCTTGGCTATGGGGCAGTTCTATTCTGTTCTGTAGGGTCGCTATGAGTCAGAATCGACTGAACTGCAGAGGGTTTGGTTTGGAGTTTGTTTTTTTTTTTTCTTTATGAGATGGAGGTTTTAGTTGACTTTGAAGTCTCAACAATTGTAAATCGAATACACCCATTACGTCTTCTCATGAGATCCTGGAATCTGCTGCGCAATTAGGCTTTCAAAAGGACCCGCTGAGCCAGGCACTGAGGCCGGCCCAGCATGCTGGGTCTTACCTGCGCTGCGGACCGCGCGGAGAGCCGGGGTGGCCCGAGCCTGCCGGCGCAGCAAGAGCGCAGGGCCGGCGCCGGCGGTCTCTGCTGCCGCTGGCCGGACAGGCGACGGCTTCGGCTCCTCGTCTGCCACACTCGCTGCCCTGCGCCCCCAGGACGCTGAGTGGGCGCCAGTCAGGGACAGGGACAGGGCCAGAGGCAACAGGAGGAGCACGGGCAGCAGCGGGCGGCCGTGAGCTGGGGGCATGGTCCGCGGCCTGCCGAGAGGGCGATACAAGCGGCTGGTCGGCGCTGAGGACAAGACCAGGGCCAGTGGCAACGGCCCGCAGTCCGAGTCATGAGTGTCCTCCCGAAGGAGAAGCCCTCCCGAAGTCCCGCGCCCTGGCCTGGAGACCCGAAGGGCATCGGGGTTTGGACCCAACAGGGTATAGCCCTGTGTGCCCTGAAAGGGGGTAGCGGAGTACGCCGGGGCGCAAGAGAGGAGTGCAGGGCGCAGGAAATGCCTAACCCGGGTCCAGGGATTGCGGCGCACAGCCCCTACGGGCATCTCCAGGGCCACAGCGGCTCACTTGCCGCCCAGGACCTCAGAAGGTCAGCGCCAGGCTCCATGGCCCACACGAGTCTCTGGCTCGGCCTGATGTTGGTGGCTCCCCTCGAAGCCCTTCCCCGAGCTTTTGGAAGCGGTGGCTAGTGCGTTCCCGTCGCGGTTCTTTTTTGCCCGCGGCGGGCGCCAGCCCCCGTTACCGATCCATCACGGCGCCCTTTCCGCCCCCATCCCCGTCTAGGGCCATCGCGCCTGTCTCTCCACGCGCCGTGTCCCCGCCGGGCTGGGTGAATAACCGGAGCTACCTTTGGGTTTCACCGAAGAAAGCAGCGCCGGGACTCCGAGCGGTCCCCACAGGCGATCAGTTGGAAAGTAACCTTCTCCGGTTGAAACGCCTCGCTGGGCTTGGGCGACGCTGCAGGTCCGGGTTCCGCCGCCGGCCCCCACCCCTGTGGCAGCCCGGGAGGAGCGCGAGGAGAGTTTGCGGGAGGGGGCGGTTGCAAAAGTTCAAAGCAGATGAGGTCATGTTCCCTGCAGCCATGATGACTGTCTTAGTTATCTAGTGCTGCTATAACAGAAATACCACAAGTGACTTTAACAAACAGATTTATTCTCTCACGGTCTACAAAGCTGGACGTCCGAATTCAGGGTGCCAGCTCCGAGGGAAGGTTTCTCTCCGTGTCAGCTCCGGTGGAAGGTTCCTGCCATCAATCTTTCCCTGATCTCAGAGCTTCTCAGAGCAGGAACCCGGGGTCCCAAGGACGTGCTCCCTCCCGGCTCTCCTTTCTTGGTGGTATGAGGTCCCCACATCTTTCTCTGCTTGCTTATTTTATATCTCAAAAGAGATTAAGACACAATCTTGTAACTTGTAGTCCTGCCTCATTAACACAACTGCCTCTAATCCTAATTAACATCATAGAGGTAGGATTTACAAAACACAGGAAAATGAAGTATAGGGTCAGCGAAAAAGCGGAAGACCCTCAACGAGATGGACTGACAAAGTGGCTGCAACAATTGTGATTGTAAGGATGGCCCAGGACTGGCCAGGGTTTCCTTCCGTTGTACAAAGGGCCGCTATGAGTTGGAACCAACTCAAATGGCACATGCCAACAACAGGAAAATCATATCACATGACAAAATGGTGAACACTCACACAATCCTGGGAATCGCTGCCTAGCCAAGTTAACAGATAATGGGGAGGGGGGGGCACAATTCAAACTATAACAGCGCAGACGCTGGTTCCCGGGGTTTGTCTGAGCAGCCGCTGGTTTGAGTACTTCTCCGCGTGCAATGGATAAGGTTGCCAATACGCCCGAACACCATGGCAGGGCTTTTTTAAGTCTAGAAGCTTCTCTATCAAACTTTAGTCGGTGCTAACGAAAGGAAAACGAGATTATATCCACTGGTTCTGACTAAAATAAATTAAATGACCATCTCTGATCAAACTGAGCTCTGCAAAGGTATCATGGTTTTCAGGCATCTTCTTCTTTATTTACAGAATTGAGAAAGTCTGTAATTGCTTGCTAACCGGTTGAATGCTGAGATGCAGAGTGGAAGGAGGAGGTAGGACTAAGCACAGGGACTAGAAGGCCCAATTACTCACCAGGCATGTGCAAAGTTAAATTGCTCTGCAAAGTCACAAATTCTGAAAAATACCCCCATCTCCTTCAAATGGTTTTTCCAGGCTTGGAATCTCCAAACTGCCTGAGAAACCAGGGAAACCAAGCAAGTCTCGCAGAAGCGCTATGAAATCATGGCTTTGATGGAAACTTTTTTTTTTTCTATTTATTTATTGTACTTTAGATGAAGGTTTACAGGACAAACTAGTTTCTCATCAGTCAGTACACATGATGTTCTATGACATTGGTTAACAACCCCACAACATGTCGACACTCTCCCTTCTCAACCCTGGGTTCCCCATTACCAGCTTACTTGTTCTCTCCAATCTTCCAGTCCCTGCCCCAGGGCTGGTACATCCCTTCAGTCTTGCTTTGATCCACGGGCCTGTTCAGTCTTTGGCTGAAGGGGGAACCCCAGGAGTGACCTCATTACTGAGTTGAAAGGGTGTCCAGAAGCCATAGTCTCAGGGTTTCTCCAGTCTGTTAGGCTAGCAAGTCTGGTCTTTCTTTTTGAGTTGGAGTTTTCTGTATTTTTCTCCAGCTCTTCCTGGGACCCTCTTTTGTGATCCCTGTCAGAGCAGTCAGCGGTGGTAGCCGGGCACCATCTCGTTGTTCTGGACTCAGTCTGGTGGAGGCTATGGTAGATGTGGTCCATTAGTCCTTTGAACTAATCTTTCCCTTGTGTCTTTAGTTTTCTTTATTCTTCCTTGCTCCTGAAGGGGTGAGACCAGTGGAGTATCCTAGAAGGCTGCTCATAGGCTTCTAAGACCCCCAGATGCTACTCACCAAAGTAGAATGTAGAACATATTCTTTATAAACTATGTTATGCCAATTGAGCTAGATATTCCCTGAGATCATGGTCTCCACAGCCCTCAGCCCAGCAATTTGGTCCTTCAGGGAGTTTGGATGTGTCTATGGAGCTACCATGACCTTGCCTTGTATAGTTTGTGCTGGTTTCCCCAGTATTGTATGCTGTCTTACCCTTTACCAAAGTTTCCACTTATCTATTGTCTATTAAGTATTTTTCAATCCCCACCTGTTCCCTCCCTTGTAACCATCAAAGATTGTTTCTTTTTGTATATAAACCTTTTCATGAGTATTTACAGTAGTGGTCTTATACAATATTTGTCCTTTTGTGATTGGCTTATTTTAGTCAGTGTAATGTCCTCCAGATTCACCCATGTTATGAGATGTTTCACAGATTCATCGTTGTTCTTTAGTGTTATGTAATACTCCATTGTGTGTATGTACCACAGTTTGTTCATCAATTCATCTGTTGATGGGCATCTAGGTTGTTTCCATCTTTTTGCTGTTGTGAACAATGCTGCAATGAACATAGGTGTGAATATGTCTGTCCACCTGACAACTCTTATTTCTCTAGGATATATTCCTAGGAGTGGGATTGCTGGATCACCATATCATTTTCCAAAATGGCTGTATCATTTTGCATTCCCACCAGCAGCGCGTAAGAGTTCCGATCTTCCCGCAGCCTCTCCAACATTTGTTATTTCCTGTTTTATTGATTTGTGCCAGTAATGCTGGGGCGAGATGGTATCTCACTGTGGTTTTGATTTGCATTTCTCTAATGGCTAGAGATCGTGAGCATTTCCTCATGTGTCTGTTGACCCCTTGAATGTCTTCTTTGGTGAAGTGTCTGTTCATTTCCTTTGTCCCTTTTTCAGTTGGGTTATTTGTCTTTTTGTTGTAGAAGTGTTGGATTTTCCTGTAGATTTTAGAGATTAGACCTTTGTCTGATTTGTAATAGCCAAAAAATTTTTCCTAATCTGTAGGTTCTCTTTTTACTCTTTTGGTGAAGTCTTTTGATGAGCATTAAGTGTTTAATATTTAGAAGATCCCAGTTACCTAGCTTTCCTCTGGAGCTTGTGTGTTGTTGGTTTTGGTTTGTATCCTGTTAATGCCATGTATTAGGACCTCTAGGGTAGATCCTATTTTTTCTTTTATAAACTTCGTGGCTTTGGGCTTTATATTTAGGTCTTTGATCCATTTTGAGCTAGTTTTTGTGTATGGTGTGAGGTATGGGTCCTGTTTCATTTTTTTGCAGATGGACATCCAGTTTTGCCAGCACCATTTGTTAAAAAGACTGTCTTTTCCCCATTTGCTGGGCTTTGGGCCCTTGACGCAGATCAGGTGACCATAGGTGGACGAATTTACATCTGGATTCTCAATTTTGTTCTGTTGATCAATGTACCTGTCATTGTACCAGTACGAGGCTGTTTTGACTACCATAGCTGTATAGTAGGCTCTGAGGTCTGGTAGTGCGAGGCCTCCTACTTTATTCTTCTTCTTCAATAGTGCTTTACTCATTCAGGGCTTCTTTCCTTTCCATAGAAAGTTAGTGACGTTTTTCCACCTCTTTAAAGAATGTTGGTATTTGGATTGGTATTGCATTATATTTGTAAATTGCTTTCGGTAGAATTGTCATTTTCACAATGTGGAGTCTACCTATCCATGAGCATGGTATATTTTTCTATTTATGTAGATCTTTTTTGGTTTCTTGTAGTAGTGCTTCGTAGTTTTCTTTATACAGGTCTTTTACATTCCTAGTGAGATTTATTCCCAAGTATTTAATTTTTTAGGAGCTATTACAAATGGTATTGTTTTCCTGATTTCTTTTTCATCATTCTCTTTATTGGTGTACAGGAATCCAACCGATTTTTATTTGTTGATCTTATATCTTGCTACTCTGCTGAATCTTTCTATTAGTTCCAGTAGTTTTCTCATGGAGTCTTTTGGGTTTTCTGTGTATAGTATATCATCTACAAATAGGGAGAGTTTAACTTCTTCATTACCAATTTGGATGCCCTTTATTTCTGTTCCCTGTCTTATTGCTCTAGCTAGGACTTCCAACAGAATGTTAAATAGGAGTGGTGATAAAGGTCATCCTTGTCTTGTTCCTGTTCTCAAGGGGAATATTTTCAGCTTCTCTCCTTTAAGAATGATGTTGGCTGTTGGTTTTGCATATATGTCCTTTATTACGTTGAGAAATCATCTTCTATACCTATTTTATTGCACGTTTTTTTAATCAGGAAAGAGTGTTGGACTTTATCTAATTCCTTTTCTGTATCAATTGAGATGATCATGTGATTCTTTTCTTTCTTTTTATTTATGTGGTGGATTACGTTGATTGGTTTTCTAGTGTTGAACCATCTTTGCATACCTGGTATGAATCCTACTTGGTCATGGTGTTTTATTTTTTTGATATGTTGCTGAATCCTATTGGCTAGAATTTTGTTGAGAATTTTTGCATCTATATTCATGAGATATTGGTCTGTAGTTTTCTTTTTTTATGGTGTCTTTGCCTGGTTTTGTTATCAAGGTTATGCCGCCTTCATAGAATGAATTCAGAAGTATCACTTCCTTTTCTATGTTCTGAAATAGTTTGAGTAGTACTGGTGTAAGCTCTTCTCTGAATGTTTCATAGATTTCTCCAGTAAAACCGTTGGGCCAGGGCTTTTTTGTTGTTGTTGTTGGGAGTTTTTTTTTTGTTGTTGTTACCTTTTCAATCTCTTCTCTTGTTATGGGTCTGTTCAGATTTTCAACATCATTTTGTGTTAGTTTGGGTAGGTAGTGTGTCTCTAGAAATTGGTCCATTTCCTCTAGGTTTTCAAATTTGTTGGAGTATAATTTTTCATAATACTCTGTTATGATCCTTTTTATTTCAGTTGGGTCTGTTGTAATGTCCCCCATTTCATTTCTTAATTGTTTTTCTTTTGTCAGTTTGGCCAGTGGTTTGTCGATTTTGTTGATCCTTTCAAAGAACCAACTTTTGGTTTTGTTGATTCTTTCTATTGCTTTTCTATTCTCTATTTCGTTTATTTCTGCTCTGATCTTCATTATTTCCTTTTTTCCGGTGGCTGTGGGCTTCTTTTGCTGTTCTCTTTCTATTTGTTCAAGTTGTATAGTTAATGTTTTGATTTTGTCCCTTCTTTTTAGATGTGCACATCTAATGCTATAAACTGATCTCTGCAGACTGCCTTTACTGTGTCTCAAAGGTTTTGGTATGATGTGTTTTCTTTCTTGTTTGATTCTAGGAATTTTTTTTTTCCATGTCTGATTTCTTCTATTACCCAGTGGTTTTTAAAAACCCATTGCTGTTGAGTCAATTCCAACTCATAGCAACCCTACAGGACAGAGTAGAACTGCCCCACAGAGTTTCCAAGGATCACCTGGTGGATTTGAACTGCCAACCCTTTGGTTAGCAGCCATAGCACTTAGCCACTATGCCACCAGGGTTTCCAGTGGTTTTTAAGCAGGGTGTTACTCAGTTTCCATGTAATTGATTTTTTTTTCCTTACTCCTCCTGTTGTTAATTTCTACTGTGATAGCATTGTGGTCACAGAAGATACTTTGTATTATCTCAGTCTTTTGGATTTTGTTGAGGGTTGCTCTATGGCCTGAGATGTGTTCTATTCTGGACAATGTTCCATGTGCATTGGAAAAGAATGTGTACTTTGCAGCTGTTGGGTGCAGTGTTCCATATATGTCTACGAGGTCAAGTTGGCTGATTGTGCTGTTTAGCTCTTCTGTATCTTTTCTGAGTTTCTTTCTAGATGTTCTGTCCTTTCATGAGAGTGGTGTGTTGAAGTCTCCTACTATTATTGTGGAACTGTCAATTTCTCTTTTAGGTGCTGTTAGGGTTTGTTTTACGTATTTTGGATGCCCATCATTGGGTGCGTAGATGTTTATTATGATTAAGCCTTCATAATGGATTGTCCCTTTAATCATTATATAGTGCCCTTCTTTGTCTTTTACTTTTTTTTTTTTTAAGTCTATTTTATCTGAGATTAGTATTGCCACTTCTGCTCTTTTTTGGTACTTATTTGCTTGATATATTTTTTTTTCCATTCTTTGATGTTTAATAAGTTTGTGTCTTTGTTTCTAAAGTGTGTCTCTTGTAGACAGCGTATTGATGGATCCTGTATTTTTATCCATTCCGTCACTCTGTGTCTCTTTTCGGGTGCATTAAAAAAAAAAAAAAAAAAAAAAAAAACAGTGCTGTCGAGTCCCCATTTATACTCAGAGTAATTATTGATAGGCGTGCATTTATTGCTGTCACTTTGTAGTGCTTTTTTTTTGTGGTGCTAACATTTTCTTTGTTCCTCTTACTCTCCTGCGCTGAGTTCCTTTTGTTTGTGGATTTCTTTTTCATGTCTTTTGTTTTTATTGAGACTTTATTTTGACGAGTAGATTTGTTAACTTTCTTTGTGGCTACCTTGAAAATTTACCCTTATCTTCCTAAGTTTGAACCAGTCTATTATTACTTGGTATCACCTTGCCTGCCTCTCCATTAAAAAGTTCTATGTCTACACTGTTTATTCCCTCTTTTATTGTTCTGACATTGTTGTCATTTACAGATTAACCTCTCTGGTTCTCTCCTGGAAACCCTGGTGGCATAGTGGTTAAGTGCTACGGCTGCTAACCAGAGGGTCAGCAGTACGAATCCACCAGGCTCTCCTTGGAAACTCTATGGGGCAGTTCTACTCTGTCCTATAGGGTTGCTATGAGTCGGAATCGACTCGACAGCACTGGGTTTGGTTTTTTGATTTTTTTTTTTTTTTTGGTTTTCTCTTGCAATTCTTTTGGTTTTGTATAGTCCTTGAGAGTTCATTTCCTGGGTTGATATGTGTCTGGTATAAGCTTGCATCCTAGGTTCAGGCTGTTCTCTGATTTTGTTTGTTCTCAGAACTCCCTTTAATAATTCTTGTAAATTTGGTTTGGTTTTATGTATTCCCTTAATTTCTGTTTATCTGAAAATGTCCTAATTTCACTATTATATTTGAATGAAAGTTTTGTAGGATATATTATTCATGGTTGGCAATGTTTTTCTTTCAAAGTTTTTTATATATATATCATCCCATTGCCTTCTTGTCTGCATGGTTTCTGCCAAATAATCAGAGCTTAGTTTTATTGTTTCTCCACTGTATGTGACTGTTTATTTTTCTCAAGCTGCTCACAGGATTTTTTCTTTATCTTTGGTTTTAGCTAGTGTGATTCTGATATGCCTTGGTGTTTTTCTTTTGAGGTCTATCCTATATGGGGTTCATTGAGCTACTTGAATGGTCAGCTTTTCCTTATTCATGATGTTAGGGAAGTTTTCTGTCAGCAAGTCTTCAATGATCCTGTTGGTGTTTTCTGCTTTTTCTCCCTGTTCTGGAACTCCAATCACTCAAAACTTTTTGCTTTTGATTGTTTCCCACGTAATTCTCAGGGTTTCCTCATTTTTCTTTGTTTTCTTTTTTTCTGATTTTTCCTCAGAGTTGTATCCAAGGGTTTGTCTTCAGTTTCACTGATCCTCTTGTTCATCATTTCAAACCTGCTCCTCAGTCCTTCTATGATACTGTCCATTTTTGAAATCTTGTTGTTTATCTTTTGGATTTCTAATAGTTGTTTTTGTATGATTTCTAGTTGTGAATTTATTTTGGCATTTTGTTCCTGTATTGTTTCCCTGAATTATTCCTTTTTTTTTTTTTTTTGGTCTGTATTTTCCATGAATTTGCCTTTTCCATGAATTTGTCTAGTTTTTCCTCATTTCTGCCTGCTTTTTGCTTCAACTCTTGGATAGCTCTGAATATTAGAGATTTTTTGAATTCCTTGTCAGGTAGTTCTAGTACCTTTTCTTCTACTGGAAAGTCATCTGGTGTTTTATTTTTGATGACTACTGGAATCATCCTCTCCTTTTTTTAAATATGTTTTGATATTGTCTGCTGTCTTCGGGACATCAGTAGTTATTTTCTCCGTTTCGTGATTATAGATATGTTGTTTCATTCTGGTTTTTTGTTTTATTTGGTTATGTCTGAGCAGGCAGGTTGTGCATTCCTTGTTTGCTTGTCTGTAGTCTCAATACTTTTCACCTCCTTGTCAATGTGTAGGAGCCAGTCTCTCAGCTATGGTGAAGCAAGACAGGTGCAGCGGAAAGGGAGAGGCTGGGATGGGTTGTTTGTGGCACATACTAGGGCTGACAGTGCAGGCTGAGAATCAGTGCCAGGCAGGTTCCAGTAGGCTGTGCCTGTGCTGCTTGAAGGTGTGATGTTCAGCACACTGTGTGGGTAGGCAGGAAAGAAGGGGGAGGTTGTGATGTATGGAGCTAGTGTGGGTATGGGAAAGAGAAGAGAGAAACGTGAGCCAAAAATAAACAAAGCAAAAAAAACACCCCCCATCCAAAAAAAGAGTACAATGCAAACTTGTAGTTTGAGTGGAGAGTTGACAACCCAAGAAATGGGGAGAAACAAAAAGGAGAAAAAAAAAAACTAGATAAAAAGTTGGAAAAGAAAAAAGTAGAAAAGGGAAGCCCCAGGGGTCCCACCAGTGTAGCCATGAAGACCAGGAAGGTCTCCCAGGTTGTGTGATATAGCCTGGCTAGAAGTGGTATAGTTGTCACACAGCACCAGGTATTCAGGAGACTGGAGAAGAAGGTAGGTATAGACAGATGAGAACTGAGAAATGAAGAAAGACAGAAAGGAAAAGAGAAAAAAAAAGAAAAGAAATGCCCCCAGGGATCCTGCCTACATCGTTGTGCAGATTGGGGGTGTGGCTCTTAGGCCGTGTAGTGCAGCCTGGCTAGAAGGGGCTCCAATGTATGAAAAGAGAAAGAAAACAAACAAACAAAGCAAAACAAGCAAAAAAAAAAAACCTCAGGGATCCCACCAGCATGGTGTTGTGGGCCTGGGGAATGGATCCCCAGTCGTGTGGAACTTCAAACCCTTTCAAGAAGAAACAAAGACGGCACACAGAGCCAGGTGTTCAAGAGAAAGGAGGGGGAGGTGGTGGGAGGCATGGATGAAACCAAAAGAGAAGGAAAGAATCTACCTCACCTCAGGGATCCAGCCAATGTAAATGGGGCACATTCAAGCAGTCCAGGGCAGAAGCAGTTGCCTCCTGGCCAAGAGACAGCAGCTGGTGGGAAGCAGAGAAGGCCGCAGGAGAGGGGAAGAAAGGTAAGGGTTAGGAAAACATATGTTGCTCGTTACCAGCTGCTCTGTCTCCTTCTGGGAACTTCTTGAAGCTGCTTTCCCATACTCCCTGATCTGCGATGTGGGTGGGATGAATCCAAACAGCATGAATGCTGCACTTCCTGGCTGGCTCCCTGTCAGCCATCCTCTGACAGGAGTCCAAGATGGCGAATCCGTGCTGCGTTAGCTGATGAGGAACCTCGGCAACTATCTTTCCTTGCTCTCAGTCCTCTGTCAGTTTCTTACTCCATTCGGTGTTTGGCTGAGTTCTTTATCCCTTCATTTGACACTTCGGGTTCCAAGAATGGCATTTGTCTCTGTTTTACTTAGTTTTTCAGGTCTTTGCTGTGGAGGGACAGCGTGGTGCTTCTACCTATGGTGCCATATTGGCTGGAAGTCTGATGGAAACTCTTTTGAGGAAGCTGGATGGCACTCTGAATCACTTTACTATGAAAGAAATGTCAGAATCTGGTACTTCCAGAGCAAACATCATGGCATATGAGCATGGCTTCCACCATCCAAAAACCAAACCCGTTGCTGTCAAGTCATTTCCATTCCGACTCATAGGAGGACAGAAAAACTGTGTTAGCAAAATTGATTTAAAGTGTTTCTGAAGGCCCTGGTTATGTGGAATAAACTCTCTCACAGCTTTAGTCAAGTAAAGTAAGAAAACATTAGAAGTCCATGGGCATTACTGAACACTCCAAAATTAAAGTTTAATTAGAAATATAGTAAGTTAGGGACTGCTCTAATGAGCAAAGGTGAAGATGCAGAGTGTGAAAGTGACACAGGAAAGAAAAGAAAGAAGGTAAAGCCCGTTGGAAGCTGGATGGTTTCCACTTAAAGTGAGAGAAAGTTAACAACCTAATGAATTTCTCGGAGCTGACAATTTGGGCTCAACTTTTTTCTTAGCATTTGGGCATATAAACTTGCGCAAGTCATTTTGTCTCAATTTTCTCTCCTACATGGTGAGGAATTGAACTTTAGTGCTTCTTAGACTGCAGCATACAGAAGAAACACATGGGGTGTGTGAATAAAACAGATTCCAACACCCCCCAGAGATTCCAGTCCCACTAGGAGGAAGTGTGCATCTGCGTTCTGGAGTATTCTTGGTAGTCCTGCAGCACATACTTCAGTGGGGTCCCTCAAACCCACTTTTACTCATTTAACAAAAATTACTTAAGTTTATTATTTGAATGCAAATCATAGACCAGGCACAGTGGAAGACACTGGAGCTACAAGGTGGCTAAGACAGACAAGGTCTTTGGGTAATATCTCACTTCAGAGGCCTTGTTTACCAACAGGATGGTTTTATCATGAACTTTTTGCTTCTTGCTTCTTTGTTATTCTTCGTTTATCCATGAATACCTCTTCCTACTGCATCAACTAAATGCTACTTGCCCTGTTGTTGATGTTAGGTGCCATCAGGTTGGTTCTGACTCATAGAGATGCTATGCACAGCAGAACAAAATGCTGCCCTGTCCTGTCAATTATTGCTGTGCTTGAACCCATTGTTGAAGCCACGGTGTCAATCCATCTCGTTGAAGGTCTTCCTCTTTTTTGCGGACCCTCTACTTTACCAAGCATGACATCCCTCTCCAGGGACTGATCCCTCCTGCTGATCCCTACTTGCCCTACCTCTTGCTAATTAGTTCAGAGATAATTTGAGTGTTTTTGTAGATCTACCGTAATAACACTTGTTAACCTTTTATTTATGTAAAAGGAAGGATTATCTCTTTAAAAATTTGCCAATAAATTGAACAGATTAAGTTCCTCTAAATATTTGACACCAAGCAATTCTGTTAAATCCTTCAAATTACAATCAAAATTTTAATATACTTAATTTTTGGAAACATTTAAAAAGCAGACATAATTTTAAAAGGCACAAGTTTTGCAAAACCCCTTTCCACACTTCCCCAAAACTATGGATGATATAAGCTTGGTTCTTTTTTTATCATCTCTATACATATATTTAAACCTGTTGCTGTTGCGTCCGTCCTGACTCAGCAACCCTATAGGACAGAGTAAAATTGCCCCATAGGGTTTCCAAGGAGTGGCTGATGGATTTGAACTGCTGACCTTTTGGTTAGCTCTATTTGGAGCCTTGGTGACACAGTGGTTAAGAGTTCAGGCTGCTAACCAAAATGTTGACAACAGCCGCTCCTTGGAAATCCTATGGGGCAGTTCTACTCTGTCCTATAGGGTCACTATGAGTTGGAATCAACTCAACAGCAATGGGTTTGGCTTTTGGTCTTATACATGTGTTACTGGTGATTGGAATGTGAAAGTTGGAAACAAAGAAGAAGGATCAGTAGTTGGAAAATATGGCCTTGGTGATAGAAACAATGCCAGAGATCAAATGATAGAATTTTGCAAGACCGACTTCTTCATTGCAAATACCTTCTTTAACCAATATAAATGGCGACTATACACATGGACCTAGCCAGATGGAACACAGAAATTAAATTGACTACATCTGTGGAAAGAGACAATGTAAAAGCTCAATATCATCAGTAAGAACAAGGCCGGGGCTGACTGTGGAACAGACCATCAACTGCTCATATGCAAGTTCAAGCTGAAACTGAAGAAAATCAGAGCAAGTCCACGAGACCCAAAATATGACCTTGAGTATATCCCACCTGAATTTAGAGGCCATCTGAAGAATAGATTTGATGCATTGAACACTAGTGACCGAAGACCAGACGAGTTGTGGAATGGCATCAAGGACATCATCCATGAAGAAAGCAGGAGATCACTGACAAGACAGGAAAGAAAGAAAAGACCAAGGTGGATGTCAGAGGAGACTCTGAAACTGGCTCTTGAGTTTCGAGCAGCTAAAGCAAAAGGAAGAATTGACGAAGTAAAAGAACTGGACAGAAGATTTCAAAGGGCCTCTTGAGAAGACAAAGTAGAGTATTACAATGAGATGTGCAAAGAGCTGGAGATGGAAAACCAAAAGGGAAGAACGCACTCGGCATTCCTCAAGCTGAAAGAACTGAAGAAAAAATTCAAGCCTTGAGTTGCAATAGTGAAGGATTCTATGGGGAAAATATTAAACGATGCAGGAAGCATCAAAAGAAGATGGAAGGAATACACAGAGTCATTATACCAGAAAGAATGAGTCAATATTCAACGATTTCAAGAGGTGGCATATGATCAGGAACTGATGGTACTGAAGGAAGAAGTCCAAGCCGCTCTGAAGGCATTGGCGAAAAACAAGGCTCCAGGAATTGATGGAATATCAATGGAGATGTTTCAACAAACAGATGCAGCGCTGGAGGTGCTCACTCGTCTATGCCAGGAAATATGGAAGACAGCTTCCTGGCCAACTGACTGGAAGAGATCCATATTTATGCCTAGTCCCAAGAAAGGTGATCCAACCGAATGTGGAAATTATAGAACAATATCATTAATATCACACACAAGCAAAATTCTGCTGAAGATCATTCAAAAACGGCTGCAGCAGTATATCGACAGGAAACTGCCAGAAATTCAGGCTGGTTTCAGAAGAGAATGTGGAACCAGGGATGTCATTGCTGATGTCAGATGGATCCTGGCTGATTGCAGGGAATACCAGAAGGATGTTTACCTGTGTTTTATTGACTATGCAAAGGCATTCGACTGTGTGGATCATGACAAACTACGGATAACACTGCGAAGAATGGGAATTCCAGAACACTTAATTGTGCTCATGAGGAACCTTTACATAGATCAAGAGGCAGTTGTTTGGACAGAACAAGGGGATACTGATTGGTTTAAAGTCAGGAAAGATTGTGCATCAGGGTTGTATTCTTTCACCATACCTATTTAACCTGTATGCTGAACAAATAATATGAGAAGCTGGACTATATGAAGAAGAACGGGGCATCAGGATTGGAGAAAGACTCATTAACAACCTGCGTTATGCAGATGACACAACCTTGCTTGCTGAAAGTGAAGAGCACTTGAAGCACTTCCTAATGAAGATCAAAGACCACAGCCTTCAATATGGATTACACCTCAACATAAAACAAAAATCCTTATAACTGGACCAATGAGCAACATTATGATAAACGGAGAAAAGATTGAAGTTGTCAAGGATTTCATTTTACTTGGATCCACAATCAACAGCTTTGGAAGCAGCAGTCAAGAAATCAAAAGATGCATTGCATTGGGCAAATCTGCTGCGATGGACATCTTCAAAGTGTTGAAAAGCAAAGATGTCACCCTGAAGACTAAGGTGCGTGTGACCCAAGCCATGGTATTTTCAATCGCATCACATGCATGTGAAAGCTGGACAATGAATACGGAAGACCGAAGAAGAGTTGATGCCTTTGAATTGTGGTGCTGGCGAAGAATATTGAATTTACCATGGACTGCCAAAAGAAGGAACAAATCTGTCTTGGAAGAAGTGTGGCCAGAATGCTCCTCAGAAGCAAGGATGGCGAGACTGCATCTTACATACTTTGGACATGTTGTCAGGAGGGATCAGTCCCCAGAGAAGAACATCATGCTTGGCAGAGTACAAGGTCAGCGGAAAAGACGAAGACCCTCAACAATCCTCACTGTGGGTTGACACAGTGGCTGCAACAATGAGCTCAAGCATAACAACGATTGTAAGGATGGTGCAGGACCGGGCAGTGTTTCGTTCTGTTGTGCATAGAGTCACTAGGACTCGGAACCAACTCGACAGCACCTAACAACAACAACAACAGCACATATATTTATAACTTCTTGGATAATAAGATTATTTTCGTGCCCAAGGTGAACAGAATTCCCATTTCAAGTCAGCTGAGATTATCAATTCAGTTTATCTGTTAAAAATTCAAGCCCTTGGTGCAGTAATGAATTTGGGAAACAGGTCAGGGTAGTGAACAGAACCTGGGTTAACTTTCAAGATGATTAAACCATGTCATTGAGTTTATCAAACTAATTCCCTTCATATCATGATAAAACCCTCCAATCTCATATCTGTCTAGAATTTGGTTAACTCTTACCTTTTTATCTTTTTGACTATAACCTCTTATATAACTTTTGTAATAATTTCTTTTGTTTTTCTCCTGCTTATATTAAGGGAATTTTGCACACATGCAGACTACAGGTTGCAATATTGTTACATAATATTTTATACTCTGATTTGACTTAACTTCACTCAGTACACCATAGTTTGGATTAAGCAATATACAGCATTTTCTGTAAACATGATTGGAAAATCACATGTGCTTTTCCTTTATTATACCACATAATTTTTCGCTTCAGAGTAACATTAAGAATTTACAATAATTCTCACAAAATTGTGATTTCTTTTTGCTTCTCAAACAACACACTGTGGTCAGCAGGAACCCCCTAATGGTGTATCCTTTCTCTCTGGCAGTCCACAAACAGCTGTGAAAGTGCCATTGCTGTCTGGCACCCACACAGGCTTCCAAGCCCATCCTGATTTTCCTGGCTGCCTCCTGTCAGGGACAGACATTGAACCAGCTGCTGACAAGGGGGATTCTGGTGGAGATGAACACGAAACTGTTCCACATGAGGAAGTATGGCAGGAGGGTGACACCTCTGCAGGACATCAAAGACAGAAGTTGTAAAGGTCTTGAGTCCATGTGGTCATTTCTAGTAACTCCAACTTTACTAAGCCCTTTCTTAAAATTAATTTTCAACTATGTTTTTAATTTTCCCTCCTTTAGCCACCAGCTTTCTCTCTCTTCAGAGATGTCATTGTGAATGTACATATATGATTCCTGATATATATATATATATATGATTCATACAATTATGTAGTACAGCAAAAAGAAAAAAATCAATGAGCTCATTTATAACAAATAAGTAAATAATAGGCACGTGTGGAGTAGAGAATTTTGCCATAAAGCAATCTTGCCATGTTCACTGTGCCAATTGTGCAAACCAGTCCAGGGAGGCCAAGATTAACCCATCTCTGGTGCCAAATTGTGTGGTGGATAACGTGCACCATTCCGCACACGTTGTTTGGAAATCTTGACTTCCCTCTCCTAGCCAGTTCAGACCTCAGCTGCCCATGCAGCCTTCTATCTCATCCCTAGCCACTTGAGGCTAGGTCGTCTTATCCCTAGTCAATGTACCACATGACTGCCTGCACTTCAGACCAGCTGATCCCAAGCTTTAGGGTTTTCCTCTGACTTCTCTGGGTCCTGGTCTTAAACTCAGGCGTTCACTTGCCTCCTTCCACTTTAGACTAGCCAGTCCCACTATTCCCTTAGGTCTCATAATTCACTGAACTGACTCACACAGCTCATGGAAACACCAAATCTGTGATAACAACTTTAATATAACAGGGAATGATAATACTATAAACAGAGAAATGCATGGAGCAAGGTCTAGAAGGGGTTTCTGCACAGAGCCTCAATGTCTCAAGGGGACCACTTACCTTCCCAGTGATAGATGTTCACTCCTACCAACCAAGAAGCCTTTCAACCAAGAACTGCTCTGCACTTTGCTTGCTGGGGTGTGCTTCAGCTGCTCCTCTCAGCTGGCTCCTGGCTCCTCTCAGCCAGCTCCAGAACAGCTCTTGGATGGCCCCAACTACTCTAGGTCAGCCCCAGTATAAGCCAGCATCACAACAGCTTCTGGTACAGAACTGCTTTGGGTAGCCCCTGCATGAGGTGCCCCAACTCTCAGGGTGTTACAGCTCTTGGGTGGGGTTTGGCGTTTACACTTTGCTGCCAACATACGGGTCTGCTTATTGTCTCTGCCACTTCTGGTACCATTGCAGCTGCTGCCTCCATCACCATCACAGCTCTAAGCATGTTACAGCTCTTTCACCCAATCCATAGAGGGTCTCAGCACATGTTCAGAGGACATGCTCCCCACCCAAGTTTCATGAGTCAGAAGGCCCTATCTGAGCCTCTGTGTTGTAAAGCTTTTATCAGTTACCAGGCAGGCACCTGCAGTCAGTCTGGGAAAACGGGGTCCTTCAGCCTTTTCACATAAAGGTAAACTACCGAGAAGACCTTCCCAGCCAATCCATGTAAATGTCAACTGCTGGGCAGGACACCCCAGGCAACCTGGGCAAAAGAAACAAACCCACAGTGGTCTCAGGAACCAGGACCAAAAGCCAAATTACATTTGGTAAGATGATGCCACACTGTGCCAGCATATTTATGGACCAAGTTATTTCCTACAATAAACTGGTTTTCTGACAACATAGAATTTTCACAAATGTGTTCCACAAGTTTTAAAAATTAACACAAACTTTGGGGTTAATAAGTGACATTAAGAATGGTTAAAAACATGATCCATGCTAAAACAACAGGCAGCAAGAAAATTATGTGTCTACACAGAATGTCATGAAAATACAGCAGAGAAACTGTTGTCCTCATTAGGTGCTGTCATGTATGTTCTGACTCATAGTGACCCTTTTTACAGCAGAAAGAAACACTGCCCAGTCCTGCACCATCCTCACAATCTTTGATATGTTTGAGCCCATTGTTGCAGCCACTGTGTCAATCCATCTCATTGAGGGGTTCCCTCATTTTCACTGACACTCTACCTTACCAAGCATGATGTCCTTCTTCAGGGACTGGTTCCTCCTGATAATACGTCCAAAGTACATGAGATGAAGTCTCCCCAACCTCACTTCCAAGGAGCACTCTGGCTGTGTTTCTTTTAAGACTGACTTGTTTGTTCTTCTGGCAGTCCACGGTATGTTCAAAATCCTTCGAAACACCATAATTCAAAGGCATCAACTCCTCTTCGGCCCTCCTTATTCATTGCCCAGCCTTCACATGCATATGAGGCAATTGAAAATATCATGGCTTGGGTGAGCCTCACCTTAGTCCTCAGAGTGACATCTTTGCTTTTCAACACTTTAAAGTGGTCTTTTGCAGCAGGTTTGCCCAGTGCAATGCATCCTTTGATTTCTTGGCTGCTGCTTCCATGGGTGCTGATTGCAGATCCAAGTAAAATGAAATCCTTGACAACACCAATCTTTTCTCTCTTTATCATGTTGTTGCTTATTGGTGCAGTTGTGAGGATCTTTGTTTTATATTGAGATATAATCCATACTGAAGACTGTAGTCTTTGATCTTTATCAGTAAGTGCTTCAAGTCCTCTTTGATTTCAGCAAGCAAGGTTGTGTTGTCCGCATATCTCAGGCTGATATTGAGTCTTCCACCAACCCTGATGCCACATTCTTCTTCATATAGTCCAGCTTCTTGGATTATTTGCTCAGCATAGAGATTGAATAAGTAAGGTGAAAGGATACAACCTTTCTGGACATTAAGCCATGCAGTATCCCCTTGTTCTGTTCAAACGACTGCCTCTTGGTCTATGTACAGGTTCCTCATGAGCACAATTAAGTGTTCTAGAATCCCCTTTCTTCCTGATGTTATCCATAATTTGTTATGATCCACATAGTCAAATGCCTTTGCATTGTCAATAAAACACAGGTAAACATCTTTCTGGTATTTTCTTGTTTCAGTCAAAATCCATCTAACATCAGCAATGATATCCCTCTTTCCGCGTCCTCTTCTGAATATGGCTTGAATTTCTGGCAGTTCCATGTTGATGTACTATAGCAACCACTTTTGAATTATCATCAGCAAAATTTTACTTGCTTGTCAATTAATGATATCGTTCGATAATTTCTGCATTCTGTTGGATAGTCTTTCTTTGGAATGGGTACGAATATGAATCTCTTCTAGTCACTTGGCCAGGTTGCTCTGTTCCAAATTTCTTGGCAAAGATGGGTAAGCACTTCCAGTGCTACATCCTTTAGTTGAAACATCTCAATTGGTATTCCGTCAATTCCTGCAGCCTTGTTTTTCGCCAGTGCCTTTAGTGCATCTTGGACTTCTTCCTTCAATACCATAGGTTCTTGATCATATGTTACCTCCTGAAATGGTTGAACATCGACCAGTTCTTTTTGGTACAGTGACCCTGTGTATTCCTTCCATCTCCTTTTGGTGCTTCCTGCGTCATTCAATATTTTGCCCATAGAATCCTTCAATATCTTAACTGGAGACTTGAATTTTTTCTTCAGTTCTTTCAGCTTCAGAAATGCTGAGCATGTTCTTCCCTTTTGGTTTTCTAACTCCAGGTCTTTGCGCATTTTGTCATAATGTTTTACTTTATCGTCTCAAGCTGTACTTTGAAATCTTCTGTTCAGCTCTTTTGCTTCACCATTTCTTCATTTTGCTTCAGCTACTCTACGTTGAAGAGCAAGTTTCAGAGTCTCTTCTGACATCCATTTTGATCTTTTCTTTCTTCCCTGTCTTTTTAATGAAGTTTTGCTTTCTTCATGTATGATGTCCTTGATGTCATCCCACAACTCATCTGGTTTTTGGTCATTAGTGTCAATGAGTAAAATCTATTCTTGAGATGGTCTCCAAATTCAGGTGGGATATACTCAAGGTCATATTTTGGCTGTCATGGACTTGTTTTAATTTTCTTCAATTTCGACTTGAACTTGCATATGAGCAATTGATTGTCTGTTCCACAGTGGGCCACTGGCCTTGTTCTGACTGAGGATATTGAACTTCCCCATAGTCTCTTTCCACAGATGTAGTCAATTTCATTCCTGTGTTTTCCATCTGGTGAATTCCACATGTATAGGTCAACGTTCAAATCATTGAAAAAAGGTATTTGAAATGAGCAAGTCATTGGTCTTGCAAAATTCTATCACATATCTCTGGTGTAGTTTCTATCACCAGGGCCGTTTTTTTTCCGACTAGGGATCCTTCTTCTTTGTTACCAACTTCCACATTCCAGTCGCCAGTAATTATTAGTGCATCTTCGTCGCACGTTTGATCGATTTCAGACTGCACAAGTTGGTAACGTGATAAAAATCTCATCCTGGCCAAAACCAATTGTATTGAAAATCTTCAACTTAGACTGATCAAAAAGGTAACATGGGTTTTTTTTGTTTAGTATGCTGAGTGGTAATTATTCTGTATTTCTTATCATTTTAGGAAAAAGAGAACATTCCATAATGCAGTATCTAAATGAAGAAAATACATTTAGGTCCAAGGGGATTAGGAACTTCCTTTCTTTCTGTGCAAGACTCCTTGTCAATTGTTCTCTTTTAATTAAGACCCGGTGAGATGAGAGTTACACATGTTTCTACTTAGGTGACATATGCTTTCTGATTCCACACTCATGATCTTTGCCCAAGGACTCCCTAGAACAGCAGCCTGATGTATGGAAAAATACAAGTAATAGCACTGTCAAATGGGAGACCTCAGAATGCCAGAGGGATTTTTAAAGATATTACTAAATTATATTGCTGTGCAATGAGTTACTCTTATATGGCCTTTCTGGCCTTGGGTTTATAATTCTGCCAAATTTATTGACTGAGCCACAATCTTACAAGTGATTGGTTAGCCTATTATGCAAATAGGTTATATAAAACCATCTAATAGGATGAAGCAACCTTTTGGGAATTAGTCGAGTACAGGCATACCTTGGAGATACTGTGGGTATGGTTCCAGACCACTGCAATAAAGTGAATATAGCAATAAAATGAGTCATATGAATTTTTTCGTTCCCCAAAGCATGTAAAAGTTATCCTTAATACTATATTGTAATCTATTAAGTGTGCAATAGTATTATGTCTAAAAAAGCAATGCACATACCTTAATTAAAAAATACTTTATTGTTAAAAAATGCTAACCATTATGTAATTCAGAGAGTCAATCTTTTTGCTGGTGGAGGGTCTTGCCTCGATGTTGATGGCTGCTGACTGATCAGAGTGGTGATTGTTGAAGTTTGGGGTGTCTGTGGCAATTTCTTAAAATAAGACAAAGTAAGAAGTTAACCACATCGACTGATTCTTCATTTCACAAAAGATTTCTCTGTAGCATGCAATGCTGTTTGATAGCATTTTACCCACAGAAGAACTACTTTCAAAACTGAAGTCAATTCTCTCAAACCCTGTTTAATCAACTAAGTTTATGTAATATTCTAAATCCTTTGCTTATCCATAAGATGTAATTCCTCATCTGTTAATGTTTTTTCATGAGATTGCAACAATTCAGTTATGTCTTCAGGTTCCACTTCTAGTTTTCTTGCTATTTCGACCACATCTGCAGTTACTTCCTCCACTGAAGTCTTGAACCCCTCAAAGTCATCCATGAAGGTTGGAATCAACTTCTTCCAAATTCTTGTTAATGTTGATATTTTGACCTCATCCCGTGATTCACAAATGTTCTTAACAGTATCTAGAATGTTGAATCCTTTCCCGAAGATTTTCAATTTACTTTGCCCAGATCCATCAGAGGAATCACTATCTATGATAGCTAAAGCCTTATGAAATGTATTTCTTGAATGATAAGACTTGAAAACAGAAATTACTCCTTGATCCATGGGCTGCAGAATGGATGTTGTGTTAGCAGGCATGAAAACAATATTAATCCCCTTGTGCATCTCCATCAGAGCTCTTGGTTGACAAGGTGTATTGCCAATGAGCAGTAATATTTTGAAAGGAATCATTTTTCTGAGCAGTAGGTCTCAACAGTGGGCTTAGAATATTCAGTAAACCATATTGTAAACAGATGAGCTGTCATCCAGGATTTCTTATTCCATTTGTATAGCATGGGCAGAGTAGATTTAGCATAATTCTTAAAGGGTCTAGGACTTTTGGAATGGTAAATGAGCACTGGCTTCAACTTAAAGTCATGAGCTGCATTAGCCCCTAACAAGAGAGGCAGTCGGTCCTTTGATACTGTGAAACCAGGCATTGACCTCTCCTCTCTAGCTATGAAATTCCTCAATGGCATCTTCTTCCAATATAATGCTGTTTTGTCTACATTGAAAATCTGTTGTCTATTGTAGCCGCCCTCATCAATTATCTCAGCTAGATCTTCTGGATAACGTGTTGCAGCTTCTACATCAGCACTTGCTACTTCACTTTGCATGTTTGTGTTATGGAGATGGTGTCTTTCCTTAAACCTGGTGAATCAACCTCTGCTGGCTTCAAACTTCTCTCCAGCAGCTTCCTCACCTCTCTCAGCCTTCATAGAATTAAAGAGAGTTAGGGCCTTGCTCTGCATTAGGCTTTGGCTTAAGGGAATGTTATGGCTAGTTTGATCTATCCAGGCTGCTAAAACTTTTTTCATATCAGCAATAGGGCTGTTTCACACTCTTATCATTCATGTGTTCACTAGAGTAGCACTTTTAATTTTCTTCAAGGACTTTAGCTTTCCATTCACATTTTGGCTAACTGGCACAAGAAGTCTAGCTTTCAGTCTGTCTGTGCTTTCGACACACCTTCCTCACTGTGTTTAATAATTCTAGCTTTTGATTTAAAGTGAGAGATATGTTATTCTTCCTTTCTCTTGAACATTTAGAGGCCATTGTAGGGTTATTAATTGGCCTAATTTGAATATTGTTGTGTCTCAGGGAATAGGGAGGCCTGAGGAGAGGGAGAGAAACAAGGGAACAGTTGGTCTTTGGAGCAATCAGAACACACACAACGTTTCTATGAATTTCACTATTTTATGTGGGCACAGTTTGTGATGCCCCCAAAACAATTACCATAGTAACATCAAAGATCACTAATTGTAGATCACCATAGCAGATATAATAATAATGAAAATGTTTAAAATATTGTGAGAATTACCAAAACATGACACAGAGACAAGAATTGAGCACATGCTTTTAGAAAAATGGCACCAAAAGACTGTTCTATGCAGGGCTGCCACAAGCATTCAATTTGTAAAAAATGCAGTATTGCAAAGCTCAATAAAGCAAAGAGCAATAATACGAGGTGTGCGTGTACCATACAAATTAAACAACTGTGGTTTACCAAGAGGATTGGTCAGTTAGTAGTCCTAACTGACCACGCCTTGAAATTTACAAGAAGTAGGCTTACATAGGGCCAATCCCAGAGACATTGAGGAGGACCTCACTACCATCAAGAAGAGCCTAGACTGGAATTTGTTCTTTGGACCTGCAGTCCCTGTGCTGAGATCCTTCTAGTCACAGGAAAGAAAGAGAGTTGTAACACTGAAGCCAGAGAGAGATGGCACAAGATGATGGCAACCACAGCAGGGGTGAGTGGCAGTGGTACAAGTGACACGAATCAGGAGACAGGTGTAAGGTGACAGGAACCAGGTTTCCTGACCCAGGGAGTGAGAGAGAGAGCTGAGGGCCTTTGAGCAAGAGGCTTATTGTCAGAGTCGGTTGCCTCCAGGCACTTGTAAGTGGTTCTAAAGAGCTGTAACACTTGCCTGAGCAAGACATAAGCCAAGAGAAGGCCTGGCAACAGGCACAACCAAGAGAAGGCCCAGAAGTGATCATGGCTGAAAGAAGGTGTGCCTGAAGGTATGGCTGAGAGAAGGCATGCCTGCCTGTGGGCATGGCTGAGGAGAAGCTGAGAACTGTCTTGGTTGGAAGCTGTCCTGATTGAAGAACTCTATCCTGTCTCCTGAGTTTTATCTTGTTACTTCCAAATTGATCCTGATGTCAAGTTATAGCATATTAAAAAAAAAAAAAAAAAAAGCCTATTACCTCCCTAATAAACTATATAATTGTGAGTATGGTCTGTAAATTCTGTGTGGCCATTGCAACAAATTATCAAACCGAGAAGAGACAGAAAGAGCACCATAGGGAGGATGGCTGTGTCAGAAATGGTGAAAAAGCTGACAGTGGAGGTATGTCTGACCTTCACATCATAGGAACCAGCTTTATGCTGATCCTGGTGATTCTTTTCCCTCCTCTTGAATTTAGATGCCTCCTGACATTACATTACATATATCAAAACTAAAGACAGGAGGTGGAGCCAAGATGGCGGAATAGACAGACGCTTCCCTCAAGCCCTCTTTACAAGAAAGACCTGAAAAAACAAGTGAAACGAATATATTTGTGACAAGCTGGGAGCCCTGAGCATCAAAGGCAGGCTTAGACAACAAACTGAGGGGCAGAGGAAGAAAGAGACTCTTCAGAAGCAGAAAGGAGTTACTGGACCTGGGTCGCGGGGAGCCCTCGGGCACCATTCCCTGAGTGGCAGCGGCAGCGGCGGGCTGGCACTAGCGTTCAGCTGCAGTTTCCACAGGGAGAAGCAGCCAGCCACACAGCCCACTCACACCTCCGGAACCTGAGGAGAAGGGCGCTGTTGGCAAAAGCTAAGTACTTGCGCATATTTTACCGTGCCCCCCACCCGCAAACCAGCTTCAGTGGCTGAATCCCTAGGCCTGAGATAGACCCTGGTGAGCAGCTGGAGCCGTCCTCCTGGCCTTGGGGAAGGAAAAAATTTCCAACTGGGGGGAAAAGATAATTTGCTAGCTCCATTAACTGGGGGAGCTCAGGACAGAAGCAGCTTCTGTCCAGGCATAAACCGTCCATGGACCATGAGCACCTTTCCCTTCTGCATGGACCTGTGTGGGCCTATTTTGGGAGAATAGACCCTTTTTGGAAAACTCCAACCATTTCAGCTGTGCGGTGGAGAGGTGGGTATTTGACGTTTGACATTGCTTTGCCTATTAAACAAGGTCCTCACCTACCCACAACAGGGACCTAAGGACAGATGGCTCCACTTGAGTCACCCAGCCACCCACGACAGGGGTCCAAAGATAACTGGTACCTCACAGTCCTTACAACAAAATCTTTGGGTGCCCATGGTCCCTCTGCAGAGCCCACCCACCAGCTTGCTCCAGGGAACAGAGACGTGTTTTCCTCAGAGACACTTGGGGGTCGGTTCTCAGCCCCCTGCCTTGTTCAGAGTGTGACCCCCTGCTGCAATCAGATACTGGTATATACACAAATCACCCCTGCCCCTCTAAGACTGTAGGACAGAGCCTGTACCACACACTTGATATCAGCTACTAGAAACCTGAGCTGAATTCATACAAGAAAACTGAATGGACTCCTAGACTGATATACCTGATAACAGCTCTAGCCAGCTGGGGACATGACACCAGAGCTCCAAGGGTGAAAATAATCAAGCTAGCTCACTCAAGCAACCCATAGGGGTATACCAAAACAAAACAAAGCAAACAACTATGACCCAGTAAGCAAGCATAAACTTATAAAATAACTTATAGATGGCTTGGAGAAAACAGTCAATATCAAGTCACATAAAGAAACAGGACATGATCACCTCAACAGGCTCTCAAAACAAAGAATCCAGGGATCTTTTAGATGAAAGTGCATTCCTGGAATTACCAGATGCAGAATACAAAAGTTTAATATACAGAACCATTCAAGACATCAGAAAGGAAATGAGGCAATATACAGAACAAGCCAAGGAACACACAGGTAAAGCAACTGAAGAAATCAGAAAGATTATTCAGGAACATAATGAAAAGTTTAATAAGCTGGGAAAATCCATAGAGAGACAGGAATCAGAAATTCAGAAGATTAACAATAAAATTACAGAATTAGACAACTCAATAGAAAGTCAGAGGAGCAGAACTGAGCAAGTAGAAGCTAGAATTTCTGAACTTTAAGATAAATCACTTGGCACTAATATATTTGAAGAAAAATCAGATAAAAGAATTTTAAAAAATGAAGAAACCTTAAGAATCATGTGGGACTCTATCAAGAGAAACAACCTTCCAGTGACTGGAGTACCAGAACAGGGAGGGATAACAGAAAATACAGAGAAAATTGTTGAGGATTTGTTGGCAGAAAACTTCCCTGATATTGTGAAAGATGAGAAGGTATCTATCCAAGATGCTCATCAAACTCCACATAAGGTAGATCTTAAAAGAAAGTCACCAAGATATATTATAATCCAGCTTGCCAAAACCAAAGATAAAGAGAGAATTATAAGAACAGCAAGGGATAAAAGAAAAGTCACCTACAAGGGAGAGCCAATAAGAATAAGCTCAGACTACTCAGCAGAAACCATGCAGGCAAGAAGGCAATGGGATGACATATTTAAAAAATTGAAGGAAAAAAATTGCCTGCCAAGAATCATATATCCATCAAAACTGTCTCTTAAATATGAAGGCGAAATTAAGACATTTCCAGATAAACACAAGTTGTGGGAATTCGTCAAAACCAAACCAAAACTACAAGAAATACTAAAGGGAGTTCTTTGGTTAGAAAATCAATAATATCAGATATCGACCCAAGACTAGGACACTGGACAGAGCAACTAGAAGTCAACCCAGACAGGGAAATCCAAAAAAAAAAAAAAAAAAAAGCCCAACACTGGGTAAGAGCAATGTTATAATATAAAAGAAGACAACATTAAAATAATAAAGAGGGACTAAGAAATGTAATCATACTCCTTCCATATGGAGAGGAAGATACGGCGATACAAAGAAATAAAAATTAGTTATAAATTTTGAAAAATAGGGGAAAATAATAAGGTAACAACAAGAGAGATGAACTATCCTGCTCATCAAAATAAAATACAAGGGAAAAATGCAGACTAAGCAGAAACAAAATCAACAACAACAAATTTGAGGAAAGGACAATATAAAAAGCAAATCCTACTCAGCACATAAAATAAAGTGGGAAAAGGAAGCTGTCAACACACAAAAAAAGACATCAAAATGATGGCACTAAATTCATAAAAAAAAAAAAATTCATACCTATCCATAATTACCCTGAATGTAAATGGACTACATGCACCAATAAAGAGACAGAGAGTGGCAGAATGGATTAAAAAACAAGATCCGTCTATATGCTGCCTACAAGAGACACACCTTAGACTTAGAGACACAAACTAAAACTCAAAGGATGGAAAAAAATATATCAAGCAAACAATCAAAAAAGAGCAGGAGTGGCAATATTAATTTCTAACAACATAGACTTTAAAGTTAAATCCATCAGAAAGGATAAGGAAGGACACTATATAATGATTAAAGGGACAATACACCAAGAATATATAACCATAATAAATATTTATACACCCAATGACAGGGCTGCAAGATACATAAAACAAACTCTATCAGCATTGAAAAGTGAGATAGACAGCTCCACAATAGTAGTAGGAGACTTCAACACACCACTTTCAGTGAAGGACACGACATCCAGAAAGAAGCTCAATAAAGGCACAGAAGATCTAAATGCCACAATCAACCAACTTGACCTTGTAGACGTATACACAACACTCCACCCAACAGCAACCAAGTATACTTTCTTTTCTAGTGTACATGGAACATTCTCTAGAATAGACCACGTATTAGGTCATAAAGCAAGTCTTAGCAGAATCCAAAACATTGAAATATTACAAAGCATCTTCTCTGACCATAAGGCCATAAAAGTGGAAATCAATAACAGGAAAAGCAGGGGAAAAAAATCAAACACTTGGAAACTGAACAATACCCTGCTCAAAAAAGACTGGATAAAAGAAGACGTTAAGGATGGAATAAAGAAATTCATAGAATCCAATGAGAATGAAAACACTTCCTATCAGAACCTTTGGGACACAGCAAAAGCAGTGCTCAGAGGCCAATTTATATCAATATTGCACACATCCAAAAGGAAGAAAGGGCCAAAATCAAAGAACTATCCCTATAACTTGAACAAATAGAAAGAGAGCAACAAAAGAAATCCACAGGCACCAGAAGAAAACAAATAGTAAAAATAAGAGCTGAACTAAATGAAATAGAAAACAGAAAAACAATTGAAAGAATAAACAAGACCAAAAGCTGGTGTTTTGAAAAACTCAACAAAATTCATAAACCATTGGCCAAACTGACAAAAGAAAAGCAGGAGAGGAAGCAAATAACCAGAATAAGAAATGAGATGGGCGATATTACAACAGACCCAAGTGAAATTAAAAGAATCATATCAGATTACTATGAAAAGCTATACTCAAATGAATTTGAAAAGCTAGAAGAAATGGATGAATTCCTAGAAACACACTACCTACCTAAACTAACACAAACAGAGGTAACAAACAGAGGTAGAACAACTAAATAGACCCGTAACAAAAGAAGAAATTGAAAAGGTAATCAAAAAACTCCCAACAAAAAAAAAAGCCCTGGTCCAGACGGCTTCACCTCAGAGTTCTACCAAACTTTCAGAGAAGAGTTAACACCACTACTACTAAAGGTATTTCAGAGCATAGAAAAGGATGGAATACTGCCAAGCTCATTCTATGAAGCCACCATATCCCTGATCCCAAAACCAGGTAAAGACACCACAAGAAAAGAAAATTATAGACCTATATCCCTCATGAACATAGATGTAAAAATCCTCAACAAAATTCTAGCCAATAGAATTCAAGAACATATCAAAAAAATAATTCACCATGACCAAGTGGGATTCATACCAGGTATGCAGGGATGGTTCAACATTAGAAAAACAATTAATGTAATCCACCACATAAATAAAACAAAAGACAAGACTCACATGACTTTATCAACTGATGCAGAAAAGCCATTTGACAAAGTTCAACACTCATTCATGATAAAAACTCTCAGCAAAATAGGAATAGAAGGAAAATTTCTCAACATAATAAAGAGCGTTTATACAAAGCCAACAGCCAATATCACGCTAAATGGAGAGAGCCTGAAAACATTCCCATTGAGATCGGGAACCAGACAAGGATGCCCTTTATCACCACTCTTATTCCACACTGTGCTGGAAGTCCTAGCCAGAGCAATTAGGCTGGATAAAGAAATAAAGCGCATCCAGATTGGCAAGGAAGAAGTCAAAGTATCTCTGTTTCCAGATGACATGATCTTATACACAGAAAACCCTAAGGAATCCTCCAGAAAACTACTGAAACTAGTAGAAGAGTTCAGCAGAGTATCAGGATACAAGATAAACATACAAAAATCAGTTGGATTCCTCTACACCAACAAAAAGAACATCGAGGAGGAAATCACCAAATCAATGCCATTTACAGTAGCCCCAAAGAAGATAAAATACTTAGGAATAAATCTTACCAGAGATGTAAAATACTTATACAAAGAAAACTACAGTTCACTTCTGCAAGAAACCAAAAGAGACTTACATAAGTGGAAGAACATACCTTGCTCATGGATAGGAAGACTTAACATTATAAAAATGTCCATTCTACCAAAAGCGATCTATACGTTTAATGCAATTCCCATCCAAATCCCAAGGACATTCTTTAATGAGATGGAGAAACAAATCACCAACTTCCTATGGAAGGGAAGGAGGCCCCGGATAAGTACAGCATTACTGAAAAAGAAGAACAAAGTGGGTGCCTTACTTTACCTGATTTTAGAAGCTATTATACCACCACAGTAGTCAACACAGCCTGGTACTGGTACAACAACATATACATGGACCAGTGGAACAGAATTGAGAATCCAAACATAAATCCACCCACATAGGAGCAGGTGATGTTTGACAAAGGCCCCAAAACAGTGAAATGGGGAAAAGACAGTCTTTTTAACAAATGGTGCTGGCATAAATGGATATCCATCTGCAAAAAAATGAAACAAGTCCCATACCTCACACCATGCACAAAAACTAACTCAAAATGGATCAAAGACCTAAATATAAAATCTAAAACGATAAAGATCATGGAAGAAAAAATAGGGACAACATTAGGAGCCCTAATACGTGGCATAAACAGTATAGAAAGCATTATTAAGAATGCAGAAGAAAAACTAGATAACTAGATAACTGGGAGCTCCTAAAAATCAAACACCTATGCTCATCCAAAGACTTCACCAAAAGAGTAAAAAGATTACCTACAGACTGGGAAAAAGTTTTTAGCTATGACATTTCTGATCAGTGCCTGATCTCTAAAATCTACATAATATTGCAAAAACTCAACTACAAAAAGACAAATAACCCAATTAAAACATGGGCACTTCATTTGTTCAAGTGTTATGAATAGACACTTCACTAAAGAAGACATTCAGGTAGCTAACAGATATATGAGGAAGTGTTCACGATCATTAGCCATTAGAGAAATGTAGATCAAACCTACAATGAGATTTCATCTCACTCCAACAAGGCTGGCATTAATCCAAAAAACACAAAATAATAAATGTTGGAGAGGCTGTGGAGAGATTGGAACACTTCTACACTGCTGGTGGGAATGTCAAATGGTACAACCACTTTAGAAATCGATTTGCGCTTCCTTAAAAAGCTAGAAATAGAACTACCATAGGATCCAGCAATCCCACTCCTTGGAATATATCCTAGAGAAATGAGAGCCTTTACACAAACAGATATATGCACACCTATGTTTATTGCAGCCCTGTTTACAATAGCAAAAAGATGGAAGCAGCCAAGGTGCCCATCAACGGATGAATGGATAAATAAATTATGGTATAGTCACACAATGGAATACTATGCATCGATAAAGAACAGTGAGGAATCTGTGAAACATTTCATAACATGGAGGAACCTGGAAGGCATTATGTTGAGTGAAATTAGTCAGTTGCAAAAGGACAAATATTATATAAGACCACTATTATAAGAACCTGAGAAATAGTTTAAACTGAGAAGAAAACATTCTTTTGTGGTTACGAGATGGGGGAGGGAGGAAGGGTGGGAGAGGGGTTTTCACTAATTAGATAGTAGATAAGAACTACTTTAGGTGAAGGGAAAGACAGTACACAATACAGGGGAGGTCAGCATAACCGGACTAGACCAAAAGCAAAGCAGTTTCCTGAATAAACTGAATGCTTCAAAGGCCAGCATAGCAGGGGCAGGGGTCTGGGAACCATGGTTTCAGGGGACATCTAAGTCAATTGGCATAATAAAATCTATTAAAAAAACATTCTGCATCCCACTTTGAAGAGTGGTGTCTGGGGTCTTAAATGCTAGCAAGCGGCCATCTAAGATGCATCAATTCGTCTCAACCCAACTGGATCAAAGGTGAATGAAGAACACCAAGGACACAAGGTGATTACAAGCCCAAGAGACAGAAAGGGCCACATGAACCAGTGACTACATCATCCTGAGACCAGAAGAACTAGATGGTGCCCAGCTACAACGGATGACTTCCCTGACAGGGAACACAACAGAGAACCCCTGAGGGAGCAGGAGAGCAGTGGGATGCAGACCCCAAATTCTCATAAGACCAGACTTAATGGTCTGACTGAGACTGGAAGGACCCCGGTGGTCATGGCCCCCAGACCTTCTGTTGGCCCAGGACAGGAACCATTCCCGAAGCCAACTCTTCAGACATGGATTGGACTGGACAATGGGTTGGAGAGGGATGCTGGTGAGGAGTGAGCTTCTTGGATTGGGTGGACAGTTGAGACTATGTTGGCATCTCCTGCCTGGAGGGGAGATGAGAGGGTGGGGGGGTTAGAAGCTGACGAAAGGACACGAAAAGAGAGAGTGGAGGGAGAGAGCAGGCTGTCTCATTAGGGGGAGAGTAATCGGGAGTGTGTAGCAAGGTGCATATGGGTTTTTGTGTGAGAGACTGACTTGATTTGTAAACTTTCACTTAAAGCACAATAACAATTATTTAAAAAAAAACTAAAGACAACTTAATTTGTAAACATTTGGGCACCTCCTTTTTTAAATATTCAGTCTGAGCTAAATTTACATCACTTTTATGAATTCTGAATCAGTTAAGTGGCATATTTTCATGAAGTGGGAAGTAAATAAAATTTTATAATTCTACAGCAAATGCAGCAGGGTGCATTCTATGCATATTTTCAAGGACAGATACTCAGACAAAAAAACTACATGACAAAAATAAGAAAAGTTATAATATTCTTATGGAATTATTTAAATCATTACAAACTTTTATTTATTTTCATTGTGCTTCAGGTGAAAGTTTACAGCTCAAGTTAATTTCGCATACAAAATTTATACACATATTGTTATGTGACACTAGTTGCAATCTCTATGATGTGAAAACATACTTCCCCTTCCCACCCCAGGTTTCCATGTCCATCCAACCAGCTCCTGTCCCTTCCTGCCCTCTCATTTTGCTTCTGGACAGGAGCCACCCATTTGACCTCGTGTATCTAGAAGCACACTCTTCATGAGTATTATTTTTTTGTTTTGTAGTCCAGTCTAATCTTTGTCTGATGAGTGGGCTTTAGGGATGGTTTTAATTCTGGGTTAACAGAGAGTCGGTGGGGGGGTCATGGCTTTGGGGGTTATTCCAGTGTCAGTCAGACCATTAAGTCTGGTCTTTTTGTGTGAATTTGAGTTCTGCTATACATTTTTCTCCTACTCTATCAGGGACTGTCTGTTGTGTTCCCTGTCAGGGCGGTCACTGGTGGTAGGCAGGCACTATCTAGTTCTTCTGGTCTCAGACTAATGGAGTCTCTGTTTTATGTAGCCCTTCTGTCCTTGTGTCTTTGTTGTTCTTCATTCTCCTTTGCTCCAAGTAGGTTGGGACCAATTGATGCATTCATAACAGACTTCTAAAAAGTTATCTCCTATGCTAGGTGCTCATAAACCCTCTAAGTGATTGGGAATAATTCTAAAAAATGAATTATTGGAATTTAACTTGAGTATTTAATGAATTTTTACATGTAAAATTCTATACCAGGCAAAATGAATTATGAGGCACCATCCTGATCTTGGCAGGGAATAAAGACAGTGTTTGTGGATGTGCCAAAACCTGAGGCAATGACAATAGAATCTCAAGAGTTACTAGATAAAAAGGGTGCATTTCAATAATTCATGTATTTGGGTGAACAGAGACTGGATAAGTACGTCATTAAAATAGTTTTCTATTTCCAATAAATCCTTGAAAAAAGAGAAAATGAATTATTTAAATTTTTCTTAGAAGCAAAAATATTAAATATTGGATTTAACTAATAGTTATGCTTCTAATATGTAAGATTACCTTAAAATGTACCATCAAGAATGATCTTGAGTAAAACTGTTGGGCTGTGCTTAAAGTAATGGGCCATATTCCATGGTACAGGCAACATGCTGATGTTGAGCTGCTGTCACCTCTAGCGCAGACAGAGTGGAGGAAGCATCAAATGTGGTAGTTCAGAAAAGGGCTCCAGGATTGGCCCATCTGAAATCAACTCCGAATTCTAAGGTTATAGCTGTTTGACCTCGGGGGAGTTATTTAACTCTCTCATTCTCTAAAACAGGAATAATAATATTACCCACCTTGGATTACTCCCATGTCTAGGTTAGACTTAATTTTAGGCTCCTTTAAAATCAATGCCCAGGGAGAAATGCAGAGGAGCCCAAGAACAGCTGCCATTGGACCTACCTGTCTTTGAGCATACTCAGGTGTGTGCTCACTCTCAAGTGTATCATGACACTCAGTTGTTTACTCACACTCAGGTGTGTACTCACACTCAGGTAATCCTCATATTAGGTGTGTGTTCAAACTTGTGTTCTCACACTCAGGTGCATGCTCACACTCAGGCATATCCTCATAATTAGGTGTGTGCACATTCATGTCCTCACACTCAGGTGTGTGCTCACACTCAGGTGTATCCTCATAATGAGGTATGTGTTCACACTCATGTCCTCACACTCAGGTGTGTGCTCACAGTTTGCAGTCCTCTGCTAGTGATATGAACAACCTTTTCACAGTTTTGGCTAGATAGGGATCTTCTGCTTTTGAGAAGGTGGTCAGAGGGCTTTTGCTTGCAAATGGGCAAGAGATGGAAGGTGTTCTTATTGGTCTCTTATCATTCAAACATGTCAGAAAAGTACAGCTATTTGTTGAAAACGCCAGAGTCTGCATGTTGTCAATTCTCTTTGCTCTACTAGACCTGAGAGCTCCCCTTCTAGACCATCTCCAAAGCTTGTCTCCTGCTTGTGACTTTCCACATGGACCATGTGTCCCTACTCCTTCAGTTAGCAAAAATTCCCAGTTCCAGACCAGTGGAACCAAACAAGACTAAAGGGGCGCACCAGCACTGGGGCAGGGACTGGAACGCAGGAGGAAACAGGAAAGGTGGTAATAGGGAACCCAGGGTTGAGAAGGGAGAGTGTTGACATGTTGTGGGGTTGTTAACCAATGTCATAGGACAATGTGTGTACTAACCGTTTGATAAGAAAATAGTTTGTTCTGTAAACCTTCATCTAAAATACAATTTAAAAAATTAGAAATAATTTTTTTTTTAAATCCCCAGTTCTTGGACAGCACATAGCACCTAAACAGGTTAGCAGGCAACTGTTCGGCATATTATCTCCCTGTTTTTGTTGTTAGTTGTGGAGGAGTAGATTCTGACTCATAACAACCCCATGTGACAGAGTAGAAACTGCCACTCAGGGTTTTCTTTTCTTTTTTTTTTTTTAATTGTGCTTTAAGCTTACAAATCAAGTCAGTCTCTCATGTAAAAATTTATACACATCTTGCTACGTACTCCTAGTTGCCCTCCGCCTAATGAGACAGCACACTCCTCCTCTCCACCCTGTATTCCCTGAGTCCATTCAGCCAGCTTCTGTCCCCCTGTGCCTTTTCATCTCGCCTCCAGACAGGAGCTGCCCACATAGTCTCATGTGCCTACTTGAGCCAAGAAGCTCACTCCTCACCAGCATCATTTTCTATCTTACAGTCTAGTCCAATCCCTGTCTGAAGAGTTGGCTTTGGGAATGGTTCCAGCCTTGAGCTAACAGAAGATCTGGGGACCATTAACTCTGGGGTCCTTCCAGTCTCAGTCAGACCATAAAGTCTGGTCTTTTTGTGAGAATTTCAGGTCTGTATCCTCTTGCTCTCCTGCTCCCTCAGGGGTTCCCTGTTGTGTTCCCTGTCAGGGCAGTCATCGGTTGTAGCTGGGCACCATCTATTTCTTCTGGTCTCAGGCTGATGCAGTCTCTGATTTATGTGGCCCTTTCTGTTTCTTAGGCTCATAATTACCTTGTGTCTTTGGTGTTCTTCATTCTCCCACAGGGTCTTCTTGGCTGTAATCTTTTATGGAAGCAGATCACCATGTCCTTCAACCATAAAGCAGCTGGCTAAGTTCAAATCACCAATCTTTCAGTTAGCAGCTGAGCACTTAAGCCTTGGCACCACCAGGACTCCTTATTATCGCCCTTACGATATCAAAAATATTTCAAGCCTGAAGAGAAGGCATTTCGAATAAAAACCAAAAACTAAACCCTTTGCCATCGAGTCGATTCCAACTCATAGTGACCCTATAGTACAAATTAGAACTGCCCTACAGGGTCTCCAAGGAGTGGCTATAGATTCGAACTGCCGATCTTTTGGTTAGCACCCGAGCTCTTAACCACTATGCCCTCAGAGCTCTGAATAGAGCTCAATAAATATTTGGGGCTGGGCTGATTAGAGCGGGGTAAGAGAAAACCTGCATAATTTTTGTCAATATATTATAAAATGTCACTCTGCCTGTGTTGGGCAACATTAGAACATGAAACTTACTCACCGATAGGTGGCAGTGGTTATTTAAATTCTGGGCAGATATAAGACAAAGACAGTACATTGACTAAAATGGGTAACTTCATTTTCTGTCCCTGCAATGATGTTCTAATAACTTCTAAGGCTCTCACCATCCCTTTGTGCTCTCTCCACCACTGCCCTAAGTAACTTTTGCCTGAACACTTGAGAGAGCTCCCTCAACTAGTCCCCCCCACACCACCCAGTCATATTTCTCCCAAATCATGATCATAGAAGGCTGATCTGATCACATCAGTTCCTGGCCCAAAAACCTGTAGAGGTTCCTCATGGCTTACAGAGTCACATCCATGCTGACCAACCTGGCCTTCAAAATGGTTAGCATTTGGAACTTTTTAATTTTTCTTCTTACTTTATAATCTAGCAACAACGACCTTCTCAATTTTCTCTGAAGCAATGGCTTCCCATTGTTCTGGACCTGATATATCCTTAGGCATATTCTTGCCCATTCCATCACTTCTACTGAAGCTACAGATTCCGCCAGGTTAGCTTAAATTACGGGCATCCAAACAGCCTGCTCAGTCAGAAGTGAGCTCTCCCTTACTTATATTCTCAAAAAAACACTCGTTCCCACCAAAACTGTTTTCGGATCAAGTGAGAAGCACGTACTCTCAAAATATCGTGAACTTCCAGAGAGAGGGAGGGATATGTATATGTTTATTGGAGGGAGAGAGAGAAAGACATTAGTTGAAAAGTTTAACAAATGGCCATTGAGTCTCAACTACAAAATGCTTTCAGATACCATCCGGGAAATATGTACCCAAACACAACTATCAGCACACTAAAAAAAAAAAGGGCACCCCAAAAACCATATCCAGAAAAGTTAATTCTAATTATCTTCAAAGACCCAAAGTAACTGCCCAACCCCCACCCCCACCCCCGCCCCCAACTGCTCAAGCTCCAATCTATATCCCTGTCTGGGACCTACCTGGTCACACTTATTCTTGCATAGGAGACCAGGGCAGAGGACAGTTTGCCTTGGCCACAGTCCTCAGCCACAGCCTACTGTGCACACTGGGGACCTGATAACTGGCACATAGGGATCCAGTTCCTACGGGCCTACCTCCCTTCTCCCACCCCCACCTCATCATATGCATAAAGTTTAACTTAAGAAGAAAGTAAAATATACATCAGCATTCATTTTTCAAACAAGTTTAATGTGGCAGGGACTGTTCTAGGCATTTGGGATACAAAAGTGAAAAAAATCCCTATCTTTATTGAGCCTACATGGTGGGGAGAAGGATAGACATTAAATAACAGATAATAAGTAAATGCAGTATGTTAGGTGATTAATATTAGGAGAAAAATATTAGAGGTTAGGAGGAATCAAGTGTATGTGTATGTCCCTCCCTCCCCAAGTGATTCTGAAACATGGTTAAAGTTTGAGTAACACTGAAATAGAGGAATGGTACAATCTGACATTTAAAAAGAAACAGTATCATCTGGCTCCTGTTGAGACTAGATTGCAGGGAGGCAAGAATAGAAACAAAGACCAATTGGAATAGGTGGTGGCCGTGGGGTGAGAAGGACTACTCTAATTCTCAATATTTTTTAAGATAGAGCCAGTGGAATTTAAGAATGATCTGATGTAGAACATGAGATGAAAAGAGCATCAAGGTCAGTTCCCAGGTTGGGGCCTAAGCAATCAAAGGAGATGGAGCTGCCATCAACTTAGATGAGCAAGGCTGTGGATGGTGCAGTGAAGGTATCAGAGCTCAGTTTTGAACACATTAAGTTTAGAATATCTTTTAGAATGAATAGGGCAGTGGTGGTTCAGTGGTAGAATTCTCGCCTTCCATGTGAGAAACCTGGGTTTGAGTCTGGCCAATGCACCCCAGGTGAAGCCACTGCTCGTTTGTCAGTGGAGGCTTGGGTTTTGCTACGATGCTGAACAAGTTTCAGCAGAGCTTCTAGACTAAGACAGACCAAGAAGAAAGGCCTAGTGATCTACTTCCAAAAATCAGTCAAAGAAAACCCTATGAATCACAATGGCCCAATCTGCAAATGATTATGGAGATGATGCAGGACTTAGCAGCATTTCATGTCATTGTGTATGGGCTCACCATGAGTTGGCAGCTGATTGAACAGCAGCTCACATCAAAAATTATAGTGAAAGAAGCCAGAAACAAAAGACCACATATCATATAATTTCATTTATACCAAATACCCTTAATAGGCAAATCCATAGAAAAAGAAAGTAGCTTAATAGTTGTGTGTGTACCCAGAGAATGGAGAACGTTCAAGGGATCCTGGAATGCAGCATGCTAAGATGCATCCTTAAGAACTGGGAATAGAGACTCAGACAGACATGCCTCTGGCAACATGCGAATACATTTCCTATTTTTGCCTCTTTAAATATGTGCCAAATAAAACCTTTCTTTTTGCTTTACTAAACTTCATGGTGTTTTCAACCTACAAGAGTTAACGGTGTAGTTGTTGCAGGGATTCTAAAGCCACGAATCTATTCAACCTCAAGGAGACCCGGACTGTGAAGCGGAAGCCAGCAAAGAGAGGTCCTATCTTCTGGACTCACACATTCGGACTCCATGTCCCTTTGACACTGACACGGTGAGTGCTCTCAAAAAGCAAGTTTTCCTTATTCTTTTTATCCTCTTTCTCAAGTTTTCTTAAGTTTTGTTTGGCATATTTGTTTTGAAAACCAGTTGTCTGATTAAGGAGAATCTTTCTTAGATTTTTGCTTGATCATTTGGCTAAAGTAACATTTACTAACTCTTTTGGTGAACTGCAGTTTAGTGTCCAGATTCAAGCACATGAAACAATGAACAGGTAATTCTATTTCCAAAGAGCTCTGGGTCACTATAAGCAACAAAACTCAAGCACCGGTCGACCAGTAAAAGTCATTAGTGTGGTTGCCAGCACTTAGCATGATTGTTAAAGACTCCCATGACAGGGTAAGACGGTCATGAGACAGGCCAGAGCACTAGAGAAAACCTGGGAAATAGGGCTCCATTTTGCCAAATTCTCAGGGGTAAATGATAGCTCCTGACCTGTATTATGAAATTTTCGGGGGGAAATTGTAGCTCCTGACCTGTTTTATGAAATTCACAGGGAGAAGTGGTAGCTCTGTACCTGTTGCATGACATAGTTTCTCAATAAAGAATAACAATCTTAAAATTAAAATCATTAGTAGACACTTCAAAGTACTTTCCAATTGGAGGAACTAGTATATTTAAGGTCTAAAATAAGAGACTAGGTCTTCAGCCAGTGGAATGAATTAAGCTCATAAAGAAGAAACCAAAAGTTTGAAACTCAGAGCTTCACATCTTTGATAAATGAGTTTGGATTCTGTCCCCCTACCCCCACCGCCACTATTGAGTCATTGGTTTGGGTTCATATTTAAAAACACTACAAACTGAATAAACTAGAAGTTATTTGAAATTTCAGTGACCACTTTGGGAAAATGAGTTCTCATTTGTATTTTCCTTTTTGGGGAACTTTTGCTTGATGCTCAGCTTTTGTCAAAAGGTCCAATATTCCTTCATCTGAGGTTCTGGCAAGTTAATAAGCTTTATCTAGAACCTGTTTTTTCCATTGAATTGAGTTGCTTTTACCAAAAATTGCTATATACACTTTAAGAAACTAGGATCCCCATATCCTTGTTTTGTGTGATATTGTCTGGCGAGTTTTGTGATCTTCCTGTCTCCTTTTGTCTAGTGATCTTGCTTCTGGCCTAGAGCATTGTTTCTTAGTTTCTGTCTTGTATCAGATTGGAGGTTATGGCTGATATAAACTGGTCTACTTGAAAAGTACACTAAGATTCTTAAAAGCAAAACCTTTCTAAGTAACTTAAGCTAGATATTATGAAACGTATTTTATTTAAGGAAAAAGGATGATTTTGTCTTAAAGTAAAACTAGCAGTCCCAGACTAGAAAAAGGAAGGCATAGGACAAGGTAGCCAAGCATTGATGGATTCATTTACAAAATTGCTAAAGAGCTTTGGTATTTACTGGGTAGATAACCAAAACCAAATCCATTGTTGTTGAGTCGATTCTGGCTTATAGCAACCCTATAGTAAGAGTAGGACTGCCCCACAGGGCTTCCAAGGAGCAGCTGGTGCATTCAAACTGCTGACCTTTTGGTTAGCAGTCATAGCTCTTAACTACCGCAGATAGCCCTTCAAAATGCCTATGTCAACTTAAATATGCATAAATGTATTTGGATAACCCAGTCTTGTCTTCCATGAGTCAAGAGAGTGAGGGCAGGGCAGGGCAGGATCAGGCCTTGCCAGTCTCTGAAGTCATATAGCTCCAGGGAAATTTTTGAAAGACCCCTTCCAATTAAATGGAGGCTTTTTAAGACAAAACAAAATAAGAAAAATTACTTCTTTACTTCTTTACTATAGTTACCAAAAATTAGGTAGATCTCAATCGTAAAAGAACTGTACAGAAGTTCTCTCTATGGTAGGGGAACTCTAAAAAGCAAAAAAAAAAAAAAAAGAAAGAAAGAAAGAAATCACAATGAGACACACCTGAAACAGCCTGGAAAAATGTTTGCAACCCTAGCCAGAGACTTCAGGCTATCAATGATTCGGTCAGTTGAACAGAGATTTTGTGATTTCCAAATCAAATTAATAAAGGCCCTTAGGGCTAAATTTAGATTGGAAAAGTATGGGAAATGGTAGAAGTTGAATGAAAACTTGGAAGTTTAAAGAAACTTTATTTCAACTACAGTTATGTTTTATTGTATACAAGCTTAAAATAATTTCTGAGACCTTTTACATAACTTACAGATATTAAATTGAGTAAATAGATACTTGTCATAATATAAGTGTATATACTTTTGATTTTCATGCCACAGAGAAAGGATATATTATATATGTATAAATTTGGGCCTGCCAATGAGTGTGTCCATTTTTGCCATTTAAAGGGATGCACTACTATAAGAGATATGCATCAAAGATAACATTTAAAGGTTTATTAAAAAGGAATTTATTTGATATGGCATGGTTTAACTTATGAGATTTTTAGGAGCTTTAATGTTAGATAGTATATAAAACAAAGAATTGGACTTCTCGTCAAAATAACAAAATTTTCTTTGATTTCTGAGTTGAAGGATTCATTTATTCTTTGTGTAATCTGCCTCAAAGATAAAGGTTTGGTCTTTCATTAGAAGAAGACTCCTGAGTCAAAAACCAAGTTGCATGGCTTGAGAAATTAACTACATAAGACTGAGTAAAGGAATATTATGGGTTTTATGTGGGAATATTGCTGATGTTTTAAGGTCCTACTTTCTGTATATAAGAAACCATTTTCCTTCCTCCTAAGTTATCTAATCAATGGGTTGTAACTCTTGAATTAGAAGTTCTTATTGGTAAACTTAGCAAAGTTGTAAATATCATAACAGAGAAATGTCTCGAATTCATTCAACCTATGATTTTACAAAATAGAATAGCATTAGATGTCCTATTAATTCCATCAAAGAACAGTTTTGTGCCTTAATAGGTAAATGTTGCTGTGTTTATATTAATATGCAATCCGAGGTTTTGCAGAATGTAGCTGCTGTTGAGGCAAAAAGCTGCTGACATGAAAAACAGTTACTGATGCTGCTTATGTATAAACAAACACTGCATAAGATGTTTCCTGGGTTCAAAGACCTTAGGGTCATGGTTTCATTGCTTATTTCTGACAATCGGCCTAATATTATTGTTAGCGTTTCTGCTCTGCTTCCTAGTTCACTGATGGTGCCTAGGATCTTAAAAACCAAATTGTGCCCAACTGCCATTATTGAATGTTTTTGGTCAAAGATTCTATAGCAAGATCATGATCCAAAGAGGGGAACCATGAAAGAGTTGTGATGCTCCTGGAATCCAGATTTCTGGCTTTCATGGAGGTTCAGGTGACCGGCACAATTCATTGCCTTGGGGTGTTCTTTTGAACCTCGAGTGTTGAGGAAAAAAAAAAAAACTGGTTCCTAAATCCATTTCTGAGTCAAAGAATAGTCCAGATAAACTAATAAGACCATTTTGTTCTGAATATTATGCTTTTTTTTAAGAATTCAGTCTGTTTTGGGAAATGGACTCCAAAGACTAAGAGTTATGTTTACGGGAAATCAGTAATTAGTTCAATTATTCTTCAAGACAGTGTTATATGAAATACCTGTCTAACGTTTGTATTCAAACTGTTACCCCTTACTATGCAGAAAATTATGTATCTCGAAGAAACTGGGTTCTCAGAGGAGATGGAAACCCTGGTGGCATAGTGGTTAAGTGCTATGGCTGCTAACCAAAGGGTCAGCAGTTTGAATCTGCCAGGCATTCCTTGGAAACTCTATGGGGCAGTTCTACTCTGTCCTATAGTGTTACTATGAGTTGGAATTGACTCGATGGCAATGGGTTTGGTTTTTTTGTTTGTTTGTTTCAGAGGAGATGGACCTCATAGCTCAGATTCTAATTTGTCTTAGACTCCACTTCTGCTTCTGAGAAACTGATCCATGACTGTTAATAGGTAAACCAGGAAGGGGCAGCTTGCACTCGGAAAGAACACTTGGTGTGTTTTAAACAGATTAACTGAAAACCTCCAACAAGAGAGGTCCAGCCTGTCTGCATCCTGATAGTATCAGGCATAACAAAACTTTTCTTCTATAGTCTTATACATTTAATAAGGCCTTTGGCTAAAATGTTGACGTACATTGAGTCTGCTCACTTAGGCAATGCAATTGATAAAAACATTGCTCTTAAGATGTTGGTGAAGAACCAGATGGTATCCAGTGGAAAACCAGCACCGTGGGTTTAAAAAGCCTGTCATGGCCACGATCTAGGGGCTCAATTAAGTCCCAGTATTAATCATCGATGCATTATCTCCAATCTCTGATCAAAACAAACAAACAAAAAATGATTTAGGAGATAATATTGGAGCCATCATTCCCTGTCCTCGAGCATAAAGAATGTGACCCAGCTGGAGTTGGACTCACAAGGACTCATAAAGGCACATCAACTGAGCCCTAAGATATAAAGACAATAGCTAGGACAATCTTTGAAAACATCTTTTCGGGTAACATTCACATAAACAGGGCATAAAAGCCACTTTTATCATTTTCTTTTAACATTTAGTAGATAGCCAGTTGTAAACCAACAGTAAATCAGCAGCCACAATGAAAGGCCAACTGTCAAAATTAAGTATATGCTAACAATTTAAAATTTAAAAAAACCCCAATGATATGCCTGTGTCAAAGGGGCATAGGAGTCAACTGAAAGAGCCCCTAATGGCCAAAGTTGGAACAATTTGTGCAACAAAATAGTGTTGAATTTTAAGTCAAAATGTAAAAAAAAAATCCATGAGTCCATACTGTTATAAATAATTGAATAAATAAATGGAGAAGAGACAAGTCTCTCATACAAAACCACCAAAAAAAAAAAAAAAAACCCAAACCTGTTGCCATCAAGTTAATTCCGACTCACAGCGACCCTATCAGACAGAGTAGAAATGCCCCATAGGGTTTCCAAGGATTGCCTGGTGGATTCGAACTGCCGACCTTTTGGTTAGCATCTGTAGTTCTTAACCACTACACCACCAGGGTTTCCTCATACAAAAGAAGTCCAAATAATTTATGTAGACACTTTGCCTCCAAGGATATGGAGAATAACTCCCCAGTCCTAAGTGTGGAATGAGCATAGTAGCTTCCAAAGAGTACAGTATGGAAAGGCAGAAAAAGAGTAACTTTACCATCAAGGAACCTAACAAACATGACCTCAGTCTGATGATCAAGATCAACACCAACAATTGTAAGTGTGCAAAACAGGAATCAGGATAAGGGTAAGCTCACAGCACCAATTGCACAAGCCAGTCCAAGGAGACTATGATCACCCACTATGACACCAAATTTTGTGGTGGATAACATATTGCATTCCACATGGATCATTTGGAAGCCTTAGCTTCTTTTCCCTGGCCAGTTCAGATCTCAGATGTCCATGCATCTACCTTATCTCTAGCCACTCAGGGCTAGGTCAATAGGTAACAGTCACAAGCATGAGGGTCCACACCACTCTCTGCACTTCAGACCAGCTAGCCCCAGTACTACCTTTAAAAAAAAAAAAAAATTAGGTCTGATAATTCACTGGAGTGACTCATAGAGCTCACCAAAACATCATACCTGCAATAACAACTTTAATATAACAAAGAAGGATATAAATGCATAATACAAGGTCCAGAAGAGGTCCCAGGCCTGGGCCTCAATGTCTCAAGGGTGCATATTTACTCTCCCAAGAATAGATGTTCACGCTCACCAGCCAGGAAACTGTTCAGCCAGGAAATGCTCCATGGTGTCTCTCCAAAGCAGAAATGACCCCTGCCTGTGCAGCACTTGAAGGGTTCTACCCTCTGTCAGGACAGCTCTGCTCTGTTCTTCTCTCAGCTCGGCTCTTCATCAGTGCAGCTCTCAGTTCTGCTCTCGACGGGCTGCTGCCATCATTCTTCAACTGGCCCCGCTTTTAACCAGTACATCTCTACCCCTGTACAGCTCTGCTCTCTCAGTTCCTAAACAGCTCTGCTTTCCCTGGCACAGCTCTTAACCAGGTCTGGGAGGGCTTCCAGTGCAAGGCCTCTGTGTACAAAGGACGTGCCATGTCTCCCAGCTCTCATCAACCAGGAAACCACATCTGAACCTCCTTGTTCTAGGGCTTATATACACCAGTCCTCATGCTCCTTTGTCAGTTATCAGACAAGTTCTCCAGCCAACTCAGGCAAAGGTCATCTATCAGACAAGACTCCCCAGCCAACCTGGGAAAAAGGAACAAACCCTCAGAGATCTCCCTATGTTCCCCCCACCCCACCCCCGATAGCTGAGAACAAAGGCTGCATAAGGCGATTCCACACCTTGGAATAAGTTGATAGTATGTACCCTTTTAAAAAAAAAAAAAAAAATTTTTTTTTTTTTTTAATGTACCCTTTATATGATGTGATGAGAATGGCACTTTACCTCTGTGGTCTTCCTTCTCAAAACTTATAACTCCAGTCTCTTCATGAGAAAAAAAATCAGACAAATTCCAATTGAGAGACATTCTAAAAAATGCCTGACCAGTACCCCTCAAATGCCAAGGTCATCAAAAATAATAAAAGCCTGAGAAACTGCCAATAATATCAATATGCCTCATTACTTCTGATATTGTCTTTGCTCACTTGATTAAAGTGGTGTCTGCCAGATTTCTCCATAGCAAATTTACTAGTTTTTCCCTTGTAATTAATAAATGTCTAATGGGGAGATAATTTGTGACTATGCAAATGTCTACTTTCTCATCATATTTCTGCATAAGTTTTATGTATTAGTTACAGCATAAATTGAAGATTCTTGGCTGCAACAGCTATTACTGTGTGCTTGCTAAATTGTAATTTTCTATTTTTATCAATACTTCTGCATTTATTAATTGGAAGTCTACTGTCAGGAAGAATTGTCCCTTCTCCCCTGTGTGTTGTTTGTTTATTTATTCATTTATTTTTTTATTTGTACTTATTCTTTATTTGTATTTGAGGAACTCTTTTCCACTATATATTCAGACAACATTTATTGAGATTCTATGATCAATTAGGCTTTGCTGTAAGCTCTGGGACATTAATATGAGTAAGAAATAGTGCTTGCTCTAAAAACAGTCCTGTTCGTTAACCATATCCAGTTGACTTTGATTAGTATAACTTATTTTCCCCAAGCCTGATTAGTCAGACTGAGTTGCTAACTGAACTTCTGGTATAGACCACTGGCTCTCAAATTTTGGTGAGCAGAGAATCACTTAGGAAACTTGTTAAATATGCAGACCGATTCCAGACAATCAGGCTCAGTAGAGCTAGAAACACATTCTAAAATCCACATTTTGTTGTTGTAGATTTTCAACAATGAAGATAAAGCTGATCAAGGGCCACACTTTGAAAAATGCTGCTCTAAAGGCAGGTGCTTCAATAGAAGCTTTGCAAGGTCCCCTGATACTGGGAAAATATTTTTAGCCACAAGAGGTGCTTTCACTTCTTCAGAAGATTCCCTCTTATTTTCTAAACAGTTTGGACAAGTCTTCTATTTAGGAGCCATCACAGTTTCTCAGGACCTACCAGCTTCTCTTTCTGATCCAGAAAAATGTTAGTAGAGGGTGAGAAAGCACTGGTTTTCAAGTCAAGACTCTATGACCAAAAAAACAAATAGAAACTAAAACAACAGCAAAACAGACTGTATGACCATGGTACTGTGAGCAGTACTGGAAAAGTGTTGCTTTTTTAACGATGTTTTTTTCTGGCCCTGGATGTTGTATAAGGTTGCTGATAATTATCAAAGAAAAACAACAAAAACATTATGAAAAGCTAATATGTTTAAATATACTCAATAGCAGTTGTATACATAATAAAATATTATAATATTTATTTGAGTATATATACCTATAGCATTCCTAAAGGAGACATGAGGTACAATATAGTCAGAAAAGAGACTTTATATGAAATTTGGGAAATCAAGAACCATGGTTTAGAAGCAGCTTCTCTACTTCCTGGCAGTGTGAATTCAAGCAAATCATTAATGATCTCTAAGTCTTACCTTCCTCATTAGCAAAATGTAACTTTAGTAAAATGAGTAATGGTGACACGTGCTTTACCAGCCTCGCAAAGAATGTATGAGGTGCCAATGCGATCACAATGCAGGAAAGCATTTTTTTTGAATTATAATAAGTCATATAAGCACTCTGTTTTTACAAACCCATAAAAAACTTAGTTGATTGCTATTCTTAGAAATCAAGGGAATTAACCCTCATTGCTTATGGTTCTCTGAAGAAAGTATGTTGCATTGTTTAAATATAATTAGAATAATGCGGAAAATGGTTTTTTTCTGCCTCAGTGGACTATCAATTTACCTGCTGTTTCTGTTTTATCTATTAAGCAGCCAAAAGGATGTTCATTTACCATAAATTTTGACCAACTTAATTTCAGCTGTATAGGTAGAAATATTATTTACCACATTAAATAAAGCAGTCCATGATGTTTTGTTTCTTATGAATGGATCTCATGCCACAAATTCAGTTGATGGATTCTTCCCGTGTGAGATCAATGTAGAGCCGAGAACTTCTCCAGCAGGAAGCTTGCCAATCCTCATGCACTGCTGAAAATATTAAGCCTACCATAAAGTTTGTTTAAATTTCTCTGTTCTGTCTTCTCAAACAGTCTTAAATATAAAACAAAGTCAAACCCTTTAAGGGAAAAAAAAGTTAACTTATTTATCTGCTAATCTCCTTATAAATCTCTTAAGGGTGATTAATATGATTACTTAAACTCAACTGTCCAAAGGGGATTTCTGACAGTTTCATGAGGTAGTTAGTTGCTGTCCATTTTATGGATGGTCTCCTTCCTCTCTCCTGTTCTGCATGGTTCTGGAATGCCCCAGACAGTCCTCTGCACCAGGTCACTGCCTCCAGTCTGCATTCCCTGCACATTGGACCCTTCCTCTCAGCCATTCCACTTTGGTAATTCAATTCCAGGTCACATGGTGGACATTTCACCTGAGGATACCTTCCTTCTGCTTTCCCCTCTCTCATCTGAAATGTCTCTTTTGGGGGATTAAACATATACATAACGACTAACCAAACTCGCCTCTCTTTCATCAGAGTGACAGTGTTTTTAAAGTGGCCTGAGGAGCCCAGAACTCAGCCCGAGCTCAGGGTTTCAGTTTAAGACACTGCACCCTCTAATCTGCTTAGACATGTCTTTTACCATAAAAGTTTACGTTATTCTCAACTCTGGCTTTCCCCTCATGTCTCCAGATTCATGGGAAAATCATTTATATTTTTCATTCAGTCCTACTGTGTGTCCCTATAGCCATCACTTTCCCTTAAAAAGCCAGTGGGATTGTCAGTCCCTAGAAGGCTTGTTCTCAGTGGTTCTCCAAGAATCGCTTGAGAACTTGTTAGAAACTGGATCCCTGCCCCACCTCATATGCACTAAATCAGAAATTCTGAGGTGGGCTGGGGGGCTATACTTGAACAAACTTTTAGGGGATGCTGGTTTGAGAACCACTGGGTTAAAATATTAGCTAAGTTTGAGCAGAAATACAAGAGCTTTTGGGCACCCACCAAATTTGGGTAATTCGAGGAGAGTTTAATAAATGGGCTCTTTACAAAGCCTGTGGACAGGGTAAAGAGAAAGAGATTACAGATGCCAGAGCAGCACCAGGGGGTTGCTAACAGGGGACAATGGGAGGGAATGGATAGACAAGGAGTGCTGCCAGACCCCACTGTCAGAGAGAACCATGGCCCCAGTTCCCCCAAACTCCTGCTGGTGATCCCCACTGGTTAAATACCACCAGAAGCCAGTGGGTCATGCAGGCTACAGGGCAGGGAGCTGGGTGGAGTAGAGCCAGGCTGCCTCAGGAGGGGAATAGAAGCTACTGGTGTGATGAGGGAAAAAAGCACAATCCTTACCAGCAATAAAGAGCACCCCAATGAAATAAACATACATGCAGTTTACATAATACAAAGTAGACTGTGATATGCCCTGTAGTTATGGTGATCAACCATCACATATTGCCTGGGAATGAGGAGTTTCTGGGACACAGGGCTTCCAGGGCAAAAACCAGGAGAGTCCCAGACAAACCCAAATGGTTAGTCCCCTAACTATAATGCAGTGAAACCATTTTGGAAGCACAAATGAGAGATGTTAATTTCAGTTATATAAGTAGATAAACTCACCTAGGAGACAAGAATATGGGATGAGAGAGAAAAAGGTTGAAGATGACTGTCTTAGTCGTCTAGTGCTGCTATAACAAAAATACCACCAGTGGATGGCTTTAACAAACAGAAATTTATTGTCTCACAGGCTAGAAGTCTGAGCTCAGGGTGCCAACTCCAGGGGAAGGTTTATTCTGTCAGCTCTGGGGGAAAGTCCTTGTTATCAATCTTCCCCTAGTCTAGAAGCTTCTCAGCTCAGAGACCTCACGTCCAAAGGACGAGCTCCCCTCCTGGTACTTCATTCTTGGTGGTAGGAGTTCCTCCTGACTCTCTGCTCTCTTCTCTCTTTTATATCTCAAAAGAAATTGGTTTAAGATACAACTGAATCTTGTAGATTGAGTCCTGCCTCATTAACGTAACTGCCTCTAATCCTGCCTCATTAACATCATAGAGGTCGGAATTACAGCACATAGGAAAATTACATCAGATGACAAAATGGTGAACAATAATGCAATACTGGGAATCATGGCCTAGTCAATTGACATACATTTTTAGGGGACACAATTGAATCCAAAGCAATGATTGAAGTTCTAGCCTGAAAAACAAACAAACAAACCCAGTGCGGTCGAGTTGATTTCAACACATAGCGGCCCTATAGCTTCTCAAAATAGGTCATCTCCAGGAAAGAGGAAACAAGCTGTGGCAGTTAATCCAGGAACTAGCTTTCAGCACAGGTGTGCACCAATGTGTCTACAGTAACAACCATAGCAATAACAACTGTCGCCTTTTTGGCACTTACACAGGTCTCAGATACTAAGCTTGCTGGGTTATAGCCAGGATTCCTCATCCCTACAGCAATTCTGTTTTTCCGTTTCACGGCTGGAAAAACTGACACCCAAAGAGATTAACAATATTATTTTTATATTTCCTTTAAAATGTTCTTATATATTTTTCAATGTACAATTAAGTGTCTTATTTCTTATTAGCGTTTGAAGCTAACACCTAGCAACAAAAGCTTTTCCTATGGCACTATCACAAGTAACTAAGCATATAGCATAAAAGATAACAGGACACTTTGACACTAAAAAACAAAATATTTTCTGTTTATTTTTAATTAAATTGAGTTTATTAGGAGATTGATTAGTAGCAAATATCTTGAAAGCTGTAATTCAGATATCACAGAGAAAAATAAAGCAAAATTTGACAAATATTAACTTCTGATTTTTTTTTTTTAAATATAAAGCCTCTGTATGTTATGATATAAAAATACTTTTAAAAAATCAACAGGAAAAAAACTCAGATGCTGGCTCATGACAAACATTGCGTAATTATTTTTTTATATTTTGCCTTATAAAACTTTTATAGGTAGAAGAAGTATATGTTCTAATACCAGGTTTCCCAATTTACACATTGCTCTGTCTGTGTATTGGCAGGTATGTTCTGAACCAGGCAGATGGTGAACACAGACTCAGCCAGCAAAGGATGGTGAGGAGAGGTCACACCAGAAACATCACCGGTGTGGGGCACCAAGTAAGACAAGTGTTCCCCTCACACCCCCACCCCCCACCCCCCTCCCCCAGCCAACCATAGATATAGATCCTTAGACTAGAATCAAAGAACACATTAAAAACCAGAAACAAAAGCAAGTTTTCTCTCACTTGTTCAGAACTTTGTTTTATTTTACTAATTTGAATTTTGAGGTATTTCATCCCTAAAAACACGTAAGCATGAATTCTGTTCAACCAGGTCAAATAGAACCCCATGCCACATGCTGTTACTGTGAAAGTTTTTAATGCCACAAATAGAAAATACAAATATTTTAAATGTACATTTTACAGGAATATCAGGGATTGCACTTCACATAAGAGAGACCAGATCTCTTTAGGAGAGAAGGAAAGAAGGTAAACTGGGTCTGAGGGAGTCAAGGCCTCAGTGCTGGCAAAGCACTGGACAAGGAAGTAGGGCAGGCAGTGGGTGCAAGGAACCGGTTGGTACCTGGGTTTGGGCTCACAACTTGGTTCAGCACACAGTCCACAGCCCTTCGGAAACAGGAGGTTATAGACAATTCATTGCTCTAGCAGTCTAACCCTGCTGATGTAGATTATTGAAGAAATTGGGGCCCTTCTACTAGGAAAATATGGCCACCTTCCCAGGAAGCCTAGAATAAGAGGCAAGGAAGAAAAGATACAAAGCACAAAAAAAGATTATTCTTATTACAGGAGAGAGAAGATGAAAAAGAGATTGAAATTTTTTTTTTTGCCTGCAAAGGCTATTATCCATATAATCAATAGACTCATGGGAATTGAGTGCCTTTTTTGCTGTTGTTTTTTTGCAGAAAAATAATGGATTTTATTCTTCTTTCCTTAAAAAAAAATTGTGATTTTTTTAACTGTTGCATTCACTTTGCTTTCCCATCCTCAGTGAAAGTCATTGTCCCATTATTCAATGGGTTGACTACTTTGTTTCTATTTTGCTTATTTATTGACTTTTTTTTTTAAGTGGGAAAAATTCTACAAATGTGAAGTGATAAGATGAGACAAACACTGGAAATTTTTCTTTTCACTAAATACTGGCAAATTGAAAAATAATCAAAAAAGCATGCATGAATTTTTTATGAAAATCATTGCTATTTTCTCTACCTGGATTTAAATGATTTCAAAAATATCAATTGTCAGCTAATACATACGTCTGTTGTTGTTGTTGTTAGGTGACATTGAGCCAATTCTGATTCATAGTGACCCTGTGTACAATAGAACAAAACACTGCCCAGTCGTGAGCTATCCTCAGAATCATTATGCTTGAGCCTATTGTTGCAGCCACTGTGTCAATCCATCTTGTTGAGGGTCTTCCTCTTTTTTGCTGATCCTCTACTTTATCAAGCATGATATCTGTCTTAGGCTGGGTTCTCTAGAGAAGCAAAACCAGTAAAGCATATAAATATACTGAGAGAGAGACTTATATCAAGGAAATGGCTCACACGATTGTAGAGGCTGAAATGTCCCAAGTCCGTGGGTTAGGATAGAGGTTTCTCCTAATTCACATAGCCACAGGGGCTGGTGAACCCAAGATCAGTAAGTCAGAGAGCAGGGCTTTTGCTCACAGGCTGCAAAGATTGATAAATCCCAAGATCAGCAGGCATGATGGCAGGTAAGCTGCTAGCTCAAGTCCAACGAACCAGAGGTCAGATGAACAGGAGCCAGCCACAGAATCCAATGTGAACAAAAAAGCCCCAAGGCTTGCCAGAATGTCCACTTATGTTCAATGCAGGCCACATGCCCAAGGAAACTCCCTTTCAACTGATTGACTACTCAGCATCATGGGAGTGATCACATATCAAATATCAACAGTGAGTGATCACAGCATTATATGACTGCTAAAACAGTGAGAATCAGAACCCAGCCAAGTTGACACACAATCTTAACCATCACAATATTCTTCTCCAGGGACTGATCCCTTCTGATAACATGCCCAAAGTATGTGAGATGTGGTCTCGCCATGCTTGCTTCTAAAAATCGTTATGGTTATACTTCTTCCAAGACAGATTTGTTCATTCTTTTGGCAGTCTATGGCATATTCAGTATTCTTCACCAACACCACAATTCAAAGGTGTCAATTCTTTTTCAGTCTTCCTTATTCATCGTCCAGCTTCCTCATGCATATGAGGCGATTGAAAACATCATGTCTTGGGTCAGGCACACCTTAGTCTTCAAGGTGAAATCTTTGCTTTTTAACACTTTAAAAAGGTATTTTGCAACCGGTTTGCCAAATGCAATTCATCTTTTGATTTCTTGACTGCTGCTTCCATGGGTGTTGATTGTAGAGCTGAGTAAAATGAAATCCTTGACAACTTCAATCTTTTCCCCGTTTATCATGATGCAGCTTATTGGTCCAGTTGTGAGGATTTTTGTTATCTTTATGTTAAGGTGTAATCCATATTGACGGCTGTGGTCTTTGATCTTCATCAGTAAGTGCTTCAAGTCCTCTTCACTTTCAGCAAGCAAGGTTGTGTCATCTGCATAATGAAGGTTGTTAATGAATCTTCCTCCAATCCTGATGCCTCATTCTTCTTCATATAGTCCAGCTTCTTGTTTTATTTGCTCAGCATACAGGTTGAATAAGTATGGTGGAAGAATACAACCCTGATGCATACCTTTCCTGACTTTAAACCACTCAGCATCCCCTGGTTCTGTTAGAATGACTGCTTCTTGATCTATGTACAGGTTCCCCATGAGGATAATTTGTGTTCTGGTATTTCCATTCTTCGCAATGTTGTCCATAATTTGTTATGATCCACAGAGTCAAATACATGTGTCTAGTATTTACAAATCATACATATGCACAGTATTTATAAATCATAACTCTAAATATCTATTGATTAGAGAGGTAATAGATAAATGGTAGCTCTGAGTTATACTATAATTGCTAATTTTTACTGTATGAAGAGAGGAGTCATATGACAATGTTTGAGTTTTTTTTTCTTGTTTTTATGGGAGAGAGGGGATTTGGTTGTTTTTGGTTTCATTTTATCTTAAAGAGAGCTGAAGCCACTTATTCTCTAATGTGTGTACATATATATAGTACTTTTAAATATATATTTTTATATATATATTTGTTTTTTAATGAAATTTCAGCAATGATCAAAAATAACTTAGAAATTAAAAAGTCAGTATTGCTGTACCATAGTGCAAAGAATTTCTTCTCAAATTGACAATATTTGGAACATGGAAAAAAAAATCATAGAGTGTTTGGTAAAAAAGGAGGATAAAGGCTTTTAAGAAGTCTATTATTATTTCTGTAAAACCTCCAAAAACTGCAAAAAAAAAAAAAAAGAGCAAAATATGGACAATAAACCTCAAATTTCAGGGAAAAAAATACACATCCATAAACTAAGGCAAACATTCTAGAATATCAATCAAATATTTGAAATTTGAAAACTAAAACGAAGAGTCTGAGATCTGCAGTCTTAGTACATCAGAACTTGGGCAGGATAGAGAATTAATAGAAGAATCAGAGTTTACAAACGTTCAACACGTGAGAGCTTCAATATGTAAGGATGGAGGCAGGGAGGAACCTCCCTCTAGAGACCTCATTCTATATTTCAGAATGGCAGGAGAGAGGATGGCAAGGAGAAGCCATTACAATAGCACCATTTTACTATCTATAACCTGGACCTGTCAGCTAGAGAGACTGCAGAGGTAAGATGGTGTAAAAGAAGCTCGGGGCCTCATGATGACCCAGCAGAGAGCACATGATGTGAAGGGCTTCTCAGTGAACCTCACGCACCTGCCTAATGCCTACATCTGAGAGGGAGCAGGCTCCAAGAACAGAGTTGGGGAAAGAGAACTTGAGACAATACACTTTAATCAAAAGCTTCGACTTGTATCTTTAATCCCTTCCCCATGATTTACCACAGTAAATAGTAGACTACACAAGAAAGAAAAGATGCATAGTCACAAGAAAGGAACCACCATGAGATTTGCACATAGATACAGATTAAAAAAAAAAAGACATTCAAGCAAACAAACAACACAAAAACACAGTGGAAAACATACATTAGAAGAGAATTTTACATGATTTTATATAATTCTCTATAGTCTCAAAAATAGATACAAAATATCCAGAGAACAGTTATGATAAAAAAAAAAAAAAGGAAACGAAAAGTTAATTGACAGAGCACAAGAAGGAAATTTGATGACAGAGAAAAATAAAGCCATACCATGGTGAAAAGCATATTAGAATCAACAAAAAATAAACAAGACTAAAAGAGCACAGCTAAAGAATTTCATAAGACAATGTGCAGCCATGATGGCAGAATAATCAGACGCTTTCTGTGGTCCCTCTCACAACGAAGAACCAAAAAAACAAGTGAATCAATTATATATGACCATCTAGGAGCCCTGAACATCAAAGACAAAGTTGAGGAGTCAGACTGAGCAGCAGGTGGAGGAAAGACAGATCAGAAGCAGAAAAGAAGTCCCAGACTTTAGCTAGCCGGCACCCAGCAAGCTGGGTCGGCTGGAGCACATAGGCTGAGGCAAGCAGTAGCACATGGAAGGCATTTTACCATGCTGGGAAAGATCACGTGGCAAAGAGTCTATACAAGCCTTCGGAGCCTGGGGAAGTGGTGCTGGATCTGTGAAAATAAAGTACAAGGGTCTAACCTATCTGAGATCAAAATAACCCTTCCCCCTGTGGGACTTTCATAGCAGAAGAATGCCAATTTTCCCTCACCTCCCCACCACCAACTCTGATACCAGTCTAGCAGTATTCAACAATTGTCAAGCTGGAAATAGGAAGTATTGCACTCAAACTAGTCTCCTGGCTTTAGGGAAAAAACAAATTTAAAAACCCACTAACTCTCTCAAGCTAGGTACTCAGGACTGACAGCAATCAAACCAGTCTCCTGGGTTTAAAATCATTATGCCGGGTAAGCCAGGAACTCAGGGAAGACACTGCTCCTTTGCCTAGGTTTTAGGCATAAAGGGTCCATGGACTTCGAATGCCTTTCACCCCTGCCTAAAACTATGTAGGCCCATTCAACAGCATAGGCCCTCATTAGCATAGTACAACAGGGTATATACCTGAAGTCTATTTTCAACTTTAACAGCTAAGCAAGGGTGGCAGATTCATGCCATTTGGCAGTGCCCTGCCCGTTAAGCAGGGTTCTCACCTACCCACCTCAGGGGCCTGAGGATTGCAGTTCACACATTCCAACTAGCCACTCATGACAGAGATCTGAGCATAAGTGGTGCCTCCCAGTTCTTACAGCCAAATAGCATTGGATGCCCAAAGTCCAGCTGCAAAACCCACCCACCTACATACTCTAGAGGTCAGGGACACGCATTCCACCTTGGCAGTCAGTCCCCTACCATGCTCAGCTCATAACACCCTGCTGCAGCCAGATACCTGTGCCTGATCCAATCACCCCTACATAGCCCTGCCCATCTAGGACTGTAGGTGAGAGTGTGCACCACACACTCAATGACCAATGAGCTGGATATCTGAGCTGAATCTCCACAAGAAAATAAAAGGACTCCTGGGGTCACACACCTAGTAGCAGCTCTAACCACCTGATGAAAGGACATGAAAGCTTCAAAGATGCCAATAACCAAAGTAACTCACACTCCCAGACTGTTTGAGAATATCAAAACAAAAAGCTAGGACACAGTAAAAAAAAATACAATAAATAAATGTAATAACTTATTGATGGCTTGGAGACAATGAAAAAAAACCCAAACCCAGTGCCGTTGAGTTGATTCTGACTCATAGAAACCCTGTAGGACAGAGTAGAACTGCCCCCATAGAATTTCCAAGGAGCGCCTGGTGGATTTGAACTGCCCACCCTTTGGTTAGCAGCCACAGCACTTAACCACTATGCCACCAGGGTTTCCAAAAGTTGGAGGTGCTGGGGACAATAGTCAATATCAAATCACATAAAGAGACATATCATGACAGATCCATCAAGTAACCAGAACAAAGAACCAGAAAACCTCCTGGAGGAAGATAAAGTCTTGGAATTACAAAAGGTAGAGTTCAAGAGATTAATATACAGAGCTCTTCAAGAGATCAGGAAGAAGATTAGGCAAAACTCAGACCAAGCCAAGGAACATAAAGACAAAGCAATAGAAGAATTTAGGAAAGCTATGTAAGAGCAGAATGGCAAATTTAAAAGGATGCTAGAATTCACAGGGAGATAGCAAATAGAAATCCACAAGATTAACAATAAAATTTCAGAATGGACAACTCAAAAAAAAGTCATAGGAGAAGAATTTAGGGAATGGGAGTCAGAATTAGTGATATTGAAGATAAGGCCCATGACACCAATTTACATGAGGAAAAATCAGATGAAAGAATTTTAAAAAATGTAGACATTCTAAGGATTATATGAGACTATCAAGAAGAATAACCTATGAGTGATTGGAGTTCCAGACCGGGTGGGGTAACAGAAAATACAGAGAGAATTGTTGAAGATTTGCTGGCAAAAAATTTCTCTCATACTGTGAAAGATGAGAAGATATCTCTCCAAGAAGCTCATTGAACCCACACAGGGTAGATCCCAAAAGAAAGTCACCAAGACATATTATAATTAAACTTGCCAAAACCAAGGATAAAGAGATTTTAAGAGCACCTAGGGAAAAACAAAAAGTCCCCTACAAAGGCGAGCCAATAGAATAAGCTCTGTTACTAAAGAAATGCAAATCAAAAATACAATGATATTCCATCTCACCCAACAAGGCTGGCATTAATCAAAAAAACACAAAATAATAAATGTTGGAGAGGTTGTGGACAGACTGGAACACTTATACACTGCTTGTGGGAATGTAAAATGGTCAGCCACTTTGGAAAACAATTTGGCACTTCCTTAAATAGCTAGAAATAGAACCACCATACAGTCCAGCAATTCCACTCCTTGGCACATACCCTAAAGAAATAAGAGCCTTCACACAAACAGATATATGCACACCCATGTTCCTTGCAGCACTGTTTACAATAGCGAAAAGTTGGAAGCAACCAAGTTGCCCATCAGTGGATGAATGAATTATGATATATTCACACAAAGGAATACTATGCAACAATTAAGAACAATGACGAATCTGTGAAACATTTCATAACATGGAGGAATCTGGAAGGTATTATGCTGAGTGAAATTAGTCAATTGCAAAAGGACAAATGCTGAATGAGACCACTATTATAAGAACTCCAGGTAAAGTTTAAACACAGAAGAAAATATTCTTTGATGGTTACAAGGGTGGGGAGGGAGGGAGAGGGATATTCACGAACTAGTTAGTAGACAAATTTTTTTTAGGTGAAGGGAAGGGCAACACATAACACAGGGTTAGTCAGTAAAACTGGACTAAACCAAAAGCAAGGAAATTACCTCAATACAAACAAAAGCTTCGGAGGCCAGAGTAGCAGGGACAGGGGTCTGGGGACCATGGTTTCAGGAAACATCTATGTCAATTGGCATAACAAAATGTATTAAGAAAACGGTCTGCATTCCACTTAGGTGAGAGACATCTGGGGTCTGAAACGCTAGCAAGTGGCCATCTAAGATGCATCAATTGGTTTCAACCCACCTGGAGCTAAGGAGAATGAAGAACACCAAAGATACAAGGTAAATAGGAACCCAAGAGACAGAAAAGACCACATAACCAAGAGACTCCATCAGCCGGAGACCTGAAGAACTAGATGGTGCCCAGCTACCACAGATCACTGCTCCGACAGGGAACGCAACAGAGAATCTCTGATGGAGCAGGAGAACAATGGGATGTAGATCTTAAATTCCCATAAAAAGACCAGGCTTAATGGTCTGACTGAGACCAGAGGGACCCTGACAGTTGTGGTCCCTGGACGATTTGGTAGTCCAAGATTGGAACCATTCCTGAAACCAACTCTACAGACAGGGATTGGCCTGGACTATTTTTATAAGATAGACAATGATTCTGGTGAGGAGTGAACATCGTGGCTCAAGTAGACACATGAGACTATGCCAGCGACTTCTGTCTGGTGGCAAGATGAGAAGGAAGAGGGGGACAGGAGCTGGTTGAATGGACATGAGGAATACAGGATGGAGAGAAAGAATGTGCTGTCTCGTTAAGGGGAGAGCAGCTAGGAGTGCATGGCAGGGTGTGTAAGGCTTTTTGTATGAGAGACTGACTTGATTTGTAAACTTTCACCTAAAGCACAATAAATAAATTGGAAAAGAATAAGCTCTGACTACTCAGCAGAAACCATGCAGACAAGAAGGGAATGGAATGACATATATAAAGCCTTTAAAGAAAAAAATTGCCAGCTAAGAATTATATATCCAGTAAAACTGTCTCTCAAATATGATGGCAAAATTAGGGCATTTCCAGATAAACAAAAGCTAAGGGAATTTGTACAAACTAAACCAAAATTACAAAAAAAATATTAAAGAGAGTCCTCCGATTAGAGAACCAACAATATCAGACAACAACACAAGACTAGAACACAGGACAGAATGACCAGATATCAACCCAGACAGGGAAGTCACAAAAACAAGTCAAAGCTAAAACACAGAAAATAAGGAAACAGAAATGTCTATATGCAAAAGATGACAATATTAAAACAAAAAAGAGGGACAAATAGCATAGTCATATAACTTTCCTATGGGGAGGATGTTAAGGCAGTATGAAGAAATAAAAGATTCGTTTAAACTTAGAAAAATAGAGGTAAATTTTACGGTAACTACAAAGGAAACTAACAAATCTACCCATCAAAATAAAAAAGAAGAAAATCATAAAGACTCAGCAAACACAAAATCAACAACAAAGTAAAGAGGAAAAGAAAATATATAAAGAAAAATGATACAGCACAGAAAAATAACTGGAACAAAGAAACTGTCAACACCATTAAAAAAAAGGAAAAAAGGAAAAAAAATCAAAGCAACAGCACTAAACTCATAAAAAAAAAATCCATACCTATTAATAATTACACTGAATATAAATGGACTAAAAGTACCAATAAAGAAACAGAGAGTGGCAGATTGCATTAAAAAAACAAGATCTGTCTATATGCTGCCTACAGAAACAACGTATTAGACTCAAAGACACAAACTGAAACTCAAAAGATGAAAAAATATATACCAAGCAAAAACAATCAAAAGAGAGTAGGAGTGGCAATATTATTCTCTGACAAAATAGACTTTAAAGCAAAGCCCACCAGAACAGATAAGGAAGGACACTATATAATGACTAAAGGGTCAATACACCAGTAGGAAATAACCATAATACACTTATATGCACCCAATGGCAGGGCTTCAAAATACATAAAACTAACTCCAACAGCATTGAAAAGAGGAATAGACAGCTCCACAATCGTAGTAGAAGGCTTCAACTCACCACTTACAGTAAAGGAAAGAACGTCTAGAAAGAAGCTCAATAAAGACACCAAAACAAACAAACCTGTTGCCGTCGAGTTGATTCCGACTCATAGAGACCCTATAGAACAGAGTAGAACTGCCGCATAGAGTTTCCAAGGAGCGCCTGGTGGATTTGAACCACTGACCTTTTGGTTAGCAACCGTAGCAGTTAACTAGTATGCCACCTGGGTTTCCAATAAAGACACAGAAGCTCTAAATGCCACAATCAAACACCTTGACCTCATGGACATATATGGAACACTCCACCCAACAGCAGCCAAATATACATTCTTTCCAATGCATATAGAACATTCTCCAGAATAGATCATATTTTAGGCCACAAAGCAAGCCTTAACTGAATCCAAAACTTGGAAATACTACATGTTTCTGACCACAAAGCCTTAAAAGTAGAAATCGATAACAGAAACAGCAATGAGAGAAAAAAAAAATCAAATACTTGGAAACTGAACAACACCTTGCTCAAAAACTACTAGGTTATAGAAGAAATCAAGGCTGGAACAAAGAAATTCATAGAGTCAAATAAGGATGAAAACACATTGTCTTAGTCATCTACTGCTGCTATAACTGAAATACCACAAGTGGATGGCTTTAGCAAAAAAAAAAAAAAAAAAATTAGCAAAGAGAAGTTTATTTTCTCACAGTAAAAAAAAAAAAAAACACACAGTAAAGCAGGGTAAAAATCCAAATTCGGGGTGTCAGCTCCAAGGTAAGATTTTCTCTCTCTGCTCACTTCTCTCTTTTATATCTCAAGACACAGTCCAATCTTGTAGGGTCAATCCTGCCTCGATAACACAACTGCTACCCATGCTCCCATATTAACACCATAGAGGCAGGATTTACAGCATATAGGAAAATCACACAATACCAGGAATCATGGTCCAGCCCAATTGATATGCAAATTTTGAGGGAGACCTAATTCAATCCATGACACACATCTTACCAGAAACTTTGAGACACAGCAAAAGCGATGCTCAGAGGGGGGCCAAGATGGCAGACTAGGTAGAAGCTACCTCGGATCCCTCTGCAACAAAGACTTGGAAAAACAAGTGAATCGGTCACGTACACGAACCCTGACCATCAAATACAGATCTAAAGAGTTGACCTGAGTGACAGAGACTCAGCCAGCGCAAGCAGGCTGCACGCTGACGCGGCTAATGAGAGAAGGAGCCACCACGGGGAAGCAGCGACTGTTTTTGGAGCCTGGAGCCAGCGTCCCAGTCAGAAAACCTTGGCGCCGGGCTTTGGACTGGGTGCAGGAGAGTGGAGCATGGCTTTCTGAGATGGTGCAAACACAGACGCAGCTCTAGCCCCCAGAAGTGACCTCGGGGGAAGCTTAGCCAGTGCACGCAGACAGCGCAGCGACGCGGCTGACAGGAGGAGAAGTCACCAGGAGGCAGCAACTGGTTTTGGATCCTGAAGTGCAGCGTCCCAGCCAGGGAACCTTGGCGCTGGTCTTTGGACTGGGAGCGAAGGAACTGACCACAGCTTCTGAGACAGCACAAGCACAGGACGCAGGCCTGACCCTCGGGGGCACTCTCGGCCCAGCCAACGCACACAGGCTACACGCTCCTTGGGAATCTCAGATAAAACAGTCATTGCCAAGCAAGATAAGTAACTTTGTCTTTATTCCTGGGTGCTACTCTCTCCTATCTATCTGATCCCTCCCCTCCCTGCCCCAGACAGCTTCATTAATATTGGAATTTCCTGGGCCTGAGAGTGAAGTGCTCTGCGGTTTTTGTTTTCTGTTTTTGTCTTTTCCTAACCCATTCTCCTGGCCTGAGAGAAGCAGCTACAAAAAACCCAGGGACCAAAAGTCCTTCCCTGACTTCCCAAAATTGGACTAAAAATACAGAAGCAGTTCCAGCCAAGCATATGAGATCCACAGTCTTGGGCTTTCATCCCTACAGGGAAAAGGTGGCTATTATAAACCAAAGGCAATTCCAATACTGATCTGACTGTAATTGTTTTAGTGGACTACTAGAAAGACAAGTTTCCCAGGTCTGATAACTCTACCTATTAAACAGAGTCCTCACTGATCCACAACAGGGAACTGAGGTTTGAAGCTCCACCCAAACCACCTAGCCATCTGCCAAAGGGGTCTGAGGATACCGACACCTACCAATCTTTAGAGGTACATGCATTGGGTGCCTAAGGTACAGCTGCAGAGCCCACCCACCAAAGTGCTTTAGGAATAGAGACACACCTACATCACTGGCACATGGGGGAAGGCTGTCAGCCTTCTGCCCCCTCTGGCGTGTGACCCCTGCTGCTACTAGAATCTGGTGCACACAACTATCACCACTACTCCTCTAAGTGAATAAGAGACAGTCTACACCACACACTTGGTGACCCAAAATCAGAACACCTAAGCTGATTCTATCCAAGAATAGTGAATGGGCTCTTGGGTTATATATCTGGTAACAGCCCAAACCAGCTGGTAATAGGACATAAGTGATTCAAGGGCTACAACAATCAAGACAGCGCAATCTAGTAGCCATCGATGTATTTTGAAAAAAAACAAAACAAGACTCAGTGAGCAAATATAAAATAAATCATTACAATATCTTATAGATGCCTCAGAGACAGCAGTTGATATCAAACCACATAAAGAAGCAGACCATGATTGCTTCTATAACTCCACAAATTAAAGAATAAAAATCTTTCCCAAATGAATATACGATCCTGGAATTTCCAGGTGCAGAATATAAAAAACTAATTTACAGAATGCTTCAAGACATCAGGGATGACCTCAGAAATGAAATAAGGCAATCTACAGAAAAAGCCAAGGAACACACTGATAAAGCAGTGGAAGAAATCAAGAAGATTATGCAAAAACATAGTGGAAAAATTAATAAGCTGCAAGAATCCATAGAGAGACAACATTCAGAAATCCAAAAGATTAACAGTAAAATTACAGAATTATTCGTCTCAATAGGAAGTCAGAGGAGCAGAATCAAGCAATTGGAATGCAGAGTGGGGGAGGTGGAGGATAAGGCAATTGATACCAATATAGTTGAAGAAAAATCAGTTAAAAGAATTTTAAAAAAATGAAGAAACCCTAAGAATCATGTGGGACTCTATCAAGAAGAATAACTTGCGTGTGACTGGAGTTCCAGAACAGGGAGGGATATCAGAAAATACAGAGAGAATAGTTGAAGATCTGTTGGCAGAAAACTTCCCTGGCATCATGAAAGACGAAAGCATATCTATTCAAGATGCTTATCAAACCCCATATAAGATTGATCCAAAAATAAAATCACCAAGACATATTAGCATCAAACTTGCCAAAACCAAACATAAAGAGAAAATTTTAAAAGCAGGCAGGGACAAAAGAAAAGTCTCCTACCAAGAAGAATCAATAAGAATAAGCTCAGACTTGTCAGCAGAAACCATGCAGTCAAGAAGGCAATGGAAAGACATATATAGAGCACTGAAGGAGAAAAACTGCCAGCCAAGGATCCAGCAACACTCTCTCTCAAATATGAAGGTGAAATTAAAACATTTACAGATAAACACAACCTTAGAGAATTTGCAAAAACCAAACCAAAGCTACAAGAAATACTGAAGGAAATTGGTCAGAAAATCAATATCAGATACCAACACAACACAAGGTCCCAGAACAGAACATCCTGACATCAACTCAAATAGGGAAATCACCAAAACAAATTAAGATTAATTTTAAAAAGAAAACAAATGCTCAAAACAGGGCATCATTGAAGTCATTATATAAAACATCACAACAATCAAAAAGAGGGACTAAATACAGAAGGCATAGATCTTCCACATGGAGAGGAAAACAAGGTGATATAGGATCATACAAGTTAGGTTTTTACTTAGAAAAATAGGGGTAAATATTAAGATGACCACAAAGAGGTATAACAACTCCATAATTCAAAATAAAAACCAAGAACAACATAACGGCTCAGCAAACATAAATTCAACTACTATGAAAATGAGGAACACACAATTTACAAAGAAAAACATCTCAGCACAAAAAAGTAAGTGGAAAAATGAAATTGTCAACAACACACACAAAAATGCATCAAAATGACAGTACTAAACTCATACTTATCTATAATTATGCTGAATGTAACTGGACTAAAAGAAACAATAAAGAGACAGAGTCTCAGACTGGATAAACAAACACGATCCGTCTGTATGCTGCCTGCAAGAGACACACCTTAGACTTAGAGACACAAACAAACTAAAACTCAAAGGATGGAAAAAACATATCAGGCAAACAACAATCAAAAAAGAGCAAGAGTGGCAATATTAATTTCTGACAAAATAGACTTTAAAGTTAAATCCACCACAAAGGATAAAGAAGGACACTACATAATGATTAAAGGGACAATTGATCAGGAAGATATAACCATATTAAATATTTATGCACCCAATGACAGGGCTGCAAGATACATAAAACAAGTTTTAACAGAACTGAAAAGTGAGATAGACACCTCCACAATTATAGTAGGAGACTTCAACACACCACTTTTGGAGAAGGGTAGGACTTCCAGTAAGAACCTCAGTAAAGACACGGAAGACCTAATTGTTATAATCAACAAACTTGACCTCATTGACTTATACAGAAACTCCACCCAACAGCTGCAAAGTATACTTTTTTTTCTAGTGCACGTGGAACATTCTCTAGAATAGACCACATATTAGGTCATAAAACAAACCTTTGCAGAATCCAAAACATCAAAATATTACAAAGCATCTTCTCAGACCACAAGACCATAAAAGTAGAAATCAATAACAGAAAAATCAGGGAAAAGAAATCAAATTCTTGGAAACTGAACAATACCCTGCTCAAAAAAGACTGGGTTATAGAAGACTTTAAGGAGGGAATAAAGAAATTCATAGAATGCAACGAGAATGAAAATACTTCCTAACAAAACCTCTGGGACACAGCAAAAGCAGTGCTCAGAGGTCAATTTGTATTGATAAATGCACACGTACAAAAAGAAGAAAGAGCCAAAATCAGAGAACTGTCCCTACAACCTGAACAAATAGAAAGTGAGCAACAAAAGAATCCATCAGGCACCAGAAGAAAACAAATAATAAAAATTAGAGCTGAACTAAATGAATTAGAGAACAGAAAAACAATTGAAATAATTAACAAAGCCAAAAGCTGGTTCTTTGAAAAAATTAACAAAATTAATAAACCATTGGCCAGACTGACTAAAGAAATACAGGAAAGGAAACAAATAACCCGAATAAGAAATGAGATGGGCCACATCACAGCAGACCCAACTGAAATTAAAAGAATCATATCAGATTATTATGAAAAATTGTGCTCTAACAAATTTGCAAACCTAGAAGAAATGGATGAATTCCTAGAAAAACACTACCTACCTAAACTAACACAATCAGAAGTAGAACAACTAAATAGACCCATAACAAAAAAACAGGTTGAAAAAATAATCAAAAAACTCCCAACAAAAAAAACCCCTGGCCTGGGCGGCTTCAGTGCAGAGTTCTACCAAACTTTCAGAGAAGAGTTAACACCACTACTACTAAAGGTATTTCAAAGCTTAGAAAATGACAGAATACTACCTACCTCATTCTATGAAGCCACCATATCCCTGATACCAAAACCAGGTAAAGACATCACAAAAAAAGAAAATTACAGACCTATAATCGCTCATGAACATAGAAGCAAAAATCTTCAACCAAATACTAGCCAATAGAATTCAACAACATATTAAAAAAATAATCCACCATGACCAAGTGGGATTTATACCAGGTATGGAAGGTTAGTTCAATATTAGAAAAACCATCAATGTAATCCACCATATAAATAAAACAAAAGACAAAAACCACATGAACTTATCAATTGATGCAGAAAAGGCATTTGACAAAGTCCAACACCCATTCATGATAAAAACTCTCAGCAAAATAGGAATTGAAGGAAAATTCCTCAAACATCATTCTAAATGGAGAAAGCCCAAAAGCATTTCCCCTGAGAACAGGAACCAGACCAGGATGCCCTTTAACACTGTTCTTATTCAACATTGTGCTAGAGGTCCTAGCCAGAGGAATTAGGCTAGACAAAGAAATAAAGGGCATCCAGATTGGCAAGGAAGAAGTAAAATTATCTGTATTCGCGGATGACATGATCTTATACATGGAAAACCCTAAGGAATCCTCCAGAAAACTACTGAAACTAATAGAAGAGTTCGGCAGAGTCTCAGGTTACAAGATAAACATACAAAAATCACTTGGATTCCTCTACATCAACAAAAAGAACATCGAAGAGGAAATCACCAAATCAATACCATTCCCAGTAGCCCCCAAGAACATAAAATACTCAGGAATAAATCTTAACGTAGATGTAAAAGACCTATACAAAGAAAACTACAAAGCACTAGTGCAAAAAACTAAAAAGGACCTACATAACTGGAAAAACATACCTTGTTCATGGATAGGAAGGCTTAACATAGTAAAAATGTCTGTTCTACCAAAAGCCTTCTATACATACAATGCACTTCCGGTCCAAAATCCAATGACGTTTTTTAATGTGATGGAGAAACAAATCACCAACTTCATATGGAAGGGAAAGAAGCCCCAGATAAGTAAAGCATTACTGAAAAAGAAGAAGAAAGTGGGAGACCTGACTCTACCTGATTTTAGAGCCTATTATACAGCCACAGTAGTCAAAACAGCCTGGTACTGGTACAACAACAGGCACATAGACCAATGGAACAGAATTGAGAACCCAGATATAAATCCATCCACATATGAGCAGCTGATATTTGACAAAGGCCCAGTGTCAGTTAACTGGGGGAAAGATAGTATTTTTAACAAATGGTGCTGGCATAACTGATATCCATTTGCAAAAAAATGAAACAGGACCCATACCTCACACCATGCACAAAAACTAACTCCAAGTGGATCAAAGACCTAAACATAAAGACTAAAACGATAAAGATCATGGAAGAAAAAATAGGGACAACCCTAGGAGCCCTAATACAAGGCATAACCAGAATACAAAACATTACTAAAAATGACGGAGAGAAACCAAATAACTGGGAGCTCCTAAAAATCAAATACCTATGCTCATCTAAAGACATCACCAAAAGAGTCAAAAGACCACCTACAGATTGGGAAAGAATTTTCAGCTATGACATCTCTGACCAATGCCTGATCTCTAAAATCTATATGATTCTGTTAAAACTCAACCACAAAAAGACAAACAACCCAATCAAGAAGTGGGCAAAGGATATGAACACGCACTTCACTAAAGAAGATATTCAGGCAGCTAACAGATACATGAGAAAATGCTCTCCATCTTTAGCCATTAGGGAAATGCAAATTAAAACTACGATGAGATTCCATCTCACTCCAACAAGGCTGGCATTAATCCAAAAAACACAAAATAATAAATGTTGGAGAGGCTGCGGAGAGATTGGAACTCTTATACACTGCTAGTGGGAATGTAAAATGGTACAACCACTTTGGAAATCTATCTGGCGTTTTCTTAAAAAGTTAGAAATAGAACTACCGTACAACCCAGAAATCCCACTCTTCAGAATATACCCTAGAGAAATAAGAGCCTTTACATGAACAGATATATGCACACCCATGTTTATTGCAGCTCTGTTTACAATAGCAAAAAGCTGGAAGCAACCAAGGTGTCCATCAACAGATGAATGGGTAAATAAATTATGGTATAGTCACAGAATGGAATACTACGCACTGATAAAGAACAGTGAGGAATCTGTGAAACATTTCATAACATGGAGGAACCTGGAAGGCAGTATGCTGAGTGAGATTAGTCAGAGGCAAAAGGACAAATATTGTATAAGACCACCATTATAAGATCTTGAGAAATAGTATAAATTGAGAAGAACACATTCTTTTGTGGTTACCAGAGGGAGGAGGGAGGGAGGGTGGGAGAGGGTTATTTACTGATTAGTTAGTAGATAAGAACTACTTTAGGTAAAAGGAAGGACAATACTTAATACAGGGAATGTCAGCTCAACTGGACTGGACTAAAAGCAAAGAAGTTTCCCGGATAAACTGAATGCTTCCAAGGTCAGCGGAGCAAGGCCGGGGGTTTGGGGACTATGGCTTAAGGGGACTTCTAAGTCAATTGTCGAAATAATAGTATTATGAAAACATTCTGCATCCCACTTTGAAATGCGGCGTCTGGAGTCTTAAATGGTAACAAGCGGCCATCTAAGATGCATCAATCAGTCTCAACCCACCTGGATCAAAGGAAAATGAAGAACACAAAGGTCACATGATAACTACGAGCCCAAGAGACAGAAAGGGCCACATGAACTAGAGACTTACATCATCCTGAGACCAGAAGAACTAGATGGTGCCCGGCCACAACTGATGACTGCCCTGACAGGGAGCACAACAGAGAACCCCTGAGGGAGCAGGAGAACAGTGGGATGCAGACTCCAAATTCTCATAAAAAGACCAGACTTAATGGTCTGACTGAGACTAGAAGAATCCTGGTGGTCATGGTCCCCAAACCTTCTGTCGGCCCAGGACAGGAACCATTTCCGAAGACAACTCATCAGACATGGAAGGGACTGGACAATGGGTTGGAGAGAGATGCTGATGAAGAGTGAGCTACTTGTATCAGGTGGACACTTGAGACTGTGTTGGCATCTCCTGTCTGGCGGGGAGATGGGAGGGTAGTGAGGGTTAGAAATGGGCAAAACGGTCACGAAAGGAGGGACTGGCAGGAGGGAGCAGGCTGACTCATTAGGGGGAGAGTAAGTGGGAGTATGGAGTAAGGTGTATATAAGCTTATATGTGACAGACTGACTTGATTTGTAAACTTTCACTTAAAGCACAACAAAAATTATTTTTAAAAAAAGCAATGCTCAAATTTCAATTTATAGCAATGAATGCACACATCCAAAAAGAAGAAAGGACCAAAATCAAAATATTAATCCTACAACTCAAACAAATAGAAAGAGAGCAGCAAAAGCCCTCGAACACCAGAAAAAAGGAAATAAGTATTAGAGCAGAAATAAACGAAGTAGAGAATAGAAAAACAATTGAAAGTGTTAACAAGACCAAAAGCTTCTTCTTTGAAAAGATCAACAAAATCTAAAAACCATTGGCCAAGCTGACAAAAGAAAAACAGGAGAGGAAACAAATAACCTGAATAACAAATGAGATGGGCGATATCACAACAGAGCAAACTGAAATAAGAAGGATCATAACAGAATACTATGAAAAATTGTACTCCAAGAAATTTGAAAGCCTAGATGAAATGAACAAATTTCTAGAAACACATTACCTTGTTAAATTAACACATACCAAAGTAGGAAAAGTAAAAAAACTATAACAGAAGAAGAGATTGAAGAGGTAAAAAAAAAAAAAAAAACCTCCCAGCAAAAAAAAAAAGCCCTGGCCCTAAGGGCTTCACTGGAGAAATCTACCAAACTTTCAGAGAAGAGTTAACACCAGTACTACTAAAGGTATTTCAGAGCTTTGAAAAGGATGGAATACTCTCAAACTCATTCTAGGAAGCCAGTGTAACCCTGATACCAGAGCCAGGTAAAGACACACAAAAAAGAAAATTATAGACCAATGCCTCTCAAGAACATAGACACAAAAAACCTCAACAAAATTCCAGCCAATAGAATTCAACAATATATCAAAAAAATAATTCATCATGACCAAGAGGAATTCATACTGGGTATACAAGGATGGTTCAACATTAGAAAAACAATCAATACAATCCCTTGCATAAATAAAACAAAAGATAAGAACTACATGATTTTATCAATCGATGCCAAAAATTTATTTGACAAAGTCCAACACTCATTCGTGATAAAAACTCTCAGCAAAATAGGAATAGAAGGGAAATCCCTCAACATAATAAAGGGCATTTTTACAAATCTAACAGCCAACATCATCCTAAATGGAGTCTGAAAGTATTCTGCTTGAGAATGGGAACCAGACAAGGATGCCCTCTATCACCACTCTTATTCAACATTGTGATGGAGGTCCTAGCCAGGGCAATAAGGTGAGCAAAGGAAATAAGGGTATCTAAATCGGTAAGGAAAAAGTAACTGTATCCCTATCTGCTGATATGATCTTATACACAGAAAACCCCAAAGAATCCACAAGAAAACTACTAGAAGTCATAGAAAATTCTAGCAAAGTATTAGGTTACAAAATAAACATACAAAAATCAGTTGGATTCCTATACACCGACAAAGAGAACTTCAAAAAGGAAATCACCAAATCAATACCATTTACAACAGCCCCTAAGAAGATAAAATACTTAGGAACAAACCTAACTGAGGACATAAAAGACCTATACAAAAAAACTACAAGACACTACTGTAAGAAACCAAGAGACCTATATAATTGAAAAAACATACCATGCTCATGGATAGGAAGACTCAACATTGTGAAAATGTCAATTCTACCCAAAGCAATCTGTAGATACAATGCAATCCAGATACAAATTCCAACAGCATTTTTTAACGAGATGGAAAAACAAATCACCAACTTTGTATGGAAACAAAAGAAGCCCTGGATGACTAATGTATTACTGGTTTTAGAACCTATTATACCACCATGGTAGTCAAAAACCTGATAATGGTACAACAAACAGATACATAGCCCAATCGAAAAGACTGGAGAATCCAGACGTACGTCTGCCCACCTATGAGCAACTGGTATTTGACAAAGGCCCAAAGTTCGTTAAAGGAAGAAAAGACAGTCTCTTTAACAAATGGTGCTGGCATAACTGGATATCCATGTGCAATAAAATGAAACAAGACCCATGCCTTACACCATGTACAACAACTAACTCAAAATGGATCATAGACTTAAATGTAAAATCTAAAACAATAAAGATCATGGGAGAAAAAATAGAGACAATGTTGTTGTTGTTGTTGTTGTGTACCATCGAGTTGATTCCAACTCATAGCAACCCTACAGGACAGAGTAGAACTGTCCCATAGGGTTTCCAAGGAGTGTCTGGTGGCTTTGAACTGCTGATCTTTTTGTTATCAGCCTGAGCTGTTAACCACTTCATCACCAGGGTTCCAGGGCCAATGTTAGGAGCCCTAATACATGGCATAAACAGAATACGAACCATAACTAACAATGCACAAACATCAGAAGAGAAACTAGATAACTGGGAGCTCCTAAAAATCAAACACTTTTTTTTATGCTTATCAAAAGATCTCTCCAAAAGAGTAAAAAGAGAACCTGCAGACTAAGAAAAAAAAATTGTCTATGACATATCTGATCAGCGTCTAATCTCTAAAATCTACAAGGTACTGCAACACCTTAACAACAAAAAGACAAATAACTGAATTAAAAAATGGGCAAAGTATATGAATAGACACTTCCCCAAAGAAGACATTCAAACGGCTACCAGACACACGACGAAATGCTCAAGATCATTAGCCATTAGAGAAACACAAATTAAAGCTAAATTAGATACAATTTCACCAAAAAAAAAAAAAAAAAAAACTGGCACTAATCCAGAAAATACAAAATAATAAATGTTGGAGAGGTTGTGAAGAGACCGGGACACTTACACACTGCTGGTGGGAATGTAAAGTGGTACAACCACTTTGGAAACTGATTTGGCACGTCTTTATAAAGCTAGAAATAGAAGTACCATACGATCCAGCAATCCCACACCTTGGAATATATCCCAGAGAAATAAGAGCTGTCACAGGAGTAGAAATATACATACCCATGTTCATTGCAGCACTGTTCACAACAGCAAAAAGACAGAAAAAACCTAGGTGCCCATCAAGGATCAAATGGATAAATAAATTTTGGTACATATACATGTTGTAACACTATGCAATGATAAAGAACAATGATGAATCTGCAAAATATACATGGATAAATCTGGAGGGCACTTTGCTGAGTGAAATTAGTCAGTCTCAAAAGGACATTGTATGAGGCTTCTATTTTAAGAACTCAAGAAAAGGTTTAAGTACGAAAGAAACTTTCTTTGATGGTTAAGACGGTGGGGAGGGAGAGCAAAGGGGATTCACTAACTAGATAGTAGACAAGAATCATCTTAGGTGAAGGGAAGAACAATACACTATACTGGGGAAGTCAGCATAACTTGATTAATCAAAAGCTAAGAAGTTTCCTGAACACAACCAAACACTTGGAGGGACAGAGTAGCAGGGGCGGGGGTCTCGGGACCATGGTTTCTGGGGACATCTAGGTCAATTGGCATAACAAATTTTATTAAGAAAATGTTCTGCATCCCACTTTGGTGAGTGGTGTCTGACATCTTAAAAGCAACAAGCGGCCATCTAAGATGCATCAGTTTGTCCCAATCCACTTGGAGCAAAGGAGAATGAAAAACGCCAAAGACACAAGGGAAATATTAGGCCAAGAGACAAAAGGGCCACGTAAATCAGAGACTCTATCAGCCTGAAACCAGAAGAACTAGATGGTGCCTGGCTGCCATCAATGACTGCCCTGACAGCGAACACAACAGAGAGTCCCCGACGAGTGGGAGAAAAGTGTGTAGCAGAACTCAAACTCATGTAAAAATACCAGAGTTAATGGCCTGACTGAGACAAGGAACCCCCAAAGCCACGGCCCCCAGACACTCTGTTAACCCAGAACTAAAACCATTCCTGAAGCCAACTCTTCAGACAAAGATTAGACTGGACTATGAAACATAAAATAATATGAAGAGTGTGCTTCTTAGTTCAAGCAGATACATGGAGATCGGATGGGCGGCTCCTGGCTGGAGGCAGGATGAGAAGGCAGGAAGAGCAGGAACTGGTTGAATGGATACAAGAAACCGGGGGTGGAAGGAGGAGTGTGCTGTCACATTATGGGAATCGCAGTATTGTCATATAACAATATGTGCATAAATTTTTGAATGAGAAATTAACATGAGCTGTAAACTTTCACCTAAAGCAGAATAAAAAAAATTTTGTTATTAAAAAAAAGAATTTCGTAAGACAAGTACATAAAAATGGTGTCTAAAAGGATAGTAGATATGAAAGAAAAAGATCCATCATTAGCATAATGGTGGTGTTTCTAAAGAACAAAACAGGAAAAAAAGGAATGGAAGAATATGAATTATGAATGGAAGAAAATTAATTATGTAATAGAAGACAACTTAATGCTTGGATTTTTTAATATGCCTAGCAAATACATGGTTCCAAAAATTCACATAAAATAATCAATACTGTTTCATATCTCGGTGAAATTATTGAACTTCAAGGATAAAGAAGGAAATTTATGAGCATTTAGATAGAAAACCAAACACAATTTGGGAAAAATCATAACAATATCACTGTGGGAAACTGTTGGAACAGTTGGTAAAACATTTTAACAAAACCCTTCAAGTTTTTAGTACAGCCAAGTTTTTCTCTAAGGATAAAGGCAACAGGCAGACATTCTAATCATGGAAGATTCAAGAAACTGTTGCTGTTTCCCTTTTTCAAGTGTCTACTTGACCATGAAATCCAGCTATGAAGAAGTGAAAATAAAGAACTCAGAAGTAGTGAAGACACAGTAAAAAGGTTGGCAGTGAGCACTAAATCCACTTAAATATAGCACTAAGTAGACACTTACCACATGTTCCAGCAGTTCTACTCCTAGGTATTTACCCAGGAGAAGTTAAGACACGTGCTTGCTGGGTTTGGCCCACACGCAGACATGCATGCAATAGTCATAATAGCCAATATCTGGAAACAATCCAAAAGCCCATCAACTGGTGAGTGAATGAACAAATTGAGAGTTGCTACTCAGGAATAAAAAACAATTAAATTGCTAATACATGTAACGACATAAATAAATTTCAAAGGCTTAATGCAAAGTGAAAGAAGACAAACACCAAAAGCTGCGATTTTCTGAGATTTCAGGATGTGGACATAGACAGTGATTAGAACCTAGTGGCCTTTGGGAGCAGCCACAATGGGCCCATGTCTATATACAGAGGAAGAACACGGGACAACCAAACAGACAGAAGCAGAGAAAAAAATTCTGCCCAGCCTGCAAGAGAGAGTAATGGAGAGAGAAACTGCCTGACAATGTGAAGCAAGCCATGCTATATATTATTTTTAATTCTTAAAATAAATCCTTTTCCTAAGCTGGCAACCAAACGACACTAGCCTAAGACAGCCACATTTAAATCTCACCAATACTCACAGAGTCCTATAAAAATCAAAGAGAAGGGAAAAAAGACAGGGTTTCTGCTTGGCAGTTTCCCATCTACTTGCTCTACCGATTGCAAAGGGAAATATTGAAGTCTCCAGGTAAACAGTAGATTTGTCTATTTCCTCTTTCAGTTCTATCCATTTTTGCTTCAGGTATTTTGAAGCTGTGTTCTTATTTGTATACACATGTAGGACTGCTCCTTTTTCTCGGTAAATTGACCCTTTTATTAATATATTATGTTATGTTCCTCTTTATCTTGTTAACTATCCTTGTTTTGAGGTTTACTTTGATATTAAATTTAAAAAAAATACCATCACTTAATTTTCTTTTGCTTAGTCTTTGCATGGTATATTTTTCCCATTCTTTTACATTTAAGCTATCAATATTGTATTTTAAAATGGAATCTTCCCGAAAGCATAGAGTTGGGGTTTTTTTTTTATCCAATCTTACAATTTTTTTTTTTAACTGTTGTGTTTATATCATTTACATTCAGTGTACCATTGGTTCTTGATCATATGCTACCTCGTGAAACGGTTGAATGCTGACGCCTTGGTTTTGGTCTACACACAGGTTCCTCATGAGCACAATTAAGTGTTCTGGAATTTTTCTGGAACTTTTTGGTACAGTGACTCCGTATTTCTTCCAACTTCTTTTGATGCTTCCTGCATGGTTTAATATTTTCCCCGTAGAATCCTTCAGTAATGCAACTTGAGGCTTAAATTTTTTCTTCAGTTCTTTCAGCTTGAGAAATGCTGAGTGTGTTCTTCCTTTTTGATTTTCTATCTCCAGGTCTTTCTACCTTTCATTATAATACTTTGTCTTCTCAAGCTACCCTTTGAAATCTTCTGTTCAGCTCTTTTACTTCATCATTTCTTCCTTTCACTTTAGCTACTCTATGTTCAAGACCAAGTTTCAGAGTCTCTTCTGACATCCATTTTGGTCTTTTCTTTCTTTCCTGTCTTTTTTTTTGTGTGTGTGTGTGTGTGTGTGTGTGTGTGTGTGAAGAAAAATTTTTATTTCACAGATGATGGGACAGGTCAATGAGGTTAACAGCTTGCTCAAGGTTATACAGCTGATAAGTGGACCTGATTTGAAATCAGGTCAGCCTTGCACCAGAGCTTGTGTTCTTTCCACCATACCTCTCTGCCTCAAACGTAAACAATATGAAGTCACCTTTCCTTGCCATAGAACTATAGAAGCTTGTTGGGGTTTTTTCTCTATTTTCTTTTTTTTAAAAATGAAACTTTCTATTTTAACCATTTCAGTGACTTTAAGTACATTCACAACGTTGTATAACCATTATCACCCTCTACTCCCAGAAAGTTTTCATCATCCCAAACAGAAACTCCGTTTTCATTAACCAATAATTCCTCATTCCCACTTCCCTGCCTCTGGGTAACTTCTAACCTACTTTCTGTCTCCATGAATTTGCCTATTCTAGATAGTTCAATTTTTTAGATATTTCTTTTCTGCATAGGGTCGCTATGAGTCAGAACCAACTCAGCGGCACCTAACAACAACAACAAAGATATTTCATATAAGTGAGATCATGCAATATTCATCCTTTTGTGTCTTGCTTATTTCACTCAGCATAATCTTTTCAAGGTTCATCCATGTTGTAGCATGTATCAGAACTTTGTTTCTCTTTTTTTTCTAATAATTTTTATCGAGCTTTAAGTGAACGTCTACAAATCAAGTCAGTCAGTCACATATAAGCCTATATACACCTTACTCCATACTCCCACTTACTCTCCCCCTAATGAGTCAGCCCTTCCTGTCTCTCCTTTTGTGACAATTTTGCCAGTTTCCAACACTCTCTACACTCCTATCTCCCCTCCACACAAGAGATGCCAACACAGTCTCAAGTGTCCACCTGATACAAGTAGCTCACTCTTCATCAGCATCTCTCTCCAACCCATTGTCCAGTCCCTTCCATGTCTGATGAGTTGTCTTCAGGAATGGTACCTGTCTTGGGCCAACAGAAGGTTTGGGGACCGTGACCACTAGGATTCCTCTAGTCTCAGTCAGACCATTAAGTCTGGTCTTTTTATGAGAATTTGGGGTCTGCATCCCACTGTTCTCCTGCTCCCTCAGGGGTTCTCTGTTGTGCTCCCTGTCAGGGCAGTCATCAGTTGTGGCTGGGCACCATCTAGTTCTTCTGGTCTCAGGATGATGTAAGTCTCTAGTTCATGTGGCCCTTTCTGTCTCTTGGGCTCGTAGTTATCGTGTGACCTTGGTGTTCTTCATTCTCCTTTGATCCAGGTGGGTTGAGACTGATTGATGCACCTTAGATGGCTGCTTGTTACCATTTAAGACTCCAGACGCCACATTTCAAAGTGGGATGCAGAATGTTTTCATAATACTATTATTTCGACAATTGACTTAGAAGTCCCCTTAAGCCATAGTCCCCAAACCCCCGGCCTTGCTCCGCTGACCTTAGAAGCATTCAGTTTATCCGGGAAACTTCTTTGCTTTTAGTCCAGTTGAGCTGACCTTCCGTGTATTGAGTATTGTCCATCCCTTCACCTAAAGTAGTTCTTATCTACTAACTAATCAGTAAATAACCCTCTCCCACCCTTCCTCCCTGCCCCCTTGTAACCACAAAAGTATGTGTCCTCCTCAGTTTATACTATTTCTCAAGATCTTATAATAGTGGTCTTATACAATATTTGTCCTTTTGCCTCTGACTAATCTCACTCAGCATAATGCCTTCCAGGTTCCTCCATGTTATGAAATGTTTCACAGATTCCTCACTGTTCTTTATCGATGCGTAGTATTCCATTGTGTGAATATACCACAATTTATTTACCCATTCATCCGTTGATGGACACCTTGGTTGCTTCCAGCTTTTTGCTATTGTAAACAGAGCTGCAATAAACATGGGTGTGCATATATCTGTTTGTGTGAAGGCTCTTGTATCTCTAGGGTATATTCCGAGGAGTGGGATTTCTGGGTTGTATGGTAGTTCTATTTCTAACTTTTTAAGAAAACGCCAGATAGATTTCCAAAGTGGTTGTACCATTTTACATTCCCACCAGCAGTGTATAAGAGTTCCAATCTCTCCGCAGCCTCTCCAACATTTATTATTTTGTGTTTTTTGGATTAATGCCAGCCTTGTTGGAGTGAGATGGAATCTCATCGTAGTTTTAATTTGCATTTCTCTAATGGCTAATGATCGAGAGCATTTTCTCATGTCTCTGTTAGCTGCCTGAATATCTTCTTTAGTGAAGTGCGTGTTCATATCCTTTGCCCATTTCTTGATTGGGTTGTTTGTCTTTTTGTGGTCGAGTTTTAACAGAATCATATAGATTTTAGAGATCAGGCATTGGTCGGAGATGTCATAGCTGAAAATTCTTTCCCAGTCTGTAGGTGGTCTTTTTACTCTTTTGGTGAAGTCTTTAGATGAGCATAGGTGTTTGATTTTTAGGAGCTCCCAGTTATCTGGTTTCTCTTCATCATTTTTAGTAATATTTTGTATTCTGTTTATGCCTTGTATTAGCGCTTCTAATGTTGTCCCTATTTTTTCTTCCATGATCTTTATCGTTTTAGTCTTTATGTTTAGGTCTTTGATCCACTTGGAGTTAGTTTTTGTGCATGGTGTGAGGTATGGGTCCTGTTTCATTTTTTTGCAAATGGATATCAGTTAAGCCAGCACCATTTGTTAAAAAGACTACCTTTTCCCCAATTAACTGACACTGGGCCTTTGTCAAATATCAGCTGCTCATATGTGGATGGATTTATATCTGGGTTCTCAATTCTGTTCCATTGGTCTATGTGCCTGTTGTTGTACCAGTACCAGGTTGTTTAACTACTGTGGCTGTATAATAGGTTCTAAAATCAGGTAGAGTGAGGTCTCCCACTTTCTTCTTCTTTTTCAGTAATGCTTTACTTACCCGAGGCTTCTTTCCCTTCCATATGAAGTAGGTGATTTGTTTCTCCATCCCATTAAAAAATTTCATTGAAATTTGGATCGGAAGTGCATTGTATATATAGATGGCTTTTGGTAGAATAGACATTTTTACTATGTTAAGTCTTTCTATCCATGAGCAAGGTATGTTTTTCCACTTAAGTAGGTCATTTTTAGTTTCTTGCACTAGTACTTTGTAGTTTTCTTTGTATAGGTCTTTTACATCTACGTTAAGATTTATTCCTGAGTATTTTATGTTCTTGGGGGCTACTGGGAATGGTATTGATTTGGTGATTTCCTCTTCGATGTTCTTTTTGTTGATGTAGAGGAATCCAACTGATTTTTGTATATTTATCTTATAACCTGAGACTCTGCTGAAATCTTCTATTAGTTTCAGTAGTTTTCTGGAGGATTCCTTAGGGTTTTCTGTGTATAAGATCTGTCATCTGCAAATAGAGATAATTTTACTTTCTCCTTGCCAATCTGGATGCCCTTTATTTCTTTGTCTAGCCTAATTGCTCTGGCTAGGACCTCTAGCACAATGTTGAATAAGAGTGGTGATAAAGGGCATCCTTGTCTGGTTCCTGTTCTCAAGGGAAATGTTTTCAGGCTCTCTCCATTTAGAGTGATGTTTGCTGTTGGCTTTGTTAGATGCCCTTTATTATGTTCAAGAATTTACCTTCAATACCTATTTTGCTGAGAGTTTTTATCATAAATGGGTTTTGGACTTTGTCAAGTGCCTTTTCTGCATCAAATGATAAGATCATGTGGTTTTTGTCTTTTGTTTTACTTATATGGTGGATTACATTAATGGTTTTTCTAATATTAAACCAGGTATAAATCCCACTTGGTTGTGGTGAATTATTTTTTTGATATGTTGTTGAATTCTATTGCCTACGATTTTGTTGAGGATCTTCGCATCTATGTTCATGAGGGATATAGGTCTGTAATTTTCTTTTTTTGTGATGTCTTTACCTGGTTTCGGTATCAGGGATATGGTGGCTTCATAGATTGAGTTAGGTACTATTCCGTCATCTGCTACGCTTTGAAATACCTTTAGTAGTAGTGGTGTTAACTCTTCTCTGAAAGTTTGGTAGAACTCTGCAGTAAAGCCGTCCAGGCCAGGGCTTTTTTTTGTTGGGAGTTTTTTGATTACCTTTTCAATCTCTTGTTTTGTTATGGGTCTATTTAGTTGTTCTACTTCTGATTGTGTTAGTTTAGGTAGGTAGTGTTTTTCTAGGAATTCATCCATTTCTTCTAGGTTTGCAAATTTGTTAGAGCACAAATTTTCATAATAATCTGATACGATTCTTTTAATTTCAGTTGGGTCTGCTGTGATGTGGCCCATCTCATTTCTTTTTAGGGTTATTTGTTTCCTTTCCTGTATTTCTTTAGTCAGTCTAGCCATGGTTTATCAATTTTGTTAATTTTTTCAAAGAACCAGCTTTTGGCTCTGTTAATTCTTTCAATTGTTTTTCTGTTCTCTAATTCATTTAGTTCAGCTCTAATTTTTATTATTTGTTTTCTTCTGGTGCCTGATGGATTCTTTTGTTGCTCACTTTCTATTTGTTCAAATTGCAGGGACAGTTCTCCGATTTTGGCTCTTTCTTCTTTTCTATGTGTACATTTATCAATACAAATTGACCTCTGAGCACTGCTTTTGCTGTGTCCCAGAGGTTTTTTTTTTTTTTATTAACTTTTATTAAGCTTCAAGTGAACGTTTACAAATCCAATCAGTCTGTCACATATAAGTTTACATACATCTTTCTCTGTACTCCCATTTGCTCTCCCCCTATTGAGTCAGCCCTTTAAGTCTCTCCTTTCGTGGCAATTTTGCCAGCTTCCCTCTCTCTCTATCCTCCCATCCCCCCTCCAGACAAGAGTTGCCAACACACTCTCAAGTGTCCACCTGATATAATTAGCTCACTCTTCATCAGCATCTCTCTCCCACCTGCTGACCAGTCCCTTTCATGTCTGATGAGTTGTCTTCGGGGATGGTTCCTGTCCTGTGCCAACAGAAGGTCTGGGGACCATGGCTGCCGGGATTCCTCTAGTCTCAGTCAGACCATTAAGTATGGTCTTTTTATGAGAATTTGGGGTCTGCATCCCACTGATCTCCTGTTCCCTCCGGAGTTCTCTGTTGTGCTCCCTGTCGGGGCAGTCATCGATTGTGGCCGGGCACCAACTAGTTCTTCTGGTCTCAGGATGATGTAAGTCTCTGGTTCATGTGGCCCTTTCTGTCTCTTGGGCTCTTAGTTATCGTGTGACCTTGGTGTTCTTCATTTTCCTTTGCTCCAGGTGGGTCGAGACCAATTGATGCATCTTAGATGGCCGCTTGTTACCATTTAAGACCCCAGACGCCACATTTCAAAGTGGGATGCAGAATGTTTTCATAATAGAATTATTTTGCCAATTGACCTAGAAGTCCCCTCAAACCATGTTCCCCAGACCCCCGCCCCTGCTCTGCTGACCTTTGAAGCATTCATTTTATCCCGGAAACTTCTTTGTTTTTGGTCCAGTCCAATTGAGCTGACCTTCCATGTATTGAGTGTTGTCTTTCCCTTCACCCAAAGCAGTTCTTATCTACTGATTAATCAATAAAAAACCCTCTCCCTCCCTCCCCCCTTCGTAACCACAAAAGTATGTGTTCTTCTCAGTTTTTACTATTTCTCAAGATCTTATAATAGTGGTCTTATACAATATTTGTCCTTTTGCCTCTGACTAATTGCGCTCAGCATAATGCCTTCCAGGTTCCTCCATGTTATGAAATGTTTCACAGATTCCTCACTGTTCTTTATCGATGCGTAGTATTCCATTGTGTGAATATACCACAATTTATTTACCCATTCATCCGTTGATGGACACCTTGGTTGCTTCCAGCTTTTTGCTATTGTAAACAGAGCTGCAATAAACATGGGTGTGCATATATCTGTTTGTGTGAAGGCTCTTGTATCTCTAGGGTATATTCCGAGGAGTGGGATTTCTGGGTTGTATGGTAGTTCTATTTCTAACTTTTTAAGAAAACGCCAGATAGATTTCCAAAGTGGTTGTACCATTTTACATTCCCACCAGCAGTGTATAAGAGTTCCAATCTCTCCGCAGCCTCTCCAACATTTATTATTTTGTGTTTTTTGGATTAATGCCAGCCTTGTTGGAGTGAGATGGAATCTCATCGTAGTTTTAATTTGCATTTCTCTAATGGCTAATGATCGAGAGCATTTTCTCATGTCTCTGTTAGCTGCCTGAATATCTTCTTTACTGAAATGTGTGTTCATATCCTTTGCCCACTTCTTGATTGAGTTGTTTGTCTTTTTGTGGTTGAGTTTTGACAGAATCATATAGATTTTAGAGATCAGGCGCTGGTCGGAGATGTCATAGCTGAAAATTCTTTCCCAGTCTGTAGGTGGTCTTTTGACTCTTTTGGTGATGTCTTTAGATGAGCATAGGTGTTTGATTTTTAGGAGCTCCCAGTTATCTGGTTTCTCTTCATCATTTTTGGTAATGTTTTGTATTCTGTTTATGCCTTGTATTAGGGCTCCTAAGGTTGTCCCTATTTTTTCTTCCATGATCTTTTTCGTTTGAGTCTTTAAGTTTAGGTCTTTGATCCACTTGGAGTTAGTTTTTGTGCATGGTGTGAGGTATGGGTCCTGTTTCATTCTTTTGCAAATGGATATCCAGTTATGCCAGCACCATTTGTTAAAAAGACTATCTTTTCCCCAATTAACTGACACTGGGCCTTTGTCAAATATCAGCTGCTCATATGTGGATGGATTTATATCTGGGTTCTCAATTCTGTTCCATTGGTCTATGTGCCTGTTGTTGTACCAGTACCAGGCTATTTTGACTACTGTGGCTGTATCATAGGTTCTGAAATCAGGTAGAGTGAGGCCTCCCACTTTCTTCTTCTTTTTCAGTAATGCTTTACTTATCCGGGGCTTCTTTCCCTTCCATATGAAATTGGTGATTTGTTTCTCTATCCCCTTAAAATATGACATTGGAATTTGGATCGGAAGTGCATTATATGTATTGATGGCTTTTGGTAGAATAGACATTTTTACTATGTTAAGTCTTCCTATCCATGAGCAAGGTATGTTTTTCCACTTAAGTATGTCCTTTTGAATTTCTTGTAGTAGAGCTTTGTAGTTTTCTTTGTATAGGTCTTTTACATCCTTGGTAAGATTTATTCCTAAGTATTTTATCTTCTTGGGGGCTACTGTGAATGGTATTGATTTGGTTATTTCCTCTTCGGTGTTCTTTTTGTTGATGTAGAGGAATCCAAGTGATTTTTGTATGTTTATTTTATAACCTGAGACTCTGCCAAACTCTTCTATTAGTTTCAGTAGTTTTCTGGAGGATTCCTTAGGGTTTTCCATGTATACGATCATGTCATCTGCAAATAGCGATAACTTTACTTCTTCCTTGCCAATCCAGATACCCTTTATTTCTTTGTCTAGCCTAATTGCCCTGGCTAAGACTTCCAACACGATGTTGAATAAGAGCGGTGATAAAGGGCATCCTTGTCTGGTTCCCATTCTCAAGGGAAATGCTTTCAGGTTCTCTCCATTTAGAGTGATATTGGCTGTTGGCTTTGCATAGATGCCCTTTATTATGTTGAGGAATTTTCCTTCAATTCCTATTTTGGTAAGAGTTTTTATCATAAATGGGTGTTGGACTTTGTCAAATGCCTTTTCTGCATCAATTGATAAGATCATGTGGTTTTTGTCTTTTGTTTTATTTATGTGATGGATTACATTAATGGTTTTTCTGATATTAAACCAGCCTTGCATACCTGGTATAAATCCCACTTGATCATGGTGAATTATTTTTTTGATGTGTTGTTGGATTCTATTGCCTAGAATTTTGTTGAGGATTTTTCCATCTATGTTCATGAGGGATATAGGTCTATAATTTTCTTTTTTTGTAATGTCTTTACCTGGTTTTGGTATCAGGGAGATGGTGGCTTCATAGAATGAGTTGGCTAGTATTTCATCATCTTCTATGCTTTGAAATACTTTCAGTAGTAGTGGTGTTAACTCTTCTCTGAAAGTTTGGTAGAACTCTGCAGTGAAGCCGTCCGGGCCAGGGCTTTTTTTTTTTTTTTGGAACTTTTTTGATTACTGTTGCAATCTCTTTTTTTGTTATGGGTCTATTTAGTTGTTCTACTTCTGAATGTGTTAGTTTAGGTAGGTAGTGTTTTTCCAAGAATTGATCCATTTCTTCTAGGTTTTCAAATGTGTTAGAGTACAATTTTACGTAGTAATCTGAAATGATTCTTTTAATTTCATTTGGTTCTGTTGTGATGTGGTCCTTCTCGTTTCTTATTCGGGTTATTTGTTTCCTTTCCTGTATTTCTTTAGTCAGTCTAGCCAATGGTTTATCAATTTTGTTAATTTTTTCAAAGAACCAGCTTTTGGCTCTGTTAATTCTTTCAATTGTCTTTCTGTTCTCTAATTCATTTAGTTCAGCTCTAATTTTTATTATTTGTTTTCTTCTGGTGCCTGATGGATTCTTTTGTTGCTCACTTTCTATTTGTTCAAGTTGTAGGGACAGTTCTCTGATTTTGGCTCTTTCTTCTTTTTGAATGTGTGCATTTATCGATATAAATTGGCCTCTGAGCACTGTTTTTGCTGTGTCCCAGAGGTTTTGATAGGAAGTATTTTCATTCTCGTTGCATTCTAGGAATTTCCTTATTCCCTCCTTGATGTCTTCTATAACCCAGTCTTTTTTCCGGAGGGTATTTTGTTTTTTTTTTATTGTTCAGTTTCCAAGTATTTGATTTCTTTTCCCTAGTTTCTCTGTTCTTGATTTCTAGTTTTATGGCCTTGTGGTCTGAGAAGATGCTTTGTAATATTTCGATGTTTTGGATTCTGCAAAGGTTTGTTTTATGACCTAATATGTGGTCTATTCTAGAGAATGTTCCATGTGCGCTGGAAAAAAAAGTATACTTTGCAGCAGTTGGGTGGAGAGTTCTGTATAAGTCAATGAGGTGAAGTTGGTTGATTGTTGTAAGTAGGTCTTCCGTGTCTCTATTGAGCTTCTTACTGGAGGTCCTGTCCTTCTCCGAAAGTGGTGTGTTGAAGTCTCCTACTATAATTGTGGAGGTGTCTATCTCACTTTTCAATTGTGTTAAAATTTGATTTATGTATCTTGCAGCCCTGTCATTGGGTGCATAAATATTTAATATGGTTATGTCTTCCTGATCAACTGTCCCTTTTATCATTATGTAGTGTCCTTCTTTATCCTTTGTGGTGGATTTAAGTCTAAAGTCTATTTTGTCAGAAGTTAATATTGCTACTCCTCTTCTTTTTTGCTTATTGTTTGCTTGATATATTTTTTTCCATCCTTTGAGTTTTAGTTTGTTTGTGTCTCTAAGTCTAAGGTGTGTCTCTTGTAGGCAGCATATAGATGGATCGTGTTTCTTTATCCAGTCCGTGACTCTCTGTCTCTTTATTGGTGCATTTAGTCCATTTACATTCAGGGTAATTATAGATAAATAAATTTTTAGTGCTGTCATTTTGATGCCTTTTCATGTGTGTTGTTGACAATTTCATTTTTCCACATGCTTTTTTGTGCTGAGACGTTTTTCTTAGTAAATTGTGTTTTCCTCATTTTCATAGTGTTTGACTTTATGTTAGTTGAGTCGTTACGTTTTTCTTGGCTTTTGTCTTGAGTTATGGAGTTGTTATACCTTTTTGTGGTTACCTTATTATTTACCCCTATTTTTCTAAGTAAAAACCTAACTTGTATCGTTATATATCGCCTTGTATCACTCTCCATCTGGCAGTTCAATGCCTCCTGTATTTAGTCCCTCTTTTTGATTATTGTGATCTTTTACCTATTGACTTCCATGATTCCCTGTTATGTGTATTATTATTTTTTTTTAATTAATCTCAATTTGTTTTTTGTGATTTCCCTATTTGAGTTGATATCAGGACGTTCTGTTTTGTGACCTTGTGTTGTGCTGGTATCTGATATTATTGGTTTTCTGACCAAACAATATCCTTTAGTATTTCTTATAGCTTTGGTTTGGTTTTTGCAAATTCTCTAAACTTGTGTTTATCTGTAAATATCTTAATTTCGCCTTCATATTTCAGAGAGAGTTTTGCTGGATATATGATCCTTGGCTGGCAGTTTCTCTCCTTCAGTGCTCTGTATATGTCGTCCCATTCCCTTCTGGCCTGCATGGTTTCTGCTGAGTAGTCTGAACTTATTCTTATTGATTCTCCCTTGAAGGAAACCTTTCTTTTCTCCCTGGCTGCTTTTAAAATTTTCTGTTTATCTTTGGTTTGGGCAAGTTTGATGATAATATGTTTTGGTGTTTTTCTTTTTGGATCAGTCTTAAATGGGGTTCGATGAGCATCTTGGATAGATATCCTTTTGTCTTTCACGATGTCAGGGAAGTTTTGTGTCAGGAGCTCTTCAGCTATTTCCTCTGTGTTTTCTGTCCCCCCTCCCTGTTCTGGGACTCCAATCTCTCGCAAGTTATCCTTCTTGATAGAGTCCCACATGATTCTTAGGGTTTCTTCATTTTTTTTAATTCTTTTATCTGATTTTTTTTCATCTATGTTGGTGTCAATTCCCTGGTCCTCCAGATGTCCCAGTCTGCATTCTAATTGCTCGAGTCTGCTCCTCTGACTTCCTATTGCGTTGTCTAATTCTGTAATTTTATTGTTAATCTTTTGGATTTCTACATGCTGTCTCTCTATGGATTCTTGCAACTTATTAATTTTTCCACTATATTCTTGAATAATCTTTTTGAGTTCTTCAACGGTTTTATCGGTATGTCCCTTGGCTTTTTCTGCAGTTTGCCTTATTTCGTTTCTGATGTCTTGAAGCATTCTGTAAATTAGTTTTTTTATATTCTGTATCTGATAATTCCAGGATTGTATCTTCATTTGGGAAAGATTTTGATTCTTTTGTTTGGGGGGTTGGAGAAGCTATCATGATCTGCTTCTTTATGTGGTTTGATATGGACTGCTGTCTCCGAGCCATCACTGGGAAACTAGTTTTTCCAGAAAATCCGCTAAAAAAAAAATGCAGTCAGATCCCTGTCAGAGTTCTCCCTTTGGCTTAGGCTATTCGGATGTTAATGAAGCCACCTGGGGAGGGTGGGGGAGGGATCAGAGAGATAGGAGAGTAGCACCTCAGAATATAGCCAGAGTTTCTTGTCTTTCTTGGAATGACTATTATATCTGAGATTTCTGCGGGGCGCGTCGCCTATGTGTGCTGGCTGTGTGGAGATTGCCCCCGGGGCGTCTGGCACGCTGGAGTCACGGTCAGATCCTCCTATGCCAGCCGCACGCCCAACGTCAAGGTTCCCCTACTGGGATGGTGCACTCCCGACTCCAAAATCAGTCGCTACCTCCTGGGGACTCCCCGTCCCGCCAGCCGCTTTGCCGCTCCGCCCCCGCGAACTGGTTGGGCCCCCCCCAGGGTCAGCTCAGGTGAGCGGAGCAGCTCTCTGCACTTGCGCCTCGACCGCGTGTCCCGGTTGGGACGCCGCTCTCCCCACTCCAAGACCAGTCGCTGCCCCCCAGGGACCTCCCCCACCTGCCGCGTTGCCACGCTGCCCACGCGAACCGGCTGGCCCCCCCTTGGGGCTAGTTCAGGGGGTGTAGCAGCTCTTCGAGCCTATGCCGTGCCTGCGCCCAGTCAAAATTCCAGCGGGACAGTTCCCCAGCTGGGACGCCGCTCTCCCCGCTCCAAGACCCGTCACTGTCTCCCAGGGACTTCTCCCACCGGCTGCGTCACCACGCCACCTGTGGGAACCGGCTGGGCCCCCTCCCGGAATGAGTTCGGGGGCCAGGGCTGGGCCCCTTATTTGTGCCGTCTGCCCCGCTGGGCTCTGCCCCAAATCAGGCGCCGAAGGTCACCTGACTGGTACACTGGCTCCAGGCTCTTAAAACAATTGCTGCCTCCCCGTATTTGTTCCTTCTCCGTCTCTAAATCTGTGTTTGTTGTTCAGGGTTCGTAGATTGTTATGTATGTGATCAATTCGCTTGTTTTTCTGAGTCTTTGTTGCAAGAGGGATCCGCGGTAGCGTCCACCTAGTCCGCCATCTTGGCCCCGCCTCCATCCCAGAGGTTTTGATAGGCAGTGTTTTCATTCTCGTTGCATTCTATGAATTTCTTTATTCCCTCCTTAATGTCTTCTATAACCCAGTCTTTTTTCAGCAGGGTATTGTTCAGTTTCCAAGAATTTGATTTCTTTTCCCTAATTTTTCTGTTATTGATTTCCACTTTTACGGCCTTATGGTCTGAGAAGATGCTTTGTAATATTTCTATGTTTTGGATTCTGCAAAGGTTTGTTTTATGACCTAATATGTGGTCTATTCTAGAGAATGTTCCATGTGTGCTAGAAAAAAGTATACTTTGCAGCTGTTGGGTGGAGTGTTCTGTATAAGTCAATGAGGTCAAGTTGGTTGATTGTTGTAAGTAGGTCTTCCGTGTCTCTATTGAGCTTCTTACTGGAAGTCCTATCCTTCTCCAAAAGTGATGTGTTGAAGTCTCCTACTATAATTGTGGAGGTGTCTATCTCACTTTTCAGTTCTGTTAAAGTTTGTTTTATGTATCTTGCCACCCTGTCATTGGGTGCATAAATATTTAATATGGTTATATCTTCCTGGTCAATTGTCCCTTTTATCATTATGTAGTGTCCTTCTTTATCCTTTGTGGTGGATTTAACTTCAAAGTCTATTTTGTCAGAAATTAATATTGCTACTCCTCTTCTTTTTTGCTTATTGTTTGCTTGATATATTTTTTTCCATCCTTTGAGTTTTAGTTTGTTTGTGTCTCTAAGTCTAAGATGTGTCTCTTGAAGGCAGCATATAGACGGATCGTGTTTCTTTTTCCAGTCTGAGACTCTCTGTCTCTTTATTGGTGCGTTTAGTCCATTTACATTCAGCGTAATTGGAGATAAGTATTTTTTTTATGTGTTTAGTGCTGCCATTTTGATGCCTTTTTGTGTGTGTTGTTGACAATTTCATTTTTCCACTTACTTTTTTGTGCGGAGTCGTTTTTCTTAGTAAATTGTGTTTTCCTCATTTTCATAGTATTTGACTTTATGTTTGCTGAGTCGTTATGTTTTCCTTGGTTTTATTTTGAGTTATGGAGTGGTTATACCTTTTTGTGGTTACCTTAATATTTACCCCTATTTTTCTAAGTAAAAACCTAACTTGTATTGTCCTATGTCACCTTGTATCCCTCTCCATATGGCAGTTCTATGCTACCTGCATTGAGTCCCTCTTTTTGATTATTGTGATCTTTTACATAATGACTTCAATGATGCCCTGTTTTGAGCGTTTTTTTCTTTTTAAAATTAATCTTAACTTGTTTTTGTGATTTCCCTATTTGAGTTGATATCAGGATGTTCTGTTCTGTGACCTTGCATTGTGCTGGTATCTGATATTATTGGTTTTCTGACCAATTTCCTTCAGTATTTCTTGTAGCTTTGGTTTGGTTTTTGCAAATTCTCTAAACTTGTGTTTATCTGTAAATGTTTTGATTTCACCTTCATATTTTGGAGAGAGTGTTGCTGGATATATGATCCTTGGCTGGCAGTTTTTCTCCTTCAGTGCTCTATATATGTCACCCCATTGCCTTCTTGACTGCATGGTTTCTGCTGAGTAGTCTGAACTTATTGATTCTCCTTTGTAGGAGACCTTTCTTTTATCCCTGGCTGCTTTTAAAATTTTCTCTTTATGTTTGGTTTTGGCAAGTTTGATGATAATATGTCTTGGTGATTTTCTTTTTGGATCAATCTTAAATGGAGTTCGATGAGCATCTTAGATAGATACCCTTTCATCTTTCATGATGTCAGGGAAGTTTTCTGCCAACAGATGTTCAATTATTCTCTCTGTGTTTTCTGATATCCCTCCCTGTTCTGGGACTCCAATCACACGCTAGTTATTCTTCTTGATAGAGTCCCACATGATTCTTAGGGTTTCTTCATTTTTTTTAATTCTTTTATCTGATTTTTTTCAGCTATTTTGGTGTCAATTCCCTGGTCCTCCAGATTTCCTACTCTGCATTCCAACTGCTCAAGTCTGCTCCTCTGACTTCCTATTGCATTGTCTAATTCTGTAATTTTACTGTTAGTCTTTTGGGTTTCTGAATGCTGCCTCTCTATGGATTCTTGCAACTTATTAATTTTTCCACTATGTTCTTGAATAATCTTTTTGAATTCTTCAACTGCTTTATCAGTGTGTTCCTTGGGTTTTTCTGTAGCTTGCCTTATTTCATTTCTGAGGTCATCCCTGATGTCTTGAAGCATTCTGTAAATTAGTTTTTTATATTCTGCATCTGGGAATTCCAGGATTGTATCTTCATTTGGGAAAGATTTTGATTCTTTAGTCTGAGGAGTTGTAGAAGCAATCATGATCTGCTTCTTTATGTGGTTTGATATCGACTGCTGTCTCCGAGCCATCCCTAAGATATTGTAGTGATTTGTTTTATATTTGCTCACTGAGTCTTATCTTGTTTTGTTTTCTTTCAATATACGTAGATGGGCTACTAGATTGCGCTGTCTTGATTTTTGTAGCCCTTGAATCACTTATGTCCTATTATCAGCTGGTTTGGGCTGTTACCAGATATATAAGCCTAAGAGTCCATTCACTATTCTTGAGTAGAATCTGATATTGTGTCACCAAGTCTGTGGTGCAGACTGTCACCTATCCACCTAGAGAAGTAGTGGTGATAGTTGTGTGCACCAGATTCTAGTAGCAGCTGGGGTTCACACTCCAGGGAGGGTAGGATGCTGACAGCCTTCCCCCAAGTGCTAGTGAGGTAGGTGTGTTTCTATTCCTAAAGCACTTTGGTGGGTAGGCTCTGCAGCTGCACCTTAGGCCCCCAATGCAAGTACCTGTACAGATTCGTAGGTGTCACCCTTCTTAGACCCGTAAGGCCAGAGGCTAGGCGGTCTGGGGGGAGCTTCAGCCCTCAGTTCCCTGTTGTGGGTCAGTGAGGGCTCTGTTGAATCCGCAGAGATATCAGACCTGGGAAACTTGTCTTTCCAGTAATCCGCTAAAGCAATTAAAGTCAGATCCCTATCAGAAATGTCTTTGCATTATAATAGCCACCTTGTCCCCTGTAGGGATGAAAGCCCAAGACAGTGGATCACATATGCTTGGCTGGAGCTGCTTCTGTGTTTTTAGTCCAATTAGGGAAGGATTTTTGGGCCCTGGGTTTTTTGTAGTTGCTTCTCTCAGGCCAGAAGAATAGGTTAGGAAAAAACCAAAAAAAAAGAAAGGAAAGAAAAAAAAATGCAGCCCAGTTCTCTCTCTGGCTCAGGAAATTCCAATATTAATGAAGCCGCCTGGGAAGGGGAGGGGAGGGTTCAGATAAACAGGAGAGAGTAGCACCCCAGAATATAGACAAAGTTACTTATCTTGCTTGGGATGACTGTTTTATCTGAGATTCTCGAGGGGCGCGTTGACTGTGTGCGCTGGCTGGGTAGAGATTGCCCCAGAGGGTCAGACCGGCGTCCCATGCTTGCACTGTCTCAGAAGCCGCGGTTAGTTCCTCTGCTCCCAGTCCAAAGCCCAGCGCCAAGGTTCCCCGGCTGGGATGCAGCACTCCTGGCTCCAAAACCAGTCGCTGCCTCCTGGTGACTTCTCCTCCTGTCAGCCACGTCGCTGCGCTGCCTGTGTGCACTGGCTGGGCTTCCCCTGAGGTCAATTCTGGGGGGTAGGGCTGCGTCCCGTGTTTGCACCATCACAAGATGCCCTGCTCCGCTCTCCTGCACCCAGTCCAAAGCCCGGCTCCAAGGTTTCCTGACTGGGACGCTGGCTCCAGGCTCCAAAAACAGTCGCTGCTTCCCCGTGGTTGTTTGTTCTCAGTCTCTGTCACTCAGGTCAACTCTTTGGATCTGTGTTTGATGGTTAGGGTTCGTAGATTGCCATGTATGTGATCGATTCACTTGTTTTTCCGAGTCCTTGTTGCAAGAGGGATCCGAGATAGCTTCTACCTAGTCAGCCATCTTGGCCCCCCTTTCCTGTCTTTTTAATGATCTCTTGTTTTCTTCATGTTTAATGTTCATGATGTCATTCCACAACTCATCTGGTCTTCGGTCATTAGTGTTCAGTGCATGAAATCTATTCTTGAGATGGTATCTAAATTCAGGTGGGATATACTCAAGGTCATACTTTGGCTCTCTTAAACTTATTTTAATTTTCTTCAGCTTCAACTTGCATATGAGCCGTTGATGGTCTGTTCCACAGTTGGCCCTTAGCCTTGTTCTGACTGATGATATTAAACTTTTTCATCATCTCTTCCCACAGATACAGTCAATTTGATTCTTGTGTATTCCATCTGGCAAGGTTGGTGTCCATTTATGTTGTTGAAAAAAAAGGTATTTGCAATGAAGAAGTCATTGGTCTCGCAAAAATACTATTATGCAATCTCTGGCATCATTTCTATCACCAAGGCCATATTTTCCAACTACCAATCCTTCTTTGTTTCCAACTCTCACATTCCAATCACTGGTAATTATCAATGCACATTGATTGCATGTTTGATCAATTTCAGACTGCAGAAGTTGGTAAAAATCTTCAGTTTCTTCATCTTTGGCATTAGTGGTTGGTGCATAAATTTGAGTAATAGTGGTATTAACTGGTCTTCCTTGTAGCTGTATGGACATTATCCTATCACTGATAGCATTGTACTTCAGGATAGATCTTGAAATGTTCTTTTTGATGTTGAACATGATACCATCCCTCTTCAATTTGTCATTTCTGGCATAGTAGACTGTCTTTAGGCTCAGTTCTCTAGAGAAGCAAAACCAGTAAAGCATATAAATATATAGATAGAGATATTTATATCAAGGAAATGGCTCACGTGGTTGTGGAGGCTGAAACATCCCAAGTCCACGGGTCAGGATAGAGGTTTCTCCTGATTCATGTAGGAAACCCAAGAACAGCAGGTCAGACAGCAGACCTCTTGCTCACAGGCTGCAAGAACTGATGAATCCCAAAATCAGCAGGCAAGACTGCAGGTAAACTGCTAGCTCAAGTCCCAAGAACTAGAGATGAGATGAACAGGAGCCAGCAGCAGGATCCAGAATGAGCAAAAGCTCCCAGGCCCTGCCGGAATGTCCACCCACACTCAATGCAGGCCACACACCCAAGGAAACTCCCCCTTAACTGATTGGCTACTCACAGCAGATCCCATCATGGGGGTGATTACATAACAAATCTCAATAGGGAAGTGACCACAACATCTCATGACTGCAAAAACACTGAGAATCATGGCCCAACCAAGTTGATGCACAATCTTAACCATCACAGAGACCATATGATTGTCTGATTCAAAATGGCCAATACCAGGCCATTTCAACTTACTAATGCCTAGGATATTGATCTTTATGTGTTCCATTTCATTTTTGACCATTTCAATTTCCCTAGACTCATGCTTTGTACAGTCCACATTCCAATTATTAATGGACATTTGCAGTTGTTTCTTCTCATTTTCAGTCATGCCACATCAGTAAATGAAGGTCCCCAAAGCTTGACCGCATCCATGTCATTAAGGTCGACTCTACTTTGAGAAGGCAACTCTTCCCCAGTCATATTTTGAGTGCCTTACAACCTGAGGGGCTCATCTTTTGGCACTATGTCAATGTTCCACTGCTATTCATAAGGTTTTCACCAGCGAATTTTTTCAGAAGTAGACTTCTAGGTCCTTCTTCCTAGTCTGTTTTAGTCTGGAAGCTCTGCTGAAGCCTGTCCACCAAGGGTAACCCAGCTGGCATTTGAAATACAGGTGGCAAAGCTTCCAGCATCACAGCAACACACAAACCATCACAGTATGAAAAACTGACAGACATGTGGTAGTGATTGGGTTTAGATCTACCATTTTAGTATTGGTGTTCTATTTGATCCCTCTGATCTTTGTTTTCTGTTGCCTTTTCCCTGCCTACTTTTGGGTAATTTGAATAATTTTAGCATTCCATTTTAATTTATCTTACTTATTTTTATTATATATACTATATGTTATGTAAGTAACTTATATAATCTATAGTATATTATATACATAGCACATTATGTGTGTATATTGAGTCATCAAGTTCATCAATATGATATCTGTTCATTTACTTAGATCTTCATTGATTATCAGTATTTTCTAGTTTTCAACATACAAGTTTTGTACTTTTTTTAGATTCAGTCATAAGAATTTATTTGCAATTGTTAATGGCACTGTATTTTTTATTTTGATTTCCAGATATTACTTTTTAGTATATAGAAATAAAATTGATTTTTGTATGTTGATATTGTATTCTGTAACCTTACTGTACTCACTTACTAGATCAAGGAGTTTTCGTTCATTCCTTGGGATTTTCTACACAATCATGCCATCTGCAAATAGGGACAGGTTTATTTATTTATTTATGATCTGTATATTTTTAACTTCATTTTCTTGCTTTATTGTTCTGGCTGACATTTCCAGTACTATGTTGAAAAAATGGTGAGGGTTGATATCCTTGCCTAGTCACAAACTTAGGGAGAAAACATTAAGTCTTTCACAGTAAATTTGATGTTAGCTGTAGATTTTTGTAGATGTTCTAGCTTTCAGAGAGCCTTTTCATGAATGGGTATTGAATTATGTGAATACTTTTTCTATATCAATTGATGCGATTATGTGATTTTTATTAGCCTGTTAATATGATAAATTATACTGATAGATTCTCAAATATTGAACCACCCTTTAATTTCTGGAATAAACCCCACTTGTTTGTTCTCTAATTTCTTAGTGCTGCTACAACAGAATTATCACAAGTAGGTGGTTTTAAAGAACAGAAATTTATTTTCTCATCATTTAAGAGGTCAGAAGTCCAAATTCAGGGTGCCAGCTCTAAGGGAAGATTCTCTCTGTCCATTCTGGTGGAAAATCTCTGTCTCAGCTCCTCTTAAGGTTCTTCTCAGCATTCCTTGGAGGTCTCCATGTAGCATCTATCTTTCCTCCATCTCTGCTTGCTTCTATTGTGCCTAATCTCCTCTTTTACATCTCAGTAGATTGGCTTAAAACACACACTACTCGGATATGACCTCATTAACATAATAATAAAAACCCTGTTCCCAAATGGGATTACATCCAGAGATATAGGAGTTAGGATTAACAACACACATTTTGGGGGGAATCAGTTCAATCCATAACAGTCATGGTGTAGAATTCTTTTTATGTATTGCTGAGTTCTATTTGCTGATAATTTGTTAAGGATTTTGTACCTGTATTCATGTGGAAAATTTTCTGTAGTTTTCTTATTTTCTACTGCCTTTTTCTGGTTATGGAATCAAGGTAATACTGGCTTTGTAAAATGAGTTGGGAATTACTCCCTTCTCTTTTATTGTCTGGAAAAAATTGGGTTACTTCTTTAAACATTCGATAACATTCTTCAAGGACAGCATCTGGGCCTGGGGAATTTTTTTGGGGGGGGGCGGGCAGTTTTTATATTGTTAATTCAATTTTTTTAATAGTTACAGGGATGTTCAAATTATGTATTTCATACTGGTTGAGTAGTAGTGGTTTATGCTTTTTGGGAAATTGGTCTATTTCATCTAGGTTGTCAAATCCATGTGTGGAGTTGTTCATAATATTTCCTTATCCTTTTGATAATTGCAGGATATGCAGTGATATTCCCTGATTTATTCCTGATATTGATAATTTGCATCTCTTCCTTTTTTGTTAGTCTTCCTAGAGGTTTATCAATGTTATTAACATTTTCCAAAAAAAAGCTCTCTTTTCATTGATTTTCTCTATTGTTTTCCTGTTTCCAATTTCCTTGGTATCTGTGCTCCTCTATTATTTTTTCCTTCTCCTTGCTTTGAGTTTATTTTGCTCTTTCCTCTAGTATCTTAAGGTTAGTGTTTACATTATTGATGTTAGACTCTTCCTGTTTTCTAAAATAAGCATTTAGTGTTGGAAATTTCCCTCTCAGTACTACTTTAGCAGCATATAGATTTTAATATGTGTCATGTCAGGGCAGTATCAATTACCACCACCAGAGAAGTCCCACCACGTGGAGGATGGCAAAGAGAATACCCCCACGACCAACAGCTCCAGGATGTCAGCCCACCCCATACCTAGTATGTATTGAGGTCACCAAGGAAGACATGACTCACAGGCATTAAATAGAACACAGTTTACTCACAGAAAAGAGATGTAGATTACGATCACATCAATAGTGGGTATCAGTCCTCTATGGCCAGCAGGCCACATTCCACCACCAATAACATATGGTAGGATGCACACACCCCTCTCATGCTGCAAGTGAGGGACCTGCTCCCTCCCCAACAGGAGCAGATACAACAGTGGCGTGGCATTGACCAAGTGCCATGTGACACACACACATAATCAGAACAAAGAAGTGCAAATTGAGCCTGGAACAGGGAAATATCACTGAACAAGAGAAACCCCCCAGTGCAGACTGTGCCATCTTCAGATAAGGAGATGTTCCAGGCCTGAGACCCTAATTAGGCAGTTCAAAAAAGTGGCAGAGAGTCATGCGAGGGCTGCTTTCCCAACATGTTATTTTCATTTTATTCAGTTCATTTTTTTTTTTTTTTAATTTTCCTTGAGACTTCTTCTTTGACTTATGCATTATTCAGTAGTGTTGTTGTTTAGTTTCCAAGTGTTCAGAGATTTCAGGTATTTTTTTGTTATTGAATTATAGTTTGAGTCCATTGTGTTCAGAGGACATACTACGTATAATTTTAATTCTTTTACATTTTTAAGTTTGTTTAATAGACCAGGACATAGTCTATCTAGGCGTATATTTCATGAATGCTTGAAAAGAACATATATTCTGTCGTTGGAGTATTCTATGAATGCCAATTAGATCCTGTTTTGTTGAGTTCTATATCCTTGCTAAATTTCTATCTAGTTTTTCTATCAGTTGGTGAGAAAGGGGTTTTGAAATCTCCAACATGAACTTGGATTTGACTGTTTCCTCTTTCAATTCTAACAATTCTATCAGTTTTTATTTCACATATTTTGCAGCTCTGTTGTTTGGTGCATACTGATAGGGTGGTAATTCTTCTTGGTGGACTGACTTTTTAATCATTATGTATTGTCCCTCTCTCTCCCTGGTAATTTTCTCTGCTCCAAAGTCTACTTTTTTTTTTATATTATCATAGCCACTCCTATTTTCTTTTGTTTAATGTTTCCATGGTATATATTTTTCTAACCTTTTACTTTCAACCTACCTCTATTATTACACTTGAAGTGAGTTTTTTGTAGACTGCGTATAGTTGGGTCAGGGTTTTCTTACACTCTGCCAACCTCTGTGTTTTACATTTACGTGCAGTATAAGCATTGTTGTATTAGAGCTTAAGTCTACTGTTTTATTTTTATTTTTGTTTTGTTCCCTCTGTTCTTCGTTTCTCTGTTTTCTTTTTGCTGCCTTGCTGCAGTTAACTTGTACTTTTTTTAGAATTACGTTAGTATGGTATTTTTTAGTGTAGTGTCTCTTTGTGTAGACTTTTTAGTGGTTGTTCTAGGTGTTCCGTTATACATACATGACTTACTAAAGCCTACTGGTATCAACATTTTACCAAGTTGCATGAAGTATGCTGTCGTAATTGTCTCATATTCATGCCAATTATAAAGGGAGGGATTCTGCTCTAGGGTTAGGTTGTTGTTACATTGTTAGGTGCCATCAAGTCAGTTTCAACTCATAGCAATCCACTGTACAACAAAACGAAACACTGCCCAGTCCTGCACCATCCTCACAATCATTGCTATGTTTGAGCACATTGTTGCAGCCACTCTGTCAACCCATCTCGTTAAGTGTTTTCCTCTGTTTTTGCTGCACCTCTACATTATTGAACATGATGTGCTTCTCCAGGGGCCGGTCCCTTCTAACAACATATCCAAAGTACATGAGATGGAGTCTCACCAGCCTCATTTCTAAGGAGTAGTCTGGCTTTACTTCTTCCAAGACAGATTTGTTCATTCCTCTGGCAGTCCATGGTGTAGTCAATATTACTCGCCAACACCTTAATTCAAAGGCATCAATTCTTCTTCAGTCTTCCTTATTCAGTGTCTAGCTTTTGCACGCATATGAGGCAATTGAAAATATCACGGCTGGGGTCAGATGCGTCTTAGTCCCCAAAGTGACATTTTTGCTTTTCAACACTTTAAAGAGATCTTTTGCAGCAAATTTGTCCAATACAGTATGTCATATGATTCTTGACTTTTGCTCCCATTGGTGTTGATTGGGGTTACAAATAAAATGAAATCCTTTACTACTTCAATATTTTTTCCGTTTGTCATGATGTTGCTTGTTAGTCCAGTTGTGAGGATTTTTGTTTTCTTTATGTTAAGGTGTAATCCATACTGAAGGCTGTAGCCCTTGATCTTTTTCAGTAAGTGCTTCAAGTCCTCTTCCCTTTCAGCAAGGAAGGTTGCGTCATCTGCATATCATAGGTTGTTAATGAGCCTTCCTCCAACCCTGATGTTGCATTCTGCATCATGTAGTCCAGATTCTTGGATTATTTGCACAGCATACAGATTGAATAAATTTGGTGAAAGGATACAACCTTGATGCACACCCTTCCTGATTTTAAACTATCCAGTATCCTTTTGTTCTGTTTGAACAGCTGCCTCTTGGTGTTTGTACAGGCTCTGCATGAGTACAACTGTTCTGGAATTTCCATTCTTTGCAATGTTATCCATAAGTTGTTATGATCCACGCAGTCAAATGCCTTTGCATAGTCAGTAAAACACAGGTAAACATCTTTCTAGTATTCTGTGCTTTCAGCCAAGTTCCATCTGACATTAGCAGTGATATCTCTGGTTCCACGTTCTTTTCTCAATCTGGCTTGAATTTCTGGCAGCTCCCTGTCAATGTACTATTGCAACCATTTTTTAATTATCTTCAGCATAATCTTACTTGTATATAATCTTACTTGTATATGATATTAATAATATTGTTCAATAATTTGTGGTTTCAATTGGGTCATCTTTCTTTGGAACAGACTCGGTTATGGATTTCTTCCAGTCAGTTGGCCAGATGGCTGTTTCCAAATTTCTTGGCATAAACTACTGAACGCTTCCAGTGTTGTATCTGTTTGTTGAAACACCTCAATTGGTATTGAATCAATCCATTGTTCCTTGTTTTTCACCAATGCCTTCATTGCAGCTTGGACTTCTTCCTTCAATACCATCAGATCTTAGTATTAGGATTATGGGGATGCCCTATATATAACACTGACAGCAAACAATGAGATCAACAGCAGTTTATTAGTCACAAACTTCACAGTGTGGGGGTGGACACAGCACATCACTCAGGGCCACAGGGGCTGTAGGAGGTAGGCTTTGTAGTACAAAATGTCAGGGAGCCCCCTGATTTCAACAGGAGGATGTAATTGGCTTGGTTGAGTGATTCCACAGGCCTTCTATTTTCTCATTTGTTTCAGTTGAAACCCAGTATTCAAGAATAAGCAGGACAACACACAAAATATGGAAAGTCAGCCCAACTGGACCAAAACAAAGGCATAGAAGTTTCCTAGACACATTCAAACGCTTTGAAGGACCAAATAGCTGGGGGCTGGGAGCTGGGGACCATAGTCTCGAGGGACATCTAGGTCAATTGTCACAACGTAGTTCATAAGGAACGTTCTACATCCCACTTTGTTGAGTATCATCTGGTGTCTTAAAGACTTCCGAGTGGCCATCTAAAATATATCTTAATCCCATCCCGTCTGGAGCAAAGAAGAATGAAGAAAATCAAAGACAAAGGAAAATATTAGCCTAAAGGACTAAAGAACCACATGAACCAAAGACTCCACCAGTTTGAGACCAGAAGAACTAGATGCTCTCCAGCTACCACCAATGACCACTCTGACAGAGATCACAACAGAGAGTCCCGGACAGAACAAGAGAAATATGTAGAACAAAATGGAAATTTATGGAAAAAAAAAACAAAAAAAAAAACAGACTTACTGGTCTGACAGAGACTGGAAGAACCTCTGGTCCCTACACACTGGTAACCCAGAACCGAAATGATTCCTGAAGCCCACTTTTCAGGCAAAGATTAGAGAGGTCTATAAAACAAAAAATAACATATATAAAGAACGTGTTTTTTTAGTTCAATAATGTATGAGGCCAAATGGGCAAATCCTGTCCTAAAGGAAGATGAGAGGGCAAGAAGGACAGGAACTGGACAAATGGGCACAGGTTGGAAAGGGGGAGCATGTTGTCACATTGCAGGGATTGCAACCAAAGTCACAAAACAATATATGTATAAATTTTTGAACGAGAAATTAATTTGAACTGTAAACTTTCACCTAAAGCACAATAAAATTAAAAAAAAAGAATAAGCAGGAACTGCACCTGGTCCCTTAATAAGGAGGGTTTTTTCACTGGGGACCTTATCTACAGAAGCAAAGTACAGAGAGTAATTTGCAGTTAGGTCATTCAAGGCCCTCCAGGTTTCACCAGATTCCAAGACTCATATAATATTTGGCCTTAATTTTAGGTCTTAAGCCACATGTACAAACCTTCCCTTCCCTTAAGCCTGTTTACCTTCACCTGCTTCTAATAGAATTGTCTTAAATGTTTCCTTTACATACTTGGAGAGCCACATCAGATAATATTATTTTTGCTTAAATCATCAAACATAATTTAGAAAACACAAGCGGAGGAGAATTGTCTATTGCATTTTCCCCTATTTTTACCCATTTTGTTATTTCTTCTTCCTTCCTGAGGTTCCAAGATTCCTCCATTTGTCATGGCCTTTCTATTTCAAGAACTTCATTTAGTCATTCTTTTAGGGTAGGCCTGCTGGTGACAATTTTTCTTAGTTTTCCTTCCTCTGAGTTTATCTTAATTAATACCTTAATACCTGAAGGATATTTTTGCTAGTATAGCGTTATGTTTGACAGCTGTTTTCTTTCAGCACTTGAAAAATGTTGTGCCATTTCCTTCTAACCTCATGATTTCTGATAAGAAATTCACTGTAATTCAAATTGTTTTCAACAACAACTATGGGTGATGGTTGCATATCATAATTAATGTAACTAAATTGTGCACCAGAAAAATTTTGAATTGACTAATGTGTATGTTTTTACAATGATAAAAAATATTTTTTATAAAAGTGCTTATAATAATACCACCAGAAATCTCTTTTCTGGATTAAAATTTTTATAATTCAGTATCAACCAAGGCAAAACAAACAAAACATAAACTTCTCCACATTCCATCTGGAATTTGCTCTATATTTGGTCTTGAAGTTGCTTCAATTCGATTCTACCCATCACCAGTTATACAAAACCATTTATTGCTTTATCACCTTCTGATGTAATTCACATCAAATTCATTCACAGCCCAGCTTTCCTATGAACTCATATTTTATCTAAGATTTTCTTAAATTTAATGAAGAAATGCTCAAATAATTTGTTTTAAAATTGCGTCCTTTCATAAAAACTCTTATATTATTTTCAATTTCTGGGTTGCACTTTCAAGTTTTTAGAGTGTTTAATGTGCATTTTCTCAATTTTTCTTCAGCCTAGGAAATTAAACCTCACAGAACTTAAATTACTAATTCAAGTTAATGGTGTGGTTGTAATGCTTAGGATAGGTATTGTCCATATTAAAAGGTTTTCTGTATGGAAGATGGATCTGAATTGTTCTGTATGCCTTGACAAAAACCAGCAAAAGAGGCCAACAGTAAGAATATTTTAGGGATGGGAGATTATGACAGATGACATGAGCTGTCTTGAGTGTAGTAACTTTTTTCATCGCTGAGCAATTATTTCAGCAATTATCAACAATTGAATGTCCCTAGGGAATTCAAAAATATTATAGATGAGATTTAAGCATTGTTTAGGCTCTTGGTGATAATGACCTTTATGGTTTTTCATTCATCTCATATTTTATGATTATTACAACTTTATTGATCATTTATACTAGGTATGAGTTTTAGAATACTAGGGTTCATGCTTTGTATCCAAACAACAGCTGAGCAGATCATATGCCATTAACAGAAATCATCTACAAAATTTTTATTTTCAGCAGAAATTACCTACTAGTTAGGGGAATTCATTTTGAGTCATTAATTACAATAAGAATCCATTAAGTATTTATTTTAAGAATAAAATCTAGATAATTGACAAAAATTACATCTTTATATCAGATATTTCATTCATTATCCTTCAGCTCAAAAAGAGATTTGAGGTAGATGTGTGATTAAAAAAAAAAGCTCGCTGCAATCTGCATCTGAATATTACCCAATTTCAAGGAAACAAAGTCAATTTCATATGTTCTTTTGGTGCCCTTATTATTAAAGCCATTGCCACTTTTATAACTAGTACTTATAGACATCAAACTGAAGAGAAAAAAATAGAGTATTATAAACTTGATTACCAATAATTAAAACACTGCACTTACTTTAGCAAAATAATTATCATTTTCCTCAGTGGAACAATGCTCTGACAATTGTGAGATTTTGCCTATTCTCACCTTCTGCCACTCGGAAACATGTCCAGTCGTATTTTAGAGGAGCTGATGGGCAGTGATAATATGTGTTTCCTAAGTATGTCACTTAAAAGCTAAATGCCCTTTTGCTTATTTTCTTATTTTACTATTAGTGGAATTCAGTTTAAGACATGTCTTGTTCACAGGATATTGCTTCAGTTGCTAAAATCTGAACTATGTTTTTCTGACACTGTCAGTAATTGGTGTTGAGGCCTTTATTGTACTTCCGGGTTAACAAACTTTGGAAGATATACTGGAGACCTTCTTGTAAGTTTGTCCTCCAGGATTTTACAAGAAATTAGAATTAAAAGAAAATGACTTTAGTAGCACTAAATGTAGTCTTATGTAAAAAATATCTTCCAATTGTGTTTTACCCCTGGAAACAGGATATTTTGTCTTTATTTCTGGTCAAATAATTTTATTTAAGTATTATCGCTAATTTAAAATAAAATTTGAATATTGTAATAGAATCATTAGAATACGATTATGAACACTAACTAACTTGAGAAACACTGGCTTATACCTTATGTTTTTAGAGTATCTTTAGTCATAAGTATAATTTTAAGTACAAATGGCTATTGCTTAGATCATTTTTATTATGAAATATTGTCAGTATTAAGTTTGATGATGCAAAACTGAGATTATCTATGGCTATTTTTCATTGGTTCTGGGTCACAACTTCTAACAGATAATGCACTTAAAATAATTGATACTCACCAGTAAAAAATTAGTAATAAATTTCCATGAGAATTTAGTCTGTAATAATATCTAGGAATGCAGAATAAGTTTACTGAAGTACATCATAACTTTTCCTTCTATTCTTAATATATATGAATTTTGGGAGTAACTTGCTAATTATGGGAAAGATATTTAAAAAAAAGAATGCAGTGTCATGTGGTGACAATAGTTGACCATAGGACCTTTAGATTATTTGGCGTCATCCTGAGCACTTTACATGTTCTAACAACTTTCATCCTCACAACAGCCCTTTGAATTGCTAGTATTATTATTCCAGTTTTTTCATCGTATAGATGAAGAAACTGAGTCATGGGAAGGTTAATTTATCCAAGGTCATAGGGCTTAAAAAATGGCAGAGCCAGGATTGGCATCAGGCAATCTGCTCTAGGCCTCATTGCTCTTAACTTGCACCTAGTAACGAGTTAGTTTCCTCAGTCTAAACCAAAAACACCAAACCCAATGCCGTCGAATCGATTCCAACTCAGAGCAACCCTATAGGTCCGAGTAGAACTGCTTCATAGAGTCTCCAAAGAGCGCCTGGTGGATTTGAACTGCCAACCTTTTGGTTAGCAGCTGCCGCACATAACCACTATGCCACCAGGGTTTCCTCAGTCTAGCAGCAATTTATTCATCTTGCCTAATCACCTACACCAAATCAAATTTCACTAGTTTTGCATATCAAGAGGTTTTTTTTCTGACACTTTTTAGGAAGGTACTTGAAAGATTTATATTAATTTGCCTTTCCTCTTCTACAGACAGTACATTTGCATCTCTGAAAATTAGCAATTAGTTTGTTGGCTTGGATGCAAGTATTTTTACATAATTGTTACGATAATAAACAACTCCTACTTTTCAATAAACAGTTATCTATTAGAAGGCAACGGCCACAAAGGGGCCAAACACAGGACTGGCCTTCACTGGAACTCCTGCGCACATATATACACACTTGAGTTCATTGTGTGAGGCCCTCCTGCACCACCAGCAAGCCTGCACATCTTGTACTGCAAGCCATCACACTCACCAGGCTGGGTGGCAACTGCCCTTTTGCCACGGTGTTCATGTGCCTCACTTGGGTTAGATGTGTTCCTGTCCTGAGCATGCTTCCAAGGTAACATTTATTAAGGCAAGGTTTCCTAATTTGAGGCAATTTGGAAAAACCTATGTCTCAAATATGTGTTGACAAAAATTTTTAATTGTTTGTAAAAAATTAATATTGTTTTTGTTAGCTGCCATCTAGCCAGTGCCAACTCATGGCAAACTTATGCATAACAGAACAACACACTGCCTGGTCCTTCACCGTCTTCAGGATCGTTGGGAGGTTGAGTCCATGGTTGTGACTATTGTGTCAATCCATCTCGTTGAGGGTTTCCCTTCTTTTCGTGTGCCCTCTGCTTTACCAAATATGATGTTTGTTTCCAGAGATTGGTCTTTCCTGCTGACATGCCCAAAATAAATGAAACAAATCTTTGTTTCTAAGGAGCATTCTGGTTGTATTTCTTTGGTCTGGCACTCCACGGTATGTTCAGTATTCTTCACCAGCACCACAATTCAAATGCATCAGCTCTTCCTTGATCTTCCTTTTTCATTGTCCAGCTCTCACATGCGTATGAGGCAATTAAAAGACCATGGCTTGCGGCAGGCTTACTTCAGTCCTTAAAGTGACATCTTTGCCTTCGAAAACATGAAAGAAGTCTTTTGCAGCAGATCTGCTCAATGTAATACATCATTTAATTTCTTGACTGCTGCTTCCATGGCGATTTATTGTTGATACAAGTAGAATGAAATAATTACCAACTCAATTTGTCCTCATTTATCATGGCGTTGTTTATTGGTCCAGTTGTGAGGATAGGACATGTGTGAAACAGGCATTCTTTCAATATAGTTATTACTAGCATTTTCACTTGCTTCTCACTTGAGCCCTGCAGGAAGAACAAGCATAACCTGGACTTTCTGGGACTCCGTCTGTTTCACTACAGATAGTCATTCCAATCTGGACTAAGTAATGACAGACACCAGACCACTGTGGTCTTCCCAGGAGACCTCTCCTTCTGGGAGGCAGTTTAGAATGTGAATTCATTGAGGCAAAGTAAGCCTAAGAGGAGAGGCCTAGGAATAAATTTCCAAAGAAAGAAAGGAATCAGACAGCTTGGGCATCTCAGTGAGGACAGCCTCACCCTATCCACTTAAGGCATCACCTGCCTCACTGGAATGCAGATCACTTAGGGTAGAGGAAAGGCCCAGAAGTGCTGATACTTTAATTTTTTAAGGAGAACTTGGTGCTTGCTAAAACACAGTTTCCTACAATTCTTAAGCCACTGTGACCTAACAATTTGTACAGCATAGATTAACTCAAGTGTGACTAGAATGCCAAAATTTTGTTGAATTTATTAAGATACCTAATTAAATTTTCTGATACCCCCATTAAGGTTCAGAGCTCAGAGATTTCCATGAACAGTCCGGTGAGATATAACTGTAGTGTTACATTTACCAGTGATTTAGAAAATAATACTGGAGTCGTTATTCCCTGTCCTTAAGCATAAATAGTATGACCCAGCTGGGACTGAACTTACAAGGACTCACAAGGACACATCACTGAGCCCTGAGGTATAAAGACAATAGCTAAGATAATCTTGGAAAACATCTTTTAGGGAAACATTCACATAAACAAATCATCAAAGGAAACACAAGAGACTTTCCACTCTTATATTTTTCTCTTAGCATTTAATAGTGACTACAAAATGTGTTGGACCAATGAAGACGCTCCTGACTGTCGTTACTGAAACCTGTACCAATGATTGTTAAGAAAGACCATCCAAAACGTGGGATCACAGTTTCTAGCCAATCTGCGAAAAGGTGAAGCTTTTAATGGTTTTGCCCGTTTGTAATGTTAATGTATACTGATGATTCTGTAATATTCCTTGGACTTTGGCAGACATGCCTCTGGCAGCATGCTTGTCTGTTTCCTGCTTTTGCCTTTTTGAATATAAGCCAAATAAAACTTTCTTTTTGCTTTACTAAACTTTGTGATGTTTTCCCCTACAATATCACGTGTCTCAAAGTATTGTAGGTATAAAACAGAAACATATAAATTAGGAAAGGGAAAAGGGAAATAAAATAATTATTGTTAAGTCGGGGTTCTATCTTTATGTAATAAATAACGGTTATCAAAGGTTTTAAAGTGTTAAAGCTATAAATAGAAATAAGCCTAAACAAATGGAACTTATGAGCTTGCTAAGATTTTTATTTTGTTTAGGGGGAAAGCATGAATATAAATAAATATAAATAAAGCTATAGACACATAAGGGAAAAAGAAACCTATATATGGGTCTCAATAAGTTATAGATAACCACAAGATTTTGATGCTATTTAAAAGTTGAATTTCCTCTAGAATAAAAAATAAAACCCACTAAAAAAAAGAAATAGGTAGGATTAAATGATTAAATCATCCTTTAGAGTAAACGACTTGTGATTTAGACCAGTGGGTGACATTTTTATAGTTTCAGCTTTATTTTTCTAAAGTTAAAAACTATACAGGTTCCAATTTGTGTAGGGGATTTCTTGGCATCTTTTGAAATAGTGTGATCTCATTCACCTATTGATCTTAGTAACTTTTTGGTTAATTTGTATTTATTTTTAATTATATAAAAATATTAAACCTTTATCATATTTGTAGAAATGTTTCTTTGCATGTCGTTTGCCATTTTATTTGGGTTAACACATTCACTGTGCAGAATTTTTCGTTTACATGTGGCCAAATCTTTTTTCTTTTCTATTTAATTTCTTCTCTTTGTAAGATCAGAAAGTCTTCCTGCTTCCAGGGGTTTGAAAATATTTAATTCTGTCATTGCTCTTGTTTTCTAATTGTGTGTAGTAGATTTTTCTATCTTCATCTAGACTTGAATTTAAGACATGAATGGGGTAAGGAACTGGTTTGATTTTTTCAGAAGCAAGGTCGTTGTCTTCCCTGACTAAATTTATAAGGTGTGCTTTAGTTACCTAGTGCTGCTATAACAGAAATACCACAAGTGGATGGCTTTAACAAGCAGAAGTTTATTCTCTCACAGTCTAGTAGACTAGAAGTTCAAATTAGGGAGCCAGCTGCAGGGGAATTCTTTCTTTCTCTACTGGCTCTGGAGGAAGGACCTTGCCATCAATCTTCCCATGGTCGGGGAGCTTCTCAGTGCAAGAACCACAGGTTCAAAGGACACGCTCTGCTCTTGGCACTGCTTTCTGGGTGGTACGAGGTCTCTCTGCTCAGTTCTTTCTTGTATATCTCAAAACAGATTGACTTAAGACACAACCTAATCTTGTAGACTGAGTTCTACCTCATTAACATAATTGCCTCTAATCCTGTCTTGTTAACATCATAGATACAGGATTTACAACACATAGGAAAATCACATCAGATGGCAAAGTGGTGAAAAATCACACAGTACTGGAAATCGTAGCCGAGCCAAGTTGGGGGCACAATTCAATCCATGACAGTGTGTTTATCTGACACTAAATTGGCCTCTTTCTTCTGCTGCTTTATAACAGTGAGCCAGGAAGGACCCCAGCTCTGTGCTGTGTGGGTGCTGCTACTGTAGGTGGTGGCTGTGGTCCCTGGGAAGAGGGGGCTGCGGCAGGCATGTTGTCAGTGGACGCAGCTGCTTCTGGTGGATGAAGTGGACTTTGTGGTGCTGCATTGCTTGACCAGGTACCAGAACAGGGAGTCAGTCAGTAATGGGGAGATGGGTGGCTTGTTTTAAGAAATCAAAATACAGCATCCTGTTATTACCTTATCAACATCACTAATGGTATAAAACTGCCCTTTTCTCTCTCTCTCTCCACAGACTTCAATTTTTGGAGCTCTTTTTCATGCATATACCTCTTAGGTGCCAAGCTACTTGATTTTATTTGCTTTAATTTGAATTTCAAAATCAGACAGATTATTTGTTCTGAATACTGAATCTTTTACTAAGGATGTTGTTAACCTTTGCAACAACTCACAACCTTTTAAAGTGTCACTGATAATAAAAATATGGTTTTCCCAATTTTCTTTCTTTGGATTCCCTCCAAAAGACCACGTTTACTATGTAAGCAGACATGGATAAAGGGTTCTATAGTCTGAAATTGCCTCAGGATAGATTTGGGCTCAATACAAAGAACTTGCCCATAGTGAGGACAAGGACTAAACTTGTTTTAAGCACATTCTGCCAGGACTTTTTTTTTGCCTTTTGGAACTCATGCAATATAAAGACATGCAAAGGTAAATAACAACAACAACAACAAAAAAGACTTTTTCCCTGTATACTGAATAGCTTAAAGTAGTGATTCATTTTGAATTTTAAAATGTTTGAGTTTGGGAGACAAAAGGGAAGGCAGTGGCTACTTTGGAATGACAACATAGTCAGACCTGACTGGAAGTACCTGAGGGCTGGGATGGTGGTGTCTTCTTAACAATATCTCCCTTCACCTCACAATATATAGTAGACAATGAGTAATGAAAGGGAGAATAATGCAGCTTGTGGTAGCAAGTGGGAAGCTATAAAGAAGAGCTCGTTTTACATAGAAGGGATTTCCACTTGTTTGCAATAGTTGAAAGGCTGAGTAATGAATAGCATTCAGAGTCCCTGCTCCACTGTGACCTTGATCCATTAATCTCTCTAAGTGTCAGTATCCCTATCCACAAAAAAACAAAGAGAGGGATTTCCAGGTTGGAAAAGATGGTATACCTGTGTCCCTTGGCTAAACCCAATCATTGAAATTCCAGGCTAAAAATAGTCTGTCAAAATAATTTGGAACTGAATGAGAACACAATATACAAAAAACCTATGGGTGTGTCCCCCAGTAAAGGCAGCGCTCAGAGGGAAATTCATAGCATGGAATGCCTACATTAAAAAAGAAGATGCCAAGTCAGTAGCTTAACTCTCCAACTTGAGAAACTAGAAAAGAAAGAGTAAAGGAGCCCAAAGCTACCAAAAGAAAGGAAATAATAAAGATAAGGGCTGAAATAAAGAATAGAAAAACAATAAAATCAATGAAACTAGAAGTTAGTTCTTTGAAATACCAAAAAAAAAAAAAAACAAAACCAATCACACCCTAGACTGACAAAGGAAAAAAATGAGAAGATGAAAATAACCAAAATAAGAAGACATTACACAGATCCAACTGAAATAAAAAGGATCATAACAGCATTCTATGAAAAGTTATACTTCAACAAACTAGAAAACTTAGATTAGATGGAAAATTCCTAGAAACACATAACCTATTGAAACTAACACCATAATGAAGTAGAAAATCTCAACAGACCCATAACAAGAGAAGAAATTGAATCAGTCATCGAAAACCTCTCAACAATAACAATAACAACAACAACAAAAAAAATCCAGGGTCAGATGGCTTTACTGGAAGATTCTACCAAACATTCAGAGTAGGACTGACACCAATCCTACTCAAACTCTTCCAAAATAAAGAAGAGGAAGTAATAATCTCTAATTCTATAAAATGACCATTACCCTGATACCAAAGTCAGACAAAGACATCACAAGAAAATAAAGCTACGGGCCAATATCCCTCATGAATACTGACGCAAAAATTCCCAACAAAATTCTAGCAAACAGAATCCAACAACATATTAAGAGAATTATATCTCACATGGAATTTATTCCAGGAATGCAAGGATGGTTCAACATTAGAAAATCAATTAATGTCATATAACACATCAACAAAACAAAGGAAAAGAACCACATGATCATCTAAATAGCTACAGAAAAGGCTTCTGATAAAATCCAACACCTTTTCCTGATAAAAACTCCCAACAAGATAACAGTAGAAAGGAAATTCCTTAACATGATTAAAGGTATCTATGAAAAACAAACTGCCAGCATTATACTCAATGGAGGAAGACTGACAGCCTTCCCCTTGAGAACAGGAATGAGACAAGGATGCCCACTATCACCACCTCTAATCAATACCACTCTGGAAGTCCTAGCCAATCCAGCAAGAAAAAGAAATAAAAAGTATTCAAATTGGAAAGGAAGAAATAAAACTCTCTCTATTTGCAGATGACATGATACTATATATAGAAAATCCCAAGAATCCACACAAAAAAATTACTAGTACTATTATAAGAATTCAGCAAGGTTGCAGGCTATAAGATCAATACAAAAGAATCACTTGGGATCCTATAGACCAACAATGAGAAATCTGGAAAGGAAATCAAGAAAACAATAATTTACAATAATTTAGGTGCCATTTACAATAGTACCAAAAAAAAAAAAAAAAACAAAAACCCAAAGAATAAATCTCACCAGAGACATAAAGGACTTATCCAGTGAAAGCTATAAAACACACTAAATGGAAATATATTCTGTGCTCATGGATTGAAAGATTTAATATTGTGAAAATGTCAATACTACCCAAAGCAATCTATAGATTCAATGCAATCAAAATCAAAATCCCAACTGCACTGTTTACAGGAATGGAAAAACTAATTTTTAACTTCATATAGAAAGATAAGAGGCCCCAGATAGCCAAAGTAATATTGAAGAACAAAGTAGAAGGCCTCACACTCTCCCATTTCAAAACATATTATACAGCTACAGTAATCAAAACTGTCTGGTACTGGTTTAATGATAGACACATAGAACAATAAAATAGAATTGAAAACCAAAACCAAACTCGTTGCCATTGAGTCTATTCCAACTCATAGTGACCCTACACGACAGAGTAGAACTGCTCCATAAGGCTTCCAAGGAGTGCCTGGTGGATTCAAACTACCGACCTCTGGGCTAGCAGCAGCAGCTCTTAACCACTACGCCACCAGGGTTTCTGAATAGAATTGAGAGCCCAGAAAAAACTCCATACATTAATGGACAATTGATATTCAACAAGGGTTCTAAGACCATTGAATGGGAGAAAGAAGAGTCTCTTCAACAAGTGGTACTTGCAAAATTGAATTTCTACACACAGAAAAATGAAGCAGGGCCCATATCTCCCACACACACAAAAATTAGTTCAAAATGGATCAAGGGTTTAAATGTTATAGCTAGAACAAGAAAGTTCTTGGAAGAAAATGTAGAGACAAAGCTATGGCACCTAATATTCTTTAATGATAGATATCACATACAAAAAAAAAAAATGCATAAGTAACAGAAGACAAAATAGATAACTGGGATCTCATGAAAATTAAATACTTATGCTCACCAAAAGACTTTATCAAAAGAGTAAAAAGACAACCAACGGACTGGAAAAAATGTTTGGGAACCACATCTCCAGTAAGGGTCTAATACACAAAATATACATAAAACTTCTACAACTTTACAACAAAAAGACAACCCCATCAAAAAATGGTCAAAGGATATGAACAGGCACTTCTCCACAAAAGATATTCAACCAGCCAACAAATACATGAAAAAACGCTCATCATCATTAGTCATCACAGAGGTGCAAATCAAAACTACAATGAGATACCACTGTATTCCTACTAAAATGGCAATGATTGAAAAAAAAAAAACAGAAAATAACAAATGTTGGCAAAAACAGGGGGAGATCAGAACTCTCATCTACTGCTTGTAGGGATGTAAAATGGTACAACTTTTGTGGAAAACATTGTGGTGATTCCTCAAAGAATTAGAAACAGAACTACCCTATGGTCCAGCAATCCCAATCCTAGGAGTATACTTCAGGGACCAATAAGTAGAGACACAGACATATGCACCTGATGTTCAGTGCAGCAAAAATATGGAAACAACCCAAGTAACCTTCAGCAGATGAATGGATAAATAAAATGTGGTACTTTCATAATACTGAGTACTAAAAAAAAAAAAAAAACCAAACCTGTGGCTGTCGAGTAGATTCTGACTCATAGCGACCCTATTGGACAGGGTAGAACTGCCCCATAGAGTTTCCAAGGAGCACCTGGCGGATTTGAACTGCTGACCTTTAGATTAGCAGCCGTAGCACTTAACCACTACACCCTCAGGGTTTCCTACTGGTACTACTCAGCCTTAAATAAAATTGAACCCCTAGTACATGCTATGTTATGGATAAACCTTGAAGACATTATGCTAAACGAAATAAGTCGCAAAACAACAAGTATTGTATGGTATCAGTTATATAAAATGACAAGAATACGTCATTCTTATCAGTCCTTATCAGGGTTAGGGACCAAAGGAAGATGGGGAATCATTCTTTGGGAAGTATTGAATTTCTGTCCACGTTGTTGCTGGTGGTGGTAGGTGCCGTAGAGTCGGTTCCGATGCATAGTAGTACAACAAAATGAAACATTGCCAACCCTGAGCCATTCTTACAATCCTTGTTATACTTGAGCCAATTGCTGCAGCCGTTGTGTCAATCCATCTTTTTCAGGGTCTTCCTCTTTTTCACTGACCCTCTACTTTACCAAGCATAATGTCCTTCTCCAGGGACTGATCCACCCTGATAATATATCCAAAGTATGTGAGACGTAGTCTCACTATCCTTACTTTTAAACAAGCATTCTGGTTGTGCGTCTTCCAAGACAGATTTTGTTCGTTCTTTTGGTAGTCTATGGTATATGCAATATTCTTCACCAGCACAATAATTCAAAGGCATCAATTCTTCTTTAGTCTTCCTTATTCATCATCCAGCTTTCCCATGCATATGAAGTAATTGAAAACGCCATGGCTTAGTCTTCGAGGTGACATCTCTGCTTTTTAATACTTTCAAGAGGTCTTTTGCAGCAGATTTCCCCAATGCAATGTGTCTTTTGATTTCCTGAATGCTGCTTCCATGGGTGTTGATTGTGGAAACAAATAAAATGGAATCCTTTACAACTTCATTCTTTTCTCCACTTATCACGATGTTGTCTATTGGTCCAGTTGTAAGGATTTTTGTTTTCTTTATATTGAGGTATAGTCCATACTGAAGTCTGCCATCTTTGAACTTCATCAATAAGTGCTTCAAGTCTCTTCACTTTCAGCAAGCAAGGTTATGTCGCCTGCATAACACAGGTTGTTAATTAGTCCTTCTCCAATCTTGATGCCCTGTTCTTCATGTAGTCCAGCTTCTTAGATAATTTTCTCAGCATATACGCTGAATAAGTATGGTCAAAGGATGCAACCCTGACACACACCTTTCCTGACTTTAAACCATGTAGTATTCCCTTGTTGGGTTCGAATGACTGCCTCTTGATCTATATACAGTTTCCTCATGAGGACAATTAAGCATTCTGGGATTCCCATTCTTTGAAGTGTCATCCATAATTTGTTACAATCCACACAGTTGAATTGACGGAATATCAACTGAGATGTTTCAACAAACTGATGCAGCACTGGAAGCACTCACTCATCTATGCCAAGAAATTTGGAAGATAGCTACCTGGACAACTGGTTGGTAGAGATCCACATTTATGCCTGTTCCCAAGAAAGATGATCCAACTGAATGCAGAAATTATCAAACAATATCATTAATATCACACACTGGTAAAATTTTGCTGAAGATCATTTAAAACTGGCTGCATCAGTATATCGACAGGGAACTGCCAGAAATTGAAGCTGGATTCGGAAGAGGAGGCAGAACCAGGGATATCATTGCTGATGTCAGATGGATCCTGGCTGAAAGCAGGGAACACCAGAAAGGTGTTTACCTGTGTTTTATCCACTATACAAAGGCAATCGACTGTGTGGATCATAACAAATGATGGATAACATTGCAAAGAATGGGAATTCCAGAACACTTAATTGTGCTCATGAGGAACCTGTACATAGGTCAAGAGGCAATTCACTCTAACACAACAAGGGGATACTGCGTGGCTTAAAGTCAGGAAAGGTGTGCATCAGGTCTGTATCCTTTCACCATACCTATTCATTCTGTATGCTGAGCAAATAATCTGAGAAGCGGGACTATATGAAGAAGAATGGATCATCAGCATTGGAGGAAGGCTCATTAACAATCTTCATTACGCAGATGACACAATCTTGCTTGCTGAAGGTGAAGAAGACTTGAAATACTTACTGATGAAGAGCAAAGACCACAGCCTTCGATATGGATTACTGCTCAACATAAAGAAAACAAAAATCCTTACAAGTGGACCAATGAGCAACATCATGATAAACGGAGAAAAGACTAAAGTTGTAAAGGATTTCATTTTACTTGGATCCACAATCAACACTCGTGGAAGCAGCAGTCAGAAATCAAAACATGCATTGCGCTGGATAGATCTGCTGTGAAAGACCTCTTTAAAGAGTTGAAAAGCAAAGACGTCACCCTGAAGACTAAGGTGCACCTGACCCAAGCCATGGTATTTTCAGTCACATCATATGCATGTGAAAGCTGGACAATGAATAAGGAAGACTGAAAAGAAGAATTGATGTCTTTGAATTGTGCTGTTGGCAAAGAATATTGACTATACCACAGACTTCCAAAAGAGTGGAAACCCTGGTGGCGTAGTGGTTAAGTGCTACATGTGCTAACTAAAAAGCTGGCAGTTAGAATCCAGAAGGCACTCCTTGGAAACTCTATGGGGCAGTTCTACTCTGTCCCAAAGAGACGCTATGAGTTGGAATCGACTCGACAGCAACAGGTTTGCGTTTTTTTGGCCAAAAGAATGAACAAATCTGTCTTGAAAGAAGTACAACAAGAATGCTCCTTAGAAGCAAGGATGGCGAGACTACATCTTACTTTGGGCATGTTATCAGGAGAGATCTGTCCCTAGAGAAGGACATCATGCTTGGTAAAGCACAGTTGTTGTTGTCAGGTGCCATCGAGTTGGTTCTGACTCATAGCAACCCTATGTACAACAGAACAAAACACTGCCCAGTCCTGAGCCATCCTTACACTCATTGTTATGCTTGAGCTCGTTGTTGCAGCCACTGTGTCAATCCACCTCATTGAGGGTCTTCCTGTTTTCCACTGACCCTGTACTCTGCCAATCATGATGTCCTTCTCCAGGGACTGATCCCTCCTGACAACATGTCCAAAGTATGTAAGAAGCAGTCTCGCCATCCTTGCTTCTAAGGAGCATTCTCGTTGTACTTCTTCCAGGACAGATCTGTTCGTTCTTTTGGCTGTCCATCGTATATTCAATATTCTTCACCAACACCACAATTCAAAGGTGTCAATTCTTCGGTCTTCCGTATTCGTTGTCCAGCTTTCACATGCATATGACACGATTGAAAATACCATGGCTTGGGTCAGGGGCACTTTAGTCTTCAAGGTGACATCTCTGTTCTTCAACACTTTAAAGGTCCTTTGCAGCAGATTTACCCAATGCAATGCGTCTTTTGATTTCTTGACTGCTGCTTCCAAGGCTGTTGATTGTGGTCCAAGTAAAATGAAATCCTTGACGACTTCAACCTTTCCCCTTTTATCATGATGTTGCTCATTGGTCCAGTTGTGAGGATTTTTGTTTTCTTTATGTTGAGGTGCAATCCATACTGAAGGCTGTGGTCTTTGATCTTCATTAGGAAGTGCTTCAGGTCCTCTTCACTTTCAGGAAGCAAGGTTGTGTCATCTGCATAATGCAGGTTGTTAACGAGTCTTCCTCCAATCCTGATGCCCTGTTCTTCTTCATGTAGTCCCGCTTCTCGGATTATTTGCTCAGCATACGGATTGAATAGGTATGGGGAAAAAATACAACCCTGACGCACACCTTTCCTGACTTTAAACCAATCAGTATCCCCTTGTTCTGTCTGAACAACTGCCTTTTGATCTATGTAAAGGTTCCTCATGAGCACAATTAAGTGTTCTGGAATTCCCATTGTTTGCAATGTTATCCATAATCTGTCATGATCCACACAGTCGGATGCCTTTGCATAGTCAATAAAACACAGGTAAACATCCTTCTGGTATTCCCTGCTTTCAGCCAGGATCCATCTGACATCAGCAATGATATCCCTGGTTCCACATCCTCTTCTGAAACCAGCCTGAATTTCTGGCAATTCCCTGACGATATACTGCTGCAGCTGTTTTTGAATGATCTTCAGCAAAATTTTGCTTGTCTGTGATATTAATGATATTGTTCTACAATTTCCACGTTCAGTTGGATCACCTTTCTTGAGAATAGGCATAAATATGGATCTCTTCCAATAGGTTGGCCAGGTAGCTCTCTTCCAAATTTCTTGGCACAGATGAGTGAGCACCTCCAGTGCTGCATCCATTCGTTAAAACATCTCAATTGATATTCCTTCAATTCCTGGAGCCTTGTTTTTTGCCAAAACCTTAGTGCGACTTGGGCTTCCTCCTTCAGTACCATGGGTGCCTGATGATATGCTACCTCCTGAAAGAGTTGTGAATGTCAACCAGTTCATTTTGTATAGTGACTATCTGTTTTCTTCCCATCTTCTTTTGAAGCTTCCTGTGTTTTTCAATATTTTCCCTGTAGAATCCTTCAATACTGCAACTTGAAGCTTGAAATTTTTCTTCAGTACTTTCAGCTCCAGAAATGCCAAGCATGTTCTTCTCTTTTGGTTTTCTATCTCCAGGTCTTTGCACATGTCATTGTAATACTTCTCTAGCTGTCCTTTAAAATCTCCTATTCAGCTCTTTTACTTTATCATTCTTTTCACTTTAGCTACTCTACTTTCAAGAGCAAGTTTCAGAGTCTCTTCTGACATCCATTTTGTCCTTTTCTTTCTTTCTTGTCTTTTTAATGACCCCTTGATTTTCTTCATGCATGACGTCTTTGATGGCATTCCACAACTTGCCTGGTCTTTGGTCATTAGTATTCACCACATCAAATCTATTCTTGAGATGGTCTCTAAATTCAGATGGGATATACTCACAGTCCTACTTTGGCTCTTGTGGACTTGTTTCAATTTTCCTCAGTTTCATCTTGAACTCAGCCCCTGGCCTTGTTCTGACTGACGACATTGAGCTTTTCCATCATCTTTTTCCTCAGATTTAGTCAATTCGATTCTTGCATATTCCATCTGGTGAGGTCCATGTGTATAGTCACCGTTTATGTTGATGAAAAAAAGTATTTGCACTGAAGAAGTCGTTGGTCTTGCAAAATTCTACTTTGCCATCTCCAGCGCCATTTCTATCACCAAGGCCATATTTTCCAAATACCAATCCTTCCTCGTTTCCAACTTTCTCATACCTATCACCAGTAGCTGCCAATGCATCCTGATTGAATGTTCAGTCAATTTCAGACTGCAGAAGTTGGTAAAAATCTTCAGTTTCTTCATCTTTGGCCTCAGTGGTTTGTGCATAAATTTGAATGATAGTGGTATTAACTGGTCTTCCTTGTAGGCATATGGATGTTATCCTATCCCTGACAGCATTGTACTTCAGGATAGATCTTGAAACGTTCTTTTTGACGGTGAATGCAATGCCATTCCTCTTTAAGTTGCCATTTCCTGCATAGTAGACCATATAATTGTCTGATTCAAAATGGCCAATACCAGTCCATTTCAGTTGACTAATGCCTAGGATATTGATTTTGTGTGCATTCCATTTCATTTTTGATGACTTCTAATTTTCCTAGATTCATGCTTAGTACCTTCCATGTTCTAATTATTAATGGATGTTTGCAGCTGTTTCTTCTCATTTTGAGTTGTGCCACATCAGCAAAAGAAGGTCCCAAAGGCTTGACCTCATCTCCATTATTAAAGTTGACTTTGAGGAGGCACCTCTCCCCCAGTCATATTTTAAGTGCCTTCCAACCTGAGGGGCTCATCTTAGGGCAATATATCAATGTTCCACTGCTATTCAAAAAGATTTCACTGGCCAATTCTTTTCAGAAGTAGACCGCTGGGTCCTTCTTCCTAGTCTGTCTTAGTCTGGAAGCTCAGTTGAAACCTGTCCTCCATGGGTGACACTGCTGGAATTGAATACCAGTGACATAGCTTCCAGTATCACAGCAAGACACAAGCCCCTACAGTATGACAGACAAACTGACAGACATGTAGGGATTCTGTTCATAGTGTGGTTGGAAAATTGGCATTGACTAAGGATAATGGATTCATGAATTTTGTAACTGATATCACTAAACTGTACACCAGGAAAAAAAAAGGTGGGAGGGGCGACATGGCAAATAGAGTGTTATATATAATTTTACAATAAAAACAGCAGCCTACGGCTGTTGACACTACATAAGCACAAATGAACACTTCATGGGAATAGTTTTCTTAGTTCAAAGGTTTAGGGGAATGGTTTCATGGGACTCTCCAGTCAAAGAGCCTAATATTGTTTTTAGAGTTTCTGCTGTTCCTCTAGTTCAGTGAGTAGTGCCTTGTGTCCTAAAAGCTTGTGGGCATCCACCAAGATACAGTTGGTGTTCATTCACCTGGAGAAACAGGACACCCAAGAAGCAGAGCAGGAAATGGACTGCATGTCTAATTGCCCTCCATGAACTACTACCTCCTTTGCCATGAGACCAGAAGCAATGGATGGTGCCTGGCTACCATTACTGAGCAAGTACTTAGTAGTTGGATCTTGATCAAAATGAGGAAAAAATGTGGAACAGAACTTCAAATTCATATTGGAAACCAGACTTACTGCATATATTGAGACTGAAGGACTCCCCCAAATTTATTGCTTGCTGTCATGTGTTGAATTGTGTTCCCCAAAAACATGTGTATCAATTTGGCTAGGCCATAACTCCCAGCATTGTGTGGTTGTTCTCCATTTTGTGATTGATATAATTTTCCTGTGTCGTAAATCCTAATCCTATGGTTAATGAGGCAAGATTAGATTATGTTAAAGACGATTAGGATGGGAAGTAACACCCTTACTCAGGTCACGTATCTGATCCAATGTAAAGGGAGTTTCCCTGAGATGTGGCCTGCATCACATTCCATCTTAAAAGAAATGAAAGGAAAGGGAAGTGAGCATATAACTGGGGACCTCATACCACCAAGAAACAGGAGAATAGCACATCCTTTGGACGCTGGGTCCCTGTGCTGATAATCTTCTTGACTAGAGAAGATTAATGACAAGGACCCAGAGCTGACAGACACAGAAAGTCTCCCCCTGGAGTTGATGCTCTGGATTTAAACTTCTAGCCTACTAGACTGTGAGAAAATTAATTTCTTTTTGTTAAAGCTATCCACATGTGATATTTCTGTTACAGCAGCACTAGATAACTAAGACACGTGGAAACAACTTTTAAGCCTTGAACCAAAACTATCCCATGAAGTTGTCTTGAAACTAAACAACAGTTTAGCTCATTCAATAATGTTTGATATGAGCATTGCACTTTAAAAATATATATATATGTGAGAATAAATGGACAACAGTAACTATAAAACAGCCAAAGCTTTAAGAGGCATAGACTAAGTTAACAGTGGTGAAACAATATGGGCAGAAATAGGGAGAATGGTGACACAAAGTGAAGTATGCAACCAACATCAATGACCTGTACATGTAAAAATTGTGTAGGTGTGAGTTTTGTTGTGATATTAATACCAAAAATTTAATAATTAATTAATTTAATTAATTAAAAAATAATAATTTGGAAATAAAACTCTGAACAAACTAATACAAAAAAAAAAACTAATACAGGCAGTGTCAAAACAAACATTTGGAATTTATGAGCTTGTTAAGAACTCTTTGTTAGGGGGAAAGTATAGATATAGATAAATATCAAAGAAGTTATAAACATGTAAAAGTAAAAAGAGGCATATGTGTGTGTGTGTGTGTATTGGGAGACAGCTACCTGGCCAACCTAGTGGAAAAGATCCATATTTATGCCTATTCCAAAGAAAAGTGATCCAACCAAACTCAGAAATTATCAAATATCGTTAATATCACACGTAAGTAAAATTTTGCTGAAGATCATTCAAAAGTGACTGTAGCAGTATATTGACAGGGAAATGCCAGAAACTCAAGCTGAATTCAGAAGAGGACGTGGAACAAGGAATATCATTGCTGATGTCAGATGAATCCTGGCTGAAAGCAGAGAATACCAAAAAGATGTTTACCTGTGTTTTATTGATTTTGCAAAGGTATTTGACTGTAGATCACAACAAATTCTGGACATTTCGAAGAACGGTAATTCTGGAACACTTCATTTTGTTCATGAGGAACCTGTACATAGATCAAGAGGCAGTCATTCAAACACAAGAGGATACTGCGTGGCTTGAAGTCAGCAAATGTGTGCATCAAGTTTGTACCCTTTCACCATACCTATTCAATCTGTATGCTGAGCAAATAATCTGAGAAGCTGAACTCTACGAAGAAGAAGGGAACATCAGGATTGGAGGAAGACTCATTAACAACTTGCATTATGCAGATGACACAACCTTGCTTGCTGAAAGTGAAGAGGACTTGAAGCACTTATTGATGAAGATCAAAGACCACAGCCTTCAGTATGGATTATACCTCAACATAAAACAAAAATCCTCAAAACTGGACCAGTAAACGACATCATGATAAACAGAATAAACATTGAAGTTGTCCATGATTACATCTTACTTGGATCCACAATCAACATTCACGGAAGCAGCAGTCAAGAAGTCAAAAGATGTGTTGCATTGGGCAAATCTGGGGCAAAAGACCTCTTTAAAGTGTTGAAAAGTAGGGATGTCACCTTGAAGACTAAGGTGCTGCTGACCCAAACCATGGTGTTTTCTATTGCCTCATATACATGCAAAAGCTGGATGATGAATAAGGAAGACTGAAGAAGAATTGATGCCTTTGGATTGTGGTGTTGCTGAAGAATATTCAATATACAATGGACTGCCAAAAGAACAAACAAATCTGTATAACCAGAATACTCTTTAGAAGAAAGGATGGCAAGACTATGTCTCATATACTTTGGACGTGTTATCAGTCCCTGGAGAAGTACATCCTGCTTGGTAAAATAGAGAAAGGCCAGGGAAAAAGAGGAAGACTCTTAATGAGATGAATTGACACATTGGCTGCAACAATGGGCTGAAGCATAACAACAATTGTGAGAATGGTGCAGGACCGGGCAGTGTTTTGTTCTGTTGTACATAGGGTCACAATGAGTTGGAACTGACTCAACGGCACTTAACAACAACACAGTGCGTGTGTGTGTGTCAATAAATTATAAATAACCACCACAAAGGTTTTTTTTAAGTGAATAAATTTCAAACAGAAATAAAAAGGAAGCAGATAAAATTCTGCCAATATCAGGTAGGAAAATTAAGTCTTAAAATAACAATAGTTAAAATAATTTTTTTTGTATTGTGCTTTAAGTGAGTGTTTACAATTCAAGTCAGTTTCTCATACAAAAACTTATACACACATTGTTATGTGACCCCAGTTGCTCTCCCTACAATGTGATAGCACACTCCTTCTCTCCACTGTGGATTTCCCGTGTCCATTCAACCAGCTCCTGTCCTCCTCTGCCTTGTCATCTTGCCTCTGGACAGGAGCTGTCCACTTAGACTCGTGTCTGTGTGAGCCAAGAATCACACTCCTCACCAGTATCATTTTTAAATCTTACAGCCCTGTCTAATCTTTGTCTTAAGAGTTGGCTTCGGGGCTGGTTTTAGTTTTGGGCTAACAGAGGGTACGGGGGCCATGTCTTCTGTGATCCCTCCAGTCTCAGTCAGATCATTAAGTCTCTCTTTTTTTTTTTTTTTTTTACTAGAATTCAAGTTCTGTACCTCGCTTTTCTCCTGCTCCATCAGGAGCTCTCTGTTGTGTTCCCTGTCAAGGCAGTCACTGGTGGTAGCCAGGCACCATCTAGTTCTTCCAGTCTCAGGCTGATGGAGTCTCCGGTTTATGTGGCTCTTTCTGTCTCTTCAGCTCATATTTTCCTTGTGTCTTTGGTGTTTTTCATGCTACTTTGTTCCAGGTGGGTTGGGACAAATTGATGCATCTGAGATGGCCACTTGCTGGCTTTTCAAACCCCAGATGCCACTCACCAAAGTGGGATGCAAAGCATATTCTTAATAAACTTTGTTATGCCAATTGAACTAGATGTTCTCTGAAACCATGGTCCCTAGACCCCCGCCCCTGCTACTCTGTCCCCTGAAGTGTTTGGTTGTATTCAGGAAACTTTGCAGCTTTTGGTTTAGTCCAGTTGTGGTGACTTCCCTTATATTGTGTGTTGTCCTCCCCTTCACCTAAATTAATTCTTGTCTATTATCTAGTTTTTTTGTTAGTTTGTTTGGTTAGGGAATACCACCCTCCCTCCCTCCCCACCCTCATAACCATCAAAGAATGTTGTCTTCTGCATTTAAAACTTTTCTTGAGTTCTTATAATAGTGGTCTCAAACAATGTTTGTCCTTTTACAACTAACTAATTTCACTCAGCATAATGCCTTCCAGATTCATGCATGTTATGAGATGTTTCATGGATTCATCATTCTTTATCATTGCATAGTATTCCATTGTGTGAATATACCATAATTTGTTTATCCATTCATTCATTGATGGACACCTGGTTGTTTCCATCTTTTTGTTTTTGTAAACAGTGCTGCAATGAACATGGGTATGCATGTGAGGGCTCTTATTTCTCTAGGATATATCCTAAGGAGTAGGATTCCTGGATCATATGGTACTTCTATTTGTAGCTTTTTAAGGAAGTGCCAAACCAATTTCCAAAGTGGTTGTGTCATTTTACATTCCCAAAAGCAGTGTAAGTATTCCAGTCTCTCCACAACCTCTCCACCATTTATTATTTTGTGTTTTTTGGATTAATGCTAGCCTTATTGGGGTGAGATGGTATCTCATTGTAGTTTTGATTTGCATTTCTCTAATGGCTAATGATCCTGACCATTTCCTCATGTATCTGTTAGCTGCCTGAATGTCTTCTTCGGTGAAGCACCTATTCATATCCTTTGCCCATATTTTAATTGGGTTGTTTGTCTTATATTGGGCAAATTGACTGATTTCTTTCACAAGGTATTATTTAACACTATATTAAAGTAAATTTACTTATGTAAAAGTTATGCATACATTGAAATTTTGTAAGTAAGTCATATTTTATATGTTCTTGGATAACTCATTATTTAAAATACTTTTGTTTTCTTGATATATTTTTTCCATCCTTTGAGTTTTAGTTTGTATCTTTAAGTCTAAGGTGTGTATCCTGTAGGCAGTGTATAGATGGGTCCATTTTTTTAATCCATTTTGCCACTCTGTCACTTTATTGGTGCATTTATTCCATTTAGATTCAGTGTAATTATTGATAAGTATGACTTTAGTGCTGTCATTTTGATGTCTTTTTTTGTGTGTGTTGACAGTTTTTTTTTTCCACTTAATTTTCTGTGCTGAGTCATTTTTGTTTATATATTTTCTTTTCTTCTTTTTCATTGTTTTTGTATTTGCTGAGTCTTTATGTTTTTCTTTTGATGAGTAGGCTTGTTAGTTTCCTTATGGTTGCCGTAATATTTACCCCTATTTTTCTAAGTTTAAACCAATCTTTTATTTCTTGGTATAGCCTTGACTACCTCTCCATATGAAAGATCTATGGCCATATTTTTAGTCCCTCTTTTTCGTTTTAGTGTTGTCAACCTTTTCATACTGACATCTCTGTTTCCCTGTTTTGAGCATTTTAAAAATTTCCCTATCTGGGTTGATATCTGGTTGCTCTGTCCTGTGTTCTAGTCTTGTGTTGTTATCTGATGTTATTGATTTTCTAGCCAGAGGACTTACTTTTTTATTTCTTGTAATCTTGTTTTGCTTTTTGCAAATTCTCTAAACTTCTTTTTATCTGGACATGTCTTAATTTCGCCTTCATATTTGAGAGGCAGTTTTGCTCGATATATAATTCTTGGCTGACCTTTTTTTTTTTCCCCTTCAAGGCTTTATATATGTCATCCCATTACCTTCTTTCCTGCATAGGTTCTGCTAAGTCGTCCAAGTTTAGTCTTATTGACTGTCTTTTGTAGGCGGCTTTTTGTTTATCCCTAGCCACTCTTAAAATTCTCTTTATCTTTGGTTTTTGCAAGTTTGATTTTAAAATGTCTTGGTGACTCTTTTGGGATCTACCTTGTGCGGGGTTTGATGAGCTTCTTGGGTAGATATCTTCTTATTTTTCACCATATTATCAGGGAAGTTTTCTGCCAACAAATCTTCAACAATTCTCTCCATATTTTCTGTTATCCCCCCCCGTTCTGGTCCCACATAAATCTTAGGATTTCTTCTTTTTTTTTTTTTAATTCTTTTATCTGATTTTTCCTCAAACATGTTGGTGTCAAGCGCTTTATCTTCAATCTCACTAATTCTGATTTCCATTACCTCAGTTCTGTTCCTATGACTTTCTACTGAGCTAATTCTGAAATTTTATTGTCAATCTTCCGGATTTCTGTTTGCTGTCTCTCTATGCATTCTTGCAGCCTATTAAATTTGCTCTTCTCTAATCTACTTAAGTTCCTCTCTTGCTTTGTCTGCGTGCTCCTTGGCTTGTTCCGTGTTTTGCCTGATCTCTTAAAGAGTTCTGTATATTAATATTTTGTGTTCTACCCCTCTGGCACTTCCAGGAAATTCTCTTCATCCAGAAGATTTCTTGATTCTTTGTTTTGGGAGCTTGCTGAAGCCATCATGCTCTGCCTCTTTATGTGATTTGATATTGACTGTTTTCTCTGAGCCATCAATAAGTTATTGTATTTATTTATTTTATGTTTGCTTAATGTGCCCTAGCTTCTGGTTTTGTTTTGTTTCAATGCCCAAATAGGCTGCTCAAGTGAGCTAGTTTGATTATTGATGGCTTTGAAGCTCTAATGTCCTGTCACCATGTGGTTACAGCTGTTACTAGGTGTGTGAGCCCAGGAATCCATTTACTTTTCTTGTATGGATTCAGCTCAGATGTCCAGGTAGTTGGTCACCAAGTGTGTGGTGCACGCTCTCACCTACAGTCCTAGACAGGCAGGGGTGGTTGGTGTAGGCACAGGTATCTGGCTGCAGTAGGAGGTCACACACTGAGCAAGGCAGGGAGCTGACAGCCATCCCTGAGTGCCTGTGGGGAAAGCATGTCCCTATTCCCTAGAGCACATAGGTGGGTAGGTTTTGCAGCTGGACTATGGGCACTCAGTGCTGCTGGCTGTAAGGACTGGGAGGCACCACTTATTCTTGTACCCCTGTCATAGGTGTCTAGGTGGCATGGGTGTAGCCACCAGTCCTCAGGCCCCTGATGTGGGTAGGTGAGGACCCTGCTTAGTAGGCAGAGCAGTGTCAAATGTCATGAACCTATCTCTCCACCATAGAGCTGAAACAGCTGAAGGTAGACTTCAGGTATATACCCAGTTGTACTGTACTGATGAGGCCTACACTGTTGAAGTGGGCCCACATAGGTCTATACAAGCATTCAAAGTCTGTGGATCCCTTATGCCTGTGCCTAGGCAAACGAGCTGTTTCTGCCCTGAGTTCCCAGTTTAGGGGAGCTGGCAGATTATTTTTTCCCAGTTTCTTAATTTGTTCCTTCCCCAAGGCCAGGAAAATGGTTCAGGGTATGTGACGTGTCCTACTTCCAGCCCAGGGGACATGGCAATCTCTGAAGCCAGCTCTGACCCAGTTCAGAGTGAGAAAAGGGCAGGTAAGTGGGAGAGAGGTTATTCCCAAAGGGACGTTTTTGATCTGCGCATTATGTTAGATGCGTTACTTATCTTTTGCCAGCTAAGCATCACTTTTCACTGATGCTGGGGGCATGAGTAGACTGTCCATTGCTCCATCTCTCCTGATATGGAAAGTGTGTCTCAAATGCCACTGCTTGCCTCACTGCTGGCACCAGCCGATCCTAGCCTGCAGAGTGCTGCTTCCCGCTGGGTCAGTTTTGGCATCTCCTTGCTGCCTTTGAACTGTCTTTCCCTCCCCCGCCACTCAGTCCAATTCCTCAACTTTGCCTTTGATGTTTGGGGCTCCTAGATTGTCGTATATAATTGATTCACTTATTTGGGGGGGGTCTTTTTTGTAAAAGGGGACACAGGAAGCATCTGACTACTTCTCCATCTTGGCCTGGCCTCAAAAATAAATGTTTTTAAAAATTCATCAATATATTTTCTACAAAAGACATTTAAAACAAAATTCAATAAAGGATAAAAATGAAGAGATGGGAAAAGATATGTCAGGCAAATGTGGATTGAAAGAAATCAAGGGTTGTTTTTGTCATTTTTAGTGCCATCAAGCCGGTTCCAACTCCTAGCAACCCTATGTACAACAGAACAAAACACTGCCAGGTCCTGTACCATCCTCACAATCATTGTTATATATTTGAGCCCATTGTTTCAGCCACTGTGTCCATTCATCTAGTCAAGGGTCTTACATTTCTTCACTGACCCTCTATCTTACCAAGCATGATGTCCTTCTCTAGGGACTGATCCCTCCTGATTACATGTCCAAAGTATGTGAGACAAGCCTCACCATCCTCACTTCCATGGACCGCTCTGGCTGTACTTTTTCCAAGATAAACTTGTTCATTCTTCTAGCAGTACATGGTATATTCAATATTCTTTACCAACACCACAATTCAAAGGTATCAATTCTTTGTTCTTCTGTATGTATAGTCCAGCTTTTGCCTGTATATGGGGCCTAGTGCATAGTGGTTAAGAGCTCAGCTGCTAACCAAAAGGTCAGAAGTTCAAATCCACCAACTGTCTTGAAAACCCTCTGGGGAAGCTCTACTCTGTCCTATATGGTTGTTGTGAGTTGAAATTAACTCAATGGCAAGAGGTTTTTTTTTTTTATGGGAGGCAATTGAAGACACCATGGCTTGAATCAGATCCTCAAAGTGACATCTTTGCTTCCGAACACTTTAAAGAGGTCTTTTGCAGCAGACTTTCCCAATGCAATGTCGTTTGATTTCTTGACTGCTGCTTCTGTGAGCGTTGACTGTGGATCCAAGTAGAATGAAATCCTTGACTACTTCAATTTTTTCTCCATTTATCATGATCCTGCCTATTGGGCCACTTGTGAGGATTTTGTTTTCTTTATGTTAAAATGTAATCCATACTGAAGCCTCTACTAGTCTTTGATCTTCATTAATAAGTGCTTCAAATCCTCTTCACTTTCAGCAAGCAAGCCTGTATCATTTGCATATCACAGGTTGTTAATGAGTCTTCCACTAATCCTGATGCCTCATTCTTCTTCATATAGTCCAGATTCTTGGATTATTTGCTCGGTATGAAGATTGAATAAGTATGGTGAAAGGATACAACCCTGATGCACACCTTTCCTGATTTCAAACCACTCAGTATCCACTTGTTCTGTTCGAACAAGTGCCTCTTTGTCTACATACAGGTTCTGCACGAGCACAGTTAAGTGTCCTGGAATTCCCATTCTTTGCTATGTTATCCATAATTTGTTATTATCCACACTGTCAGATGCCTTCGCATAGTCAATAAAACACAGGTAAACATCTTTCTGGTATTGTCTGCTTTCAGCCAGGATCCTTCTGACATCAGCAATAACAGCCCTCCATTCCATGTCCTCTTCTGAATCCAGCTTGAATTTCTGGTAGTTCCCTGTCAATGTACTGCTGCAAACACTTTTTAGTTAGCATCAGGAAAATTTTACTTATGTGTGATATTGTTTAATAATTTTCATATTCTGTTGGATCACCTTTCTTTGGAATGGGCACAAATATGGGTCTCTTCCATCATTTGGCCAGGTAACTGTCTTCCAAATTTCTTGCCATAGATGAGTAAGCAGCTCCAATGCTGCACTCATTTGTTGAAACATCTCAGTTGGTGTTCTGTCAATTCCTTGAGCATTGTTTTTTGCCAAGCCTTCAGTGCAGCTTGGTCTTTTTCCTTCAATATCATTGGTTCAATGATATTTGTTCCATGTCATTGGTTCATATTCTACCTTCTGAAATGGTTGAACATTGACCAATACTTTTTGGTACAGTGACTCTGTGTATTCCTTCCATCTTCTTTTGATGCTTCTTGCATCACTCAATATTTTCCCCATTAAAAAGAAAAAAAAAAAATTGCTGTCCAGTCAATTCTGACTCATAGCAACTATATAGGACAGAGTAGAACTGCCCTATAGAATTTCCAAGAAGCACGGGTGGATTCATACTGCCAACCTTTTGGTTAGCAGCAGTAGCACTTAGCAATTACACCACAAAAAAAAAAAAAAAAAAAAACCTGTTGCCGTCGAGTCGATTCCAACTCATAGCGATCCTATAGGACAGAGTAGAACCCCCCCATAAGGTTTCCAAGGAGTGCCTGGTGGATTTGAAGTGCTGAACTTTTGGTTAGCAGCCTTAGCTCTTAACCAGTACACCACCAGGGTTTCCATTTTGCCCATAGAATCCTTCAAAATTGTAACTCAAGTATTAAATTTTTTCTTCAGTTCTTTCAGCTTGAGAAATGCAGAGCATGTTCTTTCCTTCTGATGTTCTAACTCCAGGTCTTTGCATATTTCTTTATAATACTTTACTTTGTCTTCACACCAGCAGCCCTTTGAAATTTTCTGTTCAGCTCTTTTACTTCACCATTTCTTAAATTTGCTTTAGCTGCTCTATGTTCAAGATCAAGTTTCAGGGTCTCTTCTGATATCCATTTTGGTCTTTTCTTTCTTTCCTGTCTTTTTAATGGCCTTTTGCTTTCTTCATGTTTGATATCGTCCTACAATTAGGCTGGTCTTCGAACATTTTTTTCGAACATTTTTAGTGTTCAATACATCAAATCTATTCTTGAGATGGTTTCCAAATTCAGGTGGGATATACTGAAAGTCATAGTTGGGTTCTCGTGGTCTTGTTTCAACTTTCTTCAGCTTCAATTTGAACTTGAATATGAACAATTGATGGTCTGTTCTGTATTGAACTTCTCCATTGTTTCCACAGATGTGGTCAGTTTGATTCCTGTGTATTCAATCTGGTGAGGTCCATGTGTATAGTCAACCATTTATGTTCTTGAAAAAAGGTATTGGCAATGAGTAAATTGTTGGTCTTGCAAACTTCTATCATGCGATCTCTGGCATAATTTCTATCACAAAGGTCATATTTTCCAAGTATTGATCCTTCTTCATTGTTTCCAACCTTTGAGTTCCAATCACCCGTAACTATTAATGCATCTTGATTGCATGTTTGATCAATTTCAGATTGCAGAAGTTGGTAAAAATGTTCAATTTCCTCATCTTTGGCATTAGTGGATGGTGTGTAAATTTGAGTAATAGTCATATTAACTAGTCTTCTTTGGAGGCGTGTGGATATTCTATCACTGACAGCATTGTACTTCAGGATAGATCTTGAAAAGTTCTTTTTGACAATTAATGCAATACCATTCCTCTTCAATTTGTCATTCCTAGCATAGTTGACCATATGATTTTCTATTCAAAATAGCCTATACCAGTCCATTCCAGCTCGCTAATGCCTAGGATATCAATCTTCATTTGTTTCACTTTATGTCTGATGACTTTCAGTTTTCCTAGAACCATGCTTCGTACATCCCATGTTCCGATTATTAATGGATGTTTGTAGCTGTTTCTTCTCACTTTGAGTCGTGCCACATCAGCAAATGTAGGTCCCAAAAGCTTGACTCCATCCATGTCATCAAGGTCAATTCTACTTTGAGGCAGAAGCTCTTCCCTGGTTGTATTTAGAGTGCCTTCCAACCTGAGGAGCTCATCTTGCAGCACTATATCAGACAAAGTTCCACTGCTATTCATAAGGTTCTCACTGGCCGTTTTTTCAAAAGTAGGCTACCAGGTCCTTCTTCCTAATCTGTCTTAGCCTAGAAGCTCCACTGAAACCTGCCCACCATGGGTGACCATACAGGTATTTGAAATATCAGCAGCATAATTTCCTATATTTCAGCAACACACAAGCCACATAGTATGACAAACAGAAAGAAAGTAAGGGTAGTAAGTAAACATAAGATAAGACATATTTTTAAAGCTGAAAACTTCACACAAAACAAAAAGGAATACTGTAGAGAGGTTAAAGCAAAAATATAGCAAGAAAATATAAGAATTTTTAACATAGATCCACCTAACAACATAACCTAAAAATACATATAGTATCATCTGACAAAACTGTGAAAAAAATATATGCCATTAAAGTTAATTTTTTAAATGAGATAAAACACACATATAATAAAGTCTATATGTGCTCATATAGCCCATTTAGCTCCACCTTTTTGAAAATACAGAAATTTCTAGCACCAAGAAGTCTCCTTCACACCCCCATCTACAAAATTAACAATATTATGATTTCTATCATCATGGTTTGTTTGGCTATTCTTGAACTTCATATAAATGGGATTAATTATTCAGTATGTAATTTTATCTTTATGTAGCAATTATTATGTCTATAATATTCCTCCATATTGTGTATAGCCCTTTAAATTGCTACATAATTCTACATTGTGTGAATATACAACTGTAAAAACTGCATGGCATCAGACCTCATTGCCTAACTTCAGGAGCTTGGAGAAGAATCAAGATCAACATCAGCCCAAGGTTGATTTCTATGAGGTCAAGGTCAGACGTACCTCCACTCTTCGACATTTTTACCAATTCTGACACCAGCCATCTCCCCCACAGCACTCTCTACTTCTCTGCAGGGCTTGAACATTTGTTCCAATAGCCACACAGAACTCATAGACCATACTTATGACTATGAGGTTTATTAGGGAAATAACAGGTTACAATTCAGGGTCAGGACCAACTTAGAAGCAACAGGAACAACCCAGAATACAGTTCTTTGATCAGGACAGATTCTTCTCAACTGTGCCTGCAGGCAGGCCTCTGCTGACCCTTTTGTTAAGGGCTCTTAACCACTTTGCCACCAGGGTTCCTTTACCACACTAGGTAGAAGTATCACTGTCCATAGCGCATTCCAGTAAACACATAAACCTGTTCTAAACATTCCGGTTTTATCTCTTATCCACCCCTTTACTATCTTCCCTTTCATATGCTGGGTGCAACTAGAAGACCCTGGAACCCTATCAATTATCTTGTTTAACCTGCCTGGTTTTTGCCCCAAGCCACTCTAGATGCAGCTTTTCTCTCTTAAGCTGCAGCATAACATTTCTTAATTTCCTTTCAGCCATTGAAGATAACAAAGTAACCATCCGATAATCAAAAGTTTCATTTCCTACACCCCTTCATCCTTTCTCTTCCAAGGTTCCATACTTCCATGAGTTGGGATCCATTGCAATGAATCACACTTCTGACACCAGTTGTAAAAATGGCGTGGCATCAGGCTTCCTTGCCTAGCTTCAGGAGTGGGAAGAAGAATCAAGATCAACATCAGCCCAAGACTGATTCTTATGAGGTGGAGGACATTCATACCTCCACTCTCCAACCTTTTTACCAATTCTAATGCCAACCATCCCTCCCACAGCACTCTGTATTTCTCTGCTGGGTTTGGTAATTCATTGCATTGGCCACATAAAACTCACAGACCATACTCACAATTATGGCATTTATTAGGGAAGTAACAGGTTACAATTCAGGATCAGGATCAACTTGAAAGTAACAGGAAAAACTCAAGATAGTTTTTGCTCAGGACAGCTTCTTTCCGGTTGTGCCTGCAGGCAGGTCTCTGCAGCCAGGCCCTGCTCAGTCCTGGCTTCTCACTCTCAGCCTCATCCTCACTCTTACAAGTAATACAAGGCTATTTAGCTCTGCCAATAAGCGCTCAGAGGCACCTCACTCCCCCCGGAAGCCTCCTGCCAGAAGGCTCTCAGTTCTCTTACCCCAACGGCTGGGAAGCCTACTGTGGCATCTTACACTGTTCTCCTAGTTCTGCTGCTGCTGGACTCTGCCGTGCTTGCCGCCACTTCTCACTGCCACTTCTTGCTGTCTCATTTTGTATCCAGTGTTACATCTCTCTCTGTCTTCTGGGTCTAGGATGTTCTCAGCACAGGGATCCTGTGTCTAAATGCACTCCATTCTTGGTTCTTCTTCTTTCTGGTAATGAGATTCCCCTCCAACCTCTGGGATTGGCTTCCTTCAAACCTAGCAGGTTGGCAAAACAAACCAATCCCCTACAAGAGTTCCATGAACTCTATTTGTATAGTCCCATCCCCATGAGTGTTTCACACACCTTACTTGCATTAGCAGGCTGTGCAATCCCCTTGATGGGCCACAAGCACTTCATTTGCATAATTCCATCCAATCATTTTGAGAGAGTTAAAAGACCATGGCTAAAAGGGCAATATAATAGCAATCTACTGCACCTCAATGACAGATTATTTATCCAATCTTTAATTAAAAGGCATCTTGGTTGTCATAGTTTTTATCCATGAACATTCTTGTATATGTCTTTTGGTGAACATATGCACATATTGAGTAAATATCAAAGAGTGGAATTGCCATGTCACAGCGTTGGAGTATGCTTAACCTCAAAAGATATGCTATAGTTTTTTTAATTATATTCCCACCAGCCATTTATGAGAGTTCCAATCGCCCCCACATCTTTGGCAGTATTGTAACTCTCATGAATTTTAGCCACCCTAGTAGGTGCATAGTGCTTTGATTTGCATTTACCTTCAGCGAGATGGATTGACACAGTGGCTGCAACAATCAGCTAAAACATAGCAAGGATTGTGAAGATGACACAGGACTAGGCACCATTTTGTTCTGTTGTATATAGGGTTGCTATGAGTCAGAATCAACTTGATGGCCCCTAACAACAAATAATAACAACACCAATGATGTTGAGCTTTTTTTTTTTTATATAGCTTATTGGCCATTTGGTTATCCTCTTTTATGAAGAGCCCATTCAAGTCTTTTGCCCATTTTAAAAATTGACTTCTTTGACTTTTTCTTATTGATTTGTAGGTGTTCTTTATACAGTCTATATACTGGTCCTTTGTTGGATATATTTATTATGAATATCTTATCCCAGTCTGTGACTTACATTTTCACTCTCTTAGTGAAGTCTTTTAATGAAGAGTAATTCTTAGTTTTAATAAACTCCAAGGTAGCAATCCTTTCTTTTATGTTAATTGTTTTTTATGTCCTTTTAAAATATTTCTGCCTTCCCAAAGAAGATAATTTTCTTCTAAAATTTCATTGTCTTACCTTTAACATTTAGTTCTATGACTCATTTCAAATAAATTTTTGTGTTTCAAATAAATGTGCAAAATATGAAGTCAAGGTCAAGGTTCATTTATTTTCCATCTAGTACCTTTTACTGAAGAAAACAACAACCTTACTGACTGAATTGCAGTGGTGCCTTAGTAGTGGTAAATCAGATGACCTTATATATGTGGGTCTGTTTCTGGACTCTATTTTCTTTTTCATTTTAACTTGTGAGAACAAGACAGGACTGTATATGAGAGACCAGAAGTAGCAGTTTCCCAAGATGCTATTTTTAGGTTGCAAAGTGAATAATTTTGTCTTGGCAGAGTTCTCTTCCCTGATATGCTTACCATCCCTTTATAAGGACAAAGGTGGCAAGGAGCTTCAGGACATGTATTGATAGTGACAATCTTTTTCCATAAATTCTATTATGTATACTTTCTCTAATAGAAAAATATAAAATTTAGTCTGTTCCTTAACCCTATATCCTGAATGAAAAATGAACCTACATGAAGGCTAAGGAATATTTATTTTGCATTTTCAGCAGTCATTTTCTATATTCCTGACTGCATGTATGAATACCAATTAGAAATACTCTTCAGTGTTTTCAAATCTCAGAGAGAAAAAACATAGATATTACTACATTCTGGGATTTTCACTTTTTTTTCTATTTTTTTATGTTAAAAAAAGTATAACTTAATTTTAACATTTAATTTAATACTTATACAATCTATGTGCAATGTATAATATTTTAAATTATCTCTTAATTAGGAAAATACATTTTTAGCTCCTGTGAATGAAAACATTAGCTACAAGAAGAAATATTTATATAAACTGGCTGTGATGTTTTATGAACTAAAATTCCACATTGCCTTCCTAAAGTGACAACTTAAAATCTTCTGATGTAAGTCTTAATTAATTTCCCTGATGCGTCGGTGGAAGTAGGATACTTCACTCAATTTTCTACAAGTACTTAGAAACTGAACATTTAGTGCTTTTGGAAACAAGTTCATCACAGGATGCCCCTAACGAATTGATTGAGTTATATGTGGAGTTTTAGTTCTGGAATTATGGGTTTCTCTTTTCTCTGCTCCCCAGAGACAATATTGCTTCTGAAAAAGTTAAATGAGCTCTTCGGAGGTCCCTCCTAGTACGAGAACTCTTTGACAGAAAAATAGTTACATTCGATCATTCAGGTGAGTAAGGTTCTCTTATGAGAATAAATACAGACCGAGTAAGCATTGTCCAGCAGATGTCAACTCTGGCTTTTTAGCACTGTGAAAAACAGTTTGTTCGCATTCACATTATATGACAAGTATGAGGATTAAATCAAATATCCAATCTACTTATTTTCTTCTCGAATAGCTCTGACCCCATTTGACCCCACCCATTTGGAGTTAGGTCAGATCTCACAAGTTAAAAGGACGCCATCCTTCAGACTCTCAAACAAGCGGACTCCAGCCAAAAGTTTCAGAGTCCATACAACACCCTCACTTTTGACCTGCTGGCCACAGATTCAGAGGATTCCCTTTATCCCTTCACAATGCCAGCCATAAGCTCAGCAGTCCCCTTTGAACTCCTTACCTGCTGACCTGCCGGCTTCCACTACTCTTTTGGATTTGGTAAGTCCCTAAAACAATTCACAAACTTAGGGATAGTACAAGACTTATGATTACAGCTTTATCATAGCAGAAAAGGATACAAAGAGACCCACATGGCAAGGTCTGGGACGCTCCCAAATGTGGAGCTTCTGTGTCCCAAAAAGGAGTGAAAAGGGACAGCCTCCCCTCCCATTTGCATGGATGTCTTTTACCAAAGAAAAAGCCCATGGATTTTCCATGTCCAGATCCATTATCGGGGGCCTCATTGCATAATGCCAACTCTAGCCCCTCTCCCCTGAGGTCAGTTGATATCACGAGGTGATCAGGAGGTGGGGCTCTCCAGCCTGGCCACCAAGAGGTAATTATCGTGAGGTAGGTCCCTCAGGCCAGGCCAACCCCCACCCGAGCTGCCTCTCTGTCATAACCTGTCAGCTCTGGAGTTCTTATCGAAATTCCAAGGTTCCAAGGAGCACTTCTCAGAAATCAAGGACAAAGACCACATCACTTTTTGAAAAAAAAGAAAAATCAAATCAAACCTGTTGCTGTTGAGTCAATTCGGACTCGTAGTGACCCTATAGGACACAGTAGAACTGCCCCCATAGGGTTTTCAAGGAATGGCCGGTGGATTTGAACTGCCCACCTTTTGGTTAGCAGCTGAGCTGTTAACCACTGTCCTCCAAATCACTTTATGTAAAGCAAAATCTTTTATCTTACGCCAAGTAAGACTAAAAAGTAATCACGTTTTTGCCTGATCTCTTTCAGTGAAGACCTTAGTTTGTAAAGATAAGCTAAAGGATATATGTGTGGAAGCAATGATATAACTCATCCTTTTGTAGTTCAAATATTTTTGATCATGTAAAGTGACTTAAGAAACATTTAGCAGACATTTTTGTAACAGACCAAAAAGTGATCATTTCAATTTCAAGATGGTTAATGAACATCTCTCATTTGGAGAAGAAAAATTAATTTTTACGTGTACTTTTTTTATTGTGTAATTAATTTGATCAATTCTCTCAAGTCTTAAACTCATAAAGTATAATCACTTTTCATATGTGTCATCTTTTCCTAGAAAAAAATATTTGCATTTAATTTAATAGAAAAACAAATATTGAAATAGTGAAAATAAAAAGACTGTCTCCAATGAATTATATAAATTAAAATAAGGATCAAAATCTTTAAAAATGTTAAATATTTGCTAAAATTACTTTAAAATATAAAATGTGGATAATAGTCTTTATATGCTGCTCCACCATTAATTTTGGAGTGGAAATTAAAATATTTTATTAGCAAATGCTTGTCCTTCTTTGATATGTAAATGAATTCTGTGTCCCAAGAAAAAACAGGGAAGAAAGCAAAGATGCTTTTTAGTGCCTCTTTTTTGTGTTGGTAAATGTATCAGGGGTCATTGGCTATTTATGTCTGAGGGTATTATGATTCAACTTTTGAGGGATTTTGGTAGTGGAGCAGGTTAGGGTTAAAAATGTATAAACCCTTCTGAAAAGAAACTTTGAATAACAATAGCATTGATGTAGAAGCCTAAGAAGTTTACCGTGAAACTTTTTGAAATATTTTTAGACATTTTTTTTTTTTTCTAGAAAGGTAGTTGTGCAGCACTTTCTCTCACTGCAATTATCACAACAATCTGTGTATGCAATTTGTTTCTTCCAGGTAAGGGAATTGAGGCTAAACTTATGTAATTTAACCAGTATGAGGACTTGGCTCTATCAACTAAAAGTGTTCTGCCCCTTATGTCAGAATGTTACATTGTACCATGCCTGGGATTCTAGGGAACAGTGTCTGCATAAAACAAAGGAATTTTCCAGAGGAAAAAAGGTGTGAAGATGCTTAAACTTAGAAGGCCTTTCAAATAAATTATGACCGCTGTCTTGGTTATTTAGTGCTGCTGTAATAGAAATACCACAAGTGGATGGCTTTAAAAAAGAGAAATTTATTCTCTCACAGACTAGTAAGCTACAAGTCCAAATTCAGGGCGCTGGCTCCAAGGGAAGGCTTTCTCTCTCTGTCGACCCTGGAGGAAGGTCCTTGTCATCAGTCTTCCCTTGGTCTGGGAACATCTCAGCCCAGGAACCTCAGGTCCAAAGGACACATTCTGCTCCTGGCACTGCTTTCTTGGTGGTATGAGGTCCCCATGTCTCTCTGCTCGCTTCTCTCTTTTATATCTCAAAAGAGATTGGCTTAAGACACTATCTAATCTTTTAGATCTCATCAATACAAATGCTGCTAATCCATTTTATTACATCACAGTGATAGGATTTACAACACATAGGGAAATTGCATCAGATGATAAAATGGTAGACAATCATACAATACTGGGAATCTTGACCTAGCCAAGTTGACAGATTTTTTTTTTGAGGTACACAATTCAATCCATGAGAATGGCTACTTTCGATCCAAGTATTCTTGAGGTCTGACCGTGGATATTGATGACAGCATTATGGATGAACTTGGGCAGAGCACAGTATTGAAGCCCTAACATGAACAGGAAGTGTAACCTGACCCTATGAATGCCAGTAAATTTCCAGTTAGTCCTTAAACTAGCCCAAGCTGGATTCGGCCTGCCTCCCCTGTGCAGGAGGGCCAGCTGTGATCACTAATTAACCTCAACAGAGGACACAGCAACAGGTGGAATGAATCAGAAGAAAAATCATCACCCAGGCCCTATTCTGAAGCGAGAGGTCTGACAAGAACAGGGTCACCTCCAGTTTCCTGGCCACTTTCTAGAATTTTCCCTCCCCAGTACTCTGCGAAGCCAGCACCTTGCTGCTCAGATCACATACAAGCCCTGTTTCCCCATAGCTCAAGGAGTCAGATCTGAGGAACTTCCTCTCAGCTCCTTGCTCTGCACATTGCTATAAAGTTACTTTCTCTTTCTCAAAGATTGGTGTCTGGATTATTGGCAGGTCTGAGCGTGCCAGACAGAACTCACCTTCTAGGATTTGGTAACAAAAGTATTTTTGTTTGTGAGCTGAGCACAGAGGAGCTTGAATGTCACTCTTAGGCACACAGTCGCCAATGTATTTTCTTAACATTAGGCTTCAGCACCGTTGTGGCTGACTGGCTGTGAGTAACTGGTTCAACACACCTTTTTTGACCAGGTTCAGAATTTTGTCTTAGAGCAAAAGGTATATTTCTATCTTTCAAGTACAAAGACTAGGTTCAGACGGAAGGCCAAAGATCAGCCTTATAGACTCTGAGTTTCTTGGGCATTGTTATGGACTGAGTTTACAAAAATATGTGTTATAAATCCTAACCTTGATGCCTGTGGCTATAATCCCTTTTGGGAATGAGTTGTCTTTGTTATGTTAATGAGACAGGATTAGTGTAAGGTGCATTTTGAGTCAATCTCTTTTGAGATGAAAAGAGATTAAATAATGAGCAGAGGAAAGATGGGGTAAGATAGATGCCAAGACACATGGAGATCTCCAAGGAACCAGGAAGCGGATGAAGAAACAAGGACCTTCCTCCAGAGCTGATAGAGAAAGCCTTCCCTTAGAGCTAGAGCTGTGAATTCAGACTTAGCTTCCTAACCTGTGAGAAAATAAATTTCTGTTTGTTCAACCATCCACTTGTGGTATTTCTGTTACAGCAGTACTAGATGATTAAGACAGGCATCATCTTTGAAAATGTTGACAACTCCCTGTAGTAAGTAGTTCTTACTATTACAAGAGCCTCCTAAAGAAAATTGTCAAGACATTCCTTGTCTAATGACGCAATCCTTTCAAGGTATGGCTGTGCTATCTCTGTTTATATTCATGTGGAACTTGCTCCAGGAAGGAGTCACATCACTTCCAGTAACAACCAACTTTGTCATTGTATTGCTCTTGAATATATGGTCATCCCAAAACTTTGAAAAAAAACTTGAGAGAAAATATTCTGCAAAGTAATTTAATGAGTTACAGATTATCAATCCTGTAATAACAGTGAACTTTTAAGTGTTGCTACAAATGCAGTAGGAGACATTTTGCTTTGAGCCTCCTAACCAAAAAAAGGCCTTTGGATTTCACTGTTATATAAGTAAGTGGAATTATTTTGATGTCAGGAATTGTTCAATGGAGACTTTCTGAACTTCATTCTAAACATAAACTGTTAGTGACATGCTCCTTAATTAAAAGAATTAGAAATAACATGGTAGTGAGTCATTGGGCTTGTATTTCTTTTGTAAAAATGTGTTGGAATTTTCAAAACTTATGTAAATAATCTGGGCTATTTCTGAATCCAGACTGGATTATTCTAATAACATTACAGAGGACACATGCAGGTAATTAAGCATCCCTAGACCCCCCCCAAAAAAGCTTGAGCAAAATTAGAAAAGTTTAAAAATAATTCAATAAGTCATCTGGAGAAAAAGCCCAGAGGTTGGGTCTCTGTGGCTAGAATTTTTTAAACACTGAGCAGTCCAATGTGGATTGGGCTATGGTCTCAGGGAGTCATGACTAGAAAGTCATAATTTTGAAAAAGCTAACATCCAAACAATTGAAAAAGACAGCTTTAACCGAAGGGGGGTGAGAGGATGGGAGCTAGAAAAAGGAGTTGGGGGAAGGAGTGTCATGAAGAAGCACACTGAGGAGCATGCTCCCACATTAGACTACCATAGCTCTGGGACCATCATGGCCAGTGAACTACCAAGCTCTGTTTTTCAGCTAAGCATGGAACTTCATGATGAGTTTGATGTCCAAGGGGAAATAATTCATTTATTTGTCCATTTGTGTATTTCCCTTGGTGAGTAGAGTATGTGTCTGTGTGTGTATACATACACCAGTTGCTTCAAAATTACAAGCAGTGATATGACTACTAAGAGGAGGATTCTACTACTCAATCCAATTCGGTCATACATACAAAGACGCTTTAGGAACATTGGCAATTGAGAGCCGTTATTATTATTTATAGAAAGCAAACAGCAAACAACAAGAACAGATTTCATGGTGAACAGGTCCCGCCATCCTACACGTGACCCACTTTGTAGGAGAGGATACTGCTTACATCTACAAAAGGGACTCACTTACCCTTTCCCAAAAACCAATGTCCATTCTTATGTCACCAGGAGGGCTAGCAATGGCACAGGTGTCAGCAGGTGGACAGCCAGCTGTGGTCAGGTGCTGGGTTCACGTCACCACTGCCTCAGGCTCCCGCTGGCAAATCCCCAGACTAGGTCTCCCAGGACTCTGCAGGCAACCCCTTTACTGGATGTGCTCAGGCCTCTGCAGGCAACCCCTGCTTTTTCAAGTGTTACAGCCTTCAACTGAGCCAGGGTTTCTGCCTATGCCTTCTCAGGCATACTGCCTAGGCCCCATGCCACCATCTGCTCGGCTAGCTGGTTTGGCCTGTGTAATGGTTAAGGATGTGTGTCGGATTGGCTGGCACATGATATTCAGTGGCTTGGCAATTATGATGTAGTTTGGAGTTAGGCAATGATGTAATCACCTCTGTGATAAGATCTGCTATAAGCAGCCAATCAGTCGAAATGGAGTTTCCTTGAGGATGTAGCTTACATTCAATATATATGGACTTTATGGCAAAGCTTGCTGATTTTTGCTGTACTCTGGATCCTACGTTCTGCTCGTCATCACCTGACCTTCGGATTCTTGGGACTTGAGCCAGCAGCCTACCCTCTTACCTGCCGGTCTTGGTTACCTCAGCCACCACAGCCCGTGAGCTAGCAGCCTGCTGTCTGCCCTGCTGACCTTGGGTACATCACCCCCTGTAGCTACATGAGTCAAGAGAAGCTTCCAGCCTGAAGCCTAACCGAATCTGGTACTTTCCAGCCTCTACAAATGCGTGAGCCGTTTCCTTGAGATAAATCTCTCTCTATATATATATGTGTGTGTATGTATGTTGTCGCTGTTAGGTGCCATCAAGTCAGTTCTGACTCATAGTGACCATATGCACAACAGAGCAAAACACTGCATGGTCTTGCGCCACCCTCACAGTTGCTGTTATACTTGAGCCCATTGTTGCAGCCACTGTGTCAATCCATCTCATTGAGAGTCTTCCTCTTTTTCACTGACCCTTTATTTTATTAAGCATGAAGTCTTTCTCCACAGACTGGTTCCTCCGGATAACCTGTCTAAAGTAAGTGAGAAGAATTCTTGAGATCCTTGCTTCTAAGGAGCTTTCTGGTTGTACTTCTTCCAAGACAGATTTGTTCATTCTTCTGGCAGTCCATGGTATATTCTTTGACAACATCATAATCCAAAGGTATCAATTCTTCTTCAGTCACCACCAATAGATCAAGTATCAGCTAGAGGCGAGGCTCTGGATGATTACATGTTTGGTATTTTTCTACAATTTTGTCAGAATGAGAAGTATAAGGAAGCTGGTTGGTTGGTCCTACTTTTGTCAAAGTAGTGAAAGAAAGGGTTGAGTTCAGGGCTTCAGAGTCAAAGCTCAAGCACCACATAAACCACTGAAGAGTTGCCACTTACGCCACAAAAGATAGCCTCATATGTAGTAGCAACAGAGCTGATATTGCTGAAACCAAACCCAGAGTCTTATTGTAAGACTAGCTGAATTACACCACCACTTGAATTTCCAGCATTGAAAGATGTCTGAAGTTAAAGTGAGGGCACTGACTGAGAAGAAATGGGATCCTGAAACTTGGGATGGGGATGTATGGGAAGATAATTAGGAAGCCAGGGACACTGAGCCCCTAAATTCCACTGAATTGCTCCTGACAACAGAAATATCAGCCCTGCCAGCCCATTGATAAGATTAACCGAGCTTATTTGAAGAGTCTTTCTTTGTCTGAGATATCACCTGGGGTGGCATTTGGGGTCATTGCCTGGAGCATCTCCTCAGGCAGATGCCTTACAAGACACTGCTGAATGTTTTCTAAACAATCCCGACCACCCGTTTTTGTTTCTAGACCTGTAACTCGACTTAAGTCCCAGCAAGCCTCCAAAGGCAAAGTGTGACTCAGGAGGAGGTACACTACATTCCAAAAGAACTGCTTGAGTTTTTGAATATGTACAAACAGAAACACGGGGAATATGTCTGGGAATGGCTATTAAGGGGGTGGGATAATGGTGCAAGGAACATAAAGTTGGATCAGTCTGAGTTTATTGATATGAGCTCACTAAGTGCAGATTCTTCATTCAATGTTTCCGCTCAAGGGGTTAGGAAAGTATCTAATAGTTTTTTTGGTTGGGTTGTTGAAGCATGGATTAAGTGATGGCCTACACTAAGTCAAGGTGAAGTAGCAGATCTGCCTTGGTATAGTGAAGAAGGTATCCAAAGCCTTAGGAAAATTGGCATGTTAGAGTGGATTTATCAGGTTAGATCCACAGAGCCCCACATGGAGTGCCCAGAGGACATACTTTTTACCACAGTAGTGAGGGACAAATTTGTGAAGAGAGTGCCAGCATCCTTGAGGATTGCTGTGATTGCTATTTTATGTAATTCAGAATTGACAGTGGGAACACCCCTAATCGAATTAAGACACCTAGCTACAGTGGGGCTGACTGCGCCCCATTATGGAAGGTGTAAGGTGAGGGGCATTCAATAGACAAAGACAAGGTAGGTGTGGTTACTGTAATGGACAACCAAGTCAAAGTAGTAATCAGAATAATCTGACTCATATGGATTTATGGAGTTGGCTACTTAGTCATGGTGTCCCTGGGAGTAGAATAAGTGGCAAATCTACTAAATATTTACTTGATCTGTACAAGTGGAAGAACTGTAGGTCAAATGAACAGTAGTCTAATCTGAATCACCAGAATAGTCATGGCCCCTCAATCAATCCCCAGATTTGAACCAGTTTACAGACCCACAACCCCTTGAATAAAGGAGGGGCTATGTCACCTTGAGGAAAGATCCCACTACACTGCCAAAAACTTATACTGTTAATCTATTCTCCCAGCCATCCCCAAAGTGATCTTCAGCCTTTTATGAGAGTGACTGTTCACTGGGAAAAGGAAACAATCAGACTTTTCAGGAGTTACTAGATACTGGCTCTGAACTGATGATAATTCCAGAAGACCCAAAGTGTCACTGTGGCTCACCAATCAGTGTGGGGGCATATGGAGGTCAGGTTATTAATGGAGTCTTCGCTCAGGTTCATCTCATAATGTATCCAGTGGATTCCCAAACCCATCCTGTAGTGAATGTGTAATTGGAATAGATACATTCAGCAGCTGGCAGAACTCCCACACTGGATCACTGAGAAGTGAGTAAGGGCTATTATGATAGGAAAAACCAAGTGGAAGCCATTAGAACTGCCCCTACCTAGGATACCAAAAGCAATACAGCATTTCTGGAGGGATTATAGAGATTACTGCCACCATCAAGGAGTTGAAGAAGGCAGGGGTGGTGATACCCACCTCATTCCATTCAACTTGTCTATTGGGCCTATGCAAAAAACAGATGGGTCTTGAAGAATGACAGGGGATTACTGAAAACTTAAAGAGGTGGTGACTCCAATACCAGCTGCTGTTCTGGATATGGTTTCATCGTTTTAGTAAATTAATACATCTCCTGGTACCTGGTATGCAGCTGTTGATCTGGCTTATGCCTTTTTCTCCACACCTGTTTCGAAGGACCACCAGAGTTTGTCTTCACCTGGCAAGGCCAGCAATACACCTTCACTTGCCTACCTCAGAGCTATATCAACTCTCCAGCCTTACGTCATAATTTAGTTCACAGGGACCTTGATTGCCTTCCACAAGACATCACATTGGTCCATTACATTGATGACATTATGCTGATTGGGCATAGTAAAGAAGAAGTGTCAATGACTCTGGACTTATTGGTAAAGTATTTGTGAGATAAAGGGTAGGAAATTAACCCAACCAAATTTCAGGTGCCTTCCACCTAAGTGAAATTTCTAGTGGTCCAGTGATGTGAGGAATGTCAAGATGTTCCTTCTAAAGCAAAGGATAAGTTATTGCTTCAGGCCCCTCCCACAACTAAAAAGGAGGCACAATGCCTGGTGGGTCTCTTTGTATTTTGAAGGCAACATAGCTTTCATTTGGGTGTGCTACTCCAGCCTATGTATCAAGTGATCAAAAAGCTGCTAGTTTTAATTGGAGCCCAGAATAAAAGCTGGCTCTGCAACAGGTTCAGGCTGCTGTGCAAGCCACTCTGCCACTTAAGGCCATATGATCCAGCTGATCCAATGGTGCTTGAAGTGTCAGTGGCAGGTAAAGATGCTGTTTGGATTTTGGAGCAAAGCTCTGCCATCTGCAGATAACTACTCTCCATTTAAGAAACAGGTTTTGGCTTGTTACTGGGCCTTAGTAGAGACTGCACGTTTAACCATGGGCCACCTAGTCACCATGCAGCCTGAGCTGCCCATCATGAACAGGTGTTGTCTGACCCACAAAGCCATAAAGTTGGATATGTACTCCATCATTAAATGGAAGTGGTATATATGAGATCAGGCCTGAGCAGGACCTGGAGGCAAAAGTAAGTTGAATGAGGGAAGTGGCCCAAATGCCCACGGTCTCCACTCCTGTCATCACCTATGGCTATCTCCCAGTCTGCACCTATGGCCTCATGGTGAGTTCCTTATGATCAGTTGACTGAGGGAGAGAAAGCTCATGCCTTGTTTACAGACAGTTCTGTGCGATATACAGACAGTGCTCAAAAGTGGACAGCAGCAGTACTACAGCCCCTTTCTGGGACCACCCTGAAGGACAATGGTAAAGAGAAATCTTCCCAATGCCCAGAACTTTGAGCGGTGTACCTGGTTGTTCACTTTGCTTGGAAGAAGAAATGGCCAGTTATGCAATAGTATACTGATTCATGGACAGTGGTCAATGGTTTGGCTGGATGGTCAGGGATTTGGAAGGAACATAATTGGAAAAACTGGAAACATGGAGGTATAGGGAAGAGGTATGTGGATAGGCTTCTCTGAATGGGCCAAAGAAGTGAAGATATTTGTGTCTTATGATCATCAAAGGGTGGTCTCAGCAGAAGAGGATTTTAATAATCAAGTGGATAGGATGACAAGTTCCATGGAAACCAGTCATTCTCTTTCCCCAGACACTCCTGTGATTGTTCAATGGGTTCATAAATAAAGTGACCATAGTGGCAGGAATGGAATTTATGCATGGGCTCAGCAATGTGGACTTCCACTCACTATAGCCAACTTGGCTACAACTACCACTGAGTGCCAGCATCAGAGACCAACACTGAGACCCCAATATGGCACCATTCTTTGAGGTGATCAGCAGTAACCTGGCAGCAGGTGGATTACATTGGACTATGTCTATCATAGAAAGGGCACTTTTTTTTTTTTACTGGAATAGACACACTTACTCTGGATAGGGATTTGCCTTCCCTGCATGCCATGCTTCTGCCAAAACTACCATCTGTGGACTTACAGAATGCCTTATCCATCATAATGGTTATCTCACGTAGCATCGCCTCAGTTCAAGGGACTCACTTCACAGCAAATGAAGTGCAGCAATGGAACCATGCTCATGGAATTCACTGGTCTTACCATGTTTCCCCATCGTCCTGAAGCAGCTGACTTGATAGAACAATGGAATGGCCTTCTAAAGACACAATTACTGTGCCAGCTATGTGGCAATACCTTGCAGGGTTGGAGCAGTGTTCCCCAGGGGGCTGTGTATGCTCTAAAACAGTGTTCTTTCTCCCATAGCCAGTATTCATGGGTCCAGGAATCAAGGGGTGGAAATGGGAGTGACACCACTATTACCCCTAGTAATCCACTTGCAAAATTTTTGCTTACTGTCCCCATTACACTATTCTCTCCAGGTCTAGAGATCTTAGTTCCAAAGAGAGGAATGCTACCATCTGGAGACACATCACTAATTCCATTGAACTGGAAGTTAAGAATGCCACCTGGCCACTTTGGGCTCTTATGCCTCTGGATGAACAGGTAAAGAAGGGAATTTACCATACTGGCTGGTGTGATTGATCCTGATTACCAAGAGGAAATCGGATCGATACTATGTAATGGAGGAAAAGAAGAATATGTCTGGAATTCAGGAGATCCCTTAGGGCATCTCTTAGTACTACCATGCCTTGCGATTTAAGTTAATGCGAAACTACAGCAACCCAAATCTGACATGACTACTAATGGCCCAGACCCTTCAGGAATGAAGGTTTGGGTCACCCACCAGACAAAGAACCACGACCATATGAGGTACTTGCTGAATGCAAAGGGAATATGGAATGGGTGGAAGAAGAAGGTAGTTCTAAATACCAGTTACGGCCACATGACCAGTTGCAGAAATGAGGACTGTAATTGTTGAGTATTTCTTCTTTGTATGTGTGCATCAATTATTTTTGTTTTCTTCGCTTATAAAATATAAGACGTAAACAGGGCTAGTGTGTTTTTGGTTGTATGCATGTTAGTTGTATCATGTTAGGCACAAGTATGTCTTTATAATTGTTTTTACTTAGAGATTATGAATAGTTTAAGGAGGTGTGTACACCTGCTAAGTTGACTATGATGGTTAAGGTTGTGTGTCAACTTGACTGGGCCATGATTCTCAGTGGTTTGGCAGTTATGTAATGATGTGATCACCTCCTTGTGAGATTTACTATGAGTAGTCAATCAGTTGAAAGGGAGTTTCCTTTGGGATGTGGCCTGCATCCAATATATATGGACTTTCTGGCAAAGTTTGCTGGCTTTTGCTCTGCTCTGACTCTTGCATTCAGCTAGTCATCATCTAACCTCTGGTTCTTGGGGCTTGAGCTGGCGGCCTGCTTTCTTACCTACATAGCTTGTGTTCACAAGCCTTTGCAGCCTGTGAGCCTGCTGTCTGACCTGTCATTCTTGGGTTCATCGGTCCCTGCAGCTATATATATATATATATATATATATATATATATATATATATATATATATATATATATATATATATTCACTGGTTTTGCTTCTCTAGAGAGCCAAGCCTAAGACAGGCTGGTAGTGCTACTGCTACTCCTGCCGCAGCTACAGGCTACCAGTCTCATGGCTCTCACCACTCACGCTGCCTCTCTCTACTCCGTGGGCCAACCTTGGCCACTGCCACCGTCTGCTCCACCATTTCTCAGTCTTCGGTGTTATGGTATCAGTGTTAAGTCTCTTACTGGTATTACAGCTCTTTTGCCCTGGTCTAGGCATTTCTCAGAACAGAGACCCCCAAGTCCAAACGACATGATCCTCTGCAGGCTCATGGATTAGGAGGTCCAAAAAAAAAACTGTAAGATTGGCTGCTTATAGAGGAAAACTCCTTGTTAACTTTAAAGGCATGGCTTTCCTGGCAGGATCACAAACTGACCAATCCTTTAGGTGGGTTACAAACCTACAATCCTCTTAGATGACTGCAAGCTGCTTAGGCAGATGGCAAACCAACCAATCCTCTCAGGTAGATTGCAGCCCAACCAACCATTTTAGAAAACTGCAAACCCAGGGCTAGAAAGCCCACATAAGAGAAACTCATTGTATCACAGTAAGATTCTGCTCTCTGGTCAGAACTAAACTGCTGTTAATGAAACTAAACCCCTATTGTTTGAAATGTCTCTGGAGTGTCTGAAGGGACACGTGATTGCTTGTACTCCTCACAGTTCAATGTGGAGGCCCATCAGGAAATAGCTGGTACCGGAGTTAGAAAGTGATCACTGTCTGTTCGGTGCTCCCAGTCTATATGGGAGTACCAGGATCAAAGTGATGAGAGGATTCTTGTAGGCAGTAACGTTTTTAAATGCACTTGCCTATTTAATAGGATGATACTGTTATTTGTAAGACATTTAATAACATTTTAAATTATGCACGATTGCTTTTAGTGCTAAGTGGTTACTAAGAAGAGGCCTCCGGTAACAAGATTTCCAGAGTGTGCAATGACCATTGCCAAAGTTTAAAGAGTGAGCCACTCACTCATGGTCCCTCATATTCTTCAGTGCTATAGGTTAACTGTGAGGGATATACAGGAAAATGTGTTACTTTTAAAAAGGACCTAATCAATGTATGGTGGCACCAAAACAGAAGGGAAAAAAGGACACTGCATAACCTGTATAAAGCTGATGCCTACACGTAAGACAGTTCCAGAAGTCATATTTTCAAACAGGTTGGATGTAGAGATCAGCTTGCAAGATATGATTATGACAAATTGCTGCTGAGAGAATCCAGGCAAATGCTTGCGAGATTAGACTTCACACTTTTGTCAGAGTTAAGAATTCATTCTCTAAGAAACTAAACAACTCATGTTGGAGGCCTGGGCTGGTTATGTAGACATCCACTGATGCTTGCTTTCAACAGAATTCCAAAGAGATTACAAGGAATACTTACATTAACTATTCACTGAGTAATATTACCACTATGACTATTAGAGAAATTAATTGCTGTTATTTCTAAACCAGTCTAAGGATAGTACACCATTGATTTGGAATTAGGATTAGATCGTCAGAAGCATCTTTGCAATTAAGTTCCACAAAACTGTAGAGATAATTCTGAAGCAACACGTATTTGTAAAACAGCTCTTGAAAAGCCACTGAAAGTGTTTGAAATTTCTAAACTACTGACACTGAATTTTAGTGATAAATTCTAGAGTTGTGGAGACTCCTGCCTGTAATAGGCCTTGCACCTTGCTCTGTAGGAAAAGGGTGACATCTGTTAAAATGGTTCAAGAAAACAGTGTTTCAGTGGGCATGGTCACCAGATAAAGAGGCATCCCTTATGTGATGTATTCTTATTGCTTGGGTTACACGAGTACATGAAGGACTAATCTTGCATTTTGTTATCCTGGGGCTATTACGTTTCTACTAATAGAACTGATATTGCTTCTAAGCGTTATTAATTTTAAGGTGGGAATGAAACAAACAGGTGGAGCTCAAGCTAAACGGCCTCCAAGTCTGAGACACCTAAGAAGTATGTAAACCACATAGCTCACAGCTGACTGCTCAGTCTCATTACCACTATGTTAAGAATTGTTTGAAAGAATTTCCATTTTACCCATTAGACTATAATTACACAATGTATTTTTTTAATTGGCCAAAGACATCCTATTTATATACTAAGTGTATGACTAACATAAATTAGTGGATGTTAATAACAATTTTAACTGTTTATCAGTTATCACTACTTAGTAAAACAAACTGATGACAATTGGATTTTAAAAATAACACCCAGATCGGTGACTTTAAGAAGCATCATTAAGTCAAATGCTTTTTTATAACCTCCAAGGATATCTATTAATCTATATCTAAATCTTAAAGGATTATAGCTGTTTTAGGCCTAACTTCAAAATGAAGTTTGGTGGTTTAAAAAGGCCAGTTTTGAATATTTTGATCAAAGATTCTATAGAAGAATCCCGATCAAAAGGGGGGAAATGAAAAAAAAATTTCAAATTCTCACAGAATCCAGACTTTCTGGAGCCCTGGAGGCTGGACCTGAACATATTTCCCTAAAAAAATTTTTATACCTTAAATCAAAAATATTTCCTGATATCTACTTAAAACCAACCATTTAGCTTAACTATTAAAGCATATTTGCCTTGAGCATTATGCAGTCTTTAAGATCTATGCGGAATCAAATTGACAACTCAAAATGTTAGATAGGAACCTTAAGGGGTAGTGAGTTTGTGTTAATGGGGGAGGAGCAATTCAGAAATGGAGGGTGAGAATGGCTGCACCGCTCAAAGAACTTAATCAGTGTTACTGAGCTGTACATGGAGAGAGTGAATTGGTGTTACGTTCTGCGGTGTATTCTCAATTAAAAAAAAAAAAAAAAAGCCACAGTTGTTTTTTTTGCAGCTGCTCACACCCATTGGTGGTAGAACAGACGTGGTTTCCAAGCCTTAAATTTCTGTTGTCACTTCTTGGAATGCTCCTGCCACAATGTAAGACAACCGGGCTCTTTTGGAAGCAATGTGAAGAAGGCGTCCCTGTTGGCACTTACCTAACTACCAGATGCGCAAGGAGGGCATTTTGGATCATCCAGTTCCAGTGGAGCCAACAAATGACTGCAGCCATTGGGCTACTGCAAGGGAGAGTAGCTGAAGAACCACCCTCGAGCCCGGCCCAATTGCAGTCATGAGCAAAGAAATGGTTAATTTAAGCCAAGTTTTGCACTGATCGGTAAGACAGCAATATATACATACCTAATATAGAAATTGGTGTACAAAACTCAGAACATGTGGTATTGCCCCACCAAGGCTAGAAGCGTGAGATTGGAAAAGGGGAGAAACTGTTACTAAAAATGGGAAGATGGTGGCTCATGTTTTGTAGTAGCTACTCAATCAGCAAAATTACCAAATTTGTCAATCTGGTTAATATTTCCAGGAAATGTTCAAAGTGTCAACTGGCTTGAAGCACAGGAAGAGAGATTATCTAGAGAAGAAGCTGTTGAGTTGGCAAGCAGAATTCAGCAGAAATAAGGGAGACCAGGACCTGCTGCGTTGGGCTCAGTCTCTCTGGCAAGCTAAGGACTCACAAAGTAATAAATTGTTTCAGGCTTCTGCTCAAATCAAGAGTGTGTCTGTTTTGCTCTTTACCAAGACTTCAAAAGGATTTAAGTCAGTACTTAATAAACCCTATTAGCTAGACCTTGTAAGGCCTTCTAAGAATCGCGTTTTCTTACAGCACTCTAGCACTACAGAAACCTCTCTCTGAATTACGGTTTTAAAGAGCATATGTTGAATTCCAATCAGATTTATAGGAATAGGAAGCCCACAAAGTTTTCAAGGGAGTTGTACTATGCTAAACTAAAATGGCTCAAAATGAAAAGCCTCCGGCTCCCAACTTTGAATAAGCAGCTTCTTCAAAGAACTCGAGGCAAATACTGGAGTCTTAATTGCCAGCAAATGCACAGCTCTCAGACCCTATTCATTCTCTCAGGCTCATGTCTGAAGAGTACCATTGACAGGAACTATTTATTCTGACCACTGGAGAAAATCAGGCCATTCATTTTACTACTAACCAGAAGACCACTACGCTAGAACTCAGGAGCCATCAATTCAACTCTCAGCTTAGCTCCTGATCGCTCTGCGTCTGCTTTCTTATCTTGAAAAGGGCTAGGTCAGGTAATTTTTAAGATCTTAAATAGGTTTAAATTAGAATTCTAGAACCAATTTCTTTTCCAGGTCCTGGATTCAGGGCACAGGAAAGGGTTAAAAATAAAGTTTGAAACCAGCTTTTAATGTCGACTTTTGAAAATGAGAGGACAGTTAATCTGTTGATGGACATTTAGGTTGCTTTTACCTTCTGGCTGTTGTAAACAGTGCTGCAATGAACATCAGAAGTTGTTTCTATTCCTGCTTTCAATTCTTCCGGATATATTCTTGAGTGGAACTGCTGGACCGTGTTTAGTGTTTTGAGGAAGCGATGGTTTTCCACAGCTGCCATACCATTTTACAACCCCAACAGTGGATGAGGGTCCAATTGCTCCACAACAGCTGTCCCCTTCCAGACCCCCAAGTCCTAGCCATTTCAGTAGGGGTGGTTTCTCATTGTAGTTTTGATTTGCATTTCCCTAATGATTAATGGGGGCCCTGGTGGCACAGTGGTTAAGCATTTGGCTGTTAATCAAAAGGTCGGCAGTTCAAATCCACCAGCCGCTCCTTGGAAACACCATGGGGACAGTTCTACTCTGTCCTATAGAGTTGCTATTAGTTGAAACTGACTCAACGGCAGTGTCTGGCTTTTTTTTTAATGACTGATGAGTTTTGGTGGTGCAGTGGTTAAGAGCTCAGCTGCTAACCAAAAGGTTGGCAGTTCAAATCCACCAGCTGCTCCTTGGAAATCCTATGGGGCAGTTTTACTCTGTCCTATAGGGTCCCTTATGATGTAACTGAAGTGGTATTTTCAATTGCATCACATGCTTGTGAAAGCTGGACAATGAACAAAGAAAACCGAAGACGACTTGACACCTTTGAATTGTGGTCTTGGCGAAGAATATTGAATATACCATGGACTGCCAAAAGAACAACCAAATCTGTCTTGGAAGAAGTACAACCAGAATGCTCCTTAGAAGCAAGGATGGCGAGACTGCATCTTACATACTTTGGACATGTTGTCAGGAGGGATCAGTCCCTGGAGAAGGACATCATGCTTGGTAAAGTAGAGGGTCAGCAGAAAAAAGGAAGACCCTCAACAAGGTGGATTGACATGGTGGCTCCAACAGTGGGCTCAAGCATAACAATGATTTTAAGGATGGTGCAGGACGGGGCAGTGTTTTGTTCTGTTGTGCATAGGGTCACCATGACTCAGAACCGACTCGACAGCACCTAACAACAACAACAACACAGGGTCAGTATGAGTCAGAATCCACTCGATGGTTAATGGTAATGACTAATGCAGACATACATGAAATGGGATATAATCAGCCATAAAGAAAAATGAAGTCCTAATATTGCTACAACATGGGTAAACCTTGAAAAAAATGCTGAGTGAAACATGAGTCACAACAGGACAAATATTGTATGATCACATGAAATACCCAGAACAGACAAATATAGAGACCAAAAGTTAATTCATGAATACCAGCGGTGGAAAGGAGGAGAGAATGGGGAGTTACTGGATAGGGGGCACTGAGCTTCTGTTAAGACTGATGGAAAAATCTGGAAATAGGATGGTTGTACAGTATGATGAACTTATGTTAACATTACCTAATCATGTTAACAATTATGTTAACATTACCCAATTGTATATGTAAAAAATGTTGAAATAGCAAATATTGTTTTATATATATAAATGTATATATGTGTGTACATATATATATATATATATATATATAAAACACATGCACAAAAGGGACAAGAACAAAGATTGTCAGACATTTGAGTATGGATTCCAAAGTGAAACATTAAGACCAAATATAATTAGAGAAATGAATACACAGGATTCATGAAAACGTAATCAGCACTCTTGGAAATTAAAATCATGACTACCAACATAAAAAAAGAACAATGAAATGGTCAAAAAGAAACATTGAGGAAACTTCCAGAGAAAAAGAATGGAGGCCTACCAGGATTAACACTGGGTAAGAGTTTGAGAGAGGTGAGAGAAAACAGAATGTATTTTTCTCCTAGTGGCATTGTCTGTAAGAGTTCACTGGGGCTTGGGGTGGGGAACTGCACAGCATCATGTTGTTTTATTATACCAGGACTACGAAAAAGCTTCTAAAATTTCCTGGGGACCAATGGGAGTGTACAAAAGAACACAAAACGGAAGGGCACAAGATTTCTTAACAGAAGACAATGGAACGGCTGCAAAATTCTGTATATGATTAAACTATCAATCAAGTGAGATCCTATTACATTTACAGATATGTAATCACTCATGAAATTTATCAAGTAAAACGATGATGCAAAGTTGATTTACAAAGAAATAGCACTATAGCCTATAGTTTAGTGCAACAGATAAAAATAGCTAAAAAGAGAAAACAGTGGCCTCTAAGGGAGCAGAATTATGGAATAGGGCGGAGGCTTTGGGGCATACCGTTAAAATCATTATTAGTATTTTTTTAATCATGTTTATGTTTTACACTTTGATGACTTTTTTAAAATCAATAAAAATTTATTTTTCCTCATTCTGTTCTTACGTCCAGGTACCTTTGCCAAAATAAATAAAACTATATAATTCAAGTATGCTTAAAGTTTACTTGAAGTACAATGAAATTTAAATATTCATTCGAGTAATAAAGAAACTTCCATTTATTTCTAGCAGAGTCCAAACTCCGAAGCTCACAGGATGCAACTGCCTTCAACTACCCAAAAAGTGCAAACAATGAGTTTAGATTTCCAGTTTCATTTTTTTTGACATAGAAAATCATTTCATTTTTTTGTTTTGTAAAGGTATACATGAAAAGTGATAGGGTTGTTACAAAACAGGATATAAGAAAAATTATAAGCAACAAAACGCAACATCAATGAGCAATACTAACGAGAGGGGGGATTTGATGCCATGGGCCAGCACAGCACAATGACCACACGGTACGTTTCAGGGCCAGAAACTGTCAAAATGGCTCATCTGGCAGATTCATTTAGACCCAACCAAACCTGCTTAAAAAAACCACTCTGGAAATTTATTGCTTTTGTATGCTCTGCATAAAGATGTCATCATGGAAGGATTAAATAGAAACATGTGAAATCGTTTGTTCATTTATTCAGGAATATGTTGTCAGTTTGCTATACACTATGCTGTTTATTCCACTGTCTGTACTGCTAGATATACATATTTAAAAAAATACTTCACTTATTTTTGTGAAGAAATTATTTTCTGAAAAAAGAATCAACAAACCTGAAATAAGTCTCACCCAACTCAACTAATTTAAATACTCTTGCTCAGTGGCGTCTTCTCTACAGATCTAGTTTACACAATTCTATCGTAATTAACACTGCTTTACCCTGGGGTACATAGTATATAAAGAACAGTTTTGAAATAAACATGTTTCTCTTTGATATGATACAGAACAATTTTTTCACACTTCTCAGCAGTCACTCAAATTTATTGAAAATGTATTCTTTAAAAGGCACACACATTTACAGGTTCAAATCTTTATTGTTTTAAAATTCTACATGTCTTTTACAATACAACACTTTGTTATTTAAATGATCTCTATATGGTTAATGTACAATGAATATCTTTTTTCTGAAACTCAACCATGAATTACGATTTCATCAATATGATTATTCTAAACAGAGTAATAAAGAAGATGGGAAGATTTGAGTGCTTCATTTGAAACTGTCTGGCACAGACTCTTCCCTTTAGAACCCAGATGACCAATCACTGAAAAGTGCTTTTAAAGATTGCTGATAATTTATGGCTGATCTTAAAAATCAGTCAATCAAATTACCGAGTTCCTTTTTCCTTGAAACATCAAAGGGCATTTAAAAAAATAAATGAAACAATTTGCTTTAGTAATCTACAGAGGCAAACTCAAAAGTATGATTATCTGCATGCAATAATACTCCTCTTTAAATAGTTTTAAAGAATTTACACATTTTATAAAGAATGTGTTAAACAGTGCAAGTATCTGATACTGATTTCACAAAAGGACAAATGCTGGTAATAATAACTAACATTTAACACCTAAGTTTAAGCTAATGTATACTTAACAGGCAATTAATATGGCTAATTATAAGCCACAATGCACAGGGTATGTATGCCCTTTGAGAAAATGAACTAGTTTGGTCCTCATTTCTAGAGTTATCTGGGTAAAAAAACAAAAACAAAACCATTTTAATTCAGCCAAGGGTTTCAATGAATTTATTGTTCCTAAAATGAAGCCAGTTAAAAAGTCAATGTTGTACACCAATGGAGAGTATTGTCACGCTGACTCTGTATAAAAAGACGGCCTGCTGTTTTTTGGAGTGATGAGTGAGCACTATAGGACAGATCAGAAAAATGTCACAGAATGTTATTACTGTCTTCTATAAATTATACTTTCTTATTCCAGGACACTGCTTTCACTCTATAGAACTTTGTCCCCAAAGGAACTTTAAATCTGTTTTGTGCCTAGAAAGGAAAGAAAAGAGGGAATCACTTAAATGACTAAACCAAGTTACACAAGTCACCTTCTGTCACACTACGAATAGCTGGGGTAGTGAGGAGACTTTGTTCAACTACACAAAACTCATGCCCCGTCAGCTGAGCGTATTTTCAGTCACTATTACTGATGGAAGAAAAAGTTGGTAATCATGGCTAAAATGTATGAATTTTAGTACAACGTGAGCCTTATGTGATTACTTCAAGTATCAAACCTCAGTAACACACCGTTTGAAGTTATCTTAGTGTTTTGCAGCACTAAGGCCCAAAATTAGAGTCAGGCAGGAAGAATGCACAGTCGATCTCACTAATTCTATAGCACTGATATTGCTGACATTACTATCAGGTGTATTTTTAGTTATCAAATTTTTTCACATTTCACTCTTCACTGGGGGTAGGGTATAATAATAAAAAGACATCAAGTCTTCCTATAAAAAAAAATTCACCTTGAGCCACCAGTTATGCAATGCTCTTCTGCATATGAAAACACCAGCTAGAGAAGAGAAAATCTGTAGTAGCGATTTTTCTTATAGGGATGGATTGTGGAGAATTTATTCTGATGTCTACAAATAGCACAAACACTTAAAAAATCGTTGGTTCAAACTCACCCTCATTAAAATTAAGCTCACACTGAAGTGAAAGGCTAAGTACAGCGCTAGCGCCAACTCCTAATTAAAGCAGCATGAGTCTCTTTCTGTAACTGCTAAATTCTTATCATATATGGTGGCAGCTGTTTTACCTTCTTGGCTTGACAGTATTCCTTTTCCATTACTTTTCCAAGTACCCAGGGTCTTCTAGATGCACCTGAAGCTGATAAATCAAACTGTTAATTTCTTTTTGAAGGTAAGGTTATTATTATTTATGTAAACGTAACAGCCAGTGTTAAAACAGACTCCTGAGGTTCACAGGAGCGAAAGAATACATGTAACTCCTGAAACTTGTGAAATATGTGCCAATTTATAAAATAAAACAAAATCCATGTTACTTTTCAAATAGCAACCTATGGCTTTTGTTACTCACTAACGAAATATAGATGGCGTATCAAATCACAGAACTGAGTTCAAGAAATGCTAATAATCTAAGTATAAATCAAGAACAAAGAAATCTAGGAATTCTAAGCTAACTCAGTAGTGCCATCTACTGAAAGATCTAACAAAGTTGACCTTTCTCTTATCTGAAAACAAAGTTATGTAGATAAAACTTATTTTTTTCTTGGTTCAAAGTAAAGCATGATTGTTTGGGAGTCACTGTTCGAAACAAAAGTCCTCAACGGTAGGAACAGCTCCATTTACACGTTTGTACTCCACAGTGCCTGGCAGAGTTAAAACCCGATTCCGACTCTAACTCACGGTGACCCTACAGCACAGAGTAGACAGAACTGCCCCATAGGGTGTCCAAGGCTGTAATCTTTATGGACCCACACTGCCACATCTTTCTCCTGTGGAATGGCTGGTGGGTCTGAACCACCAACCTTTCTTTCAGCAGCCAAGCACTTAATCATTGCGGCACCAAGGCTCCATTGTGAACAGAGCTGTTGTTCAGTGGCTACCTAGTGGGATCTAAGAACCAAGAAAGTCTGGAAGGGCAGTACTTGTGTGGAAAGGAGATGGAGAATGTGTGTGTTGAGGGGGGTGGGGGGAGGCAAAATGAGAAGCTGTGTGATAAGCTTTTTAAATTCATCAGAAGAAGTTGCCATGAAAAAGTTGATTCTAAAAGCGCTTGGCCAATAAATTATTCTGTTTAGGCCAAAGCCTCTGCAATTCCAACAGAAGCCATAATCAATCTTTATTCCATAAAAATCTTTTAGCAAGATACAAATTCAAGACATCCTGAATAAATTATTTTTCATGTCAGAACTGAACGTATACCAATACTGTTACGTGATAGAAAGATAAAAGCCCTTGGACCACAGGATATGAAAAATACTCTCAACAGTGAAATAGCACTTCACAGCCAGTTCATAACGACTGAAAGGGGTCATCTAGAATGAAGTGCTTGCTGACACCTGGGAAGTAACGTATTCAGTTATGAGTCTCACTATCACAGGAATAGAAACACTCTGGTAATCCACACACCCCTAGCGCAACACTACAGGGTTAGCACTCTCCCAACTGGGATCCTCTGGTTTGAATTCCTTAAAGAAAAAAAGTTTCATGGTTAAGTAAAACCATAAAATAAAGTGTCTGAGAAACACTGACCCACTCATGCGTGAACACCTCAGCTTGGGCAGTGTGACCAATTACTATGCTTTCTCTTTGAATTCCATAAAGAGTGGAGAAATAAATAAGAGACATTTATATCCAATATATTTAAATAAAGCTTACTGCCATTTAAGACAAAAGTATTGAATAGATTAATGAAAACCAAGGTAGGAACACAGGATGATAAATAGGATGGAAAGAACATGTTATAATTTATTAAAAGAACTAATAATTTTGACTTAATGTAATTGTGCTACTGCTAGGGTATGAAACATCTGAATCAATTACACACTATTCTGTTCAATAGACTGATTACATGAACTATAATCTTAATTTTCAAATGTCAATGGAATCCATTAACAAAGCTGGGTAATACAGATTTTAGATAAAAAACAAAACGGATTAAGTAGCATTTCCTGCTAGAGAACTAATTCTGATGTAATTAGACAATGGAAAGAAACAATCTTAGGAATGTGACACTTACCACCCTCACCTGGTTTGAGGTCCAGGCCAGGCAGAGATTCTGAATGCAGAAAGTATAAGGTAGGACTAACAGTAAATAACACGTAATTGTCATGGCGTTCATCTAGGATGATGAGTACCAAATCTCCCACCTGAAAACTGAATAAAGTAATGTAATTTTATTATATAGAAGAGTGGCCATCACCCTACTCTGGAAAATTAAGGATATAGTCTACAACGCTCAACCACACCGCCAAGTGTTAACGCCGCATTAACTTCCACGTTTAGATGATGTCCTTGTGGCCTTCTGCGCAGCCTCCCCGTGGGAATGCTTCAGCATGCACAACAGACGTTGCCAGGATGATACCAGCAACCGTCAGAGGTCAAGTTTCCTGAGGCAAATTTCCAATACTATCTAACATTTAAAAAGAGAAAAAAAGAAAAACACCTGCTTGGATGAGGAGGAAAATAAGCACCTATTATATTTCATCCAGTAATAGGATGATTATAGTCCTAAATCTTTTATTTTACAAAAAGAAATCTAAGTTTCACTGAGACTTCAGAGATAGTGAAGTTATATGCAGTCACAGTGGCAAATAAAGAGCTGGAACCCACTTCTCCAAGCTCCACTCAGTGCTCTTTACCATGAGAGAGCTTGACAGGGTGTAAACAAGATAATGAATTATCACTGGTTGAGGGTATAGGCCTGAAAGAAATGAGCAAGGAAAGAAAGAAGTAGGTACAACTGCTTGCATGCTCTAAGTGGTTGTCTATCTCTTCAGTACCCTTAGAAATGTGTTCAAAACATATTCAGTAGGCTGGGAAAGTTAATCTTAGATTTCCTCGTTGTCATGATCATTTAATTCAGTAGGTCCCATACCTGATAAATCATCACATCAAAGGCAGCTGGGGAGGCTTTTAAAAGTGAACAGTCTTATATTCATTCATCATCTGATAAATACAGCTTACTGACTTACTATGTGGCAGGCACTGTTCTGGCTGAATATCAAAACGTATTATCTCAAAAAGGGGAGACAGGGGCTCTCTGAAGCAATGTCATTTAAGCTCATCTCTCTCTAACCTCTGCAAGACTACAGACTACCCATTCATTTGACACACAGCTGTTACAACAGATGCCACCCAGCCCTTTCAAATTACTGAGAAAAGATAAAGTTATAATGAGATGTCAGAGCCCAGTGACCATGAGGTACCTCACAGCCAAAAATTGAGTCAACAAACCTATTATAAATAAAACAGCTTTAAAAAATATTTACAGTTCAGTGATTTCTGGATCCATCTTGTCAGGAGCCCTGCTGACGTGCTGGTTAAGCGTTTGGCTGCTAACCAAAAGGTCAGCAGTTCGAATCTACCAGCCACTCTTTGGAAACCCTATGGGGCAGTTCTCTACTCTGTCCCATAGGGCTGCTAGGAGTTGAAATTGATTTGATGGCAATGGGTTTTTTTTTATTGGTTGTCAGGTATAGGAGAGTGACACTGTTAACAATGCTTTTCTTTACTATTCCAGAGACCCTCATTTCAAATAACACAAGCCAAAGAATAATAATGTTATGGGTTAGTTTGGCCCAGGAAGACTGACTACTAAATCATTTAGCTAGTAAATTTAATAGTGTATTATGAATTTGTAGCATGTCAATGAAGTCTGAAAAAGAAAATGAGGAAATACTATAACTTTAAAACAAATTAAGACCCTCCAAATTAAAAATGAAAACCGCTAAGGGGATGAGATTTAAAAGAGTTAAATTTAGAAATTTAACTAGGGTCAGAAAGGTTCCAAGAATATTTATGTGTGAACTAAGATGTAATAGGAACATTTTAAAACGTAATCCTAACATTTCCAGAATAATAATATAGAACCTTCATTTTCCAATTAAAAAAACTGTAGTACTACTGAGTAAAAAAAAAAAAAATTAATTCAATGAACTTGGATCAGAAGGCTTTTAGCCACTGAAATACATTTGTCTTAATCAACAAATACTATTTAATACTTTTTTCCTACAAGAAAACCCTAGGTATAAATAAAATACTTACTCTCGAATGGCTATTTTTTCAGAATGCCTTGAAGATACTGAAGACATGCTCTGAGACATCTTAAAAAAAAAAAAAGTTCATAAAGCTTATAAAATTAGAGCACCATTTTTTTTTAAGTAGGTCCACACTACAAACATTTCTTTTGAATATGCTACACACAATTAAGGCTGTATCACAGCTTTTAAGAGCCCAAACTTCTTCATTATTTATTTTCATTAACGCAATTCTATTACTTTAACAATCAGTTTCACCTGACAAATTTATCTACATTTTTTCTTATGTTACTTAATCAAAGCTGGTTGGATGAAAAACTGAATCTAGAACTGCATTTAATTTATAATTACAAATTTAATCTATAAAAATCAGTAATAACACAGAGAAAGAGACGGAAATCTTTAGATAAGAACTGCAAAACTCTAGCACACAGATTTTCAAACTTCCCTGGTAGAAAAAAATCCTTAAAAAAACCTTACTAGGAAGCACAGTATCTAATCAGCAATAACAAACATTACTTTGGTTAAAATGGGCGTTGGTAAAGTCTCCTCTCTCTTATCTCCAATTCAACTCCTGAGATGCCTCAAAAAAACACCATTTTTCGTCATCACTAAATAATAAAAGATCTGATGGGCCACCTGTTTCCTCTGCTGCTGATGAGTACAGGGACTGGTACACGCTAACTGCCTAGCTGTTGCCCAGACAGCTCTGCTCTTCGAATAGGCTTCAATCCACCATCTGTCCTCACACCATCAAGAGATACATGGACACTTGTTCAAAGAACTGGACCTAGGAGAGTGGCACAAACACCAACCCTTCTCCAGCAAAGTGGGCCCAGTGCACAGTTATACAAAGCAAGGGCAGAAAAACAAAAAATAATGAATAGAAAAGCCTGTAAGTAAGCAGCACAGATTTACACTTAAATGATTTACATTCTCTCTGGGCAGGAATGGGAGACTCTTTGGATTCATTTATAAATACTCATCAAGCAGGTATTATATACTTCTTACCATTCTAGATGCTGAGACACAACACTGAACAAAACTGACAAAAATTCCTGCTAAATACAGTTTACATACGACTGAGGCTACTGCATAAAACACATGCTAAGTGGTATCTGGAATAGGCAGTTTTTCCAAGTAGTTTTGAGAAACTGTTTTCTCTACTTACAGAAATAACAATTGGCCTTAAGAGTGTATTGGTGATAAATTAATGACTAACAGTCTAATTACTGTGGAATTAATATGTGATCCATCATGTTCAAGGTACTGGAAAGCAGACAGTTCACTATGACACTTTCCTTTTTAAAAGCTTTATTCTAAACACTATCTTAATGCCTGCTCAAAAGCATTGAACACAAGCCTTAAACTGGTACCTTAAACTGATTCTATTTCCTCGTAAGCAGTATTTACTAGAAGCTGAAAAATGAAGTAATTGCTTAATTAAAGCAATTATCATTGGCTACAAGACTTGAGTTGGTCGTCCAAGTAATCAGTTAAGTTCACCGGTCAGAGTAAAGCCAAGGTAATTCAGAACACTATACAGGTTCCTGTTTTCCAGACTTCATTTTAAAAAATAAATCAAGGTTCTTTAGACTGCATCATTTTGTTGCTTTTAAAAATATCTCAGTGAGTTAGTTCATGTGGTCAGATTGATAGTCTTTTCTCACCAAAACACATTTCCTTTTATGCCAAGAAAAAAGTCTAAATTTACAGGTGATAGTCTACACCTACAGCAATGGTAAGCCCTGACCTAAGGAGCCCTGGTAGTGGGGTGGTTAAGAGCTCAGGCGCTAACCCAAAGATCAGCAGTTCGAACCCACCAGCCACTTCCTTGGCGGGAAAAGCTCACAAAAAGATTACAGCCTAGGAAACCCTATGGGGCAGTTCTACTCTGTCCTATAGGGTCATTATGTATCTTTATAATAAAATACAATGCAAATAACTAAAAAATATCAAGACCAATTTGGCAAGAAAAAAACTTACAAGTCTTTGATTTAACCGCTTATTTTCTTCTTCTTTCAACTGCAATGTCTGTGCGGGGGGGAGGGGAGAGGAGAACAGATCTGTGGTTTATTCTCATAGTTACTCAAAGAAATCCATACAGAATAATCATCATCAGACTACTGTTTGGGTTTCCTGGCAAAAAATGTTAATGGTGATATTATTTTCTATGAATCCTTTCCAACTCTTATTTACTGGCTTAAGCCAAAGGTTCTCAAACTTCAATATGAATTAGAACCATCTGTGGAACCTATAAATATGGAGGTATGTGAGATCCAATCCTAAAGACCCTGTTTTAGTAGGTTTGGCCTAAGGCGAAGAAATCCACATTTATAACATACACTTCAGGTGATTCTGAGGTAGGTGGTCACACAACCCTTTAAGAAAAAACAAAACATGCTACATTTGAAAAAAGCTATACGATTTTAATTTTGGGTATTTACTATGTTTATAGATACTACTGAAAAGACATTGTTGAAAACCTTCAACTCCTTAAGGGATAAAAATTGGTCTACGAACAAAGATTTGACAAATGTGTACAAAAGTTAGATCTTATCTGAGAGTACAACTAGAGTAAACCTCTTACGGAAAAATTTCTCCTATTCATTTCAATTAACATTTATAAAAAAAATAACTCTTTTCTTCACCATTGTTTATTTTTTAATGTTTTCATTCATTACTGTGGTATGTTGCTCCACCTTCTTTTTTAAAAATATTTTACTGTGTTTAGGTTCCCATTCAACAATTTCCACACAAGTTTTTCAGTGACATTGGTTACATTCATCACAATATGTGAACATTCTCATTTCCATTCTGGTTGTTCCGTTTCTGTTAATCTAGTTTTCCTGCCCTCTTAAATTCTCATTTTTGTTTTAAAGTAACTGTTGATAATATGGTCTCACATAAGTGATTTTTTAAAGGAGTACAGTACTTATGGGTGATAGTGATTATTTTTTGAGCCAATGTGTTATTTAGCTACAAGGTGATCTCAGGGGTTAGTTTTGGTTCAAGGTTTAAAGAGTATCTTAGGACAATAGTCTCCAGTTTCAACCAGTCCAGTAGGTCTGAGTTGTTTTTTTTTTTTTTTAACGAGTTTGAGGTTCTGTTCCACATTTCCCACCCACTCTATCAGGGTCCACACCTCTTGTGGCCATGATTAGAATGGTTGGTGGTGGTAGCCGGCTACCATCTAGCTCTTCTGCTCTCAGGGTAGATGAGGCCGTGGTTCGTGTGGACTATCTGTCCTGCAGACTAGTTTCTTCTTTGAGTCTTTGGCTACCTTCTTTCTCTTTTGCTCCAGATGAGTAAAGGCCAATAAATGTATTTTAGATGGCTGCTCAAAAGCTTTAAGACACCAGATGCTACTTTACCCAACACTAGGACGTAGAACATAGCTTTATAAACTATCATGCCAATTGACCAGGATGTCCCACGAGCCTGCAGTCCTAATCACTCAAGCCCAGAAATGTAATCCCACAAGGTATCTGGTTATGTCCGAGAAGTATCCGTAACTGTGCCTCCTATGTGCTTTAGTATATATCTGAATATATCTGCACACAATCAATAGATGCATACATATATACATATACACACACACGTATGTCTAAATATATATACACAGGTATAGTTTTTGGTTTTTGTTGTTGTTTCAAAAGTATATATACGATAGCAGTTACCAGTAGGTCTTTTTTCTTGTGTGCTTTTTAGCCACATTGCTTACCTTCGTCAAGCCGTGTGCACTTCACCCTCGTTTCGTGTTACCTTTCCCATCACCCAGCTGGAGAGCGAATACCCCTTTCCCCACTCCTCTCTGTTGTTTACTCTTATGGCCCAAGTTTTTAAAAATGTGTATTTAACATTTTTTAATGTTAAATGTATATTTAACATTTTTAAATAAACCCATAAAACTCTTATTTATAATATTCTTCTAAATTTGAACTGTTATTGAATAAATCATATTTTCTACATGTTGTTGTCGTTGTTAGATGCTGTTGAGTTGGTTCTGACTCACAGCCACCCTATAGAATGAAGCACTGCCCGGTCCTAAGCCAGACTCACAATCACTGTTATGCTTGAACCCACTGTTACAGCCACTGTGTTACTTAGTTATTTTCTACATAAGGGAATAATATTCTGTTTTATAAAGATTAGCAAATCCTGAATTGTTATTGAATAAAACCACATTTTCTATGTAATAGAATATTATTCTATTTTGTAAAGACTAGCAACCCTTTTCTCTGACAGTTTATTAATTGGTAAGTTATGACAAATGAGGGGCTTGAAATATTACTGCCAATTGTTTAGGAGCTTGAATCACAAAATGGTAAGATTTCTCAAAACTTCAATTACAAAAATAAATATAAAAGATTTAATTTATAAGCATAAACAGAAAATCTAATAAAGTATGTTTTCAGAACTAAGATTATTTAACTGCATCCCCCAAATGAACATACTACACATCGTATTTCAAAAAAAGAATTTACTTACCCGTTCTAACAGCATTATCCTCTGTTTTTCTTCAGACAACATATGGATATTTTCTCTAAAAATGAGAGAATGATTTACTTTAGTTTTATTCTTAATTTTGATGTAATAACATTTACTGGGAAATTCTATAGCTATTTAAAAAAACAAACTCCAAGACATGTGTAATTTATTTTTGCATATAACATAAAACGTAAAGCTAGCCATTCTCACACACACACACACACACACACACAAAATGGGAAATCAGTTACAAACGTCACACTCTGAGGAGCCTATCCTTTTCCAAATGGACTTCAAACGCCATATATCAATTCTCACATACCCGTGGGTTTGTTTCAAGACTAACAATTCTGCTAACACACTTGCCTGTGGATGGTTAAGAGCTATGGCTTTTAACCAAAAGGTCAGCAGTTTGAATTCACCAGACGTTCTTTGGAAACCCTATGAGGCAGCTCTACTCTGTCCTATGGGGTCGCAATGAGTCGGAATCCCTCGATGGCAACAGGTTTTTTTTTTTTTTTTAATACCAATAATACACTGAATAGTTTAATACTGTATCTTAATTGTATCTTAACATCTGGTAGGACAAACTCCATTCTCTGACCTTTTAGAAAATGTTATCAACTGTTTTTGCACATTAATTTTTCTGCATGAATTCAGCATCGAACTTACCAATTTTTATCTCTTTTATCCTGTTTGGATTTTAATTGAGTTTATATTAAATCTGTAAGCAAATCTGGTGGGAAAACATCTTTACCTTACTGTATTTTCATCCATGAACATGGCGTATCTTTCCGTGTATAACTTTCAGGCCTTTTCATATACTTCAGAAAAGTTTTATAATTTTCTTCATAAGGATTTTGCCCATTTTTTTGTTAGATTTACTCTTAACGAATTATTTCTTTAAAATTTCATCGATATTTTTGTATACATATCCAAACTGATGGTAAATATGCAAACTACTTTTTGGATACATTTATGACTTACACCCTGATGTACTCAATAGTAGTTTTAAAAGTCTATTCAAGTCTTCATGGTTTGAAAAAGTTATTATCTTGAAACGGTGACAGTGCCGTCTCTTCCTTTCCAGTTTTTATTGTTTATTTATTGTCTTGCTGAATAGCAATGGTGACAAGAGCTGGAATTCCTGTGGACTGTCTAAATTTATAGAAAATACTTCTAAATGTTTCAACATTAAATATGTTTCTATAAGTATCTCACATATGCTGTTTTATCAATTTAGAAAGTTCTATTCCTACTTTACTAAGGTTTTATAAAAAGTTATTATTTTAACAAATAAGCACTTAACTTTATCAATTGCCATTTCTACATCTACTGAAATGACCACATTATCCTTCTCATGTCTTCTGTGAATACAGTGAGCTACACTGAGAGATACTCTAATGTTTAACTATTCCTACTGCTTTCCTGAAATACTCCACTCAGTCATGTTAATGCTCCATTGTATTTGATATGGCACGATTGTCTTTAGGATTTTTTGCATTTATATTCACAAGTGAGATTAACCAACATCTTATCCATTTCTGTACCTGTGGTTATATCCCCTTTTGCATTCCATATATTTATTTGTACCCTGGTTTTACCTGACCATCTACCAAACAGCTTTTACTTTATCTTCGCTCATTTACTTTTATTATTTTCATTTTCTAAAAAAATGTAATTGAGGCTATAGAGGTCTCCAAGAGTATCATCTTGATTATATCCTTCAGCCTTTGATAGTTACGTTTAGTTCTGACTAACTCAATTTCCATTTTTATATCCTCTTTAATCCTAAATGGAAGGAGGTATTTAAATTTCCAGATGTATGGGCTCCTATTTCTGTTACTGCTATTACTTAGTGGCCTAAATTATATTACTATTTGGAATTTTGACACTTCCTTTGTGATCTGGTATATAGTTGATTTTCTTAACTCTTCTATTAGATTAAAACTGGTAATAACTATATTATTCTATTTCTCCATTTATATTTACTTCTTTATTGCTTCTTGTGGGAGAAAAGTATGCTAACTATGGGCCTGAAAATTTATTTTATCTGTAACCATTTTTGATGCAAAGACAGTTCATTAAAATCACATTTTTTAAAAAAAAGAACTTTTTTTAAGCACCGACAAATTAATAACTAATGGCTTCCTGGTGATCTGTGCCCTTTTTCTATATGAAATATCCCTCTTTAGCTTTTTAAAAGCCCTTTGCCTTGAAATCCAGATTTGAGGGTAACACAGATAACCAGCGCCATTTTTCTTATTAGTTTTCTTACACATCTTTTCAATACCATTACTCTAAACTTCCTGTATCATTTTGCTTTAGGTGCTTCTCTTGTACATAGAGGGTAGCTGGATGGGTATGTTCTCCCTTGCCCCCCTCCCCCGAAGAGGTTTTGTTGCAATAGGTCAGTTTATCTCATTCAATCTGTTTGAACTAATTTTGTCATTTATGTTATGTTTTTTAATTACCATCTGTAGGGTAAAGACTTTAACTGTACCCAAAGATTCTGATCTTTGTCCTTCGATTCCAGGAGGTAACCTCTAAAACCGCGGAATTTCCTCAGTGCCAGAAGTGTCTCTTTTATCTATAAGGGCTCCAGACCACACCTACCTTACATGTTATGCTAATAACATAACTAAGGTGGGAGCTGGCCAGGCCAGAGAGACCAGGTGTATTATTAGCCCACCTCAGGGGAGAAGTGAGAGACCGAAGCCCCAGTAAAGGCTCTGGACACAGAAGCTCCAGGGGCCTTCCTGGTTGGTGAAAAGACCAGCACGTGGGAGGGTAGTACACCCTTTGATAAATGGATGCTACACACTGGGACCCCTTCCAGACCTCGCCCTACGCCTCTCTTCATTTGTATCCTTTTTTGTAATAATAAAACTGTAATCTTAAGTACAGTGCTTTCTGTGAGTTCCGTGAATTGTTCTAGCAAATTATCAAGCTTGGGGGAGTAGTGGGAGTCAATAGGTTAGACTGTCTTGGTGTGAGGCAGTAGCCTGAAAGCGTAGAAGGAATCCCCAAACCTGGAGCCAGGAGGTCAGAAGTGAGGAGCCCGGGTGGCGCAGAAGTTCAAACACACCAGGTACTCGGCAGGAGAAAGACGTGGCAGTTCTACTCTGTCCTATTGTGGCTATGAGTCGGAATCGACTCCACGGCAAAGGTTTTGGTTTCATATCGGACCCCTGAGCTTGTGGCTGGCATCTGAAGCCTACGGGAGACTTCGCAGTCTGGAGGACTGTGACCTTTAACTTGTGAACTCTGACTTAGCTCCCGCAGTTAGGGTCAGGGGTGAAGAGCTGCGTTTGCAGCTGGTGTCGGAACAGAAGGGGAACAAAGGGGGACAGGATTCATAATAAACCGATTTGGATTCACGCAGCACATCTGGTGTCAGAGAAGCGGGGTCTGATTTCTCAACATCGTGTTTGTATATATACGGCTTGGCTGCTCTTAACATATACTCTTAAGCTTTGTATCTTTCCAAGTCTAACCAGTTTCTATATCCTTTTCTTTAAACTAGACAGGAACCTTAACACACTTAAAGCTTTTCAAAAACTTCTTCAGTCCCATCTTTCCTCACCCAAGACACCTGCACCACAATCCAAATGCTTCTACTATGTATGATAATTCATTACTACAGCAACATGTTGTCCTACACATTGGAACTTGAGGCTTAAATATTGCCTGTAAATAAAAATGGCTCACCTCCACTTTGCGATACTTAGCCTGGCAGCGTAAGAAAATTCTGATATACTTACATGTGTGGTATCAAAACATCCTCCAAGAGACTCATATGGGCATACAGTCAGCAATGTTAAAATGATTTCTCACATTTACAGCTTAAAGAATTGTAATGGCACAAGTTTTCAGACATGTGGACTGTGGACAACCAGTAATGTTCCGTATTTCCCATCTTTGTAACTTTATAGCTTATAGAATTTTAACCAGTGGCTTAAAACCCTGAAGTAATATAAAAGACAGACGTACTGTACAGACATCATGCTCGTCTCCATTGCTGAATCCAATCTCCCTTCGTCTGTGGTTTCCACGGCAGATCTCTCTGTTTCACCAGGTAGTTCAGGTGCACAAGCTCCAAAACGTTCTGGGGCTGCAGCTACATGGGGTGAAGGAAGCAAGCTGCTACTACGCAACTTACTGACTTCTTCTTCAAGTTTTTTCTTTTCCTCAAGCAAACGAGCTCGATCTTCAGAAAGTGACTCTATCAAATCTGAGGGTTCCCAAATTGAAATAAGCATTACATAATGAAAAATCATTTCAAATGAATACATATCTTTAGTTTTCTTAAAAAGGAATTAAAAATGTTACAACAAAACAGTACTAACCTTTATCTCGCTCTTGTTGCTGCATTGTACTTTTCAACTTATCACTTAGATCATTTATTATGTTTTCTTTCCTCATTTTCTCTCTTGTTAGAACAGTGTTAAAATTGGTCTGGAAAAACAGAATAACAACTACTTAAATAATCCATATGCACTTAGCTAAGGCTAAGAAAAGAAACCTGCAAATATTTTTGTGTGTGGTTGTGTGTGGAGAAGACACAGCATGATTTAACAATGACAGTTACTTTCAAACAAAAATGACAAGTTATAATACAAAGCTATGATACTGTGGTAAAGGTTATATTTTCTTGGCTCCACATTTAATATCTTGAAAACGAATTCTATTTTTCCACTAATGTTCACATATTTCTTGTCAGAAGAAAAGCATTAGCAGGTGATTTTGAAATTTTGGGTAAGGAACTAAAATGATCGAATACTTAAAGATGTTGTTAAGCTAGTAGCCCTAATACACGGCATAAACAGAATACAAAACATTACTAACAATGCAGAAGAAAAAGTAGATAACTGGGAGCTCCTAAAAATCAAACACCTATGCTCATCCAAAGGCTTCACCAAAAGAGCAAACAGATTACCTACAGACTGGGAAAAAGTTCTCAGCTATGACATTTCTGATCAGCATCTGATCTCTAAAATCTGCAACATACTACAAAAACTGAACAACAAAAAGACAAATAACCCAATTTAAAAATGGGCAAAGGATAAGAACAGACACTTCACTAAAGAAGACATTCAGGTGGCTAAAAGATACATGAGGAAATGCTCATGATCATCAGCCATTAAAGAAATGCAAATCAAAACCACAATGAGATTCCACCTCACTCCAACAAGGCTGGCATTAATAAAAAAAACACAAAAGAATAAATGTCGGAGAGGCTGTGGAGAGACTGGAACACTTACGCACTACTCTTGGGAATGTATAATGGTACAGCCACTTTGGAAATCCATTTGGTGCTTCCTTAAAAAGCTAGAAATAGAACCCCCATACAATCCAGCAACTCCACTCCTTGGAATATGTCCTAGAGAAATAAGAGCCTTTACATGAACAGATATACACACACCCATGTTCACTGCAGCACTGTTTACGATAGCAAAAAGATGGAAGCAACCAAGGTGCCCATCAACGGACGAATGGATAAATAAATTATGGTATATTCACACAATGGATTACTATGCATTGATAAAGAACAATGATGAATCCGTGAAACATTTCATAACACGGAGGAATCTGGAAGGTATTATGCTGAGTGAAATTAGTCAGCTGCAAAAGGACAAATGTTGTACAAGACTACTATTACAAGAACATGAAAAATAGTTTGAACAGAGACAAAAATATTCTTTGATGGTTACAAGAGTGGGAGGGAGAGGGGTTTCCACTAACTAGACAGTAGATAAGATTAGGTGAATGGAAAGACAAGACACAATACAGAAGAGGTCAGCACAACTGGACTAAATCAAAAGCAACGAAGTTTCCTGAATAAACTGAACGCTTTGAAGGGCAGCGTAGCAGAGGCGGGGGTCTGGAGACCATGGTTTCAGGGGACATCTAATCAACTGGCATAATTAAATCTATTAAGAAAACATTCTGCATTCCACTTTGAAAAGTGGCGTCTGGGGTCTTAAACACTAGCAAGCGGCCATCTACGATGCACCAATTGGTCTTAACCCACCTGGAGCAAAGGAGAATGAACACCCAAGAGACAAGGTAAATATGAGCCCAAGAGACCAATAGGACCACATAAACCAGAGACTATATCAGCTTGAGACCGGAAGAACTAGTTGGTGCCCAGCTATCACCGATGACTGCCCTGACAGGGAACACAATAGAGAATCCCTGATGGAGCAGGAGAACAGTGGGATGCAGACCTCAAATTTCTCGTAAGGAGACCAGACTTAATCGTCTGATTGAGACTGGAGGGACCCCAGAGGTCATGGCCCCCAGACCCTCTGTTAGCCCAAGACTGGAACCATTCCCAAAGCCAACTCTTCAGGCAGGGATTGGACTGGACTATAAGACAGAAAATGACACTGCTGAGGAGTGAGCTTCTTGGCTCAAATAAACACATGAGACTACGCAGGCAGCTCCTGTCTGGAGTGGAGGTGAGAACGCAGAAGGGGACAGGAGCTGGTTGAATGGACACAGGGAACACAGGGTGGAGAGGAGGAGTGAGCAGCTAGGGTTACACGACAAGGTGTGTATAAGTTTTTGTATGAGAGGCTGACTTGAATTATAAACTTTAACTTAGAACACAATAAAGAAAATAAATAAGACATTTAAGGTGGAGTCTAGTCATAAGATGTCCTGGGCATTACAGTATATTCTAGAATTTTGGAATTGAAAAATCTGAAATAACCTATTCTACTCCCCTTTCTTCATTTTAGGAGCTCTGATGGCACACTGGTTAAGCGCTCAGCTGCTAACCAAAAGGATGGCTGTTTGAACCCTGCTCTGTGGGAGAAAGATGTCAGAAGTCTGAACTAGACTTATTTCTTACTGTACCCTAATTTTCAATTTTCCAATTCTAAAATGACACTAACTTAATCATCACTTTTGAGGAAAAGGAAAAATACCACATAATATTAAATACACACAGCAATTTTAACATTCATACTAGTTTTAGAAACGTACATCATCCCTGGCCTGAATTCCAACAGTCATCCAACCGTGCCCACAGCGCCCGCACCACAGTCCCCTGATCTGTCTCCATGTTGCGATGAGCGACCTTCACAGTAAATGTAAATCCAGTGACATTGCTCCCAATCTCTCTTCAACTGCTGTCCAGAACCACATCTAAGAGGGACCTTCAGCTACACAAGTTATATTTGTTAATTTATTAATATGTTCCTTAAGCCTCAAATATGGGGAATACACACCTGTTGTTCAGCAATCAAAGATGTTCGAACATTTTGCATTTCTTCATTCTTTCTTTTTTCTTGCTCTTCAAGTTGTTCTAGAAATTTGGCTTTTTCTTCCTGAAGCTTTTCTTGAAGTTCAGCAACTAAACTTGAAGACTCCTCTCTGGCAGGACTTGAAAATTAAATATTAAAAGTTTAAAAATCAAAGAAGTAATCACAAATATAGTAGATGTTATATTTAATTTACATCAGAAAGGATATTTAGCCTAGTTAAATGTAATAGTAGTTAATTGGTGTTAAAGATATTTCTGTGTGAACCCTCTCATTATATCTACCAAGGAAAGGGAAACAAGTACAAGGGAAAAGTTTAATACAGGTTATATGCTCTTTGTAATTTACATCAGATAAATTTGGGGTAATCTGTTTCTATCAGCAAATGGTAATGCTTTCCATATAAGAATCAATATTCCTCCCTAGAGTCTAGATTCTAATTTCAGTTTTGCAATTCCTCATATATATATATCCTCATAGAGCTACTGAGAGTGGAAACATGAAACATGATTGAAGGTTAAGTATGTTTAAAGGTTTTGATTTCTTTTGTTAGCTAATGAATAATACTACAAAGCTAAAGCTGAACTTTACTACTCACTCCTGAATTCACATTAATTTCCCTCAAAACCTGCCAACACCTTAGGAGTGGCTGACAAAGCCTGAGAGAAGAAGACAGGGAAAGAAGAGAAGTACCTTACTGATTTTTTAACTTTTGGTATCAATACTCTATTAATCTTACCTACTTTTAACCTAGTCTCATCAAAGACATTAAAATATGCTAAAGCACAGCAAACAGGCAGTGTAAGTTTCCAAACTATTTTGGTTACTAAGTAAAATGACTGCTTAAATGTACAGCTATTTGATTTTAAACCATATTTTAATGTTTTTGGAATCAGGATACACCTTACCATCAATGTGGATATTTAAAATATTTGCTTTATTTATTCTTTATATAATATTTCCTAGTCTACAGAAGTGCAAAATGATAGCTAAAAAATTCAGTTGCTGTCAATTTTGACTCATGGCGACCCCGTTTGTGTACAAGCAGAACTGCACTCCGTATATGTCATGGATTAAATTATGTCCCCCCAAAAATGTGTGTATCAACTTGGTTAGCCCATGATTCCCAGTATTGTGTGGTTGTCCTCCATTTTGCGATTGTAATTTTATGTTGAGAGGATTAGGGTGGGATTGTAACACCACCCTTCCTCAGGCCACCTCCCTGATCCAGTGTAAAGGGAGATTCCCTGGAGTGTGGCCTGCACCACCTTTTCCCTCTCAAGAGATAAAAGGAAAGGGAAGCAGAGACTTGGGGACCTCACACCACCAAGAAAGCGGCACCAGGGGCAGAGCGTGTCCTTTGGACACTGGGTCCCCGTGCCTGAGAAGCCCCTCGGCCAGGGGAAGACTGAGGACAAGGACTTTCCTCCAGAGCCAACAGAGAGAGAAACCCTTCCCTTGGAGCTGACGCCCTGAATTTGGACTTGTAACCTACTAGACTGTGAGAAACTAAATTTCTCCTTCTTGTTGAAGCCATCCACTTGTGGTACTTCTGTTATGGCAGCACTAGATGACTCAAACAGCATGATTTTCATCTTTTGGAAACAGATCACCAGGCCTTTCTTCTGAGGTACATGTGGGGGGACTGGAACCTTTTGGTTAGTAGCAGAGCACTTAACCATTTTCGCCATCCATAACACACTGATACCATGTTAATTGATAATCATACTAGGACTTGTTAATAATTATGATTCTTTATTAATGTTTACAAATTTACTGATAAAATCTACCAATTCAAATGAAGTTGTCTGTTTCTTCTCTTAGGGGTCGTTTTAAAGGGTCAAACACTGAAAATGAAGTTTGGTTTTCTTTTCCTCCTTGCATGCCTGGGGAAGACACACACCTCTGAGTATAAATCTTAGACATCTTGCTTAGTTTCCAGAAGAGCTGGTCTGGGGAAACCCTATTCTATAAGAAAATAAACTGCAAGGTATAAAGGAAGAATTTGTTTTTAAAGTTTATCCTTTGGGGCTAGAGTGGAGGGCGATATGGAAGTTAAAAATTATGGCTTTGCTGGAAAACTGACAGGCTGCATAGATCAAACTATTACCAATGAACTGGAAGGTTACTAATAATCAAGTCCTTAGGATAAAACCAGGCATAATCCATTGCAGTGGAGTCAATTCTGACTCATAGCGACCCTATAGGCAGAGCAGAACTGCCCAACAGGCTGTAATCTTTACGAACTTTGGACATGCTATCAGCAGGGACCAAGCCCTGGAGAAAGACATAATGCTTCGTAAAGTAGAGGTCAGTGAAACAGAGGAAGACCTTCAACGAGATGGACTGACAGTGCGGCTGCAACAATGGGCTCAAACATGCCAATGATTATAAGGATGATGCAGGACCAAGAAGAATTTCCTCTGTTGTAGTATGGTTGCTATGAGTTGGAACCGACTCTACAGTGCCAAACAACAATCTTTATGGAAGCAGACCGCCACATCTGTCTCCCTTGAGCGGCTGCTAGGTTCAAACCACTGACCTTTCTTTTAGCAGCTAAGCACTTAACCACTGCTCCATCAGGGCTTCCAAAGTGATTTACAAATACAATGCAGTACTGATCCAAATACCAACAACATTCTTTAAAGAGACGGAAAAACTTAACATTAACTCTATATGGAAAGGGAAACAGGCCCCAGATAAGTAAAGCACTACTGAAGAAGAAGAATAAAGTAGGAGAACTCGTGCTACCTGACCTCAGAACCTACTATACAGCTACAGTAGTCAGAACAGCCTGGTACTGATACAACACACACACTAACCAATGGAACAGAATTAAGGACCCAGATATAAATCTATCCACCTACAGTCACCTGATCTTAGACAAGGGCCCAAAGTCCATCAAACGGGGAAAAGACAGGCTTTTAAATAATGGTGCTGGCAAACCCAGATGTCCATCAGCAAAAAAACAGAACCCATACCTCACATCATACAAAAAACTAATTCAAAATGGTTCAGAGACCTAAATATAAAGCCAAAAACTATAAAGATCACAGACAAAAAAATAGAATCAATATTAGAGGCCCTAATACATGGCATTAACAGGATACAAACCACAACAACGACACACAAACTCCAGAAAATAAGCTAGATAACTGGGATCTTTAAAAATTAAACGCTTCTGCTCATCAAAAGACTTTGCCACTAATCTCTAAAATCTACAGGAAAACCCAACTCCTCTACAACAAAAAGATAAATAAACCAACTAAAAACGGAGCAAAGGAGAGATATGGCCAGGAAGATGGAGTAGTCAGAGCAGAATTTAGGCAAGGAAGGCAGAATTAGTGACAACAACTTATCTGAGAAAAAGTCAGATAAAAGAATTTAAAAAAAAATGAAGAAACACTAAGAATTATGTGGGACTCTATCAAGAGGAATAACCTATGAGCAAATTGGAGTACCAGAAGAGGAGTGGATGACAGAGAATTGTTGAAGATTTGTTGGCAAAAAATTTCCCTGATATTGCAAAAGATGAGAAGATAGCTATTTGAGAAGCTCACTGAACCCCATACAAGATAGACACCAAAAGAAGGTCAATGATAATCAAACTTGCCAAAACCAAAGAGAGAATTTTAAGAGCACGTAGGGATAACCCAAAAGTCATCTACCAAGGGAGAGTCAATAAGACTAGGCTCTGACTACTCAGCCGAAACAATGCAGGCAAGAAGGCAATGAGATAACATATATAAAGCCTTGAAGGAAAAAAATTGCCAGCCAAGAATTATATGTCCAGCAAAATTGTCTACCAAATATGACGGTGAAATCAGGGCATTTCCAGATAAACAGAAGTTTAGGGAATGTGCAAAAATGAAACCAAAATTACAGGAAATACCAAAGGGAGTCCTCCAGTTAGAAAATCAATAATATCAGATAACAACCCAAGACTAGAACACAGGACTGAGCAACCAGTTGTCAATGTAGATAGGGAAATCGCAAAAATAAATCAAAGCTAAAACACTCAGGATAGGGAAACAGACATCATTATGTAAAAGATGACATTAAAACAAGAAAGAGGGAATAAATAACGTAGTCATAGATCTTTCATATGGAAAGGAAGTCACGGCAATATCAGGAAATGAAAGATCGGTTTAAACTTAGAAAAATAGGGGTAAATATTAAGGTAACCACAAAGGAAACTAACAATCCCACACATCAAAATAAAAAACAAGAAAAACATAAAGACTCAGCAAATACAAAATTAACAATGAAAAGAAAATACATATACAAAAACAACTCAGCACAGAAAATTAAGTGGAACAAAGAAACTGTTCAACACTACAAAAAAAAAAAATGCATTAAACTCATACCCTATCAGTAATTCCGCTGAATGTAAATGGACTAAATGCACCAATAATGAGACACAGTGACAGAACCCTACAACTCAAACAAGCAGAAGGAGAGCACCACGAGAAGCCCTCAGGCACCAGAAGAAAGCAAATAATAAAAATTAGAGCAGAATTAAATGAAATAGAGAACAGAAAAAACAACTGAGAAAGAGTTAACAAGGCCAAATGCTGGCTCTTTGAAAAGATCAACAGACTTGATAGACCACTGGCCAAACTGACAATGGAAAAACAAGAAAGGAAGCCAATAACCTGAATAAGAAATGTGATGGGCAATGTAACAACAGACCCTACTGAAATAAAAAGAATCATAACAGAATACTATGAAAAATTGCACTCCAACAAATTTGAAAAACCTAGAGGAAATGGGCAAATTTCTAGAAACGCACTACCTACCTAAACTAATACAAACAGAGGTAGAACAACTAAATGAACCGTAACAAAAGAAGAGATTGAAAAGGTAATTAAACTCCCAACAACAACAACAAAAAAGCCCTGGCCCTGACAGCTTCACTGGAGAAATCTACCACTTTCAGAGAAGAGTCGCTACTACTAAAGGTATTTCAGATCATAGAAAAGGATGGAATACTCCAAAACTCATTCTATGAAGTCAGCATAACTCTGATGCCAAAACCCAGTAACGACACCATGCCATAGATTGAATTGGGTTCCCCCAAAATATCTGTCTACTTAGCTGGGCCATGACTCCCAATATTGTGTGACTTTCCACCATTTTACGTGATTTCCATTTGTGTTGTAAATCCCATCGCTCTAATGTAATGAGATGGATTAGCGTCAGTTACACTGATGAGGTCTACAAGATTAGGTAGTGACTTAAGCCAAGGCATTTGGAGACATAAAAGAGAGAAGAAAGCAGAGAGACAGGGGTACCTCATACCATCAAGAAAGCAGAGCGAGGGGTAGGGAGCATCCCTTGGACCTGAGGTTCCTGTGCTGAGATGCTCCCAGACCAAGGAAAGACCAATGACAAGGACCTTCCACCATAGCCGACAGAGAGAAAGCCTTCCCCTGGAGTCAGTGCCCTGAATTCGGATTTCTAGCCTACTGGCCTATGACGGAATAAACTTCTCTCTGTTAAAGCCATCTACTTGCAGTATTTGTTACAGTGGCACTAGATGACTAAGACACACCACAAAAAAAAAAAAATTACACACCAATATCCTCATGAACACAGTTGCAAAAATCCTCAACAAAATTCTAGCCAAGAGAATTCAACAACATATTAAAAAAAAAAAAAAAAAACCCACCATGACAAAGTGAAATTCACTCCAGGTATGCAGGGATGGTTCAACCCTAAAAAACCAATCAATGTAATCTTTCACATACATAAAAGACAAAAATCACATGATCTTATCAACTGATGCATAAAAGACATCTGACAAAGTCCAATACACATTCATGATAAAAATTCTCAGCAGAACAGGAATAGAAGGGAAATCCCTCAACATAATAAAGGGCATTTATACAAAACCAACAGCCAATGTCATCCTAAATGGAGAGACACCTGAAAGCATTCCACTTGAGAATGAGAACCAGACAAGGTTGTCCTTCATGATCACTCTTATTCAACAGTGTACTGGAGGTCCTAGGCAGAGCAATTAGGCTAGAAAAAGAAATGAAGGGTATCCAAATTGGTAAGGAATAAGATACACCATCCCTATTTGCAGATGATACGATCTTATACACAGAAAACTCTATAAAGAATTCACAAGAAAACTACTGGAACTAAAAGCAGATTTCAGCAAAGTATCAGGATACAAGATAAACATACAAAAATTAGTTGATTCCTCTACACCCACAAAGAAAACTTCGAAAAGAAAATCTCCAAACCAATACCATTTAGAGTAGCCCCAAGAAGATAAAATACTTAGGAATAAATCTTACCAGAGACGTAAAAGACCTATACAAAAAAAAAAACTACAAGACACTACTACAAGAAACCAAGAGACCTGTGTAAGTGGAAAAGCTTACCATTGTCATGGACAGGAAGACGCAACATTGTGAAAATGTCAATTCTACTCAAAGTGATCTACAGATTCAATGCAATTCGACCCAAATTCCAATGACATGAGATGGAGAAACAACTCACCAACTTCATACAGAAAGGGAAGGGGCCCTGGATATGTAAAGCATTATTGAAGAAGAACAACAAAGTGGGTGGCCTCACGCTACATGATTTTAGAACCTATTATACCACCACAGTAGTGAAAACAGCCTGGTGCTGGTACAATATGTACATAGACCAATGGAAGAGGACTGAGAATCCAGACATAAATTCATCCACCTATGAGCAGCTCATATTTGACAAAGGCCCAATGTCTGTTAAATGGGGAAAAGGCAGTCTCTTTAACAAATGGTGCTGGCATAACTGGATATCCATCCGCAAAAAAATGAAACGAGACCCGTAACTCACACCATGCACAAAAACTAACTCAAAATGGATCAGACCTAAATATAAAATCTAATACGATAAAGCAAGGTCATGGAAGAAAAAACAGGGACATCACTAGGAGCCCTAATACATGGCATAAACAGAATACAAAATTTAACTAAAAATGCACAAATACCAGAAGAGAAACTGGATAACTGGGAGCTCCTAAAAATTAAATACTTACGGTCATCCAAAGACATCACCAAACAAGTAAAAAGACAACCTACAGACTAGAAAAAAATTTTTGGCTCTGACATATTCGATCAGGGTCTAATCTCTAAAATCTACAAGATACTGCCAAACTTCAACCACAAGAAGACAAATAATCCTATTAAAAAATGGGCAAAGGATATGAACAGACACTTCACCAAAGAGGACATTCAGGCAGCTAACAGATACAAGAGGAAATGCTCATGGTCATTAACCATTAGAGAAATGCAAATCAAAACTATAATGAGATACCATCTCACCGTAACAAGGCTAGCATTAATCCAAAAAACACAAAAGAATAAATGTTGGAGAGGTTGCGGAGAGACTGGAACACTTATGCACTGCTCGTGGGAATGTAAAATGATACAACCACTTTGGAAACTGATTTGGCGCTTCCTTAAAAAGCTAGAAATAAAACTATCATACGACCCAGCAATCCCACTCCTTGGAATATACCCTAGAGAAATAAGAGTCATCACACGAATAGACATATGCACAGCCATCTTCATTAAAGCATTGTCCACAACAGGAATAAGATGGAAACAGCCTAGATGCCCATCAACAGATGAATGGATAAACAAACTCTGGTACATACACAAAATGGAGTATTACAAAATGCTAAAGAACAATGATAAATCTGGGAAGCAACTCATAACGTGGATGAATCTGGAGGGCATTATGCTAAGTGAAATAAGTCAATCACAAAATGACAAATATGGTACGAGACCACTACTGTACTGAAAAGGTTTTCACACGAAAAGAAACAATCTTTGATGGTTACGAGGGAAGGGAGGGGTGGGGATGGAAAAACACTAAACAGACAATAGATAATGGTAACTTCAGTGAATGGTAAGACAGTACATAATATTGGGGACGCTAGCACAACTTGCACAAGGCAAGGTCATGGTAGCTCCATAGACACATCCAAGCTCCGTGAGGGGCTGAAACGCTGGGCTGAAAGCTGTGGGGACCATAGTCTCAGGGAACATCTAGCTCAATTGGCATAACACAGTTTATATAGAAAATGCCCTGCATTCTACTTTGCTAAGTAGCATCTGGGATCTTAAAAGCCTGTGAGCAGCCATCTAGGATACTCCACTGTTCTCACCCCTTCAGGAGCAAGGAAGAATGAAGAAAACTAAAGATACAAGGGAAAGATTAACCCAAAGGACTAACGGGCCACATCTACAATGGCCTCCACCAGACTGAGTTCAGTACAAGAGGAGGTGCCCGGCTAACACCACTGGCTGCTCTGACAGGGAGCAAAACAGAGGGTCCCACACAGAGCTGGTGAAGAATGTAGACCAAAATTCTAACTCAAAAAGAAAAGACCAGACTTGCTGGCCTGACAGAGACTGGAGAAACCCTGAGAATGTGGTTCCCAGATACCCTTTCAGCTCAGTAATAAGGTCACTCCTGAGGTTCAGCCAAAGATTGAACAGGCGCATGGAACAAAACAAGACTGAAGGGGCACACCAGACCTGGGGCAGAGACTGGAAGGCAGGAGGGAACAGGAAAGCTGGTAACAGGGAACCCAGGGTTGAGAAGGGATAGTGTTGACATGCCCTGGGGTAGTTAACCAATGTCATACAATAATGTGTGTGCTAACTGATGAGAAACTAATTTGTTTTGTAAACCTTCATCTAAAGTTCAATAAAAATAAATAAAAACAAAACAAAAAAAGCCAGAAATAGAAGTACCATATGATCCAGCAATCCCACTCCTTGAAATATATCTTAAAGAAATAAAAGCCGTCACATGAACAGATATATGCTCACTCATGTTCACTACAGCACCGATCGCAATAGCAAAAACATGGAAACAACCTAGGTGCCCATCAACAGATGAATGGATAAAGAAATTATGGTATATTCACAGAATGGAATACTATGCAATGATAAAGAACAACAACGAATCCATGAAACATCTCATAATATGGGTGAATCGGGAAGGCATTATGCTGAGTGAGCTTAGTCAGTCCCCAAAGGACAAATATTGTACGACACTGCTATTGTAAGAACTCAAGAAAAGGTCTAAACACAGAAGAAAACATTCTTTGATGGCGGGGCGGAAGGGAGAGGGGAATTCACTAACTAGATAGTAAAAAGACAAGAATTATTTCAGGTGAAAGAAGGAGAATACACAATACAGGGGAAGTCAGCTCCAATGCACTAAACCAAAAGCTAAGAAGCTTCCTGAACACAACCAAACATTTCGAGGGACAGTGTACCAGGGGTGGGGGTCTGAGGACTATGGTTTCAGGAGACATCTACGTCAAATGCCATAACAAAGTTTATTAAGAAACTGTTTTGCATGCCACCTTGGTGAGTGGCATCTGGGATCTTAAAAGCTAGCAAGCGGCCATCTAAGATGCATCAATTGGTCCCAACCCACCTGGAACAAAGGAGAATGAAGACCACCGAAGATACAAGGTAAATATGAGCCCAAGAAACCAAAGGGCCACACAGACCAGAGACTCCATCAGCCTGAGACCAGAAGAACTAGATGGTGCCTGGCTACCACCAATAACCATACTGACAGGGAACACAACAGAGAGTCCCCGACAGAGCAGAAGAAAACTGGGGTGCAGAACTCAAATTCTAGTAAAAAGACCAGACTTAATGGTCTAAGACTGGAGGATTCCCAGAAGACATGGCCTCTGGACTCTCCATTAACCCAGAACTAAAACCATGCCTGACGCCAACTCTTCCGGCAAAGATTAGGCTGGACTGACTATAAGACATAAAACGATACTCTTGAAGAGTGTACGCCTTAGTTCAAGTGGATACACATGGCTAAATGGGCAGCTCCTGTCTGGAGGCGAGAGGATAAGGCAGAGAGGGATAGCAGTTACTTGAATGGACAAGGGAAATCCGGGGAAGAAAGGAGGAGTGTATTGTCACATTATACGGATAGCAACTGGGGTCATATAACGATGTGTGTATAAATTTTCATATGAGAAACTAACTTGAGCTATAAAGTTTCACTTTAAGCCCAATAAAAATAAAAAATAAAAATACATGGGCAAAGGAAATGAAGAGACACTTCACCAAACAAGACATTCAAGTGGCCAACAGAAACATGAGGCAAGTGATCAGGATCAGGAGCCATTAGAGAAATGCAAATCAAAACCACAAGGAGATACCATCTTACCCCAGCATTACTGGGGGGAATTAAAAAAACACAGGAAGTAACAAATGTTGGAGAGGCTGCAGGGAGGTTGGAACTCTTATGCACTGCCAGTGGGAATGTGAAATGATACAACCATTCTGGAAAACAATATGATGCTTTCTTTGAAAGACAGAAATAGAAATACCATATGATCCAGCAATCTCACTCCTAGGAACATATCCTTGAGAAATAAGAGCAGTCACATGAATAGACATATGCACACCCATGTTCATTGCAGCACTGCTGACAATAGCAAAAAGATGGAAACAACCTAGATGCCTATCAAAAGATGAATGGATAAACTGTGGTATGTACACACAATGGAGTACCATGCAACGATAAAGAACAAAGATGAATCTGGGAAGCACCTCACAACATGGATGAATCTGGAGGGCATTATGCTGAGCAAAGTCAATCACAAAAGGTCAAATATTGTACGAGACCACTATTATAGAAACTCATGAAAAGTTTTATATACAAAAGTAAACAATCTTCAATGGTTTTGAAAGAGGAGAGGGGTGGGGATGGAAAAACCCTAAATAGGCAATAGATAATGGTAACTTTGGTGAACGGGAAGCCAGCACAACTTGTACGAGGCAAGGTCACGGTTCCATACACACATCCAAACTCCCTGAGGGCTGTGGAGACCATGGTCTGGGGGAACATCTAGCTCATCTTGGCATAACATAGTTTATAAAGAAAATGTTCTGCATTCTACTTTGGTGAGTAGCACCTGGGGGTCTTAAAAGCCTGTGAGCAGCTACCTAAGATATTCCACTGGTCTAACTGGAAACGACTAGATAGCACTATTTTTTTTTTTTTTAACCCCTTTGGAAGCAAGTGAGAATGAAGAAAACTAAAGACATGAGGAAAAGATTAGTCCAAAGGACTAAGGGACCACAACTACCATGACCTCCAACCGACTGAGTCCCGTACAACCAGATGGTGCCTGGCTACCACCACTGACTCTGACAGGGATCACAACAGAGGGTCCCTGACAGAGCTGGAGAAAAATGTAGAACAAAATTCTAACACAAAAAAAGACCACACTTACTAGACTCACAGAGACTGGAGAAACCCTGAGAGTATGGCCCCCAGATGCCCTTTTAACTCAATAATGAAGTCACTCCTGAGGTTTACCCTTCATCTGGAGATTAGATAGGCCCATAAAACAAAATGAGACTAAAGGGACACACCACGCCAGGGGCAAAGACTAGAGGGTAGGAGGGGACAGGAAAGCTGGTAATAGGGAACCCAAGTTTGAGAAGGGAGAACGTTGACATGCCTTGGGGCTGTTAACCAATGTCATAAAACTATATGCGTACTAACTGTTTAATGAGAAGCTAATTTGTTCTGTAAACCTTCATCTAAAATACAATTTAAAAAAAATGGTTGGAAAAAAAAAAGCTTAATATCTGACACTTAACAGAAAGTTTACCTACCATTTTCTAAACCAATGATTCACAATGTGTGACCCGCAGAACCCTGGGGGTGCCCAGGGCACTTTTGGGGTTTGGTGAGATTACAACTATTAAGGTATTTGTCTTTTTCACCTAGTAGACATTTGACCTAATGGTAAAACTGCTGGCAACCGAACGTGAATTAAGACAGTAGCACCAAGCTGTACTTCTAATTATTGTATTCTTCACTGTAAGATACTCAGCTTGTTTTTATACAGGTGGTTTATTTTTGAATGTCCTTGATGAAGTAGTACAAATTATTTTTATTAAATTTTGATCCCTGAGTACGTATCTGTTTAACATTCTGTGCGATCAAAAGGGAAATACACATAAACACTTCCCCTGCTCACTGAAGTAGCACAGCTGTCTCATGGAAAAGCACTTTACAACTGTTTGAGTTGTGTGCTGATGTAGTTACTGGTTTTCAGGGTGTATGGTTTTTACCTGAAAAAAATTTGGCAATCTACGGTTATTCAGACTTGGACATGTGGCAAACATTTTCTCAAAACTGAAGTGAGTCTGCATACTTCAATGAAAACTGACAATTTGTTACCAATGATAAACTATGAGTCTCTAAAGAAATTTAGAATTTTAGAAAATGTTTATCAACTACTACAAGTTTGATACCTTCCAAATACTTAAGATCTAAGATTGGTGGTGATATTTACAAACCTAATTTTTTTTATATTGTCAATAACATGTGCTAATGTTTGGAAAATATGTGTAACTCAATGAATAAGATTTTTCCAAATAACCAATTCATGACATTATGAACATTACTGGGTAAAACTGCAGGACAGATCAGTGGATTTTAATGTAACAGAGTATGAAAAGTTCAGTGATAGTTTCACATGCTACAGGGAAACTAACCTTCAAGAAACTACTCCTTACTGAATTTTGATTTAGTATTAAAGAAGAGTCTCTTAAAGAAGAAATATACTAGAAGAGATTTATTATGTGTATCCTAAGAGGGTCCAAAGAGAAGTCCCTTCACAAAGGCTCTGACAAATACAGCCTTAAAGGGCTCTGCAGAGGTGCTATGCAGGACAGGGATGGCAGAGGGAGATGAGACCCCTGAAATTCTATGAACAAATGGAAAGGACAGGGTTCTGGAGTGGCAGAGGCCAATAACTGGCACTTAACCATCAGAGGTGATGAGGTCCCATAATAGGCAGCAGGACCAGGACAAGTGTGACCCAGAAGAATCTTTGGTGGTGGTTGTCCTTAGTGTTATAATTGAACGGGACAAATTAGAGCTTTATTAAAATAGAACAAGGGAAAAAACTCTAAATCTGACTTAAATCAAGAGAATCACAACCCCTTACCCAATTCCCAGACCTATCCAGTTTACAAATCAATAATCTCTCTAAAGAGATTATTACTACATTACCAAAAATTTATATTGTTAAGTCTGTTTTCTATCCTTCATCAAAAGGATCTGTGGCCATTTTCCACTGACTAATAGACAACGGCCCTAAATGGACCCTAAACCCACAGTGTTCCACCAAGAGGAGATTACTGGCAGGCAGACAGACGCACTCAGTGGGTCCCTCACTGCACACATAAGAGATATTTCTTCAAATCCAGAGTGGACTAGACATAAAAAGCAACTGGCACAATTCCTACAGTGGCTCCTTTACTCATGGAGTGAGGACTATTATGGCACACTGGGCCAAGTAAAATCCCGAGAACTGTCTCTCCTTTCAAAAGACGTAAGGGAGAGAAGAACTAGATGGTGCCCAGCTACCACTACTGACCGTTCTAATCAGGCCCACAAAAGATGGGCCCTAATAGAATGGGAGAAAAACGTGGAAAAGATCCTCAAATTTCTTAAAAAAAAAAGATATAAAACCAACTGACGTACTGGACTGGTTGAGACCGTAAGACTCCCCAAGACTATTGTTCTGCAATACCCTTCAAACCTTGAACAGAAACGAACCTTTGCAGATAAGAAATTGGCTCAAAAAATAATGAGTATCACCTGTAAGTACTCTGCTCCTCAAAAAATGAGTATCACCTGTAAGTACTGTGTTCCTTAAAAAAATTAACCTATATGAGACCAAAACGTCAACAATTACTTAAAGATGAGGATGTATGGAGGCAGGGAATCTAGATTAATGGAAATGGAACAACTAGAACAAAAACAATGAGAATATTCACATGCTGTGAAGAATGTAACCAATGTCACTGAACAACTTGTATAGAAACTGTTGAATGGAAACCTAAACTGCTCTGTAAACCTTCACAGAAAACACAATATTACTTTAAAAAACATAAAAGCACAGGGGAAGAGATTTCTATTACATTTCCTTTCAACTTGGATAAATGTCCTGTCCAGAGACGTATCATTGTGGAGACTAACAACCAATTATCATACAAAATTAGTCAGGTGACGGCTCCAATTACAGCTGCTGTTTCAAGTATCACCTCTGAGCGAATCAACGAGGCCCCTGCTACCTGGCATGAAGCTATTGCTGCAGGTGGATTTTTCCCTCTATTCCTATTAGTATTGACCAGGGATCGGCTACCTTTTTTTGTAAAGGGACAGACAGTAAAAATTTTGGGGTTGGTAAGCCAGACAGCCTCTTCTGCAATTACTCGACTCTACCAAAAGAGGCCACAGACAAAATGTAAATGAACAGGCATCGCTGGGCTCCAGTAATGCTTTGTTTACAAAAACAGGTGATGGGCTGGATTCCCACAGTTCGCTAGCCCCCTGGTATAGACCACCAGGAGCAGTTCGTGTTTACATACAGGGGCAGCTATGCACCTTCACTGTCTTATCTCAGTCCTCCAGTCTTTTTAAAATCTAGTTGGCACGGGTGCTGGTCTTCTTGCTATTCCTTAGGAATTTATGGAAACATCTTGCTTAAAACCAAACCAAAGGCGATGCTGTCAAACCAATTCCAACTGATAGCGACCCTATAGCTTAGACCTAATAAACACTAAGTAGCAAATGCCTGAGCAAAATGCATGATAAAGGGTGAGCAATAAAGCCACAAAAAAATTCCGCGGTGTGCCAGCAGTGGCCCAAGACACGTGAGATGTCTTCTTTAAGCACATGCAGGTGTGCTGCTCTGACCCAGTTACTTAAAGGCTGCTTATTCTTGTGTTAAAAAAAAAAAAAAAAAAAAGCCTGTCTTGCAACTCAGACCTCATGTGCCAACTGCTCTGCCACGTTGGCCATACTTCCCAGGAGACGTGACAGTACCTGCAGTGTCTGCAGCAGAAAACGGATGTAGTATGCAGCCTTTGGCAGGTGCGATGGGAGAATCAACATTGAGATCCTTAGGATTTTGGAGCACGTAACCACCTTCCTCTTGCAAAAGAGCTTATGGTTTGCTACTGGGTCCTCGCAGAAAGTGAAAGCGTGACCACAGGCTCGCTAGTTTCCATGCAACCTAAGCTGCCTCTCACACAGTGCGTATCGTCTGACCCATCCATCAGGAAATCGGGTGTGCCCAGCAGCACTCATCATCAGGTGGAACTGTCTATATGCAATTGAGGTCAGACAAGTCCTAAAGGCACTGGGAAGGTACAATGAGTTCAGATCCCCATGGTACCTATCCTGCTACATTACCTCCTTTCTCTCCATCCACAGCTACAATTTACCGATAACTCTGCACAATATGCTAGCACTATTCAAATGTACAACTGAAGCATTAAAGCCCAGGTGACAGGGTAGCCCTGAAGAACAGCAGTGAAGGGGAATCACAGTGGCGATAAGTCAAGCAGTACAGTTGAAGTTGAAGAAACAGAGAAATGGCCAGGGCTACAGATAGACATTGACTCATGGAGACTAGATAAGGGCTTGACTGAATGGCTTGGCTTGGAAATACTAGATTGAAAACTAGCTGTGAAAAGGGAACCTAGATGAACTTCTTGAAATGGGCACAAAGTATAGAGATATTTATGTCCTACCACACAGGATCATCTCAATAATCACACAAACAAGGTGAATTATTCTGAAGATATCAATCGCTTTATCCCAGCACATCAGTTCCTGTTCAATAGGCCCATGAACAAAGTGTTCATGGAGGCTGGAAGTGACATTATGCGTGGGCATGGGCACGGCAACATGGATTTCCACACATCACGCTGATGTGGCTACCACCACTGTTGACTGCTTAGCTAACACTGAGCACCCCATACTGTAGTGTTTCCTAGGGAGCAGGCCAGCCACTTAGCAGCCAGTTGATTACACTGAACTTCGATCACAAAAGGGACAGCAATCTGTCTTTAGAAGAAGTGATTTCCCCCATGGATTCACTTTCCATGCTCACAATATTTCTGCCAAAACCAGTATTCCCGAACTTACAAAATAAGTCTTATCACTACTGTACCTCACTAGAATTACTTCTGACAAAGGGAATTCATTTTACAGTCAAAGAAATATAGCACTCATGCCCATGGAAGTCACTGGTTTTACCAAATAGGCCAATTTGCAAAGGAGCTGGCTTGATACAACTGTGAACCAATATACTGAAGACTCACTTCACTTATAGTGACATATGGGTTGCACCTCACATGGCTGGGATAATGTCCTAAAAAATGTAGTATATGCTCTGAACCAGAGACACTATGGCACTAATTCTCTCACAGTTAAAATACATAGGTGTGAGAATCAAAGGACACAGAGTTACTAGTACCACAATGAATGATTAGCAAAAATCATTTCCTGTCTCTACAACTACGGGCTACATTAAATTAGAAAGCTGATCTAGTTGCCCCCAAAATAATTATCTTACCAGGAAGCACAACAAAGGTACCACTGAACCGGAAGATGAAACCACCACTTGGCTCCCTAAGGCTAATCATGCTACTTGAACCAACAGGCAAAGGAGGAGGCTGCTGTACAGGATGAGGAGGCTGAACCTACTCATCAACTAAATAGGGTGCTCCTATTTAACGAGGGCACAGAAGAACGTAACTGGATCCAGGGGATTTTCAGTTACAGAAAATCTACAGCAACTGCATACAAGAAGGATCCTTAATGGCAGTCTCTCAAGAAACGAGGGTTTGAGTCATGCCTACTGGGTAAGGAAGTAGAACCAGCTGAGGCACACCAGCTACCGCCAAAGACGGAATGGGTGATAGCATGAAGCTCTGAATACCTGCTAGAGTTATAAGGCCAGGTACAGAAATAGACTCTAGTGATTACGCCGGTCCATATTAATCAATTCTTTATCCCTTTCGCTTCCTCTGGTATGTAATATTAGGTATGATAACGGTAGTTAATCCTTTATTTAGCATTTAACCTACAGAGTATCAAAGAGTGATATGACTGAACAGAAAGAGGAATGAACACCAGAATGTTCACTCTACAGTAGCTCATGTGACAGAAGTTGGAGTCTTGCCCTTTGAAGACAGAGTGATATGAGAGATACTGTGTCTTTACTTAGAAGTTAAATATGGATAAAGGAGATATATACAGGAACGCTGGCTGGAAAGGGGGTGTGCAGGGCTGGGTCGTCTGTTGTCACCTGGCATTGCCCTCACCCATCTTCTCATCTGCATTGCAACGCTGAGATCGACATTTCCCAGAATCCCCTGGAGAGTTCCAGGTTCAAGTCCGCCAACGGAAAGAACATGCATCAGGTCTGGAAGGTGGAAAAGAACCCCCGGCTCATTTTCCAGAGGTGGCTGTGGCCAGATGCAGTTCCACAGCAGGTGCCCGGCACGTAGCTGAACGTTATCCATCTTACTGCCGCAGGCTGTGCCAGATCACCGGAGCTACTGCGAGATCCCTGAGGACTGCAGCAGCTTCCCTCCCAGGGAGCCTCTGATAACCATCAGCTTTGGCCTGTGCTTCAACCTCTGTTTTCCTGATATTTCACTTAGAGCTCTCCTGGCCTTGATCTTTGCTCCTCAGCTCTGTCACTACACATGTATATTAAACCCTCTAATTCACCCAGAATAGGTAAAAAGTTTGTTTTTAACAGGAGAGACAACTGTTCACGAATTTATGAATTTACATAGCAGGGAATCAATCACAAGAGACAGATAAAGCAAGAAACAGGCTAAAATATGGGTTAATATGCCTATATTCTCTTGGAAAAGTTAACGACAGAACTATTGATATAATGATTATGTTCTAAAAACTGTTTATTAGACCACAAAACCCCTCAATAAATTTTTAAAAACAGAAATACCAAAGACCATTCTCTCTGATCAAACTGCAATAACATCAGGTAATAATAAAAATCTACCAAATCTGGAATTTAAGATTGTCATCATTTTAACCATAGAGGAAATAAGTGAAATCGCAACAATATCAAGAAACTAACAACGATGAAAACCCCAACCTATAATGCAGTTCTTGATAAACCACTGCTCAGAGGAAAACTGTAGGTTTTAACATATACACACTAATTTTAACATATACACACTAATTTAAAGAAACACAAGTTAAATAATTTTTACAACCATAACTTAGGGAAAAAGAACTGCAAATAAAGCAAGACAAAGCAGAGATTTATGAATTAAAAAACAGAAACTTCTAAAAACCATTGCAAAAAAGTATTTCTCTCAAAATCCATAGTATTAATACGTTTTAAAAAGCCACTACTTAATTCATATAGCCTCTTATTTTTTAAATGTTGGCAAAATACTACTTAAAAATTAAGTTTTCCTTCATGAAAGTATCCCAAAACTGCTACATTTACGTCAGGTAAATGATTAAATCTATAAACTTATTTCTTACCTTTTTGCTAACTGAGTCTCAAGATACTGAACTTTTTCTAGTAACTCTTTCTCAGCAGCATCTCTCCCCAGTTTAAATTCATTGAGAGCAGCCTTAATGGCTTCTTCTTTTTCAGAATTAAGCTTCTGAATTAACTGTTCTCTGTCGTGGTCCTGGCTCACGATCAATTTTTCTTTGTCTTTTTCAAGTTTATGGATAATAGCTTCATATCTTTCTTCTTGCTGAATCATTTTTTTATCATTTTGTTTTTCAAGAGTACTCAATTCTGACTCCACTTTATTTTGTAGTTCAACTATTTGATCTTTCAGTTTTTTTTCTACTTCAAATGCTTGGTGATGCAAAGATGTTACTTCATTCAACTCAGCTTTAAGCTTATTTGATTCCTCTTCGTGTCTACTAATTAGCTCTGAAATACACTGATCTTTTTCAATTGTCATTAAAGTTCTTAGCTCTGCTAAGCCTACCTGATGATTATCATTATTATCCTGAATCTTCTGGTTTAACTTACTTATCTCTGTTCTCAAACCTTCTGTCTCTTGTTCAAGGAGAGATTTTAAGGTCTCCTTCTGTTGGGCTTTGCTTTCTTCCAGCAAAAGTTTAATCTCATCAGTTTCAGCTTCCTTCAATGCAAGTTCAACCTCTAGCTTGCATCTCATGTCAGACAAATCAGAAACCTTGAGTTTTAATTCCTGTAGCTGTTGTTCTTTTTCTTGGACAATTGTTGCATGAGACTCTTGTATCTGATCAATTCTGTGTTGATTTTCCTCTTTTAATTTCTCCAAAGAAACTCTGTGCTCTGTCATAACTTTCTCAAACTCCTGTGTATGCCTGACTTGCAGAGTGTCCTCTAATTCCTTAAGATGACTTTGCTCTAAATACTGAAGTTCTGCTCTCAACAACTGCATCTTCTCATCATTTTCAACATGGAGCTTTTTTAAATCTCCTAGCGCTATTTCTCGGGACTCCTTCAGTTCTTTAATTTCACAACTTTGCGTATGCATTATATTTTCCATCTCTAAAAGTTTCTGATCCTTTTCATTCTGCAGGCAGATGACGGCTTCTTTTTCATGCTTAACCAAAGCAAATTCATTATCTTTATTTTGCAAAACCTCCTCAAGACATACTAGGTCTCCTTTCAATTTTTTAATTTTGTTTTCATTTTCTTCACTCTCCTTTATCAGTGCATCAAGTTTAGCTTCATATTCATTTTTTAAAGTCTGTAGTTCTCTTTGATGCTTTTCTTGTAGTGTTACTTCCAGAGAACACTTTACTTTTTCAATAATGTTTCTTATTTCTACTGCTGTACCTCTTAGAGAATTTGAGAAGTCACACTGCTCTTTTTGAACGAATGCTCTGAAGTGGCAAAGGTCTTCCTTGATGGTTTGTATACTGAAGTGAGAGTCTTGGGCAACAACCCTGCATTTTTCTAACTGGACGTTGGAAGCGTGACCTCCTGAATCCTCTTTACCACACACGTTTGTATCCTGCATGCGCCTACTATCGATCGCATTGATAACTGAGGAATAAAGTGACTCCACCATCATTTCCGGGCTCTGTGGGTCACTTACAGGATTAGGAGATGATGAATTTTCTTCGATTACAAACTCATTCACAGCAGACATAAAGTCTGATTCAGGACTTTCCGCTAATGAATCCAAGTCTAAGGAACCTTGGTCAAGAGTTTGCTCTGTGTTTGGATGGGGGATAGTTTCAAAATCAAACGTGTGTGCGTCAATGCTGTCCGGAGATAATTCTTCTAAAGGACACACTGCAGGGCAGAAGGGGCCCTGAACAGTGAGGGGAGGAGGCGTGCTCGGTGAGGTAGTAGGTGCTATTCCTGTCGCACTTTCTGTCCTTGGTGAGGAAGCAGACTGTGGGGATGCCTGACTTGCAGAGGTCTGGAAAACAGAGGGGAAGGCTTAGAGAGCTGCAGCAATACCTTTTTAAACTAATGAAAAGAACCACTTGAAATAAATGAATTTGCCTTTTGTTCACTCAGAAGATCTGTAATGGTCTGTGACATTTCATCCAAACTTTGTGCTGCTTTTACCAAATTATGTAGAGCAAGAACATGCTGGTGTAGAGGTTCGAAGTCACAAAGTAAGGGAACCCTGAAACAGAATGCAATCCAGTTATGTTGATCTCTTAACGAAAAAACAGATAATCGACTTACAGAAACCAAGTATCTCAACATATGTAAAAAAAAAAAAAAAAAAAAAAACTGGAGATTATCACCCTTTTAAATCTGAGATATAAACAGTTTAACTGATAAATCTCCCACGATATGCACAATATACAAACTAACTACTACAAAAAAAAAAAAAAAAAGACTACACATAAGGCGTAATTTTCTTCTACTTTATCTTCTTCTTCTGATTAAATTTTATGTTCCCCAGAAACTTCTGAAATTAGTCATTTTAAAAAAAAGGTAACAAATGTTGCTGTCCTGGCCCTCTTAAGAGTACTGGTGCTACTTACCACAGTTCCAAAATAATGACAACATTTTAGGATGATAACTGATACTAAAGACATTTACCTGAGGAATGGCTGAACTTCTGAAGGACAAAATGATTGCAGAAACTGTAAATCTTTTAATGAAATATCTGGAAGTTCACAGTCAAACTTTCGTGGCTTTTGAGTCTATACAAATAAAATAATTTATCAACAAATATAATGGACAAATTTATAAGTAGACTTTTAGTATAATCAAATTCAATAAAACAAACTGAATTTACATATATTAAAAATATATAAAACAAAAATGCTTCAAATGATCTAATCACATTTAAGAAAGAATGACATAGCTCAGTACTCTTCAGTAAAGATATGGTATAGTTAAATTCTTGAGTCTTTAATAACTGAAACATTGGCTGTTGGTAATCAACCCATTTTATTTTTCCTCCTCTCCTCTGTTTTCCGTATATTTTTATGGGAATTCTAGCATTCCCATCAACACTGAAGAAGCCACGTGTTTCACCAGTTCGTAGACTCATTTTACCTTGATCTATACAGCATGATCAGGAGGATCCATCTAGCCCTAAATCTGCTCCTATCACCTGTCAGCATGGCTTGTTGCTATACACGGCAAAAATATTCTTTTTCTATATTCCACTTTTTTTCTTGCCTTTTCCTTTAGCATTCTCATTCTGTATTTTCCAAAATATAAACTCACAGTCAATTTCAGGTTCTTTTAAAAATGTTAACGGGTAAATCCTGCCATCCCTTCCTTTATAATACAGTCAAAAATTGCACCTTTTTAAATAACTTCAATTATTTTACTTATTACTCAGACAGACTTAAAAGATGTCAAGATGCTCTTTCATTTAAAAAAAAAAAAACAAAAATGTTTCTGGACAAAGGAGTGTGGGAACCCCTGCCTGTCACATGGCTTCTTTTCAGATCATGGCCCTCATGTAAGACAGGTTCAGAAACATAACAAGCTAATTTTTCATGGTTTAATTCCAATGAGCACTAAGTGAAGAGCCATCCTATTCTTATTTGTCAAAATATGAAAGAAAGGAGGAAAGAACAACAACAAAAGAGCCATTCCTACCAATCCAAAGAATACAGCATGAGGTCTCCTCTGTTACCAAGACTCAAAATTACAAGTATCTTAAAACCTCATGCCAACTGCCTTTTACAATCTAAAACATTTATGTTGATTTAAAAAAAGCCTATAAGCCCTTAATAAATACCTACATTTCTGAGAGAAAAAAAAAAAAATTAAAAACAGTTAATCAAGGTTAGAAAAATTAGAAAATAAATACATACACAAAAGGAAGAGGGCCAGGAGTCCAGTCCCCTAAACAGACGATTTCTTAAGAAAGACTTCCCTGTGTAAAGAAATTAATAATATGGTTATATCAGAACTTCTTAAAGCAAAAAATTACCTCTGGTTTTTTAAAAGAGCTAAGTTAAAATTTGATGATGTTGTATATTTAAAATATAGCAAAAGATTCAGCTCTATAGGCTTTAAAAGGAATGCTTCTCTAGGATTTTTATGGTAATTAATAGCTATGCACTAAAGCTAAAAAGAGGTCAGCAAATAGAGGAAAACTCTCAAGGCCCTCTACAAGATGGACTGACACAGTGGCTGCAACAATGGGCTTAAGCATAAAATGATGACTGTGAGGATGGCGCGGGACTCGGCAGTGTTTCGTTCTGTTGTACACAGGGTCACTACCCAGGGTGGCCGTTGAGTCAGGACTGACTTGACGGCACCTAACAACGGCACCTAACAACAACAAAGCTAAAATCGGGGGTGCATGGGGCGGGGGGCAAAGAGAATCATATATATATACATATCTCTGCTTTGAAGCTTTACGAAGTCTTAATTTATTAACTCTTCAAAACACTATCCTTAATTTTTAGAAATATATTTTATGTTCAAAGGCAGTATTATTCAAAAACAAAGGGACTCTAACTGAGGTACAAGGTACCACACAGGATTAACTTTTAGTGTAGTTATTATTCTAAATTTCATAACATTTTCTTAGACAACTGAGAAACGAAAATTCCTAAATCAACACCTACTATAATAATTTCCATACTCAAGTTTTAATATTTAAATTTCAGTTTATCGGATACCTTACAAATGGAAATCCCTAAATGAATACTGCTATAATAGTTTCATACACAAAAATATTAGGCCTTTCTATACAGCACGACTGACATAGTTTTAGCTTTCAAAATACTATATTCACATTTATGAAATAAAAACAGTATTTAAATGTAATGATATCTAAGTTATTAATGAAGAGCACTTACTGAATAATTTCCCAAAGAATTCCCTTTTTGATTTTTCAGCTTCATATAATTGCTTTCCATCTTTGACTAAAGCACCAGCCCACTAGAAGAGAGAAGCTTATGTTAATAACATATACCAATTAATGTTCATACATAGTTAAAACTGAATTTGGCCTGCTTACCTCCCTGTAGTGTTTTATGAACATTTTTCTTCTAACAACCTCAACAACAGCTAAGCAGTACATCTGAGGAACTGTACTAAGAGCTTCAACAATCTTGACTCTTTCTAATAGCTCTATTACAAGGCGAAGCAAAGCTTGCAATTTCTCTCCATCTTGATCAGCATGTAGCATTACAAAGCAACACCACCTACAGAATGAAATCCATTATTTTCAATAGCCTCAAGTTTGCTAAAAAGAATCCTTACTGCTTAAGCTAAGGAACAGATACTACAATTGCAGTCACAAAAATAATAGGTAAATTGAGACATACAAACTCTAACTCAATCACAACTATTTCAATACAGGGAGGAGGGAAATTTTCCCAATCACTTGGGAGAAACAAACAAACTTCAACTCTAGAAGTCCTAAATGAGTTACAGCAGAATCACTTACTTCAATCTGACATGCAGGTTATTTGCTAGTTCTTGTTTGGCAGTGGTACACTTCTGTTTAATATCCAATAGTTTTCTATGGTTTTGCAACATAATCATCAACTGATTTGCATGACTCAGGCACAAATCAGGCAATACAGATGCATCCTTCAAGTTTTCTGCTCTCATCTGATTAGCTAAAAATCCCTGAGAGGAAATATTTTAAAGGATATTAACAGTGTTTCATGACAGATACAAACATTCATTTAAGAAAATTTTCATGTTAAACATGAACTGTTCCATGTTCTTTTAAATGCAGGTATTTTAAATTTTCCTATTTTTTCTATGAGTATTTATTTTTTTATGAGATAAATACATTCCGTTCCTTTTAAACAGAATTTTTTTTGCTGTTAAGTATAAAAAGTGCATTATATAAGTCATCTACCATATCCCATCTCCAGAGATAACTGTTCACCTATTAGCAGATTTCATTCTGTTTTCTCTTTTTCTTCAATATTGGTGAGCTGTATTCTTGTATCCTTTTCTCCCCCAACGAAGATTTACGGAGGTCATGGCACATCAATCAAAATTAACTTTGTAATGACTCCACAACTGTCCATAAGATAAATGTGTTATAAAACCATGTAAGCATCCTCCTTCCCCTGGACATCCAGGTTACATGTTATTAAAATAAAGCTCTCTCTCTATATATCTATAGGAAACCCTGGGGGCGTAGTGGTTAAGTGCTATGGCTGCTAACCAAAGGGTTGGCAGTTCGAATCCACCAGGTGCTCCTTGGAAACCCTATGGGGCAATTCTACCCTGTCCTATAGGGTTGCTATGAGTCAGAATCGACTCGACAGCACTGGGTTTGGTTTATATATATATATGGGGCATCATTTTTATGCATTGATGTTTCTTAGCCCTGGCTGCATATTAGAATTTCCTGGGGAAGCAAAAGATCAGCCAGGCCCAGGCCCTATCTCTGAAGAAATAAGAAACTCAGGGTCGGCTTCAGTAACTATCTGTACTTTTCTTTTAAGCTTCCCAAGTGATTCTTATGTGTAGCCAGGTATGTGTACTAAGGTAACACAGGAGATTTGTTAATGTTTTGCTTGTAATGACCTAGTCTGAAGAATCAGAATAAACCAAAACCTAACCCACAGCCATGAGTCCATTCCAACTCCTAGCCACCCTGCAGGACAGGGCAGAACTGCCCCATAGGGTTTCCAATGCTGTAAATCTTTACAGAAGCAGACTGCCACATTTTTCTCCCATAGAGTGGCTGCAAGGTAAGAATTAGAATAAGTATTTTTCCACTTAATAGACAATAGGTAAGTGGTAACTTTGGTGAAGGGTAAGATAGTACAAAATACTGGGGAAGCCAACAGAGCTTGTACAAGGCAGGGCCATGGTAGCTCCACAGATACACCCGAACTCCCTGAGGCACTGAACTGGTGGGCTGAGGGCTGTGGGGCCCACGGTCTCAGGGAACATCGAGCTCAACTGGCATAACAGAATGTTATACACTCTACTTCGGTGAGTAGCGTTTGGGGTCTTAAAAGCCTGTGAGTGGCCATCTAGGATACTTCACTGGTCTCACTCCTTTGGGAGTAAGGAAGAATGAAGAAAACTGAAGACACAAGGGAAAGATTAGTCCTAAGGACTAATGGACCACACCTACCACAGGCTCCCCTAGACTGAGTCCAGTACAACCAGATGGTGCCTGGCTACCACCACTGACTGCTCTGACAAGGATGACAATAGAGGGTCCACAAAAGAGCTGGAGAAAAAATTCCAACCAGACTTCAGAAACCCTGAAAGTACGGCCCCTGGACACCCTTTCAGCTCAGTAATGAGGTCACTCCTGATGTTCATCCTTCAGCCAAACGAACAGGCTAAAGGGGTGCACCAGCCTTGGGGCAGGGACTGGAAGGTAGGAGGGAACGGGAAAGCTGGTAATAAGAAACCCAGGGTTGAGAAGGGAGATTGCTTACATGTTGTTGGGTTGTTAACCAATCTCATACGACAACGTGTACACTAACTGTTTGATGAGAAACTAGTTTGTTCTGTAAATGTTCATCTAAAGTTCAATTTAAGAAAATTAGATTAAGTAAGATAAACAGCCAACAATTATGTTTTTCTCTGCTTGGAAAATATAAATGAAACTCACACTAGGTTCAGTGCTCAGAGAGTAATTTTACATTCTTAAGATACATCATGAAGTTAAGAATCTAGAACAGAGGCTAGCACAGTATATTTAGAACACTGTTTGAATTTATTCAACATGTTTGAGTAAAACAAAGCCATTAAAACTTGAGCCAATTACTGATTAGGCAAACACAAAAGCTAGAAAACACAGCCACCCTGCCACTCCCAATAGAAGAGTCTTAAAAAACCAAGGACATCCATTCAGGATAACAGTCTACCCGTTTCTTATAAAACTGAATGCATAACTACTACAGGACCCAGCAACTGACTCCTGGGCATTTATCCCAGAGAAATGAAAACTTATCTTTTAATTATTTAATCTAGCTGGAATTTACTTAACTTCCTTCTTCGAATAAAACATAATTGTCTTTGCAATATTTATTGAAAATCCATTCCTCTCTCCAGTATTTCTGGACTATATTTTATTCTATTAATATATGCACCTATCTTTAGAACAATGATTGAATGATCTAATTTTACAGTGTACTTTATTATTTGGTAGGAAAAAATGTTTCACATTTTTTCTTAGCTATTTTTACTCATTTATTTTCCTAGGTGCATCATTTTGTCAAATAGGTATTATGTTTAGGCTATCCGCCAAATTTAAAATTTAGTCTTTCATATCTCTTGATCAAGTATTTTCAGTTTGTTTTCTATAGGTCCCAAAATATATCAAGTAAATTATTACTAGGTCTTTTTATTGTTACTGTGAGGTTTTGTTCTTACTCTATTAACTAAATACTGTATTTTTAAGCAAATAACATGCACCTCCTACATTTGTGAACAGCTCCCACCCTCCTCGATGTGTTTTCATGAGCACATTATGTTTTTGTTTTTAATAGTGCCATATTAAAAAAAAAAATTGGCACAGTGGTGCTTAAGAAAATACATCATGGGCTGAAGGTGTGGCTGGCAAGCAAACGTAGAAGGAGCGCGTTATTAGGGTAAAAATACAGTGGTTAACATGTATGTTATAGAAGCTTTGAGAGTTTTGGATATCTATGTGATCGCCACACTGCTACTGTAATAGACAATGATCCTTCTAGGAACTTAAGTATACGAATAGCAAAGGCCCAAGAGTGTGTCTTCTACTTTTTGGTAGTATTCCCTCCTCTCTGTTTCACGTTTTACTGAATATCACCAGGGTCATGATAAAAGGATGGATATTTATTTGTCTGTGCGTATGAAAATGAAGTTTAGTACCTGAAAACAAGATAATTTCAATAGTAACTTTACCTTATTTTTCTTTCAATATGCTCTAAACTTGCTTGTAGCTATAATTTTTCTGTAGTTCATCTCTTTAAAAATAACCTACTGCTTTTATCTCTACTTAATTGAAATTCTTGATCGGTTTTTAGTTATTTTTTAAATCAATCCAAATATAAAATCAGCCCCCAAATCTAAACCATTAGTAATGGATTACCTTACACCAAAAAGAAGTTTCCAAGTGTTGCCAAGGAAAGGAAAAGTGTTCTCTTGTTTTTCAGGAAAATAAAATCCTACATTTGTTAACCCATTCTGAGTATAATTTAGACTAAAGAGGAAAAAAACCCTGGTAAGCCATTTAGTACCAATATTCTCATGTGTAATGAAGGCTTGATATCTACAAGGCCTGTAATTTAAAAAGACGGGGCGGGGGGCAGACTGAGGGAAAGATGATAGCAGAACTTACAAACTACATCATATCCTTCTAATTTTGAATTTTGCTAGAGTACTTCACAAGAATTAAACAATCACAACAATACTCTAAAGAAATGTAATTACTTGCCAGTTGGTTACTACAGTACTCACACCACCACTCTCCCTATCGTTTCCCTGTTTTGCTGGCAATCCTCGAGGATAAGAAGATGGCTAAAAGAAACGACACACACACACTGAATGAATTTTCAGGGCTCCAGTGTTGCTCAGCTACAAAGGTTTGGTAAGGTTTCTCTGCCAGACCAGGTAGAGATGCTTACAAAAGATCCTCATGTGTGTTGTGGTTTAAAAGAAATTACTCCTTTAAAGCTGGTCTTTATCAGATGAGATGTTCAGGCAATAAATACCTTTCCTTTATTCCTTTTCCCTTTTCTTTACTTGGGGGTGGTTAGAAGATTTAATTGTTATGTAGCTCAAATGTACTACATTACTTTGTAAATGTGTATGGCAAGACTGAAAATTAAGCCTAAAATTGGTTAATCTGAATTTATATACTATGGCCAAACTACATTCTGAAGACAGTGCTGATAAAGGGGAAAAAAAATCTGCAATAGGGAAAAGACTAGTAGCAGGAACAAAGCTGATGGATGAGACATCTGCAAATAATAAAGTACTCAAGCAAAAGCCTCTAGGCCAGCAATACATTAAAGAGAGTTCTTTTTTTCCACGCTCAAAGCCATATTAACTCAAATTCTCATTCTACAAGTATTTATTGTGCCTACTATGTGTCAGGAACTGTCTTAAGATATTGTGGATACAGCAATCAGCAATGACAAAGAGAGACCAGAGTCCTGCCTTCTTGGAGCTTATATTTTAAATACAATGTATAAAAGTAATCATTTAATTATAATTGTAATGCAAGAAGTACTGCTAAGAGAAAAACTGGATTTATGCTACAAGACCAGAAAAAGCCTCTCTGAGGAAATGATTTTTCAGTTTAAACCTGCTTCTGCACATCTCTTGGCACCTAACACAGGAAAACAAAGAGTATTCAGTATACCACACCTAACTTTCTCTCATGAGCTCATTGAGAATAATATTTTATTTTACCTAACTTCTCACATCCAGAGTCACCCCGGAATAATACCCAGGTGAAATTTATGTTCCTTAAGCCTAGGTTTTTATTTACTTTATACTTTTGCTCTGATTATGTAAGTAAACAATTTAGAGGATTTCCAAACACTGAGAAATATAATATTGAAATGCTAACTACCAGAAAATTCACTGAAGAACTTAAATAATTAAATGCCTATCAATGTCTGCGAGGATTATACTACTTGAGGTACCAAAACCAAAGAAAAAAAAATTATTTTTCAAAAGTTTAAATACCAGTTACGGTGAGGTGTTCTAAAAGTTAAATGAGCCACTACTGTTTAAAACATTAACAAAAAATAAATTCGGAGGAAAGCAGGTGTTTAAAACACAAGACACCAAAAATTAGTTTTGTAATTCCTCTGGGAATAATGAATTACATTTCAGGTTGAATTCAGGAAAGACTGAAAGCTCAGAAAGCAAGGCTCAGATCTAAAAGAAATGTATTCCTGAATTTTTTTTTTTTTTTGGTGGGGAGGGAGAATAATACTATCACTCTCCACTGATCCTAACAACCACACTCCCAGAAGAATGACTTATTCTTGTATGACAAAACTCCATTTGCTGTATCCAATGCAGATTTGAGGACAACATCAGCAACAGATTCTTTTTAATTACCATCAAATGCAGAGCCATTCAGTGTTTCTGCCTGATTAAGCAGAGAAGATCTGAAGGGATATAAAGTGGCAGGAACATTAACAATATTTTAAAAAACCAATGGAGATTTCTCAAAGCAAAGAGAATATAGTATGATTACTTAAGATAAAAGAGTCAGAAATCCTGGTCTATTCAATGTGAGAAACGGTTACAAAGAAACGTGGAGATTGTCAATGAATGAATGAAGAGTCATGAGAGGAACTAAATATGAAAAAATATAGGACTGATAAACTTGACTACACCAAAATTTAAAATTTCTGTACAACAATTTGTGTAATACTATCAACAAAGAGACAGAGGCAATACACATTATTTATAAGGATTATCCAGATGATATAAAACAAAAACATTGAGACAAAAATTCAACAGAAATATTGGCAAATGAAAATTCATAAAAGAAAACACATGGCAAACATGCTATGAGGGAGACGGCTCTTATTAGCTACTGTGAGTGTTGACGGATTTTGCTTTTAAGGAGGTCAATATAACAATATTTATTAATATTTAAAATGCACAGACACCCTAGGGTCCTTCTAGAGATTGCTTCAAAAGAAATACTAGAACATATAAAGATAGATGCACTGGAATATACAAAAAAAAAAAAATTTGTAATAAGGAAAAATGAAAACAACTTAAATGACCGTAAAGAAAAATATGGTTAAATAAATTGTTTCACTCATTCTATAAACTAAAACCCACTGCCGTCGAGTCAATTCTGAACAACAGAGTAGAACTGGCTCATAGGGTTTCCAAGGCTATAAATCTTTATAGAAGCTGACTGCCACCTCTTTCTCCTGTGGAGTGGCTGGGGAATTCGAGCTGCTGACCACCTTTTGGTTAGCAACTGAGTGCTTTAACCACTATGCTACCAGGGCTCCTATTCATTCTATAGAGGCTTAAAAAAGAATGACCCTGGAAAAGAAGCAAAAGATCAAGAATTCATAGTTGTTTCCAGCAAAGGTAGACTGGAATGAAATGACTAGAATGGCCTATAATTTAGACCAAACTTAAGGAAGCAGTGAAGGAGCCAAGATTCAGGAGAAGGAGGAAACATACAACAGTTAGCAATCAGGGAAATGTAAATAAAAGCCACAAAAGATATCACCACCTACTCATCAGAATGGCTAAATTAAAATAATGAAAACACACATATTTAATGTGAGGAGGAAGTAGAACAACGGGAACTCTCATAAACAGTTGTTGGGCATTTTGGAAAATAGTCTGCCAATACCTACTAAAATGAAAATAAACACACTAAAGACACAAGCAATTCTACTCGGGCAACTCCACTCGTAAGGATACTCCCAAACAAAACGGTGCACATATGCACTAATATACCATTTGTAGGATTTCATTTATATAAATAAAAACACAAGCACAACTAAGCTATCGTGTTAGATTTAGATGTGAGAACGACGACTACTGGGAAGAAAAAGAATAGTGAATATGATGGTCAGAAGGTAATTCTGGGGTGCTGGCAATGCTCGGCTTCTTGATGAGGGCTGCTGCTACATGTCTGTTTACTTTGTTGTAATTCATCAAGCTATAATGACGTGTTGTGTGCTTTTGTATGTGTATTGTGTCTACTGTATTTCATGATAAAGAAAAATAAATAATAAATATCTTGAAAAGATAAAAAGCATAAAAGTTACATATTAATGAATCTATTACAATCTTATTTACTTAAACTATCTAAAAACTACTCAGCACATATACTACTACATCTACACACATACATAAAAGCACGGTGAAAGCTGTGAAAGGCTATACTTTAGTCACCTCAGGGAAAGTGAATATAACTAGGGAATTCACTTAAATGCAAAAAATATTTTAAACTTATGTAAAAGTAACAAACTCTGTATCTTTATCTACCTATACCACATTGTATACGTGTTTAGGAGATTACTGGCTGAGGAAAGGTGCCATGGATTGAATTGTGTCCCCTAAAAATGTGTCTACTTGTCTAGGGCATGATTCCCAGTACCGTGTGACCGTCCACCATTTTGTCATCTGATGTGATTTTCCTATGTGTTGTGAATCCTACCTCCCCGATGTTAATAAGCTGTGATTATCGGCAGTTATGTTAATGAGGCAGGGCTCAATCAACAAGATTAGGTTGTGTCTTAAATCAATCTCTTTTGAGAGATAAAAGAAAGCAGTCAACAGAGAGACATGGAGACCTCAAACCACCAAGAAACAAGAGTCAGGAGAACAGCACATCCTTTGGACCCAGGGTGCCTGTGCTGAGAAGCTCCTTGACCAGGGGACGATTGATGACAAGGACATTCCCCCAGAGCCGAGACAGAAGCCTTCCCCTGGAGCTGGCACCCTGAATTTGGACTTCTAACCATCTAGACTGTGAGAGAATGAATTTCTCTTTCTAAAGCCACTTGTGGTATTTCTGTTATAGCAGCACTAGATGACTAAGACAAAAAAACTAGGAAAGTATGAATTAAAATCAGATTATAAAATTCAACGGTTTGCTAAATGCTGTTTTGCCACAGTACTTGTCAGGGGGCTGGAGGACAAACCAGTCATAACATAAAGTCACCAATGTGGGGAAAATTGACAAGAGTTCCTGTAACACTTCATTAAATTAGACCTGAAACCTAAGTATTAATAAGATCTTCAAGATTTCATGTTTTCCTTCTGTCCTGTAAAAATCTTTTTTTTTTTGTTTTTGTTTTTGAGTGGATAGCAGGAAGTACTGAAATGGTTAGTACAATGATGACTTTTATCATATGCTCTCAATATATCAAAAATGTCTAACTACAGGCAAAGAAGTCTAATAGCAATACAACTTTGATAAATGAGAACCACATTACTAAAAGTCCCAAATCACAACCTCCATTGATCTCTGTCCAGTTTCTAGTAGTATTTTCATAGTTTATCTTTCAATTTTCACCTAAAGCCTCAGTGCTTTATTCACTCGTCAAAAGTGAGAAATCACTTTACTAAACCCAACCATTAAAACATGGCTTTCCTTTTCACTACACAGGAACAGTAACACTGCAATGACCACACACATTCAAGGATGAAGTGAAGACATGATGCACACCAAATGGATATTCACATGCCATACTTCTATGAAAAAAAAATACAATTTCCTTGTCTTAAAAGTACCTGAGCAAGTTCTTTTTGTTCATTCACCAGTCTGCTGCAGCTAGCAATCATCTGGTCCAGGGCATAAAGCCTATCTTCAAGGCCTTTAATGGCTTTCATATTCTGATTATCAAGTTTGGCAATAGTTTGACGGCACTCTGCTAGAAATGGTCGAATAATCCTTGGGTCAAGCTAAATGACAAGGAAACATATATGAATAAGATCTGCAGCAAACATGATAGTTTAAAACATATTTCATGCTATTTTGGTACACTGCTTTAGAGAAAATCTAAGCAGTACAGAAAAATACAGAAAAGCAAAAGTATGGGGAATATGAGTGGTTCGTGCACGGGAAAGTAAAGAACAGCTAAACACAATTACTATAAAATGCTATGGGATACATAATCAGAAATATAGTTCCAGGAATTACCTATTTCAATCAATATATTTTGTTTTAAAGTCCTTACAGAATAAAGTAGAGTTAATGATTAAATCACAATACTCTTTCTCACCATTCAATCTCTCCTGTTCCCTGGCTTTAATTCTACAAATTTGCTTGAGTTCATGGAACCTAAAAAATTTCTCTCAATAATGCTCTCTTTTCCTTTGCAAGTAAAGAGGCTGGCTGCCTTTGTCTGCACTCTCCATGAAAGCTGCTCTGCCAACATTCACGTGAGGCTTTTATATAACCTTGTCCTAACTCTACATGCTGTGGGTCATTGCCTCTGCTGGTTCCTCTCAGTTAAGAGTTTCTATCAGAGTGTCTTTCTCTGGCTCTAATCCTTAAATACAGGTGATTCACAAGTCTGTCCTTAGCCCATTTTTTCTCTTCCGTATGTGATTTCACCATTAAGCATGACTTACCAACTCTGAAACTTATTTCAATCCCTTATATTTTTCACAAATTCCTAACCTGTTTACGATTGCTTGCTGATATCTCCACACGGGTATCAATAATGATGTCTTCTATTAATGGCTCATTATATGTGTCTCCTGATGAAATCCCCTAATGGCTTCCTTCCTTCTAAGCACAAACCACCAGAATAAACACAGACTACAGTAAAAAAAAAAAAAAACTAAAAACTAGTTTTTTTTTTTTTACAGTAGAGCCTTCAGTGATCTGATCAGACATCAGTAAATCTTTCCAGGCTGCCTTTTTTTCAAATTTAATTACCTGTTATGTCCAGACAAACCCTGGTGTTTCTAGTCTTTGTCCACAAAGCTTGTTACTGGATCACAGTTCTTTAAGCCCATCTGTTTTGACTTAAAAAATTCTGGCTATATACTACCTCCAATCCTTTCTCTATAGTCAAAAGACTTGTTTATTTTATGCGGTATTCTTGTACATAAAGAGCACACAAAAGCATTTAAAGCTGAAAATCTCTTGTTAAATCTAGAATCTACCACCACCAAAAAAGCTAACAAAGCAAACTATTTAAGTATGGGTAGCCCCCTTTCTGCACAATATTGTCATAACTGAAACTTGTGCATCTGCGCATGTTCCCTCGCTTTTCTCCATGTCACGGTAGGAGTCCAAGGTGCCTGCATTTCCCTTACACAGTCCTGCACAATGCAAAGACTGACTGCAAATCATAAGGGAGATAAGCGGGTGAAAAAGAAGATTAAAGCTGGCTCAAACTGTCAACCTGGGCAGAATTACAACTATGCATAAATTTAACACAGCTATGACTCAAGGAAGGTAAAACAATCACAAAACCAAGCCATCTGATTATGTGTCTGCATTTCATAAACAACTGAAAGTACAACTCCCAACTTAGGACATTTTCGAGTTACATGGAACTGCACTTAGGACCGCCTTTCTTTTTTGTACATCTTATTGTTGGTAATACACGCTACACAGCGTTGCAGTAAGTAATTTGCTGTTATCATTCTCGGATGTTCACTCACTGATTTTCAATTTTATGATTTACTGTTCAAAGCACTGCCGTATAGTTTTCTAAACTGAATGAGAGTTTCAGTTGCTTGAAAACACAGAATCAAACACTGATCACTTTGCTAAAGTCGACAGGCAGATTGGGAAAGCAGGGAGATGTTATCACAAGATATATGAAGAAAAAAAGACAATTCTAATTTTCTGACCAGAAACGCCACCCCCACTCCCAGGGATAATCCAGACAATCCAGAACCCTCCACAAGTGGAGTTATTACTGCAACTGATACAACGCCAACGTCTTCCAACTATTCATTGTCAGAGTAAATTTTTCTGGTTTGTGTATTTTTTTATGTATGCATTAAAATATATTTGTAAGTTTACATGTAATGTTTCCAATCCCCAAAGGCAAATAAAGATCAATTTATATAGATACTGATATACTGATAATAAAAGGCAATAATAAAAGCTAAAAAAAAAAAAGAGGTATTCGACTTACGTCAGAACTGACTAATGAGGAAGCTGTTGGAACAGAACCCCATCATAAGTTGGGGATTAGCTGTATATTGCAACTGCACTAATGGTGACTCACCAAATACAGGCTATACAGCCTGACTTCCTAAAATTTTACTCTCCTTAATATTTTAATTCCATTTGTCCATGAGTAATGAAAATTAAAATTTCCAAATGAAGACTTGGAAGAAAATTTTCAGATTATTTTAAGCCACAGAATAATAATATTAATAATTAGCAAATTAAACACTTACTGCTACATTAATTTTTACTCTTGGCTCTTTGACGCCTACAGAGACTAACATTATCGTTGCTTTACAGAAGAAGTGCAAAAATAAGAAAAAACTTCTTAGCCTCTCCATTCTCCCCATCCCACCTCTAAACCCACATCCCATTGCATAGGGCAAACAATAGTATTCCAACAAGATCCTGCTAGAAATACTAAGACATTGCTACGACTGGACAGCTTAGAAATGAGCTCAAATAACCTACCAGAAAAAAAAACTAATTCATAAAACTAGCATCTATCAATCCAAACAAATGACATAAAACTGCAGATTAAAACTGTTAAGTGATAATTCTGGTAATAAGTGAATGGCAGTGCCAGGAGTTTACTCCAAATCCTGTGTAAGTTCCATAGTCTAGGTCTTAAACTTATTTCTTGAGAAAGACACCTGAATCTGACATTCACGGTACAGGAACAAAAAAACCACAGGTTTGTTCAAGTTTTACCTAAAGGAGATGAAAAAGCAAAACTATATCGAGCATAAATATATAGAACTCCTGAGAAGAGAAAATTATTAACCCGATAAAAACACTATCATCTAGTACCTTAATAACAAATTGGCTCAAAACAGAATGTCACTCCTAAGTACTACCATCCTTTAAAAAACCATCTATACGAGACCAAACAGTCAACAATTACTTTAAAACCAAGACGAGAATGTAAAGGGGCAGGGAAACTGGATTAATGGAAATGGAACAACCAACACAGTAATCATGAGAATGCTCAAACACTGTTAAGAACATAACCAACGTCACTGAACACCCTGTACAGAAACTGGTGAACGGGAAACTAAACTGCTGAATAACCTTCACCTCAAAAGACAATAAAACAATATTTAAAAAAAAAAAAAAAAAAAAAAGCCCATCATGGCATAATGCAGTACAGTGATTTTAACAGAATATCCCATTTTGTGTAAAATAGAAGCACCAATCTATAAACAAATTCTTCAAAACGTGTTTTTTGAAATTATTTTTCTAATCTAATAGGTATGTGCAACTGATGAAAGTGCTGTATTTTGGTCAGTGTTAAATACTTTTATAAGAAATAAGGGCAGAGGTTTGGGGACCAACTGGCGTTAAGAGTTTATTAAGAAAATGTTCTCCATCCCACTTTGGTGAGTGGCAACTGGGTCTTTAAAGCTTGCAAGCTGCCATCTAAGATGAATCAACTGGCCCCAATCCACTTGGAGCAAAGGGGAATGAAGAACACCAAAGACACAAGTATTAGCCCAAGAAACAAAAGGGCCACATAAGCCAGAGACTCCATCAGCCTGAGACCAGAAGAACTAGATGGTGCCCAGCTACCACCAATGACGGCCCTGACAGGAAACAACAGAGAGTGCCTGACAGAGCAGGAGAAAAGTGTGGTGCGGCACTCAAATTCACATAAAAAGACCAGACTTAATGGTCTGACTGAGACTAAAGAAGCCCCAGAAGACATGGTGCCTGGACTGTCTGTTAACCCAGAACTAAAGCTATTCCCAAAGCCAACTCTTCAGACAGAGATTAGACTGGACTATAAGACATAAAATCATACTCATGAAGAGTGTGCTTCTCACTTGAAGTAGATACATGAGACCAAATGGGCAGTTCCTGCCTGGAGACAGGATGAGAAGGCAGAAAGGGATAGGAGCTGGATGAATGGACATAGGAAACCTGGGGTGGAAAGGGTAAGCGTGTTGTCACATTATAGGGATTGCAACTAGGGTCACATAACAATATGTGTATAAATTTTTGTATGAGAAACTAACTTGAGCTGTAAACTTTCACCTAAAGCACAGTTAAAAAAAGAGTATAACCAAATCAGCGTATTTAATTTGCTTTTCTATACAAAGGTTATTTAAAATATCTTTACGATTTCAAATTCTATAAATTCTGAATGGCTGCCTCAACTAACAATGTGATTTCCCCAGTAATGATACTATTACCAACTTGTTTTCCCAACATATAAATACTTGTGAATTTTCTTTATTAACCCAGAAGATCATTATTTCTTCCCTCTTCTCATATAATATGAACAAAACCTGACTCTGCTAGATCTCTCATCTAAACATGCAAACACAAAGCAGATTTCAAGTCTGCTTTTTTTACAGATTTTTTTTGTCATTTAAATATTGATAGTTTAAGCAGGAACACTAGTTTTCATTCATTTTTGGCAGTAAATCTTGTGTAATACATACACACATACTTCCCTGCCTTAGCAAACATACCCTAACTGAATCTTTCTTTGAAGAAAAATAATAAATGGTCAAAATGAAATGCCTACCCTAACAGCTGTCATCAAGTAAATGGGAACAGAAAGAATTAAGAAACCTAGAAACTTATTTTTAAATGCTTTCCATGTCACTAGCATCTACTGGATGGTGGTGCAGAGGTTAAGACCTACAGCTGCTAACCAAAAGGCTGGCAGTTGGAATCCACCAAAAAAGCAGATCTATTAATTTAAGTAAGTATGCGCTGTATTCCGGGCATCCCAGACAATCTGTGTTCTCTGAACAGTGAATCAAAGATCAAGTCTCTTTTCTAATTGAGTACCCCTTGTACTTTCTTTAGACAAAAGCTGCCTTTAAAACATATTATTTCTGCATCGCTGAAACATATGCCCAATCTGCATCAAACAAAGATTTTGTATCAGGTTATGGTTCAGATATGAAGAGGTATTTATTCCTCCAGGTTTAAAAATTTTTGCAAGTATACTTGGAGAGACCATAATCCAAAACATAAGCTCATTATAATTATAAAATGTAACTGGAAAGCAATGTCTAAATTTTGAATTTTAAAGATTTCAGGAAGATGTATGTAAAATTTCTTCTTTTAAAAGTCAGAAAGAGGTTCCCTCTAGGGGGAATGTGATTGAAAATAAGCACAAGGGGGATTTTCTGGGCAATGTATATGTTTAATGTCTTGTTTTGAGTGCTGGTTACTCCTTAACTAACCACCTGTGAGCTGTGATTTAACTGCATGTAAATATTCCTCAAAAACACCTGAAAGTTCTACAGCACACGCAGGTCTGAACATTCTGATTCATTATTAATGTAACAGGAGAGATGGTCAAATATTACCATTTTACTCAGAGTGCACAGTCCTCAAGGCACAGGAAAGAAAAACAACAGGTCTATGCAAGTCTCACCTAGCAGATAAAGGTATAACTGTATAAAGAAATGAAAGGATAGGAGAAATTAAAATATCCATGTGGTACAACAAGTCCCCCCTACCAAAAAATTAAAAAAACTCATCACTGTTTGAATGCATACTTGAAAAGTTGGGCACTGCCCTGGAAATGTTACTATATTGCCTCTTCACAAATTTACCATCAATTCATAAAAATACATGTGAAATAATCTGATTTGTCCAAGGTCACAGAGTTTGTTAAGAAGTTTTACTACAAGGCTCATTATTTCAGTTAAAACAAAATTCCCAATCTAATAATTCCTAAGCTAAAATAAGACTCCAGAAATATTAAATTAACATTACTTACTCTGCTCATGGAATCAAAGCACTTCCTGACCAAAGATTCCACATCATTAGGTCTGTCTTGAACATTTATCCAGTCTAATAGAGAAACATTGAAAAAAGGCAGATCATCATCTTTGGCACCCACTGAAGCTCCGTCATGCTGGACAGCAGTGTGACAGGATTCCCTAACTTCTTTGCCACCTTCGCCATCTGCAGCATCTGGCATGACATCTTCCACTGACTTGGGAAATGAGGTTAATGACGATCTGTTAGTTGTTCTAGGCGTCTCAGAGGAGAGCACCGGTTCAGTGGATCTTTTCATCTCAGCCTTTTCTGAGCCTTCGTGTTCAGGTAAAGAATCTAGTCTTCCCAGACATTCCCTGTAACTATGTCTGGTTAGGCACTCCAACAGTGGAATCTTGGCCATTACTGAAACCGCTGTTCCTAAACTTAAAATACACACAAAAAAAAATCTGTCATTAAGATCTTAAAATACAAAAAGATCTGTCAGTAAAACAATTAGGCTACTTAAGAAGTAGCATGCTTGAAAGAAAAAAAGCACATTTTATTACAAATATAATCTCATCAAGTCCTCATTACACATTACATGTATTATACATGCTTCAAATAGTCTATGAGGTGCTGCTCTCTAAAAGAAGCCTGATACAGCAGAGAGACAGAAGGACGTCACTAGCACAGTTAAATGTCACTCTAAGGTAAAGCTAAACCAGTTTATGCTAAACACATAGACAGTTGGCTTTTATCAAAGCTTATGATATAAAAAATAGATATTTCTTAAAAAAAGATTCACCATGGCTGCCACTTAAATTGTAACCTTTATCTTTAAGTCATTAAAATGTTTTTGATACATGAAAAATACAAGATGAGCAATTTTAAAAAAGATTAGGATAACCCTTGGTTTCATTATACTCCCAAAATAAACCGAAAGACAGACCCCTGAATACTGTCACCGCAATGGGCAACGTGAAATCCTAAAGATTCCATTTCTGTAGAATCACACATAAAGTGATGCAGGCCCCTACGTTAAACTGACATACCTAACAGAATTCACGGAAGAAGTTACCTGAAAAAGACTGTTACGTAAACTTTAAATAATTATTTCCAGTCTTAGTGACTAATTTGACCAGTCACCCCCTTCCTTCCCAATATTCGCAACATTGCCAACTTAAGGCCCCCATGTCTGTCTAGATACTCATACCAAAAACTAGAGAAATCTGAATTAATGAGGTTGACTTGACTAAATAAAGGGGGAAAAAAAAAAGAACGTCCCCACAATTCACGGTCAAGAGTAACCACCACACCCCCGCAAAAGATCAGAAAAAAATTAAAAACAAACTGAATACAAAAATTGAAAGCACCCCACCAAAATCCAAACCCACGGCCGTCGGGCCGATTCCGACTCATAGAGGCTCTATAGGACAGAGTAGAACTGCTCCGTAGGGTTCTACGGCTGTAAATCTTTACAGAAGTAGACTGCAGTAGCCTCCTCCCACAGAGCAGATGGTGGGCTTGAATCGCCAACCTTTTGGTTTGCAGCCAAGCACTTTAATCACTGTACCACAAGGGCTCCTCATTGAAAGCACAAACATACAAATAAAGGGCTATTTTTTTATAGTCATACTGAATTCTTTTTAATTTTTACATTCATTTTTATATACTGTATTTGTTTAGTGTATTTTTTTCCAGAACCACTAAGTGAATGTACAAACAACAATAAATAAAATCAAACTAGCACAAAACGGCTTTTTTCTCTTACCAAACTTACATCATCATGATGGCAATACTTAGAAGAAAATGTAACATTTTCCTTGACTGTCTATGTTTTGATAGCTTTTCTATTTCTATAGATGTGTTACTATCACATTATTGTTTTTTCTTTTTTGGAAAGTTGATAGGAGGGCAAGAGGTAGACGAAGATTCTCCCTCTTATGAAGATTTCAAACGTACTTTGAGCCTTGTACATAAAGGAATACGAGAAACTAAAAAATATGGTAAATAAAATCTACCATAATTTTTAAATTTTAGAATCTATCAATCTCTGTCATAGAAATCTTTAAAAATAAGTCAATTATAATATGCTGCCTATGAGAAACAAAATTACAGTGACTAAAACTAACGATAAACTGCAAAAGTATTTTAAACAAATGTCTCATTATCTATTTCAATGGCAAACATACTGAGTAAGTTTTAACTTGATGTCTTCTATGGACTGCAGATAATTTGAATAAATACTTTCAAACTTGAAAAGGAGCTTTTGGTATGAATTTGAACAGTCCTCCAAATTGGCCATGATAGCAGCCCAGCCTTGGTGTTGAAGATGTTCGTCATGAACCAGACCTTCACAAAAAGAGCAAAGTTTCTTGGCAACTTCATACATCTCCTATATTAAAAAAAAAAGGGGGGGGGGAAGAAAAGAGAGTAAGAAAAGGCAATGGTTTGTGTGCACATTTTTGCATGTGTGTACGTAGATTTTTAAGAAATTGTTTTAAAAGGAATTTTTTTTGTTTACCTTATTGTTCATGCATCCCTTGGTAGTACAAATAGTTAACACGCTCAGCTGCTAACTGAAGAAAGGCTTGGCGAGTTTCTTCTGAATAATCAGCCACTGAAAACCCTATGGAGCACCATTCTACTCTGACACATCAAAGACTGACAAAAGCTGGAGCTGACTTGATGGCAACCGGAAAAATCGTTCATGCACTTAAGAACTTAAAAATACCACACAGCATGTGAATAGTAAGATGCTTCTCAGCAGATACCCCAAAAGACTGTCAACAGAAGAATTCCCATAAGATGCCACCTTTGGGAAATAGAACACTTATCTAAAGCCGACATACTAAAGAAGGCAAAAACTGAAGATAAAGAGAAAAAGGAAAGAAGTGAAAAGTGTATTTCCTTGCATATAAATGTATGTTATTATTTGTGAGTTCAACCTCACTAATAATCCAGGAAATGCAAAATAAATTAACAATAAAGAACCATATCCTCTGCTCATAAGAATGACGAAATTAAATTCAAAAGTGTCTTCAAGGAGGGGAAACAAATACTCTCAACGCCTATTGTTGGACAAAGAGCAACGTAGACACAATTATCAAATAAAATATATGACTGGGCACAGCAATTCTACTTTCAGGAATCTATCCTGCAGAAATACTTATACAGACACACAAATACAAATATCCAAGTATGTTGACTACAGCATTGTTTAATAGCCAAAAAAAGGAAGAAGAGACAGTTTAACTACTTATCCAAAGGGCTATTCATCTAAGTTATGATACATCAGAAATGGAGTCTGGAAAAATACACACTGAATTGTTCATCACTGGATGGAGCGAGGGAATAGAACAGAACAGAAAGTTCACTTTTTCCATATACGTCTTGCTATTATTTTAAAGTTGTACACGCATTTAAAAGCATAATTACCACTGCTTTAGAAAATACGTTAATACACAAATTGAGCCCAAAAGAAAAAAAAATTTTTTTTTTTTTAAAAGAAATAGTGTCAAAAGTAAAATATTAGTGTTTTCTTTGTGGAAGCACAGTGACATGAACGGAAAGAACACCGGCCACAGAAAAGTGGCCCCTCTTCAATCTAACTGGCTCGTTGGCCTTGAATAAATTACATAATCGCACCTGTCCTTCTCTCCTTATCTGTAAGACACAGTAGAGGTTCTTGTCGTGAGAGGATGAGGTAGAGACTTCTTCAGATCCTCCTCCCTGAAGCCAACCAAACACAATAAGCGAAACCAGAAACAAAAGCTCCCTGACGTATCTGCATTAACCCTGAGAAGACTATGAGAACTGGACCAAGTTGGACAGAGATAAAAGAGGTGCTTCTGCTGTGTATCTTTAACAAAACGTGGGGAGAACAAAATCCTCCCTCCTTGGAAACAAACAGAAAGCGGGGGTCGGCCGCACAAGTCTCATGGAGCTCTTATCTGAAAACCAAGAGCAGCAGGAGAGGAGACTATAAAATCTACCTATATGACATGCTTTCTAACTGAGCAAAATACCAGAAAAATCTGTGAGGTCACGCAGGGAAGGAAAGAGCAGCCATCTCTTCCTTAATCTCTCACACATAGACACCCTGCTTCTACCGGGGCTTCTCTGTGAGCTAGGAGATGCTGTCCTGCACCCGGAACTACCCTATATTCTGGGAAGAATTTAACTCATTTGAAGATAAGCAACAATTTAAAATGATGAACTAACATGAAATCTATACTAAATTATTGTAAGGGAAAAAAAAAAACGTGCACTATGAGGAAGGGAACATAAAGACAGCCCTGGATCAGATAGGAATGAATGAATCAGGCATGAATTAATATGAATTAAGAATCAGAAAATTCTTCCTGAAGAATTTAAACAACAAATTTTTTTTTTTTTTAAAGACAAAAGAGCTCATAACAGATCCATTAAAGATGATATTAGGAGATAAAAATTAGTATAGGAAAAAATACATCAGTGGCTACACTGTACACTGAGAAGAGACAAGAGAAGGAGCCCTTGCCTAGCTTCTAATAAACGATTATTTAATATAACAACAGCAAAAGACTAAGTAAATGGGACCTCATAAAATTAAGAACTTTTGTTCATCAAAAGACTTTATCAAGAGAATGAAAAGACAAGCTACCGACTGGGAGAATATCTTTGGAAACCATATAGCCAATAAGAATCTAATAACCAAAATATATATAAAACTTCCAACACTTAGCAACAAAAAGACAAAAAACTCAATCATAAAATGGACAAAGCATCTGAATAGACATTTCAATAAAAAAGACTTTCAAATGGCCACTGAACACATGAAAAGATGGTCAGCATCATTAGCCATCAGAAATACAAATGAAAACCACAACGAGATACCACTTTACCTCCACTAGTAGAGCTAAGATGTAAAAAAAACAGAAAACAATAAATGTTGGCAAGGATGTGTGGAAACTGGAACCTTTGTCCACTGCTGATAGGAATGCAAAATGGTACAGCCTTTGGAGAAAACAGCGTGGCAGTTCCTTAAAAACTACCATATGACTCAGCAATTCTACTCCCAGGTATATACACAAAAGACTTGAAAGCAAATATCAAACAGATACTTGTACATTAATGCTCACTGCAGCACTATTCATAACAGCCAAAAGGCAAAAACATACTCAAAGCCCATCTGTGATAAACGGATAAACAAAATGTGGTACATATATACAATGGAATACTACTCAGCCAGTAAGAGAAATGAAGTCCTGATACATGCTACAACATACATGGAGCTTGGGGACATTACGCAGAGTGAAATGAGTAAATCACCAAAGGACAAATATCGTATGACCTCACTTATATGAAAACATGAGAACAGGCAAATGTACTGAGATAAAAGCATGCAACACTGGCTTTCCGTTTACAGGGATGAAAAAAACTGCATTAGGGTAGGATTACACAGCCAATTAATGTAACTGCTATCAATAAGCTGTACATCTATAAAAGGCTGAACTGGCGAAAGTTGTGACACACACAACGACAAAAAAAAAAAAAAACAGTAGCTACTGACACTGCTTATTTACAACCAGAAACCTCACAGGATTTGATTCCTTGGTTTGGAGGTTTAAGGTCTTGGTTTCAATGGGACATCCCAGTTATTGGTCCAATACCTCCTAGTTCGCTTTGTAGGGTCTGGGGTCTTAAAAGCTTGCAAGGAGCCATTCAAGGTACAATTGGTCTCTAGACACTGGAGCAAGAAAGGAAGGAGGAGAGTCAGGAATAGGGTGACAAAATGGAATGTGTGGTGATTATCTCCATGAACAACTGTCTCCTTTGGCATGAGAGCAGAACTGGATGGTACCCGACTACCTTTACTGAACATTTAGATAAAAAATTCTATACAAGAATCCTGATCAGAATGGGAGGAAATGCAGAACAGAATCTCAAATTCTAAGCCATGGAAGCTGGACAAACCCCTGAAACTACTGGCCTGAGAAAAATCTTTAAACCTTATGTCAAAAACATCCCCTGAAGTCTTCTTAAAACTAAACAATAGCTTAGCCTAACTAGTAAAGAATGTCTGTCTTGAACATTGTACTCTTTTAAGATCTACCTTTATGGGATCAAACTTACAAAAGCAACTCAAAATAGGAAACCTGGAGGCAGTGGGTTTATGTTAATGAGGGAGGAACAGCTCAGAAAAAGAAGATGAGAATGGCTGCACAACTCAAAGGCTGGAATCAATGTCACTGAACTCTACATGGAGGAACTTTTGAATTGGTCTATGTTCTGCTGTGCATCCTCTTCAACAACAATGAAAGTAAAATTCTAAGCTTAAAAAAAAAAACAGAAACAATGAGTGAACAAAAACAAAAGACAAATATTTTGACTACGTGCATCAGAAAATTAAAAGGGACAGGTCGCTATGGATCACAATCGACTCAATGGCAATGGGTTTGGTTTTCGTTTTTTATCCCTGGAAAATCTAATGTAGATCAATCAACAGCAGGTCATAACCTAGTAAAATAAATGCATTTGAAATAGTCAATCCTATGGGCAAAAAGGAAACCCTGGCGGCATAGTGGTTAAGTGCTACAGCTGCTAACCAAGAGGTCAGCGGTTCAAATCCACCAGGCGCTCCTTGGAAACTCTATGGTGCAGTTCTACTCTGTCCTGTAGGGTCGCTATGAATCGGAATCGGCTCGACGGCAGTGGGTTTTTTTGGTTATGGGCAAAAAGGAGCCCTGGTGGTGCAGTGGTTAAGAGCTTGGCTGCTAACCAAATGGTTGGTCAGTTTGAGTCTACTAGCTGTTCCTTGGAAACCCTATGGGGCAGTTCTACTCTGTCCTATAGGGTCGCTATGAGTCAGAATGGACTTGACAGCAACCATTATGGGCAAAAAAAAAAAAAATTTTATATCACTATAAGATAGAAGACAGGAGGAAATCAACTTGGCTTCAGACTTGTACCCTGAGTATTTAGATGCTAAGTCTCCAGAACAATATTTACATCAAAAAAGACACATAAGATGATAACACAATACTTTACATGTAACCAACAACCTAATAATTATTATATAGAATTTTTTTTTTTATAAACATCTTTTATGTCATGTTTCAAAAACAGGAGCCTACATATATTTGCAAATCGGCAATAATTCAGATAACACAGCTCCCATGATCCTTTCTTAAAGAAACTACTAAAGAACAAACTTCACTAAATAAATTTGACGTGTTGAAAATGAATGACCGGAGACCAGACAAGTTGTGGAATGATATCAAGGACATCATACGTGAAGAAATCAAGAGGTCATTAACAAGACAGGAAAGAAACAAAAGACCAAAATAGATGTCAAAACAGATCCTGGAACTTGCTCTTGAATATACAGTAGCTAAAGCAAAAGGAAGAAACGATGAAGTAAAAGAGCTGAACAGATTTCAAAGGTCAGCACGAGAAGACAAAGTAAAGTATTATAATGACATGGCAAACACCTGGAGATGGAAAACTAAAATGGAAGAATATGCTCTACATTTCTCAAGCTGAAAGGACTCAGGAAAAAAAATTCAAGTCTCTAGGTACAATAGTGAAGGATTCTATGGGGAAAATATTAAACGACTCAGAAGCATCAAAAGAAGATGGAAGGAATACAGAGTCAGTATACCAAAAATAATTGGTCAATGTTCAACCATTTCAGGAGGTTCCCTATGAGCAGGAACCAATGGTACTATAGGAAGAAGTTCAAGCTGCACTGAAGGCACTGGCGAAAAACAAGGCTGCAGGAATTGATAGAATACCAACTGAGATGTTTCAAGAAATAGAAATACTCATGTGTCTATGCCAAGAAATTTGGAAGACAGCAACCTGGCCAACCAACTGGAATAGATCTATATTTATGCCCATTCCCAAGAAAGGTAATCCCACCGAACGCAGAAATTATTGAACAATATAATTAATATCACACACAAGTAAAATTTTGTTGAAGATCACTCAAAAGCAGCTATAGCAGGATATTGACAGGGAACTGCCAGAAATGCAGGCCAGATTCAGAAAAGGACATGGAACCAGGGATATCATTGCTGACGTCATATGGATCCTGGCTGAAAACAGAGGATACAAGAAAGATGTTTGCCTGTGTTTTAATGACTATACAAAGGCATTTGACTGTGTGGATCATAACAAATTATGGATAACACTGCGAGGAATGAGAATTCCAGAACACTTAATTGTGCTCATGAGGAACCTGAACATAGACCAAGAGGCAGTCAGCAGAACAGAATAAGGGAACACTGAGTGATTTAAAGGAAGGAAAGGTGTGCACAAGGGTTGTATCCATTCACCATACCCCTTCAATCTGTATACTGAGCAAATAATCTGAGAAACTGGACTATATGAAGAAGAATGGGTCATCAGAATTAGAGGACGACTCATTAGCACCCTGTATTATGCAGATGACACAACCCTGCTTGAAAGTAAAGAGGACCTGAAGCGCTTACTGATGAAGATCAAAGATCACAGCCTTCAGTACACATTACAGCTCAACATAAAGAAAACAAAAATCCTCACAACTGGACCAATAAGCAACATCGTGATAAATGGAGAAAAGGCTGAAGTTGTCAAGGATTTCATTTTATGTGGATCCACGATCAACGCCCATGGAAGCTGCTGTCAAGAACTCAAAAGGGGGAGGCGGGGCGGAGATGGCAGACTAGCCAGATGCTTCCGGTGATCCCTCTTACAACAAAGACCCCCAAAAATAAGTGAAACGATTATGTTTATGACAAGTTAGGAGCCCTGAACATTAAAGGCAAAGTTAGAAAACGGACTGAGCAACAGGAGGAAGGAGAGACGGTTCGGGAGCAGAAAGGAGCTGCCAGACCTGAATTGCCAGGAATACTCAGGCACAATCCCCAGGAGCAAAAGCAGCGGGCTGGAGGTAGCGTTCAGCCACTGTTTCTTCAGGGAGAAACAGCAAGCCACACAGCCAACTCACACCTCCAGAACCAGAGAAGAACGGCAAAAGCTAAGTACTTCCATATATTTTACCATGCCCCCCTGCCTCCAAGCTGCTTCAGTGGCTTTGATTTCCCTGGGCCTGAGATAGGTTCTGCTGAGCACCCTGAGCCATTCTCCCAGCATTGGAGAAGGAATGAATTCACAATTGGAGGAAAAGATAATCTGCCAGATCCACTAACCTAGGAAGCTTAGGACAGAAGCGATCCTATCCAGGCATAAATGGTCCACGGACTCTGAACACCTTTCCCCGCTGCATGGACCTGCGTGGGCCTATTTCAGGACAGTAGGCCCTTGTTGGCAGACTACAACTCTTTCAGCTGTGTGGTGGAAAAGTGGCTGTTTGATATTTTGCACAGCTTTGCCTATTAAACAGGGTCCTCACCCACCCACATCAGAGACCTAAGGACTGGTGGCTCCACTCAGGTCACCCAGCAACCTGCGACAGAGGTCCAAGGATAACTGGTACCTACCTCCCAGTCCTTACAACCAAAAGAACTGGGTGCCCGTGGTCTGTCTGCAGAACCCACCGACATGTGTGCTCTAGGGAACAGGGATGCGATTTCCTTACAGACACTCCAGGGACAAATGTCAGCCCCCTCCATTGTTCACATTGTGACCCCCTGCTGCAACCAGATTCCTACACCAACCACCCCTGCCCATCTAAGACTGTAGGACGAAGCCTGTACCACACACTTTATGACCAACTACCTGGACACCTGAGCTGAATCCATACAAGAAAAGTAAACGGACTCTTGGGCTGATATACATGGTAAAAGCTCTAGCCGCCTGGTGGCAGGACGTTAGAACTTCAAAGGTGAAAATAATCAAGCTAGCTCACTCAAGCAACATATTTGGGCACATCAAAACAAAACAAAGCAAGAAGCTAGGATACAATAAGCAAATATAAAATAAACTAACACAATAACCTATAGATGGCTCAGAGACAACAGTCAATATCAAATAACATAAAGAAGCACCCCATGATCACTTCAAAAAGCTCTCAAAACAAAGAAGCGAGAGATCTTCTGGATGAAGGTGCCATCCTGGAATAACCAGATGCAGAATATGGAAGATTAATACACAAAACACTTCAAAACATCTGGAACAATATCAGAAAGGAGATCGGGCAATACATAGAACAAACCAAGGAACACAGAGATAAAGTAACTGAAGAAATTAAAAAAGTTTTAAAGAACATAACGAAAAATTTAATAACCTGCAAGAATCCATAGAGAACGAGCAATCAGAAATTCAGAAGATTAGCAATAAAATTACAGAATTAGACAACTCAATAGAAAGTCAGAGGAGCAGAAGAGAGCAAGTGGAAGGCAGAATTGGTGAGACTGAAGATAAAGCATTTGGCACCAATATATTCAAAGAAAAAAACAGAAAAAAAGGATTTAAAGAAATGAAGAAAACTTAAGAATCATGTGGGACTCTATCACGAGAAATAAACTAAGAGAGACTGAAGTACCAGAAGAAGGAGGGAAAACAGAAAATACACAGAGAATTGTTGAAGATTTGTTGGAAGAAAATGTCCCTGACATCATGAAAGAAAACCCCAGTGCCATCGAGTTGATTCCGACTCATAGTGACCCTATAGGACAGAGGAGAACTGCCCCATAGAGTTTCCAAGGAGCACCTGGCAGATTCAAACTGCCGAACCTTTGGTTAGCAGCCATAGCACTTAACCACTACGCCACCAGGAGATATCTATCCAAGATGCTCATTGTACTCCACATGAGGTAGATCTTAAAAGAGAGTCACCAAAACATATTACAATCAAACTTGCCAAAACTAAAGACAAAGAGAGAATTTTAAGAGCAGCTAGGGATAAACAGAAAGTCACCTAAAAAAGGAGAGTCAATGAGAATAAACTCTGATTACTTGGCAGAAAGAAACCCTGGTAGCGTAGTGGTTAAGTGCCATGGCTGCTAACCAAAGGTCGGCAGTTCGAATCCGCCAGATGCTCCTTGGAAACGCTATGCGGCAGTTCTATTCTGTCCTATAGGGTCACTATGAGTAGGAATCGACTTGACGGAAGTGGGTTTGGGTTTGGGTACTCGGCAGAAACCATGCAGGCAAGAAAGCAATGGGATAACTTATATAAAGCATTGAAGGAAAAAAACCGCCAGCCAAGAATCACATATCCAGTAAAACTGTCTCTCAAATATGAAGACGAAATTAGGACGTTTCCAGATATACAGAAGTCTAGAAAATTTGTAAAAACCAAACTAAAACTACAAGAAATGCTAAAGGCAGTTCTCTGGTTAGAAAATCAATAATACCAGATTTCAATCCAAAAAGAGAACACAGGACAGAGCAATCAGATGTCATCCCAGATAGGGAAATCACAAAAATAAATCAAGATAAGAAAATGCTCAAAACAGGGAAAAGGCGATGTCATTATGTAAAAGAAGACAACATTAAAAAAATAAAGATGGACCAGGAAATGTAGTCATAGATCTTTCATATGGAGAGGAAAACAAGGCAATCCAAAAAAATAAGAGTTAGGTCTAAACTTAGAAAAATAGGGGTAAGTAATAAGGTAATGACAAACGAGACTAACAATCCTACTCCTCAAAATAAAATACTAGGAAAAAAAAAAGAGACTCAACCCAAAATCAACAACAACAAGTAAGAGGAAAAGACAAAACATAAACTCCTCAGCACAAAAAACTAGGTGGGAAAAAGAAAATGTCAACAACACACAAAAAAAGACATCAAAATAATAGCACTAAACTCATACCTATCTATAACTACATTGAATGTAAATAAACTAAGTGCACCAATAAAGATACAGAAGACTGGCAGAATGAATAAAAAAACATGATCCGTCTACATGCTGCCTACAAGAGAAAAACCTTAAGACTTAAAGACACAAACAAACTAAAACTCAAAGGATGGGAAAAAAATATATCAAGCAAACAACAATCAAAAAAGAGCAGGAGTGGCAATATTAATTTCTGCCAAAATAGACTTTAAAGTTAAATCCACCACAAAGGATAAGGAAGGACACTATATAATGATTAAAGGGACAATATACCAGAAGGCTATAACCATATTAAATATTTATGCACCCAATGACAGGGATGCAAGATACATAAAACAAACTTTATGAGCATTGAAAAGTGAGATAGACTGCTCCACAATTATAGTAGGAGACTTCAACACACCACTTTCGGAGAAGGATAGGACTTCCAGTAAGAAGCTCAACAGACACATGGAAGATCTAATTGCTACAATCAACCAACTTGACCTCATAAACATATACCGAACACTCCACTCAACAGCAACCAAGTATACTTTCTTTTCTAGTGCACACGGAACATTCTCTAGAATAGACCACATATTAGGTCATAAAGCAAGCCTTAGCAGAAACCAAAACATCAAAATATTACAAAGCATCTTCTCTGACTATAAGGTCATAAAAGGAGAAATCAATAACAGAAAAAGCAGGAAAAGGAAATCACACACTTGGAAACTGAACAAATGCCTTACTCAAAAACGACTGCGTTATAGAAGTCATTAAGGATGGAATAAAGATATCCATAGAATCCAATGACAATGAAAACACTTGCTTTCAGAACCTTTGCAGCACAGCTAAAGCAGTGCTCAGAGGTCAATTTATATCAATAAATCCACACATCCAAAAAGAAGAGCAAAAATCAAAGAATTATCCCTACAAAGAGAAAGTGGGCAAAAAAAAAAAAAAAAAAAGGAAAGAAACCCTCAGGCACCAGAAGAAAGCAAATAATAAAAATTGGAGCAGAAGTAATGAAATAGAGAACAGAAAAACAATTGAAACAATTAACAAGACCAAAAGCTGGTTCTTTGAAAAAAATCAACAAAACTGATAAACCACTGGCCAAACTGACAAAAGAAAAACAGGAGAGGAAGCAAATAACCTGAATAAGAAATGAGATGAGTGATATTACAACAGACCCAACTGAAATTAAAAGAATCATATCAGAGTACTATGAAAAACTATACTTGAACAAATTTGAAAACCTAGAAGAAATGGATGTATTCCTAGAAACACATTACCTACCTAAACTAACACAAACAGAGGTAGAACAACTAAAGAGACCCACAACAAAAGTAGAGACTGAAAAGCTAATCAAAAAACTCCCAACAAAAAAAAGCCCTGGTCCTGACAGCTGCACTGCAGAGTTCTACCAAACTTTCAGAGAAGAGTTAACACTAGTACTACTAAAGGTATTTCAGAGTGTAGAAAAGGACAGAATACTCCCAAACTCATTCTATGAAGCCGCCATATCCCTGATACCAAAACCAAGGAAAGACACCACAAAAAAATCATAGAACTGTAACCCTCGTGAACTTAGATGCAAAAACCCTCAAGAAAAATTCCAGCCAATAGAATTCAACAACGTATCAACAAAATACTTTACCGTGAAGGAGTGGGATTCATACCAGGTATGCAGTGATGGTTCAACATTAGAAAAAAAATTAATTAATCCATCATATAAATAAAACAAAAGACAAGAACCACATGATCTTATCAACTGATGCAGAAGAGGCGTGTGACAAAGTTCAACACTCATTCATGATAAAAACTCTCAGCAAAATAGGAATAGAAGGAAAATTCCTCAACATAATAAAGGGCATTTATACAAAGCCAACAGCCAACACCATCCTAAATGGAGCATTTGAAAATGTTCCCCCTGAGACTTGGGAACCAGAAAAGAATGCACTTTATCACCACTCTTATTCGACATTGTGCTAGAGGTCCTAGCCAGAGCAGGTAGGCTAGATAACAAAATCAAGTGCATCCAGATTGGTATGGAAGAAGTAAAAATATCTCTCTTTGCAGATAACATGATCTTATACACATAAAACCCTAAAGAATCCTCAAAAAAACTACTGAAATTAATAGAAGAGTTCAGCAGGGCATCAGGATACAAGATAAAACATACAAAAATCTGTTGGATTCCTCTACACCAATAAAAAGAACATCGAAGAGGAAATCACCAAATCAAGACCATTTACAGTAGCCCCCCAAAACATAAAAATACTTAGGAATAAATCTTACTATAGGTATAAAAGACCTACACAAAGAAAACTACAAGACACTACTGCAAGAAAACACAAGAGACCTAAATAAGTGGAAAAACATAACTTACTCATGGATAGGAGGCTTAAACATTGCAAAAATGTCTATTTTACCAAAAGCGATCTATAGATACAATGCAATTCCAAACCAAATTCCAAAGACATTTTTTAATGAGATGGAGAAACAAATCACCAACTTCATATGGAAGGGAAAGAGGCCCCAGATAAGTAAAGCAGCACTGAAAAAGAAGAATAAAGTGGGAGCCTCACTCTACCTGATTTTAGAACCTATTATACCACCACAGTAGTCAAAACAGCCTGGGACTGGTACAATAACAGATACATAAACCAATGGAATGGAACTGAGAATCCAGACATAAATCCATCCACTTATGAACAGCTAATATTTGATAACGGCCCAAAGTCTGTTAAACGGGCAAAAGACGGTCTCTTCAACTGGATATCCATCAGCAAAAAAAAGAAACAAGACCCATACTTAACACCATGCACAAAAACTAACTCAAAATGGATCAAAGACCTAAATATAAAACCTAAAATGATAAAGATCATGGAAGAAAAAATAGGGACAACGCTAGAAGCCCTAATATATGGCATAAACAGTATACAAATTATTACTAACAATTCAGAAGAGAAACTAGATAACTGGCAGCTCCTAAAAATCAAACACCTACACTCATCCAAAGACTTCACCAAAAGAGTAAAAGGATTACCTACAGAGTGGGAAAAAGTTTTTAACTATGATATTTCCAATCAGCGTCTGGTCTCTGAAATCTACATGATACTGCAAAAGCTCAGTTACAAAAAGACAAATAACCCAATTAAAAAAATGAGCAAAGGATACGAACAGGTACCTCACTAACGAAAACATTCAGGTAGCTAAAAGATACATGAGGAAATGCTCATGATCATCAGGCATCAGAGAAAATGCAATTCAAAACTACGAGGAGATTCCATCTCACTCCTACAAGGTTGGCATTAACCCAAAAAGCACAAAATAATAAATGTTGGAGAGGCTCTGGAGAGACTGAACACTTCTGTACTGCTGGTGTTAAGTAAAATGGTACAACCACTTTGGAAATCCATTTGGCGCTTCCTTAAAGAACTAGAAATAGAACTACCATAGGATCTAGCAATCCCACTCCTTGGAATATAACCTAGAGAAATAAGAGTCTTTACACGAACAGATATATGCACACCCATGTTCGTTGCAGCACTGTTTACAATAGCAAAAAGATGGAAGCAACCAAGGTGCCCACCAATGGATGAATGGTCAAATAAATTATGGTATATTCACATAATGGAATACTATGCATTGATAAAGAACAATGATGAATCTGTGAAACATTTCATAACATGGAGGAATCTGGAAGGCATCATGCTTAGTGAAATCAGTCAGTTGCAAAAGGACAAATATTGTATGAGACCACTATTATAAGAACTTGGAAAATAGTTTAAACAGAGAAGAAAATATTCTTTGACGGTTATGAGAGTGGGGAGGGAGGGAGAGGGGTTTTCACTAATTAGATAATAGATCTATTTTATGTGAAGGGAAAGACAACACACAATACAGGAGAGATCAGCACAACTGGACTAAACCAAAAGCAAAGAAGTTTCCTGAATAAACTGAACACTTCGAAGGCCAGCATAGCAGGAGTGGGGGTTTGGTGACCATGGTTTCAGGGGACATCTAAGTCAACTGGCATAATGAAATCTATTAAGAAAACATTCTGCATCCCACTAGTGGTGTTTGGGGTCTTAAAAGCTAGCAAGAGGCCATCTAAGATGCATCAGTGGGTCTCAACCCACCTGGAGCAAAGGAGAATGAACAACACCAAAGACACAAGGTAATTATGAGCCCAAGAGACAGAAAGGGCCACATAAACCAGAGACTAAATCAGCCTGAGACCAGCAGAATTAGATGGTGCCTGGCTACAGCCGATGATGCCCTAACAGGGAACACAACAGAGAGCCCCTGAGGGAGCAGGGGAGTAATGGGATGCAGACCCCAAATTCTGGTAAAAAGACCAGACTTAATGGTCTGACTGAGACTAGAAGGACCCCAGAGGTCACGGTCCCCAGACCTTCTGTTAGCCCAAGACAGGAACTACTCACAAAGACAACTCTTTCAGACAGGGACTGGACCGGACTATGGGACAGAAAATGATACTGGTAAAGAGTGAGCTCCTTGGATCAAGTAGACACATGAGACTATGTGGGCAGCTCTTGTCTGGAGAAGAGATGAGACCGCAGAGGGGGTCAGAAGCTGGCCAAAGGGACATGAAAATAGAGAGTGGAGGGAAGGAGTGTGCTGCCTCATTACAGGGAGAGCAACTAGGAGTATATAGCAAGGTGTATATACGTTTTTGTATGAAAGTCTGACTTGGTTTGTGAACTTTCACTTAAAGCACAATAAAAATTAAAAAAAAAAATCAAAAGATGCATTGAGCAAATCAGCTGCAAAAGACCGCTTTGAAGTGTTAAAAAGTAGGGACGTCACCTTGAAGAACAAGGTGCGCCTTACCCAAGCCACGGTGTTTTCAGTTGCCTCCTACGCATGCTAAAGGAACATCAAAGAAGAACTGATGCCTTTTGAATTGTGACGTTGGTGAAGAATACTGAATAGAGCGTGGACTACCAAAAGAACGAGCAAATCTGTCTTGTAAGAAGTACAACCAGGATGCTCCTTAGAAGCAAGGATGGCAGGACTATGTGTCACATACTTTGGACATGTTGTCAGGAGGGACCAGTCATTGCAGAAAGACATCTTGGTTGGTAAAGTGGAGGGTCATCAAAAAAGAGGAAAACTCTCAATGAAATGGACTGACACAGTGGCTGCAACAACAGGCTTAAGCACAGCAACAACTGTGAGGATGGTAGGACCGGGCAGTGTTTTGTTCTGTTGTACATAAGGTCGCTATGTGTTGGAGCCAACTCGATGGCACCTAACAGTAACAACATAACAAACCAAAATTGGAAAATGAAGAAGAAAGGACGATAGGGAGGAGGGAATAGTAAGGTATAAAAATTTTGTCATTGCTCAGAGTAGAAACAGACACTCTATAAAGGAAAAAAAAAAAAAAAGATTGAGCATATTAAATTAAGCTATAGTTCTCAAGGTAACCACTACCATTTCACTGAGTTGAGAGCTGTTTATATTTTCATTTTTGTTCAAGTCTGTATATTTGTCTCTTTCTAAGATTATCTTATTTACTAAGAAAAGCTGCTGAATTTTAACAAATGCCTCTTTTGGGATATATTAATATGATCCTACAGTTGTTTTCCTTTAAGATATTAAAGATTGATGCAGTTAATTTTATCAATACATTCCCAAATATTAAACCATCCTTGCATTCTTAGAATAAACCCTCTTTGCTCATAATATTGTCTTGATAGTCATCTGCTGAAAAAATTTAAACTGGTAATTGAAGTATTTATATTTCATAAACATATAGAAAAAGTATACTCTCCAGTTTCAGGACATAAAGTATTAAACCTAATCCACTTGGACTGTATGATTACATAAGAGATGCATTATAATCTCCCGTTATATTTTATTAAGTTCTCTGGGATTTCTGATAACTGTTACTTTATTATTATTTTCCTTCGGTAATTGGCAAATGAAGCCCTAGTTGCACACTGGCTACGCCTGCTACCTAAAAGGTCGGCAGTCTGAATTCTTGGAAACCCTTTGGGACAGTTCTACTCTGTCCTTATCATTGGGTTGCTTGGTTGGAGTTGACCGGACAGCAATGGGTTTGGTTTTCTTTTTTTTTGTTTGTTTTAATTGGCAAATACAGATCTGACTTTTTCATAAATTGAACTTTTATTATTACCTAACATTTCTTTGTTCTAATGCTTTAACTTTAAAGTCTACTTTTAATTCCTTATCAGCTTGCATTTACCTATTAAAACTGTGTATCCCTTTCTTTTCACACTTGAGCAAACTGTTTTAAAACTATTTATGAATGTTATACTTTTTTCTTAATTATCTTATCAAGTTTATCTTTTAATAAGGGAAAAATGGGTACATTAAAACAAACCACTGATATACTAAAATCATATTAATTTCATGTTATGTTTTGTATTCATTAATTTACTGTTTCTATTATTTCCTTGGTAGATTAATACAATTATTATTTTTCCTTATTCTCTACTGCTCCTTATAATCCCTCAAGAACATCAGGCCTCTGTGAGGTAAAGGACCTAGTTTTACCTCAAGTAAGGTGGTATTTATCCTTGTCTCCTGGAAGATGACTTGGTTTGAGATTTCTAAGCCATATCTGAGATGTTCTGCTGGCAAGTGGTGCTGGCCAAACAAGACTCACCCACCCAGTGCCATCGAGTCAATTCCGACTCATAGCGACCCTATAGGGCAGAGTAGAACTATCCCATAGAGTTTCCAAGGAGCGCCTGGCGTATTCCAATTGCCGACCCTTTGGTTAGCAGCCGTAGCACTTAACCACTACGCCACCAGGGTTTCCAAGACTCACCTAGGATGTCAATATCAATTAGCTTCAGGAGGCATGATTTAGCCTATTACACAGGATTAAAAAAAAAAAAAAAAAAAAAATTTATAAATTTTATACAGGACTGGCTGATGAAATGCCCTGAACAGTAAGGCTCCGAGAGCTTCTTGGTTGACAAAAACATCTTCTCTTGGGAGGGTAGTACATCCCTTGGTATATGAACGTTTCATGTTGGGAACCCTCCCAGACCTCACCCTGTCTCTTTATTTGTATCTTTTTTGGCTATAACAAATTTGTAGTTGTGAGTACAGTATATTCTCTGTGAATTCTTTGAGTCATTCCAAAGTGGTGGTAGGAGGCAGCCGGTCAGAAAGTAAAGGTGTTATATGAACTCTCCACCTTGCGGCTGGCATCCTGAAGGCATAGTGGGAAACCAACCCTGAATTTGTGGCCAGCAGGTAAAAAGGCTGGGGTGTCACGTGGACTCCCCATACTTGCGGCTAGCATCTGCCTATTTGTCAGTCTGAATGACAGTGTCTTTTTATTTGTGCGCTCTTACCCATCTCTGGGTGGCTAGGGTCAGAGACGGATGGTGCCTTAGGGGTGGGTGGGAATGAGGATGGAGAAGTGGGAATGTGAGGACTGGACAGCCACATTTTTGGGGAGTGGATTCATGCTGAGCCTTACACTGCAGTCTTCAAATGTTTCCACTTCACTACTATGATCCCGTGCTTTTTCTTAAGCCTCTCTTGACTCTTGCCTAGATGAAACCTTTAGAATGTTTTTACTTGTCACGCTGTACCCCCATATTGGGGGGTAGTTTACTTCTAATTCTAAGTTAGTTCTAGGTTTTACACCTCTTCTACCTCAAGAATCCTTTTTAGCGGTATCATGGGGTCATCGTGTGTGGGAGTCAGCTATGTAGTAACTAATATCATTACCCACATTATTAATATTTTGTGTCTTTTTGACATGTGCTTCCTTACTTTCTGACACATGATATCTCAAGGTTTGCCTTATTTTACTCCGCCAAGATGAGAAACCAGTCATTTCTGGAAGAAAGCCTCTGTTCTAATAGGAAATGATATTTAGAATGCTCTGGATTTTTCTTTATCTCCTCCACCTGAATCTCAGAACACCAACTTTGCATCTCAACAGCAATGTTGTTCTTTCTCATTTCATCTGCTTTTTAGATCTTTTTAAAATCAGATGCCAGCTCATATTTAATGATTCTTGATATATATGAATGTGCTTTTTCTCTGTATAATACTTGCTTGATTTTTACGTAATGCCTTTTTGTTTATTTGGTTTTCTATTTCTCCCTAATCACTTGAAATTTATATATATATCCCATTTGGTTATCCTTTCATTTTGGTCACAAGTATTTAATATTACTTTTTTTCTATCAGCATGTAGTATCCAAACCAAAACTTTATTATTTTTTTTTTAATTCAGCAAAGGTACAGCCTAGCTTTTTACTAGTTTATTAGTATGTCAGTATTTTTACTGTTAATAAAAAAAAAGGTAAAGGACTCATGTAAGTTTGGTTTACAGAATGTGTTTTCTATCAGCAGGTAGTATCCAAATCAAAATTTTATTATTTTTTAAATTCAGCAAAAGTACAGCCTAGGATTTTACTAGTTTATCAGTACATCAATATTTTTACTCTGTTAATAATAAAAAAAACAAGTTTAAAGGACTCATGTAGATTTGGTTTACAGAATGTGTTTTGAGAAATACTTTTGTCCTCTCAAAAGCATTTTGGAGTTTTCTAATACTTATTAAATATGTTACAGAAAGATGAGGTTATTCCCTTTTAATGTTGTAGCATATGTGAAAACTGGTGTAGTTTCACAAATGCATATACTTTTGAGGTATACAGTTAAAATTTACCAAAAGATTGTGTTTTTTTTTACCTGACTCTTTGGAGGTAACCTCTAAACCCTTGGAATTTCCTGAGAGATTGGAATGTTTGTTATGCTAACAAAGTGACTGTCAGATGGGGGCTGAACATGCCAGAAAAAGCCATCAAATCAGGGGAGGAAGGATGAAGGTTGAGTTCAACTACAGGGGCAATGATTCAATCAATCATGCCTATGAAATTAAACACACATACATACATGCATATAACTCTAGACATTAAAGTGCAAGTGAGCTTCCTGGTTAGTGACATCCATGTACCAGAAGGTGATCTCTTGGGGCACAGACACTAAGGACTCTTCAAATCTCTCCCTATTTGTCCCTTCATGTGTATCCTTTTTACTATAATAAAAGTATAATCATGAGTGTAGTACTTTCCTGAGTTCTTTGAGTTGTTCTAGTGAACCATCAAACCTGAGGGGGTAATGGAAAGCACCAAATTTGTAGCCATCAAATCAGTACTGAAGGTGACTCTCAGAACCCCTGAGATTATGGCTGGTGCCTGAAATCTTAGACTTGGAACCTGAAGAACTATGCTCTTTGACTTGTACGATCGATCTATCCTAGAACAGTGAAGATCAGAATCAGAAGAAACACGCTTGCATTTGGCTTAAGTAAAGATATTTAGAGCTGGTAGATGTCAGGGAAGACATATACACACATACACACATAGTCACCCCTTAATACTACATTAAAACAAACTCAACGAATGTTAATACTTAACGATAATAGAATTTTATACATACAGTTTTTTATAAGATAAATATGGTTATTTTATTGATTTGAAGGCATGTCTGTTTTTATCATGTCTGAAAGCTGTCTAGCATTCTTAAGTGCAAGCATGCTATAATGTGCCTTACAGAGAAAATATGTTTATTAGCTATGTTTCACTCAAACATGTGTTACATGAGTTAGCTATGTGTTCAATGTTAATGAATCAACAGTACGGCACATTCAGAAAAAGGAAGAGGAATTTGCCAATCTGTACATGAGGTCACTCCACAACATGCTAAAGTAACATCTCTAGCATGTGATGAACCTACGGAAAAAATTTACGGATTCATGAGATGACTCCTGGTTAAAAAAAAAAAAAAAAGGCATAGTAGACAGCATTGTTGTGAGTATGAAAGTCAAAAAAATTATGATCACATTACCCAGGGCCAGGAAAATGTTAAACCCTGCTCAGCTAGTGTTTTATCGTAAGGAAATACTGCATATAATTATTTGTAAGAAATACACATTAAATAAGGTGTCTTCAACACACAGAGACAGAAGACATAATTATGTATTAATTGGTTGATGAAAATGCTATGATCAGAGCCTCACAGGAACCAAATCCTGTATTTCCCCTAGGAACAGCAGCCCAATATTCTCTAACACAGTGTTTGTGGTAACTTTATAGGACGTAATTATCGCAGTTGACTACAATTATCTGCATCTCGCCATCCAGAAGCCCAACGACTCGTGTATGAACAACTCTTCTACTCTTAAATCCATAATTCTTGGTCAATGCAGAATGATTAACAGTGTATAGGACTGATATTTTAAAGACTAGACATACTAACAACAAAATCTTTTTCAAGGAAGTTTACTATTATCCAAGTTTTCTGCACGTATCCTATGTAATTTAGACTATTATGCTATTCAGCTTTGAATGCTTTTAGAAATGTAACCATAAGTTCATATTTACTAATGTCTAATGAGGTAATTCTCACAACTGGACCAGTAGGCAACATCCTAATTAATAGAGAAAATATTGAAGTTGTCAAGAATTTTACTCTGATTCACTATCAACATCCACGGAAGCATCAGCCAAGAAATTGAACAACAACATATCGCACTAGGCACATCTACTGCAAAAGGCCTCTTTTTAAAATGTTAAAAAGCAAAGATGTCACTTTAAGGACCAAGGTGCACCAGACCCAAACCATGGTATTTTGAATCGCCTCATATGCATACGAAAGCTGAACAATGAATAAGATGGAAGAAGAATTGATGCATTTGAATTACGGTGCTGGCAAAAAATACTGAATATACCATGTACTGCCAGGAGAATGGACAAATCTGTCTTAGAAGGTATGGTCTGAAAGCTCCTAAGGAGCGTGAAACTTCATCTCGCATAATTCGGACATGTTATTAGGAGGGACTAGTCCCTGGAGAAGGACATCACGCTTGGTAAAGCAGGGAGTCAGCGAAAAAGAGGAAGGCCCTTAAGGAGATGCAATGACACAGTGGCTGCAATAATGGGCTCAAACACAGTAACGACTGTGAAGATGGTGCAGGACTGGGCAGCATTTCATTCTGTTACACACAGATAGGGTCCACGTGAGTTGGAACCAACCCTACAGCACCTAACAACAAGAGCAACAACAATGAGCTAAGATGGTCCCTGCCTCGGTTTGTGCTAGATTACTAAGTGGAAGTTTGGTGGTTTAAACCCACCCAGCAGTGCAGCAGAAGAAAGGTCCGACAATGTGCTTCCGTGAAGATTCCAGCCAAGAAAATCCTCTGGAGCTCAATTCTACTTAGTAACGTAGGAGTTCACCGTGAGTCAGAACTGACTCGGTGGCAATGCATAACTGAGCTAATGTGCATGAAAACATTATCATTTATATGAATAAGACATAATTTTAAAAAATTTTCCACACCCACCAGTTTGTCACCAGGCAGTGTTTCATTCTGCTACATGGGTTTGCCATGAGTCAGAGCCAACTTGACAGCAACTAACAACAACGTTTTTAATTTTAAACTATATTAGATGCAAATAATGAATTATATTGTAGTCTTAAAAAATAATTGTTTGTATCTTACCACTGCAAGTTGTGTCCTTGAAGCTACAGTGTGAAAAACTGCAGGCATCATAAGAGACTCTTCAACTTTTATTTCCATGTCATTTTCAGTTGAAAAGGTAGTTTTAGGAATAGCCGGGGGACGATCACATAAGATCATTTCTTTATTAAAAAGAAAAATTGGATTTGTGTCCTATATTAAAAACAAAAACGTAAAAAAAAAAAAAAAAAACTGAAGTAGTATGTATGATCTGATAGTTATTCAAATGCTCAAGATCAAAATAAAACTTTCATATTGCCTTATACACGTAGCACATAAACCATACTTCTGAATGTTGAGTTCCCACCTCCCTATCTCATGGGGAAGGTAGAGTATCCTTGTCCAAAAGGGCTCTTGGACACCTACCGTCCCAGCGCTGTACGTGCACACTCTTCGATCTGCAGCCATGCATTCTCCTCCATTGACCACGAGCACCTGGTGCTGAATAGCAATCTTGTATTTACTTTGAATGGCATGTTTAAGGTCTGCCACACTTTAAAACAACAAAAAAAAAAACTTGGTTATTTACATTTGTCCTAATGACAAGTATTTTTAGTCTAATGACTTTAACCTCAAGTCTGAATTCTTAAAATTTTCCCCGAAAACATACATAAAAAATATAAGCTTCTTGTTTCTTCAGTTGGATTTCATAATCAACTAATTGGCTGATCTTAGATGAATAAAGCATCTGTGTGCCACATCTATAAAACATGCCCATGAAATACAGGAGGTACACAAATTATATGTGTGCTCTAAATATAATACAGCAAAAGAATATGCTTAAATTGGCATCAGTATGCTAAAATCCTCAGAATGTATTAAACAAACTACACTAAGTCCAAGCTACAGGAAAGTTCCTTTTCTCTCCTATCTTTCCTAAACTTTCCTTTAGATGTAGAACTATATTTAATGAAAACTAGTCCTTTGAAAAAATAAACTAATTCCATAATTCCATATTTAAAACTAAGACATAAGCAGATTTAGAAATAATATTTACTGCACCTATCTCCTTCCCTCTTCTGGGAGGTCTGAGAGCTCTCCCCACTTTCCAAAAACAGGAGGAAATTTATTATCAAATACTTGAAAACCCTGCAAAGCTGAAGTTCCACTAGTCTGGATAAAAAAGTTTCTTTTATTCTCTCATTAACAAACAAACCCTATTTACTTTATTCACATGAAGGAATAAAAACAAAAGATCAAAGAAAAACATAGGAGAAGTGGACTTTATCAAGAAATGTAATCCACAGAACGGGAAAAAATATTTGGGAATGATAGATCTGAGATGTGTTTAATATCCAGAATACAAAAAGAACTACAACTCAACAACAAAAATCAAAAAATTTAAAAAGAAAATATACAAAAGACCAATAACAGCAACGAGGTTTAGGAACTTATAATGATAGCTTTGTTTGAAATCAGTTTTTCTGTTGTTCTTGCTTATGGGTAGGATTGTTTATCGTGGACAATATTTTCATGTAAACAGAACAAAGGACAACAGAAAAAAAAGACAACTTTAGCACTTCTGAGAGAGATGACAATTGTATTCATAATGAATTGGGATAAATGATTTAAGAGTTGGCACATGGCTGCTCTTCCTTAATAATGGATTATTTTTCTCAAAACCAATTATTTCTTTTCAAACGTTTTACATGCATACAAAATGGAAAATTAGAGAATATATGAAATAACTCACGTTTGCACTGTAAGCTCAGTGTCAAATGTTAGGGTAGTTCCAGTATTGACCAGAAATACATACAACTTCATGATGATTTTTCTAGATTCTGTGAATTTACACCTCACACTCTGATACAGTTGCTAAAAGAAACAGAAGAAAATTGATCAATTTTACACACAACAAATACAAACACTTTCATCATAAGAAACAGCAATCTTAATCTATGGTTAACTGTACAACTCAGTAAACTGCTGCTTTAAAAAAAAAATGACAAAAATGAGACAAGCAGAGAAAAGCATGACTGAGGTCAGTGATTAGAACAAAAGTCGGTATACTTACGTGTACATTTTAGACTGTTATCATGTTATTCCTCTACATTAAAAATAAAAATACAATGTTTCATCAAACATCTTCTAATTCCAAAAGTTGTTCCCCTATTTTTGCCTGTTGTTTCATGCCATCAAGTAGATTCAGGCTCATAGTGACCTTGTGTTACAGAATAGAACTACCCCACATGGTTTCCTAATGAGATGGACTGACACAGTGCCTGCAACAATGGGCTTAAGCATAACAATTATCGTCAGGACGGCACAGGACCAGGGCAGTGTTCCATTCTTTAGTACACAAGGTCGCTAAGGGTCAGAACCAACTCAATGGCACCTAACGACAACAATCTTTACAGGAGCAGATTGCCAGGACTTTTCTCTTGCATAGCTGCTGGTGAGTTTGAACTGCTGACCTTTCAGTTAGGAGCCCAGTACTTTGACCACTGCATTACCAGCCTCCTTACAATTTCACTTGTTATTCTTAGGTGCCGTCGAGTTGGTTCTGATTCACAGTGACCTTATGTACAATGGAATAAAACACTGCCCAGTCCTGCACCATCCTCACAGTCGTTGCTGTTTGAGCCCATTGTTGCAGCCACTGTGTTCATCCATCTCAGTGAGGGTCTTCCTCTTTTTCGCTGACTCTCTACTCTACAAACCATGATGTCCTTCTCCAGGGACTGATCCCTCCTGATAACATGTCCAAAGTCCTTGCCATCCTCGCTTCTAAGGAGCATTCTGGCTGTACTGCTTCCAAGACAGATTTGATCCTCTGGCAGCCCACAGTATATTCACTATTCTTTGCCAACACCATATTTCAAATGCATCCATTCTTTCTCAGTCTTCCTTAATCACTGTCCAGCTTTCACGTATACAAGGCGAATGAAAATACCATGGCTTGGGTCAGGTACACCTTAGTCCTCAAGGTGACATCTTTGCTTCTTGACACTTGAAAGAAGTCTTTTGCAGTAGAATTGCCCAATGCAACAATTTAATTTCTTGACTGTTGCTTCCATGGGCAGTAACTGCAAATCCAAGTGTCTTAGGCTGGGCTCTCTAGAGAAGCAAAACCAGTAAAGCATACAAATATATAGAGAGATCTATATCAAGAAAACAGATCATGGGATTGTAGAGGCTGAAACGTCCAAAGTCCATGGATCAGGATAGAGGCTTCTCTTGATTCACAAAGCTGCAGGGGCTGGCGAACCCAAGACTGGGAGGTGGAAGGGCAGGGCTCCCACTCACAGACTGCGAAGATAGAGGAATTCCAAGATCAGTAGATAAGCTGACAGCTCAAGTCCCAAGAACCAGAGGTCAGACGAACAGGAGGCAGCCACAGGATCCAGACCAAGCAAAAAGCCAGAACATCGGCTTATATTCAGACGTAGGCCACACCCCCAAGTAAACCCCCTTCAACTGATCGGCTACTCACAGCAGATTCCATCGCGGGAATAATCACATATAAACACTGAGAATCATGGCCCAGCCAAGCTGACACACTATATTAACCATCACAGTCCACCCCCTGTCAACTTGGCACATGTACACATCTCCTTAAACCATACACAATCTCTGAATAAAGACAATTACAAAGTCATACTTGTGCCTAATATGACACAAGGAACACACATAAAATGGAAAATGCACTGGTTCTGTGTACGTGTTATATTTTATAAGCAAACAAAAATATCAGATGCACACATACAAAACAGAAATACTCATAGCAATCACAGTCCTTGTTTCTGTAACTGGTCACATGGTTGTCACTGATATTTAGAACTACCTTCTTCCATCACGTATTCTCTGTTTCTATTTGCCCTCAGCAAGCACCTCAGTTGGTCGTGGTTCTTTGCCTGGTGGGTGACCCAAATCCTCATTCCTCAAGGGTCTAGGCCATTAGCAGTCGCGTTGGAAACGGGTTGCTGTAGTTTTTAATCGCAGGGCATGGTAGTATTAAGAGATGCCCCAAGGGGTCTCCTACATTCCATATACACTCTTCTTTACCTCCATTATATAATATCAATCAGATTTCCTCTTGGTAATCAGGATCAATCACACCAACCAAGATGGGGTAACTCCCTTCTTTGCCTGTTGATCCAGAGGCATAAGGAGCCCAAGGTGGCCAGGTGGCATTCTTAGCTCCCACTTCAATGGAATCAGTGATATGTCTCCAGGTGGAAGCATTCCTCCCTTTGGAAATAAGACATCTAGATATGCAGAGCATAAGGTCCTGGGGACAGGAAGCAAAAATCCTTCGAGTGGGTCACTAAGGGTAATAGTGAGTGGTGCCATTCCCATTTCCACCCCTTGATTCCTGGACCCATGAATCCTGACTATAGGAGGAACAGCACCATACACTGGACACTGGTTTAGAGCATATACACCCTCCTGGAGAACACCGCCCCAACCCTGCAAGGTACTGCCACCTAGCTGGTACCGTAATTGGGTCCTTAGAAAGCCATACCATTGTTCTATCAAGCCAGCAGCTTTGAGGATGATGGGGGACATGGTAAGACCAGTGAACTTCATGAGTATGGGCGCAATGCCACAACTTGTTTGCTGTGAAGTGAGGCCTCTAATTGGATGCAATACTGTGTGGGATACCATGATGGTGGATAAGGCATTCTCTAAGTCCACGGATGGTAGTTTTAGCAGAAGCATTGTGTGCAGGGAAGGCAAATCCATATCCAGCGTGTCTATTCCAGTAAGGACAAAACGCTGCCCTTTCCACGATGGAAGTGGTCCAACACAATCAACCTGCCACCATGCTGCTGGCTGATCACCTCAAGGGATGGTGCCATATCAGGGACTCAAGTGTTGGTCTCTGTTGCTGGCAGATTAGACACTCACTGGTGGCTACAGCCAAGTCAGCCTTGGTGAGTAGAAGTCCATGTTGCTGGGCCCATGCATATCCTCCATCCCTGCCACCATGGCCACTTTGTTCATGAGCCCATTGAGCAATGACAACAGCAGCTGGGGAAAGAGAATGACTAGCTTCCACAAAATGCGTCATCCTACCCACTTGATCGTTAAAATCATCCTCTCCTGAGGTCACCCGTTGGTGAGCAATCACATGAGACATGAATATCTTCACTTCTTTGGCCCATTCAGAGAGGTCTATCCATATACCTCTTCCCCATAAATCTTTGTCTCCAATTTTCCAATCATGTTCTTTCCATGACCCTGACCATCCAGTCAAACCATTTGCCACAGCCCACGATTCAGTACACAGCCACACGCCACACATCTGGCCATTTCTCCTTCCAAGTAAAGTGAACAACCAGGTGCACTGCTCGAAGTTCTGCCTATTGGGAGGATTTCCCTTCACCACTGTCCTTCAGGGAGGTCCCAGAGAGGTGCTGTAGTGCAACCGCTGTCCACTTTCGGGTGGTGTCTGCGTATGTCGTAGAACCATCTGCAAACCAGGCATGAGTTTTCTCTTCTTCAGTCAGCTGATCATAAGGAACTCCCCACAAGGCCATGGGTGCAGACTGGGAGATGAAAGGCAATGTGCCAGAAGTGGAGACCATGGGCATTTGGGTCACTTCCTCATGCAACTTACTTGTGCCTTCAGGTCCTGCTTGGGCCAGATCTGGAACTGCTGCTGTGCATGTCCAACTTTATGACTCTGTTGGTCAGATAACACCCAGTTATGATAAGCAGTTCAGGCCATACGATGACTTAGTGGCCCATGGTTAGGCATTCGGTCTCTACTAAGGCCCAGTAACAAGCCAAAAGCTGTTTCTCAAAAGGAGAGTAGTTATCTGGAGAGGACGTCAAGGGTTTGCTCCAAAATCCTAAGGGTCTGCGCTGTGATTCACCAATAGTGCCCGCCAAAGACTCCACATAACATTTCTATCTGCCACGGACACTTCAAGCATCATGGGATCAACTGGATCATATGACTCAAGGGGCAGAGCGGCTTACACGGCAGCCTGAACCTGCTGCAGAGCCTTCTCTTGTTCTGGGTGCCACTCAAAGCTAGCAGCTTTTCAAGTCACTTGACAAACAGGCCAGAGTAGCACACCCAAATGAGGACTGTGTTACCTCTCAAACTGAAAGACAACCACTACGCATTATGCTCCGTTTTTAGTTGTGGGAGCAGCCAGATGCAATACCTTATTCTTCACTTTAGAAGGAATATCTCAACATACCCCCACACCACTGGACCTCTAGAAATTTCACTGAGGTGGAAGGTGCCTGAATTTTTGTGGGATTAATTTCCCACCAACTAGCACGCAATTGTTTTACTAATAAGTCCAGAGTCATTGACACTTCTTCCTTACTAGGTCCAATCAGTACGATGTCATCAATGTAATGGACCAATGTGAAGTCTTGTGGAAGGCAATCAAGGTTCCTGTGAACTAAATTATGACCTAAGGCTGGAGAGTTGATATAGCCACGAGGTGGCCAAGTTAAGGTCTTGCCAGCTGAAAGCAAACTGCTTCTCATGGTTCTTCGAAACAGGTACGGAGGAAAAGGCATTGGCCAGATCGACAGCTACGTACAAGGTGCCAGGAGATGGATTAATTTGCTCAACCAATGAAATTACATCTGGAACAGCAGCTGCAATTGGAGTCAACCTCCTGGTTAAGTTTTTGATAATCTACTGTCATTCTCCAAGATCCACCTGTTTTTTACAGGCCAAATAGGCAAGTTGAATGAGGTTGTGGGGGGAGTCACCACCCCTGCATCCTTCAAGTCCTTGATGGTGGCAGTAATCTCTGCAATCTCTCCAGGAATGCCGTATTACTTTTGGCTTACTATCTTCCAGGTAGGGGGAGTTCTAATGGCTTCCACTTGGCTTTTCCTACCATAAAATCCTATTTGTCAGGGATCCAGTGTGGGGGTTCTGCAGTTGCTGAGTATATCTATTGCAATAATGAATTCCACAACTGGGGAAATCACTACAGGATGGGTTCAGTGACCCACTAGACCTACTGTGAGACTGACATGAGCTAAGACTCCATTAATAACCTGACTTCCATATGCCCCCACTCTCAGGGCAAAGCTATGAAGGCTTCCAAGACATATCCAAACACCTCACACAATTGGTTACTAGGTTAAAACGCCTGGGACCATAGTCCTGTGGGACAACTCCGCCAATTGGCATTGGCATAACATAGTTCATAAAAATAATATTCTACATTCTAGTTTGTTAAGTAGCGTGTGGGGTCTTAAAAGCTTGCAAGCTGTGGTGCAACTGACCACTTTTACGTGGCCTTTCTTGCCATGGTCTTGTAACTCCACCCAAGTAATCAGGCAGGACCGTGCAGATAGGGTAATTGTGGCCTAGTGAGAGGACTGGTCAGTTTTGCCATCCCGCTGGGCTCGAGGTGAGGCGCAATGGAAAGGATCCTACCACCATCAAGGAAGAACAGCCTGGAGCAGAGAACGCATCTTTTGGACCCAGGATCCCTGCACCGAGAAGCTCCTGGACCCAGGAGACAGAGAGTTGTAACAGCGAAGACAGTGAGAAGCAGTGGCCGGAGAGGCCAGCAGGAGACCGACCACACAGTGGGCTTCCTAGCCCATGCAGCAAGAAAGCTGAATACTTTTGGGTAGAGGTCGAGGGCCAGAGAAAAGTGTGCCTGCGAGCAAGGCTCACAACAGGCTGTCCTGAGGGAAGAACTATACCCTGAGTGTTCCTGATCCTAAATTGTAACCTGTTAACTTTCCTAATAAATCCCATAATCATGAGTATTGTCTGTGAGTTATGTGTGGCCACTGTAATGGATTATAGAACTCAATAGAGAAGTAGAGAGCACTATGGGAGGGGCAGTTGGCGGCTGAACTGGTAAAGATGGCAGGGAGAGGAGGTATATCTGACCTCCACCTTATAGGAATCAGCTTTGAGTAGTTGATCTTGATACTCCTCCTCCCTTGTGAAGTTAGAGGTCAGAAACCATCTCCATGCTGTTTTTACACGACTGGACATCTAAAATACAAGTATTGGTTTCCACCTGGAACAAAAGAAAATAAAGGAAACCAAAGACTCAAAGAATAAACTAGTCCACAGAACTAACCCATTGCCATCAAGTCAATTTTGAATCATAGCAACCCTATAGGACAGAGTCAAACTGCCCCATAGGGTTTTCCAAGGAGTGGCTTGTGGATTTGAACTGCCAACCTTTTAACCCCTGTGCCACCAGGGCTCCTAATAGCCCACATGAACCACAGACTCATCGAACCTGAGACAAGAAGAGCTAGAGGGTGCCTGGCTACCACTACCCACCGTTCTGACCAGGGACACAACAGAAGGTCCTGAACAGAATGAGAAAATAAAGTAGAATAAAACTCAAATTCCTACAGCCAGACTTACTGGACCAATAGAGACTAGAGAAACCCCCATGACTATCACCCTAAGAAACCCTTTGTATTTGAAACTGAAGTCACTTCTGGAGGTCACTTTTCATCCAAATAATATATTGGCTTGTAAAATAAACAATATAACTCGTGAGTACTGTGCTCCCTTAAATAACCAAGTATATGAGAGCACACAGTCAACATTTACCCTAAAACAAAATTGAGACGGTTAAGAGGGTCAGGGAAGCTAGATTAATGGAAACAGAACAAAAAGAATGGAAATAATGAGAATGCTGACACACTGAAAATGTAACTAATGTCAGAGAACAATTTGTATAAAAACTGTTAAATGGGAACCTCGTTTGCTATGTAAACTTTCACCTAAAATACAATAATTATTGATTTAAAAAAAAAAAAAACTTCATCTATCAAGTACCCTCATCTATAAAGACATAAATAACAAAATCTAGCATTTTAAGCAAATACAGGTTTAAATCCCAAAGACTCAAAAAAGTGCTGAAAGACAAGTATGAACAAAATCCCAGAAGTTAGCAGGCATCTTCCTTTATCTTTTTCCATATGATCCTTTGAGTACAGTTATCAGGGATGAAGAAGCAAGCAAATAGGTTTTAAAATTAAAACAACACTTCCAAAACCATTTCTTTAAAAAAATGCACTAGATCAACAACTGCTATGAAGGTAAAAATTATGACTTACCGTCAAGCACTGTGAAAAAGACTACCACTTTTCTTAAAATGCAGATTAAAACTGGTTTATATTTGCTTTGCTGGATATCGGCAACTGAATGGCCTTCTTGGTTAAACTCGGTAAACTGGAAAAGAAAATTTTCTGGATCAGTATAAGGAGGCACAATCCAATATGTAACAGCATATGATTAGTACACTATTTCCTGCTTCAAAATTACTTCTTCTAAGTCTCTACTTGGACTCTTTCCTCTAACTACATATTCTCTGAAACCACAACCATATGGCTCCCACTCAGACCATTCCATTAAACTCCATCAGACAAGAAGTCACTACTGATCTCCCTAGAACTGCCAACCCCAAAGCCATTTCTCAATCCAGAGATTAAGTCAAATCCCCTGGGGTAGACCTTGGCCCCATTTTAACTATATGATCTTGGGCAAGTTACCTGTCTGTTTCCATTTTCATGAAATAAAAATCAAAATGGTATTTTGTGCCTACCGACAATAATCTCTGCTACTTCTGTCTCTTGGTACCCCCGTTCTAGTATCTTCTCCCCTCTTGAGTATGGGCAGGACTTATGACTGTGTCTAACGAATAAAATATGGCAAAAGTAATAGGATAATTTCCCTGATTATGTTACTCAAGGGTATAACTTCTGTCTTGCCAACTGACTCCTCCTTACAGGCTTTGATTAAGTAAACCACAGTATGAAGAGGCCCGTGTAGCAAGGCTAAGGGTGGCTCTGACCAACAGCCAGCAAGAAAATAAGGGCCTGCAACCTGCAAGGCACTGAACCTTGCCAATAACCATATGAGCTTGGAAGCAGGTGTCCTTCCCCAGCTAGCCCTGGTTGACACCTTGATTGCATCTTTGTGGGAAACCCTGAAGCAGAGGACCAGCTAAATTGTTCCCAGAACAGAGTGCGTATCATAGGGGTTAGTGAGAATTAATGAGAGAATTTTTTTGTGTATTGCATGATCCTTGGCACATAATAAGCATTCAACAAATGACCCTCAGACACCTTCCTCAGCTATTCTTCCTTCCTCTACCAACTCTAAAATGTCCGGATTGGATTTTAGTAGTGTTTTAAGGCTGCTAAGCAAAAGATCAGCAGTTTGAATCCACCAGGTGTCCTTGGAAACTCTATGGGGCAGTTCTACTCTGTCCTGTAAGGCTGCTGTGCGTCGGAATCGACTCAACAGCAAGGGATTTTTTTTCCTCACTTTCTTGTACAGGCAAGCTCATGTGCTCCCATGGCTTTGACAACCACCACAGCTGACTTCCAGCCTAGCTCAAATGACTCTAGAGCTGCATTATCCACCCAACCCTACCCAAACAAATCCAAATTCATTTCCTGGTATGCATTTCAATGTTGTTTCTAAAAGGGTACTCCTTATCTTCTCTGCCTAGTAAACCTACTTGCTGGAATCTACATTCACCAACTCTCATACACTTTCCTAGATCTTTCATCCTCACGAGATATATACATCATCAGTACACACCAGTTCTGCCCTGTCAACTCTAATGCTCAAGTTTTTGTTGAGCATCTATGTCTACTCCTACTGCTGCTGACGTTCATCATCTCCACCTGCTCCACATCTCCTCTAGCCCTAATCCACCATCCTCCCATTACCTTCAAAGAGATTACTCTAAATGCCAGGCTGATCAAGGTTTTCTGCTGCTTAAAACCCAAGGTGATCATGATAATTTTTAAAGATGTGTTGCCATTTTATGAATACTTACTATATCCAATGCCACTATTCTTATTACTTTGTTATTCCACTTGACGCTCACAAGAATCCTTTAAGGTAGATACTATTATTGCTCTCATTTTACAGAATTTGTCAGGTTAGTAAGTGACAATTCCAAGCCAGGCAGTCCAACTCCACTGTCCCGTACCTTTAACCACAATTGAGCTTCTGCCTCTCCACCAGATACAACTTCCCACTCTCATTCTTCCTCCACTCCGGGCTTTTCACTCCCGAACACCACACTGCTTAAACTCTGAACAAATCAAGCTGTTTAAAGTCTCCATGCCTTCAGAGGGCCAATTCTCCGGCTTAGAATCCTGCCCCCGGCCCTGCCTGCTCTGATGGCTCCTTCTCTGCCCTCCCGCTCATGCATGCAATTTCTTCCACAGGCTCAGTGACACATAATCAATCACTTCATTATCTGTACTAACTATGCCTGCACACGCTGTGCTGTTTCTTTTCATATTTCTCACCTCTGATGAATAGCAAGGACTATGCATTCCTGTGACATAGCTCTAAAATACTTTCTGAATAAAATTAAATGTGAACACTCCCAAGAAGTCTCTTTATACCTTTTCTCCCACTACTCCTATCTGTAATAGCACCTCATGTCAGCACAGAGATCAGTCAACCCTCATGGAAACATAAATAAGCATCTTTAAATCCTTCTTTAAATGTGATCTTACCCCACTACTCCTACCCCATATTCCATATTCCCAGCCCCAGTCGCTAGACTTATAATTAAAAAAAACTGTAAAACGGTGTTATTTCATAAATGGAGATCACATGAGGGCTGCACAACTTCGAACATACTAAAAACCACTAAAGTATACACTTTTAAAGGATGAATTTTATGGTATGTGAATTATGTCTAAATTTAAAAAGTGAACATCCAAAGTAATTAGTGTTACCGTCCATTTTTTTGCTTCTAGTGTCACATATTCATCTCTAATATTAACTTTGTGCTTACTATGTGCAAGGCACTGCGATAAATACTTTATATATAACATTACATAATCCAATCCCCAATTACATATGAGGAACCACACTCCAACTTGCGCAAAGTCATAGAATAGTGACAGGACCACGATTTAAATTTCATGTCTTTATTCTTTCTGTCCACCAGCAGGGTGTCCACATAAGCCACCTGCGTGTTTATACACCTGGGGCGTTCAGCTAGTATCCACCACTCATCTGTCAGTTTGTCGCACTATGCAGGCCTGCATGTTGATACGATGCTGAAAGCTACGCCACTGTTATTTCAAATACTAGCAGGGTCACCAAGGGTGGACAGGTTTCAGCAGAGCTTCCTAAGGGTGACTAGGAAGGAAGGCCTGGCAATCTACCTCCAAAAATTAGTCCAAAAAACCTCATGGGTCACAAGAGAACATTATCCAACTCGCCTGCTTGGGACACATCATGAGGGATCAACTGCTGGAGGATGCCATCGCACCTGGTAAAGTGGAAGGTCAGTGAAGGAGACACTCAGATGGACTGGCGCAGTGGCCACAGCGATAGATTCAAACATGCTGGCAACTGTGAGGATGATGCTGGACCAAATGACATTTCGTTCTGTTGCACATAAGGTGGCCATGAGTTGACATCGACTCAACAGCAGCTATCTCTCTCCCTATTCTTTCTGTAATTTCTAACAGAATATCTAAAATCACCCCAAAACAAAAATTCCAAGTATAATCAAAACTAGAAAGTAACTTCGCTGCTTGAATATATGCCCACCCACTGTACTACAAAGTTCTGACAGATAAATCTGATAGACTATATTAGACTATATATAGAAATGAATAAGGAAGACCGAAGAGTTGACGCCTTTGAATTGTGGTGTTGGTGAAGAATAGTGAATATACCATGGACTGCCAAAAAAACAAACAATTCTGTCTTGGAAGAAGTACAACCAGAATGCTCCTTAGAGGCAAGGATGGTGAGACTGCGTCTTACGTACTTTGGACATGCTGTCAGGAGGGATCAGTCCACGGAGAAGGACATCATGCTTGGCAGAGTACAGGGTCAGCAGAAAAGAGGAAGACCCTCAACAAGGTGGATTGACACAGTGGCTGCAACAATGGGCTCAAGCATAACAACAACTGTAAGGATGGCGCAGGACCGGGCAGTGTTTCGTTCTGTTGTGCACAGGGTCGCTATGAGTCGGAACCGACTTGATGGCACCTGACAACAACAACGATAGAAAAAAGATTTGTGTTCTCAAGCCCTATGTGGTTAAAGTAGCCAAAGGATAAAATTTTCAATGTTTTTCTTTAAAGATATATAAAGCAGAACATTCAAACTTCAGGTAGCCAATCAATGTGCAACCAATGTGTAACTGAAAACTTCCTACATCAGTTGCAATTGGGGCCCCTGCCAGGTGGCCCACTGAATAACTCAAACTTTTCACAACAACCTAAAGAGTATTTTAAAGTTCCGAAAACTGTATCCAGAATATATTTTAAAAAATAAATAAAAACTCTAAATAAGACAAAAGCCCAACCAGAAAAATGGGCAGGATTTAAAGATACTTTACAAAGATGGCAAATAGTGTATGTTCCATATCATTAGTAATTAATGAAAAAAAAAAACCAAACACACTGACACATGCGACAAGGTGAATCAATTTAAAAAACACTATGCTAAGGGCTGAGATGCTAAGCCAAAGAATTCAGACATAAAAAGTTACATACTGTTTGGTTCTACTTGCATGACCCTTTAGACAGGAGAAAACTCCCCACTGTTGTCGAGTCAATTCAAACTCATAACAACCCTATAAGGACAGAGTACAACTACCCCATACAGTTTCCAAAGTGTAGCTCGTAGATTTGAACTGCCGACCTTTTGGTTAGCAGCCGAGCATTTAACCACTGCACCACCAGGGCTCCAAAGAGAAAACTACAGGGGCAGAAATCAGGTATGTGGTTTGCCAGAAATCAGTGGTGGAAAAATGGGACTGGCTGCAAGGGGGACCTGAGGGAACTTTGTGGGTGACAGAAATGTTCTACATCTTAGTTACACTCATGATCACACACAACTGTGTACATTTTTCAAAACTCAAACTATATACTTTAAAAGGGTGAATTTTATTCTAAGTAAATTATGCTGCAATAAAGCTGACCTTTAAAAAACACTCCAAGAAGATGTCTAACGGTTACTTTAACAATTCATGTGAACAGTGAAATGTATGGTAACTACTAATTCAAGAAACGTTTACTGTCTTCCTTGGAAGGTGTTTTCTTGACTTAAGTACCATAAAAGTTAGTCTTGTTAGTAACACAAATAATCCCCGCCTAATTTACCAGTTTGCAAACTTCTGGTTTTTACATATTTCTTCTTTAAATTACTGATGTGGTCATTAATAGTGACCACCAAATAGTTCTGGTTCCTCTATGTTCTAACACCTGGTAGAACTGTACTTCCTGCTCCTTTGAGGCTACGTATGGCCATGGGACTGGCACTGGCAAATAAATATGAGGGGGAGTAAGATGGAACACTTCTAGGTAAAAGCTTTAAAAGCCATTGTACAAGTTCCACATCACCTTCTATTTCTGTAACAGGATGAAGTTTTAGTCCACCTGGGTCCCTGAGCAAGGTTCCCTGCCAACCCCTACAGGGCATGTAGGGTGAGAAAAATAAATATATGTTAAAGTCACTAAAATTTTGAGGGTTCTGTTCTGCATTATCAGTCTATCCCACCTAATTATTTTTCTTGCCTTAATAAGCATTTCCACATTATTACAAATGCTTCATAAGCATTAATATTAATGCCTAAAAAAAAATTCCAATTTGTGAATTCACTTACTGCCTTGCAGGTTTTTATTTTTATTTTTTAATCTCACAGACATATCTTTTTTAAGATGGATTCCTAGAAGTAAAATTGTCAGGTCAAAACATTCAAATATTTTTAACACTACTAGTGTTATGTTTGAAGAATAAATTGAAGTTCTCAACAATTTTATTCTAATTGGATCAACAATCAACGCCCATGGAAACAGCAGTCAAGAAATCAAATGACGTACTTAACTGCACGGGACAAATCTGCTCCAAAAGACCTCCTAAAGGACCTCTTTAAAGTTTTAAAAAGCAGAGATGTCACTCTGATGACTAAGGCAGGACCTGACCCAAGCCTTGGTTTTTTCAATCACTCCATATGCATATGAAAGCTGAACAATGAAAAAAGGAGACAGAAGAACTGATGCATTCAAATTCTGGTGTGGATGAAGAATACTGAATATGGCACGGACTGCCAGAAGAACGACTGATCAGACTTAGAAGAAATACAACCAGAGCGGCGAGACTTCAGCTCATGTAAATCAATCGCTAGAAAAGGATAACACAACTGGTAGAGGGCCAGTGAAAACGAGGGAAAGCCTCCATGAGACGGCCTGACACAATGGCTGTAACAATGGGCTCAAACATACCAACAATCAACCATGAAGATGGCCCAGGACCAGGCAGCATTTCTTTCTTTTATATATAAGGTTGCAATGAATCAGAGACAACTAGACAACTAAGTGTTACATTAAAAAGTTGCTTCTTCCCAAAACGTTTTTATCAATTTATACTCCTCAGGCCATATATATCCGATCAGTGTAATCACCTTATCATTGCCAGTATCACATTATTAAATGACTGCTAGTATTATTCTATCATTTCATATTTACATGTCACCTTTGATTATTAGTGAATTTGAACTTTATTCACGGATAGGCTAATATATATGAGGCATTATGCTAGACATTCTAACAGTGAAGGCGGCAAGAAGCACTTGACTGGGACTGGTCTGAGGTGACTTTCCCAGAATCTAGAAGCACAAGAGATTAGCCACAGGGTTCAACCACAGAAAAGGTATGTGGAACTAAGAGAACTTGGTAGGAGACAAAGCTAGAAGAATAAGGAATCAGATTATTGCTTTAAATAAAGTTTTGTTCAATGAATGAATGAATTGACACTGAACGCCAAATTCAAAAGTACCGGCTTTTGTTTTCTGAAAGAATAGCTAAAGTGTGGTGACTAGAATGAAAGGAATATTGGTGGCAGAGAGGTGACTTATTAACTCATCCAAATCCAACAAACACTTAGATTATGTGCCAGGCACGGGATATTCTGTGAACAAAACAAACATGATCTTTGCCCTTACTGAGCTCACAAACTCAAGAGAGAGAGACGCATTAAACAGGAAGAGACTGAACACAGTATAAATAGACAGGTGAGTCCAGTCCGACTCACAGTGACCTTACGTACAACAGAATGAAATGCTGCCAGGTCTTACACCATCTTTACAATCGCCATTGTTGTTGCCACTATGCCAATCCATCTCACTGAGGGTTTCCCCTGCCCTCACTGGCCCTCTCACTTCATCAAATATGATGTCCTCTTCCAGTGACTGATCTCTCCCAATGATGTGTCCAAAGCAAGTGAGTTAGACGATGTTCTGCTGCGTTATACAGGGTTTTCACTGACTAGTTTTTGGAAGAACACCAGGCTTTGCTTCCTACTTTTAGTCTGGGAGGTCTGCTGAAATCTGTCCACCACGGGTTAACCCTGCTGCTATTTGAAATACCAGTGGCATAGCTTCCATCATCATAGCAAAACACAACCCACTGCAGTACAACAAACTTGACAGACAGGTGGAAAAAAATGGTATAAACTCTGATAAATGCTACGAAATAAAAGAAAAACACCGGGAGTAGATTTAAGTGATCAGCTACGGCCTCTGTGTGGGTTAGATTTAAAAAGCCAGACCTAAAAAGGTAGTGATAAACTAGACACATTTTTTTCTTTTCTTTATTTCCTTTTAAATATTTTCTACCTCTTCATTTTGATGCAATTTCACACTTTGGAGAAAACTTGCAAGAATAGCACGAAGGACAACAACAAATAGCACAAAGAACTCCTGTTTCCTTTACCCAGATTACCAATTGCAAACATTCTGCTCCACTGGCTTCATCACCCATACATGCAGGTGTGCGTGCACGCACACACGTGTACACACGCACACCCCACACACAGCTTTTCTGAACCGAGTAATCTGCAGAAAATCCTTTTATCCAGTAAAATATCAGGGTGTAAATATACTAAAAGAAGGGGTTTTCTCATACATAACCAGAGTACATTTACTGAATCATGAAATTCAACACTGATTTAATACTAGTATCTAAATCACTAGTTCATATTCAAATTATTGTCCCAGTAATATCTTTTTAGGTTTGTTGTTTTGTTCTTCCCTCCCCTCGTGGTCTAGAATCTGATTCAGGGTCACATGCTGCATTTAGTTATAATCTCTATTAAATCATCTTCAATCTGGAACAGTTCCTCAACCTTTCTTTCTCATGATCTAGGACCAATACTGCCCTCAACCCATAAGATGCTTTACGAACTATTAAAGACTAAAGATGATCTCAGTTCCATTCCCTGTTCCACAACGCTAAAAACCAGTTGCCAGAGTCAATTCCAACTCCTGGCGACCCCATGTATATCAGAGTAGAACTGTGAACCACAGAGTTTTCAACGGCTGATTTTTCAGAAGTACATCACCAGACCTTTTTCTGAGGTGCCACTGGGTGGACCTGAACCTCTAACCTTTCAGTTGGCAGTGGAGCAATTAGCATTTGAGCTCTTTAACAGTTTGTACCAGTGTGGGGGTGGGGGCTGGGGGGGGGGACTGTAGCAGCTACTATGTGCCCTGTGCTCAAATGGTAGAAAGGTACTAGACATTTGGACACTGCAACAAAAGCAGTATAGTCCCTAGAGTCTCTAAGCATGATAGTATGAAACAAAGGGGCGGGGGGAGGAATATATTCTACCACCATGTTAACAACATGCTAATCTGACAGAAAGGAAGACTATTAGCATATACTCCAGAATAACATGAGATGGGAAATGGCCTTTAAATCAAACATCAATCTCTTTATCTGGTGTTCAACCTAAGAAACAGCTCAACCTAACTGCATACTTCATGAACAACTTAAACTATAGTTTTGATTGCCCTGGTTCTAGGACCCATATTAAAATTTGACTTTGCTACACAGGCACACTTGATACCATTATTTATCATTTAGCTCATTTCTAAAAGTTCCTGTGATGTTAGCATATATATTTGTCTGTTTTGAAAAGCAGCTTCTGATCTACTTTGATGTAACTTTTTTGTGGGTGTGTGTTTGAGAATACACACAGGACATACACCAATTCAACAATCTCTATATAAACAATTCAGTAACACTGATTACATTCAAGTTGCACAACCATTCTCCCCCTTCTTTTCTGAACTGCTCCTCCCTCATGAACACAAACTCACTGCCCTCTAAGGTTTCTATCTAATCTTTTCAGTTGCTATTGCCAATCTGATCCCATATGATAGTTCTTTAAAAAAGCAAAATGCTCAAGGCAGACATTATTTTTAATAATTTTTTTAAAGTAATTTTTATTGTGTTTTAAGTGAAAGTTTACAAATCGTCAGCCTCTCACACAAAAACCCATATAAAACCTTGCTAAAAAAAAAAAAACCAGTGCCATCGAGTCAATTCTGACTCATAACGACCCTATACACCTTGCTACACACTACCAATTACTCTCCCCCTAATGAGACAGCCTGCTCTCTCCCCCCACTCTCTCTTTTCGTGTCCTTTTCGCCAGCTTCTTACCCCCTCCACCCTCTCACCTCCCCTCCAGGCAGGAGATGCCAACCTAGTCTCAAGTGTCCACCTGATCCAAAAAGCTCACTCCTCACCAGCATCCCTCTCCAACCCGTTGTCCAGTCCAATCCATGTCTGAAGAGTTGACTTCAGGAATGGTTCCTGTCCTGGGCCAAGAGAAGGTCTGGGGGCCATGACCACCGGGGTCCTTCCACTCTCCGTCAGACCATTAAGTCTTGGTCTTATGAGAATTTGGGGTCTGCATCCCACTGCTCTCCTGCTCCCTCAGGGGTTCTCCGTTGGGGCAATCATCGGTTGAAGCCGGGCACAATCTAGTTCTTCTGGTCTCGGGATGATGTAGTCGCTGGTTTTTGTGGCCCTTTCTGTCTCTTGGGCTCCTAATCACCTGGTGTCCTTGGTGTTCTTCATTCTCCTTTGATCCAGGTGGGTTGAGACCAATTGATGCATCTTAGATGGCTGCTTGCTAGCGTTTAAGACCCCAGACGCCACTCTTCAAAGTGGGATGCAGAATGTTTTAATAGATTTTATCATGCCAATTGACTTAGATGTCCCCTGAAACCATGGTCCCCAGACCCGAAGGCAGACATTCTTTACTAGTTTAGCCAAATTAATATTTGATTTTAATTAGACTTTAGAAAATATTTTTAGTTTTTAAGATTATCTCAGGGCAATAGTTTCAGGGGTTCATCCACCCTACATGGCTTCGGAATGTCTGGATTCCATGGGAATTTGAAATTATCTTTTGCATTTTTCCCCATTTTGATCAGGATTCTTTTTTAGTATCTTTGATCAAAACATTCAGTAATGGTAGCCGGGCACCATACAGTTCTTCTGGTCTTATGGCAAAGGAGACAGTTGTTCATGGAGACAATGAGGCTCAGATTCCATTTCCTCCTCTTGTTCCTGATACTTCCTCTGTGTTGCTCCAGGTGAACAGGGAATAATTGTTATCTCTTGGATAACATCCCATGTTTTTATCCAGTATCTATTTTAACAAGATGTCCCTTCTGAATCTTAACTCTCTTTATCCTCATTCACTGCTAGATACCACAAAGGGCCTACCTAGAGGAGCACAGAGAAAAATCTAACTAGTAAGGAAATAAGGCATTATTACTCCATGGTCCACTAGTACTGGTAGTCTGTGAGTAAAGGTTAGGTTCATGGCTTTCGTGGCACAAATTGTTCTTATTTACCCCACATATCCTAAGTAGATGTTACATAAAATAAATACTAACTGCTAAGAAACCCTGATGGCACAATGGTTAAGAGCTACAGCTGCTAACCAAAAGGTCGGCAGTTCGAATCCACCAGGCGCTCCTTGGAAACCGTGTGGGGCGGTTCTACTCCACCCTACAGGGTCGCTATGAGTCGGAACCAACTGACAGCAATGGGTTTGGTTTTTTTTTTTGGTTTAATACCTACTGGGAGCCCTGGTGACACAGTGGTTAAGAGCTTGGCTGCTAGTCGTTAAACGGAGTCATTATACCAGGTAGTTTATAGGCGCTACCTCACTTATTTTATTGTTAACATGCAAGACATCCATATTATTACTATTTCCATTTGCAGATAAAGATACAGATTTAGGGGTTACTCAACTTGCCTACAGGCCAGAGTCTTGAACTCAGGTCAGTTTACAGCACTTATTCCATAATAAATATCAACTGAGAGCCTAGTATGTACTAGGCATTTTCTTAGCTTTGGGAAGAAAATACAAAATGAGATAAAATTGCCTGCCCTCGTGAAGCTTACATCCCACTGGGCAGCATGAAAATTTCCTATGTATACACCAATTCCATGATATCAACCTTGAGGGGGGAAAAAAGCTATCATCATAGTTACAACAAAGCATTTAAGTAAAAACAAAAAATAAATCCCCAAATACATACTTTCACATTTCTGTTTTATTCTTAAAAGATAACGATACTCATACCATAACAATGGTGACTATCGGTTGAAAACGTAACTACATAAACCAGGTACATGATACATGATGTTCTTACAATTCCTATTGTAAGAAGGGTTATTTTAACGATGATATTGAGAAAACGATATAGCTCAGAGTTCAGTTACTTCCCAAAGTCCCGAAACAAGAAAGTAGCAGGAACAGAGTTAAAATCCACATGTGGCTCAACGACAAAGAAAGGACGGGAATGGAATACAAAAGATCTACTGAAGATCCCCTCTACTGCATGACTTGCCACTTTCAGAAATCCCAATACTCCTTTTTTCTCCCACAAATTGAACTCCTTTATCAACCATTTTTAAATCTTCACCTTCTGAATACAATACAAAAACTTCCAAGAGGGGGATGAAGCGGTAGAAATGCAACAAGGTAAGGTTTTCAGCTGAAAGTGAAGTCATTCAGCCACGAAACAGCAAGGACCTAGGTGCTAGGAAAACAAGATTTCCTTGGGTGCAAAGATGAGTTGGTGACTCTTTGTATGTAGCCAACTGGAAATCCTTCTGATTAGAATTCCACACCATGGGATTCTCTGGGACTGTGTATACTGATAGCTTCATAGCTAAAGAAATGTGTCCAGGGTATCAGTATCAGGCAATCTCCGGGCAGAGAGTAAAACTGACCACGGTGGCTTTTCCCTGCCAAGCCTGTCCTCAGGTGGTCCTGGGTCTGTAGTTTCCAAATGATGGTAACCGGGCACAGAGTATGCCCACCACCCTGGGCAACCCACTCTAGGTAAAAGAGGCAAGCTAGGTCAGAAGTCATTTCTTGTTATACAAGCGCCTATATATGATAGCCTAAATTTTGCCTTTCAGACAGCAAAGCCTAAAGTATTTACTATCTGTTCCTTTACAGGAAAAATATGCTGATTCCAGCTCTAAAACAGTTAACTAAAATCAACAACATCCATCTATCTATCTAGATATCCTATCAAAACTGGACAAGAGAAATCAACCTGAAATGGCTTCCACTGGCAAGGATAGGGCAATTTTTGCATCAAAAGATAATGGTTGAATAATACCAAATTCATGTGTTCATACTGATACTAAAAAACAAAATAAAGCCTTCACTGGCCATCAGGAAAGGTGAGCTAGGGCAGCAATCCATTACGAAAATTGAAAAAGGAGAAGAATTAAGCACTTATCCTGTCTTTCCTATATGAAATGTATTTTAGGATAATCAAATTGTTGGTAGAAAAAGTCCTTTTTTATAGAAAAACTACAGCTAATAATTGCAGATGAAATATACATCACATTTTACAGTGAAATAATGGATCTAGACATCAACGGATATTAAAAGAATTGGGAGAAACGATGGATAAATTTAAAAGGGTAAATTCAACTGACAATACATTAGTCTCTGTATGTGATTCAACTAAAAGTACACAAAACCCACTGCTATCCTGTCGACTCCAACTCATAGCAACCCTACAGGATAGAGCACAATTGCCCCATAGGGTTTTCTAGGCTGTAATCCCTACAAGACCTGATCACCAGGTCTTCTCTCCCTGGAAGCTGCCGGTTGGTTGAAACCACTGATCTCTCAGTTTGCACCTGAACACTTTAACCATTACGCCACCAAGGCTCCTACATCTATAAATTACTCTTGCCAAAAAAAAAGTAAAATTTAATTATACCTATACATCTTTTTTTTTTTTTATATACATCTACCTAAACTTTAGAGGAAATATGTGGTTATAGATGAAAAACTCAATATTACAAGGCAACAATCAACTAAATTCAGAATTTTTCTCAACAAATAAATGGCTTTGAAAATTAAATAAAGGAAGGAAAGTTATAGATTAAAGAGACATAGACAAAATAACCAAATGCAATGTGTGGAACTCTTTGGATTCTGAATCAAACAAACTGTAAAAAAAACATTTTTGAGATAAATGAGGTAATCTAAATACGGACTAGATATTAGAAGAATTACCATTAGTCTTGTTCAGTATAACAGCATTGCAGTTATCAGAAAAATGAATTCTGAAAAATTAATGTGTAAAATAAGGTTTGAGATTTGTTTTGAAACAGTCCATCAAAAGTAAAAGAAGGGGGCGGAGCCAATATGGCAGAATAGACAGACACTTCCATCGAGTCCTCTTTACAACAAAAACCTGAAAAAACAAGTGAAACGAGTGTATTTGTGACAAGCTGGGAGCTCTGAGCATCAAAGGCAAACCTGGAAAACAATCTGGGAGGCAGGGGGAGAAAGAGGCCCTTACGAAGTGGAGACCTGAGTCACAGGGAGCCCTCAGGCACCATTCCCAGAGCCGCGGCGGCAGTGCCAGCGGTCCTAGCCTTCGGCCGCAGTTTCCTCAGGGAGAAGCAGCCAGCCACACAGCCCACTCACACCTCCGGAACCTGAGGAGAACGGAGCTCTCGGCAAAAGCTAAGTATGTGCTTATATTTTGCCGCACCCCCCCACCCCCACCCCCACCCCAGCTTCAGCGGCTGAGTCCCTGGGCCTAAGATAGACTCTGGTGAGCACCTAGAGCCATCCTCCCGGCCTTGGGGAAGGAAAAAAATTGCAACTAGGGGGAAAAGATAATTTGCTAGCTCCATTAACTGGGGGAGCTCAGGACAGAAACAGATCCTGTCCAGGAATAAACTATCCGTGGACCTTGTGCACCTTTCCCTTCTGCATGGACCTTGTGCACCTTTCCCTTCTGCATGGACCTGTGTGGGCCTCTTTCCGGAGAATACGCCCTTGTTGGCAAACTCCAACCATTTCCGCTGTGCGGTACAGAGGTGGGTGTTTGATGTTTGACACTGCTTCGCCTATTAAACAAGGTCCTCACCTACCCACAACAGGGACTTAAGGACTGGTAGGCTCCACTCAGGTAACCCAGCCACCTGCGACAGGGGTCCAAAGATCCTTACAACAAAAACTTTAGGTGCCCATGGTCCCTCTGCAGAACCCACCCACCAGCACGATCTAGGCAACAGAGACGCGTTTTCCTCAGAGACACTTGGGGGTCGGTTCTCAGCCACCTGCCTTGGTAAGGGTGTCACACCCTGCTGTAATAACATACCGCTATATGCGCCAATCACCCCTGCCCCTCTAAGACTGTAGGACAGAGTCTGTACCACACACTTGATATCAGCTACCTGAAAACGTGAGGTGAATTCATACAAGAAAACTGAATGGACTCCTAGACTGATATACCTGATAACAGCTCTAGCCAGCTGGGGACACGACACCAGAACTCCAAGGGTGAAAATAATATAGGTAGCTCACTCAAGCAATCCATAGCAGTAGACCAAAACAAAACAAAGCAAGCAGCTACAACACAGTAAGCAAGCATAAACTCATACAATAACTTACAGATGCCTCGGAGACAACAGTCAGTATCAAGTCACACAAAGAAACAGGCCACGATCACCTCAACAAGATATCAAAGAATCCAGGGATCTTCTACATGAAAGTACATTCCTCGAATTACCAGAGGCAGAATACAAAAGTTTAATACACAGACCCCTTCAAGATATTAGGAAGGAAATGACGCAATACACAGAAGCAGCCAAGGAACATACAGATAAAGCAACTGAAGAAATTAGATTATTCAGGAAAATAATGAAAAGTTTAATAAGCTGGAAAAATCCACAGACAGACAGCAATCAGAAATTCAGAGGATTCACAATAAAATTACAGAATTAGATAACTCAATAGAAAGTCAGAGGAGCAGAATTGAGCAGGTAGAAGCTAGAATTTCTGAACTCGAAGATAAATCACTTGGCACTAATATATTTGAAGGCAAATCAGATATAAGAATTTAAAAAAATGAAGAAACCTTAAGAATCACGTGGGACTCTATCAAGAGAAATAACCTACGAATGATTGGAGTGCCACAACAGGGAGGGATAACAGAAAATACAGAGAAAATTGTTGAGGATTTGTTGGCAGAAAACTTCCGTGATATTGTGAAAGATGAGAAGATATCTATCCAAGATGCTCATCGAACTCTACATAAGGTAGATCTTTAAAAAAAGTCACCGAGACATAATCAAGCTTGCCAAAACCAAAGATAAGGAGCCAATTATAAGAGCAGTGAGCTATAAAAGAAAAGACACCTACAAGGGAGAGCCAATAAAAATAAGCACGGACTACTCGGCAGAAACCATGCAGGCAAGAAGGCAATGGGATGACATATTTAAAAAATTGAAGGAAAAAAATTGCCTGCCAAGAATCATATATCCATCAAAACTGTCTCTTAAATATGAAGGCGAAATTAAGACATTTCCAGATAAACACAAGTTGTGGGAATTTGTCAAAACCAAACCAAAACTACAAGAAATACTAAAGGGAGCTCTTTGGTCAACCCAGACACGGAAATCCAAAAAAAAAAAAAAAAAGCCCAACACCGGGTAACAGCAATGTTATTATATAAAAGAAGACAACATTAAAATAATAAAGAGGGACTAAGAAATGTAATCATACACCTTCCATATGGAGAGGAAGATACGGCGATACAAAGAAATAAAAATTAGTTATAAATTTTGAAAAATAGGGAAAATAATAAGGTAACAACAAGAGAGACAAACTATCCTACTCATCAAAATAAAATACAAGGGAAAAATACAGACTCAGCAGAAACAAAATCAACAACAACATATTTGAGGAAAGGACAATACAAAAAGCAAATCTACTCAGCACATAAAATAAAGTGGGAAAAGGAAGCTGTCAACACACAAAAAAAGACATCAAAATGATAGCACTAAATTTATAACCTATCCATAATTATCCTGAATGTAAATGGACTGCATGCACCAACAAAGAGAGAGAGAGTGGCAGAATGGATTAAAAAACAAGATCCGTCTATATGCTGCCTACAAGAGATACACCTTAGACTTAGAGACACAAACTTAAACTCAAAGAATGGAAAAAAATATACCAAGCAAACAGCAATCAAAAAAGAGCAGGAGGGGCAATATTAATATCTGACAAAATAGACTTTAAAAAGTTAAATCCATCAGAAAGGATAAGAAAGGACACTATATGATTAAAGGGACAATACACCAAGAAGATATAACCACATTAAATATGCAGGCAATGACAGGGCTGCAAGATACATAAAACAAACTCTATCAGCATTGAAAAGTGAGACAGACAGCTCCACAATAATAGTAGGAGACTTCAACACACCACTTTCGGTGAAGGACAGGACATCCAGAAAGGAGCTCAATAAAGACACAGAAGATCTAAATGCCACAATCAACCAACTTGACCCTGTAGACATATACACAACACTCCACCTAGCAGCAACCAACTATACTTTCTTTTCTAGTGCACATGGAACATTCTCTAGAATAGACCACATACTAGGTCATAAAGCAAGCCTTAGCAGAATCCAAAACATTGAAATATTACAAAGCATTTTCTCTGACCATAAGGCCATAAAAGTGGAAATCCGTAACGGCAAAAGAAATCAAACACTTGGAAACTGAACAATACCCTGCTCAAAAAACACTGGGTTATAAAAGACATTAAGGATGGAATAAAGAAATCCAGACAATCCAATGAGAATGAAAACACTTCCTATCAGAACCTTTGGGATACAGCAAAAGCGGTGCTCAGAGGCCAATTTATATCAATAAATGCACACATCCAAAAAGAAGAAAGGGCCAAAATCAAAGAACTATCCCTACAACTTGAACAAAGAGAAAGAGAGCAACAAAAGAAACCCACAGGCACCAGAAGAAAACAAATAAAAATTAGAGCTAAACTAAATGAAATAGAAAAAAGAAAAACAATTGAAAGAATTAACAAGACCAAAAGCTGGTTTTTTGAAAAAAATTAACAAAATTGATAAACCACTGGCCAAACTGACAAAAGAAAAACAGGAGAGGAAGCACATAACCCAAATAAGAAATGAGATGTGCGATATTACAACAGACCCAACTGAAATTAAAAGAATCATATCAGATTACTATGAAAAAGTATACTCAAACAAATTTGAAAACCTAGAAGAAATGGATGAATTCCCAGAAACACACCACCTACCCAAACTAACACAAACAGAGGTAGAACAACTAAATAGACCCATAACAAAAGAAGAGATTAAAAAGGTAATAAAAAAAACTCGCAACAAAGAAAAGCCCTGGTCTGGTGGGCTTCACTGCAGAGTTCTACCAAACATTCAGAGAAGAGTTAACACCACTACTACTAAAGGTATTTCAGAGCATAGAAAAGGATGGAATACTGCCAAATCCATTCTATGAAGCCACCATATCCCTGATACCAAAACCAAGTAAAGACACCACAAGAAAATTATAGACCTATATCCCTCTTGAACATAAGTGTAAAAATCCTCAACAAAATTCTAGCCAATAGAATTCAAGAACATATCAAAAAAATAATTCATCATGACCAAGTGGGATTCATACCAGGTATTCAGGGATGGTTCAACGTTATAAAAACAATTAATGTAATCCACCACATAAATAAAACAAAAGACAAGGATCACATGATTTTATCAACTGATGCAGAAAAGCCATTTGACAAAGTTCAACACTCATTCATGATAAAAACTCTCAGCAAAATAGGAATAGAAGGAAAATTTCTCAACATAATAAAGGGCGTTTATACAACAGCCAACATCATCCTAAATGGAGAGAGTATGAAAACATTCCCATTGAGATCGGGAACAAGACAAGGATGCCCTTTATCACCACTCTTATTCCACACTGTGCTGGAAGTCCTAGCCACAGCAATTAGGCTAGATAAAGAAATAAAGGGCATCCAGATTGGAAAGGAAGAAGTCAAAGTATCTCTATTTGCAGATGACATGATCTTATACACAGAAAACCCTAAGGAATCCTCCAGAAAACTACTGAAACTAATAGAAGAGTTCAGCAGAGTATCCGGATACAAGATGAACATACAAAAATCAGTTGGATTCCTCTACACCAACAAAAAGAACGAAGAGGAAATCACCAAGTCAATGCCATTTACAGTAGCCCCCAAGAAGATAAAATACTTAGGAATAAATCTTACCAGAGATATAAAAGACTTACACAAAGAAAACTACAGTACACTTCTGCAAGAAACCAAGAGACTTAGATAAGTGGAAAAACATACCTTGCTCGTGGATAGGAAGGCTTAACATTATAAAAATGTCTATTCTACCAAAAGCGATCTATACATTTAATGCAATTCCGATCCAAATCCCAAGGACATTCTTTAATGAGATGGAGAAACAAATGACCAATTTCATATGGAAGGGAAAGAGGCCGCGGATAAATACGGCATTACTGAAGAACAAAGTGGGAGGCCTTACTTTAACTGATTTAAGAACCTATTATACTGCCACAGTAGTCAAAACAGCCTGGTACTGGTACAACAACAGATACATGGACCAATGGAACAGAATTGAGAATCCAGACATAAATCCATCCACATATGAGCAGTTGATATTTGACAAAGGTCCCAAAACAGTGAAATGGGGAAAAGACAGTCTTTTTAACAAATGGTGCTGGCATAACTGGATATCCATCTGCAAAAAAATGAAATAAGACCCATACCTCACTCCATGCACAAAAACTAACTCAAAATGGATCAAAGGCCTAAATATAAAATCTAAAACAATAAAGATCATGGAAGAAAAAATAGGGACAACGTCATAAGCCCTAATACATGGCATAAACAGTATACAAAACATTATAAAGAACATAGAAGAAAAACTAGATAACTGAGAACTCCTAAAAATCAAACACCTATGCTCATCCAAAGACTTCACCGAAAGAGTAAAAAGACTACCTACAGACTGGAAAAAAGTTTTAAGCTATGACATTTCTGATCAGCTCCTGATCTCTAAAATCTATATGATACTGCAAAATGTCAACTGCAAAAAAGACAAATAACCCAATTAAAAAATGGGCAAAAGATATGAATAGACACTTCACTAAAGAAGACATTCAGGTAGCTAACAGATATATGAGGAAATGTTCACCATCATTAGCCAATTAGAGAAATGCAGATCAAAACTACAATGAGATTTCATCTCACTCCAACAAGGCTGGCATTAATCCAGAAAACACAAGATACTAAATGTTGGAGAGGCTGTGGAGAGACTGGAACACTTCTACACTGCTGGTGGAAATGTCAAGTGATACAACCACTTTGGAAATCAATTTGGCGCTTCCTTAAAAAGTTAGAAATAGAACTACCATACGATCCAGCAATCCCACTCCTCGGAATATATCCTAGAGAAATAAGAGCCTTTACGGGAACAGATATACGCACACCCATGTTTATTGCAGCACTGTTTACAATAGCAAAAAGATGGAAGCAACCAAGGTGCCCATCAACAGACGAATGGATAAATAAATTATGGTATATTCACACAATGGAATACTATGCATCGATAAAGAACACTGAAGAATCTGTGAAACATTTCATAACATGGAGGAACCCGGAAGGCACTTTGCTGAGTGAAATTAGTCAACTGCAAAAGGACCAATATTGTATAAGACCAATAATACAAGAACTTGAGAAATAGTTTAAACTGAGAAGAAAACATTCTTTTGTGGTTACGAGAGGGGGGAGGGAGGGAGGGTGGGAGAGGGCTATTCACTAATTAGATAGTAGATAAGAACTACTTTAGGTGAAGGGAAAGACAGCACACAATACAGGGGAGGTCCGCACAATTGGACTAAACCAAAAGCAAAGAAGCTTCCTGAATAAAGTGAATGCTTCAAAGGCCAGCGTAGCAGGACCATGGTTTCAGGGGACATCTAAGTCAATTGGCATAATAAAATCTATTAACAAAACATTCTGCATCCCACTTTGAAGAGTGGCATCTGGGGTCTTAAACGCTAGCAAGCAGCCATCTAAGATGCATCAATGGGTCTCAACCCACCTGGATCAAAGGAGAATGAAGAACACCAAGGACACAAGGTGATTAGGAGCCCAAGAGACAGAAAGGGCCACAGGAACCAGCGACTACATCATCCCGAGACCAGAAGAACTAGATTGTGCCCGGCTTCAACCGATGATTGCCCCAACAGAGAACCCCTGAGGGAGCAGGAGAGCAGTGGGATGCAGACCCCAAATTCTCATAAGACCAAGACTTAATGCTCTGACAGAGAGTGGAAGGACCCCGGTGGTCATGGCCCCCAGACCTTCTCTTGGCCCAGGACAGGAACCATTCCTGAAGCCAACTCTTCAAACATAGATTGGACTGGACAACGCGTTGGAGAGGGATGCTGGTGAGGAGTGAGCTTTTTGGATCAGGTGGACACTTGAGACTAGGTTGGCATTTCCTGCCTGGAGAGGAGGTGAGAGGGTGGAGGGGGTAAGAAGCTGGCGAAAAGGACACGAAAAGAGAGAGTGGAGGGAGAGAACAGGCTGTCTCATTAGGGGGAGAGTAACTGGTAGTGTGTAGCAAGGTGTATATGGGTTTTTGTGTGAGAGACTGCTTTGATTTGTAAACTTTCACTTAAAGCACAATAAAAATTATTATAAATAAATAAAAGAAGATAAATTTTAAGAGGGGGAAGGGGTAAGACGAAAGGGAATGTTAGTTGGGGAGGGTGGGGGAGAGATAAGAACAGCAAAAGGTTGGTAAGTATTAAAGTACACAGGACGAACATATTAGGGTCATTACAATATTCTCTCTACTTCTGTATATATGCTTGCAAATTTCCAAAATAAGGTAATTACGTGAATTATCACAATTAACGTAACAGTCATAATCAATATTCATATATTATAGGTAGGAATATAGTGTAAACAGTATGACCATCCAGGCAACAAACTCATGTTCACGGGAATAAAATACACAAAAAGATTTTAAAACACTCATCTCCCTTAGCCCACTAATTCTACCATAACAAGCCACCTTCTTAAAGGCTGCTGTAAAAAACCATGTCTACTGAAAACTGACGTACCAGAAGTGCCCATACAAGGGGTACGTGCATGCAAGAAATTATCCACATGCCCATATGCTCCACAAAAATCTTAATTTTTCCCATGTCCTATTGGTCATCTTTTCTCACGCTGATGAAGCTACTGAGACACTTTCTGAAAGCAAGTTTTTTATATCCTTATCGTTATACTATAGAGCTAAGAAAAGTTCTTTCATACACTGTCTCCAAGAGCATCATCATATGTTGTTAATACATCTTAGCATATCGTATTTGCAGCCAATCAATATGAGCAGACATACCAATACTGTCTAACTCTGTGACCACCATGTATTCAGGGCAAGAAATAAAGGGAAAACTGTAACAACTGCAAATAGAACGAAAATCACAAGCAAATATATACAGAAACACGCAGATCAAACTTCTATTTTACACCAACATCTAAGCAAGATAAAGGGTAAAGGATATTTAAGGCCTTCTTTATTTTCAAACTATACTCTCAGCCTTAATTTTTCAGCAAAAGTCATCACAGACATGAAAAATGAAATATCTGCTTTTGAGATAAGTGTTCCCCTGGACTTGTCAGAGCACTGAGATGTCACCTACAGTGCGCCCTCCTATTCATAAAATAAACTTTACATATAAGGCTCTTGAACTGGCTATTCAGGGAAACAGACAAAATTGGGTCTTTCTCTTGAAGAACTGTACAATCTTAAGCGAGTGGCAAAATAGAAGTAAAATTTGCAAAGGACCCAGATATGTGCATGAGAAAGGAGCTCTATTACTCTCTTTCATGAGTATATCAATATTTACTGTAGCGTTATTCACAAATGCCAAAAGGCGGAAACGACCCAAGTGTCCATCAACAGATGAATGGATAAACAGAAGAAAGTGGTATACACAACGTAATATACATGGATGAACCTTGAAAACACTATGCTAAGTGAAATATGCCAGGCTTAAAAGGACAAATATTGTTATGATCCCACATACATGAAATATCTGGAGCAGGCAAATGCATAGAGACAGAAAGCAGATTAGTAGTTACAGGGGTTGGGGGGTGAAGGTGAAGTGGTGAGGTGAGTTATGGTTTAATTGGCATGAAGTTTCTGTAAGGGCTGATGTAAACGTTTTGGAAATAAATAGTATTGATAGTTGCACACACACAAAAAAAGCCTGTAACAATTTAAAGCAATCTATTTAACAATGGCTATCTCTGCATGCCAGACTTTAATTTTCTGATTCCCTTAAAAATATTTATAATCAGGAGGAAAATAGTTATTCCCATTTTGAAAATGGACAAAAGAGGACAGACACCCTATGCATTACAAAGAAATAAAGAGCCTGAATTTCTGCCCTATAAGAGCTTGTCCAAATAGGACAAAGATCCCCACACACTTAGACCTCCTTTGATAACACTGCCTTTCCCATTCCAGCTTCTAGCCTAAGGTCCCATGGTGGGCTAGAAGCTCTGTGCCACCAGCACACCCTACTCTAAATATCAAACCAAAAAAACAAACACGTTGCCTTCAAGTGATTCCAACTCATATCGAACGTACAGGACAGAGTAGAACTTCCCCACATGGTTTTCAAGCCCATAGATCTTTACAGAAGCAGACTACCACATCTTTCTCTTGCAGAGAGGCTAGTGTGTTCAAGCTGTTGAACTTTCTGTTAGCAGCTGAGCACTTTAACCACTGTGCCACCAGGGCTCCTTACTCTAAATACAGTCTTTCCCAAATAGCCATTCATTTTCAGTGCTCCAACTGTTATCTTTATGTAGACACAAGACAAAAATCAGTGAAAGGAATGTGAAATTTGGAATCCAATTGGAGAATTCCTCTGTTTGCAGTTCTTACCCCCATTTAAGGAGGTAGCATATAATCAAGAACCGCTAGTACTGAAAAAAGAAGTACACACTGAAGCCAGTGGTGAAAAACAAGGCTCCAGGAACTGATGGACTATCAATTGAGATGCTTCAACAAACAGATGCGATGCTGGAAGCGCTTACACGTATATGTAAAGATACTTGGCAGACAGCTACTTGGCCAACTGACCGTATTCATACCTATTCCAAAGAAAGCGATCAAACATGGAAGTTATCAAACAGTATGATTAACATTACATGCCAACAAAATCTTGTTGAATGTAATTCAAAAACAACTGCATCTGTACATCAACAGGGAACTGCCATAAATTCAAGCCAGATTCAGAAGACGGCATGGAACGAGGGATATTGCTGCTGATGTCAGACAGATCACAGCCAAAACAATACCAGAAAGATGTTACCTGTGTTTTTATAGACTACGCTAAGGTATCTGACTGTGTGGATCATAATGAATTATAGATAACACTGCAAAAAATGGGAATTCCAGTATACCTGTGCTTATGGGAACCTGTACATGGATTAGGAGGCAGTCATTCAAACAGAACGAATGGATACCGCATGGTTTAAAACTGGAAAAGGTGTGCAGCACGGCTGTATCCTTCTACCTTGCTTATTCAATCTATATGCTGAACAAATAATTTGAGAAGCTGGGCTGTATGAAGAAGAACATTACCAGGGATGGGAGGGGGAGAGAAGGAAAATCACCAACTAGAGAGCAGACATGTGTTCAACCTGGTGAAGGAAAAGGCAGCACAACACGACCAAGGCAAGAGGAAACACTGAGAGGTACTCTAAGGATTAAAGATAATGACGGTAAATACTATAACATATACAATCCTGCAACAACAGTAATAACAAAAAATAATTTATGAGTGGATACACAGATAGATAATTATGCTGAATAAGCATGGGAGGGTGTATGAGAGTACCCTCACACGCATACATAGGTTTAGCTGTGGATATTTCTACACACATATTTGTATGCACAGCCTGTATATTCAGATATATAAAAGAGCACACAGGAGGCGCAGTCATGGAAACACCCCAGACATAACCGAATACCTCTATGGGCTGACTTACTGGGCTTAAATGCTAAGGACCATAAGACAGCTAGGTCAAGTGGCTCAGCTGGCAGAACAAAGCTCATAAAGAAAATGTTCTACATCACACTTTGGTGGGTAGCGTCTAGAGTCTTAAAAGCTTACATGCAGCCATCTAAGTTGCAACTACTGGTCTCTATCTGTCTGGAGTGAAGTGAAGAAAACCAAAGACTCAAGGAAACAATCAGTCCAAAGGACTAAGGGACCACAGGAACCACACCCTCCCCTAGCCGGAGACCAGAAGAACTAGATGGTGCCAGGCGACCACTACCGATAACTCTGACCAGGATCACGACAGAAGGTCCTGGTTAGAGTGGGGGAAAAAAAAAGTAGAACAAAATTCAAATTCATAAAAAAAAAAAAGCCAGATTTACTGGTCTCAGAGAGGCTGGAGGAACCCCCGTGACTATGGCCCTTAGACACCCTTCAACCTTGGTACTGAAGCCACTCCCGGAGATCATCTTTCAGCCAAATAATAGACAGGCCTATAAAATAAACGATAACACCCGTGAAGAAAGTGCTCCTTAGAACAATCATCTATACGAGGTCAAAAGGGCAACATCTGCCGAAAAGTAAAGATGAGAAAGCAGGAAGGAGCAGGAAAACCTGACAAATGTTAAAGGTGAACTCAGAGTAGTAATGGGGAAGACTGCTGACACATTGCGAGGATTGCAAACAATGTCACAGAACAATTCGTATATCAACTATTGAATGGGAAACTAATCTGCTCTGTAAGCCTTCACCTAAAGCATGCACACACGCGGAAGTGACATCAAGATTGGAGGAAGACCCATTAACAACCTGAGATATGGAGATGACACGACCTTGCTTGCTAAAAGTGAAGATGACTAGAAGCACTAACTCACGAAATTAAAAGACTACAGCCTTCGGTATGGATTACAACTAAACATAAAAAGAAAAATCTTTATAACTGGACCAGTAAACAACATCATGATAAATCGCGAAGAAGTTGAAGGATTTCATTCTTCTCAGGTCACCAGTCAATGCCCACCAAAGCAGCTGTCAAGAAATTAAATGACATGTTGCACTGGGCAAATCTGTAGCAAAAGATTCTTTAAAGTGTTTAAAAGCAAAGATGTCACTTTGATGACTAAAGTGTACCTGACCCAAACCATGTTCTTTTCAATTGCCTCATAGGCATGGGAAAGCTGGACACTAAAAATGAAGACCAACGCATTAGAATTGTGGTGTTTGAGAAGAATACTGACTATACAATAGACTACAGAAGGATGGACAAATCAGTCTTTGAGGAAATACTGCCAAAATGCATGGCAACCCATGTATGGCAGAGTAGAACTGTGCTCCCAAGGGTTTTCAATGGCTGACGTGCTGTTGTTTGTGTCACTGAAGCTACCTAACTCTTCTGTGACTTCCCTTTCTCCACAGGCCTCTCCCAGTTTAGCTTAATTTCATTATCTGCCTGCCCCTCTAGGGATGTGCATTTGCCAACCCTGACATAAAGCTAGATTAGCACAAAAATGTCAGACTCTGGAGCACAAACTACCTGTGTTCGCATATTATCTTTGCCACAGACTACCTATGTGAGGCTCAGATAGCCTCTATACATCAGATTGCTTATTTACAAACTGAAATGGTATTTTCTGCAGAATTAGTGAGATGGATAGCAATAACGTATTTCAAAATTCCTTTCCAGTGCTAGGAATACAGTAAAAAAAAAATTTTAATGGTGGCAATTATGGTTTTAATTAAATCCCAGCTTTCAAGGTCTTCATAATCAACCCCAGTTTATTTTTCTGACAGAATCTCCAACTATTCCCCCTCCACAGAATCTCTACTCTCACTTTATACGTTTCTGCCAGGTAAATCACTGCTCCCCATCCTCACCCCCAATCTTTGCTTATTTAAATTTTACTTACCATACTTATTCAAGTATGGTCCCATTACCACTTCTAGGAAGCTTTCCCTCATCACAGGGGACCCAGGGTATTCTTTTTCCTTTCTCTGAACTTACAGAAGTAGCTATATAAAGTAGTAGGAATTATCTTAAAGGGGGGGGGGGGCACCTCACATCATAAGAGGACACTTGTTTCTACTAGATCCCTCTGGGGGCAAACCCGTTGCCATCAAGTTGATTCTGACTCACAGTGACCCTATAGGACAGAGTAGAACTGACCCCTAGGGTTCCCAAGGAGCGACTGGTGGATTTCAACTGCTGGATCTTTTTTTGGTTAGCAGCCATGGCTCTTAACCACTGTCCTACCAGGGCTCCATTATAAAAAATTATAGCCAGCCATAAACGGTGGGAAAGAGGAAGGGTGGACACTAAGGAGAGGTGTATTTTTTAAAACACATTTGTTTTAAAAACAATTGGACTTTCACAAGGAAAAAACCCAGAAAGCCCCTCACGCACTCAAAAAAATAAACCCATCTATTCAATTTATCAACTGAAGATTTACAATTTCTTCTGAGAGAGACCACGATAATGATTAGATCAGTCAGTCATTTCAGCCTTATTGGCAACTACTCTAATCCATTCAAAACTCAGAATTAGCCAACTTATATGAGAGAAGCATGGGTGAAAATTTCTGACCTCCAAAACTGAGCACATTCATTATTCATCCAACACTTGTTGAGCACCTCACGTGTCAGACACTGTGCTATACTGGGGATAAAAATACCCTCAAGTTGCCTTCGAGTCTTGTAGAATACATGGGAAGGGATTTGGATGACATAAGCTAAACAGAAAGCTTCACAGAACAAAGACAAAGACTGGTGTCATTCTGCCTGATTTGCAATTCTGCAAATTACAATTCTTGGCTATTCTGCCTGATTGAGGGGTCACTAGCTGCTACATCAATGAAAATAATCTTCACCACAAATGGAATGCCTAAGTTGCCCAGATTCTGAAAAGTGGGCTTCAGTCTCTCCAAATCAGATTTATTCCCATCTGATCCGACCCTTCCCTGTAAAAAGGAAAAGGAGAAGCAGAAGGAAGGTCAGCCTTCTTCCTCACACTGCCCCTAAGAGAACCTTCCATAAAGGTTCAGGGTCTCCTAAATACATGCCTTGGCTACAACTAGACAAGCAACTTCATGGAATGGCAGTCAAAAATGGAGACAGCATATAGAAAGTTAGTGCAAAAGACACCAAACGGGGTGGTAAAAATAGAAGAGAAATATTTTTAAAACAAAGTTTGGAATATGTACACTGTTTTTCCCCCAGTGCTTACAGATAATTTATGTGTATATACAGACAATTTTGTTTTGTTAAAATATGAGACATCAAAAATGCTGCTACGCAATTTGTTTCAAACAATACAAAATGGAAATGTTATATATGAGAAATACATAAATGTTTTCACGTCTTGTCGTTGGAAAAAATTATATAAAATATATGACTCTTTGGAAGTATTAGTGCAGTGTGTCAGATCACTTTTGTATGTGGCCTTCCTAGTCATGGTCTTGTAACTCCCACTCAAGTGATTGGGCAGAACTGTGTGATAAGGTAATTGTTGCCCATCAAAGGGACTGGTCAGTTTTGCCATCCCACTGGGCTTGAGATGAGCCACCCAGAGGCAGGAAAGAGAAGATGCCACCACCACCAAGGAAGAAGAGCTAGTGTATACTTTGGACCCAGGATGCCTGTGCTCAGAAGCTCCTGAAACCAAGAGACAGAGAGAACTGTTTAACACTACAGGCAGTGAGACCCGACCCGGCAGCAGGAGATGGCGCTGAGAAAGGTGAGTGCCTCTGGGCAGAGGCCTAGGGTCAGGGAGACGCATGTCTTCGAGCACAGCTAGGAAAACGCTGTCCTGATGGAAGACCTGTATCCTTGAGTGTTCCTGAGCCCAAACTGTAACCTGTTTCTCTCCTAATAAACCCCATAATCATGAGTATGGTCTGTGAGTTCTGTGTGGCCATTGCAATGAATTATGGAACCCAGCAGAGAAACAGAGAGTCCCGTGTGATGGTTGCTGTCAGAGTTGGTAAAGATGGAGTTGTTGTTGTTGGGTGCCATTGAGTCGGTTCCGACTCACAGCAAAACTGTGTACAAGAGAACGAAACACCGTCCTGCACCATCCTCACAATCGTATGCTTGAACCCATTGCTGCAGCCACTATGTCAATCCATCTCACCGGGGGTCTTCCTCTTTTTCTGATGACCCTCTACCAAGCATCATGTCCATCTTCAGGGACTGATCCCTCCTGATAACATGTCCGAAGTATGTGAGGCATAGTCTCATCTTCCTTGCTTCCAAGGAGCATCCTGGTTGTACTTCTTCCAAGACAGGTCAGTTCCTTCTTTTGGAAGTCAATGGTATATTCAATATTCTTTGCCAACACCACAATTATAAGGCATCAATTCTTTAGTCTTTCTTATTCATCGTTCAGCTTTCACATGCATATGAGGTGATTGAAAACATCATGGTTTGGGTCAGGTGCACCTTAGTCTTCAAGGTGACACCTTAGCTTCTAAACACTTTAAAGAAATCTTTTGCAGCAGATTTGCCTAACGCTATGCATCTTTTGATTTCCTGAATGCTGCTTCCATGGGTGTTGACGGTAGATCCAAGTAAAATGAAATCCCTGACAAATTCAATCTTTTCTCCATTTATCAGGATGTTACTTATTGATGCAGTAGTGATTTTTGTTTTCTTTTTGCTGAGGTAATCCACACTGAAGGCTGCTGTCTTGGATCTTCCTCAGTAAGTGCTTCAAGTCTTCACTTGCAGCAAGCAAGGTTGTGTCATCTGCATAACGCAGGTTGTTAATGAATCTTCCTGCAATCCTGATGCCCTGTTCTTCTTCATATAGTCCAGCTTCTTGGATTATTTGCTCAGCATACAGATTGAATAGCATGGTGAAAGGACACAACCCTGATGCACACTTTTCTGACTTTAAAACACGCAGTATCCCCTTATTGGATGGGGAGAGAGGAGACATACCTGATCTCAGCCTCACAGGAATCTGCCTTGGGCTGTGGGTCTTGACTCTCCTTTTCTCTTGTAAAGTTAAAGGAGGTCAGACACTGCCCCCAAGTCACTTTTTATAATTAGCAAATAAATAGTCTGGGAGGAAAAAAAGCTGTCCATGCCAGAATATGATTAAACTTCAACTCCTGTCATTTTGAATAAATAGCCTCACTCACTTTATATTACGCTATCCTTTGCATTTTAAAGTTGTTTTTTTTTTTTTTTTAATATATGGTGTTTCATTTGATAACCTCTGCTTAACAGAAGCTTAAAAGAATTAGTAATTAATTTAAGTCAAGCCTGTTACCAAACAGCTCTCCTACCTCCAAAGTGTACCAGGTATGGGAGCCACATCCACTACACCCATATTATTGTCACCAGCTGAGAGAATGACATCCAGGACCGTGCACAGTACCACTTCTGAGGAATATCAGTATTAAGTAGTAAAATTTCCTTTAAATGTGAATTCTTTTTAATTTTATTTTTGTTGTTATTGCTAATATACACAGCAAAAACATATACCAATCCAAGTTTCTACATGTACAATTCAGTGACATTGATTTCATTCTTTGAGCAGTACAACCATTCTTACCCTCCTCTTCTGAGTTTTTGCTTCCCTATTAATATAAACTCACTGCTCCCTAAGGCTCCTATCTAATCTTTAAAATTGCTGTTGTCAATTTGATCCCATATAGATAGATCTTAAGAGCATAATGTTCAAGGAAGGCATTCTTTACCAGCTAAGCCCAACTTTTGTTTGGTTTTAAGGAGATTTCAGGGGACTTTTTGATTTAAGGTTTAAAGATTATCTCAAGGCAACATTTTCAGACATGCATCCAGCCTCCATGGCTCCAGAATGTCTGGAATCCATAAGAATTTGAAATTCTTCTCTGCATTTCCCCCCTTTTGATTAGGATTCTTCTATAGAACCTGTGATCAAAATGATCAGTAACGGAACCCAGGCATCATCCAGTTCTTCTGATGTCACGGCAAAGGAGGCAGTTCTTTTTGGAAGCAATTGGCCTCACATTCCATTTCGTCCTATTCCCGACTCTCCTCCTCCCTGTTGCTTCAGGTGAATAGAGACCAATTACTGTACCATGGGTGAACCTTTTTTTTAAAATTCTTAACATTCACATAATTATATCTATAGCAAAAAAATTCTAGTTGTGTATTTGATTTTATAATAGACACTAAAAGTAAAAAATAATGAAACCAATGTTACCTATACAGAAAATATTTTATTCTATTAAACCAAGGCTATCTGTATAACATACACCAATAACAAAAAAGCATTTGCAAATGTGGCGTTTGTAGTGTAATAGCTACAAGAGCCTTGGAAATATTAACAGTATGATACTGATTTGATAAGGAGCCCTGATGGCACAGTGGTTAAGCGCTCAGCTGCTCACCGTAAAGTTGGCAGTTTGAACCCACCCAGCAGCTTCCACGGAGAAAGACCTGGCTACAAAACTCAGCCTAGAAACACGTCTAGAAAACCCTATAGGACAGTTCTGCTCTGTCGCATGTGGCCGCTAGGAGTTGGAATCGACTCAACAGTACCAAACAACAACAACTGATTTGATTTTAATATTCCAACTGAGATATTCTGGATAATTACCAATTATTACACGTGAAATATAAAGCAAAAAATGATGTGGATAGCCCTAAATCAATAACAAAACAACAAGAACAGAAAGGAAATGATCATAGTTGTTTTTATCCTTTAATATGAGTCAGAATTGACTCAGTGGCAACAGGTTTGGTTTTGTTGGTATAATTACAGAGTCCCTGGGTGTTGCAAATAGTTAAGCGCTTTACCACCAGCTGAAAGATTGGTGGTTTGAGCCCACCCGGAGTTTCCTTCGAAGACAGGCCTGGCAATCTGCTTCTGAAAGGTCACAGCTTTGAAAACCACCTGGATCAACAGTTCCACTCCGACACACACGGAGTCATCCTAAGTCAAAACTGACTCGATGACAAATGAAACATAATTGCAAGCCAATGAAATATGAGAATTAAAAAGAGTGCAAAATCACGGAGGGAAACAAAGTGTTATTCCATAATCCTCAGGGCACTCACTGAACAGCTGTGAAAGACAGAAACAAAATTAACAATAAAAGACGAGGTGGTTGGAGGCAGTCAGTACTGTACTTACAAAAAGTAAATCAACATACCTTGACTTCGCAGTGGGATACTCTAGTTTACAGGTAAATTATCTTTATTAGGTCCATAATTAAAGAATCAGAAATGTGATAATCTTTCTATCATTTTGTAAGTACAAACGCTTTAGCCTAGTGCTTCCCATCTGCTTCTCTAGCCTTCTATCTATTCCACTACCTCAAAGGAATTCATGCTCCTTATTTACCTTCTTTAAAATTTCTAAGCATTCACCATTCTAAACCTTACTTGCACAACTTCAATATAAAGTGCCTCTTGTTCACTACGATACTGCTGGAGCTAAAACACTTTGTTTCAAGGGTTCAGTTAATGTCATGAATGAACGAAGCTGGATCCAACTTACTTTCTCAACTTCCTAGGTTTCCTGGAGCTCACATCGGCGCTTGTGCACACGCAGGATTAGAATACACTACAGGTTTCTTACCGCGACCTAAAAAGCCCGACATTATCCTTAGAGACCGCTCTCCTGCATTCTCCCACTTCTCTGCCCCTCATTCACAACAAGCCACCTTCAGTAATCTCTTCATGTTTTCTTGTACAGGTCAGCTATCTCAGAGCCTTCACATTCACTGTTCTGCCAAGAATGTTCTTTCTCCAGATAGTCACATAGCTAGCTCCCTCACTCCCCTGGGGTCGTTACTCAAAAGTTACCAATAAGTGCAATCTCCACTGGACACCTTATCTGAATTTCAACACCCCAACCCTGATACTTTATACCCTCCTTTCTAGCTTTATTTTCTCTCCTTAGCATGTATCACTCTCTAACAAGTTGATATTTTATCTTGAATGACGACAGGGATTTTGGTGTGGTAGGCTCACTAGTGAACCCCAGCACATCTAGAGCAGTGCCAGGCACATAGTAAGAACACAGTAGATATCTGTCAAAACCCTTTGAGGTGGGGACATTTTTAAAGAGAGGTGAAGTGACTTATCCATGGCACACCTAGTAACATGAGATCACTGAACTATTTCACATTCTCAAATCTACATGTTTGCTCATGCTTTTTCCTCTCCCCTAAATACCCTCCTACAAATCTCTTCATACCAACTTCCAATAATGCCCATACTGTAGTTATATTTATATAGGACTGAGCTTTCTTTCAGAAGGCAAGAACAATTTCTTATATTCCTCGCAGCAATTGGGTCGATGGTCTGTAAATAATAACTGAATAAATGCATGTCTCCAGTAAGGTATTACTAGACTTTCACTGAAATTTCTTGGGCCAGTATTTTCTTAATTTGGAAAAGAGCAACTGGGGTTTAGAGAGTACCATTCCCTGAATGAAAAGATTTACTAGTCATTCTTTTTTAAAAAACAAAAGTTATGTACATCTCCAAAGTAGCTGCTCAGATATTTGTTGTGAATACATGAATAAGAATTTAAAGATAATCTCAAAATTAGAGGCCAGATATAAGTTCTTCTCAAGTTTAAACGATCAAAATTTAAGGTCAAAATTATGACCTTTGAAAAACAAAGATCTCGTGTCCTTTGCCCTTTTGAACTTTATGAATTTGGCTTGCTAAAAGTAAATCTGCCATGCATTCTGACCTTTTGTTTCTTACCAAGGGCCAGTACAAGAGTACTGCTTCTTGCTTTCCCTGTTGTTTATATAATAACAATACATAAAGGATTAAAACAAACAAACAAAAAAACCCAAATCCATTGCCATCAAGTCAATTCTGACTCACAGAGACCTACAGGATGGAGCAGAACTGCCCCACAGGGTTTCCAAGGCCATAAATCTTTACAGGCTGCCACATCTTTCTCCCACAGAGTGGCTAGTGGTTTCAAACTGCAGACCTTTTTGGTTAGGAGCTGAGTGCTTTAACCACTGCTCCACCAGGGCCTACAAAGAATTAGATTCATAAATAATCCTAACTAACTAATGTGAAAGAATCAAAATAGACTGTAAATACATTTACTTTTAAAAAGTGGTCTGCCCAGAAGAACTAGGTGGTGCCTGGCTACCATCCATGACTGCCCTAACAGGGAACACAACAGAGACTCCCAGATGGAGCAAGAGATAAGTGCAGAGCAGAACCCAAATGCAAGTAAAAAGACCGGGCTTAACAGTCTGACAGAGAGGGGAGGAACTCCCAAAACTAGGGCATGCTCTCTTAAGCCAGAACTAAAACCATTCCCGAAGCCCACTCTTCAGACAAAGATTAGACAGGCCTACAGAACAAAAAATTATACTTGGAAGGAGGGTGCTTTAGCTCAAACGGATATACGGGACGAAATGGGTGGTTCCTGTCCAGAGGCAGAATGAGAAAGCAGGAAGGGACAAGAACTGCTTGAACGGACACAAGAAACCCAGAGTGGAAAGATGGAGTGTGCTGTCACGTTGTGGGGATTGCAACTAATGTCACGTAACAATATGCATGTAAATTTTTGTATGAGGTATTAACTTGAGCTGTAAACTTTCACCTAAAGCAAAATTAAAAAAAAAAAAAAAAAAGAGGCAGGAGGAAAAAAAAGTGGTCCGTACAATGCGTTATCTGATATAATAACAAAAGCACAAACAGTGAAAGACGAAAAAATAAACAGCACCTCAGAAAAACTAAAAAATTTGTTCATCAAAGGACTTTAACAAAAAAGTGAAAAGACGAGCCACCAACTGGGAGAATACCTTCAGAAACCATATATCCGGTAAGAATCTAATAACCAAAATATACATAAAACTTTGACAAACGACAAAAAAAAATAACCCCAAGCATAAAATGAGCAAAGGACTTGAAGAGACACTTCACCAAAGTGGATGTTTAAATGGCCAACAAACGCATGAACAGATGCTCTTCATCATTTCCCCATCAGAGGTGGACATCAAAACCACAACGAGATACCATCTCACTCAGACTGGGATAACTAAGATTTAAAAAAAAAAAGAAAAAAATGTTGCAGATGTAGGGAAACTGGGATTCTTATCATTGCCAGTGGGAATGAAAAATGGTAGCACTGTTGTGGAGAACAGTGTCGCAGCTCCTCAAAAAACTAAAAACAGAACTACCATAAAACTCATCACCCTCAAGTGCATTCCTACTCACAGCAACCCTACAGAACAGAGCAGAACTGCCCCTTAGGATTTCCAAGGAGTGACTGGCAGATCTGAACTGCCAACCTTTTGGTTAGCAACTGTAGCTCTCAACCACTACACCACCATGACCCAGAAAATCCCATTCCTAGGAATATACCCAAAGGGCTTGAAAGCAGAGACTCAAACAGAGGATCGTACACTGATGTTCAATGCAGAACTATTCACAAGAGCCAAAAGGTGGAAACGACCTAAATGCACATCTACAGATGAACAGATATACATACAACGGAATTCTACTCAGCCATTAGGAGAAATTAAGACTTGATACATGCTACAACATGGAGAGACCCAAAAGACATTATGCTGAGTGAAATAAGTCAATCAGAAAAGGACAAATAAGGGGGCCAAGATGGCAGAGTAGTCAGACACTTCCTGTTGTCCCTCCTATAACAAAGACCCCAAAAAACAGTCGGTTATATAGGACAATCTAGGAGCCCTGAACATCAAAAGCAAAGCTGAGGAATCAGGCTGAACTGAACAGCACGGGGACAGAGAGACGGTTCAGAAGCAGCAAGGAGTTACCAGACCTGACCTGGCAGGAACCAGCAACCTGCAGGCCCGGATCGGCTGGGCTGGGGCCAGAGGTGGGGAACGCAGTGGCGTTCAGGGCACATTTTCCACATTGGGAGCAATCGAGCGGTGGATAGTCTACTCGCACCTCCAGGATCAGTGAAAAGCAGTGTTCAATTGGCAAAAGATAAGTACATGCGTCTAACCTACCGGGTGAATCAAAAAACACCCCTTTGGAAAAAACCTCTCTCCTATTTACCTGACTCCTCCCCGACCTGGCTTCAGAGACAGCAGTTCCCTGGGCCGGAAGTAGAAACTGTCACATGCCCTGAGCCATTCTCCCAGCCTTGGAGAGGGAACAAATTAAAAATAATCGGCCAGCTCCCCTAAGCCAGGAACTCAGGGCAGAAACAGCTCCTTTGCTTAGCCACAGGCATAAGGGGTCCACAGACTCTGAATACCTTTTACCCTTGAACAGACCTGTGTGGGCCATTTCAACAGTGTAGGCCCTCGTTAGCACAGTACAACAGGGTATATACCTGAAGGCGAGCTTCAACTGTTTCACCTATATGGTGGAGAGGCACGTTCATGACATCTGACATCACTCTGCCTAATAAGCATAATCCTCACCTACCCAAATCAAGGGCCTAAGGACTGGTGACCCCACCCATGTCACCTAGCCACCTGTGACAGGGGACCAAGAATAAGTGGTGCCTCCCAGTCCTTACAGCCAACAGCACTGGGTGCCCATAGTCCGGATGCAAAACCCACCTACCTACGTGCTCCAGGGGACAGGGACATGCTTTCCTCACAGATAATCAGGGACGGTTGTCAGCTCCCTGCCTTGCTCAGCAGGTGACCCCCTACTGCAGCCAGATACCTGTGCCTACACCAATCACCCCTGCTCATCTAGGACTGCAGGTGAGAGCCTGAACCACACACTTCGTAACCAACTACCTGGACACGTGAGCTGAAAACATACAAGAAAAGTAAATGGACTCCTGGGCTTGCATACCTAGTACCAACTCTAACCACCTGCTGACAGGGCAGGAGAGCCTCAAAGGTACCAATAATCAAGCTAGATCACTCAAGCAGCCTATTTGGGCGTATCAAAATAAGAAGCTAGGACACAGTAAGCGCAAACATAAAATAGGTAAATACAATAACTTGCTGATGGCTCGGAGACAACAGTCAATATTAAGTCACATAAAGAGACAGACCATGATGACTTCAGAAAGCTTCTAAAACAAAGAATCAAGAAATCTTTTGGATGAGGAGAACTTCCTGGAAGTACCGAAGGTAGAATACAAAAGATCAACATAAGAACTCTTCAAGAGATCAGGAAGGACATCAGGCAAAATGCGGAACAAGTCAAGCAGCACACAGACAAAGCAAGAGAGGAACTTAAGAACATTAGAGAGGAACATAATGGCAAATTCAAAAGGCTGCAAAAATCCATAAAGAGACAGCAAACAGAAACCCGGAAGTTTAACAATAAAACTTCAGAATCAGGCAACTCAATAAACAGAAAGTCGAAGGAGCAGAATTGAGGAAACGGAACTCAGAGTTAGTGAGGCCGAATATAAAGCAACTGACACCAACGTATTTGAGGAAAAATCAATAGAAAGCAGGATGTTTAAAAAAGTTAAGAAACCCTAAGAATTATGTGGGACTCTACCGAGAGGAATAACCCACGAGTGGCTGCAGCACCAGAACGTGGGGAGACAGCAGAAAACAGAGAGACTGTTGAAGATGTGTTGGCGGAAAGCTTCCTGATATCATAAAAGACGAGAAGGTATCTATCCAAGATGCTCATCGAACCCCACACGAGGTAGATCCCAAAAGGGTCACCAAGGCATATCAGAATCAAATTTGTCAAAATCAAAGATACAGTGAGAATTTTACGAGCAGCTAGGGATAAACAAAAAGTCATCTACAAAGGAGGGTCAGTAAGACTAAGCTCAGGTTACTCAGCAGAAACCAAGCAGGCAAGAAGGCAATGGGGTGACCTACACAAAGCCTTGAGGGAAAAAACTGTCAGCCAAGACTCATACGTCCAACAAAGCTGTCTCTAAAATATGACGGTGAAATTAAGACAATTCCAGACAAACAGAAGTTTAGAAAATTTGCAAAAAACAAACCAAAATTACAAGAAATACTACACAGAGTCCTCTGGCTAGAAAGCCAGTAACATCAGATAACAACCCAAAACCAGAAGACAGGACACAGTAACCAGATGCCAACCCACACAGGGAAATCACAACAATAAATCAAAGCTAAAACGCTCGGAACAGGGAAACAGAGACGTCATTTTATAAAAGAGGACAACATTAAAACAAAAAAGAGGAACTAAAAAACGCAGTCACAGATCTTTCATAAGGAGAGGATGTCAAAGCAATACAAAAAAATAAAAGACTAGTTTAAACTTAGAAAAATTGGGGTAAATATTAGGGTAACCACAGAGGAAACAATCCTACACATCAAAATTAAAAAATAAAAAAAAACAGACTCAGCAAATACAAAATCAACAACAAGGTAAAAGAGGAAAAGAAAATATAGAAAGAAAAATGACTCGGAGCAGAAAATTAAGCGGAACAAAAAAACTCAGCAAAACACAAAAAAAGATACCAAAATGACAGCACTAAACTCATAACTATCAATAATTATGCCGAATATAAATAGACTAAACGCACCAAAAAAGAGACAGAGTGACAGAATGGATTAAAAAAACACAATCCATCCATGTGATGCCTACAAGAGACATGCCTAAGGCTTAAAGACACAAACTAAAACTCAAAGGATGGAAAAAATACATCAAGCAAACAACAATCAAAAAAGAGCAGGAGTGGCAATAATAATTTCTGGCAAAATAGACTCTAAAATTAAATCCACTTGAAAGGATAAGGAAGAATACTATATAACAATCAAAGAGTCAATATACCGGGGGGACATAATCATAATAAATATTTATGCACCCAATGACAGGGCTCCAAAATACATAAAACAAACTCTAATAGCACTGAAAAGAGAAACAAACAGCTCCACAATAACAGTAGGAAACCTTCAAACACACTTTTGGGGCAAGACAGAACATCCAAAAAGAAGCTCAATAAACACATACCAAACCAAAACCAAACCCAGTGCCGTCGAGTCTATTTCAATTCATAGCGACCCTACAGGACAGAGTAGAACTGCCCCATAGTTTCCAAGGAGCGCCTGGAGGATTCGAACTGCCAACCCTTCAGTTAGCAGCCATAGCACTTAGCCACTACGCCACCATGGTTTCCCAATGAAGACATGGAAGATTTAAATGCCACAATTAACCAACTTGAGCAGCCAAGTATCCTTTCTTTTCCAACACACATAGAACAATATTCTCCAGAACAGACCACATATTAGGCCACAAAGCAAGCCTTCAAAGAATCCAAAACACTGAAATACTAAAAAGCATCTTTTCTAACCACAAAGGTAAAAAGTAGAAATTGAAAACAGAAAAAGCAAGGAAAAAGAAATCAAACACATGGAAACTGAAGAACACCTTGCTCAAAAACTACTGGGTTACAGAGGAAATTAAGAATGGAATAAAAAAAAAAAAAAATAGAATCAAATGAGAATGAAAAGACTTTCTGCCAGAACCTTTGGAACACAGCAAAAACAGTGCTCAGAGCTCAATTTATACCGATGAATGCACACATCCAAAAAGAAGGGCCAAAATCAAAGAATTAACCCTACAACTCAAACAAATGAAAGGCAGCAGGAAAAGAAGCCCTCAGGCACCAGAAGAAAGCAAATAGTAAAAATTAGAGCAGAATTAAATGAAATACAGAATACAAAAACAATTCACAGTTAACAAGATCAAAAGCTGATTCTTTGAAACGATCAACAAAATCAAGAAACCAGGGGCTAAAGTGACAAAAGAAAACAGCAGAGGAAACAAATAATCAGAATAAGAAATGTGATGGGCAATATAACAACAGAACCATCAGAAATTAAGAGAAACTTAACAGAATACTATGAAAAACTGTACTCTAACAAATTTGAAAATAGGAAATAGACCAATTTCTTAGAAACACACTACCTAAACTACTACAAACGGAGGTAGAATGACTAAACAAACCTATAACAAAAGCAGAAATTGAAAACATAATTAAAAAACTACCAACAAAAGAAGCCCTGACCTTGATGACTTCACTGGAGAATTCTACTAAACTTTCACAGAAGAGTTAACATCGCTACTGCTAAAGGTATTTCAGAGCATAGAAAAGGATGGAATACTCCCAAACTCATTCTATGAAACCAGCATAACCCTGATACTAAAACCCAGTAAAGACACCACAAATAAAGAAAATTTTAGAACAATTTTCCTCTGAACTTAGAGACAAAAATCCTCAACAAATTCTAGCCAATAGAATTCAACAACATATCAGAAAAATAATTCACCATGATTCATACCAGGTATGCAGGGATGGTTCAACATATGAAAAACAATCAATGTAATCCATCTCATAAGACAAGAACTACATGATCTTATTAATTGAGACGGAAAAGGCATCTGACAAGTCCAATACCAACATCCAAACTGGCAAGAAGTAAAAGTATCCCTATCTGCAGATGATATGACTTATACACAGAAAATCTTAAAGAATCCACAAGAAAATTACTGGAACTAATAGAAGAGTTCAGCAAAATATTAGGATACGAGATAAACATACAAAAATCCGTTGGATTCTTCTACAACGACAAAGAGAATGTAGAAGAGGAATTACCAAATCCATACCATTTACGAAAGCCCCAAGAAGATGAAATACTTAGGAATAAATCTAACCAGAGACCTATACAAAGAAAACTACAAGACAATACCGCAAGAAACTAAAAGAGACCTACATATGTGGAAAAACATACACTGCTCATGGACAGGAAGGTTCAACATTGTGAAAATGCCTATTCTACCAAAAGGGATCTACAGATACAATGCAATTTCAATCCAAATTCCAATGGCATTTTTTAATGAGATGGAGAAACTAATCACCAACTTCACATGGAAAGGGAAGAGGCCCTGGATAAATAAAGCATTACTGAAAAAGAAGGACAAAGTGGGGGACCTCATACTACCAGATTTTAGAACCTATTATACCACCACAGTAATTTTTTTATACCACCACAGTAATCAAAACAGCCTGGGAGTGGTACAACGACAGACACATAGACCAACAGAACAGAACTGAGAATCCAGACATAAATCCGTCCACATATGAACAGCTTATATTTGACAAAGGCGCAAAGTCAGTTAAATGGGGGAAGACAGTGTCTTTAACAAATGGCACTCGCATAAATGGATATCTATCTGCAAAAAAATGAAACAAGACCCATACCTCACACCATGCACAAAAACTAACTCAAAATGGATCAAAGACCTAAAAATAAAATCTAAAACAATAAAGATCATGGAAGAAAAAAATAGGGACAATGCTAGAAGCCCTAAAACACGGCATAAACAGTATACAAAACATTAAGAGAAACTAGATAACTGGGAGCTCCTAAAAATCAAACACCTACGCTCATCCAAAGACTTCACCAAGAGAGTAAAAAAATTACCTACAGACTGGGAAAAAGTTTTTAGCTACGACATTTCTGATCAGCGCCTGATCTCTAAAATCCACAAGATACTGCAAAAACTCAACTACAAAAAGACAAATAACCCAATTAAAAAATGGGCGAAGGATACGAATAGGCACTTCACTAAAGAAGACATTCAGGTACATGAGAAAATGCTCACAATCACTAGCCATTGGAGAAATGCAAGTCAAAACTACAATGAGATTCCGTCTCACTCCAACAAGGCTGGCACTAAACCAAAAAATACAATAAACGTTGGAGAGGCTGTGGAGAGACTGGAACACTTAGACACTGCTGGTGGGAATGTCAAATGGTACAACCACTTTGGAAATCGATTTCGCGCTTCCTTAAAAAGCTAAAAACAGAACTACCGTACCATCCAGTGACCCCACTCCTTGGAATATATCCTAGAGAAATAAGTGCCTTTACACAAACAGATACATGCACACTCATGTTCACTGCAGCACTGTTTACAACAGCAAAAAGATGGAAGCAACCAAGTTGCCCATCAATGGATGAATAAATATATTATGGTATATTCACACAATGGAATACTACACAATGATGAATCCTTGAAACATTTCATAACATAGAGATATCTGGAAGGCATCATGCTGAGTGAAATTAGTCAGCTGCCAAAGGACACATATTGTATGAGACCACTATTATAAGAACTCGAAAAAGTTTAGGCAGAGGAGAAAATATTCTTTGATGGCTACGAGAGCAGGAAGGGAGGGAGGGAGTGGGTTTTCACAAATCAGATAGTTGATAAGAACTATATTATATGACGCGAAAAACAACACACAGTACAGGAGAGGTCAACACAACTGGACTAAACCAAAAGAAGTTTCCTGAATAAACTGAATGCTCAGAAGGCCAGCATAGCAGAGGCAGAGGTCTGGAGACCATGGTTTCAGGGGACATCTAAGTTAAATGGCATAATTAAATCTATTAAGAAAACATTTTGCATCCCACTTTGGACAGAGGAGTCTGGGGTCTTAAAAGTTAGCAAGCTGCCATCTAAAATGCATCAATGGGTCTCAACCCACCTGGAACAAAGAAGAATGAACAACACCAAAGACACAAGGATATTACGAGCCCAAGAGACAGAAAGGGCCACATAAACCAGAGACTAAATCAGCCTGAAACCAGAACTAGATGGTGCCCAGCTACAACCAATGACTGCCCTGACAGGGAAGACAACAGAGAACCCCTGAGGGAGCAGGAGAGCAGTGGGATGCAGACCCCAAATTCTGGTAAAAACACCAGACTTAATGGTCTGACTGAGACTAGAAGGACCCCAGAGGTCATGGTCCCCAGATCTTCTGTTAGCCCAAGACAGGAACCATTCGCAAAGCCAACTCTTTGGGCAGGGATTAGACTGGACTGGGATAGAAAATGATACTGGTGAAGAATGAGCTCCTTGGATCAAGTAGATGCACGAGACTATGTGGGCAGCTCCTGTCTGGAGAAGAGATGAGAGGTCAGAGTGAGGCAGAAGCTGGCTGAAGGGACACCAAAATAGAGAGTGAAGGGAAGGAGTGTATTGTCTCATTAGAGTGAGAGCAAGTAGAAGTATACAGCAAGGTGTATAAAAGTTTTTGTACGAGAGACTGACTTGGTTTGTAAACTTTCACTTAAAGTACAATAAAAATTACAAAAAAAAAAAAATGTTCTGCATCCCACTTTGGTGAGGGGTGTCTAGGGTCTTAAACGCTAACGAGCGGCCATCTAAGACGCATCAATTGGTCCGAGCCACCTGGAGCAAAGAATAACGAAGAACACCAAAGACACAAGGTAAATGTGAGCCCAAGAGATAAAAACGGCCACATAAACCAGAGATTCTATCAGCCTGAGACCAGAACTAGATTGTACCTGGCTACCATCAATGACCACCCTGACCAGAAACACAATAGAGGGTCCATGATGGAGCAAGTGAAAAGTGGGGTGCAGAACTCAAATTCTAGTAAAAAGATCTGGCTTAATGGTCTGAGACTGTAGGGACCCCAGAAGACATAGCCCGCGGACTCTGTTAGCCCAAAGCTAAGACCATTCCCAAAGCCAATTCTTCAGGCAAAGATCAGACTGAACTATTAGACATAAAATGATACCGGTAAGGAGTCTTCTTCTTAGCTCAAGAAGACACATGAGACTAAGTGGGCAGCTCCTGTCCAGAGGCGAGATGAGAAGGTAGAGGGGCACAGTGTGAATGGACACAGGAAACACAGGGTGGAGAGGAGTGTGCTGTCACATTACGGCGAGAGCAACTAGGGTCACATAACAATGTGTTCATAAGTTTTTATGTATGAGAAACTGACTTGAACTGTAAACTTTCACTTAAAGCACAGTTAAAAAAAAAAAAAAGACACATATTGTCACTTATGTAAAATGAAAACAGGCAGATGTATACAGACCAAAGCTTAATAGTGGTTACCAGGGATGGGAGTGAGAGGGAAAGGGGGGTTAACAATAATGGAAATATCTCATTGATTAAGAGTAGGGTACACAGCTGATTATTGTAATTGCTGTCATAAGTAGTATACCTGTTAAAAGGTGAACTGGCAAAAGTTGTGTGATAGACAACGACAAAAAAAAAAAAAAAAGAGAGAGGAAAAGCGAAGAGTAGCTGCTGAGCCTGCTTACATACAACCAAACACCTCAGGGGATCTGGTTCCTTAGTTTGGAGGTCTCACGGTATATCCCAGTTAATTTACCTAATAAGGTGTTCAGTGTTTCTGTTCTATCTTCTAGTTCCCTGCATAGTGCCTGGGGTCTTAAAAGCTTGTAAGGGACCATCCAAGGCACAGCAATTGGTCTCTATTCGCAGGGAGCAACAGAGGAAGAAGGAGAGTCAGGAATAGGAGGAAATAGAAGGGTAGCTAATTGCCTCCATGAACAACCTCTTTCTTTGCCACTAGAAGAACTGGATGGTGCCCAGCTACCATTACTGAACATTTCTGATTCAAAACTCCATCGAAGAATCCTGATCATAAGGGGAAAAATGCAGAAGACAATTTCAAATTCTCATGGACTCTAGACTTTCCGGAGCCATGGAGGCTGGACGAAATCCCTTAAACTATTGCCCTGAGAGAATCTTTAAACCTTAAATCAAAAAATAATCCCCTGAAGTCTTAAAACAAAGTAATAGTTTAGCTTAACCAGTAAAAAATGTTTGCCTTGAGCATTATGCTCTTTTAAGAACTATTGATATGGGATCAAATTGACAAAGACAACTCCAAAGATTAGGGGGCAGTTTGTGTTAATGAGGGATTAACAACTCAGAAAAGGAGGGTGAGAATGGTTGCACAACTTGAAGAATGTAATCAATGTCACTAAACTGTACATGTAGAAATTGTTGAATGGTATTTTCTTTGTTTTGCTGTGTATATTCCCAACGACAACAATAAACTAAACTTCAGAAAAAGAAAAAAAAAAAAGTGGTCTGATAACAATGCAAAATAGTGCAGTGACTTTGGAAAACAGTCTGCCAGTTCCCAGAACAGTTAAACATAGTTACTATATGATCCTGCCATTCCACTCCTATGTATGTGAACAAGAGAATGACAAAAATCTGTGAACTAATGTTTACAGCAAAGTCCCTGGATGATGCCCTCTTTGCTAACCAAAAAGATGGTAGGTTTGAGTCTACCCAGAAGTGCCCTAAAAAATCAGCCACTGAAAATCCTCTGGACCTCATGTTCTGCTCTGACCAACATGAGGTCACCATGAGTCAGAATCGACTCAAAGGTAACCGGGATTGTTTTTTTTTAATTCATAGTTGCCCAACAGTGCAAACAATCCAAACATCCATCAACTGACCAATGGATAAACAAAATGTAGTATATTTATATTATACAGTAATAAAAAGGAATAAAGTGTTTATCTGTGCTACAATACGGATGAACCTTGAAAGACGCCAGTCACAAAAGACCACATAGTCTATGATACCAAAGCCAAAAAAAACCTCATTGCTGTTGAGTCAATTCTGGCTCATAGTGACCCTATAAGACAGAGTAGAACTGGCCCCTAGGGTTTCCAAGGAGCGCCTGGTGGGTTCGAACTGCCGACCTTTTGGTTGGCAGTTGTAGCACTTAACCACTACGCCACCAGAGTTTCCTCTGATACCAAACCAAAATGAAATGTCCAGAAGAGGGAAATCTACAGACAGAAAGTAGATTAGTGGTTGCAGGGATAGAGGGAGTGACAGCCAAAGTGTACGGGGTTTCTTTTTGAGATGGTGAAAATGTTGTAAAATTGACACTCACGTTGGTTGCGCTAACCTGTCAATATACTAATAACCATTGAACTGTACACTTTAAATGAGTGAACTGTATAGTATGTAAACTATATCTCAATAAAGCTGTTAAAAAACATGGCTGAGTCTACATCCAACCTCCAATTAACAGAGATTTATCAACATAAACGTTATTTGCCTAAAGCAGTCCTAGCTCTATTCAAAAATTACCTAGGTTTAAAACCAACTGTGACCATTAAAACGTGACAGGAATGATACTGAGAAAATATGTCCTGCGAATACTGCTACATTAAAAGCAAAAATATTTCCAAACATCTAGCAACGGTCCCCTTAAAATATCAAATAATCACAAATAAGTAAATAAATCAGCATCGCCCTTCTGATAGTAATATCTGACCAGAGTTGGAAGGGTTCCCTGGGTCATGGGTTGAATCATGTCTCCCCCAAAAATGTATGTCTCAGTTTGGCTGGGCAATGATTCCTGGTACTAGGTGATTATCCACCATTTTTTCATCTGATGTGATTTTCCTGTATACTGTAAATCCTGCCTCTGTGATGTTATTGAGGGAGGATGGGTGGCAGGTGTGTTAGTGAGGCAGGACTCAAACTAGGAGACTGGGCTGTGTCTTGATGCCATCTCTTGAGATATAAGAGAGAGAAGGCAGCAGAGAGACAGGGGGACCTCATACCACCAAGAAAAAAGTGCCAGGAGCAGAGCACATTCTTTGGACCTGGGGTCCCTGCATGGAGAAGCTCCTAGTCCAAGGGAACACTGATGAGAGACAATGTCTTCCCCTGGAGCTGATGCCCTGAATTTGGACTTTTGGCCTACTTTACTGTGAGGAAATAAATTTCTCTTTGTTAAAACCATTCACTTTTCTGTTACAGCAGCACTAGATGACTAAGACACCCTGTATGATATATAATGATAATATTCTCGATAAAACACTGATTTAAGTCTATTTAAAATAAAAGTAGTCTCCTAAATTCCTAGAGTTGCTGACCTTTAAACCCTTTGGGTAAATCATGTAAGTCCCACAATACTATCAACACACAAAAACTGAGAAACTACACAATACATGGTCAGAAAGATAGGCACACTTAAAAACTCAGGAAAGGAGGGTGAGAATGGCTGCACACCTCAAAGAATGTAATCAATGTCACTGAACTGTCCATACAGAAACTGTTGAATTGTTGTATGTTTTGCTATGTATATTCTCAACAACAAAAAATTATAAAAATAAAAACGGGAAAAAAGGCACATTTAATGTGGCCCAAATCACTTCTCTATGTAAACTTGAGAACCTCCCCGTCCAGCTGCATGTCTCATAGCAACGTGACTCTATAAACACTGAGCACGTTTGTCTTCCTTAACACCTAGGCCTGCACCACTTCAAGGGATGAGCACACTTTAAAGAGTCATGACGGCAAAGAGTAGATTACGAAACCATAAACAGTAAACACGGCACATCCACCAGGCGCTGGAAAGACTACTACAGAGGTATTCCACTCAAAAGCTGCCATTTCTCATGTCAGTTAATGGGTTTTGTTTCTACCAAGGCAGTTGTGAAACGCATCCACACTCCATCCCAAATCTATCAGTGGGGCTGACAGAGGCTGAGTCATTCCTAAAAGTAACTTTACACCGATCCTCGCACTCCAGGGTCGGGACAAAGACACTGTCTCTCGGTTCTTCCCACCCCATGCGCTTCGCCCGGCCTCAGCCAACTCCACTCCGCGGTTTCCAAAGTCTGAGCCCATCAGGGTTGAGCCCTTGCAGTGCTGACAGCGAGGAAGGGTGCGTCCCGGGGTTCTGGGCGTGCCTCGCCCTCTGCCGGGTCCTGACAGGCGGTGGCACTGGCAGGGACCCGAGACCAACGGAGAACGCCTCCCGCACCCGGGGGTCGACGCGGACGCCTGGTCTCCACAAAGACCGTCGCGCTGGGGTCTGGGGGTCCGCGAACTTGCACAAATGCCATGGGCCGGGCCCCGGGCCAGTGGGGAGGTGACTGCAGCCCCGGCGCCCCCGGCCCGGCTTGCCGCCGGCCGTGCTGCCCAGATGGGGGCAGGGGATGAGACAGGCGGCACTCACCCGGAAACGCCTCCTCCTCCGCCAGCGGCGGCAACAGCAAAGCCCGAGGCCCCCGGCACCATCTTCCGCCGCCGACTCGTCCTCGGCGGCGGCTACCAACCGCCCATTCGGCTCTGCCAACCGACACAACCGTCGGCGTCCCGGCACTCGGCGGCGGGCGAGCGGGAGGGGCCGGGCGGCGAGGGCGCGCAGTCAGGCCCCCCGGCTCTGAGGCGGGCGCGGGAGCAGGGGCCGGGCAGAGCCGAGGGGCCCGGACGGCCGGGGACGCGGGAGGCAGCAAGGAGGGTCGGCAGGGTCGCGGTCTCCGTCGCTCGGCTCCGTTTGTTATTGTCGACTCGGGCGCTTCCTCCGCGGAGCATGCCGGGAAAGGCCGGCCGTGCAAGGGAGGGGCTCGCCGAGCACCGAGAGAGCCGGGGCGCAGAGCGGCGTCTGCGCAGCCCCGGCGGTGGGGCATGCCGGGAAGGGGGCGGCCCCAGCGGCAGCCGTCGCCTGGCCGGCTCGCCGGCTGTCCTGCCAGCCGGCCGTGTCCTGAGCTGACGTCCGGAGGCGGCTGGAGTTCCCTGTGGCGGTGCTAGCCATCGACTGCCCAAAGGTGAACTTGACCTTCCTCGCTGTGGCGAGTTGGCCCGGGCTGTGTCGACCCCGCCGCCTTGGACCGCGCTAGGACCTGTGACCGACGGGACGACGTGCAGGGAGGGCTGTGGCTCAGCCAAGTGAGGCTGCCGCCAGCATCGCCACCCCACACCCGGCCACGGTCACCAAGTGCCCCCGTAACTTTGCGCGGTTGGGGCGGCAGTTTTTTCCACTCGGTAAGACAAAACGAGCAAGGCTGAGAGGGCTAAGGCTCGGCCTATTGGAATGGAAATCCAAGCGCCACGACCACCCATACTGATTTCTCTCGGGGGATAGTGTGAAGACCCTAATGGAAAGGGTGCTGATTTCAGGACAGTCCTGCAGTTTTGAAGATGGTCGTTCACAGGTGGTTACTTGAAGCCACAGGGCTTTTTTGAAGATGGTCGTTCACAGGTGGTTACTTGAAGCCACAGGGCTTGAGTGTGAAACGCTGAGGAGCAGGAGTTAAGCTTAGCATGATGAGTCGGAATCAACTCGATGGCAGCGGGTTTGGTTTTTTTTGTTGTTTTGTTCTTTGTTTTTTAACTCCTGGTATATCCAGGAATATCCGGTGTGAGTAAAAGCCTAGAGGCGCGACCTCCCGCAGTGACTTACAAGCTACAGAGAACTTTTGAGCCCTGTTTGCATAAGCATGAGATCGCCGATTTCAGGAGCACCAAAACAGACCAAATGCTATTTAGGAAGCAAAGTTTGCAATTCTTCCTTTTGTCATGGAATGTTAAAAACATAGAATGCTAGTAAACACCTATTTTCAGTTTCCATCAAACTGGTCCATATCTAAAGTCGCAGTCCAGTTATTTTTACCACTTTTTATTTTTTATTTATTTTGCACTGCTGCCTATCCCAGAGAGATCTTGTCTTTAAAGCCTTTGGAAAGTCGTTTTACTTGTTCGTATTTTCTAAGCTGGAATTTTATTACACCACGCCAGCAAGAGAGATGAAAATTAAAGTCCTAAATTGTCACGAAGCCTTGGGGGGAAGGTGTGAAGTGGAAAGACTAAAGGATCCAGCTCTATTAGGCACAGAATGTTGTTATTATGTGCCTTCTTTAGCCTATTCGGACTCATGGTAGAGGACAGAGCAGGATTTCCTAGGCTGTGATCTGTACAAGAGCAGATCGATGGGTCTTTCTCCCACTGGTTTGACTGGTGAGTTGAAATCGCCTACTTTCCCACTAGCAGCCGAGTGCTTAAACATTGCGCCATCCGGGCTCCTTAGACACAGGATTTAAAAAAAAAAAAAAAAAAACCAGTTGCCGGTCTAGTGGATTCCGACGCATAGTGACCCTATAGGACAGAGTAGAATTGCCCCATAAGGTTTCCAAGGAGCGGCTGTTGGATTCGAACTGCAGACCTTTTAGTTAGCTGTGGAACTCTTCACCACTGGGCCATTAGGGTGCCAGGCACAGGATAGTAATCAGCAAAAAAAGTAAGTGGTGAGGATAAGTTTGGCCAGAAAATTGCTAAGAAAAAGATAACAATATTTAGGCTCTAAAAAACATTTTGGTGTTTGAAATTCCCCTTGATTATCAATGACATTAGCTGTTTTACAAATATGATCCAGCTTAGCATGTAAACGCTTTGGAATATGCCAGCAATCTATTAAAAAATAAAATATTTTAAACATTACTTCTCTTTGACTTTTTTTTATTAGAAAAAAAAAATTCAATCCTGAATTTCTCTCTTAATCATAGACTGGAATAAATCACCAGAGATTACTGGTTCATACCTTCTCCAGATTTTGTCAAACTCCAGGAATACTGGGTATGAGTAAAAGCCTGGAGGTTTTTTCATCACACAGGTTTGTCACGCATCTGAAATTCTTTCCTAGTGATTAGTGTAAATAGCGTTTCTACTATACGTATTAGGTATCTAAAAGAAATACTATTACAAGTTACTAATAGTGCATGTGTCCATAGTTTGTCCATTATAATACAGTGCAAAAGGTGCAAAGATAAAGGTGCTATGGGAGAGAAGAGACTCATCCTGCCCTTAAATTTAATAAGCATCGTAGGTGCTTTGATAGATTTTCAGTGAGGTCAAAAGAAAATGCCTGTCTGCAAGATGTGTAGAGGAAGTATGCAGGATCTACTGATGATAAACACTCTAAATACTTCAAATCACTTCTTTAAAATCCTGCTTACCCTTCAGGTCCCACCTTCATTGTCACTTTCTCAGGAAGCCTTCCATGCCACAATTGTAACCCCTGTAGGTCCTGTGTTATATATTTCACATCTCTGTACATCCATCACCTTTGTAAATTTTTTAATATCTGACCTACTGGCTGTAAGCTCATTTTTGAGATATGGAGCTCTGTCTGCAATGCCTGGTATGCAGCTAAGTGTACTTAGTAAACATGAATTGACAGTGGCCCATACTTTGTTCAGGCCCTCAGTTTACACCTGGACTGACATAACTAGTCTCCCTTATTTACCCGTCCAAGACCAGTCCAATTATGTGTCTTCCCCACCCATCAGCCTTTGTTTGTTTTGCTTTGTTTACTAGATACAATTTAAACTTCTTAATTAGCATAAAAATCTATTGATGTTACCAACCCATCTCTCCAACTGTCCTAGCACTTTACCCCTTTACACTTGCCCTTTTAGAGTTCCCACATCTGGGAATGTACTTGCCCGGTTGTTTACCTTTCAAAGTCATCCTTTAAAACAGTTTGGACATCAGTATCTTCTAAATTCTAGAGGGTGGGGTGATCTCTCACCTTTCTGCTACCTCTGCTCCATATCATAAAACTATAAATTTTTGTCTCCCCTCTAAGTCTATGAAACCATTAAAATTAAGAAAAATATTAGTTATTTTTTAATTCCTAGATCCTTACAGAGATCTTGGCACACAGCAGACAATAAAATTATTGAATGTAATAAATCCTGTGAAAATTGAAGATGGATTAGATAACAACTACTGTGGAGAATTCCTGCCCTGAAAAATTACAAAGACTAGTACAGGGACTGACAGTTCGAAATGATTGTACTGACAAGTTTATAAGGCATTAATCCTTTGCCCACATAGACTGAGGATATTGGGAAAATCAAGGTACACATCTTAATTTTGCTAAGTCTGCCGGATTTGGGATTGCATTCAACCTATGCATTAGATATTTCTCCAACAACTTAGTGTTATTGCCATAATTTTCACTTAGGTTATGTTCCAACAACCAATAAACAATACACATAATTTGGCTTTATTCCAAGTATTATTGTCCATTTTTTAAAGGATAAAAAAGATACACAGTTTTGGACTTTGTTTTAAGATCATAGCTAATTTGATGTCTTTAATATGGTTATGCTTTATTTAGAGTGCTGTTAGCACAGATTATTCAGTTAATGTTTTTAGTGCTATTTACAGACCTTAAAGCTACCCTGCTCATTTGGTCTGTTGTTACTCACTGATACCATTAATTATAATGATGATGTTTAACCTATAAATGATTATCCTCAAAGCTAGTGAAGAGCTTAATGAGCTAGTGAGCAACACTGCTTCTGATGTTTCCACACATCCAAGAAAATACTTGTAGCATGCTTAATTTTCCAGAAGATGTAAACCAACAAAAAAAGGTAGAATATCTCTAATCATTTTCACATTGGAAGAAATTATAACATCTCTTTGATATCATACTTTGTTAGGTTCTTGTCTTTTTTTGAAGAAGAGCTTCTTAGCAAAATGTCTATAGAGTTAAAAATCCTATCACTGGAATGTCTTAAAGTGGAAACTAATCAGTCACATAGTTAATGATGTTGTAGAGTTGACTCAAACTTTACGTGGTAATTGAGTTCAGGTAGTAGCTTCCAAACTTCTTTGTGAGTAACCCGCAGTAAGAAATACATTTCATGTATAGAGACAGTTTATTGCTAGTTACCAGGGGCAAGAGGGAGGGGGAGAGAAAGTAGGGTTGCTTATGGAGTACTGAGTTTCAGTTTACAATAATGGAAAAATTACATTAAGGGTAGGGTTGCGCAGCTGATTATTTTAAGTGTTGTCAATAAATGCACCTGTAAAAAGTTGAATTGGCAAAAATTATGTGATATATTTACAACAATGACAAAAAAAAAAAAAAGAATAGCTGCTGAGGCTACTTACGTACAACCAAACACTTCATGGGATTTGGTTCCTTGGTTTGGAGGTTTAGGGTCATGGTTTCATGGAACATCCCAGTTAATTCTCCTAATATCTTGTTTTCAGTGCTTCTCTTCTACCTCCTAGTTCGTTGTATAGTACCTAGAGCCTTAAAAGCTTGCATGTGGCCATCCAAGGCACAATGGTTGGTCACTGTTCAGCTGGAGCAACAGAAAAGGGGAGTCAGGAAGAGGAGGAGGAAGTAGAATGTGTGGCTAATTGCCTCTGAACAACTGCCTCCTTTGCCATGAGACCAGAACTCGATGCTGCCTGACTACCATTACTGAACGATTTGATCAAAGATTCTACAGAAGAATCCTGGTCAAAAGGGGGAAAATGCAGAAGAGAATCTCAAATTCTCATGAAATCCAGACATTCTGGAGACACGAAGCTTCAATAAATCCCTGAAACTATTGCCCTGAGATAATCTTTAAGCCTTAAACTAAAGATATCTCCTGAAGCCTTCGTAAAACCAAACAATAGTTTAGCGGAGCTAATAAAGAATGTCTGCCTTGATCATTATGCTCTTCTAAGAACTATGTGGGATCAAATTGACAACAACTCGAAAGATTAGGGGACAGAGAGTTTATGTTAATGATGGAGTAACAACTCAGAAAAGGAAGGTGAGACTGGCTGTACAACTTTAAGTATGTAATTACTGTCGCTGACTTATCCGTGTAGAGACTGTCGAATTGTTGGAACGTTTTGCTGTACGTATTCGCAACAACAAAAACAAAATGTATAAAAAACAAACATTTTAACATCCTGACTGGTACACACATACACAAATGTTTTGTGAAAAAAAACACTTGCTGTTTGTAATGCATTCTGATATATTATATTCTATTTTTATTTTTGCCAATGCTAGTCTTGACCCATTAAATTGATTCCACTACCTTCTGATGGCTTGAAAGACATTCGATTCAATGACTTAGGCACAAGACCTTGATATTCTTTAATCTTGTTTTTTGCTTCCATGGCTTCCTATTTTGATTAGATGCCTGAATAGTGAAACTTGTGATTATGTTTATTAAATATGTATATATATACACATATATATGGAAACTCTAGTGACATAGTGGTTAAGTGCTACAGCTGCTAACCAAAATGTCGGCAGTTTGAATCCACCAGGCACTCTTTGGAAACTCTATGAGGCAGTTCTAGTCTGTCCTTTCGGATTGCTATGAATCGGAATAGACTCGACAGCAACAGGTGTATAAATATATATATAAAATATATATAAATAACCTAACTAAAGGATATAAAACACTTGTCTTAACAGCCGTATCAGGTTTCTATTAATTTTTCCCAATTTGTCTGGCTGGGAAACGAGAGTCGGAGAGGTTGAGGTTAATTTGTTAATCCGACGTACTTCCTTCTAGTCAATACTCTTCAGCCAGTAAGTGTCAAGGCCAGAACTTGAACCTAGGTAATCTAATTCTACAGGCTATATCCTTAAACAGTACACTATGCTGCCCCTTAATTTGGTGTCAGTCCTAGGATGGGGTGGGGGGGCAGTCAAAGCTAAAATGTAGCAAAAGGGGGATGTTGTAGGATGTTTACCAGAATCCCTGTATTTGCCTGCAAGATGCCAGTGGCACCCTCAGTGATGATAACCAAAAATGTTTCTCTGGACATTTGGTAATGTCCCCAGAAGGGTAAAATCACCCCCGCTGAGAACCACTGGGCTGAAGTATGGTTCATCTGATAAAATACTATGCAGACATTAACATTTTATTCTAGAAAAATATTTAATACTGGAAAATATAAACCAAAACCAAACCCAGTGCCATTGAGTTGATCCCGGCTCATAGCAACCCCATAGGACAGAGTAGAACTGCCTCACAGAGCTTCCAAGGAGCGCTTGGCGGATTCGAACTGCCGACCCTTTGGTTAGCAGCCGTGACACTACGCCACCAGGGTTCCCCTGGAAAATATAGCTACCATATTTTATTATTTTTAAGATACACTACTTTTTCATATTTTAAGATCTCCAAAATCTACTTTTTTCATGTTTCAACACCTGTATTTAATAGTGGAAGGAGCACTGGTGGCACAACAGTTAAGCACTCAGCTCCTAACCAAAAAGTGGGCAGTTGAAACCCGCCCAGTGGCTCTGTGGGAGACAGAGCCTGGCAGTCTGCTTCTGTAAAGATTACCAGCTGCTTGGATATCAATGACATTAGCTGATAGACATTCTACTCTGTCAGATGGGGTCACTAAGAATCAAAATCAGCTTGAAGGCACTTCACAATTTAATAGTGCTTGAGGTCCTACAGCCTTGTCAGCCAGTTGTCATGCATTGCTTGTGCACGCAAAACATCCAAAGCACTGGCATCAACACTTGAGGAATCGGTATCACCAGCCTGGGGGAAAAACCCTAAAGACAAAAATGGAGCATTCTTTTAAACACAAAGTACCAAAAGTTTGAAGAGAGGGAGCAGAAGTGGTTAATCAAACTACACTGAGTAGCATTCCAAAAGACAGTTCAAAACCGGCTATCTCTAAATAATTGGAAAGTCGCCTTGGAAGCCCAACACCACAGCTTTGAATTCTTTTATGAATTCTTTAAGGAAATGCTCATTGCCAATGTTCTCAGTGGCGCAAGAATGTTTTATATGGAAAAACCCAGACATCTGAGTCAAAAAGTAATTCAGAAGAGTTAGATTTTGAATGTGAGCAAATTTGAGGAATACTTTGACAAATTTATTTTGCTTATACTTCCCTTTTTTATATATGCACAAGAACAACATGATGAAAATGTGTTTAATAAAGTCTAACCAAACCCATTATCGTCAAGTCAATTCCGACTCACGGCAATCCCGTGTGTTACAGAGTAGAACTGAACTCCATAGGGTTTTCTTGGCTGCAGTCTTCACAAGAGCAGATCACCAGGCCTTTCTACCAACCTTTCAATTACTAGCTGAGCACAAACCATTTTTGCCACCCAGGGACCTTAATAAAATCTAACAGAACTTTTATAATAGGTTAAAAAGTGATTATAAGTTTTTCTGTTTCTATGCGTATATTCACACAGTCGAACGCCTTTGCATAACCAAAGGCGTTCGACTGTGTGGATTGTAACAAATTATGGATAAGAGTGCGAAGAATGGGAATTCCAGAACACTTAATTGTGCTCATGAGGAATCTTTACATAGATCAAGAGGCAGTTTTTCAAGGGGATACTGATAAGTTTAAAGTCAGGAAAGGTGTGCATCAGGGTTGCCTTCTTTCACCATACCTATTCAATCTGTATGATGAACAAATAATACAAGAAGCTGGACTAATATGAAGAAGAATGGGGCATCAGGATTGGAGGAAGACTTATTAACAACCTGCGTTATGCAGATGACACAACGTTGCTTGCTGAAAGTGAAGAGGACTTGAAGTACTTACTAATGAAAAGCAAAGACCACAGCCTTCAGTATGGATTGCACCTCGACATAAAGAAAACAAAAATCCTCACAACTGGACCAATGAGCGACATCATGATAAATGGAGAAAAGATTGAAGTTGTCAAGGATTTCATTTTACTTGGATCCACAATCAACAGCCATGGAAGCAGCAGTCAAGAAATCAAAAGACGCATTGCATTGGGTAAATCTGCTGCAAAGGACTTCTTTAAAGTGTTGAAGAACAAAAATGTCACCCTGAAGACTAAGGTGCGCCTGACCCAAGCCATGGTATTTTCAATCGCACATATGCGTATGAAAGCTGGACAATGAATAAGGAAGAATTGAGGATGCCTTTGAATTGTGATCTTGGTGAAGAATATTGAATATTCCATGGACTGCCAAAAGAACAAACAAATCTGTCTTAGAAGTACAACCAGGATGCCCCCTAGAAGCAAGGATGGCGAGACTGCGTCTTACATACTTTGAACATGTTGTCATGAGGGATCAGTCCTTGGAGAAGGACATCATGCTTGGCAGAGTACAGGGTCAGTGGAAAAGAGGAAGACCCTCAACTAGGTGAATTGACACAGTGGCTTCAACATTGAGCTCAAGCATAACAACAATTGTAAGGATGGCTCAGGACTGGGCAGCGTTTCATTCTGTTGTGTATAGGGTCGCTATGACTCAGAACCGACTCGACGGCATCTAACAACAACATGTATTTTCCAAATTGCATGTCTTTTAAAATATATCAGTCTTTTGCAACTTACAGTGCTTTCTCTATTTATCATATACAATTTAAAAGATTTTTCAAATTTGCTAAAGTCCACCTTAATAACTTCATTTGTTTTTGTCTTCTTCGGGTGGTCCCTCTGCTTTTTAGTGAATCCTACCTCACATCCACACATGCCAAATATTTTCCCTTTCCAATATGGTTCATTAAATGGAGCGCTGAACTGAAAACCTGGTCTCCAATCCTGCCTCAGCCTTCTTTGTTGCTTCCCTAGTAGTCAGCTCTTTCTCTGCACTCTTTATCAGACTGTCTGCACTATTCTCAAATTCCTAATCCCCATCCCCCCCAATCCTCTCATTTTTGGTAATCTCACCTCCTGCTTCACTGAGGGAATAGGATCCATCAGATAGGAACTTTCTCACCCTCCTGCCATGAAATCTACAAACCAATCTAAACCTATACCTATACTCCCCACCAGCAGAAACCTTATTTAACCCTTGCTGAAGTGGTTGTCCTTTAGGAGATTTCTCCTAATGGAGTAATGACTGGTAGTTCAAAAGATCTGCAAGTTCTTAGCACAATTTTTTTTTAATTATTTTTAATGAATTCTTATGCAAAAGTTTAAACAGGGGTGATGGGCTTCCCTTGTATTATTTTACTAATGTAGGCATAAATTTAGAAGCCCTGGTGCCATAGTGGTTAAGCACTTGGCTGCTAACCGAAAGGTCAGATGTTCAAACCTACCAGCTGCTCTGCACAAGAAAAATATGGCAGTCTGCTTCCATAAAGATTTACAGCCTTGGCAACCCTATGGGGCAAATTTACTGTGCCCTGCAGGGTTGCTATGAGTTGGAATTGACTGGTTGGCAGTGAGCAAGGTATAAATTTATGATTCCAATTTTACAGACACACTGCTCACCGGATTCATTAAATTAAAACAAGTTATACAAAACTTAGAAAACAAAAACAAATGCTATGTGTATTTATGGGATTGCTATGAGCTGTAATCAACTTGATGGCACTGGGTGGGGTATGAGTCGAAAATCAACTTGGCAGTACCCGGCAACACAATGTGTGTATATATATATGTGTGTACTTTATATATATCGGTTTTATATAGCCAGGGTAGTGCTGTGCCAAAGTGGTTGTGGGAGACTGGGTTCCAGCAATAAGGGAGTATGTTGTCCATATTATTTTACAAAAAAAAAAAAACCTAAAGTCAGCTTTTATTATCACCATTTGCCATCAATACTAAATAGTATCAGGGAAAAAATATTCTTCCCCCCAAACAAAGAATTTTGTTAAGTCCCAAGCAGGGTTTCTTAATCTTAGCACCATTGACATGTTTGGTAAGATAATTCTTTGTTGTCAGGGGTTGTCCTATGGATCTTAGGATGCTTAGCCGCATTCTTGGCCTCCATCTGCTAGATGCCGGTAGTACCTTCTTCCCAGCTGAAACAACCAAATATATCTGTGGAAAATAAACTTTTCACTACATGCTCTGTTAAGTCATTTGAATCGTGTCATACGAATTACCCATTCACATACAAGACAATTGGGGAGCAGAAGAGAGCCGAGAAATACACACGCAAATATAGTCAACTGTTCTTTGACCAACTAGCAAAGGCAATTCAATGGAGAAAGGGTAGCCTTTTCTGCAAATTATGCTGCAACAACTGGACATCCATATGCAAAAAAAAAAAAAATCTAGACCATGATCTTACTTTTTTCAGAAAGATTAATTCAAAATGGATCACAGACCTAAGTATAAGACACAAAACTATACAACTTCTAAAAGATAACATAGGAGAAAACCTAGGTGACCTTGTGTTTAGCGATGCCTTTTTTAGATACAACACCAAAAGCACAATCCATAAAAAGACAAAAGGGTAAGTTCAAGTTCACTAAAATTAAAAACTCTGTGCAAGACACTGCGAAGAGAATGAAAAGACAAGCCACAGATTGAGAAAATATTTGCAAAACGCCTGATAAAGGACTTGAATCCAAAATGTAAGAAGAACTCTTAAAACTTGACAATAAGTAAACAATGGGCAGAAGATCTTAATAAAAACTTCACCAAAGAAAATATACAGATGGCAAATAAGTATATGAAAAGATGTTCAAGATACGTCACTACGGAATTGCACGTTAAAACAAGGAGATGCCACTACACGCCTATGAGCATGGCTAGAAACCGAGACACTGGCCCTGCCACGTGCTGGTGAGGGTGTAGAGCAAAAGGGCTCTTGTTCACTGCTAACAAATGCAAAACGGTACAACCGCTTTGGAAGACAGTCTGGCACCTTTCTTACAAAGCTAAACATAGGCTTGCAATACAATTCAGCAATTGTGCTCCTGTATATTTACCCAGAGGAGGTGAAAACATGTCCACTTAAAAATCAGCACACATGTTTTAAGCAGCTGTATTCATAATTGCCAAAAGTTGGAAGCAACCAAGATGTCCTTAAGGAGATGAATGGAAAACCTGTGCTACAGCCATACAATGGAGTAGTATTTAACAGTTTAAAAAAAATGAGCTATCAAATCCAAAACATCGAAATATTACAAAGCATCTTCTCAGACCACAAGGCCATAAAAGTGGAAATCAATAACAGAAAAAACAGGGAAAAGAAATCAAATACTTGTAAACTGAACAATATCCTGCTCAAAAAAGACTGGGTAATAGAAGACATTAAGGAGGGAATAAAGAAATTCATAGAATGCAACGAGAATGAAAACACTTCCTATCAAAACCTCTGGGACACAGCAAAAGCAATGCTCAGAGGTCAGTTTATATAGATAAATGCACACATACAAAAAGAAGAAAGAGCCAAAATCAGAGAACTGTCCCTACAACTTGGAACAAATAGAAAGTGAGCAACAAAAGAATCCATCAGGCACCAGAAGAAAACATATAATAAAAATTAGAGCTGAACTAAATGAATTAGAGAACTGAAAAACAATTGAAAGAATTAACAAAGCCAAAAGCTGGTTCTTTGAAAAAATTAACAGAATTGATAAGCCATTGGCCAGACTAACTAAAGAAATACAGGATAGGAAAAAAATAACCCGAATAAGAAACGAGATGGGCCACGTCACAGCAGACCCAACTGAAATTAAAAGAATCATATCGGATTATTATGAAAAATTGTACTCTAACAAATTTGAAAACCTAGGAGAAATGGATGAATTCCTAGAAAAAACACTACCTACCTAAATTAACACAATCAGAAGTAGAACAACTAAATAGACCCATAACAAAACAAGAGATTGAAAAGGTAATCAAAAAAACTCCTCCCCAAAAAACCCCTGGCCCGGACGGCTTCACCGCAGAGTTCTACCAAACTTTCAGAGAAGAGTTAACACCACTACTACTAAAGATATTTCAAAGCATAGAAAATGATGGAATACTACCTAACTCATTCTATGAAGCCACCATATCCCTGATACCAAAACCAGGTAAAGACACCACAAAAAAAGAAAATTACAAACCTATATCCCTCATGAACATAGATGTAAAAATCCTTAACAAAATTCTAGCCAATAGAATTCAACAGCATTTAAAAAAAATAATCCACTATGACAAAGTGGGATTTATACCAGGTATGCAAGGCTGGTTTAATATTAGAAAAACCATTAATGTAATCCACCATATAAATAAAACAAAAGACAAAAACCACATGATCTTATCAATTGATGCAGAAAAGGCATTTGACAAAGTCCAAAACCCATTCATGATAAAAACTCTCAGCAAAATAGGAATTGAAGGAAAATTCCTCAACATAATAAAGGGCATCTATGCAAAGCCAACAGCCAACATCACTCTAAATGGAGAGAGCCTGAAAGCATTTCCCTTGAGAATGGGAACCAGACAAGGATGCCCTTTATCGCCGCTCTTATTCAACATTGTGCTAGAGGTCCTAGCCAGAGCAATCAGGCTAGACAAAGAAATAAAGGGCATCTGGATTAACAAGGAAGAAGTAAAATTATCTCTATTTGCAGATGACATGATCTTATACACAGAAAATCCTAAGGAATCCTCCAGAAAACTACTGAAACTAATAGAAGAGTTTGGCAGAGTCTCAGGTTGTAAGATAAACATACAAAAATCACTTGGATTCCTCTATATCAACAAAAAGAACATTGAAGAGGAAATCACCAAATCAATACCATTCACAGTAGCCCCCAAGAAGATAAAATACTTAGGAATAAGTCTTACCAAAGATGTAAAAGACTTCTACAAAGAAAACTACAAAGTACTATTGCAAGAAACTAAAAAGGACCTACATAAGTGGAAAAATATATCTTGTTCATGGATAGGAAGATTTAACATAGTAAAAATGTCTATTCTACCAAAAACAGTCTATACATACAATGCACTTCTGATCCAAATTCCAATGTGATTTTTTAATGTGATGGAGAAACAAATCACCAACTTCATATGGAAGGGAAAGAAGCTCCGTATAAGTAAACCATTACTGAAAAAGAAGAAGAAAGTGGGAGGCCTCACTCTACCTGACTTTAGAACCTGTAATACAGCCACAGTAGTCAAAACAGCCTGGTACTGGTACAACAACAGGCACATAGACCAATGGAACAGAATTGAGAACCCAGATATAAATCCATCCACATATGAGCAGCTGATATTTCACAAAGGCCCAGTGTCAGTTAATTGGGGAAAAGATAGTCTTTTTAACAAATGGTGCTGGCATAACTGGATATCCATCTGCAAAAAAAATGAAACAGGACCCATACCTCACACCATGCACAAAAACTAACTCCAAGTGGATCAAAGACCTAAACATAAAGACTAAAACGATAAAGATCATGGAAGAAAAAATAGGGACAACGTTAGGAGCCTGAATACAAGGCATAAACAGAATGCAAAACATTGCTAAAAATGACGAAGAGAAACCAGATAACTGGGAGCTCCTAAAAATCAAACACCTATGCTCATCTAAAGATCTTCACCGAAAGAGTAAAAAGACCACCTACAGACTGGGAAAGAATTTTCAGCTATGACATCTCCAACCAGCGCCTGATCTCTAAAATCTATATGATTCTGTCAAAACTCAACCACAGAAAGACAAACGACCCAATCAAAAAGTGGGCAAAGGATATGAACACGCACTTCACTAAAGAAGATATTCAGGCAGCTAACAGATACATGAGAAAATACTCTCGATCATTAGCCATTAGAGAAATGCAAATTAAAACTACGATGAGATTCCATCTCACTCCAACAAGGCTGGCATTAGTCCAAAAAACACAAAATAATAAATGTTGGAAAGGCTGCGGAGAGATTGGAACTCTTATACACTGCTGGCGGGAATGTAAAATGGTACAACCACTTTGCAAATCTATCTGGTGTTTTCTTAAAAAGTTACAAATAGAACTACCATACAACCCAGAAATTCCACTCCTCGGAATGTACCCTAGAGAAACAAGAGCCTTCATACAAACAGATATGTGCACACCCATGTTTATTGCACCTCTGTTTACAATAGCAAAAAGTTGGAAGCAACCAAGGTGTCCATCAACGGATGAATGGGTAAATAAATTGTGGTATATTCACACAATGGAATACTACGTATCGATAAAGAACAGTGACGAATCTGTGAAACATTTCATAACATGGAGGAACCTGGAAGGCATTATGCTGAGTGAAATTAGATGCAAAAGGACAAATATTGTATAAGACCACTATTATAAGATCTTGAGAAATAGTATAAACTGAGAGGAACACATTCTTTTGTGGTTAAGAGAGGGGGGAGGGAAGAAGGTTGGGAGAGGGTTATTTACTGATTAGATAGTAGATAAGAACTACTTTAGGTGAAGGGAAGGACAATACTCAATACAGGGAACGTCAGCTCAACTGGACAGGACCAAAAGCAAAGAAGTTTCCGGGATAAACTGAATGCTTCCAAGGTCAGCGGAGCAAGGGCAGGGGTTTGGGGACTATGGCTTAAGGGGACTTCTAAGTCAATTGGGAAAATAATTCTATTATGAAAACATTCTGCATTCCACTTTGAAGTGTGACGTCTGGGGTCTTAAATGCTAACAAGTGGACATCTAAGATGCATCAGTTGGTCTCAACCCACCTGGATCAAAGAAGAATGAAGATCACCAAGGTCACACGATAACTATGAGCCCAAGAGACAGAAAGGGCCACATGAACCAGAGACTTACATCATCCTGAGACCAGAAGAACTAGATGGTGCCCGGCCACAACCGATGACTGCCGTGACAGGGAGCATAACAGAGAACCCCTGAGGGAGCAGGAGATCAGTGGGATGCAGACCCCAAATTCTCATAATAAGACCAGACTTAATGGTCTTACTGATACTAGAAGAATCCCAGCGGTCATGGCCCAGGACAAGAACCATTCCCAAAGACAACTCATCAGACATGGAAGGGACTGGACAATGTGTTGGAGAGAGATGCTGATGAAGAGTGAGCTGCTAGTATTAGGTGGACACTTGAGACTGTGTTGGCATCTCCTGTCTGGAGGGGAGATAGGAGGGTAGAGAGGGTTAGAAACTGGCAAAACCATCAGGAAAGGAGGGACTGGAAGGAGGGAGCAGGCTGACTCATTAGGGGGAGAGTAAGTGGGAGTATGGAGTGAGGTGTATATAAGCTTATATGTGACAGAGTGACTTGATTTGTAAACTTTCACTTAAAGCACAATAAAAATTATTTTAAAAAATGAGCTATCAAGGCTATTAAAGACATGGAGGAAATTTAAATGCAAATTACTGAGTAAAATAAGCCAGTCTGAAAAATCTGCATACTCTATGATTCCAACTGCAGGACATTTGGGAAAACGCAAAACTATAGAGACAGTGAAAAAAGATCAGTTGTTGCCAGGGGTTCTGGGGAGGGAGGTAAGGATGATTAAGTTGAGCACAGAGCATTTTGAGGGTATGTGTCTACTATAATAGTGGACATAAGATATTACGCATTATAGTTAAAAATTACGTATCAATATTGGCTCATCACGTGCATCAAATGTACCACAGGATTGTAAGATATTAATAGGAGAAACTGCTGGGGGAAGTGGGGTATACAGGAATTCGATGTACTTTCACAATTTTTCTGTAAACCTAAAACTGCTCTGAAAACTAAGGTCTTTTTTTTTTTTTTAAGATATTTGGAATATTTTAAAGATGATGTAGAGTGGAAAAAAAAGTAACAAAAACAATGTACACAGAAAAAGTATAAATACATGTGTGGGAATGATATACAGCAAATTCTGAATAATGAGGAGGGATAGGAAAGAACTGGGATAAGATAGGTTTACACACGGAGCTTCAGCTCTATTTGTGATATATTGTTTCTTTAAAAAAAAAAAACTATGAATTACATATAACCATACATTAAGACTTGTTAAAATTGGATAATGGATAGCTGAGACTTCATCACCTTCCTGTGTATACTTTTGTGCTTATTTGAAATTTTCAATTTTTTAAGAGAAAAAAAGATAAGATATACAAGACAGCTGTTCATATTTATTTACATGAAATATTTATTTGTTGGCACTACCAAAGGATATAAGAACAAAAAAGTGTTCTTCTCTTTTAGAGATTGTATCTGTCTAGGAAGGGTAAGAATGTCACTGAGCAGGTGAGGAGAAAGCAGATGCCTCACCTCATCTGGAGAGCAGCTTGCCTGAAATGGAGGAGGGCATGAAGGGCACCCCCTCACAGAGCTGGCCGGTAAATTAGGAAAACAGCCTTCCCACTCTCATGACTTCTCGTCCAGACCGAAGTAATGTAATGCCCATAAGGGAACGCCTACTGTATTTGAAAGTGTTCTCAGGATGCATTTTAGACCCTTCAAATTAAGACTAAACCTGCATAAGGGAGTATTGTGGAGAGGCGAAGAACTCCAGCTGGCTTTGCATCCTGGCACTGACTTACTCGCTAGGTAACCTTGAGCAAGTGCCTCGGTTTCTTCATCACTAAAATAAAAATCATAATGTAACATTTCCTATGTAAGGGCACAGAGGGAAATGGGATACTAACAACACCTAACAACAACATGTGAGGGTATATTAAGATACCCTTACAGTGCCTATGTGCTGTAGAGTCGGTTTTGCTTGTAACGACCCTGTGGACAACAGAAGGAAACACTGCCTGGTCCCGCGCCTCCTTAAAATCATTGCTGTGTTTGAGCCCATTGTTTCAATCCGTCTCATTGAGGGTCTTCCGCTTTTTCACTGACCCTCTACTTTACCAAGCATGATGTCCTTCTCCAGGGCCTAGTCCCCGCTGCTAACATGTCCAAAGTATGTGAGACAAGGTCTCGCCATCCTCACTTCTAATGAGCATTCTGGATGTACTTCTTCCAAGACAGATTTGTTTGTTCTTCTGGCAGCCCATTGTATGTATGTATATTCAGTAGCCGTCACCGGTGCCATAATTCAGAGGCATCAAGTCTTCCTTTATTCATTGTCCAGCTTTCGCATGCTTCGGAGGCTATTGAAAATACCATGGCTTGGGTCCGGTGCACCTTAGTCCTCAAAGTAACACCTTTGCTTTTTAACACTTTCAATAGGTCTTTTGCAGCGGATTTGTCTGGTACAATATGTCGTTGGATTCCTTGACTGCTGCTTCCATGGGCATTGATTGTGGATCCAAGTAAAATGAAATTCTTGACAACTTCAACATTTTCTGTTTATCATGATGTTTGTTGGTCTACTTGGGAGGATCTTTGTTTATGTTGAGGTGTAATTCATACTGAAAGCTGTAATCTTTGATATTCATCAGTAACTGCTTCATGTCCTCTTCACTTTCAGCAAGCAAGGTTGTGTCATCTGCATAACGCAGGTTGTTAACGAGTCATCCTTCAGTCCTGATGCCGTATGCATCTTCATATAGTCCAGCTTCTTGCGTTATTTGCTCAGCATACAGATCAAATAAGTATGGTGAAAGGATTCAACCTTGATGCACACCTTTCCTGATTTTAAACCATTCATTTAAACCATTGTCATACTTTGCTTACCTGGTCAAACCATTCCCAAGAGGTAGCCACTATTGATAATTTAGTATATATCTTCTTTCAGATGTATATGAATATGTATATAATATCAATAGGCATAGATATATTGTATTTCTTTTAATGCCTTCAGAGTATTCCATCATGTGGATATATCACTATTTTTTAACTAGACCATTTTTGACAGAATTTGTTTTTTTTTGAGGTATGCTCCAATAGATTATAATTATGCAACTACCTTGGAGGGAAGGAGGAGAAAATCTTTTTTTTTTTTTCCTTCCCCTCATTCCTCAATAAATCATGAATAAACTGCCACACACAATTGTAAGTCAGTCTTAGGTAATGAAAAAACAGGATTTTATATTCCATAATCTCTATCTGTGAAACCTAATGGCTTCAGCTGCCTCAGAATGCTATTTAGGATTCATGAATACTTTTCCATCCCCTTTCTAGTACATTAGACTATACATAATTTTGAATCCTACATTATTTTTACTTTTCACATTGCTTTATTAGTTGAAGAGGTTTGATAGAAATGAACAATCTGTTTCTATTGTAACTGTTTTTAAAGGCAGTACAGGTATTACCTAATACCATGTTCCACTTTTGTTATGTTTAGTGTACAGAATCTAATTTTCTTTGGACAAAATTTGCTATTTATCTCGTGGCCCACTCCTGCAAGGAGCTATTTCTATGTGCAGTCACAAAGATTCGAGGTATGGATAGCATACTGCATGTTTTTCAAAATAACAGCAGGGGTCACTGTAAGCTAAAAGCCAACCAGATTTAGAATTCTTGAGCTAATATTAATCATTAGATTTTTATTTGAATTCTTACTGGTGAGAGGTTTTTTTTTTTGCTGTTTTTGTAATAGCCCATATTATCAGCAATCATCTTAAAATATCTACTTTTCATTCAACAAAAAGGAAAATAAAACTTATTTTGGATTTTTAGAAGCACAGTCACAATCAGGTAAATAGCGACACTATTATTCGGCCAAGGAAGTTGGAAATCCCTGTTTTCAGCAAAATTAGGTTATCAGAGTTTAATAGATGGAGCCGGACTTAAAATCAGGAAAGATGAATTCTTGAGTTTGTTGTGTGTAGTATAATCTTCCTGCCTCAATTTCCATCTGTAGGGAAGAGACTAGATGGTATCTAAGATCCTATCTACTTCATAGTTTTATGTTCACACCATTAAACAAACCTCAACAATCTATTGCTTTCAAGTATTCTGATGCTATACAGAAAGCCACAGAGCCTTTTCCTCGTGTTCCTGGAGGGCCATTTTATTTAGAAATGGGCCTTGGGGGAACAATGAACTAGATCTAGGGCTATCTTGGAGGTCTTCATCCTATCCTAGTCCTGGAATTCATAACCAAAGAGGATGACCCTAACATCTTTCCAGGCGGCTGGATCTGACACTTTCTTTCAGGTCCTGCTATTCGGCCTCCTCAGCCTGGACCTAATTCTACACTAACTCCTGCTCACCCTGCATTAGGCCTCTGCTCCCACACTCCCTCAAGCACACCCACGTTAATCAACTGAAATCAATATTCCTCTGTTCCAAGATCTTGGGCCAGGGCCTTTGAGGGGCTTTTCCCAGCCGTGTCTTCATGCTCCTCCAACCACAAATTTTTACTGTAGCCAGTTCCCCTCCCAGGACCCTTGCCTTCCACAAATGATAAATCACTTTTATTTCAATTCACGGATATTGTGTAACCTCCTCAGAAGCCTGGCTCCTCCCTTTCTGTGAATGCTCATAGAACTCACTAACTTAGGATCTGTGCCACTCACTTTCCCGCTTTCCCATTTGTTTTGTTGAACGAAACAGTGATGTAGTTATTTCCAATAAAGCATTAAACTTCATGTAAAGTGATCAGATCACATGTACCCCCACCCAGACTCTCAACCAAGGCCCAGCACAGAACAGCTTTTAATGGATCACTGACTAAATCTGGAAGACAAACCGAACACTACCCTATTTTAATCTCACAGGGCCCTGTTATAGCCTGGTTGATTTGTAACATCAACGAACAGAATTTCCTGCATTTTTCATCACATCCAGTTTACCTCAGTATTTTTTGAATCAAGTTGCATGCATCTTTAATGGTATATCTCGAACCCTGAACATTTCCCAATTTTTCAAAGGCAGAATGATCACTAAATGATCAAAAATTCTTTGCCTGGCAACGCATTATCCTATATGTAATAAAAGAGAATCAATGTCAATATTAAAATTTGAATTTCTTCTTAGTCTTACCAAGTTTAAAAGCGGTGGGGAAGGGATGAGTTATTGAAGAACTAACGAACAGCCCTTAGGAGGATCTGAATTTAATTCCGGGTGTCCATAAATTAGAGAAATACCTACATTTGGTTTTATTCCTACTTCATACTTGTCCTTTCAATAAATTAATATTTATTGAGCAACAACTGTTGTCTTGGTGATTTTATAGTGCTTAACTTCGAGCATTTTCAACCTCACTGCTGTCTTTGACATAAAGAAAGCTACAATTCATTTGAAATCTTGTTTAACCATTGCATTCTGTTACGAAATTCCACTGCAATTGCTACATTTCTAACATAACTATTTTTCAAATCCAATTCACTCTATTCTCCCCTTTATTTTTTTAAATACGCTCATTGCATGAAGCATAAATGAGAAATGTTGGTGTGTGTAGATTTACATGAGAGGGAAATCAAGAGGAAATTATGTTCTGTAAAATGCTGACTATTAACCCTCTCTTGGGAGGGGAGGATAAACCCCTTCCATTATTTGATAAAAGGGATAGGACTTTACTAAGAATAACGCACATATGCACAAATGTTGCTCTCATAGGTTTCTGTGGATGAGATTAGGTTAAGAATCCTAGTTCTCTATTATTTCCACCAAAAAGCATATTAATCAAGGATACATTAAATTAAAAGCTACCATTAACTCTCCTGATAATACATATTCACGCTTCAGTGTCAAATCTTCACCCAAATAAGAATAGACTTCTGGAATTATGCTGGTTGGAATGGGACAGAGAGATTGAAACTGCAAAGCAGAAGAGGCCGGAAGCCTTGGACAGAAAAGTTCATGTGTAGGCGCCGCAGGCTCAGGGAGCAGGTGGAGATGAAAGGCAAGCTCTGTCTTACTCAGCCAATCTTCTCAAACCTGTCCTAGTGCCTGGATTCCATTTTTCTGGGCCTCAGATGTCTTAAGATGAGGAAATGTTTCATTGGCATGGGAATAAAAGGGGGAATAAAATTATTGAGTCCAGAAACAAAATTTATGTAACTGGGAATTTAGTATGTGATAAAGATGTGGAGAAACTATTCATATCTGATGTTGGGCCCCTCAAACAGACTTACACATGGGCTAAAGATCCAAGTGTAAATGCCATTACCATACAAGTACTAAAGACAAGTAAGACAGAAATACCAGATGCTGAAAGATTTGGTTACATAAAAATTTAAAACATTTACACTATAGTCAAGGAGTCCTGATGGTGCCACATTTAAGCAGTTGGCTGCTAATGGAAAGGTTGACAATTCGAACCCACCCACATGCTTTGTAGGAGAAAGATCTGGCAACTGATCTGCTCCAATAAAGATTAAGCAAAATCAAACCCATTACCTTCGAGTCAATTCTGACTCTTTATGACCCTATGGGACAGAGTAGAACTGCTCCTAGGGTTTTCTAAGGCTGTAACATTTACAGAAGCAGACTACCACATCTTTCTCCCACAGAGCAACTGGTGGGTTCTAACCATCAACCTTTCGATTAACAGCCAAACGCTTAACCACTGCACCACCAGGGCTCCTTTCATAAAAGATTACAGTCTAGAAAACCCTATGGAGTAGTTCTACTATGTCACATGGGTTGAAAATCCCCTCAAGGGCAACCACTACCAACACTACAGTCAAGAAACCAAAGAATATATTGCTTTGGGAAAATCTGCTGTTATAAGTGTTAAAAAGCAAAGAGGCCACTTTGATGACTAAGGTGAGCCACGGTCTTTGCAGTTGCGTCATATGCATGTGAAAGCTGGCCAATGAAAAAGGACAGTTGATGTATTTGAATTCTGGTGTTAGCGAAGAAGAACAAATAAATCAGTCTTGGAGAAAGTACAGCTAGGATGATCCTTAGAGGTGAGATTGGTGGGATTTCATCTTGGGACATGTCATCATGAAAGACCAATTGCTAGAAAAGGACATCATGTTTGGTAAAGTAGAGGGTCAACGAAAATGAAGGAAACCCTCGAGGAGATGGATTGGCACAGCGGCTGCAACAATGGGCTACCAAAGTTCATGAAAGTGGTGCAGGACTAGGCAATGTTTCGTTCTGTTTTTACGTAAGTTTGCCATGAGTCGGTACCAATATCAGGGCAACTAACAACAACAAATTAACTACTAAAGTCATTATAAAGATTAAATAAAAAAATCAATCTGGGAGAAAATAATTTGTTACAAGTAAACAAAGATTAGTACTCAGAATAACCAACAACCCGATAGATACTAGTGAAGAATACAAAAAATGAATTCACATGGGGAAATGCAAGTGATGGATACTGTCATGGATTGAATTGTGTCCCCCCAAAATAAATGTGAACTTGGGTGGGCCACGATTCCCAGTATTTTGTGGTTGTCCTCCATTTTGTGATCTGATGTAACTATAAAAAACCCATCCATTGCCGTGGAGTCAATTGGGACTCATAACGACCCTACAGAACAGTAGGACTGCCCCATAGGGTTTCCAATATAATTATACTGTGTTGTAAATCCTAACCTCTTGACATTAATGAAGCAGGATAAAGGGCAGTTATTTTTTTTTTTATGTTAATGAGGGAGGACACAATCTACAGGATTAGGTTGTATCTTGAGTCAATCTCTTTTGAGATATAAAAGAGAGAAGTGAACAGAGAGGAGAGGGACCTCATCACCACCAAGCAAGAAAAGCCAGAAGTGGAACACATCCTTTGGACCTGGGGTTCCTGAGCTGAAAAACTCTTAGATCAGGGGAAGATTGTTAACAAGAACCTTCCCCCAGAGCTGACAGAGAGAGAAAGCTTCCCCTGGAGCTGAAGCCCTAAATTCGGACTTCTAGCCTCCTAAACTGTAAGAGTATAAATTTCTGTTTGTTAAAAGGCATTTGCTTGTGGTATTCGGTATAGGAGCACCAGAAAACTAAGATACATATGTGAAAAAAACAAACCAAATCCATTGCCATCTAGTCTATTCCGATTCATAGTGACCGTATAGGACAGAGTAAAACTGCCCCACAGGATTTCCAAGGAGCAGAGGGTAGATTCAAACTATCAGCCTTTTGGTAAGCAGCCAAGCTCTTAACCACTGCTCCACCAGGGCTCCCATAGGAGCATCCAAATCAAAAACCAGACTCACTGCCGTTGAGTGGATTCTGACTCACAGCGACGCTATAGCACAGTGTAGAACTTCCCCATAGGGTTTCCAAGGAGCACCTGGGGGATTCGAACTGCCAACCTTTTGGTTAGCAGCTTTAGTTCTTAACCACTATTTTTTATACCACCAGGGTTTCTGCTGTGGGAGGATACTAATTTGCTTATAAAAACCCTGTGCCGTCACTAGTGGCAAATACTACTTTTAACCAAATAGCAAATTATGAAATGTACACCCATACCATGAAATTCTATGAAAATAAGATAGTGCTCATGGAAAGATTTGTATTGATATGAAAATATTAAGTGAAAAAAAGCAATTTTCAAGGCACCTCAGAAGACAGGTCTGGTGATCTGCTTCCAAAATGTCACAGCCTTGAAAAACCTGTGAACAGTTCTTCTCTGCACACATGGGGTTACCATGAATCAGAACGGACTTGATGAAAACAAAGAACAGCAACAATGTGTATAAACCAAAAACCAAACCCAACCCAGTGCCGTCAAGTCTATTCCGACTCATAGCGACCCTATAGGACAGAGTAGAACTGCATCGAGTTTCTAAGGAGCGCCTGGTGGATTTGAACTGCTGACTCTTTGGTTAGCAGCCGTAGCACTTAACCACTATGCCACCAGGGTTTGTAGTATGATCATATATGCACACACACAAACATACACATATATGTGTGTTTGTTTAAGCTTGGGAGAAAAGTATGGAAGGATAAAAAGCAAACTGCTAACAGTAGTTATTGCTAGGTTGTGAATCAAGGTGTAATATACATGCTTACTTTAGAGCAAGGTGTGAAATGATCAAGTACCTTTCCAAATTTATTTCAATCCTCACACCTTCAAAGATCCATACCATGACTGTGATGGGACAGCCCTGTTTGGAACTTGTGTCCACTTTTCGATTTATAAAGACAGTTGTGGGAAAGAGTAACAAAAAATGTCAGTGCTGATCTAGATTTGTAAGCAATTAAAACAGATTAAGGGGATTTTGAACCCAAAGAATTTATTTAAACATTTGTTAAGTAATTGGGATATTGTGCAAAGAAAGGAGTCCCTGGGTGGTGCAAACAGTTAATTTGCTTGGCTGCTAATCAAAAGGTTAGAAGTTCGAGTCCACCTAGAGGTAACTCAGAAGAAAGGCCTGGCAATCTATTTCTGAAAAATCAGCCATTGAAAACCCTATGGAGCACAGTTGTACTCTGACGTACATGGGATCGCCATAAATCAGAATCAGCTCGAGGGCAACTGGGTGAATATAAAGAAAAAATAAGAACAAACACCAATAAAAGACTTATAATGGGCCAGTCTTTACAGTATTAGTTTATCAAAAATCATCACCACAGCCTTGTTAGATAGGCACTATGATGGTTCCCATTTTCCAAAGGAAGCAGAGTGAGTAATTTGCCCAAGATTACCCAGGTAGAAAGTGGTCATGGTAGAATTTAAATCCATGGAGTTTGGCTCTGGCTAAGTTCTGTTCCTAACAACTGCACCAAAATGAAGAAAGCCCAGAAATTTCAAGAATTAAAAAAAAAGCTGTAAAGTAGCCATTTAATTAAGTCAACATTTATTGAATAGCAGCTGTAACATCTGCACTGTGCTAAGGGGTAGGGTGTTGAGATGAGAGATAAACTCAGCTGATAAGGACTCAGTATAGAGTTTGTATGACTATTTGGTGGAGGCGGGGAGGACACAGGCGTGTCCTAAACAAGAGTCCCTTATAATGCTTGTCACCATCGAGTAGATTCTGACTAACAATGACTCTATAGGACAGAGAAAAACTGCCCCATAGAGTTTCCGGAAGCCAGCTGCCACATCTTTCTCCTGCGGAGTAGGTGATGGGTTCAAACCACTGACCTTTTGGTTAGCAGCCAAGCAATAAAGTTTTTTTGATAGAGGTAACAATACAAGGGCGTTTTAGGAGGCCTTAGGAAAGACATATAACCGAGGTGGAGGTGGTAAGGGGTTTGAGATGAAATTAAGGAACAAAGTTTGTAAGGCAATACAGAAAATGCTCTGTGTGCAAATTTGAACTATTTAGGGCAGTTTGAAGGAGTTCCTGAGTGGCTCAAATGGTTAGGTATTCTACTAACTGAAAAGTTGGTATTTTGAACCCACCCAGAGGTGCCACAGGAGAAAGGCCAGAGGCATGAAAACCTTATGGAATGCAGTTCTACTTGAACAAACGTGGTCACCATGAGTCACAATCGACTCCATGGCAACTGGCTTGGTTTTTTTTGGTTTTTGGCAGTTTGGACATTACTTGAAGGAATTAGTGAGAGCTTTTAAGCCAGGGTGTGGGAGAATCAGATTGGGCTTTTTTAGAAAATCACTGTGGCATTCGGGGAGGATTGGATTAGTGGAGGCAGGGTATCCCATCAGACGTGAGATGATGCCAGTGGGAATGAGTAGGGGAAATACTTGAGGATTTAGAGAAGACCAACAGGATGCTGTTTATTTTCATCTCTGTGGTGTCCCCGGGAACCAAATGTGTTCATACAGTTTTAGGCATCCAATAAGTGATTTATAAATGATTTATAATTTATGATTAGATTTAAGCTATAATAATTTTAACATTATTTGCAATGAGTATATATTACATAACAATATATTTTTCAAGTTTCTGGTTTGGCTAGTCAGCAATTCACTGAATTAGGTAAATAAATCTTTCTAAACATTAAGCAGTGGAAGACTTCAAAAAAGGAAGATAGATATACACGCATAGACAGATTTGGCTGTAAGAATTTTAAATGTTCACACATCAAGATGACTGAGTAAAATTAGAAAGTAGGAAATATTTGCAAAAAATGATCGTATGCCTATTCGACAAAAAGCACATGCAAATCATTAAGAAAAACACAAACACTTCAAAAGGATGTAAGACAAAAATGACACCAACAAGTAAATAAATATTAAAAAAATAAATGAATATAGATGACTATATATTGCTAACTTGGGTTTTGTTGCACTTTTGTTGGGTTAGAACTCAGACTTCTGCAACATTATGATACATTTGTTGTTTCAATAATGCCATTATAATCAACGTTTCATGCTGGAACTCTGAAGCATGCAATAGCCTGTTTCTAATATTTTTATTTGTGGTTAATGAGACCACTTATTTAGAAGATAATGATTTACAAAAAAAAAAAAAAAGCAGCAGCAGGAAGATCATGGGTTGGCAGACCTCTTAGGCATACGTGGCTTTTTCAGCTTAAATGTTGCAATTTTTTACTCTAGTAGCTAAAGGATTCAAATTGTGAGTATTGCTAGTAACTATTGTTACTTAATTATAATTAAAAACTAAATGATCCATTCTAATATGGGAAAACTTTTAATTTTATTTGGAAGAACTCAGATATGTGTATCTATTATTTTTACCATAAATTTTTTGAACTATAAATACAGGTGGGGTATTTTGATGCAAACCTCAGACCTGAACTGCAATGCGCTGTAAGTGTAAAACATGCTCTGGATTTTGACGACTCGGTGTGACCGATGTAAAATATAAAATACATCAGTAAGACTTTTTTATATTGATTACACTTTGAAAAGATAATATTTTGGATATATTGTGTTAAATAAAATACATTATTAAAGTTGATTTTAACTTTAAATGTGGCTACTAGAAAATTTTCATTAGACACATTGTCTGTGTCTCCCCCTCTGCCCGAAACCCTGGCAGCGTAGTGGTTCAGTGCTACAGCTGCCAACCAAAAGGTCAGCAGTTCAAACCCGCCAGGCGCTCCTTGGAGACTCTGTGGGGCGGTCCTGCTCTGGCCTATCGGGGCGCTCTGAGTCGGAGTCCACTCGACAGCAACAGGTTTTTGTTTTTGTTTTATCCCCCTGCCAATACTACAAAATACTACACATTCTTAATTACTGTAGCTGTGTAAGTACCACTTTTTTCTTTCTCAAAATTGTTTTAGCTAGTCTAATTCCTTTGCCTTTCCACATAAATTTTAGGATAATTATGTCTATGTCAACAAAACATCTTGATGGAATTTTGAGTAGGACTGCATTAAATCTGTAGATCAGGTTGGGGAGAACTGACATCATTTCTACATTGAATATTCCAGTCCATAAACATCTCTCCATTTATTTTGATCTTTGATTTCTTTCATCAGTACTACGTAATTCTCTTTGGAGCCCTGGTGGTGCAGTGGTTAAGAGCTTGGCTGCTCACCAAAACGTTGGTAGTTCGAATCCACCAGCTGCTCCTTGGAAACCATACGGGGCAGTTCTACTCTGTCCTATGAGGTCGCTATCAGTCAGAGTCGACGGCAACGGGTTTGGTTTCTTGGTTTTGGTATATAGTTCTTAGCATGTAAGTCTTTTACTTATTTAGTTAGATTTACAAATAAGGATTTTATCTTTTTTAACTGATTGTAAACAGTATTGCATTTTAAATTTCAGTGTCCACATGTTCGTTACTAACCAAACCAAAAAACCCAATCTGTTGTTGCCATGGAGTCAATTCTGACTCATAGCAACCCTACAGGACAGAGTAGAACTGCCCCATCTGGTTTCCAAGGAGCACCTGGTGGATTCAAACTGCTGACCTTTTGGTTAGCAGCCGTAGCTCTTAACCACTATGCCACCAAAGTTTCCCTTTTTAACTGGTTGTAAATGATACTGCATTTTAAACTTCAGTGTCCATGTGCTCATTACAAGTATATAGAAATATAATTAATCTTTGTCTATTTACTTGCTGTACTCATTAGTTCTAGGATTATGTTTTTGTAGATTCCTAGGGGTTTAATACATAGATGGGACCTGATTTTATATTAGAATTCTCTCTGCTGGAACAACTTTCTTCTATGAACTAGGAGCCAAAATCAGCCATCCTGACTGCCCCCCCGCCCCACTATCTCCATGATGCAGGAAGATGGAATACGATACATAAATGTCCCTGAGATTCTTTCTTACAGCATCTCGTGAATCTTAGTTCCAATCCACTAGGAAAAGAAAACAAAAAACCAAACCCATTGCGGCTGAGTTGATTCCAGCTTGTAGCAACCCTATAGCATGTAGGTAAATGAGTGGGAGCAAAAAGCCCAAGGTTGAGTCTTACTTTTTGCTAATAGTTTTTCAGTCCACGTCCCATTCATTGCTTAAGCATCTGAACTGTGAAATTGGCTGTTACTATAAGAATATTTTGGAAACTCTGGTGGCGTAGTGGCTAAGTGCTACAGCTACTAACCAAAAGGTTGGCAGCTCAAATCTACCCAGGCCCTCCTCAGAAACTCTATGGGGCAGTTCTACTCTGTCATATAGGCTCCCTATGAGTCGGAATGACTTGAGGGCAATGGGTTTGATCTTTTTTGTTACAGAGTATTTTAGGAGCCCTGGTGGTTCAGTGATTAAGCAGTGGGCTGTTAATGGAAAAGTTGGTGGTTCGAACCCACCAATCACTCCATGGGACAAAGATGTGGCATCTGATTCTGTAAAGATTACAGCCTTGGAAATGCTATGAGTAAGTTCTACTCTGTCCTGTAGAGTCACTATGAGTTGGAGTCAACTTGAAGGAACTGGGTTTGGGTTTTCTGGTTTGTAGAGTATTTCACAGTTCTGCTTATAATTAGTACCCAATAATTACATACCATTTTTGGTAATGGTTACATGGCTTTTAAGTTTCCCTGCAATTACACTTGTCTGATACCTGATATCAACTCACAGCGACCCTACAGGACAGAGTAGAATTCCCTCACAGGGTTTCCAAGGCTGTAAACCTTTACGGAATTCTACTGCCACATCTTTCTCCCATGAGCCTCTGGTGGGTTAGAACCGCTGACAGTTTGGTTGGCAGCCAAACACTTAAGCACGGTGCCGCCAGGGGTCTGAGTCCTAATCGACTGGCCGGCAATAGTTTTGGGGTTTGGAATGCCTGGCATGTTTAAAGAATCTGATGTTTTAGTTCATGATGACGGCTCTAAATGTGCCGCATTTCTTTTTTAATCCACACAACTACTGGAAGGCACCGTTGTTATTTTTATTTTACAGATGTAGAAACCAAAGCCCAAAAACTTTAAGTAACTGGCCTGAGGTTATTTATATTTTAGTCGATGTATTGAAGTAGTAAAAACGTTTTTTTCTTTAGTGCTTTAATATTAGGGAGAATATATTCTCTCATTTGTTTTAATATAGCTGTATAAGCTGTGATTAATCTCTAGTCCTTGGAAAATGGTGCAGGCTCTGTTCAAAATATAACTGAGCAGCCTGTTCCGCTCTTAAACGTAAACACCCTAATACCTTACAATATATTTTCCCTTATTTAAAATAGGCAATTGAGAGCTTGACATGGCTAACACCATAATGATGCTCTAAGTAATCTCTAAACATTTTTTAATTGCACTAGCTGCACCGGTCTCTTCCGAAGGGGTGCGGCACTATCTCAGCTCCTGTGGCTTTGTTTTGTTGTCTTGAGAAATGGCCTTCAGCCTGAAAACCGACAAGAATGTTTGCTTTCTTGCTCCCTATCTCAGCCACAATGGACTTGGCAAAACAGCCCCACTAGCCGAGAGATTCTTATGAGAGTTTTTCAGCCTGTTATAAATATACTGATTAGAGTCCAGGAGCCTGACATGTTTATCTTTAGTTTAATAAAGAGTTTTTGTAATTATTTTATAATGTACAAGACCATCTGTGGACTACGTGCTCAAAACATTAAGTAACTGTGATCTTTTCTGTATAAAACCCTCCCATCAACCCTTTAGAGCAGACAGAATTTGGGAAAATTTAACCCCCTCTGTCTCTTAAATACCGGTACTCAGTAAAGCCTTCTTACTGCTTACCTCCTCCTGTCTCAGTATTGACTTTGCGGCAGGCGGCTCCAACCCACAATTTGCGGTAACAGTATGATATAAACCAGGTCTGAATAATTCCAGAGACCTTAACTACCACTCAGTACTGTCCCTTTTATATTTGGTTTTGTTTCAAAATGGTTTGTCTTTTTAAAAAATTATGTTTTAAGTTTCTGTGTGTCATTTGTCCAGAGAAGGTCTGAGGGAACTGCTGTTAAAAAAGATTCTAGATTCAGCTATAGTTATCAAAACAGCCTTGTATTGGTATAACAATAGGCACATAAACCAGTGGAAAAGAACTGAGAGTCCAGAAATAAACCCACACATCTGTGGTCAGCTCACTTTTGACAAGGGCGCTAAGTCAGTTCTGTAGGGAAAGAAGAGCCTCTTCAATAAATGGTGGTGGGAAAATTGGATTTCCACATGCAGAAAAATGAAATAGGACCCATGCCTCACAGCTAGCTTTTTCACATTTAAGGAATAAATAGTTTTATTCAAAAATCTAAAATAGTTGAACAGAATAATTTACAAGGAGAAAGATTTCTAAATGTATATATGTATTCCAACTCCTAGTGACCCTATGTGACAGAATGGAACTGCCCCATAGGATTTTCCAGGCTGTAAATCTTTACGGGAACAGGTCACCAGGTCTTTTCTCCAATAGAGCAGCTGAGTGGGTTCGAATCACCAACCTTTCAGTTAGCAGCCAAGTGCTTAACCATTGCACCACAAGGTCTCCATCTCCCATGGAGCGACTGGTGGGTTCAAACTGCTGACCTTTTGGTTAAGCAGCCCAGTGCTTTAACCACATATATATACATATATATATATATATTTGTAATTTCATTTAATAACAAGCTAAGTACTTAAAAATGACCAAGCTAATTTAAGTTTTTATACTGGGAAGAAATAAATGCAGTACTTTTTTTTAGTATCTGAAATTACTTTTCTTTAGTATCTGAAATTTCAGTATTAACAATTGCTAAAAACATTACATTATAAAAGTTTCCTTCTTACTCACCCTTTCCACATAGATGTTAACAGGCAGAAGAGACCAAATGCTATTAGCATGGATTCACAGGTCTTCTTTAAATCCTTTTATGCATTACCCAACCTCTAGCCGTCTAATTTAAATGTGAAAGAAGACAAAAGAGTGTTTAACCTCCTGCCCCTGAGGAGATAGGATATGGATTTAAACTATGAAACTTTGTGAAAGGGTTTCATAAATTTCTGTTCTTGAATAGATTGGAATTGATTCACTGACTCAGTCAATAGTTGTGGGTCCCTCCTGTGCTCCAAGGAAACCCTGGTGGGGTAGTGGTTAAGCGCTATGGCTGCTACCCAAGAGGTCAGCAGTTCAAATCTGCCAGGCACTCCTTGGAAACTCTCTGGGGCAGCGCTACTCTGTCCTATAGGGTCCCTATGAGTCAGAATCCACTCGACAACAGTGGATGTTTGGTGGGTTCCTGTGCTCCAGGCCATACTAAACCAAAAAAAAAAAAAAAAAAAAAACCCTTTGCCTTAGGGTATATTCCAGCTCAGAGTAGAACTGCCCCCATAGAGTTTCCAAGGAGTGCCTGGTGGATTGGTCAGCAGCTGTAGCACTTAACCATTATGCCACCAAGGTTTCCAGAGATCCTGCAGGCACTGTAAGTGTAAAAAGAAAAAGAAAAAACCAATCAATACAACTCCTGTCCTTGAAGAATTTCCAGTCTTGTAGAGAAGGGTGATAGATAAAACAGCAGGATACTTGCCACGATATGGAGGTGCACTGGGTAGCTATGCAGTCTTGGGAGGGACACAGACCTATCCCTGGAGATAAAACAAAGAGTAGAGAGTGGGGAGGTGAAGGGATTTGGAAAGGCATGCTGTAGGAGTATTCCTTTAAATAAATGAAAGATAAGCCGGAGAATCTAGCCTAGAAGAAAGAAAGGCACTCTTCCCTCCACCCTGCCCTGAGGTTAAGGGCCAGAGCCTGGCAAAAGCTAACCACTTAAAAGGGGGAGTACATAAGGTATCTTTGGAAAATTCAATGTGACTCAAATTGAGAGTTTTGAATTTAGGGTAAGGGAGTAAATTGAGTCAAGATTATGAATTTACTTATGACATACTGCTTTAGGAAATAATATTGGAATCATTATTCCCTGTCCTTGAGCCCAGAGAATGTGACCCAGCTGAAGCTGGGCTCACAAGGTCTCACAGGTGCTCACAAGGACTCACAAGGACACATCAACTGGGCCCTGAGGGATAATGACAATAGCTAAAATAATCTTGGGAAATATCTTTTAGAGAAACTGTCACCTAAGCCAGAACACAAAAGACTTTCCACTCTTATAAAAATTTGTTGGACCAATGAAGACCCTCCTGACTGTTGTTACTGAAACCTGTACCAACAATTGCTAAGAAAGGCAATTCAAAATGTAGGATCACAGTTCCTAGCCAATCTGTGAAAGGATGAAGCTTTCAATGGTTTTGTTTTGTCATGTTAATATATACTGATAACCCTATAATATTCTTTGGACTCAGCCAGACATGGCTGTGGCAGCATGCTTGTCCGTTTTCCCACTTTTGTCTTTTTGGAAATATGCCGAATAAAAGTTTCCTTTTGCTTTACTAAACTTTATGATGTTTTTACCCTACAACAATACAAAAGACATTGAGTTTTATCCTGTAAGTCAGGGGGAGCCATTGAAGGTTTTTGAACTGGCAATGACAAAATCAGATTAGCACTTTGGAAAGACCACGCCCCTGCCCCTCATCCTCAGATGAGTATGGGGTAGAGAGGAGGCGAGAGCGTTGATGTGGAAGCATTCTAAGATAAGGCTGTATTAAGACAGGGAGCAAAGTCCCTGAGATTAGAGAGTGTCTGTTTGAGAAATAATGAAGAGACTGGTGTGGTTAGAGCAGAAGCAAGTAAAAGAGAAATAGACTACACTATCAGGAAGGTAATAAGGGGTTGAGTGTGGAACCCAGAGCCTTAGTAAGACAGAGAAGAGAGGGGCCCTCAAATCTGCAAACAAAGTAACAAGAAATAGGCCAGGGCACAGAAACAAAGCCATTCCCCAGAACAACAGGGCAGGGTATCTAAAAATAGCCCACTAACGTCTTTAAAGTTGCGTTTCAGAAGCAGATGGAGAAAACCAGGCCCAGGGACACACGCAGAACTTCCACCTGTGACCGCTGTATGACCTTCCACCAGGGGCAGTAAGGGTCTACAGCCCCAGTCAGGGAATGGAACCCGGGAGCGAGAGACTGCGCAGGCGTGACAACTCATAATAAGTCCTGCTATGAATCACAGAGGCCTGCAGGAAAGGAGCCATCTTAGAAAGCTGCTGCACGCACCTTAGTTACCATAACCGTGTCTGTGCCTATGAATAAACATGAATCATTTCCCTCCCAAGAACTTTTAAAAACTCTGGCCTGTCTTTTGTTCTGGTAGATGAGGGTATGCGTTGCTCTAGGCCCTCCTCATCTCCACTTGCTAGCCTCTTCAATAAAGCTTTGCTCTTGCAGAAAACTATGTGCCTTACCTGCTCATTCTTGACCAGTGAGAGGCAAGAACCTTATTCCAGTAACAGTACCAGTGTGTGGGCAATATAGACAGGATGTCAAGGTTATTGAATGGCTCAGTCCAAGGGTTTGAGAGACTAATACATGAATGGATTGTTCATTTTACCAACAAAATCACCAGGTAGAATGACAAACCAAAAAACCAAACCAAACCCATTGCCATCGAGTCAATTCCGACTCATAGCAACCCTATAGTACAGAGTGGAACTGCCCCATAGGGTTTCCAAGGAGCGCCTGGTGGATTTGACCAACAGTTAAAAAAAAGACAACTGTGAGTTAAAGTCTCAAATGAACATTAATAATAACAACAGGTAACAAGGCCCGAGCCATTGCTGTATGCCTAGCACTGTGCTAAGAGTTACATATGGGTTATATTATCTACTCAGAACACTCCATGGACAGTTGGAACAATCAGGAGGTCAATAGCTGGAAGTAATAAGTAGGGTGGTGGTGTTACCAGATTAAGGTTCTCGCCTCTCTCTGATCAAGAATGAGCAGGTAAGGCACGTAGAGTTTTCCACCCAAACAAAGCTTTATTGAAGAGGCTTGCAAGTGGAGACGAGGAAGGCCTAAAGCAACGCATACCTCCGTCTCACAGAACAAAAGACCCACCCAGGTTTTTAAAAGTTCTTGGGTGGGAAAAGATTCATGTTTATTCCCAGGCGTAAAGGCGGGGATATATTAACTACGGAGCATGCACGGTAGCTTTCCAAGATGGCCCCTGTCCCGGAGGCCTCTGGGATTCATAGCAGGACTTAATACGGGGTGTCTCACCTGCGCAGTCTCCCGGCTGCTGCTGCAGCCCCTCACTGCCCCCGGCGGAAGGTCACAGAGCGGTCACAGGTGGATGTTCTGCGCATGTCCCTGGGCCTGGTTTTATCCAGCTGCTTCTGAAAGACAACTTTAAAGAAGTTTGCAGGCTATTTTCTGATACCCTGCCCCACTGTTCTGGGGAATGGCTTTGTTTCTGTGCCCTGGCCCATTTCTTGTTACTTTGTTTGCAGATTTCGGGGACCTTCTGTTTCCTGTCTTTGTGGGGAGGCTGCAGATTTAAGAGGGTATTTTACACAGGAACAGTTGATGACGTGAAAGCCTTTTAGGGGACTGACTCAAGGTTCAGACCCTGTGGTATGTATGATATGGAGTGATGAGAGGGCTATTGGGAAACAGTATCCTCAGAAGAGAGGCGAAGAAGTAGAAGTCTTTGAAACCTCGTTGTCAATAGCAGTGTTTTACTGTATCATAAAACGGCCAAAGGGATAGGTTCTGACATAGACTGAAAGGATTTGGGAGGATGGAAAGCAAGAGATTTGAATCAAGGAAAAGGAAGCACTGGTAATTGAGTCTTTGTTTCTGTGATTATTTTCTTTAATTCATCTCCTGAATTTGGTCATCTTCCATTTCACATCTTCTGTCTGTCCATTTCTATTCTGATTCTTTTGAAATCTAGATTCATGGTGTTTGTTCATATGTGAGATTCTTGTTTAATTATATATTTAATTTCTGTTGAGTTATGTTCCGTTTTTTCTTTGCCTTTTTTTTTTTTTTTTTTAATGGGAGGGGAGGAGTGTTTCTTTACCTGAAAATATTTGATTCTCGTTTTGTTTCCTTCTTTTAAATTTAATGATGAGCTTTTATTTTTTTGCATTGGGCTTTTCTGAATCATCAATAGCAGACAATCTTAAGTAATCTCTGTTCTACCACCACTGGGAGCCTGCATTCCACTGATAACCCTCACCTGGCTGCACCGGTCTGGCCTGGCGCCAAGTCTGCAACTCTAGACCGTTATTTCCCTACTTTCCTGGACACGAAGCTTGCAGTTTAATACTCAACTCTTGAGTAAGCTGTGAATTTGAATCTTGGTGATTTTGTTTGTTCTCCTTGCATTTTGGGAAGGAAGTGTGGACGAATTTGAATTTAGGGGGGCCATTGTATGTTTTTTTTTTTTTATGTTTTCATTGTATGTTATGGGATGCTAGAATTACATTTCAATTATTAAAAAAAATACACAGAAATTAAACTTTATTTCCATTTAAAACATGGATTGACTCTCTATTACACTACTCAAACCTCCATAGAGGCTTCCCCCACTCTGCTGGGATTCTCCCCGTTTCATCTGCAGCTGGCCTAGCTGCCAATCGTAACCGAGGTTTGAATTTGGCATCAGATCTCTGCGCATGCGCAAGCCAGAACCTTGTCACATGCGTGGGACCTAGTAAAAACTGTATGCTCAACCTGACTCCAGACCTGAGCAATGCCGGAGGGGAAGCTACTCTCTGACACTATGGCACCCGAGATCCTTTGCAAAGGGAGAGGTCTCACAATGCGGACTTTCTTTGCAACATGACTCGGCATCGGAATCTCGAAATTTGGGCATGGGAGGGCTTGGGGTTTGCATTTCCAGTGCCAATCCCTGCCCCTGGGCACTCCAGGACATAAAAGCTCGGAGCTCCCTGAGGGGAGGGTTTGTAGCCTTTTGGCTGCTCGGCCTATATAGTTGCTCCTTATTAGCACAAAAAATAAATTCCTACTTTCTGTTTTCCCTTGCAATTGGTGGTGTATGCCCACCTTTTTTCTTTCTTTTAATTTTTATTGTACTTTAAGAGAAGATTACAAGTCAAGTCAGTCTCTCACATAAAAATTTATATACACCTTGCTATATACTTCTAGTTGCTCTCCCCCTAATAAGACAGCACTCCTCTCCACCCTCTATTTCCCTGTCCATTCAGCTGGCTTCTGTCCCCCTCTTCCATCTCATCTCATCTCCTCTCCAGACAGGAGCTGCCCACATAGTCTCATGTATCTACTTGAGCCAATAAGCTCACCACTCACCAGTATCATTTTCTCTCCTATAGTCCAGTCCAATCCCTGTCTGAAGAGTTGGCTTTGGGAGTGGTACCTGTCTTGGGCCAACAGAAGATCTGGGGACCATGATCTCCGGGGTCCTTCTAGTATCACACCATTAAGTCTGGTCTTTATACTAGAATTTGAGGTCTGCAACCCCCTGCTCTCCTGCTCCTTCAGGGGTTCTCTGTCGTGTTTCCTGTCAGGGCAGTCATTGGTTCTAACTGGGCACCATCTAGTTCTTCTGGTCTCCAGCTGATGTTGTCTCTGATTTATGTGGCGCTTTCTCTCTCTTGGGCTCATAATTACCTTGTGTCTTTGGTGTTCTTCATTCTCCTTTACTCCAGGTGGGTTGAGACCCATTGATGCATCTTAGATGGCCTCTTGATAGCATTTAAGACCCCAGATACCACTCTCCAAAGTGGGATGCAGAATGTTTTTCTTAATAGATTTTATTAAGAATTCTATTAAGAATTTTATTAAGAATTTATAAGAATTAACAATTCACCTAGATGACCCCTGAAACCATGGTCCCCAAACCCCCACCCCTGCTACACGAGCCTTTGAAGTGTTCAGTTTATTCAGGAAACTTCTTTGCTTTTGGTTTACTCCAGTTATACTGACCTCTCCTGTATTGTGTTTGTCTTTCCCTTCACCTGAAATAATTCTTCTCTACCATTTAATTAGTGAATACGCCTCTCCTTCCCTCCCTCCCTCCCCACTCTCACAACCATCAAAGGATATTTTCTCCTCTGTTTAAACTATTTCTTGAGTTCTTATAATACTGGTCTCATACAATATTTGTCCTTGTGCAACTGACTAATTTCACTCAGCATGCCTTCCAAATTCCTCCATGTTATGAAATGTTTCACGGATTCATCATTATTATTTATCGATGCGTGGTATTCCATTGGGTAAATATACCATAATTTATGTATCCATTCATCCATTGATGGGCACCTTCATTGCTTCCATCTTTTTACTATTGTAAACAGTGCTGCAATAAACATGGGTGTGAATATATCGGTTCATGTAAAGCTCTTATTTCTCTAGGATATATTCCAGGGAGTGGGATTGCTGGATCATATGGTAGTTCTCTTCCTAGCTTTTTTTTTTAAAAAAAAGGAAGTGCCAAATGGATTTCCAAAGTGGTTATACCATTTTACATGCATTATACCATTTTACCAGCAGTGTATAAGCATTCCAGTCTCTCCACAGCCTCTCCAACATTTATTCTTTTGTGTTTTTGGATCAATACCAGCCTTGTTGGAGTTGCATTTCTCTAATGGCTAATGATGGTGAGCATTTCCTCATTTTTTGGGTTAATGGCTAATGATGATGAGCATTTCCTCATTTATATGTTACCTACCGGAATGTCTTCTTTAGTGAAGGGCCTGTTCATATCCTTTGCCCATTTTTTAATTGGGTTATCTGTCTTTTTGTTGTTGAGTTTTTGCAGTATCATGTAGATTTTAGAGATCAGACGCTGAATGGAAATGTCATAGCTAAAAAGATTTTCCCAGTCTGTAGATAATCTTTTTTTTTTTTTAACTCTTCTTACTCTTTTGGTGAAGTCTTTGGATGAGCTTAGGTGTTTGATTTTTAGGAGCTCCCAGTTGTCTAGTTTCTTTTCAGGTGTTTGCGCATTATTAGTAATGATTTCTTTACTCTTTATGCCATGTATTAGGGCTCCTAGCTTTGCTCCTATTTTTTCTTCCATGATCTTTATCGTTTTAGATTTTATGTTTAGGTCTTTGATCCATTTTGAACTAGATTTTGTGCATAGTGTGAGGTATAGGTTTTCTTGCATTTTTTTGCAGATGGATATCCAGTTATGCCAGCACCATTTGTTAAAGAGACTGTCTTTGCCCCATTTAACTGATTTTGGGCCTTTGTCAAAAATCAGCTGCTGATATGTGGGTGGATTTATGTCTGGATTCTCAATTCTGTTCCATTGGTCTGTGTACCTGTTGATGTACTAGTCCTAGGCTGTTTTGATTACTGTGGCAGTATCATAGGTACTACAATCAGGTAGAGTGAGGCCTCCCACTTTGTTCTTTTTCAGTAATGCTTTACTTATCCAGGGTCTCTTTCCATTCCATATAAAGTTGGTGATTTGTTTCTCCATCTCATTAAAAAATGTCTTTGGAATTTGAATCAGAATTGCATTGTATCTATAGATCACTTTTGGTTGAACAGATATTTTTACAATGTTGAGTACTCCTATCCATGAGCAAGGTATATTTTTCCACTTACGTAGGTCTCTTTTGGTTTCTTGCAGTAGTGTCTTATAATTTTCTTTCTATAGGTCTTTTATGTCGCTGGTAAGATTTAGTGCTAAGTATTTTATCTTCTTGGGGGCTACTGTAAATGGTATTGATTTGGTGATTTCCTTTTTGCTGTCGTTTTTGTTGGTGTAGAGGAATCCAACTGATTTTTGTATGTTTATCGTGTATCCTGATTGCTGAACTCTTCTATTAATTTCAGTAGTTTTCTTGAGGATTCTTTAGGGTTTTCTGTGTATAAGAACATGTCATCTGCAAATAGAGATATTTTTACTTCTTCCTTAAGAAACAGGATGCCCTATATTTCTTTATCCACCCTAATTACCCTGGCCAGGACCTCCAGCACAATGTTGAATAAGAGTTTTAATAAAGGGCATCCTTGTCTGGTTCCCGTTCTCAAGGGGAATGCTTTCAGACTCTCTCCATTTAGGATGATGTTGACTGCTGGTTATGTATAAATGCTGTCTTAGTCATCTCGTACTCCTATAACAGAAAACCACAAGTGGATGGCTTTAACAAAGAGACATGTATTCTCTCACAATCTAGTAGGTTTCAAGTCCAAATTCAGGGCATCGACTTCAGGGGAAGGCTTTCTCTCTCTGTAGGCTCTGGAGGAAGGTCCTTGTTCTCAATCTTCTCCTCCTCGAGGAGCTTATCACGCTCAGGGACCCGGTGTCCAAGGTACACAGTCTGCTCCCAGCACTGCTTTCTTGTTGGTATGAGGCCCCCATTTCTCTGCTTGCTTCCCTTTCCTTTTATCTCTTGAGAGATAAAAAGTGGTGCAGGCCACACCCCAGGGAAACTCCCTTTACACTGGATCAGGGAGGTGACCTTAGTGAGGGTGGTGTTACAATCCCACTCTAATCCTCTCAACATAAAATTACAATCACAAAATGGAGGACAACCACACAATACTGTGAATCAGGTCCTCACCAAGTTAACGCATATTTTTTGGGAGGGACACAATGCCCTTTATTATGTTGAGGAATTTTCCTTCTATTCTTATTCTGTTGAGAGTTTTTATCATGAATGGGTGTTGGACTTTGTCAAATGCCTTTTCTGCATCAATTGATAATATCATGTGGTTCTTGTCTTTTGTTTCATTTATATGATGGGTTACACTGATTGTTTTTCTAATGTTGAGCAGTCCCTGTATACCTGGTATGAATCCCACTTGGTCGTGGTGGATTATTTTTTGGATATGTTGAATTCTATTGGCTAGAATTTTGTTGAGAATTTTTGCGTCTACGTTCATGAGGGACACAGGTCTGTAATTTTCTTTTTTTGTGGTGTCTTTGCCTGGTTTTGGTATCAGGGATATGCTGGCTTCATAGAATGAGTTTGGGAGTATTCCGTCCTTTTCTATGCTCTGAAATACCTCTGGTAGTAGTGGAGTTAACTCTTCTCTGAAAGTTTGGGAGAACTCTCCAGTGAAGCTGTCAGGGCTAGGGCATTATTGACAGCAATTACATTAATCAACCGTGCAGCTTTACCCTTAGTTATTTGATTTTTCCATCACTGTAAACCTGAATTCAGTATTCCATAAGCAATAACACTCCCTTTTTTCCCCCTCTCTCCTGCCCCTGGTAACCACTGATTAGCTTTGGTCTCTATACATTTGCCTGTTTCTGTCTTTTTACATAAGTGAGGTCACACAATATTTGTCCTTTTGTGATTCATTTATATCACTCAGCATAATGTCTTCAAGATCCATCCATATTGTAGCATGTATCAAGACTTCATTTCTCTTATTGTCCAAGTAGTATTTCATTGTATGTATGTACCACGTTTTGTTTATCCATTCATCAGTTGATGGGCATTTATGTTGTTTCCACCTTTTGGCTTTTGTGAATAGTGCTACAATGAACATTGGTGAACAAACATCTGAGTCTCTGCTTTCAAGTCTTTTGTGTTTAGTATACACCTAGGAGTGGAATTGCTGGGTCATATGGTAGCTGTATTTTTAGTTTTTTTTTGAGGAACTGTCACACTGTTTTCCACCATGACGATACCATTTTGCTTTCCCACCAGCAATGGATAAGAGTTCCAGTTTTCCCATTTCCCCACACCCTTGCCAACATTTGTTATTTTCTGTGTGTTTTGTTTTCGTTTTCGTTTTTTAATTTTAGCCATCCTAGTGGGAGTGATATGGTAGCTCATTGTGTTGTTATTTTTTTAATTTATATTTTGTTGTGTTTTCAGTGAAGCCTTACACAACAGTTCAAGTTCCCATTCAGCAAATTCTACACAAGTTGTTGAGTGACATTGGGTACATTCTTCACAATGCATGAACATTCTCATTATTTTCATTCTGGTTGTTCTGTTTCCATTATCTAGTTTCCCTGCCCCCCTTACATTCTCATTTTGGTTTTAAAGTAATTATTGACCATTTAAAAATGAACCTTGGTGGTACAGTGGCTAAGTGGTCAGCTGCAAGACTAAAGGTTGGCAGTTCAAACCTACCAGCTGTTCTGCAGAAGGAAGATGTGGAAGTCTGCTTTCCTAAAGCCTTGAAAACTCTATGGGGCAGTTCTATTCTGTCCTGTAGGATTGCTAAGAGTCAGAATTGACTCAACAGCAGTGGGATTGACTGGTCTCACAAAGGTGATTTTTTAAAGAAGCACAGTAGTTACAAGTAGTATTCTTTATTTTTTGAGCCTATTTGTTATTTAGCCACAAAATGACCTCAGGAGTTAGTTTCTGTTCAGGGTTTGAGGAGTATCTCAAGGCAACGATAGTCTTCAAGAGTTCTCCAGTCTCAACTTGTCCAGTAGGTCTTTTTTTTTTTTTTTTTAAGGCATTTGAGATGCTTTTCCACATTTTTCTATCATTCTACCAGGAACCAACTACTGTGGCCCTGATTAGAGTGGTTGGTAGTGGTAGCCGGAGACCATCTAGTTTTTCTGGTTTCAGGGTAAATGAGACCGCTGTTCTGTAGACTATTTGTCCTGTAGACTAATTTTCTTCTTTGGGTCTTTGGTTTCCTTCTTTCTCTTGTGCTTTGGACAAGTAGAGACCAATAATTGTATCTTAGATGGCTATTCGCAAGCTTTTAAGACCCTGGACACTACTCATCAAACTAGGTTGTAGAACATAACTTTATGAACTATATAATGCCAATTGTTTGAGATGTCCTATGAGACTATGGTCCTAATCTTCAAACCCAGAAGTCCAGTTCTTTGAGGTGTTTGGTTATGTCTAAGAAGTATCCATAATTGTGCTGCCTATGTGCTTTATTATATATATGAATATATGTGTATATAGTCATGCAGATATATGTGCATAAACCTATATATACACACACACGTATATACCTGCATAGCCCTGGTGGTACAGTGGTTAAGAGCTCAGAGCTTGGCTGCTAACCAAAAGGCTGTCAGTTCAAATCCACCAGCCGCTACTTGGAAACCATGTAGGACAGTTCTACTTTGTTCTGTAGGGTCACTATGAGTTGGAATCAACTCAACAGCAAGGAGTTATACATACCCATACACATATATACCTACCTACATGCGTATATACGCACACATTTTTTTTTTGGTTGTTTTTGCTATTGTTTCAAAATTATATATGCCATAGAAATTACCAGCAGGTCCTTTTTTCTTGTGTACTTTTTTGGTGACATCGTTTACCTTCATCAAGCTGTGTACACTACACCCTCATTTGGTGTTACCTAAGTTTACCTCTTTAGTGCCTATCCACAGCCCTCAGCCCTTATACTCCAGAAGCTGCAGAAAGGTTCTGCCCATGTGCAGGGCAGTTCAGAATTGCTGAGAAATAAACACCTCCCTCCTCATCCACACACACACCTAAAACATTCCTTAACCAACTATTTAGGTCCCTTGAATTTTGGGTAAGATAACTCTGAGGTATGTGCTCTGTACTTTTCCGGAGTTTCCTTGAAGGATCAAACTTCAGTCACACGCATGGAGTTTATTAGTTCCCTTCCCTACCTGTTGACACTTCTCTTCAACCCTATCAGTATTTCTAGCGTCTTCCAAACTATTTGCATTTGAATCGTTTCCTCAGTCTGAACGTTAAAAACAAAAAACAGCCCATTGCCGTCCAGTTGATTCCAACTCATAGTGACCCTGTAGGACAGAGTCTAACTGTCCGATAGGGTTCCCAAGGACTGCCTGGTGGATTCGAACTGCCAACCTTTTGGTTAGCAGATGTAGCTCTTATCCAGTACAACCTTTTGGTTAGCAGACGTAGCTCTTAACCAGTACACCATGCAGGAAACCAAATTAATTCACAATCATTTGACCATCAGGATAACTTTAAGAGGGTCACAGATTAATATTTAAAAACCAGTTACCATGGAGTCTATTCTAACTTATGGCAGCCCTATGTGTGTCAGAGTAGAACTGCTCCATAAGGTTTTCTTTTTTCCCCCCATATAGCTGATTTTTTGGCAGTAGATTGCCAGGCCTTTCTTCCAAGGTACCTCTGGGTAGACTCAAATCTTCAGCCTTTTGGTTAGCAGCCAAGCGTGTTAATCACTTGCACCATCCAGGGACTCCAGAATAATATTATTTCTTTTTTAAAAAAGAGAGACAGTGGTTGTGCATTTTTCAAAGCAACGCACATAGTAAGAAGCTGAGTTGAGAGAGGAACTTCTGATCTGGAGCTCTGTGTCCTCTTCCCTCTATCATAGGCTGTGGGGTATGTTCTTGCCCACAAGGTTATATAGCAATGGGAATGGAGAGAGGAAAGGGTAAGTGGATGTGTGAGTGTAAGTAGGAAAATGCATGGGCATACTACAGGAAATCAATGGTCTTAGGTTAAAAATGGACATTATCAGTACAAAGAAGTATGTATAATGAGAAGAATTAGCCAAATTAGGAGATGATCCAAGAACTCAGGGCTGTGAAAAACCATATTTTAGTTAAGATGATAAGGCAGAAGGAAAACCATCACTGATAAAGGTAAGCTCATTTGTTGTACAAAGTAGGCTTGATTAAAAACCAAGGGAACAGGTTGGCAGGTGGCCCACAGCTGTGCAAAGGGAAGACCAGGTTTGGATCTGTATGCTGGATATTGTCAGTCTGGTCTCTAGTGCCTGACTGGGGAGGCTCCCTGGACCATCAGAGATGGTCGTCACCCTGTTCGGAGAGAGGGTTCCCTCCAGATTTCGTACAGCATGTCTGAATTCTCATTCAAAAATATCTTTGCAAGACCAGAAGAAGGAGAAGTTGGGAATCTTTTGAGACATCTCTTGGTCATTAATAAGACAACATTTCAACATCACAGATTTATTGGAAATAACATCACAGACTTTAAAGGATTACAATAGAGGTTTAATCTTCATTATTATACATTCTTCATTATTCTACCCTTCTCCTATCCCACGTGACTCTTTTCCCCTATCTATATCCAACAATCCTGGTGGCACCTGGCTGTTGGCATCCAGACTACTTAATTCCTTCTAATGATAGTCCCAAAACCCTGGTGGCATAGTGGTTAAGAGCTATGGCTACTAACCAAAAGGTTGGCAATTTGAATCCACCAGTTGCTCCTTGGAAACCCTGTCCTTTAGGGTCGCTATGAGTTGGAATTGACACCACGGCAACGGGTTTGGTTTGGTTTTGATTTAAAGATAGCCCTAGTGGGTTAATAGACACCCAGGCATCCAATATGTAATATGATGAAGCAAATATATTCCTATAGAACATTATTTCCATAAATAATATTGAAATGGTATTTGTATTGTCTAAATTAGTGACATTAAAGTAAACTCTTCTGTTATCTGTACTCTTTTTTTTTTTTTTAAAAACAAGATTAAGTTAGCTGAGATCTATTGGGTTGACTGGAAGGGCGTTTGTGAAATCAAAAGGCCTTGATTTCTCTCTTCGTATATCCTTCTGACTGATTGTGGTACTACAGCAAGCCATATAATAGTCTCATTAGAAGACCCTGTTGAGAAAGGCAGGAGCCAGGAGCAGGGAGCCATCTGGTATGCAAGGTGCCTGCTGGTTGAAAAGTTACGGGGCTAAAAATAATCTCAGTGTGATGACACTGTTGAAAGGAGGCACCCAGGCAAACAGCTGGCTATTGAACAGCTCAGGAGGCTATTTTCCCATTCCCTACATAGAGAAAAACAGACCTGATAAAAATCCCCTGGAAAAACCACAGGTTTAGTTTGGGGGAGAGGGTGATCATAAAACGTGATCAGTCATTATTATGATGTTTCTTAACTGCTTTGGGTAGAGCATAGTGCACATGGGGAGGAAAAATGAACTACTCAAATACAAAGAGGAATGATTGGCCCAGAAAGGGATTGGCAATGCTGAAAATGGCCAAGGATTTGGAAGATATAGTCAATCCCAGATGAATGTCAATGATACTAAAAAAAATGCTATAGTGCTATATTAATTCCAAATTTACACGAAATAGTAAAAAATCTTGCAGTCCATTTTCCATCTTTTTATTCTGCCCCATTGTTCTATTTGTTGACTCTTATGCCAGTATGAAACTGTTTTGGTTATTATGGATTTATAGTAAGTCTTGAAGTCAGATGGTATAAGCTTTCCAACTTTAATTTTTTTCAAGATTGATTTTCACATTGTAAATGTTTTGTATTTTCCTATAAATTTAACAGTCAATTAATATTGTTGGTGAAGAATATTGAATATGTCCTGAACCACTAGAAGAATGAACGAGTCTGTCTTAGAAGAAATACAGCCAGAGTGCTCCTTGGAAGTGAGGATGCCAAGATTTCCTCTCACATACTTTGGACGTGTTATCAGGAGGGACCAGTCCCTGGAGAAGGACATCATGCATGGTAAGGTAGAGGGTCAGTAAAAAAGAGGAAGACCCTTGATGAAATGGATTTACACAGCGGATGCAACAACGGGCTAAAACATAGCAAGGATTGTGAGGACGGACAGTGTTTCATTCTGTTGTACATAGAGTTTCTATGAGTCAGAACCGACTAGACAGCACCTAACAATGAATGGTATATTTCTACAAAAACAAACAAGCAAAAAAAAAAAAAGAACGTTGCTAGGATTACAACTGAAATTAAAATGAATCTGTAGTTTATTTCTGAATGCAGAGAAAGCAGGTGGGTTATTTGAGTATTAGATCTTAATCTGACCACACTTATAAGACAAGCAAAAAGAAAATAGAATAAAAGTAGTGCAAGATCATGATTCAATAGTTGCAAACTAAAACCAAGTGCAGAGTGTTGGAATGGCTTGGATTATGTCTATATGTGGCACACTGTTTGCAATTTTTATTTTATATTTTGCTTACTATACAGCAGTTTTTATGCATACTACCTAAGGCAAAAAAGAAAAAAAGCCCACCTAACTCAACCTGACTTGCTTCCTAAATAATTTATGGGTTCTACTCTGGTTCTTATACTAGGAATGATACAAGGGAATGTATGCCCACCTGACCCAAACATAAATGGAAAATTCTGTCACAGGGTGAGGTGTAACCTCAGGACTTTTACCCCATCCCTATTGACCAACTTCCCTCACTACATCTGAGAAATGTTCTGCATCATTCAGCATCTTTTCCTTCTCTTTCAATTCTTGCTCTTCTTGCCATCAGGAATGCACATTGCACAACTCAGCCTTAGATTGGAAACGAAAGGGCATGATAAACCAGAAAGGAGAACTGATTTACTGCTTCGATCCCATTTCGGTCCAGCTTTATTTTATGATCTAAACCAGGGAGAATTTATATTCATATCATGCAAACAGGGAACATGTAAAGCAAGAGCCTTCCCTGCTTTGTATTCCAGTTTTTAAAAAAAAAAAAACTCATTGCCATGGAGTTGATTCAGACTCATAGTGGCCCTCTAGGACAGAGTAGAACTGCTTCATAGGGTTTCCAAGGAGTAGATGGGGATTTGAACTGTGAACCTTTTGGTTAACAGCCAGACGCTTAATCACTGTGCCACTAAGACTCCAATATACTCTTAGTATGTCTAAATATACTATTTTGAGGGAAGTATCGCCACTCATTTGTCAGTTTGTTGTACTGTTGTGACTTGTATGTTGCTGTGATGCTGGAAGCTATGCCACTGGTATTTCAAATACCAGCAGGTTTATCCGTGGTGGAAAGGTTTCAGCAGAGCTTCCAGACTAAGACAAACTAGGTAGAAAGGCCTGACAATCTATTTTCAAAAATTAGTCAGTGAAAACCTTTTGGATCACAACAGTCCATTGTCTGATATTGTGCTAGAAGATGAGTCCCCTAGGTTGACAGGCAGTACAGTAGGTACAACAATGAGCTCAAATGCACCGTCAATCATGAAGACGGTACAGGGCCAGGCAGTGTTGACTTCTGTTGTACATGGAGTCACTATGAGTCATAGCTGCCTGTACAGCCACTAACAGCAATAGTGTGTATCAAGCATTTTGTGAGAGACAAAGCTTTGGAATTTGGTATCCCTTCTGCTTTTTGACCATATTTTGCCAAGGTCAAAACTTTGAAACCGGATAAGAAATCCCAGTCTTTTAAATGTCTTCAGGATTCCCACATGAGTGGTCACTGCCAGGCTTTCTCAAATTGGGTGACAAATATCTGTAAAGAGTCAGGGAGACATTGCCCAGGGTTTATTACCTGGAAGGTAGCTTACTATCAGATGCTTGTAATCCTATTTCTTTTGTAGTCTAACTGCCTCGCCCAGCATCCAGAAGAGAGTATGTGCATTATTTAATATTTGTTAAACCAAATGTCATCAGTCTTTGGGGGTCTTCCCTGTTTTGGCTAAAAGACAAGGAAATTAGCTGGATGTCCATTCCAGGTTCTTGTCTGACTCACCACTCAGATTTTAACATTCAACTCAATTTCACAGTCATTTTATCTTTTTATTTTTAGAATTTTTTATTATGCTTTGGGTAAATGCTTACAGACTAAATTAGTTGCCCATTCCATACTTTGTACATAAAGGGTTTCATGACGTTGGTTGCATTCCCCACAATGTGTCAGCACTCTCACCCTTTCCACCCTGATGTCCCCATTTCCTTTTAACAGATTTTTCTACCCCTTCCTGCCTTCTTATATTTGTTTTTGGAAAAATGTTGTCCTTTTGATTTCATATACTTGTTTGTTCTAAGAAACACATGCCTTTTTGGTATTATTGTTTATTTTATGGGCCTGTCTATGGTTTGGCTAAAAGGTGGTGTCAGGAATGGCTTCAGTTCCAGGGGAGAAGGGTGTCTTAGGGCCATAGTCTTGGAGGTTCCTCCAGTGTCTGTCAGTTCAGTAAGTCTGGTCTTTTTTGTGAATTTGATTTTTTGTTCTACATTTTTCCCCCACTCTGTCTGGGACCCTATGTTGTGATCCTAGTCAGGGCAGTCAGTAGTGGTAGTGGGCACCATCTAGTTTTTCTGGTCTCAGTGTTTTTAGGTTTTTCCCTCTCCTTTACTCTGCTAGGTGCAGACTGGGAGAAGGAAGGTAATGTGAAAGGACTAGAGACCATGGGCGTTTGGGCCACTTCTTCATGTGACTTGCTTTTGCCTTCAGGTCCTGCTCAGGCCTGATCTCATATATACCACTTCTATTTAATGATGGAGTACTGCTGGGCACGTCCAACTTTATGGCTTTCTGGATCAGATTACACCCAGTTCATTATGGGCAGCTCAGGCCACATGGTGACTTGGTGGCCCATAGTAACGTGCTCTGTCTCTAATAACGCCCAGTAACAAGCCAAAAGCTGTTTCTCAAAAGAAGGGTAGTTATCTACAGAAGATAGCAGGGCTTTGCTCCAAAATACTAAGGGTCTGCACTGTGATTCACCAAAAAGGGCCTGCCAAAGACTCCAAATAACATTTCTATCTGCCACTGACACTTCAAGCACCATTGGACAAGCTGGGTCATATGGCCCAAGTAGCAGAGCAGCTTGTATGGCACCCTGAACCTGTTGCAAAACCTTCTCTTGGTCTGGGCCGCCCTCAAAACTAGCAGCTTACCGAGTCACCTGATAAATAGGCCAGAGTAGCACACTCGAATGAGGAATATGTTGCCTTCGAAATCCAAAGAGGCCCCACTAGGTGTTGTGCCTCATTTTCAGTTGCGGGAGAGTCCAGATTCGATAACTTTTCCTTCACTTTAGAAGGAATATCTTGACATGCGCCACACCACTGGACCCCTAGAAATTTCACTTAGGTGGAAGGAGCAGGAATTTTTGTCAAATTAATTTTCCACCCTTCAGAGTGCAAATGTTTTACCAGTAAGTCCAGAGTCATTGACACTTTTTCCTTACTAGGTCCAAACATGATGCCATCAATGTAATGGACCAGTGCAACATCTTGTGGATGGGAAAGGTGATCAAATTCCCTGTAGACTACCTTATGACATAGGGCTGATACAACCCTGAGATAGGACACTAAAGGTATATTTTTGGCCTTGCTAGCTGAAGGCAAAATGCTTCCGGTGGTCATATGAAACACATATGGAGAAAAAGGCATTAGCCAAATAAACAGGTGCATACTAGGTACCAGGAGATGGATTAATTTGCTCAAGCAATGAAACTACATCTGGAACAGCAGCTGCAGTTGGAGTCACCACCTAGTTACGTTTTCAATAATTCACTGTCGTTCTCCAAGATTCATCTGTTTTTTGCTCAGGCCATATAGGTGAGTTGAATTGGGATGTGGTGGGAATCACCACCCCTGCATCCTTTAAGTCTTTGATGGTGGCAGTAATCTCTGCAGTCCCTCCAGGAATGCAGTATTGCTTTTGGTTTACTGTTTTCCTAGGTAGAGGCTGTTCTAATGGCTTCCACTTGGCTTTTTCTACCATCGTAGCCCTTGCTCCATTTGTCAGAGATCCAACGTGGGTGTTCTGCCAGTTTCTGAGTATATCTATTCCAATTATGCATTCTGGAGCTGGGGAAATCACTACAGGATGGGTTCGGGGACCCACTTGACACACCATGAGATGAACATGTCTTCCGTATACCCTCACTCTGACTGGCGGGCCATAGTGACATTTTCGGTCTCCTGGAATTAATGTCAGTTCAGAGCCAGTATTCAGTAATCCCTGAAAAGTCTGATTATTTCCTTTCCCCCAACAAACAGTCACTCTAGAAAAGGCTGTAGATCCCTTTGGGGAAGGCTCAGAAAAAGTATAAAATTTTTCCCTCAAGGGTACCCAGCCTCCTCTTCATTCAAGGGGTCGTGGGTCTTTAAACTCACTCAAGTCTGGGAATTATTTGAGGGACCGTGATTCTGTATCCTGGCAGTTCAAGTTAGACTCCTGTTCACATGACCTAGAATTCTCCTCCTTGTACAAATCAAGTAAATATTTAGTAGATTTCCTATCTATTTCACTCCTAGGGGCACCATGACTAAGTAGCCAATTCCGTAAGTCCATATAAGTCAGACTTTTCTGATTTTGCTTTGAATCCACTGTCCATTACAGTAACCATGCCCACCTTGTCTTTGTGGGTTGAGGGATGCCACTTGGCTCCAACCACCATGGGGTCCAATCAACTCAATTGTAGTTACAGTACACAGGACTCGCTGCCGTTGAGTCAATTCTGACTCATAGTGACCCTATAGGACAGAGTAGAATTGCCCCATAAAGTTTCCAAGGAGCGCCTGGGGGATTCGAACTGCTGACCTTTTGGTTAGCAGCTGTAGCTCTTAACCACTACACCATCAATTGTAGTTAGGTGTCTTAACTCAGTTAGGAAAATTCTTTTGAAGTGTAGCATACTTCCTCTTGGGTCACACTTTGTACTTCACCTATTGGGGCTTGCTGGGACTTAAGTTTAGTTATAGGTCTAGAAGCCAAAATGGGTGGTGGGGATGTGTTTTAAGAGCATTCAGCATTGCCTTGTAAGGCATCTGCCTTAGATGATGCCCCAGGCAATGACTCAGACAAAGGCTCTTCAGATAAAGCTGGGCTAATCTCATCAGTTGGGGGTGGAGTGGCTAACAGCCTTCCTGGGGAGGGTGGCTTAGCAGACAAAGATGGGGTAATCTCTTCAGATGGGATAAGAGGGCTGGTTCTGTTGGCAGGGATGATTCAATGGAATTTAGGGGCTCAGTGTACCCAGCTTCCTTATTATCTGCCCTTATGTCCTCATCCGAAGTTTTAGGATCCCATTTCTTCCCAATCAATGCCCTCATTTTAACTTCAGACACCACTTGAGGTTGGGAATTCAGTTGGTTTTGTAATTCAGCCACTCTTACAATAAGACTCTGGGTTTGATTCTTGGCAATATCAGCTCTATTACTATGAGAAACAAGGCTTTCTTTTAAGACGTAAGTGGAAAATTTGAAGTCATTTTTGCAGTGCTTGAGCTTTGACTCTGAAGCCATGAGCTCATCTCTTTCTTTCACCACTTCGTCTAGTGAAAGTAGGGCCAACCAACCAGCTTCCTTATACTTCTCATTATGACAAAATTGTAGAAATGTGTAAGCATGCACTCACCCAGAGCCTCGGCTCTCACCAGTACCTGATCTATTGGTGGCGATATTTTGCTTATTTTATTGCCACCTCATGCCATGGATTAGCAGTGCCCTCTTTACTACTGGAAGCAGACTCATCAACATCTTTGAGACTAAATAGACTTGAGAACCAATTTAAAAAAACTCATCCTTACAATTATGTTTCTCTAGAACCACTCTTGGTACCAAATGTTTTAGGCTGTGTTCTTTAGGGAAGCAGAACGAGTAAAGCAGACAAATACATATATATAGAGAGAGATTTATATAAGGAAATGGCTTACATGGTTAAAAAAAAATTTTTTTTTCTTTTTTTTTTTTTATAGAGGAGAAAAGTCCCATGTGTCGGAATGGAGGCTTCTTCTGCTTCACAGGCTGTGGAGACTGACGAATCGTCAGATTGGCAGGCAAGACAGCAGGTAAACTGCTAGCTCAAGACCCGAGAACTGGCAGTCAGATGAAGAGGAGCCAGACGCAGGATCCAAAATGAGCGAAAGCCCACAAACCTTACCAGAAAGTTCACCTACATTGGATGCAGGCCACACCCCCAAAGATACTCCCTTTCAAATGATTGGCTACTCACAGCAGATCACGTCATGGAGGTAATAGCATTATGTCAAATCTCATCATGGGGGTGATTCCATCATTATATGACTGCCAAACTACTGAGAAACATGACCCAGCCAAGTAGACACACAAACATAACCATCACAGTATCTCACTGTGGTTTTGATCTGCATCTTTCTAGTGACTAATGAATGCGAGCATTTCTTATGTATTTGTTAGCCACCTGAATGCCTTTTTTGGTGAAGTGTCTGTTCATGTCCTTTGCCCGTTTCTAAATGGGATTGTTTGTTTTTTTGTCATTGAGATGTTTAAGTTTTTAAGATTAGACCCTTGTCAGATATGTCATGATGAAAATTTTTTCCCAGTCTGTAGGTTCTCCTTTTACTCTTTTGGAGAAGTCTTTTGGTGAGTGTATGTGTTTAATTTTTAGGAGGGATCAGGGAGCACTCCTGCCATTTATCTAGTTCATCTTAGGCTGTGTGTGCATTTCTAGTTTTGTTTGGTATTGTATTAATGCCATATATTAAGGCCCCTAGTATTGTCCGTATTTTTTCTCCCATGATCTTTACAGTTTCAGGTTTTATATTTGGGTCTTTGATCCATTTTGAGTTAGTTTCTGTGTATGCTGTGAAGTATGAGTCCTGTTTCATTTTTCTCATCGGGTAGTTCCATTACCATTTCTTCTTCTGGAAGGTTTTCTGGCTCTTTATTTTGGTCACTTGCTGTAGCCATCTTGTCCTGCTTCTTTATGTGATTTGATATTGTCTGTTGTCTCTGAGATATTAAGGTAATATTGTAGTTATTGTTTACTTGTTTGCTGCATCCTGATTTTTGTTTTGTTTTGATATATCCAAGTAGGTGGGATGTACGTGCTACTATGGGCACTAGTCTGGCCACACTGGAGCACTCATCATCTGTCTCTGAGTGGGTGGGATGGCAGCTGGGTGTGTCAACATGGTTCTCTGTTCTCTGGTCTTTTGAGGCAACTGAGGACGTAGCTGGTGCTGCTGATGAGGTAGTATGTCAGCCTGGCTGTTCACCTGGACATGAGTGCAGGAAGCATTCTCACTGGTCACTGGGTTGGGGATTGTGTGTGCACACTGTCATTTGTCAGGTGGCCAGGGCGAGGATGCCTGGGTCATCAGTCACAGAGTAGGTAGTATGGAAACTCTCACCAGTGGTCCCAGGCCACACAGGTGGTCAAAGTAGGCAGAAGCCTTTGGTTGCGGGGGCTGGGGCAGTGCAGGGGGCAAGACAGTGAGCATGCTGCCAGTCCACAGGTGTCCACTAGGAGGGTGTGCCCTTGTCCACTAGAATGAGATGCTGGGGAGGGTGTGCCACCTGTTCTCAGCCCTTGGCACAGGCGGCTGGAGAGAGTAGGAGGTGCTGTTGGTCTGCGGGTGTAGGAGGCTGGGGGTCCATGGTGGGTGAGGTGAGTGCACTTAACTTTTGCAGGGGCAGGAAGCACTCCTCCCAGGCTTCAGACATGAGTGCAGACTCGCTCCTTCTTGGCTCACCAGGTGATAGGGGCTTTGGCTGGGAACACTGCTTGCTTTGCCTCAATATGGCCAGACTGTGCAGATTTGGCTAGGTAGAAGCCGGAGATCCCTAATTCTCTATGTCCACTGTTTTTGTACAGTCTCTCCTTCCACTTGGAACTTGGTCTAATTCTCCAGCCTTGCCTTTGATGCTCAGGGTTCCAAAGTTGTCATCTATGTCTGATTCACTTGATTTCTTGGGTCTTGTTGTGAAAGGGACATTATGAGACATCTAAATACACAGCCATCTTGGACTGCCCCTCAGTCATTTTATCTTTCAAAAAGTTTAGAATGTTTTTATAAGCCTATCTGCCTGCAGGGCCCTCTTCCCCTGTGTAGTTCATAGAACATCTGTGCCAAAGAACTCTGTGCATATGGAATTGGCATCTACTGCTGGAGGGTTGTGGCAGTGCTGAGTGTAATAGCCATCATTTTAACAAACTGTTGCACGTTCTGCTATATAAAACAGTGCTAGAAGGGGAATGATGATAGGATCCTCTCTCTGCCTCCCCCAGGACTGCTCCAAGTTGAATGTTTCTGTTGGTTTTCCAATTTTTTTTTCTTCTAGATTGAAAACTCATGATAATATTTCAGTACTGAGGAAAATTCAGTATAATCTGGGTCTGCCATGGATCTCGTTCCAAGGAAAGTGGCTAGGGGAATGGTAGGCGGGAGAAGGAAGGTGACTAATTTAATAGAGCACTCATTAGGTGCCGGGACTTTTCATATAACCATGCTACACGTATTAAGTACTTATTTATTTAATACTCATTATGTGCCAGGGGTTTTCATTTATTACATTTTGTCTCATTTGATCTTCAGAGGAACATTGTGAGGTCAGTAAGATTATAATACCTATTTTATGGATTTTGAAGCTGAGGTTTATAGATATGACATGATTTACCTATAGGATTTGAATCTAAGTCTGTTCAATTTCAAAGCCCAAGTAATCTCCATTCCATCACTCTACTCAGAGGGGTTTGTCTTAGTTATCAAAGGCTGCTAAAACAGAAATACCACAGGTGGATGGCTTCAACACAAAGAAATTTATTCTCTTTCAGTCTAGGAGGCTAGAAGTCCAAATTCAGGTGCCAGCTCCAGGAGAAGGCTTTGTCTCTCTGTCGGTTATGGGGAAGGTCCTTATCATCAATCTTCCCTTGGTCTAGAAGCTTCTCAGTGCAGGGACCCTGGGTCCAAAGACACACTGTTCTCCTTGCTCTTGTTTCTTGGTGGTCTTTCTGCTTGCTTCTGTCTTTTATATCTCAAAAGAGATTGACTTAAGACACAACCTAATCTTATAGATTGAGCCCTGCCTCATTAACATGACTGCCACTAATCCCACCTCATTAACATCATACAGGTAGGATTTACAACACACGGGAAAATGACATCAGGTGACAAAATGGTGGACAATTACACAATACTGTGAATCATGGACTAGCAAGATGACACATATTTTTGGGGGGATACAATTCAATTCATAATATGATTCTATTAACTGAAGTATTTTATTTCAAAATATTATAGGAAGGGACCTCAGTCTAATTCGTTCATGTTTACAGAACTCCAAATTTACTTTCAGGACCCCAAGTGCTGGGGAAAGATTCAGCTTCCTTCAGAGATTTTGGAAACAAAGTCTGGTAATAATTTCTCCTGTTTCTCACTGCTCCTTCTCCTTCCCTTCTTAGATGTCTCCTGTCGTCACTGGCTGTAGAGCATCCGGGTTAGTGACAATGGATAAGAAAAAAACAATGACGAGAATGCCAGGCAGTGAATAACATTTTCAGCAGGAGGTTTCTATGTCTCTAGTGCAGTGATTGCTGTTGGCCAGCATCATCCAGCTAGGATAGTAACTTGGCAGTGCATTTCTACATCCTGCCCAGAAGGCACCCATTGTCCTCGTGCTGGGACTTGGCATCATGGAGCATCCCCCATTCCTGCACCATGGTGTCCCAATTAGGCTTACTCAGGGTGACTGGCGCCCATCATCCAAAATTATTCCTTACTTCTCGGCAACAGAATTATCATTTCTATTTCCAACTGACAACAGCTTGTCCCCCTTCCCTGATATATTTCCATGTTAACAAAGCTCTTATCATGCTAGTCTTTGCATACAAATTTTCAGTGTTTTCCCATTGTACTTAGAATAAAACCCAAGCTCCTTTCCATAGTCCAGAAAACCTTATGTGATCTTATCCACCTCTTCCACTTTATGTCCCATTGTTCTCCTCCTCACTCATGGGAGCTGACTACACTGGCCTCCTTGCTTTTCCTCAAACACTTCAAACAATTTTCATCTGATTCCTTCTCATCATTCAAGGCTCAGGTCATTTGAATTCTCAGAGGGGCTTTTGCTGACCCTCAGTCTTACATAGGTTCCTGCCCCACCCACACTGGCCTCAATTTTTATCACATATCCCTTTCTATTTCTTCCAAAGGAATTTTCACAATCAGAAATCATGCTGTGGATTTATTTATTAATTTTGTTTTCTGACTTTCTCCATTGAAATGTAGGCTCTGTTTGCGAGGGATTATTTCTCCCTGTTTCCCACTGTAGTCCCTGTGCATGCTCAGGAAATATTGATTGAATGACAGAAGCATTGGGTTGACATGGAATGATGGCTGAATTCTAGCTATGATGGCAAGCAGGTAAAAGAAAGATTTTGCATAGAAATGGGGGTAGGAGGTGGAAACCAGGTCACATTCTTGCCCCGAGCTTTCTCCAAATTATTGGCATATGTAAGTCAAAAGAAAATACAAAAACTAACTCCAAGTGGATCAAAGACCTAAACATAAAGACTAAAACGATAAAGATCATGGAAGAAAAAATAGGGACAACCTTAGAAGCCCTAATACAAGGCATAAACAGAATACAAAACATTACCAAAAATGACGAAGAGAAACCAGATAACTGGGAGCTCCTAAAAATCAAACACCTATGCTCATCTAAAGAGTTCACCAAAAGAGTCAAAAGACCACCTACAGACTGGGAAAGAATTTTCAGCTATGACATCTCCGACCAGCGCCTGATCTCTAAAATCTATATGATTCTGTCAAAACTCAACCACAAAAGGACAAACAACCCAATCAAGAAGTGGGGAAAGGATATGAACACACACTTCACTAAAGAAGATATTCAGGCAGCTAACAGATACATGAGAAAATGCTCTCGATCATTAGCCATTAGAGAAATGCAAATTAAAACTACCGTGAGATTTCATCTCACTCCAACAAGGCTGGCATTAATCCAAAAAACACAAAATAATAAATGTTGGAGAGGCTGCGGAGAGATTGGAACTCTTATACACTGCTGGTGGGAATGTAAAATGGTACAACCACTTTGGAAATCTATCTGGCGTTATCTTAAACAGTTAGAAATAGAATACCATACAACCCAGAAATCCCACTCCTCGGAATATACCCTAGAGATGCAAGAGCCTTCACACAAACAGATATATGCACAGCCATGTTTATTGCAGCACTGTTTACAATAGCAAAAAGCTGGAAGCAACCAAGGTGTCTGTCAACGGTTGACTGGTTAAATAAATTGTGGTATATTCACACAATGGAATACTGTGCATCGGTAAAGAACAGTGACAAATCTGTGAAACATTTCATAACATGGAGGAACCTGGAAGGCATTATGCTGAGCGAAATCAGTCAGAGGCAAAAAGACAAATATTGTATGAGACCACTATTATAAGATCTTGAGAAATAATATAAACTGAGAAGAACACATACTTTTGTGGTTACGAAGCGGGGAGGGAGGGAGGGACGGAGAGGGTTTTTTACTGATTAATTAGTACATAAGAACTGCTTTAGGTGAAGGGAAGGACGACACTCAATACATGGAAGGTCAGCTCAATTGGACTGGACCAAAAGCAAAGAAGTTTCCGGGATAAAATGAATGCTTCAAAGGTCAGCAGAGCAGGGGCGGGGGTCTGGGGAACATGGTTTGAGGGGACTTCTAGGTCAATTGGCAAAATAATTCTATTATGAAAACGTTCTGCATCCCACTTTGAAATGTGGCGTCTGGGGTCTTAAATGGTAACAAGCAGCCATCTAAGATGCATCAGTTGGTCTCAACCCACCTGGATCAAAGGAGAATGAAGAACACCAAGGTCACACGACAACTAAGAGCCCAAGAGTCAGAAAGGGCCACATGAACCAGAGACCTACATCATCCTGAGACCAGAAGAACTAGTTGGCGCCCGGCCACAATTGATGACTGCCCTGACAGGGAGCACAATAGAGAACCCCTGAGGGAGCAGGAGATCAGTGGGATGCAGACCCCAAATTCTCATAAAAAGACCATACTTAATGGTCTGACTGTGACTAGAGGAATCGCAGCGGTCATGGTCCCCAAACCTTCTGTTGGCACAGGACAGGAACCATCCCCGAAGACAACTCATCAGACATGAAAGGGACTGGACAGTAGGTAGGAGAGAGATGCTGATGAAGAGTGAGCTAATTATATCAGGTGGACACTTGAGACTGTGTTGGCATCTCCTCTCTGGAGGGGGGATGGGAGGATAGAGAGAGTTGGAAGCTGGCAAAATTGTCACGAAAGGAGAGACTGGAAGGGCTGACTCATTAGGGGGAGAGCAAGTGGGAGTATGGAGTAAGATGTATATAAACTTATATGTGACAGACTGACTTGATTTGTAAACGTTCACTTGAAGCTCAATAAAAGTTAATAAAAAAAAATACAGGCAGTCCTTGCTTTGTATGATTCCCATATGCATGAATTTCAGTTAGCATATGTGATCATTAAGGTTGTGTGTCAACTTGGCTGCACCATGATTCTCAGTTGTTTGGCAGTTACGATGTAGTCTAGGAGTTTTATGGTGATGTGATCACTTCCATGATGAGATTTGATTTAATGTGATCACCTCCATGATGAGATCTGCTGTGAGTAGCCAACCAGTTGAAAAGTAGTTTCCTTGGGAGTGCGGCCTGCACTGAATAAGAAGTGGATTCTCTGGAAAGTCTCATGGGCTTTTACTCACTCTGGATCTTGCAGCTGGCTCCTGTTTACCTGAACTATGGTTAGTGGGAATTGAGCTAGCAGCTTACCTGTGGTCTTGCCTGCTGATCTTGGGATTTGTTGGTCTTTGCAGCCTGTGAGCAAGAACCCTGCTGTCTGACCCGCTGATTGTGGGTTCGCCAACCCCTGCAGCTACATGAATCAGGAGAAGCATCCAGCCTGACCTATGGATTTGGGATGTTCCAGACTCTACAACCGTGTGAGCCATTTCCTTGATACAAATCGCTTTATATAGATATTTATACACTTTACTGGTTTTGCTTCTCTGGAGAATCCAGCCTGAGACAGCATAGCTTAGTGCAGTATACTCGTTCCCCAACAAAACAGTTCAAATTTCAGTTACCATGGTACATTGACCGTGAACAATTGCATGAAGAACAAAATTTGCTGCTGGCTCTTCAGTCCACACATCATTGTATAAATAATAGATGTGCATCATGATCAGTGACCAATCACATCACTTCTTTCAAAGGAAAGAGGCCATAAAAGAGTTGGTGGAAAGAGGGGTATTGGTTTACAAGGGACTGGTATTCCACAGGAGAGGATTTTAGGAGGAAGGGACTACTAGAAGGATTAATCCAGGAGAAAGTGACAGCAAGAAGTATCAAGATGACTGTGTGAAGAAATGAAATGAATGGGCTCACATTTAGGCAGTGACCTAGGATCACAGGGCTGAAACTTGAGCACCACAGTTAGGGGACCCTCATCCTTCCAGTGTCCTGCCAGGTGGACCTATGGGATCTGGGCTCAGCCACAGCCTCAGCATCAGCAACAGGTGTCCTGGTGCCCAGGCACTGTCCACTCTATTCACAGTGGGACCACTTCTTCTTGCTTTCTGCCCTGTGAGCACAATTTGTACTTTTAAATGTGTGTTATCCCTTCTCCTGAGAACCCCTGAGGCAGGCCTTCTACCAGCACTAAGCATGTAGCTGAGGCATACGTGGGGATATTGGCAGAGGTGTGGTCTTGTTCAGACAGAAAACTAATGTGAAGGAACCAGGGTTTGGGAAATGTGGGTTATTGCTCTTTCAAGGAGAGGCTATAAATATGGGGCGGGGGGCAAGCCTTAACCTAAAGTTTGGAAGGAAAATCAGAGAAGGAAGCTCACAGGAGACAGTTTTGGGGGAACTGAGGAAGATAAACAACAGGAAGGGGTTTCTTTATTTTGTGGATTCTTGCACTAGTGGGATGATCAAAGGTAAGTCTGTAAGGTAAATTGTGGATGGTACAACAATTTTGTTGGAGTATAAATATTTTATTTTGTATAACTAGAAAGCTGAACAACAAATTTTCCCTACCTTAAAAAAATTTTTTTTTTTTTTTTGACTTACAGAAAATCTTTCTCCATTCATTATGGTTACATATAAACAGCCAGAGAGAATGGGGGGGGCGGGGGGGAGGAATAATTTTTAAAGAGAAATCAATCTTTCATTGCTTTATTTATCCCATTCACAAACACAATCGGCGCTGAGCTTGCCTGTGTTCTATGTACTGCAAGGCATTCTCAGATGAGTAAAGATGAATTCTGCTCTAAAGATATTTAGAATCCCATAGAGAGGATGAACATGAGTCTTCTAGACTGCAAAGGAATGTGCCTCAGGAGACAGGCACATGGTTAACCAGACTCAGAGTAGGAAAGGTTATGACTCAAAGCTTAGGGGATGAAAGGAGAAATAAGAAGCGGGCAAAGAGGAAGGAGGCAGCGAGTCACTCAGCCTAATAGGCTCACGAATTGGAGCCTGCAGCAGCCTATGTACGAAAATAATGCTTACAGCAATTGCTGTAGTTATAATTGCTGAACAATCTCTCACAGCTGTCAGTGGAAACTGTACTGGCCAACAGAAACTGCTCATTAGCACCCTCCTTAAGCGGCGCCCAGGGCACATGCCTTATCTCCCATACCTTAGTTTTGCCTCTGGAAGCCTGGTGTGTAAGAAAGGGGAAGGGGGACAGGAGACGGGGCTGGGGGAAGACGGAAGGCCATAAGGCCAGTGAAGGGCAGTCTAGAGAGGCCCTGTGCCAAGGAGGGAACACTTGAAGCTATAATTGGGGGATGTCAGCCTGACAGAAATGTGTGGGCAGGGTGGGAGAAAGAAGTCTTTAGAGTCGGGAGTGGTCATTAGCTGCTGTCTAGTGACCACTCCCCCAGTGTGGGGGTCCCATGCACCGCAGAAAGAAACACTGCCCTTAAGTTGCAGCTAGGACCATTGTGATCACAGGGCTTTCACTGACTGATTTTCAGAAGTGGATCGCCACATCATTATTCCTAGTCCATCTTAGTCTGGAAGCCCCTCAGAACCCATGCAGCATCAGAGCAAGGCAAAAGCTTCCACTAAGCTTGGTGGTGGATGCACACGAGGTGCGTTGGCTGGAAATCCAAGGGTCTCCCACACACACACACAAACCGCACAGAAGGTGAGAATTCTCCCTCTGAATAACCATGGCCTGAGTAAAGATTACCTGTAGAGGAAATTGCTTCAATGATTCAGGCTGTGCAACATTAAAAATATAGAGAGCCCTGCTTGCCTCAGACATTGAAACTGTGAAAATGAGGGAACCCTCAAATAAGCTCCTTGGGAGAGTTAACTCTATACCCTGGGAAGAAGGACTGGTTGTCTAAACACAAGTACTAAAGGGGTATACTCTTTGTTCACTGTATTTTTCAGGTTAAAAAAAAAGCTCAAATCTTTGAAAAGATGTCTAAGAAGCTGCTTCTTAGGGAGAAGGATTAGGGAACTAGAGTGAAAGCTCATTTTAACCATGTAAACTTGAATATTTAAATTTTTACCATGCACTTGTATTATTTAGGATAAATTATAAAATGTCAAGTCTAAATTTTAAAATACTTTTTCACTTAAAAAATCCAAACGGTATAGAAAGGTATAAAGAAATAATCATTCATAGTTCATCAGTCCCATTATCAAGAAATAATCTTTTTTGTATATCTTTGCAGTCATTTTTCTAAGTATCTGGTTATATAAAATAAAATATTTATTGTTGTTGTTGTTCTTAGGTGCCATCAAGTCGGTTCTGACTCATAGCAATCCTATGTACCACAGAACAAAACACGGCCCAGTTCTGCGCCATTGTTGTTATGCTCGAGCCCATTGTTGCAGCCACTATTTCAATCCATCTCGTTGAGGGTCTTCCTCTTTTCTGCTGGCCCTGTACTTTATCAACCATGATGTCCTTTTCCAGCGACTCATCCCTCCTGACAACATGTCCAAAGTATGTAAGATGCAGTCTCGCTATCCTTGCCTCCGAGGAGCATTCTGTTTGTACTGCTTCCAAGACAGATTTGTTAGTTCTTTTGGCAGTCCATGGCATATTCAATATTCTTCACCAACACCACAATTCAAAGGCATCAATTCTTCTTCTGTCTTCCTTATTCATTGTCCAGCTTTTGCATGCATATGATGCAATTGAAAATACCATGGCTTGGGTCAGGAGCACTTTAGTCTTCAAGGTGACATCTTTGCTTTTCAACAGTTTAAAGAGGTCCTTTGCCCAATGCAATGCATCTTTTGTTCTTGACTGCTGCTTCCATGAGTGTTGATTGTGGATCCAAGTAAAATGAAATCCTTGACAACTTCAGTATTTTCTCCGTTTATCATGATGTGACTTATTGGACCACTTGTGAGGATGTTTGTTTTCTTTATGTTGAGGTGTAATCCGTACTGAAGGCTGCTGTCTTGGATCTTCATCAGTAAGTGCTTCAAGTCCTCTTCACTTTCAGCAAGCAAGGTTGTGTCATCTGCATAACGCAGATTACTTAGGAGTCTCCCTCCAATCCTGAAGCCCCGTTCTTCTTCATATAGTCCAGCTTCTTGGGTTATTTGCTCAGCATACAGATTGAATTGGTATGGTGAAAGGATACAGCTCTGACACACAGCTTTCCTGACTTTAAACCACTTAGTATCCCCTTGTTCTGTCCGAACAACTGCCTCCTGATCTATGTACAGGTTCCTCATGGGTACAATTAAGTGTTCTGGAATTCCCATTCTTTGCAGTGTTATCCATAATTTGTTATGATCCACACAGTCAAATGCCTTTGCTCAGACAATAAAACACAGGTAAACATCCTTCTGGTATTCTCTGCTTTCATCCAGGATCCATCTGACAACAGCAATGATATCCCTGGTTCCACATCCTTTTCTGAATCTGGCCTTAATTTCTGGCAGTTCTCTGTCGATATACTGCTACAGCCACTTTTGAATGATCTTCAGCAAAATTTTGCTTGTGTGTGATATTAATGCTATTGTTTGCTAATTTCTGCATACGGTGGGGTCACCTTCCTTGGGAACAGGCATAAATATGGATCTCTTCCTCAGCTGGCCAGGTAGCCATCTTCCAAATTTCTTGGCATAGACGAACAAGCACTGTCAGTGCTGCATCCGTTTGTTGAAACATCTCAGTTGATATTCCACAAGTTCCTGGAGCCTTGTTTTTCGCCGGTGCCTTCAGTGCAGCTTGGACTTCTGCCGTCAGTACCATCGTTCCTGATCATATACTACCTCTGGAAATAGTTGAACATTGACTAATTCTTTTTGGTATAATGACTCAGTGTATTTCTTCCCTCTTCTTTTGATGGTTCCTGCATTGTTCAATATTTTCCCTGTGGAATGCTTCACTATTGCAACTCAAGGCTTGAATTTTTTCTCCAGTTCTTTCAGCTCGAGAAACACCAAGCATGTTCTTCCCTTTTTTTCTATCTCCAGCTCTTTGCACATGTCATTATAATACTTTGTCTTCTTGACCTTGAGTATATCCCACCTGAATTTAGAGGCCATCTCAAGAATAGATTTGAAGCGTTCAACACTAATGACCGAAGGCCAGACAAGTTGTGGAATGACATCAAGAACATCATACATGAAGAAAGCAAGAGGTCATTGAAAAGAGGTGAAAGAAAGAAAAGACCAAAATGGATGTCAGAGGAGACTCTGAAACTTGCTCTTGAACATCGAGCAGCTAAAACAAAAGGAAGAAAAAATACTTATACACCAACAAAATTGTAGTATCATTCGCAATTTACCGTACAAACTTACCATTGGTCATCCCACTAGTGCAAGAATCCACAAAATAAAGAAACCCCTTCCTGTTGTTTATCTCCCTCAGTTCCCCCAAAACTGTCTCCTGTGAGCTTCCTTCTCTGATTTTCCTTCCAAACTTTAGGTTAAGGCTTGCCCCCCGCCCCATATTTATAGCCTCTCCTTGAAAGGGCAATAACCCACATTTCCCAAACCCTGGTTCCTTCACATTAGTTTTCTGTCTGAACAAGACCACACCTCTGCCAATATCCCCACGTATGCCTCAGCTACATGCTTAGTGCTGGTAGAAGGCCTGCCTCAGGGGTTCTCAGGAGAAGGGATAACACACATTTAAAAGTACAAATTGTGCTCACAGGGCAGAAAGCAAGAAGAAGTGGTCCCACTGTGAACAGAGTGGACAGTGCCTGGGCACCAGGACACCTGTTGCTGATGCTGAGGCTGTGGCTGAGCCCAGATCCCATAGGTCCACCTGGCAGGACACTGGAAGGATGAGGGTCCCCTAACTGTGGTGTTCAAGTTTCAGCCCTGTGATCCTAGGTCACTGCCTAAATGTGAGCCCATTCATTTCATTTCTTCACACAGTCATCTTGATACTTCTTGCTGTCACTTTCTCCTGGATTAATCCTTCCAGTAGTCCCTTCCTCCTAAAATCCTCTCCTGTGGAATACCAGTCCCTTGTAAACCAATGCCCCTATCTCCATCAAGTCTTTTATGGCCTCTTTCCTCTTCCCCACTTTGCCTTACCTGAAATCTGCCTTTGGAACAACTGTCCCCATGGCTCCCTCCAAAAGAAAAGGTTGGTTCTCATGGTACATAATTCCTTAGGGGATCAGAGGGATTGCTCACATTTTCCTGTTCATAGATTCTAGCCCATGTCTTTTGGCTACTGGTTTGATGATCCTTCTACTTTTCTCTGCTTTTTTCGTCTGAGAAGTGGAGAAATGTGGAAGTTGAAAACAGGCTTTGATGTGCAGTGGCTGAAAACCTTTAATTTTTGTAATTCCACCCTCTACACAGATCTATTAAGATGCATGGCATCCTTCAAACCATGATGTTAGCGATATGTTTAATGCAGATTGCACGTTTTGTCCAAGCTCACATTGTTGAAGTGCATTATATTCCAGGCACTACGCTTAATGCTTTACAAGTATTGTTTCATTTAACCCTTATCACAACTTTGTAACATACACACTTATGATATCCCCTTTTATAGATGAGGAAACTGAGGCTTAGAGAAGTTAAATAACTTCCCTATGACTCATGGTCTTTCTTTGAAGTAACAAATACAAATATTTGTGTTTTCATAAAAACTGCCTATGGAAAAATATTTCCATAAAGAAAATGCCACTATTTATCTGAGTTATCTTGTTTGTTAAAAACCATAATAAAAGTGGAGAGTATTGCCAAATATGTTCCAAAAGTTTTGTAAGTAAAGCATGAGGCCCTTTGGCAATAGTTAAGTCAAATCTTTTGACAATTCTATGATGACAGTGGAGCCCTGGTGACGCAGTGTTTAAGAGCTACAGCTGCTAACCAAAAAAGATCAGCAGTTCAAATCTACCAGCTGCTCCCTGGAAACCCTATGGGGCACCTCCACTCTGTCCTATAGGGTCTTTATGAGTCGGAATTGACTCCACAGCAATGGGTTTGGTTTGGTTTATGATGACGGTAGGCCAAACACTAAAACTATTGCAAGATAAAATTGATGCTTCTCTTCAGAGGCCTTCCCTATCCCTTGCCACCTTCCTCATCCAATAAAACTCATTGCTGTTGAGCTTCTCCATGCAAGAACCCCAGTCCAAAGGACGCACTCTGCTCCAGGCACTGCTTTCTTTGTGGTTCGAGGTCCCCACTCTCTGCTTACTTCCCTTTCCTTTTATCTCTTGTAACATAAACGGTGGTGCAGGCCACACCCCAGGGAAACTCCCTTTACCTTGGATCAGGGATGTGACCTGGGTAAGGGTGTTACAATCCCACCCTAGTCCTCTTTAACATAAAATTACAATTACAAAATGGAGGACAACCACACAACACTGGGAATTACGGCCTAAGGAAGTTGACACATATTTGGGGGGGACACAATTCAATCCATGACCCAAAGTTTCCCTTGTTTTTGCTGACCCTTTACTTTTCCAAGCATGATGTCTTTCTCCAGGGACTGGTCCCTCCTGATGACATGTCAGAGTAATTGAGATGAAGTCTCAATATCCTTGCTTCTAAGGAGCATTCTGGCTGTACTTCTTTCAAGACTGATTTCTTCGTTCTTCTGGAATTCCATGGTATATTCAATATTCTTTGTCAACACCATAATTCAAATGTGTCAATTTTTCTTTGGTCTTCCTTTTTTATTGTCCAGCTTTTGCGTGCATATGAGTGAAAATACTATGGCTTGGGGCAGGCACACCTTAGTCATCAAAGTGATATCCCTGCTTTTTAACACTTTAAAGAGATCTGCAGCAGATTTTCCCAATGCAATATGTCATTTGATGTCTTGACTGCCGCTTCCACGGGCACTGATTGTTGACTCACATGTAATGAAATCCTTGCCAACTTCAAAATTTTTGCCATTTATCATGATGTTGTATTTTGGTACAGATGTGAGGATTTTTGTTATCTTTATGTTCATGGGTAATCTGTATTGAAGGCAGTAGTCTTTGACCTTCATCAGTAAGTGCTTCAAGTAGCCTTCATTTTGGCAAGCAAGCTTGTGTCATCTGCATATCTCAGGTTATTAATGAGTCTTCGTCCACTCTTGATGCCACATTGTTGCTCATGTAGTTCAGCTTCTCAGATTATTTGTTCAGCATACAGATTGAATAACTAAGGTGGAAGACAACATTTCATAAAAAAAAAAAATTCATACCTGGGTGTAAATGCCTGGTAACAGCATAAATGATTGATTACCCTCCTTGCTCTTCTAAACTGCTGCAATAATCTCCTAAGTGCTCACTTTGATCTACCTTTTTCTGCTCAATCTGTTCTCCATGCTGCTCCCAGAGTGATATTAAAAAGCACAAATTTGGTTAGATTATTCCCTACCTAAAACCAGTAAATGACTTCCTGTTCCTTTTAGGATTAGGGCAAAATCCTGAATGTAGCCTGTAAGGCCTTGCTTGATCTGACCCTGCCTGGCTCTCCAGCCTCATTCGCACCACAACATGCCTGTCCTCTAACATATCTTGCTCTTTTCTACCCAAGTCCTTGTACATGCCTAAGCTGAAAAAAAACTCTTCTCTCTTACTGTGCACTTAGTTAACATCAATACATCTTTTGGATCTCAGCCTGCACGTAATTTTACTGGGGACATTTTTCTGAAAAACCCTTCCACCCTCATCCCACACTATCCTCGTGGTTGGATACATCTTGCTTTAATCCCTGAGCTCACACTGTTTGAGACTTTTATGATTCCTTGGGGTCTATTTCTCTCTGCTTTTCTTTGCTCACCTTTTCAAGTTAATGCTCGTGTCATCTCGCTTACCCACACTGAAGTTAAAATCGGTCTACACCTTGATCTAACTCCATGGCAAGCCCTCTTCTGAGCAAAAGAAATCTATACATCCTTCTTTTGCATTGATCTTGCATTTCTTGCTGCATCTAATCTCAGTTGAGGAGGAGGTTCCAACAGTATCTGTGTAAGTGTGACGTAGTGGTAGTAGTAGTAGCATCAGCCCTCATCAGCTTCAGGGGAGAGATGAGAATTAAGACCAGCACAAAGCTGAGTCCTATCAGGCAGAGGTCAGATGTACCTTCACTCTCCATCCTTTTTACCAATTCTGATACCAGCCATTCCTCCCAGGCCTCCTCTACTTCTCTGCTGGGTTTAATAATTCAGTGCAATGGCCACACAAAACTCACAGTCCATACTTACTATTATGTGGTTTACCAGGAAAGTAACAGGCTACAATTCAGAATCAGGATCAGTTTGGAAGTAACAGAAACAATTCAGGAGACAGGATGCAGTTTGTCAATCAGGACAGCTCCCAACCAAGACACCTGTCAGCTTCTCAGCTATGCCCATAGGCAGGCCGCACTCCGACCTCTGCCACCAGCCTTACTCAGGCCAGAGCTCTGCCACTGGTCCCCATTCAAGCCTGGACTCCACTGCTGGGCACCTTTTAGGCAAGTGTTACAGCACCTTTGGCTCTGCTATCAAGTGCCCAAAGGCACCCCTCTATGCTAGCAAGCCTCCTGTCAAAAGGCAGTTGGCTCCCTCACTCCACAGGTCGGTGAGCCCACTGCAGCCACCTCACTCCGTGGGCTGGGAAGCCCACTGCAGTTGCCTAGCCTCAGTCTCCTGATTCTTGCTGCGTGTACTGTCTTGTACCATTTCATGCCATCTTGCCCCATCTCGTGCTATCACGCTGTCTCCAGTGTTAGAGCTCTTGCTCTTTCCTGGGTCTAGGAAGTTCTCAACGCAGGGACCCCAGGTCCAAAGGACATGCTCTACCTTAGGCTCTTCTTCTTGATGGTAGTAAAGTCCCCCTCAACCTCTGTGGGATTGGTCCTTTTAAACCTAGCAGGATGGGAAATCTGACCAACCCTTTAGGTAGACCCCAGGCCCTAGTGTGATGGTTAAGGTTGTGTGTCAATTTGGCTGGGCCATGATCCCCAGTGGTTTGACAGTTATGATGTAGTTTGGCAGTCATATGATGACGTGATCACTTTCATGATGAAATGTGATACAGTGTAATTGCTTCCATGATGAGATCTGCTGTCAGTAGCCAATCATTTGAAAGTGAGTTTCCTTGGGGATGTGGCCTGCATCTAACGTAAGTGGATTTTCTGGCAAGGCTTGTGGGCTTTTGCTTGCTCTGAATCATGCAGCTGGATCCTGTTTGTCTGACCTCCAGTTCTTGGAACTTGTACTAGCAGCTTACTTGCTGTCTTGCCTGCAGTCTTGCCTGCCAGTCTTGGGATTTGTTGTTCTTTGCAGCCTGTGACCAAGAGCCCTGTTGTCTAACATGCTGATCTTTGGTTTGCCAGCTTCTGCGGCTACATGAATCAGGAGAAGTCTCCAGCCTGACCTACAAATTTGGGACGTTCCAGCCTCTACAACCACGCAAGCCATTTCCTTGATATAAATTTCTTTATATAAATATCTGTATGCTTTACTGGTTTCACTTCTCTAGAGAACCCAGCTTAAGACACCTAGTTTGCATAGTAATCGACCAATCCCTGAAATAGTTTTACACACCTTATTTGTGTAGTAAAGTGTCCAATCCCTTTGCAAGATTGTGGCCTAGCAAATCATCTTGACAGAACTACAAACCCAGGGCCAGGAAGTCATATGGTCATTGTAGAACCGCATAGCCCTAAATCCTGCAAGAGAAATTAATACATTACCATTCATTCTGACAGAAGTCTTATCATTGTCTACAACGACCAAGTATCATATCCTTAAAATAGCAGAATGGGGAAGTGAAAACAGGTACTGGAAATGTCACTTTGCTGTAACTACCCATCACCAATGACCACCTATGGTTACCTCTATGATAGATAGAGGAAGACAGATATATTGGATGCACAGAACCATATAGTTAGTGGCATAATAGAGATTTTAGCATTTTCTTTCTTGTTAAGCATTTTTTAGTCTTCAAATCCTGCTAACCACTGCTTTGTGTTTAGGTTGATTGTCCTGTCTTTCTTCAAATATCTCCCTTCCATCTAAGTTCCTGGAATTTATTCCATCCGATAATTGTATAAATGCTATTTTCTTTGTTTTGCAAATTATGCCTTTTAATCTGGTTAAATTATTTTAAAAATGCAAGGCAAAGTGGTGGTGTGTTACTTTTACTAATAAGTATTTTCTGACAGCTAACGAGAATTTGAAAGCCAACATTGTTCTTTCTTCAGATTTTTATTGTACTAGAATGGTGATTTGCATTTCTGTTATGTACTGGTTTCTTGATTCTATTTCATGAGGAAAGTCACTGTTTATAAACTATGCATCTGCATCTGTTATTTATTTTTGGAAAGCAAAACTACCTTCATCTAATCCTTGCCTTTCATCTGTGATGAATTTGTGTTTCATTTTTGAATTGATTTTCTTTCAATTCTGCTACATTAGTAGACAAAGCCTGAAATATTATATTTAGGATCCTTTTGCTGGGAGATCAAACTAAACATTTCATCTAGTGCTATAGCCCCTGGAGGCCCTGCAGAGGCAAAATCGCCATTTCCATGCTCATGACAGTAGGGTGTGATAGTCCCTTGTTATTACTATATCTCCTGGACTTACCGCCTCCCGGCAGAAAGAGAAAGGTGTAACTACTTGAGTATTCCCTGCATGTCGCAACTCAAGAGTGTCACATCAGTCTATTACCTCTATGAATCAGCCTATTTGCATAGAGAATGATGTACTAGGGCATAAAACTCTCAGTAGTATCAAGTTTGCATAGAAGAGTGATATTCTGCATTTAAAAATGTATATAAGAACGAAGTTTACTCACGTATAACCTCGAAGGTTGCTCTGAATGACAGTGATGTTGTTATGCTGGTATAGGATTACGGAGTTTTAGAACTGGAAATTTATTTTTACTCCCTCCTTTTCTACATCATGAAGATCTGGAGGCAAGTGGAGGTCAGAACCTGTCAGAGGTCAGAAAGTTAGCTAGTGGCAAAGGCACAGCTGAAACACAGGACCTGGGATCTGTGCTTTAGCAGTCTCTTAACTACTTCTGTCTTAGGTTTAAAGAGATTAGAAAAGTGTCCAAAAAGAAAAGAGAGACAGAAAGATACACAGGGAGAAAGAGGAAGATACAGAGAAAGAAAGAAAATGAGAGATACACACATAGATGGGGAGAGAGAGAGAGAAAGGATCTGTCTCCCTGGAGAGGATCCTATTTAAAAAACATAGCCAGTGATGACAAAAATCACCATTTATAGATGATTTTTTGACATCCTGGTGGCTACAGATTGCTTAGCATAATGATTGCATAGCATTTCTTCAGCAATTCTCTCCTCTCCAGCATCATTACTTACTAAATAAATAAATAAATAAATAAAACTGTTGCCTTTGAGTCAATTTTGTCCCTATAGGACAGAGTAGAGCTGCCGCATTGGGTTTCCAAGGGGTGGCTGATGGATTTGAACTGCCAGCCTTTTGGTTGGCAGCCAAGCTCTTAGCTACTGCACCACTGGGGCTTACAGTTTTAAAAAACAAACTTCTCTTGATCCCACTTCTTCCTTCAACTGCCACGCTTCACAGCAAAACTACTATACAGTTGTCTCTTTACTGTTTTCATTTCTTGTTTTTTTTCTCTCTCTCTGTCTCGGTCCACTCGAAAGTGGTCTTTGCTCCAAGCTGCCCGATTCTGCATTTACCAAGGCCCCTGACTGCAATATGTGAAAGCAACCTTTCCTGGTACCCTCCTAACCTAACAGCTGACTTTGACACAGCTTGTCACCCTCTCCTCCTTGAAGCCTTTCTTTCACCTTCTCCTCCTACTTCTCTTGCTGTACCTCCTCATATTTCTGATCTAGGATTTCTTCTCTCTACACCCACCCTCGTCACTTTAGACATCAACTATACAGCGGCCACTCCCAAATCTTTATCTTAATCTTGGACGTCCTCTTTTTTGTAGAAAGGTGTCAAACATGAGATCACCCAGAGTCTCACCTCTCACCAATACCTGATCTATTGGTGGTGATATTTTGCATATTTCTATTGCCTCTCACGCCATGGACTAGCAGTGCCATCTTTATTGCTGGAAGCAGAATCATCAACATCTGTAAGACTAATCAGACTTGAGAATCAGTCTAGAAAACTCGTTCTTACAATTTCGTTTCTCTAGAACAACTCTCATTACCAAATGTTTTAGGCTGAGTTCTCTAGAGAAGCAGAACCAGGGAAGTGTATGTGTATGTATGTATGTGTGTGTGTGTGTGTGTATATATATATATATATGACTTTCATAGCTGCAGGGGCTGACAAACCTAAGATCCACAGGTCAGATGGCAGGCTGCTGCCTCACGGTAAGACAGCAAACTATTGGCCCAAGTCCTAAGAGCTGGAAGTCAGATGCTGATGAGCCAAATGCAGGATCCAGAGCAAAGCAAAAGCCTGCGAGCTTTGTCAGAAAGTTAACATATATTGGATACAGGCCACACCCCAAAGGACATTCCCTTTCAACTGATCGGCTACTCACAGCAGATCCCATCATGGAGGTTATCACATTATGTTAAATCTCATTGTGAAAGTGATTATATCATTATACAGCTGCCAAACTACATCATAACTGCCAAACCACTGAGAATCATGGCCCAGCCAAGTTGACACACAACCTTAGCCATCACATTTGCGATGAGTTGGAGCTGACTTGATGGCAACTAAGAACATTCAATCCAGTACACCTAGCTTGTAAGATATTTGACCTACAATGTTAAGATTTTAGTAATTATAATTGTAGTTGAAAATACCTTGAGTTCTACTTCCTAAAAAACTTATTCAGGAAAATTATGAATGCAATTAAGTTTTTATTTTACTGTTCTAGAAAATCTTGGCACAAATTTTGGTATCACTCTCAGTTGTTCATGGCTGAGAAGTACACATTCGGTCTCCAGCAATGGCAGTATCTCAGCCATGTCTGCTTTGGGTTAAATAAAGCATTTCCTATTGCTTTTTATGAGTCATTTATAAATGTAGCTTTCAGAAAATTGCTTTTTGATGTTTAACATTAGGTTGAATAAACAACATTAATTCAAGATGTTTTTCACTTTACTGCCAAGATGTGATGAGAGCTTTGGATTTTAAAAATAAATTACTAATCACTTTCTAAATGATAGATGTACCATTTTAAATCTTAATCAGTAGTTAGTAATGTATTAACACTTATTTTTACTGCTTATATTTATCTTACTTAGAATTAAAAGAATACACTTTATGTGAATAATATAGTTTTTTTTTGCCATGTTGCTATAATAATGCATAGTTACCTAAGGATATTACTGAAAATTTTAAATAATTTACTTCTTATTTATATTTTTATATGATTTTGACAAAATTCTAAGACAACTCAAATATACCATGTCTAAAGCTAAATGAATAAGGAAGACCAAAGAGGAATTGATGCCTTTGAATTGTGGTGTTGGTGAAGAATACTGAATATACCACGGACGGCCAAAAGAACTAACAAATCTGTCTTGGAAGAAGTACAACTAGAATGCTCCTTAGAAGCAAGGATGGCAAGACTGCATCTTACATACTTTGGACATGTTGTCAGGAGGGATGAGTCCCTGGAGACGGACATCATGCTTGGCAAAGTACAGGGTCAGTGGAAAAGAGGAAGACCCTCAACGAGGTCGATTGACACAGTGGCTGCAACAATGGGCTCAAGCATAACAACAATTGTAAGGATGGTGCAGGATTGGGCATTGTTTCAGTGCCCCTAGGGTCAGTATGAGTTGGAACCGACTTGATGGCACCTAACAACAACAACAAAGCTGAATGCATATTTCCTTTGAACTGCTCCTTTTCATGTATTCCTTATTTCAGTTTAGAGCCTCCTCAAAGAACTGTTGTTGGAGTGATCACTTGAGGTGGTCTTGAACTTCTTCCTCTCTCACCAACCTAAGGATTCCTGATCTAGAAGAACTATAGATGTTCACCATCCAAATGTCTCTTAAATCCATTCCCATGACTTTACCCTTAACTCAAATCATTATTTTCCTTGAGAACTTGTTTAAAGACAAACTTTTCATTAAGGTTCTAGCTTTGACTCTTTCCAATCTTTGCTTCATCTAGCTTCCAGAACGATATGTCTATTTAAGACAAATCAGATTCTTGGTTGCTTGTGTGATCCAGCCCCAACTCCTAAGCATAGCTTCTACCTTTTGATGTCCAATCCACCTGGGGCTGGAGTTCTATTAAGTGTAGGATCTTGGCCCCTGCAAATAGAACTGTCCCTGCCCCTCGCCCCCTGCCACCCCAGTGTACCATATAACCAGTATGAAAGCCATCCTCCACAAGGTGTGAGTTACATTGGAAGTCCTGAGTCAGGTAGAAGTGGGGACACACAGGTAAACTGAGACACCAAAGCCAGAAGAGGATGAAAGAAAAATAAAATACAGCAGTATGAAGCAGGGGGCTAAAAGAAGAGACTCTTGACCACTCTGAATTTCCTTCAAATATTCATTTTTGAAGGGGATTTGTCGGTTTATGATGAGAGAAAGTGTTGGACAGGGGTCATATTTCCTCTCGCCCTAGAGAGGTGGGTTCACTGCACCCTGCAGCAGGATGCCAGCCCTTCAGCTCTACCTACAAACTCCACATTCAGCATGCTCAGACCTTTCTGTGAGCTCTTCCTAGTTTGGAGACTTTGTCTGCTGGTAGAGTGACTCCCTACTGACCTAGGTACAGGGGTAACAGCCTTCTGTGAAGCTCCCCCGTACCTTCCCTAGTCCTTTTACTTTCAAGTAGAATGAAACACCATCCTTCTGCCTACTCCATCCAACTTTGTTGTATGTCTGTTACTTAATCCACCAAGCTGCCTTGTGGCTTCCTATTTACTGACAGTCTGACTCCATTACTTTGAGATTTTGGAGGGCATTTCCTTTGATTTTCTTGCACAGTGCCTGCTTACAATAGTCACTCTAAGATGTTTCCAGTGCACTAAAAGTCAAATAGTAGCCCTGATGGTGTAACGGTTAGGCACTCAGCTGCTAACTGAAAGGCTGGTCATTCAAACCCATCTAGTGGCTCCGTGGTAGAAAGACCTGGCAATCTGCCTCTGTGAAGATTACAGCCAAGAAAACCATATCTGTCACACGGGGATGCTATGAGTCAAAATTGACTGAAAGGTACTTAACAACAGCAAAAGTCAAATGTAGTCTTGATTCTTTTGATAGGCAGACATAGTAGGAAAGAGAAGGAAGCCATCTCCTATAAAGAATTCTGCTAAAAACATGTAGATTGATTATATATGCTAAAAGGTTTTATTTTAAATGGTTCACATTCTTTTCCTTATTTTTAGTGTTTTGTTTGTTTTATGATTTAGCAATCAGCATAAAGAAATCAAGATTTTATGTTAGCAACAATGGCATATGTATTAAGATTCAGTTTAACAAATATGTCACATCTACTGGGTCCAGGCTATGTATCTGTTAAGCTGAATCTTAATACATATGCCACATCTACTGAGTCCAGGAAGTCTCTGGGTGGTGCAAGTGCTAACACTGTCAGCTGCTAACTGAAATAGGTGCCCAGAAGAAAGATCTGGTGATCTGCCTCGGAAAAATCAGCCACTGAGAACCCTGTGGAGCACAGTTCTACACTGACAGGTCAGAATCAACTCAACAGCAACTGGTTTTGGTTTTTACTGGACTCAAGACTCTAACCACAGGGACAGGGCAGAACGGTGTGGGGGTGGCAACAAACATAAGGTGGTCCTCTGGTTGAAATGTAACCCCAAGTTATTTTGAAACTTTGATGGGTAGAAATTTTATGCTTTTAGCTAACAATTTAAAGTTTCCAGTTGTTTTGGAAGTGGCATCTTGCTCACCATTTGGTCCCTTTTCCTGAATTAGTCATCTAACCAAGCTTGTGGACCCACTATCTAGTCAAGATAACCCTGATCGGACCTAAGCAGTTGGGTGTGACTGAGCAAGGAGAAGTTTGCTGTGGCCTCTGCTGCCCTTGGGTGGGTAGAAATGTTTCTGTTCTAGTGTGCATTTAGATAGCAGTGTTCCCTCTGTGCTCACAGAAGATGAGGTGACAAACAAGCCTGCGGGGGTCAGGCAGCTGGGAACATCACCTGCCGAAAGAAACCAGCCTAAGCTGAGGATTCCATGTATGGTTGTCTTGGGTTCTGTAGAGAAGCAAAACCAGAGAGAGGAAGAAGTTTAAGACCACCTCAAGAGAGAGAGATGTATTTCAAGGAAACGAGTCACACGGTTGTAGAGGCTACAAGTCCCAAGTCTGTGGGTCAGGCATCAAGCTGAAGGCTTCTGACTCATTTAGCTGCAGAGGCTGAAAAATCCAAGATCAGCAGGTCAGACAGCAGGTTGCTGGCTCAAGTCCCAAGAATCAGAGGCCATATTATGACAAGCTGGATGCCAGATCCAGAGCAAGAGCTTTGCTGGAACATCCATTTATATGCTGGAGGCAGGCCACACCTCCAAGGAAACTTCCTTTCAGCAGATTGGCTGCTCATAGCAGATCTCGTCATGTAGCTGATCACATCATTACACAACTGCCATACTACATGTAACTGCCAAACCCCTGAGAATCATGGCCCAGCCAAGTTGACACACAACCTTAATGATCACAGTGGTGTTTCTTTAATTCCAAATAACTTTGCAAAATGTGGTGCTGTTGGCTTATCATTAACAGTGGAAAAGGAGAAAAGGAACCTGACGCAATAATCTTCTAGTAAGCTCCTCCGAATTAAAATTTGTTTTCTTAGTGAGGGAGAGTTATTTATTTATTTTTTCAGGAATGTACCTTCTGAAAATAGAAGTGATATTTTAAATCTTTTCAAAATGGTGTACCCTATATATAAACTCTATGATATTTTTGTAAACAAAACTCAAAACATGCTAAAAGTTTAAAAATATTCTGTTTGAAAAGTTGTGTTATAGGCAGTATTGCTTATGTATTGTCTACAAATGATCCCATTACTTAACTGAGTGGTATACCTTCTTTTCTTTTTATATTAAGAAATAAGTGTCTACTCTAAAATTTCTAACAATATAAAATCATATAGAATAAAACTTATTTTTTGATCTATTTCCTCACTCTCTTCTTACTCCAGCACACTAGAGGCAACTTCTGTTTTCATTGGATGTGTATCTTCCTAAAATCCTTACTACGTATACCTGTAATATCTTTTTCCAACATAAGAAGGAATATATTATGCATATTTTTCTGTGATTTATTTTTCACTTAGGAACAAAACCTTTTCAGTATTGATAGTTATTCTTCTCAAGGATTGCAATGTTCTCTAAAACATAAGTATACCATAATTTATTAAAAAAAAAAAATTTATTTAGCTACAACATTATTGATGAACATTTTCGTTGTTCCCTGTTACTGGCATGCAATGCTGCATTGAAAATCTTTATAAACATATCTGTTTTCACACACGTGATTATTTCTTCAGTGACATATTGATAGAGATAGAATTGCTGGGTCAAAGAGTAGGCTATTCATGTTTTGACTGATATTGCAAAATAGTGTTCCCAACAGACTGAATTAATTTATACTGCCACGAAGAGTACTTGAGAGTGACTGTTAGCCCCAACTTGTACCAACTTTGACTATTAACAGTGTTTTAAAAAATTTTGTGCATCTGATTGCAAAACTGTCTTAATATGCATTTCTTTTACAGCTAGAGAAGTTTAACATCTTTTTATATACTCCCACATGTAATTTTGTGTAGATGGGAATTGTCTGTTTATATCACATGTCCATTTTTCTATTGAGTTGTTGGTCTTTTTCTAATTCATCAATAATTCTTCATATGACTAGTTATATTTTATCCATTTAAAAATATTCTTTTCTCAATCTTACTTGTATTTTAACTTCACTTATGCATTCTTTTGACTTAGAGAGGCTTTATGTTTCTATGTGGTCAAATCTGGTAGTGTTTTCCTTTTAAAATTTTGCGTCTTGTTTAAGAACACCTTCTCTACCAAGAGAAAATAATATTTTCCTGTATATTCTTCTGTATTGTTATGAATTAATTAAATGTATGTCTCTTTTTTATTACACAAGTCATAGATGAATGTATTTATTTAAACTATACAGAGAGAGCACTATTTTTTTTTTTTTTTATACAGAGAGACATGGAGCAAAACATGAAAGTGTAATTTCTTCTTTTCATCCCCTGGCTTCACACTCACTTCTGCCTCCCCCACCAGAGGCAGCTGACTGCTCTATACCGCATGTTCTCTATGTATTTACATACATCCATATGTTACATTTTAAAAACATAAAGGGCATCGTGATATATGTCTGGTTATCTTACTTGCTTTTTTTCATGAAACAGTATGTCTTAGAAAATTTAAATGTCAGTATGAATAAGTCAATCTTATTCATTTTTGTTTCTTGGAAGCTTTAAATGTCAGTACAAATAGTCTACCTTCTTTCTTTTCAGTAGCTGAATGGTGTGTCACAGTGTGCTTACCGTAATTTATTTATTACTTACACCTTGATACACAGTTTTTTTTCCAGTTGTCTTGCCATTACCACAATTTCAGAAAGTAGCATTATTAGTTCTGTTTTCAATATTTAGATTTTAATGCATCAAATATTTATTTTGGCATTCAGTATGAGATAGGGCTCTTAGTCATACATTAAACAGCCCATTTTTTATCAATTTGAAATGCTACGTTATTATATTTTAAAATATTATGCCTAATACTGCTTTTTGACTCACCATTATTTTTTTCCTATTTTTATTACAAACCACACTGTTTTACAGTAAGTTAATTTGTATTAAATTTTTTTTTTTTCTGAAAGATTCAGTGCATTCTTAACATTTATTTTCCTACATGAGCCAGAAACTACGGACTCTTTCTGGGCTTGTTTTAGACTGGAAGATTAATCACAGGAGCGTTGACTTTTTAGAACACTGAGTCTCCTATAACCACACGGGGTGTTTCTCCATTCTCCCTTCTTTTCTTTAATAAAATCAATAAATTTTCTTTAATAAAATTTCTGTTTTTCAATAAAATTTTCTTCATAATGGCCTTGCATGCTTCTTTTTATTTTCCTAAAGAGATCATTGCTTTGCTATTGTAAATGAGGTTTTTTTCTGTTTTACAAGCACTGTTATATAAGAAAGTTATTGCTTTCTTTGCATGTTTATCTAGTGTCTCATATTATTAAGTGCTTACAAATTTAATGCAATAAAAAGCCAATATCAAAATTAGAATATAAGAATAAGTAAAGACAAAACTGTGTGATCTATAAATTGCTTTCAGAGCTCTAAAATGTTCAAGTAAGTTTAAAATAGACATAAAAAGCTTAATGGAGGAGAAACTCAACCTGGTCTTTTAAGAAGCGGCTGCACAGCCATCAAGAGATGGAAATCAAATTACAACAAGATACTACTTCACTCCTGCTAGGATGGCTAGTTAAAAAATAACAAAAAATAAATAAAAAGAAAATAACAAATGTTGGTGAGGATGTGGGGAAATTGGAACCCTTATCCACTGCTGGTGGGATTGCAGAATGGTACAGTCGTTGTGGAAGTTCCTCAAAAACTGAAAAAAGGACTACCGTATGACCAAGAAATGTCTCTGCAAGGAGTATACCCAAGGAACTTGAAAGAAGTGTTGCAAACAGGTATATGTACACTGATGTGCATTGCAGCAGTGTTCACCATAGCCAAAAGGTGGAAACAACCTAAATGCCCGTCAGTGGATGAATGGATAAACAAAATGTGGTACACACATACAGTAGAATACTACTCAGCCAGAAAAAGAAATGTAGCCCTGATACATGCTACAACATGAATGAAATTTGAAGACACCTTGCTGAGTGAAATAAGTCAACCACAAAAAGACAAATACTGTATGATCTCACTTATATAAAATGGCAAGAATAGGCAAATATATGGAGACAGAAGTTTATTGGTGGTTGCCAGGGGCAGGACACAGGGAAAGAAGGGGAACCATTATTTGGGAAGCAGTGATTTTCTGTTTGTGGTGATAGGAAACTTGGTACGGATTAAGGGTAAACATTGCACAACCTACAAATGCAACTGATATAACTAAGATGTACATCTGAAAAATGTTGAAATGACAAATGTTGTGTAACACATATATATAAAAAAAAGAGAAACCTCTGATTCTGTTCATGTATAGCCAAACACCTCAAGGGACTAGTTTTTTTGGTTTGGAGGTTTAGGGTCCTGATCTCATGGAACAACCCAGTCATTTGGCCTAAAACTCTTTTTCTGTGTTTCTGTTCTACCTCCTAGTTCATTGCATAGTGCCTAGGGTCTTAAAAGCTTGCAAGCGGCCATTTAAGCTGCAACAATAGGTCTCCATTCACTTAGAGTAGCAGAGGAAGGAAAGTTAAGAATTGGAGGAAAAAATGCTGCCATTACGAATATGTGCCTTCTGTGCCATGAGACCAGAAGAGCTGGATAGTACCCTGCTACAATTACTGAATTTTTTTTCCTTTTTTCTTTAATAATTTTTATTGTGCTTTAAGTGCAAGTTTACAACTCAAGTCAGTCTCTCACACAAAAACCCATATGCACCTTGCTACACACTCCCGATTACTCTCCCCCTAATGAGACAGCCCGCTCTCTCCCTCCACTCTCTCTTTTTGTGTCCTTCTCACCAGCTTCTAACCCCCTCCACCCTCTCATCTCCCCTCCAGGCAGGAGATGCCAACCTAGTCCCAAGTGTCCACCTGATTCAAGAAGCTCACTCCTCACCATCATCCCTCTCCAACCCATTGTCCAGCCCAATCCATGTCTGAAGAGTTGGCTTTGGGAATGGTTCCTGTCCTGGGCCAACAGAAGGTCTGGGGGCCATGACCACCAGGGTTCTTCCACTCTCCATCAGACCATTAGTCTGGTCTTATGAGAATTTGGGGTCTGCATCTCACTGCTCTCCTGCTCCCTCAGGGGTTCTCTGTTGTGTTCCCTTTCAGGGCAGTCATCGGTTGGAGCTGGGCACCATCTAGTTCTTCTGGTCTCAGGATGATATAGTTGCTGGTTCATGTGGCCCTTTCTGTCTCTTGGGCTCGTAATCACCTGGTGTCCTTGGTGATCTTCATTCTCCTTTGATCCAGGTAGGTTGAGACCAATTGATGCATCTTAGATGGCTGCTTGCTAGCGTTTGAGATCCCAGACGCCACTCTTTAAAGTGGGATGCAGAATGTTTTCTTACTAGATTTTAATATGCCAATTGACTTAGATGTCCCCTGAAACCATGGTCCCCAGATCCCTGCCCCTGCTACACTGGCCTTCGAATCATTCAGTTTATTCAGGAAACTTCTTTGCTTTTGGTTTAGTCCAGTTATGCTGACCTCCCCCGTATTGTGTGCTGTCTTTCCCTTCACCTAAAGTAGTTCTTATCTACTAATTAGTGAATAGCCTTCTCCCACCCTCCCTCCCTCCTCCCTCTCCTAACAACAAAAGAATGTTTTCTTCTCAGTTTAAACTATTTCTCAAGTTCTTATAATAGTGGTGTTATACAATATTTGTCCTTTTGCAACTGACTAATTTCACTCAGCATAATGCCTTCCAGGTTCCTCCATGTTATGAAATGTTTCACAGATTCCTCACTGTTCTTTATCAATGCGTAGTATTCCATTGTGTGAATATACCATAATTTATTTATCCATTCATCCATTGATAGGCACCTTGGCTGCTTCCATCTTTTTGCTATTGCAAACAGTGCTGCAATAAACATAGGTGTGCATATATCTGTTTGTGTAAAGGCTCTTATTTCTCTAGGATATATTCCGAGGAGTGGGATTGCTGGATCCTATGGAAGTTATATTTCTAGCTTTTTAAGGAAGTGCCAAATTGATTTCCAAAGTGGTTGTATCATTTGACATTCCCACCAGCAGTATAGAAGTGTTCCAAACTCTCTGCAGCCTCTCCAACATTTATTATTTTGTGTTTTTTTGGATTAATGCCAACCTTGTTGGCCTGAGATGTAATCTCATTGTAGTTTTGATCTGCATTTCTCTAATGGCTAATGATGGTGAACATTTCCTCATATATCTGTTAGCTACCTGAATGTCTTCTTTAGTGAAGTGTCTATTCATATCTTTTGTCCATTTTTTATCTGGGTTATTTGTCTTTTTGCAGTTGAGTTTCTGCAGCATCATGTAGATTTTAGAGATAAGGCGCTGATCAGAAATGTCATCGCCAAAAACTTTTTCCCAGCCTGTAGGTCGTCTTTTTACTCTTTTGGTGAAGTCTTTTCATGAGCATAAGTGTTTGATGTTTAGGAGCTCCCAGTTATCTAGTTTTTCTTGCACATTCTTTATGATGTTTTGTATATACTGTTTCTGCCATGTATTAGGGCTCCTAACGTTGTCCCTATTTTTTCTTCCATGATCTTTATCGTTTTAGGTTTTATATTTAGGTCTTTGATCCATTTTGAGTTAGTTTTTGTGCATGGAGTGAGGTATGGGTCTTTTTTCATTTTTTTGCAGATGGATGTCCAGTTATTGCAGCACCATTTGTTAAAAAGACTGTCTTTTCCCCATTTAACACTTTTGGGGCCTTTGTCAAATATCAGCTGCTCATATGTAGGTGGATTTATGTCTGGATTCTCAATTCTATTCCATTGGTCCATGTATCTATTGTTGTACCAGTGCCAGGCTGTTTTGACTACTATGGCGGTATAGTAGGTTCTAAAATCAGGTAAAGTAAGGCCTCCCACTTTGTTCTTCTTTTTCAGTAGTGCATTATTTATCTGGGGCCTCATTACCTTCCGTATGAAATTGGTGATTTGTTTCTCCATCTCATTAAAGAATGTCCTTGGGATTTGGATGGGAATTGCATTAAATGTATAGATCGCTTTTGGTAGAGTGGACATTTTTATAATGTTAAGTCTTCCTATCCATGAGCAAGGTATGTTCTTCCACTTATCTAAGTCTCTTTTGGTTTCTTGCAGAAGTGTACTGTAGTTTTCTTTGTATAAGTCTTTTACATCTCTGGTAAGATTTATTCCTAAGTATTTTATCTTCTTGGGGGCTACTCTAAATGGCATTGATTTGGTGATTTCCTCTTTGATGTTCTTTTGGTTGGTGGAGAAGAATCCAACTGATTTTTATATGTTTACCTTGTATCCTGGTATTCTGCTGAACTCTTCTATTAGTTTCAGTAGTTTTCTCGAGGATTCCTTAGTGTTTTCTGTGTATAAGATCATGTCATCTGCAAATAGAGATACTTTGACTTCTTCCTTTCCAATCTAGATGCCCTTTATTTCTTTATCTAGCCTAATTGCTCTGGCTAGGACTTTGAGCACAATGTTGAATAAGAGTGGTGATAAAGGGCATCCTTGTCTGGTTCCCGATCTCAATGGGAATGTTTTCAGGCTCTCTCCATTTAGGGTGATATTGGCTGTTGGCATTTGTATAAATGCCCTTTATTATGTTGAGGAATTTTCCTTCTATTCCTATTTTGCTGAGAGTTTTTTTTATCATGAATGAGTGTTGAACTTTGTCAAATGCCTTTTCTGCATCAACTGATAAATAAAATCATGTGATTCTTGTCTTTTGTTTTATTTATGTGGTGGATTCCATTAATTGTTTCTCTAATGTTGAACCATCCCTGCATACCTGGTATGAATCCCACTTGGTCATGGTGAATTATTTTTTTGATATGTTCTTGACTTCTATTGGCTAGAATTTTGTTGAGGATTTTTACATCTACATTCAGGAGGGATATAGGTCTACAATTTTCTTTTCTTGTGGTGTCTTTACCTGGTTTTGGTATCAGGGATATGGTGGCTTCATAGAATGAGTTTTGTAGTATTCCATCCTTTTCTATGCTCTGAAATACCTTTAGTACTAGTGGTGTTAGCTCTTCTCTGAAAGTTTGGTAGAACTCTGCAGTGAAGCCGTCTGGACCAGGGCTTTTTTTTGTTGGGAGTTTTTTGATTACCTTTTCAATTTCTTCTTTTGTTATGGGTCTATTTAGTTGTTCTTTTACCTCTATTTGTGTTAGTTTAGGCAGGTAGTGTGTTTCTAGGAATTCATCCATTTCTTCTAGGTTTACAAATTTGTTTGAGTTTAGTTTTTTGTAGTAATCTGATATGATTCTTTTAATTTCACTTGGGTCTGTTGTAATATCGTCCCTCTCATTTCTTATTCTGGTTATTTGCTTCCTCTCCTGTTTTTCTTTTGTCAGTTTGGCCAGTGGTTTATCAATTTTGTTGATGGTTTTTCAATTGTTTTTCTTTTTTCTATTTCATGTAGTTCAGCTCCAATTTTTATTATTTGTTTTCTTCCAGTGCCTGTGGGTTTCTTTTGTTGCTCTCTTTCTCTTTGTTCAAGTTGTAGCAATAGTTCTTTGATTTTGGCCCTTTCTTCTTTTTGGATGTGTGCATTTATTGATATAAATTGGCCTCTGAGCACCGCTTTTGCTGTATCCCAAAGGTTCTGATAGGAAGTGTTTTCATTCTCATTGGATTGTCTGGATTTCTTTATTCCATCCTTAATGTCTTTTATAACCCAGTGTTTTTTGAGCAGGGTATTGTTCAGTTTCCAAGTGTTTGATTTCTTTTGCCGTTACTGATTTCCACTTTTATGGCCTTATGGTCAGAGAAGATGCTTTGTAATATTTCAATGTTTTGGATTCTGCTAAGGCTTGCTTTATGACCTAATATGTGGTCTATTCTAGAGAATGTTCCATGTGCACTAGAAAAGAAAGTATAGTTGGTTGCTGTTCAGTGGAGTATTGTGTATATGTCTATGAGGTCAAGTTGGTTGATTGTGGCATTTAGATCTTCCGTGTCTTTATTGAACTTCTTTCTGAATGTCCTGTCCTTCACCGAAAGTGGTGTGTTGAAGTCTCCTACTATTATTGTGGAGCTGTGTATCTCACTTTTCAATGCTGATAGAGTTTGTTTTATGTATCTTGCAGCCCTGTCATTGCATGCATAAATATTTAATATGGTTATATCTTCTTGGTGTACTGTCCCTTTAATCATTATATAGTGTCCTTCCTTATCCTTTCTGATGCATTTAACTTTAAAGTCTATTTTGTCAGAAATTTATATTGCCACTCCTGCTCTTTTTTGATTGTTTGCTTGATATATTTTTTCCATCCTTTGAGTTTTAGTTTGTGTCTCTGAGTCTAAGGTGTGTCTCTTGTAGGCAGAATATAGAGAGATCTTGTTTTTTAATCCACTCTGCCACTCTCTGTCTCTTTATTGGTGCATTTAGTCCCTTTACATTCAGGGTAATTATGGATAGGTATGAATTTAGTGCTATCATTTTGATGTCTTTTTGTGTGTGTTGACAGCTTCTTTTTCCCACTTGATTTTATGTGCTGAGTAGATTTTCTTTATATATTGTCCTTTCCTCATATTTGTTGTTGTTGATTTTGTTTCTGCTGAGTCTGTATTTTTCCCTTGTATTTTATTTTGATGAGTGGGATAGTTTGTCTCCTTTGTGGTTATGTTATTATTTACCCTTATTTTTCTAAATTTATAACTAACTTTTATTTCTTTGTATCACCATATCTTCCTCTCCATACAGAAGGTATATGATTACATTTCTTAGTCCCTCTTTATTATTTTAATGTTGTCTTCTTTTATATAATAACATTGCTGTTACCCTGTTTTGGGCTTTTTTTTTAAATCTTGCTTTTTTTTTTTTTGGATTCCCCTGTCTGGTTGACTTCTGGTTGCTCTGCCCAGGGTTGTAGCCTTGGGTTGATACCTAATGTTATTGATTTTCTATCCAAAGAACTCCCTTTAGTATTTCTTGTAGTTTTCGTTTGGTTTTTACGAATTCCCTCAACTTGTGTTTATCTGGAAATGTCTTAATTTCACCTTCATATTTAAGAGACAGTTTTGATGGATATACGATTCCTGGCAGGCAATTTTTTTCCTTCAATTTTTTAAATATGTCATCCCATTGCCTTCTTGCCTGCATGGTTTCTGCTGAGTAATCTGAGCTTATTCTCACTGGCTCTCCTTTGTAGGTGACTTTTATCCCTCGCTGCTCTTATAATTGTCTCCTTATCTTTGGTTTTGGCAAGTTTGATTATAATATGTCTTGGTGACTTTCTTTTAAGATCTACCTTATGTGACTTTCTTTTAAGATCTACCTTATGTGAAGTTTGCATGAGCATCTTGAATAGATATCTTCTCATCTTTCACTATATCAGGGAAGTTTTCTGCCAATAAATCCTTGACAATTTTCTCTGTGTTTTCTGTTATCCCTCCCTATTCTGGTACTCCAATTACTAATAGGTTTTTTCTCTTGACAGGGTCCCACATGATTCTTAAGGTTTCTTCATTTTAAAAAATTCTTTTATCTGATTTTTCTTCAAATATGTTAGTGCCAAGTGATTTACCTTTGAGTTCAGAAATTCTAGCTTCTACTTGCTCAATTCTGCTCCTCTGACTTTCTGTCGAGTTATCTAATTCTGTAATTTTATTGTGAATCTTCTAAATTTCTGATTGCTGTCTGTCTATGGATTTTTCCAGCTTATTAAACTTTTCATTATGTTCCTGAATAATCTTTCTAATTTCTTCAGTTGCTTTATCTGTGTGTTCCTTGGCTTGTTCTGCATATTGCCTCATTTCCTTCCTGATGTCTTAAAGGGTTCTGTATATTAAACTTTTGTATTCTTCATCTGGTAATTCGAGGAATGTACTTTTATGTAGAAGACCCCTGGCTTCTTTGTTTTGAGAGTCTGTTGAGGTGATTGTGGTCTGTTTCTTTATGTGACTCGGTATTGACTGTTGTCTCCGAGCCATCTATAAGTTATTGTATGAGTTTATGCTTGCTTACTGTGTCGTAGCTGCTTGCTTTGTTTTGTTTTGGTATACCCCTATGGGTTGCTTGAGTGAGCTAGCTTGGTTATTTTCACCTTTGGAGCTCTGGTGTTCTGTCCCCAGCTGACTAGAGCTGTTATCAGGTATATCAGTCCAGGAGTCCAGTCAGATTTCTTGTATGAATTCAGCTCAGCTTTCCAGGTAGCTGATCATCAAGTGAATGGTACAGGCTCTGTCCTACAGTCTTAGAGGGGCAGGGGTGATTGGTGTATATACCGGTATCTGATTGCAGCAGGGGGTCACGCTCTGAACAAGGAAGGGGGCTGAGAACTGACCCCCAAGTGTCTCTGAGGAACATGTGCCCCTTTTCCCTTGAGCGTGGTGGTGGGTGGGCTCTGCAGAGAGACCATGGGCACCCAAAGATTTTGTTGTAAGGACTGGGAGGTACCAGTTATCTTTGGGCCCCTGTCGCGGGTTGCTTGGTGACCTGAATGGAGCTGCCAATCCTTAGGTCCCTGTTGTGGGTAGGTGAGGACCTTGTTTAATAGGCAAAGCAATGTCAAACATCAAACACCCACCTCTCCACTGCAGAGCTGAAATGGTTGGAGTTTCCCAACAAGGGCCTATTCTCTGGAAATAGGCCCAAGCAGGTCCATGCAGAAGGGAAAGTTGCTCAAGATCCATGGACGGTTTATTCCTGGACAGGATCCGCTTCTGTCCTGAGCTCCCCTGGTTAATGGAGCTAGCAAATTATCTTTTCTCCCCAGTTGCAAATTTTTTCCTTCCCCAAGGCCAGGAGGACAACTCTGGGTGATCACCAGGGTCTATCTCAGGCTCAGGGATTCAGCTGCTGAAGATGCTTGGGGGTGGGGGGTACGGTAAAATATATGCAAGTACTTAGCTTTTGCTGACAGCTCCGTTCTCCTCAGGTTCCGGAGGTGTGAGTGTGCTGTGTGGCTGGCTGCTCCTCCCTGAGGAAACTGCGGCAGAAGACTAGTACCAGCCCGCCACCAATGCTGCAGCCGCCACCGCCGCTACTCCGGGAATGGTCCTTGAGGGCTCCCCTTGATTTAGGTCCGGCAACTCCTCTCCACTTCTGAATGGTCTCTTACTTCTCCTGCCCCTCAGTTGGTTGTCTAAGCTTGCCTTTGATGCTCAGGGCTCCCAGCTTGTCACAAATATACTCGTTTCACCTGTTTTTTTGGGTCTTTGAAAGAGGGCTCTAGGGAAGCGTCTGTCTATTCCGGCATCTTGGTTCCACCTTCTGAATTTTTTTTTTAAATTACTGAATGTTTTGATCTAGATTCTATAGAAGAGTCCTGATCAAAAAAGGAGGCGGGGGACCTAAACAGAATTTCAAATTCTTAGTGGAATCCAGACTTTCTGGAGCCATTGATACTGGATGAACATCAGAAACTATTGCCCTTACAAAAAAAAAAAAAATCTTTAAACCTTAAACCTCATACCAAAACTTTTCCCAGAAGTCTGCTTTGAACCAATCAATGGTTTATCTTTAGTTAGTAAGCTATGTCTGTGTCTTAATTATCTAGTGCTGCTATAACAGAAATACCACAATTGGATGGCTTTAACAAACAGAAGTTTATTATCTCATAGTTCAGGATGCTAGAAGTCTAAATTCAGGGCGCTAGCTCCAGAGGAAGGCTTTATCTCTCTGTTGGCTCTTGGAGAAGGCTTTTGTCATCAATCTTCCTCTGGGTCTAGGAGCTTCTCAGTGCAGGAACTCTTGGTCCAAAGGACATGCTCCGCTCCCAGCTCTTCTTGCTTGGTAGTAATGAGGTCACCTTTCCCTGCTCACTTCTCTCTTTTATATCTCAAAGGAGATTGACTGAAGATTCAACCTAATCCTGTAGATTGTGTCCTGCCTCATTAACATAACTGCTTCTAATCCTGCTTCTTTAATATCATAGAGTATAGGATTTACAACACCTGGGAAAATTACATTGGATCACAAATGGAGGACAACCACACAGTACCGGGAATCATGGTCTAGCCAAGTTGACACACATTTTTGAGGGACACAATTCTATCCACAACTATCTGTATTGAACATTGTGCTCTTTCAAAAGATTTATCTATGTGGGATCAATTGGCAACAGTATCTTGAAAGGTTAGATGAGAACCTTAGGTGGCAGTGTCTTTACATTGATGGTGGTGGAATAATTTGGAGAGGGGTGTGAGAATGGTTACACAACTGAAGAATGTAAACAATGTCACCAAATTGGACAGGTAGAATTTTGAAATGGTCTATCCTTTGCTGTGTATATTTTCACACACACACACACAAAATAAAACGCACTTTTTTAAAAGAAGAAGCTGCTCTCTAAGCAATGAGTTATAGGGAATAATGGTATTATGACACATGCTTAAAAGAACGATTAGCATTTCTTGACAGATCAGACGATGACACCTAGAAACCAGTGAAAGCAATGGACAGAAACAAAAGGCAGTGGTAGATTACAGAGGCTCTTCAAAAGTTAAGCTGGGTGGTTTGGGTTTATTCAGTATGTAATGGGATCATTTTGGGGACAGAGAAATGACATTGAGAAAGTAAAGTTATAGAATTATTTTTTGGCATGCTAGATGAAATCTGAAATCAAGGTGACCCACTAGAAAGCTGTTTCAATAATATAATCTTACAGAGAAAAAGGCCTGAAATAGAGTACCACTGCCAGTTGCCACTGAGCTGATTCCAACTCATCACGACCTCATATGCATCAGAGTAGAACTGAGCACCATAGGTTTTCAACAGCTGTGATCTTTCAGAAGTAGATTGGCAAGCCTTTTTTTTTTTTTTTTTTTTTGAGGTATCCATGGAAGACTTGAGCCTCCAATCTTTTTAGTTAGCAGCTAAGCATTTAACCATTTGCGCCACCCAGAGACTCCTTAAAACAAAGAGTACCAAAACCAAACCTCTTGCCATTGAGTCGATTCCGACTCATAGTGACCCTACAGGACAGAGTAGAACTGCCCCATAGAGTTTCCAAGGGACACCTGGTGGATTCAAATTGCCAACTTTTTGGTTAGCAGCCGTAGAACCTAATCACTATGCCACCAGTCTCCAAAGGGTAGTGGTAAATAAATGAGTTATTTCCAAAGAAAAAAATAAGACAAAAAATATTGACTACAAAGAAAGAGTGAAATATTTATCTTATTTTAGTAGAATAGAGTAACAGCAGTATAAAATGGCTTGTAGGCAGTGCCTGACCTACTCCAACCCCACTAGAGGGAAGGAGAACCAAGATCAACAGGGCTAGGCTGACTACCGTGAGGTGGAGGCCAGGCAAGCCTCTTCTCTCATCTTTACTAATTCTGACTTCAACCATCCCTTGCAGAGCACTCTTTACTTTTCTGCTGGGTTCAATAATTTCCTGAAATGACCACACAGAACTCACAAACCCTACTCACAATTATGGGGCTTATTATAAGGGAAGTGACAGTTACAATGCAGGCTCAGAAACATTCAGGATACAGTTCTTTCATTAGGACAGCCTCTTCCCAGCTGTATTCACAGGCACATCTCTCCTTGGCTCTCCGTCTCTGCCCAAAGGCACTCAGCTTTCTCTGTGGGTCAGGAATCCCACAGTGCCATGTCCTGCTGCTGGTCTATCCTCCCTTGGTGGTGGTGGGCTTCTCCTCCCTGCTCTGGAATTAGCTCTCTTTTAAGGCAAAACTGACCAGTTCCCTTTGTAGGCCACAATTACCCTATTACACAATCCCCCCGGTGGGAGTTACAAACCCTTGGCTAGAAAGGCCACACACAAAAGTAATTAATCGCACCGCAAGTGGTATGATTACAAGAAATGGTTGGGAAGCTGTTTTAATGAAAGCCAAGAAAAGTTTGGGTTAGAGAATGTTCAGCTAAATATTGAAATAGAAAATATATTTGATACATGACTTAATCTGGATTATCGGTACCGTGAAATAATTCAACAGCATGCAATGCTTTTAGTCTTGGAGCAAGTCATCAGTTATCTATTGGCTTTTGATCTGTGATGTAGTAAGGTTTAATCCTTATTTAGTTTCCACTTACGTACTTAAAGACGCTTTATTGTTGCTTATATTTTGGTAGAAAGAGTTTAAACCTATGAAAAATGATTAATTGGAATGTCTTTATACAGAATATGATTTTCTAAAAAGTACAACTATGTTCAAGTTAAGCCCTTTGTAAAGTGTATTCTGGTGTTCTATAAAGGGTAAAGACATTTGCTTTGCTTCATGCTTAAAGGTCACTTTTAGAGAAGGATAAGAAAGAAAGTGAAAAATGCTTTTAAGAACCATAGCAAAGAAGTCAGTTCTGTTGGTAAGCATTATAGGGTTTCAGCCTACAGAAAGTCACAAAATACATGCATTATCTCTACATATCATGTATTTCTTTATTTCAATCAATAAACAATTACTGATTATTAAGTATGAAAAGTACTAGGAGCATTTTAGTTTTGTGCAACTTTTATTTTTTGAAGTTTTATTTGTTTATTTATTGTGATTTAAGTGAAAGTTTACAAATCAAATCAGTCTCTCATGCAAAAACTTATACACACCTTGCTATGTACTCCTAGCTGCTCTCCCCCTAATGAGACAGCACACTCCTCCTCTGCACCCTGTATTCCCCATGTCCATTCAGCCAGCTCTTGTCCCCCTGTTCCTTCTCATCTACCCTCCAGACAGGAGCTGCCCACATAGTCTCATGTGCCTACTTGAGCCAAGAAGCTCGCTTCTCACCAGTATCATTTTCTGCCTTAGAGTGCAGTCCAATCCCTGTCTGAAGAGTTGGCTTTGGGAATGGTTCCAGTCTTGGCTAACAGATCTTCTGGGGGCCATGAACTGTGGGGTCCCTCCAGTCTCAGTTAGACCATTAAGCCTGGTTTTTTTTAACAAGAATTTGAGATCTTCATCCCATTGTCCTCCTGTTGCATCAGGGATGCTCTGTTGTGTTCCCTGTTAGGGCGGTCAACGGTGGTAGTCGGACACCATTTAGTTCTTCTGGTCTCAGGCTGACGTAGTCTCTGGTTTATGTGAAACTTTTTATTTTAATGAACAAGCAATCATTGGTTATTAAGTATGAAAAGCAGTTCAAACATTTCAGTTTTATAAAACTACTACAAAAAATCTCAGAAATGAGGGGATAAATGACCAAAAAAAGTATTTTTGCTAATATTCTGGAATTCCAGAGTGTATCTCTTTCACATGAGAAGTCTTTTAAAAAATTATTTATTTTTATTGCTATTGAGAATATACACGCCAATAACATACACCGATTCAGGTTTCTACATGTACAGTTCAGTGACATTGATTATGTTGTTTGAGTCGTGCAATCATGCTCACCCTCCCTTTTGGAGTTGTTCTTCCTCTATTAACATTAACTCACTGCTCCCTAAGTTTCCTATCTAATCTTTCCAGTTGCTTTTGTCAATCTGATCCCAAATAGCTAGATCTTAAAGGGGCACAATGCTCAAGGCAGATATTTTTTCTTAGTTAAGCCAAACTATTTTTTTTGGTTTCATGAACGCTTTAGAGGATATTTTTGGTTTAAGGTTTAAAGATTATCTTAGAGCAACAGTTTCAGGGGTTCATCCAGCCTCTGTGGCTCCAGCAAGTCTGGAACTCCTAAGATTTTGAAATTCTGTTCTACATTTCTCCTTTTTTTATTAGGGTTCTTCTATAGAATCTTTCATCAAAATGTTCAGTAATGCTAGCCGGGCACCGTCCAATTATTCTGGTGTCATGGCAAAGGAGGCAGTTGTTGATGGAGACAATTAGCCACACATTTCGTATCTGCCTCCTGTTCCTGATTCTCCTTCCTCTGTGGCTCCGGGAGAATAGAGACTAGTTGTTGTGCTTTGAATGGTTGCTTGCAAGCGTTTAAGACCATAGGCACTGCACAACAAACTAGGAGGTAGAATAGAAGCACTGAACATGTTATTAAGCCAATTAACTGGGGTATTGCATGGAACCATGACCCTAAACCTCCAAAAAAGGAACCAAATCCCATGAAGTGTTTGGTTGTACACAAGCAGCCTCAGCAGCTACTTTTTTTTTCATTGTTGTAAATGTATCTATCACACAACTTTTTCCAGTTCAGCTTTTTACAGGTGTATGACTTATTGACGGCAATTAAATTAATCAGCTATGTGATTTAATCAATGAGATTTTTCCTTCCCTGTAAACTGAAATGGAGTACTCCATAAGGAATAACTCCCCCTTCCCCTTTTTCCTTCCCTCACACCCCTGGAAATCACTAATTAACTTTGGTCTCTATACATTTACATTTCTTATCTTTTTATATGAGTGAGGTCATAGAATATTTGTCCTTTTGTGGTTGACTTATTTCCCTCTACATAATGTCTTCAAGCCCTTCCATAACATAGACTGTACGAAGATTTCATTTCTCTTACTGGCTAAGTAGTATTCCATTGTGTGTATTTGCTACATTTTGTTTATCCATTCATCTGTTGATGGGCATTTGGGTTGTCCCCACCTTTGGCTATTGTGAATAGTGTTGCAGTGAATATTGGTGTACTAGTCTCTGTCTGAGTTTCTGTTTTCAAGTCTTTGAGGTATACACCTAGGAGCGGAATTTCTGGGTCATATGGCAGTCCTATTTTTCATTTTTTGAGGAACTTCCACATTGTTTCCCACAATGGCTGTACCACTTTGCATTTCTACCAGCAAAGGGCAAGAGTTCCAATTTTCCCACATCCTCACCAACATTTGTTATTTTCATTTTGTTTTAATCTTACCCATCCTAAAATTAAAAAAAAAAAAAAAAACCAAGCTAGTTGTTGTTGAGTTGATTCCGACTCATAGCGACCCTATAGGGCAGAGTAGAACTGCCCCATAGAGTTTCCAAGGAGCACCTGGTGGATTCAAATTCCCGAACTTTTAGTTAGCAGACATAGTTCTTAACTACTACACCACCAGGATTTCCTACCCATCCTAGTGGGAGTAAAATGCAAATTAAAACCAGAAGGAGATACCATTTTACTCTCACTGCACGTCCTAGTGGGAGTAAAATGATGTCTCCTTGTCGTTTTGATTTGCATCTCTCCGATGGCTAATCACACTGAGCATCTTTTCATGTGTCTGGTGGCCACTTGAATGTCCCCTTTGGTGAAATGTCTAGTCAAGTCCTTTGCCCATTTTATGATTGGGTTGTTTGTCTTTTTGTTTTTAAGTTATCGAAGTTTTAGGTATATTTTGGTTATTAGATTCTTATCTGACATACAGTATCCAAAGATATTCTCCCAATTGGAAACTTGTTTTTCTACCTCTTTGTTAAGGTCTTTTGATGCCCAAAAGTTTTTAATTTTTATGCTATTTTGTCTTTTACTGTTTGTGCTTTTCTTATTATATTAGATAACTCATTGTTAAAATCTAGGCCCAACAGAGTTTCCCCTTCATTTTCTTCTAGAATTTTATGGTTTTAGTTTTCACATTTAGGTCCTTAATCCATTTTGAATTTGTTTTTGTGTGTGGTGTGAGGCATAGATCCTGTTTTATTTTCTGCGTGTGGAAATCTAATTTTTTCAACACCACTTATTGAAGGGACTCTTCTTTCCTCATTGAATTGTCAGCTCCCTTGTCAAAAATCAGTTGATTATAGATGTGAGGGTTTATTTCTGGACTCTCAATTGTATTCCATTAGTCTATATATCTATTGTTATACTCAGTACCAGGTTGTTTTGATTACTCTAGCTGTATAATATGTTTTAAAATCAGGAAGTGTGAGTCCTCCTACTTTGTTGTTCTCTTTCAACATTTCTTTAGCTATTTGGGGCCTCCTGCCATCCCATATAAAGTTGAGGATAAGTTTTTCCATTTCTTTAAAGTAGGCTGTTTGAATTTTGATCTGGACTACATTGAATTTATAAATCACTTTGGTTAGTATTGACATCTTAATATTAAATCTTCCAATTCACGAATATGGAACATCTTTCCATTTATTTACATCTTCTTTAATTTCCTTTAGTATTGTTTCATAATTTTCATAGTACGAGTCCTTCATATTCCTCATTAGATTTATTCCTAGCCATTTTATCCTCTTGGATGCCATATGATAAATCTTGCAAATATAATTCAAGTAGCAGTGTTAAATATAGTGTGGCAGTATTACATATACGTTTTAGGCATCCTCTTGTTAAGCTTCTGATTCTCCAAAACATATTCCCTTTTTGTATTTCTTAGAACATTATAAGGACCCATCAGAAAACTGACAGCATTTCAAGGATGCTAAAACTTTCAGGAGGAACTCGTGCTGACTGATTCTAATTACTCACTGACAAAAGAAAAAAAAAGTTGAGAAAAACATTAAAAAAAAACTTGATTAAACACCACTATTATTTTTTCAAATTTTATTTCCATCTACAATACTATGAGTTTGAAAACATGTAAACATTTATGTAGTCACCATCATAATCATGCTATATAATAGTTCCATCCCTAAAAATCTCCTTCAAGCTGCACCTTTGTAGTGATACTGTCTGTCCTAGTTTGCTAGAGCTACTGTAACACAAATACCACAAGTGGATGGCTTGAAAGGACTGAAATTTATTTTTCACAGTTCTGGTCTCTGAAAGTCCAAATCAGGGTCTCAGCCATGTCGATTCCTTCGTTGTCAGTAACCGTAGGCATTCCTTGGTTCCTTGACCTGCAACAATCCTGTCACATCTACCGCCTTCTCCCATGTGTATGTTTGTGTCTATTCTGGTATTTTTATAACTCAGAAATTATTAGGTTTAGGATCCCCCCTACTCTGGTATGACCTCAACTGATGGTTTACATTACATTAGAATGTATTATGGAAGGTTATTACATTAGATGTGAGGTTATTTCATTACCTTAAATTACATTATGGGAAGTAATCTGCTCAACCTAAGACCGACTGATTTAATCATATGTAACTACTCCATGACAGCAACTAGTGTACTGTTTGGCCAATTAACTGGGACCCATCACCTAGACAAGTTGACATATAAAATCCCTAACCACTGGCAACTATTGATCTGTTGTTCTCTGTCAGTATAGGTTTTTCTTTCAGAGAATATCATCTAAATAGAATAATTTAGTATGTAATCTTTGAAACTGACTTCTTTCACTCGGCATAATACCTTTTAGATTCATCCAAGTTGTTGGCTATATCAATAGTTCATTCCTTTTTATTGCTGAATAACATTTCATTGTATGAACATACCACTGAAGGACATTTGAATTATTTATAGTTTTTGAGCATAATAGAGCAGCTATAAACATTTGTGTAAAGATATTTGTGTGAACATAATTTTTAATTTCTCTAGGATAAATACCTAGAAATGGAACTGCTGAGTCATATAGTAGTGTATGTTTAATTTATTAAGAAACTGCCACACTATTTCTAGAGTGACAGTGCAATTTTGCCTTAACGCAAATAGTGTATGAGAGTTCTAGTTGCTCCACATTCTCGTCAATACTTGGTATTTTCAGTATATTTTATTTTAGCCATTTTGATAGATGTTATCTCACTGTAACTTTAATTTGCATTTCCCCAAGGGCTAGTAATGCTGAACGTCTTTTTCATGTGCTTATTTGTCATTTTTATGTCCTCTTTTGTGAAATGCCATTGAAGTTTTTTGCTTATTTTTAAATTGGAATTGCTTTGTTTTCTTAATGTAGAGATAGGAGTTTCTAAAATTTACACTGGACACAAGATCTTCTTCTCAGCAAATGTTTTTTTCCCAGTTTGTAGCTTGCTTTTTCATTCTCTTAATAAAGGCTTTGCAGTAAAATGTTTTAAAATTTTAATGAAATCAATTTATTAATATTTTAATTTTCTGGATCATGCTTTTGGTGCCATGTGTAAGAGTGCTTTAGTAACCCTTGGTTACAAGGATTTTCCAATATTTTTCTTTAAAATTTTAGAGTCAGAACAAGGCCGGGGGCCAACTGTGGAACAGACCGTCAATTGCTCGTATGCAATTCAGGTTGAAGTTGAAGAAAATCAGAACAAGTCCATGAGAGCCAAAGTACAACCTTAAGTATATTCCTACTGAATTTAGAGACCATTTCAAGAACAGATTTGATGCATTGAACACTAATGACCGAAGATACAATGAGCTGTGGAATATCAAGAACATCATACATGAAGAATGCAAGAGGTCATTAAAGAGAAAGGAAAGAAAGAAAAGAGAAAAATGGATGTCAGAAGAGACTTGCTCTTGAACATAGAGTATCTAAAGCAAAAGGAAGAAATGATGAAATAAAAAAGCTGAAAAGAAGGTTTCGAAGGGTGACTTGAGAATACAAAGGAAAGTATCATAATGAAATGTGCAAAAACTTGGAGTTAGAAAACCAAAGGGAAGAACACACTTGGGGTCTCTCAAGCTGAAAGAACTGAAGAAAAAATTCAAGCCCTGAGTTGCAATATTGAAGGATTCTACAGGGAAAACATTAAACACCGGAAACAGCAAAAGCAGATAGAAGGAACACACAAAGTCACTGTACCAAAAAGAATTGGCCCATGTTCAACCATTTCAGAAGAGAGCGTATGATCAAGAACCAATGGTATTGAAGGGAGAAGTCCAAGCTGTGCTGAAGGCATTGGCAAAAAACAAGGCTCCAGGAATTGACAAAATACCAGTTGAGATGTTTCATCAAACAGATGCAGTGCTGGAAGTGCTCACTTGTCTATGCGAAGAAATTTGGAAGACAGCTACCCAGCCAACTGACTAGAAGAGATCCATATTTGTACCCATTCCTAAGAAAGGTGATCCTACAGAATTCAGAAATTAGCAAAAAATGTCATTAAATCACACACAAGTAGAATTTTGGTGAAAATCATTCAAAAGTGATGCAGCAGTACATTGACAAGAAACTGCCAGAAAATCAAGCTGGATTCAGAATGTAACATGGAACAAGGGATATCATTGCTGATGTCAGAAGGCTCCTGGCTGAAAGCAGAGAATATCAGAAAGATGTTTACCTGTATTTTATTGATTATACAAAGGTGTTTGACTGTGTGGATCATAACAAATTATGGATAACATTGCAAAGAATGGGAATTCCAGAGCACTTAATTTTGTTCATGAGGAAACTGTACATAGACCAAGAGGCAGTTGTTCAAACAGAACAAGGGGATACTGCATGGTTTAAAGTGGAGAATGCTGTGTGTCAGGGTTGTATCTTTTCACCATGCTTATTCAATATGTTTGCTGAGAAAATAACCTGAGAAGCTGGACTATATGAAGAAGAATGGGACATCAGAATTGGAGGAAGACTTATTAGCAACCTGCATTATGCATATGACACAACCTTGCTTGCTGAAAGTGAAGAGGACTTGAAGTACCTACTGATGAAGAACTAAGACCACAGCTTTTAGTAGGGATTACACCTCGACATAAAGAAAACAAAAATCTTCATAACTAGACCAAGAGGTAACATCATTATAAACAGAGAAAATATTGACATTGTCAAGGATTTCGTTTTACTTGGATCTACATTCAACACCCATGGAAGCAACAGTCAAGAAATCAAATGATGTATTGCACTGGTCAAATCTGCTGCAAAAGACGTCTTTAAAGTGTTAAAAAGCAAAGATGTCACTTTAAGGACTAAGGTGTACCTGACCCAAGCCATGATGTTTTCAATTGCCTCCTATACATGGAAAAGCTGGACAATGAATAAGGAAGATAGAAGAAGAATTGATGCCTTTGAATTATGGTGTTGGTGAAGAATATTGAATATACTATGGACTAGCCAGAAAAACAAACAAATATATCTCGGAAGAAGTACAGCCAGAATGCTCATTAGAAGTAAGGATGGTGAGACTTTGTCTCACATACTTTGGACGTGTTATTAGGAGGGACAAGTCCCTGGAGAAGGACATTGTTCTTGGTAGAGTAGAGGATCATTGAAAAGGAGGAAGACCCTCCACAAGATGGATTGACACAGTGGCTGCAACAGTGGGCTCAAGCATAACAATGATTGTGAGGATGGTGCAGCATAGGGCAGTGTTTCATTCTGTTGTCCATAGGGTTGCTATCCATCAGAGCTGACCTGTTGGGACCTAACAACATCAACATATTTTATATTTAGGTCTAACATCATTTTGAGCTAGTTTTTGTATAAAATGTAAGGTTTAAGTAGAGGCTTATTTTTCCAGCAATTAGTTTATTCCTTTAGGTTGTTGAATTATGTATCTAGAGTTCAGAGTTCAGAGCATTCTCTTATATTTTTAAGGTCTGTGGGGTTTGCAACTTGACGGCACTGGATTTGGGTTTTTTTTTGGTTTGGGGTTTGTAGTGATAGTACTTCTTTTATTCTCTTTGCTTTTTTTTTTTTCTTTTAGGTTTTATTTTGTTGTTGAGAATATCCACAGCAAGACACACATCAATTCAACAGCTTCTGCATGTACCATTCAGTGACATTAATAACATTCTTCAAGTTGTTCAACCATTCACTGCACCCTAATGATCCTATCTAATCTTTAAAGTTGCTGTTGTCGCTTTTATCCCATATAAAAAAAAATTCATATAGATAGTTCTTAATAGAGCATAATGCTCTAGGCAGACATTTTCTATTAGTTAAGCTAAACTATCGTTTGGTTTTAAGAAGGCTTCAGGGGGTTTTAAAGATTATCTCAGGAAGGAGGTGGGGCCAAGATGGCAGAGTAGTCAGATGCTTCTAGTGATCCCTTTTACAAAAAAGACCTGAAAAAACAAGTGAAAAGACTATACATATATGACAAGCTAGTAGCCCTGAACATCAGAGGCAAAGTTAGTATTTGGACTGAGTGGCAGGGGGGAGGGAGAGACGGTTCTGAAGCATCGAGGTGTTGCCAGATCTGACTTGGAGGGAAACAGCACCCCTCAGGCATGATTCCCTGGAGCGACTGCAGTGGGGCTGGCAGTAGTGTTTGGGATACAGTTTTCTCCGGGAGATATAATGAGCAACACAGTCTACTCACACCTCCAGCATCAGAGAAGAACTGCGCTCTTGGCAAAATCTAAGTACTTGTATTTATTATACCACACCCTCAGCTCCCAAGCTGCCTTCAGCAGCTGTCGATTTCCCTGGGCCTGAGATGGTTCCTACTGCACATCCTGAGCCATTCTCCCAGCCTTGGAGAAGGAATAAATTAACTACTGGGGGAAAAGATAATCTGCCAGCTACACCAAGCTGAGGAGCTCAGGACAGAAGCGGCTCCTGTCCAGGCACTTTGAATAACTTTCACCCCTACATGGACCTGTGTGGGCCCATTTCAGGAGATTTGGCCCTTGTTGGCAGACTGCTTGAGATCTGACTTCAACTATTTAAGGTGTGGTGGAGAGATGGGTTTTTGATGTTTGTCACCACTTTGCCTACTAAACAGGGCCCTCACCTAACCACATCAGGGGCCTGGGGACTGGTGGCTCCACCCATGTCATCTAGCCACCCGCAATAGGTGTCCAAGGGTGAGCAGTGCCTCCCATTCCTTACAACGAAAAGCATTTGGTACCCATGGTCCGGCTGCAGAACCCACCCACCTGGATGCTCTAGGGAACAAGGACCTTCTTTCCTCACAGACACTTGGGGGGCAGTTGTCAGCCCCCTGCCTTGTTCAGAGTATGAACCCTACTGCAGCCAGTCACCCCTGCCCCTCTAAGACTGTAGGGCAGAGCCTCTACCACACACTTGATGGCCAGCTACCTGGACACCTGAGCAGAATCCACACAAGAATAGTGAATGGACTCTTAGGCTCATATACTTGGTAAAAGCGCTATCCTTCTGATGACAGGACACTAGAGCTTCAAAGGTGCAAATAATCAAGCTAGCTCACTCAAACAGCCTATTTGGGCATGTCGAAACAAAACAAAGCAAGGAGCTAGGATACAGTAAGCAAACATAAATTAATCAGAGACAACAGTCAATATCAAATCACATAAAGAATCAGACCATGATCACTTCAACAAGCTCTCGAAACAAAGAATCAAGGAATCTTCTGGATGAAGATTTATTCCTGGAATTATCAGCTGTAGAATACAAAAGATTAATATGCAGAAATCTTCAAGAGATCAAGAAGGAAATCAGGCAACATGCAGAACAAGCCAAGGAACACAAGGATAAAGCAGCTGAAGAAATTAAAAAGGTTATTCAAGAACATATTGAAAAATGTAATAGGTTGCAAGAATCCATAGAGAGACAGTGATCAGAATTTAACAATTACAGAATTAGACAACTCAACAGAAAGTTAGAGGAGCAAAATTGGCAAATGGAAGGCAGAATTAGTGAGATGGAAGATAAAACACTTGGCACCAATATATTCCAAGAAAAATCGGATAAAAGAATTTAAAAATATGAAGAAATCCTAAGAATCATGTGGGACTCTATCAAGAGAAATAACCTATGAGTGATTGGAGTACCAGAACAGGGAAGGATAACAGAAAATACAAAGAGAATTGTTGAAGATTTTTTTGGCAGAAAACTTCCCTGACATCATGAAAGATGAGAAGATACCTATCCAAGATGCTTATTGAACCCAACCAAAGGTAGAGCTCAAAAGAAAGTCACCAAGATATATTATAATCGAACTTGTCAAAACCAAAGATTAAGAGAGAATTTTTTTTCTTTTTTTTTTTGAACTTTAGATGAAGGTTTACAGATGAAACTACTTTCTCATCAAACAATTAGTACACACGTTGTTCTATGACATTGGTACAACAACACCGTGACGTGTCAACACTCTCCTTTCTCAACCCCGGGTTCCTTATCAGCTTTCCTGTTCCCTTCTACTTTCCAGTCCCTGTTCCAGGGCTGGTGCACCCCTTTAGTCTTGTTTTTTTCCATAAGCCTGTTCAATCTTTGGCTGAAGGGTGAACCTAAGGATTGGCCTCATTACTGAGCTGAAAGGGTATCCATGGTCCACACTCCCAGGGTTTCTCCAGTCTCTGTCATGTCAGCAAGTCTGGTCTTTCTTTTCTTTTTTAAAATTTTTTATTGTGTTTTAAGTGAAAGTTTACAAATCAAGTCAGTCTCTCATTCAAAACCTTATATACACCTTGCTATATACTCCTAGTTGCTCTCTCCCTAATGAGGCAGCACACTCCTTCTCTCCACCCTGTATTCCTCGTGTCCACTCAGTCAGTTTCTGTCCCCCTCGGCCTGCATAGCTCCCCTCCAGACAGGAGCTGCACACATAGTCTCGTGTGTCTACTTGATCTAAGAAGTTCACTCCTCACCAGTACCATTTTCTGTCTAATACTCCAGTCTGGGGCTAACAGAAGGTCAGGGGACCATGACCTCCGGGGTCCTTCTAGTCTCAGTCAGACCATTAAGTCTGGTCTTTTTACTAGAATTTGAGGTCTGCATCCCATTGCTTTCCTGCTCCTTCAGGGATTCTCTGTTGTGTTTCCTGTCATGGCAGTTATTGGTTGTAGCTGGGCATCATTTAGTTCTTCTGGTCTCAGGATGATATAGTCCCTGATTTATGTGGCCCATTCTGACTCTTGGGCTCATACTTACCCTGTGTCTTTGGTGTTCTTCATTCTTCTTTGCTCCAGGTGGGTTGAGACCCATTGATGCATCTTAGATGGCTGCTTGCTAGCATTGAAGACCCAAGATGCCACTCTCCAAAAGTGGATGCAGAATGTTTTCTTACTAGATTTTATTATGCCAGTTGACCTAGATGTCACCTGAAACCATGGTCCCCAAAGCTCTGCCCCTGCTACACTGGCCTTTGAAACAAATGGTTTATTCATGAAACTTCTTTGCTTTTGGCTTAGTCCAGTAAAGAGACAATTTTAAGAGTGGCTAGGGATAAACAAAAAGTCACCTACAAATGAAAGTCAATAAGAATAAGCTTGGACTACTTGACAGAAACCATGCAGGCAAGAAGGCAATGGAATGAATTACATAAAGCATTGAAGGAAAAAAGTTGCCAGCCAAGAATCATATATCCAGCAAAGCTGTTTCTCAAATATGATGGTGAAATTAGGACATTTCCAGAAAAACAGAAATTTAGAGAATTTGTAAAAATCAAACCAAAACTACAAGAAATACTAAAGAGAGTTCTCTGGTTAGAAGATCAATAATATCAGATATCAACCCAAGACTAGAGCACAGGACAGAGCAACCATATATCAACCCAGATAGGGAAAATACAAGAATAAGCCAAGATTTAAAAAACTCTCAAAACAGGGAAACAGTGATGCCATTATGTAAAAGATGACAACATTAAAACAATAAAGAGAGACTAAAAAATGTACTCATACGTCTTTCATATGGAGAAGAAGTCAAGGCAATATAAAGGAATAAAAGTTAGGTTTAAATTTAGAAAAATAGGGGTAACTATTAAGGTAACCACAAATGAGACTAATAACCCTACACATCAAAATAAAAGAAAAATGTTAAGACTCAGCAAATATAAAATCAACAATGAATAAGAGGAAAAGACAATATATAAAGACAAACCACTCAGCACATAAAATTAAGTGGAAAAAAGAAACGATCAACAACACACAAAAAAGACATAAAAATGACAGCACTAAAACCATATATATCCATAATTATGCTGAATGTAAATGGACTAAATGCACCAGTAAAGAGACAGAGAGTGGCAGAATGGATTAAAAAAACACAATCCATCTGTATGCTGCCTGCAAGAGACACACCTTAGACTTAAAGACACAAACAAGCTAAAACTCAAAGGATGGAAAAAAAATATACCAAGCAAACAACAATAAAAAAAGAGCAGGTGTGGCAATATTAATTTCCGACAAAATAGGCTTTAAAGTTAAATCCACCACAAAGGATAAGGATAATGTTTAAAGGGACAATATACCAGGATGGTATAGCCATAGTAAATATTGACGCACCCAATGACAGGGCTCCAAGATACCTAAAACCAACTTTAACAGCATTGAAAAGTGAGATAGACAGCTCCACAATAATAGCAGGAGACTTCAACACACCACTTTTCGTGAAGGACAGAGCATCCAGAAAGAAACTCAATAAAGACACAGAAGATCTAAGTGCCACAGTCAACCAACTTAACCTCATAGACATATACAAAACACTCTGCCCAACAACAGCCAAGTATACTTTCTTTTCCAAAGCACATGGAACATTCTCTAGAATAGACCACATATTAGGTCATAAAGCAAGCCTTAGCAGAATCCAAAACATCAAAATATTACAAAGCATCTTCTCTGACTGTAAAGCCATAAAAGTAGAAATCAATAAGAGAAAAAGCAAGGAAAAGAAATTAAACACTTGCAAAGTGAACAACACTGTGCTCAAAAACGACTGGGTTATGGAAGAAATTGAGGAAAGAATAAAGAAATTCATAGACTCCAATGAGAATGAAAACACTACCTATCAAAACTTTTGGGACACAGCAAAAGCAGCGATTAGGGGTCAGTTTATGGCAATAAATGCACACATCCAAAAAGAAGAAAGGGTCAGAATCAAAGAAGTATCCCCACAACTTGAACAAATAGGAAGAGAGCAACAAAAGAAACCCTCAGACACCAGAATAAAGCAAATAATAAAAATTGGAGCAAAATTAAATGAAATAGAGAGCAGAAAAACAATTGAAGGAGTTAACAAGACCAAAAGCTGGTTCTTTGAAAAAATTAATAAAATTGAAAAACCATTGACCAAATTCACACACACAAAAAAGAAAATAGGAAGAAAATAACCCAAATAAGAAATGACATGGGCGATATCACAGCACACCCAACTGAAATTAAAAGAATCATATCAGATTACTGTGAAGAATTGTACTCTAACAAATTTGAAAACCTAGAAGAAATGGATGAATTTCTAGAAACACACTACCTACCTAAACTAACATAGAGGTAGGACAACTAAATAAACCCATAACAAAAGAAGAGATTGAAAAGGTAATTAAAAGACTCCCAACCAAAAAAAAAGCCCTGGCCCTGACAGTTTCACTTGAGAGTTCTACCAAACTTTCAGAGGAGAGTTAACACCACTACTACTAAAGGTATTTCAGAGCATAGAAAAGGATGGAATACTCCCAAATTCATTCTATGAAGCCATCATAACCATGGTACCAAAATGATGTAAAGACACCACACACACACACACAAAATTCCACACCAATATACCTCATGAACTTAGATGCAAAAATCTTGAACAAAATACTAGCAAATAGAATTCAACAACATATCAAAAAAATAATTCACCATGACCAAGTGGGATACATTCATACTAGCTATGCAGGGATGGTTCAACATTAGAAAAACAATTAATGTAATCCATCACATAAATAAAACAGAAAACAAGAACCACAGGATCTTATCAATTGATGCAGAAAAGGCATTTGACAAAGTCCAACACCCATTCATGACAAAAACTCTCAGCAAAACAGGAATAGAAGGGAAATTCATTAACATAATAAAAGGTGTTTATACAAAGCCAACAGCCAACATCATCCTAAATAGAGAGTCTTAGAGCATTCCCCTTGAGAACAGGAACCAGACAAGGATGCTCCTTATCACCACTCTTACTCAACATTGTGCTAGAGGTCCTAGCCAGAGCAATCAGTCTAGATAAAGAAATCAAGTGCATCCATATTGGTAAGGAAGAAGTAAAAGTATCTCTATTTGCGGATGACATGATCTTATACAAAGAAAACCCTAAAGAATCCTCAAGAAAACTGCTGAAACTAATAGAAGAGTTCAGCAGAGTATCAGGATACAAGATAAACATCCAAAAATCAGTTGGATTCCTCTACACCAACAAAAAGAAAGTCAAAGAGGAAATCAAATCAATACCATTTACAGTAGCCTCCAAGAAGATAAAATACTTAGGAATAAATCTAACCAGAGACATAAAAGACCTATACAAAGAAAACTACAAGATATTATGCAAGAAAGCAAAAGACCCCTACATAATTGGAAAAACATAACTTGCTAGTGGATTGGAAGACTCATCATTGTAAAAATGTATTCTACCCAAAGTGATCTATAGATACAATGCAACTCCAACCCAAATTCCAACATTTTTTAATAAGATCGAGAAACAAATCACCAACTTCATATAGAAGGGAGAGAGACCTGAGATAAGTAAAGCATTACTGAAAAAGAACAGAGTGGGAGGCCTTACACTACCTAATTTTAGAACCTATTCTACCACCACAATAGTCAAAAGGGCCTGGTACTGGTACAACGACAGGTACATAGCCCAATGGAGCATAACTGAGAATCCAGACATAAGTCCATCTGCATGAGCAGCTGATATTTGACAAAGGCCCAAAGTCATTTAAATGGGGAAAAGACAGTCTTTTTAACAAATAGTGCTGGCATAACTGGAAACCCATCTGCAAAAAAATGAAACAAGACCCATACACCACACCACACACAAAAAACTAACTCAAAAAGGATCAAAGACCTAAATATAAAATCTAAAATGATAAAGATTATGGAAGAAAAAATAGGGACAGTGCTAGAAGCCCTAATCATGGCATAAACAGCATACAAAACATTACTAACAATGCAGAAGAGAAACTAGATAACTGGGAGCTCCTAAAAATCAAACACTTACACTCATCCAAAGACTTCACCAAAAGAGTAAAACATTACCTACAGATTGGGAAGAAGTTTTTAGCTATGAGATTTCCGATCAGCGTCTAATCTCTAAAATCTACATGATACTGCAAAAATTCAAGAACAAAAAAACAAATAACCCATTTAAAAAATGGGCAAAGGATATGAACAGACACTTCACCAAAGAAGACATTCAGGCAGCTAACAGATACATGAGGAAATGCTCATGATCATTAGCCATTAGAAAAATGCAAATCAAAACCACAATGAGATACCATCTCATTCCAACAAGGCTGGCATTAATTAACCCAAAAAACACAAAATAATAAATGTTGGAGAGGTTGTGGAGAGACTGGAAAGCTCATATATTGCTGGTGGGAATGTACAATGTTAAAAACATTTTGGAAATCTATTTGGCGCTTCCTTAAAAAGCTAGAAATAGAACTATCTTACGATCCAGCAATCCCAGTCTTTGGAATATATCGTAGAGAAATAAAAATCTTTACACAAACAGATAAATGCACACCTATGTTCATTGCAGCACTGTTTACAATAGCAAAAAGATGGAAGGAACCAAGGTGCCCATCAACAGATGAATAGATAAATAAATTATGGTATATTCACCCAATGGGATACGACACATCAATAAAGAACAATCATGAATCCAAGAAACATTTCATAACATGGAGGAATCTGAAAGGCATTGTGCAGAGTGAACTTGTAGGCAAAGTTTTACTTACATGTGTTACAATTGCAAAGGAAGAAATATTGTATGAGACCACTATTATAAGAACTCAGGAAGTAGTTTAAACACAGGAAATACTCTTTGATGGTTAACAGAGTGGGGGAGAGAGGGAGGGAGAGGGATATTCACTAATTATATAGTAGACAAGAACTATTTTAGGTGAAGGGGAAGACAACACACAATACAGGCGAGGTCAGCACAACTGGACTAAACCAGAAGCAAAGAAGTTTCCCAAATAAACCAAACACTTTGAAGGCCAGAATAGCAGAGGCTGGGGTCTGGGGACCATGGTTTCAGGGAACATCTAGGTCAATTAGCATAATAAAATCTATTAAGAAAACATTCTGTGTCCCACTTTGGTGAGTGGCATCTAGGGCCTTAAATGCTAGCAAGCGGCCACCTGTTGTTGTTGTTAGGTGCCGTTGAGTCAGTTCCAACTCATAGCGACCCTATGTACAACAGAACACTGCCCAGTCCTGCGCCATCCTTATAATCATTGTTATGCTTGAGCTCATTGTTGCAGCCACTGTGTCAATTCACCTCATTAAGGGTCTTCCTCTTTTCTGCTGACCCTGTACTTTGCCAAGCATGATGTCCTTCTTCAGGGACTGATCCCTCCTGACAAAGTGTCCAAAGTATGTAAGACACAGTCTCGCTATCCCTGCTTCTAAGGAGAATTCTGGTTGCAGTTCTTCCAAGACAGATTTGTTCATTCTTTCTGCAGTCGATGGTATATTCAATATTCTTCGCCAACACCACATTTCAAAGTAGTCAATTCTTCAGTCTTCCTTATTCACTGTTCACCTTACACATGTATAAGATGCGACTGAAAATACCATGGCTTGGGTTGGACACACCTTAGTCTTCAAGGTGACATCTTTGCTCTTCCACACTTTGAAGAGGCCCTTTGCAACAGATATACCCAACACAATGGGTCTTTTGATTTCTTGCATGCTGTTTCCATGGCTGTTGACTGTGGATCCAAGTAAAATGAAATCCTCGACAACTTCAATCTTCAATCCCCCAAGTGTCTGTCAGTTTGTTGTACTGTAGGAGCTTGTGTGTTGCTGTGATATTGGAAGCTATGCCACCGGTATTCAGATACCAGCAGGGTCACCCATGGAGGACAGGTTTTAGATGAGCTTCCAGACCAAGACAGACTAGGAAGAAGGACCCAGCAGTCTACTTCTGAAAAGAATTAGCCAGTGAAAACCTTAGGAATAGCAGCGGAACATTGTCTATAGCGGCCATCTAAGATGCATCAATTGGTCTCAACCCACTTGGAGCAAAGAAGAATGAAGAACACCAAGGACGCAAGGTAATTATGAGCCCAAGAGACAGAAAGGGTCACATAAATCAGAGGCTACATCAGCCTGAGACCAGAAGAACTAGATAGTCCCTGACAGGGAACACAACAGAGAATCTCTGATGGAGCAGGAGAACTGTGTGATGCAGACCTCAAGTTCTCCTAGAAAGACCAGACTTAACCGTCTGACTGAGTCTAGAAAGACCCTGGAGGTCATGGTTCCCAGACCTTTTGTTAGCTCAAGAGGGGAAATGTTCCCAAAGCCAACTGTCTTCAGACAGGGATTGGACTGGACTATAAGACAGAAAATGATACTGGTGAGGAGTGAGCTTTTGGCTCAAGTAGACACACAAGACTATGTGGGGCAGCTCCTGTCTGGAGGGGAAATGAGAAGGCACAGGGGGACAGCAGTTGGCTGAATGGACATGGGGAATACAGGGTGGGAGAGAAGTAGTGTGCTGTCTTATTAGGGGGAGAGCAACTAGGAGTACATAGCAAGGTGTGTATAAATTTTTGTATGAGAGACTGACTTGGATTATAAACTTTCACTTAAAGTACAATTAAATAAGAAAGAAATAAGATTATCTAGGGCAATAGATTCAGGAGTTCATCCAACCTTCATGGCTCCAGGTAGTCTGAAGTCCATGAAAATTTGAAAATCTGTTCTGCATTTTCCCCCTTTTGAGTAAGATTCTTCTGAATAATCTTTGATCAAAATGTTCAGTAATGATAGCTGGGCACCATCCAGTTCTTCTGGTCTCGTAGCAAAGAAGGCAGTTGTTCATGGAAGCAATTAGCCACACATTCCATATTCTCCTTCTGTTCCTGATGCTCCTTTGTCCTCTGTCACTTTTTTAGTTATTTTTTTGGTGGAAGGGTACAAAGCAAAACAGATGTCCATTGAACAATTTCTACGCATATGGTTCAGTGATACTGGTTACCTTCTTCACATTGTATCTAGATTGTCCTTATTTTTGTTCTAATTTTTCCATTTGCATTAACCAGTCTCAGAGCCACCCCCTAACCTTCTCATCTATGTCTTGGAATATTTGTTGACCATTTGGTCTTGTATAGTTTTTTTTTTTTTTTTTTTTTTTAGAGTGCAGAACTCCAGGTTTATATTCATTGCTTTATGGGGTAATCTGCTATTTAGCTAAAAGTTCTCTTGAGCAGTTAGTTGTGGTTCAAGGTTTGATGAATGTCTTAGGGTAATAGTATCAGGGATGTGTCATGTCTCAGTGGGTCCAATAAGTCTAGATTTTTTGAAAATATGAAGTCCTATTCCACATATTTATCCCTTCCTATCAGGATCCATCTATTGCGGTACTGACCAGAATGTTCAGTATTAGTAGCTAGGCACCATCCAGTTTTTTTAGTCTCAGGGTAGAGGAAGTCGCGGTTCAGGTAGACAATTAGTCCTGTAAACTGGTTCTTTCTTTAAGTCTTGGATTTCCTTCTTTCTCTTTTGCTCCAGACTAGTAAAGACAAATAACTGTATCTTAGGTGGCTGCTTGGAAGCTTTTAAGACCCCAGATGCTACTCACCAGAATAGGATATAGAACATAAATTTTATGAACTATATTATGCCAAATGACTAACTTGTCTCTCAAGGCTATGAACCTAAGTTTTCACACCACAGAAGCTGATCCCATGTGGGTATTGGTTAGGTCTAAGAAGTATCAGTTTCTGTTACCCTTATTTGTTCAAGCACACACACACAGATACATACATGGTGCAGTGGTTAAGTGTTCAGCTGCTAACCAAAAGGTCAGCAGTTCGAATCCACCGACCACTCCTTGGAAACCCTATGGGGCAGTTCTACTCTGCCATATAGGGTCGCTGTGAGTTGGAATTGACTCAGTGGCAATGGGTATATGTATACTTGTTGTGTCATCTGAATATTGCAGATTTTTAATGATTCTTCTTCCAATCTTCTTTATATAATTCAGCTTCTCAGATTATTTGCCCAGCATGTACATTGAATAAGTATGGTGAAAGTGTACAAACACTGATGCACACCTTTCCTGATTTTAAACCACACATTATCCTGTTGTTCTGTTCAAGCGATTGCCTCTTTGTCTATGTACAGTTTCCTCATGAGCACAATTAAGTGCTCTGGAATTCCCATTCTTTGCAATGTTATCTATAATTTGTTATGATCCATACAGTGGAATGCATTTGCATAATCAATAAAACACAGTTAAACATCTTTCCGGGATTCTCTTCTTTCAGCCAAGGTCCATCTGACATCAGCAATCATATCCCTCATTTCACATCACATTCTGAATCCACCTTGAATTTCTGGCAGTTCCCTGTCAAAGTACTGATGCAAGTGCTTTTTCATTATCTTCAGCAAAGTTTTACTTACATGTGTTATTAATGATATTGTTCGATAATTTCTACATCCTGTTGGATCACTTTTCTTTGAAATGGGCACAAATATGGATCTCCTTCAGTGAATTCTACATGTATAGTCATTTATGCTATTGAAAAAAGGCATTTGCAATAAATAAGTTGTTGGTTTTGCAAAATTCTATCATATGATCTCCAGGGTCATTTCTATCACCATGGCCATAATTTCCAACTACTGATACTTCTTTGTTTCCAACTTTCACGTTCCAATCACTAGCAATTATCAATGCATCCCAATTGCATATTTGATCAATTTCAGACTGAAGAAGCTGATAAAAATCTTCAGTTTCTTCATCTTTGGCCTTAGTGGTTGTTGCATAAATTTGAATAACAGTTATTAACTGGTCTTCCTCGTAGGCACACGGATATTATTCTATCACTAATAGCATTGTATTTCAGGACAGACCTTGAAATGTTGTTTGTAATTATGAATGTAACACCATTCCTCTTCAACTTGTTATTCCTGGCGTAGTAGACTATTTGATTGTCCAACTCTAAATGGTCAATACCAGTTCATTTCAACTCACTAGTGCCTAGGAAGACTGAAGAATTGATGTCTTCTTTTTTTTTTAATTGTGGTATTGGCAAAGAATACTGAATATACCGTAGACTGCCAAATGAATGAACAAATCTGTCTTGGAAGAAGTACAACCAGAGTGTTCCTTAGAAGCAAGGATGGTGAGACTATGTCTCACATACTTTGGACATGTTCTCAGGAAGGATCAGTCCCTGCAGAAGGACATCATGCTTGGTAAAGTAGAGGGTCAGTGAAAAAAAGGAAGACCCTCAATGAGATGGATTGACACAGTGGCTGCAACAATGGGCTCAAGCATAGCAACAATTGTGAGGATGGCGCAGGATCAGGCAGTGTTTCTTTCAGTTGTGCATGGGGTTGCTATGAGTCGGAAATGACTCGATGGCACCCAACAACAACAACAATACCTAGGATATCGATCTTCAAGCATTCGTTTTATTTTTGACAGCTTCCAATTTTCCGTGATTCATTCTTCATATATCTGACGTTCTGATTACAATGGATGTTTGCAGCTGTTTCTTCTCATTTTGTGTAGTGCCACATCAGCAAATGAAAGTCCCGAAAGCTTTACTCCATCCCTGTCATTAAAATGGACCTTACCTTGAGGATGCAGCTCTTCCCCAGTTGTATTTTGAGTGCCTTCCAACCTGAGGGGCTCATCTTCGGGCACTGTGTCAGATAATATTCCTCTGGTATTCATAAGATTTTACCTGGCCAAATTTTTCAGAAGGTGCTACTGGGTCCTTCTTCCTAGTTTGTCTTAGTCTGAAAGCTCCTCTGAAACCTATCCACCAGGGATGACCCTGCTGGTATTTGAAATACTGGTGGCATAGCTTCCAGCATCACAGCAACACACCAGTCTTTGAATTATGATATTGGCGAAGAATACTGAATATACCATGGACTTCCAGAAAAACCAGCAAATATGTGTTGGAAGAAGTATAGCCAGAATACTCCTTAGAAGTGAGGATGGTGAGACTGGTTTCACTACTTTGGACATTTTATCAGAAGGCACCAACCCCTGGAGAAAGACATTCTAGGTAAGGTAGAGAGTCAGTGAAAAAGAGGGAGACCTCAATGAGATAGATAGACTGTAATAATGGGGTCTACCCAAAAAACCCAATGCCGTCAAGTCGATTCCGACTCATAGCGACCCTATAGGCCAGAGTAGAACTGCCCCACAGAGTTTCCAAGGAGCGCCTAGCTATGGGGTCTAACATAGCAATAATAGTGAAGGTGGATTGGGCAGTGTTTTGCTTTGTTGTACATAGGGTTGCTATGACTCAGAATTGACTTGATGGCACCTAACAACAACATATGTGTACATATAAGCACACACACGTATTTCGTTTGTTGTTGTTGCTACAAAATTATATAAAACAACATTTACCTAAACATCCTGATTTGTCTGTGTGTATGTGTGTGTGTTTGCATGCATAACCCAGTGGCATCAGGTATTTTGGTTAAGCTGTGCGCACTTCTTCCGTATTCGGTGTTACCTTGTCCAACACCATAAGTAAAAATTGACTATTGGCTATAAAATGAAACCTCCACTCCCACCCCTGGTAACCACCTACATATATATAGCTGTTGTTATCATTTATCAAAGTGAGATCATACAAATCCTTGTTTTTTTGTGATTGACTTATTTTATTCAGCATAATGTCCTGTAGGCTCATCCATGTTACAAGATGTTTTGGGAAATCATCATTGTTTATGGCTGTGTTGTATTCCATTGTACACATGTACCCCATTTTGTTTACCCATTCATGGGTTGGTGGGCACTTAGGTTGTTTCCATCTTTGGCTATTGTGAGTCATACTGCGATGGACATAGGTGGGCATATGTCTGTTTGTGTCTCTTCTATTAAATCTTTAGGGTATATACCAAGGAAATGAAATTACTGAATCATAAGGTAGCTCTATTTCTAATTTTTTTTTTGAATCACCATACTGTTTTTCATAGCAGTTATACCATTTATATTCCCACCAGCAGTGGATGAGGGTTCCAGTCTCCCCACATTCTCATGAAAATCTGTTGTTTTCTAATGTTTTTATGAGTGCTGTTTTAGCTGGGGTGGGATGGTCTCTCATTGTAGGTTTGATTTTTATATCTCTTATGAGGGTCCTAGCAACATAATGGTTAAGAGCTATGGCGTGCTTCAGCTGCTAACCAAAATGTCAGCAGTTAGAATCCACCAGCCCTCCCTGGAAACACTATAGAACAGTTCTGCTTTGTCCTATAGGGTTGCTATGAGTTGGAATAGATTGGAAAGCAACGGGTTTGGTTTGATTTTTAATGGGTAATGACATAGAGCACATTTTCATGTGTTTATTTGCTGCTTGAATGTCCCCTTTGGTGAAGTGTCTGTTCATGTCCTTTGCCCATTTTTCAATTGGGTTCTCTTTTTTGTTGTTGAGTTGTTGAAGTTTTATATATATTTTGGAAATTAGACCCTTATTCTTATTCCTGAAGACTTTTTCCTGGTCTGTAGCATGTCTTTTTTACTCTTTTGATAAGGTTTTTTGATGAGCATAAGCATTGAATTTTCATGAGGTTCCAGTTATCTAATTTGTCTTCTGGTGTTTGATTTGTAGTAGTGTTTGATAGTTTATCTTTACATAAAATTAGGTCTCATAATTTTGTCCCTATATTTTCTTCCAACAACTTTATAGTTTTACCTTTAATACTAGGTCTTGGGTCCATTTAGAGTTAGTTTTTTGTGTGGTGTGAGATATGGGTCCCGTTTCATTTTTCTGCAAGTAGGTATCCAATTTTGTCAGCACCATTTGTTGAAGAGGTTTTTTCTTCCCCATTGAATGAAATTTGAGACTGGGAGCAGCCTAGGGGGTGGAATGGGCCTGCCCAAACTAAGGTGAAAGGGGCCAGACTTGTCAGGGATGAGCTTCAAGTTATTACTGTGTGGGTTACTATTTAACAGGCACCTTTGGTCCAAATGGAAGGGCACTGCTGCTGACAAGTAATACAGGACGCATTTCCTTGTGCTTGCCAGGGACACTGAAACTCTTGCCCACCTTCCTGTATTTTTCCTTTGACCCTCAGCAGATGTGCACTCCTTGTCCTATCTATCCTCCATTCTGAGGCTCCAATGATTCAGTTGACCTCACTTTGCTCCAATAGAAGTTTCTGTAGTTTGAAAACTATATTGGTCCTGTGTGTCACCCTCTCAGGCATGTTCAGACCTGGCACTCATCCTGTCCACCTCACTTCTTTCCAGGTTTGTTTACACAGTTTCTGTGCTTTTGGCTGTGTCTTCTGTAAAGTTACCTTCCTGGCTTCCTGATCATGGGGATATCGCTTGCTGTTGTCCCAAAATGGCCATTCTGCACCACCTCAGCAGGCAGGGCATGGACAATCTATGAATCTCCATATTCCACTGGTTACATTCTATCCTTCTAATCAGTGCTCAGTCTGATTCTTCAAACCTCCATCTGATGTTCAGGAATCTGAGGTCCTCATTTGCATACGTTTTACTTAGTTTCTGGAGTCTTTGTTGTAAGGGGTCATTATGATACGTCTATCTAAGCTGCCATGTTAACCAAAACTAACTCCTTAATACTGTTAAATTGTATCTCTTTTTCTCTTTCTCCTTCTTCCTTATGGTTTAAAACTTTATCGATCTTTTCAAAGAACCAGGACTTCATTTAATTGATCTAAACAAAAAATTGTTGTTTTCAGTTTTGTTGATTTCTGCTCTTATTTTTATTTTGTTTTTTTCTGTTACTTTTGTTTCATTTTCTATTGTCGTAAAGTGGAAACTTAGATTATTAGAGATCCTTCTTCTTGTATAACATAAGCATTTAATGCTATGTATTTCCCTCTAAAAACTGCCTTAGCTGCACTCAACAAATTTTGATATCCTGTAGTTTTATATTTGCTAAGTTCATAATGTTTCCTAATATCCTTTGAACTACAAATTATTTAGAAGTTCTTTTTGTACTCTTTGACCTACAAATTATTTAGGAGTTCATTGTTTAATTTTCAAGTGTTTAGAGAATTTTCTGATATCTATTTTTTTCTGAGCCACTATTTAATTTATTTTGATCTGTCTTTTTTAAAAAAATTTATTGTGCTTTACATGAAAGTTTACAGAGCAAATTAGTTTCTCATTCAAAAACTTATACACATTTGTTTCCTAACATTGGTTCCAATGCCCACATTGTGTCAGCACTCTTCCGCTTCCACCACAGGTTCCCTGTTTCCATTTGTCTAGTATTCCTATCCCTTTCTGCCTTTGCTCTTGGGCAGGTGTTGCACATTTTGTCTCATATACTTGATTGATTTAAGGAGAAAGTTCTTCACATGTGTTATTGTTTGTTTTATAGGCCAGTCTAATCTTTGGTTTAAAGGTGTTCTTCAGGGGTGTCTTCAGTTTTTAGTTAGAAGCTTGACTGGGGGCCCTAGTCTCAGGGGTTCTTCCAGTCTCTGTCAGACTGGTAAGTCTGGTCTTTTTTGTGAATTTGAATTTTGTTCAACATTTTTCTCCCATTCTGTCCAGGATCCTCTATTGTGACCCCGTCAGAGCGGTCAGTGATAACAGCCAGGCAACATCTAGTTCTTCTGAGCTCAGGTTGGTGAAGGCTGTGGTTCATGTGGTCCATTAGTCATTTGGACTAATATTTTCCTGTGTCTTTGGTTTTTTTCATTCTTCTTTGCTCTGTTCATTTTGAATGAGACCATTAGACGTATCTTATATAACTCCTTGCAAGGTTTTAAGGCCATCAAAGTAGGACATAGAACATTTTCTTTATGAACTGTGTTATGCCAATTGACTTAGATATCCCCCAAGACCATGGCCCCCAGCCCTCAGCTCTAGTAACTTGATACCTCAAGGTGTTTGGATATGTGTAGGAAGTTTCTATGGCTGTGTCCCCTTTGTGTTCTATTGTATATATGAATATACATGCTGTACATACAAATATGTGTGTGAAAATATCCACAGTCTAATCTGTATATTATGTGAGTATACTCCTATGCATCCTCCTTCCCATGTTCAGCATAGTTATCTGCCTATGTATCTGCTGCTCTCAGAATTCTTTCTTTATCTTTGGACTTGGAAAGTTTGATTACGATATATCTTGGTGACTTATTTTGGGGTCTATCCTGTATAGGGTTCTTTGAGTTTCTTGGATGGAAATCTTCTCATCTTTCATTATATTGGGAAATTTTCTTCTAGCAATCCTTCAAAAATTCTTTTTTTTTTTGTCTCCTCCTGTTCTGGGATTCCATCATGTGTAAATTATTCCTCTTCATAGTGTCCCACACAACTCTTAGGCTTTCTTCATTTTTTTTTTCATTCTTTTTTTGATTGTTCCTCAAATTGGTATAAAGGGATTTGTCATCTATTTTACTATTTCTTTCTTCCATTGTTTCAATTCTACTTCTATGTCCTTCCATTGAGTTATATTTTTCAGATATTTTATTGTTAATCTTCTGGTTTTCTAGTTCCTGTTTTTTGTATGATTTCTAATCGTCTATATAATTTGTCATTTTGTCCCTGTATTGTTTTCCTGAATTCTTCTAGGCTTTTGTCTGTGCTTTCCTTAAAGACCCTATTTACAAGCTTTTTGAATTCCTTATCAGACAGTTCCATTACCATCTTTTTCTAAGGGAGATTTTCTGCCCCTTTATTTTGGTTATTTGGTTGAGCCATCTTATCTTGTTTCTGTATATGATGTTTTATGTGATGTGTTATTGTCTGCTGTCTCTGAGGCATTAAGGGTACGGCGGTGAGGCCATCAGGGCCTGCCAAATCAAACTAGTGCTGTGCTGCAGATTGGAAGGCTACCCCAAAGGCCCACCAGTATACATAGCCCTGATAGTGGAATATATTCTGGGCAGAGATATCTTGTTGGAGCTCGAGTTGCAGACCTCCAGTGAATTCCGTCTGCAAGTGAGAGCCATAAAAACTGTAGTACAAGGTAATGCTGGATGGTCCCCTGTGCAGTTGCACTCCCCAGCTCAGGTCACGGCCCTTAAGCAGTATTGTCTCCCTAGAGGGCACCAGGAAATCACTGAGGCCATGCAGGAGCTACACCCAGTGCAGATTCTAAGACCATCCAAGAGTCCCTTCAATAGTCCTGTCTGGCCAGTGTGCAAGCCAGATGGCTCCTGGAGACTGGCAGTAGACTACTGGGCATTGAATCAGGTGACTCCTCCATTGCTTGCAGCTGTACCCAACATCGTGCAGATGATGGGGCAAGTGGGTGAGACATTGGGCACTTACCGCTTTGTGCTCGACTTGGCTAACGCTTTCTTTAGCATCCTTCTACACTTAGAAAGCCAGGATCAGTTTGCCTTCAGTTGGGAGTAAGGCAGTGGACTTTCACCATGCTCCCACAAGAGTACCTGCATAGCCCCACCATATACCATGGCATGGGTGCCACTGACCTCAAGCGGTGGATTCCCCCTGCTGAGGTGGCCATATTCCACTATATTGACGATGTCATGCTGACCTCTGACTCGTTTGCTTCTTTGCAGACTGCAGCTGGTGAGGAGGTAGTTGCTCACCTCCAGTTGAGGGGATGGGCAGTGAATGAAAGAAAAATTCAGGGGGCTGGTTTGTTGGTCACGTACTTGGGTGTTATCTAGTTGGGTAAGACGCAAGTGATGCTTGAAGTGGTGACAGATAAAGTCCAAGCCTACCCATGCCCAGAAACTGTGAAGCAACTATAGGCAGTTGTCAGGCTTCTGGGGTACTAGCACCCCTTTATACCCCATGTAGCCCACACCCTACAGTCACTATATAGGTTAGTGAAGAAAGGAAGTAGGACTGAAGGAGGAAAAAAAGATTGGAAGAGAAAGTGTTGCGGGGGGCTAGAGGAGAAGAGAAGGAGTGAAAGAGAGAGAGAGAGATACAGAATGTGAAGAAAGGAACAGTGTGGGACTGAGAGACAAAGGAAGAGGAGGCCTTCCAGCAGACAAAGTTCACTGTAAAACAAATACAGACTTTAGGAATGTTAATACAAGGTCAGCCATGTGAATTGAACAATAGCCTGTTACCCCGAGGGGTATGGGTACGGCCTGTGTCAACAGCAAAGCAACGAGAGAGTGCCACTGGGATTTTGGTCCCAGTTGTGACAAGGAGCAAAAGAGAGGTACAGCATGTTGGAGACAGTCATGTGCAGTATAATACCCTTCTGCAAATAGAAGCAATTTCTTATAAAGGGCCAAGTTCCCCTTTACTGGGAGTGTCAGAATGAGACTAATACCTCTTGTTCCCTCAGAGTGATGAGTTGGACCCCTGATGACAGTGTGCTAGAACCCTGCTAGTTGTTGCCAATAGTTAGTTAAGGAAGCAAAAGCAAATTCTATGGGCAGGGGCATACCCATCGCCCAAGGTGTGGCTTTGGACATGTGGCTTGCATGGGTGGCTGTAACTGCCCTACAACTGGGTGGGATGTTGCACCTGTGAACGGCTGTACATAACCTAGTATGTACGGCTGTACATAGCTGCTAATATTTACACCACCCTCCCCAGTTTTCCCAGCATTTGGCAAATTGTAACAGCCCAGCACAGATACCAGCGCACATCATGGTGGTTTTGCTCCTTGTCCCTGCTCTTGCCCCAGGCCACCACTATAGATGTAGAGTGCAGGTAGAGGTGCTAACCAGACATACCACAGCTGCACTTAACAACCCCAGGTGGGCTATCACCCTTCTGAATGTTGAGACTGAAAATTCGGAAAGTCGTCCTTCAGAGGTCATCCTGACCACCACCCAGGGTGGCACCTGTGCCATGAAAAAAACTGAATGTTGCGTGTATAGCCCTGATGCCTCTAAAAATGTGTCCTTGGCTCTGCAGGACTTACAGCAACACCACACTTCTATCAAACATGACTCTGCTGTCCCTGTCTCCAGCTGGCTACAATCCCTCCTGTCCACCTGGTGGACAGGCTCCTGGAAGATATTACGATTCTTATTACTATGTCTTTTCCTGTGTTGCTGGCTATACTGAGTATGTGGTCTAGTTTTGCAATGCTCCTCCCCATACCAAGTCTGAGGGTTATTGCAGAAGAGGGAGCAGTAAGATTGTAAGGACATTAGGAGGATATGCAGGGGTGGACTGTAGGGTAATGCGATTTAGCTATATGCATCCTGTCCTTAATGGAATCAGCTTTGCTCTTTCCCAAAGCATGCTGGGGATGAATTCTGGATGGACTCAGGCTCAGGTACAATGCTGGGAGTGAGTGGCATGAGTGGGCCACTGGCCAAGGCCGAAGAATGCCTTAGCAACAAGAAGGAAAACATCTGGGCCTAGATGTGAAGTGCCTGGGAACACTGACTGCCCAAGGATGTGGGGAAAAACAATGAGCCTTGGTCCCAGCTAGAAGAGTATATAAGCTTGGGTCCCTTGCTAAGTGGTTGCAGAAAATACTCCAGCTGGCTGCCACTGGAGAGTAGCTGCTTGCCCGTGTCAGTAAGTTTCCCTGAATACATGAATCTGGAAAGGGCTATATGTCAGTTCTTCAGATTATCTGCCAGGAAACACATTGAGTGTCTTTTCCTGCTGGGGCTGTCCCCCAACAACATCATACCAAAACCTTTGAGACACAGAAAAGGCAGTGCTCGGAGGTCAATTTATAGCAATAGATGCACACATCTAAAAAGAAGAAAGGTACAAAAGAAAAACATTAGCTACACAATTCAAACAAATAGAAAGAGAAGAGAAAAAGAACCCACAGCCAACAGAAGAAATGAAATAATAAAGATCAGAGCAGAAATAAATGAAATAGAGAATAGAAAAACTATAGAAAGAGTCAACAAAACCAAAAGTTGGTTCTTGGAAAAGATCAACAAAATTGACAAACCATTGCCTAAACTGACAAAAGAAAAACAGGAGAGGGCACAAAAAACCCAAATAAGAAATGAAATGGAGGACATTACAACAGACCCAACTGAAATAAAAAGAACCATAAGAGAGTACTATGAAAAAATATACTTCAAAAAATTTGAAAACCTAGAGGAAACGGACAAATTTCTAGAAACACATTACCTACCTAAACAAGAACAAGCTGAGGCAGAAAAATCTGAACAGACCCCTAACAAAAAAAGAAATTCAAAAGGTAAAAAAAAGGTCCCAACAACAACCGTAAGCCCTGGCCCAAATGGCTTCACTAGAGAATTCTACCAAACATTCAGAAAAGAGCTTGCACCAGTACTACTCAAATTATTTCAGAAAATAGAAAAGGAAGGGCTACATCCAAATTAATTCTATAAAGGCAGCAAAACCCTGATACCAAAACCAAGAAAGATACCACAAAAAATGAAAATTACAGACCAATATCTCTCATGAATATAGATGGAAAATTTTTCAACAAAAAATTTTCACTAATAGAATATGGCATCATATAAAAAATAATAATAATACACCCAAACAAGTATATTCATGACAGTTATGCATGGGTGGTTCAATATTAGAAAATCAATCAGTGCAATCCACCACGTAAATAAAACAAAGGGTGGATCACATGATCATTTCCATTGATGAGAAAAGGCATTCTTGATAAAAACTCTCAATAAGAGGAAAAGAAAGGAAATTCCTCAACATAATAAGGGCATCTATACAAAACTAATGGCCAGCATCATTCTTAATGCAGAGAGGTCGAAAACATTCTGCCTGAGAACAGGAACCATACAAGGATGCCCTTTATCACCACTCTTATTTGACATTGTGATGGAAGTTGTAGCTACAGCGATAAGGCAAGAAAAAAATAATAAAGGGCATCCAAATTGGAAAGGAAGAAGTAAAGCTGTCCCTATTTGTAGATGATATGATACTATACCCAGAAAACCCAAGAGTCCATGATGAAACTACTGGAACTAATAGAAAGATTGAGCTGAGTAAGCAGGATATAAGATAAACACAAAAAATCAGTTGGATTTCTATAAATCAATAAAGAGAACTATGGAAAGTAAATCAGGAAAGCAATATCATTTATAAAAGCTCCTAAAAGAATGAAATACTTAAGAATAAATTTAACTAGGGACGTAAAAGACGTATACAAAGAAAACTACAAAACTCTACTGCAAGAAACTCAAGGAGGCCTACATAAATACAAAAACATACCATGCTTATGGTTAGGAACACTCAGCATTGTGAAAATGTCAATTCTACCCAAAGCAATCTGTAGGTACAACACAATCTCAATCCAAGTATCAACAGCATTCTTTAACAAGATGGAAAACTAATCATTAACTGTATATGGCAAGGAAAGATGCCCCAGATAAGTAAAGCACTATTGAAGAATAAAGCAGGAGACCTCGTTCTACCTGATCTCAGAACCTAATATACAGCTACTGGATTCATGGCTAAGGGGGCAGTGTGGGGATCCAGCAGGTGAACTAGGGACATTTTGGTGAATTTGGAGTTTGCCACATACATGGGGATAAAGAAATTATATTAAAATTGTTAAAAGAATGAATTCATTTCCTGCATGTAATATGCATTTGTACATGGTAAAAACTGAAATGAATGGATAAAAAGATGAATAGATAAACAAATTTTGGTTGTTGTTGTTAGGTTCCAACTCATAGCAATTCTAGGTACAACAGAAGGAAACACTCTGGTCTTGCGTCATCCTCACAGTAGTTGCTATGTTTGACCCCATTGTTGGAGCCACTGTGTTAATCCATCTCTTTGAGGGTCTTCTTCTTTTTCATCGACGCTTTATTTTACTAAGCATGATGTCTTTCCCCAGGGACTGGTCCTTCCTGATAATATGTCCAAAGTACATAAGACGAAATCTTGCCCTCCTCACTTCTAAGGAACATTCTGACTGTACTTCTTCCATGACAGATTTGTTAGTTCTTTTGACAGTCCATGGTATATTCAATATTCTTTGCCAAGACCATAATTCAAAGGCATCAATTCTTCTTTGGTTTTCTTTATTCAATGTCCAGATTTCACATGCATATAAGGCAGTTAAAAATACCATGACTTGGGTAGGTGCACCTTAGTCCTCAAAGTGATTTTTTTTTTTATTTGCTTCCATTCATCCAGTTTTCCTGTCCCTTCCTGCCTTCTCATCTTTGCTTTTGGGGCTAGGTGCCCATTAGTCTTGTACACATGATTGAACTATAAAGCACGGACTTCACATGTGTTATTTTTGGCCCTATAGACTTGTCTAGTCTTTGGCTGAAGGGTAAACCTCAGGAGTGACTTCAGTACTGAGTAAAAATGGTATCTGGGAGGCCATACACTTGGGGTTTCTCCAGCCTCTATCAGGCCAGCAAGCCTGATCTTTATTTTTTTGTGGATATGAAGTTTGTTCTACATTTTTCTCCCACTCTTTCCAAGACCCTCTATTGTGATCCCTGCCAATGCAGTCAGTGGCAATAACAAGGCACCATCAAGTTGTGCTGGACTCAATCTGGTGGAGGTTGTGGAAGCTGTGGTCTAATGTGCCTTTGGTCTTCTTCACCCTCCCTTGCTCCAGATGGATATAGTAGATGCATCTTAGATGGCTGCTAACAGACCGAGTAGACCCCGTCACTATGCGCCACAGTAGGATGTAGAACAATTTCTTTATAGACTATGTTATGTCAATTGAGCTAGATGTCCCCTGAGACCATTGTCCCCAGCCCTCAGCCCAGTAGCTTGGTCTCTCAGGGCATTTGGATGTGTCTGCGAAGCTTCTATAACTTTACAATGGTCAAGTTGTGCTGACTTCCCCAGTACTGTGTACTCTTACCGTTCGTCAGAGTTACCATTTATCTACTATCTAGTGTTTTTCCCTGACCACCCCTTCCCTCCCTCATAACCGTCAAATGTTGTTTCTTTCTGTGTGGAAACCTTTTCATGAGTTTTTATAATAGCCGCCTCATATAGTATTTGTCCTTTTGTGATTGACTTATTTCACTCAGCCCTCCAGATTCATCATTGCTTTTTTATTGTTGCATAGTATTCCATTGTGTATAATACCATATTTTGTTTATCCATTCGTCTGCTGATGGCCACTTAGGTTGTTTCCATCTTTTTGCTATGAGAATAATGCTGCAATGAACATGAGTGTGCATATGTCTATTTATGTGACGGCTCTTGTTTCTCTAGGATGTATTCCTAGGAGTGGGATTGCTGGATCATACAGTATTTCTATTTCTAGCTTTCTAAGGAAACACCATATGGGTTTCAAAATGGTTGGATCATTTTGCGTTCCCAACAGTAGTGCATAAGAGTTCCAATATCCCTGCAGCCTCTCCAACATTTGTTATTTTCTGTTTTTTTGATTCCTGCCAGTAAAGTTGGTGTGAGATGGCACCTCATTGTAGTTTTGATTTGCATTTATAAAAAAAAAAAAAAAAAAATTTTTTTTTTTATTGGCTAGTGATTGTGAGCATTTCCTCATGTGTCTGTTAGCCGCCCGAATGTCTTCTTTGGTGGTGTCTGTTCATATGCTTTGCCCACTTTTTAATTCGATTATTTATCTTTTCATTGTAGAGGTGTTGGTTTTCCTATAGATTTTAGAGGTTAGATCTTTGTTGGATATGTCATGGCCAATTTTTTTTTTTCCCCCAGTCTGTAGGTTCTCTTTTTACTCTTTTGGTAAAGTCTTTTGATGAGCAGAAGTGTTTAGTTTTTAGGAGATCTCATTTACCTAGTTTATCTTCTGGTGTTTGTGTATTTTTAATTATGGTTTGTATGCTGTTTATGCCGTATATTAGGGCCCCTAGTGTTGATCCTATTTTTTCTTCCATGATCTTTATGGTTTTATATTCAGGTCTTTGATCCATTTTGATTTAGTTATTATGTATAGTATGAGGTATGGGTCCTGTTTCTTTTTTTATTTTTTCGTAGATGGACATCTAGTTTTGCCATTGCCATTTGTTAAAAAGACTGTCTTTCCCCCTATTTAATGGACTTTGGGCCTTTGTCAAAGATCAGGTGGCCGTAGGTAGACGGATTTACTTCTGGGTTCTTGACTCTGTTCAATTGATCAGTGTGTCTGTCATTGTACCAGGCTGTTTTGACTACCGTAGCTGTATAGTAGGTTCTGAAGTCAGGTAGTGCAAAGTCTCCTACTTTGTTCTTTTTCTTTGATAATGCTTTACTTATCTGGATCCTCTTTCCTTTCCACATAAAGTTAATGATTTTTTTTTCCATCCCATTAAAGAATGCTGCTGATATTCAGATCAGGATTGTATTGTATTTTAAGATTGCTTTGGGTAGAATTGACATTTTCACAATGTTGAGTGTTCCTATCCGTGAGCATGGTATGTTTTTCCATTTATGTAGGCCTCCTTGGAGTTTCTTGTAGTAGTGTTTTGTAGTTTTCTTTGTATAGGTCTTTTATGTCCCTGGGGAAATTTATTCCTAAGTATTTTATTTCCTTAGGGGTTATTATAAATGGTATTTCTTTCCTGGTTTCCTTTTTGTTGTTCTCTTTATTGGTGTATAGAAATCTAACTAATTTTTATATGTTTATCTTGCATCCCGCTACTCTGCTGCATCTTTCTATTAATTCCTGTACCATTCTTTTGGAGTCTTTAGGGTTCTCTGTGTAGAGTATCATATAATCCTCAAATAGTGATAGTTTTACTTCTTCCTTACCAATTTTGATGCCCTTTATTTATTTATTTTTCTCGCCTTTTTGCTCTAGTTAGGACTTCTAGCACAGTGATAAATAGGAGTGATGTTAAAGGGCGTCCTTGTCTGGTTCCTGTTCTCAGGGAAAATGTTTTCAACCTCTGTCCATAAACAATGATGTTGACTGTTGGTTTTGTATAGATGAGGAATTTTCTTCCTATTTCTCTTTTATTGAGAGTGTTTATCAGGAATGGGTGTTGGACTTTGTTGAATGCCTTTTCTGCTTCGATTGAGATGATCAAGTAATTCTTTTCTTTCCTTTTATTTATGTGGTGGATTACATTGATTAATTTTCTAATGTTGAAACATCCATGCATACATGTTATGAATCTCACTTGGTAAGGGTGTATTTTTATTGTATGATGCAGAATTCTATTGGCTAGAATTTTGTGGAGAATTTTTTTCATTTTTATTCATGAGAGATATTGGTGTTTTGTTTTGTTTTGTTTACGTGGTGTCTTTACCTGGTTTTGGTATCAGGGTTATGCTGACTTCATAGAATGAATTTGGAAGTATCCCTTCTTTACTATGCTCTGAAATATTTTTAGTAGTACTGGTTGGGGGTTGTGAGGTCTTCTCTGAATGTTTGGTAGAATTCTTCAATGAAGCCATCTAGGCGAGGACTTTTTTGGTTGGTTTTTTAAAAATTTCAATCTCTTGTTATGGGTGTGTTCAGGTTTTCTACCTCAGTTTGTGTTAGTTTAGGTACCAAACGAAACCAAACCCAGTGCCGTCGAGTCAATTCCGACTCATAGCGACACAATAGGACAGAGAACTGCCCCATAGAGTTTCCAAAGAGCGCCTGGCGGATTCGAACTGCTGACCCTTTGATTAGCAGCTGTAGTGCTTAACCACTACGCCACCAGGGTTTCCTAGTTTAGGTAAGTAGTGTTTTTCTGGAAATTTGTCCGTTTTCTCTAGGCTTTCCAACCTTTTGGAGTACATTTTTTTTTCACAGTACTCTGTTATGATCCTTTTTATTTCAGTTGGGTTTATAGCAATGTCCCTCATTTCATTTCTTATTTGTGCTATTTGCACCTTCTCTTGCTTTTCTTTTGTCAATTTGGGCAATGGTTTGTCGATTTTGTTGATCCTTTCAAAGAACCAACTTTTGGTTTTGCTGATCCTTTCTATTGCTTTTCTATTGTCTATTTCATTTATTTTTCCTTCAATTTTTATTTCCTTTCTTCTTGTGGTTATGGGCTTCTTTTGCTGTTCTCTTTCCATTTGTTTGAGTTGTAGGGCTAACATTTGATTTTGTCCGTTTCTTCTTTCTTTATGTGTGCACCTATCAGTGTAAACTGACCTCTGATTACTTCCTTAGCTCTGTCCCATAGGTTTGAGTACGATGTGTTTTTATTCTCATTTAACCCTATAAGTTTTTTTTTATTTCGTCTTTCATTTCTTCTATTACCCAGTGGTTTTTAAGCAAGGTGTTATTCAGTTTACATGTTTTTTTTTTTTTTCCTTGCTGTCCCTGTTATTAATTTCTACTTTTATGGCATTGTGATCAGAGTAGATGCTTTGTATTATCTCAATGTTTTGGATTTTGTTGAGGACGGCTTTGTGACTTAAGTTGTGGTCTCTGCTGGAGAATGTTCCATGTATGTTGGAAAAGAATGTGTACTTTGCTTCCATTGGGTGGAGTATTCTACATATATCTATGAGGTCAATTTGGTTGATTGTGGCCTTAAGATCTTCTGTATGTTTGCTGAGTTTCTTTCTGGAGGTTCTTTCCTCTACCAAAAGTGATGTGTTGAAGTCTCCTACTATTATTGTGGAACTGTCAGTTTCTCTTTTCAGTGCTGTTAGAGTTTGCTTTATGTAGTTCGGAGCCCTGTTGTTGGGCGCATAGATATATTTTATGGTTATGCCATAATGATGGACTGTCCCTTTAATCACTACATAATGTCCTTCCTTGTCTTTTATGGTGGATTTTGCCTTAAAGCCTATTTTGTCTGAAATTGGTATTGCCATTTCTGCTTTTTTTTGGTTGTTTGTTTTACATATATATAATATATATATATATTTTAGATCTTTTGATTTTTAAGGTGTATCTCTTGTAGAGAGCATGTTAATGGGTGATTTTTTTAAATCCATTCTGTCACTCTCTGCCTCTTTATGGGTGCATTTAAGCCATTTACATTCACAGTGATTATATACAGGCGTGAGTTTATTGCTGTCATTTTATAGTGTTTTTTATGTGGTGCTGACTTTTTCTTTGTTCCTCTTACTCACCTGGGCTGAGTTCCTTTTGTTTGTGAAATTTCTTTTTGTTTCTTTCATTCTTTCATAGATTTTGTGTTTATTGAGTCTTTGCATTTTTCTTTTTGTGAGTACGTTTGTTAATTTCCTTTGTGGTTACCTTGAAGTTGCACTTATCTTCCTAAGTTTGAGTCAGTCTTTTATTACTTGATATTGCTTTGACTTCCTATGCATTTGTAAGATCTATATCTACACCATGTATTCCTCCTTTTATTGTTCTGACATTACTGTCATATACAGATTGACATCTCTAGTTCCTTGTTTTGAATCCTTTAATTTTGTTTTGTCCTTGAGAGGTCATTACCTTGGTCGGTATTTGGCTGATACTAACCTGAGTCCTAGACTCAGGTTGTTGTCTGTTGCTTTTGGTTCTCTACTAGCAGGGCTCCTCTTAATAAGTCTTGTGAGTTTGGTTTGGTTTTTAAAAATTCCCTCAATTTTCTGTTTATCTGGAAAATCCTAATTTCACCATCATAGCTGAGCAAGAGTTTTGCAGGCTATCTTATTCTTGGTTGGCATTTTTTTCTTTCAAGGTTGTATATATGTCATCCCATTGCCTTCTTGCCTGCGTGGTTTCTGCTGAATAATAACAGCTTAGTCTTGTTGTTTCCTCTTTGTACGTGACTTTTTGTCTTTCTCAAGCTGCTTTCAGGATTCTTTGTCTTTGGTTTTGGTAAGTGTGATTATGATATGTCTTGGTGACTTTGTTTTTGGGTCTATCTTATATGATGTTCATGGAGCTTCTTGGATGGTTTTCATCTTTCATAATATTAGGGAAGTTTTCTGTCAGCAAATTTTCATCCTCTCTGTGTTTTCCATCTTTTCGCCTTGTTCTGGAACTTTGATCATGTGCAAAATTTTGCTTTTGATTGTATCCCACATAGTTCTTCAATTTTCTTCATTCTTTTCTCTCATTTTTTCTCAAACAAAGCGGCATCCATGGATTTGTCTTCAATTTTCCTGATTCTGTCTTCCATTGTTTCAAAGTTGCTCCTAACGTCTTCTATTGTGTTGTCCATTTCTGAAATTTTGTTGTTTATCTTTTGGATTTCTAATTGCTGTTTTTGTATGATTTCTAATTGTTTATCTATTTTGACATTTCATTCTTATATTATTTTCATGAATTCTTCCTTTGCTTTATCTGTGTTTTCCTTCATTTTGACTATGTTTTGGTTGGTTTTGTCTGTGTTTTCTATGATTTTGTCTGCCTTTTCCTTGATCTTTCCTAATCTCTTAGACAGCTTTGAACATTAGATTTTTTGAATTTCCTAGTAGGTGGTTCCAGTGCCTTTTCTTCTGCTGGAAGGTCAACTGGTGTTTTATGCTGGTGCTTACTGGAGCCATCTTGTCCTTTTTTTTTTTTTTTTTTTTAATATGTTTTGGTATTATCTGCTGTGTCTGAGACACTCAGGTATTATTTTCTTTATTTATTGATTGTGGGCTTATTTGTTCCATCCTGTTTTTTTTTTGTTGTTGTTGTTTTGTTTTTTTGTAGTTGTTATATGTATGTAGGGGGCCAGGTGTGCTTTGTTGCTTGCTTATCTGTGGGCATGATTGTTCTCACCACCTTGTTGTGGTGTGCAGAGCTGGTCACTAAGCTATGGTGCAGCAGGGCAGGTCCAGCAGGAATGAAAGGGGCAGAGATGAGTCATTTGTCTGCAGCATGAACTGGGCCAGCCCCTGGAGCAAGGCCACTGCAGCCTGTGGGGGCTCCTGAGCCAGCAGGAAAGAGCCAGTGGTCTGGGATAGGTCCCCTCAGGGCTGTGGTGGGTGGTGGGAGGTGTTTGGAGAAGGTGGGAAGGGGCCTGGGCCCTGGCTGTGTCCCTTCAGGCAGCATCAGGAGGTGGGAAGGGTCCAGAGCTGGTAGGAATGGGCCTGGAGTCTAGGCCTGATCACTTTGGGGCTGTGGTGGGCAGCAGGAGGGGTCCAGAGCTGGTGGGAAGGAGCCTGGGTTCCAGGCCAGGTCCTCTGGTTGCCATGGCGGGGGGCAGGAAGGGTCCAGAGCGAGCAGGATGGGACCTGGGTCTGGGCCTGGCTCCCTTGGGGATGCAGCAGGTGGTAGGAGGGATCCAGGGCCTGGGTCTGGGCCAGATTCCCCTGGGTGCTATGGTGGGTGGCGGGAGGGTTTCAGAGATGGTGAGAAGGGACCTGGCATCCGGGCTGGGTTCCCTCAGGACCACGGGCAATGGGGTAGAGGAGAGAGGTAGGAGGGAGGTGAAGGAAGGGGCAGAGGGGGCTAGATGCAGAGAGGCAATAGGATAGCTGGTATTCTGATTCCCGGCAGTTAGGGTTGCTGGGATGGAGTGGTTATAGCTGCTGTTCACCAGAGGGGTGGGGGTTGTAGGAGCATACGCCTGTTACCAGATGAGGGAGCCTGGGCTCCTTCTTGAATTGCAGCCAGCAAACATGGTCTTACTTAGCCCTGGGTGTGTCTATGTCATAACTGTATCTCCTATTGGGAATTCCATGGAAGTGCATTTCTGTGTGTGGGGTTGGCTTCATTTCAAGGTGGCAAAGCTAAGTCGTGCCATTTGGTCAGGAACCTCCACTCCATATCTCTATTTCTTTGCCATTTTCTATCAGTTTTTTTTTTTCTCCTCAGTGACTTCCAATCTAATAATGCTTTATGCCTTCATTTAAGGTTCAGGGTTCTAGGTTTGACATCTGTATCTCTTTTACTTGGTTTTTCAGAACTTTGTTGCAGTGGGATGGCTTAGTGCATCTGACTAGTCTGCCATCTTGGCTCTGCCTTCCCTTAGAGTGACATCTTTGCTTTTTAGCAAAATGTGGTACATACATACAATGGAATATTTCTCAGCTATAAAGTGAAATGAAGTCCTGATGTATGGTACAACATGGATGGACCTTGAAAACATAATGCTGAGTGCAATAAGCCAGTCACAAAAGGACAAATACTGTATGATCTCACTTACGGGAAATAAGCAAATATATATCAAAACCAAAACCAAACCCATCGCCCTTGAGTCAACTCATACTCATAGCGACTGATAAGGCAGAATAGAACTGCCTCATTGGGTTTCTAAGGCTGTAATCTTTAGGGAAGCAGACTGCCACATCTTTCTTCTGCAGAGTAGCTGGTGAGTTTGAACTGCCAATTTTCTGGTTAGCAGCCAAGTGCTTAACCACTGTGCAGTCAAGACTCCTTATGCAAATATGTAGAAACCAAAAGTTATTAGTGGTTACCAGGGATAAGAGGGAAGGGGCAAGGGGGAGTCATTGTTTAGGGGGGCACTGAGTTTCTGTTAATGGTGGTGGATTGATTTGGAAAAGGATAGTGATAACTTGAAGAATGGTATCAATGTCACTGAATTGTGTACATGTAGAGATTGTTGAATTGGCATATGTTTCCTTGTGTGTATTTTCTCCATGGTAAAAAACAAACAATTTTTTAAATGAATGTGTACAAATCATGGTCTCTTTATGTTATGTGTATATTTATACACTCATATTTTAGGATATGTATATATGTATCTTCTAAAGTGAGGATATTGATGGAGCAGCACCTTTTTAAATACATGGCTTTAGGCCAGATAAAAGAGCTTGAATGAGAAAACAACTGAAAGTGCTACTGTTATCATTTATTGCCTATCTGTCAGCTTGAGAGCTTATACGGTTTAGTGCTCAACCTTTAAAGATATTATGACAAAAAACAATAACAACAGGAACTTGAACAGTGACTAGTTTCTGCTCTGCCATTTACTAGCAATGTGACATTGTGAAAATTTCTTAATTCTCTGAGCCTGGGATTCTTGTAAACGATAAAGAGCAATCCCTCCTTCCCTAGCTCCTCCTCCCTGGCAAATTTCTTCTATCCTCAGAATAATAAGCATCAGCTTAAAAATATGTATATAAAAATGTAAAAAGGATGTTATATATATAATATCCATAATTATATATTATAAAAAAATATTACCCAGTGCATATTATATATACATAATTATACATGCAGCCTTAAAATTTAGAGGCAAGATATGTGAGAAACCATTAATAATGGTTTCTTCTGGGAAGTAGAATGCTTTTTTTAATTTTCTGTTTATTCCTTTCTGTGCTGTTGTCATTTTTACTGTGTATATGTGTTAGTATTCTAACATTTAAAAAAGTAATAAAAAGCCATGAATTCTCTCAAGTCTTGATATCTTTCCAGCTCCATGATTTTTCCTACAGTGGACACTGTAATATGTAGGTTTTGTTTAAATAGTTTTTTTCTATGTATCTTAGCTATCTAGCACTGTTATCACAGAAATACTGTAAGGGGATGCATTTAACAAACAGAAGTTTAATCTTTCACAGTTTAGGATGCTAGAAGTCCAAAGTCAGGGCACCAGCTCCGGGGGAAGACTTTTGCTCTCCTGGCTCTGGGAGAAGGTCCTTGTCATCAATCTTCCATTGGTCTAGGAGTTTCTTAGCACTGGGACCCCAGGTCCAAAGAACACACTATACTCACAACTCTCCTTTCTTGATGGTAGGATGTCCCTCTCCTCTCTGATGGATTCTGTGTTATATCTCAAGAGATTGAATTGAGATATAAAGTAATCTTGTAGTTTGTGTCCTGCCTCATTAATATAACTACCTCTAATCCTGGTTCATTAAAATCGTAGAGGTTAGGATTTATAACATGTAAGGTAATTACATCAGATCACAAAATGGAGGACAACCACACAATACTGGAAATCATGGACTAGCCAAGTTGACACACATTTTTGGGGGATGCAATTCAATCCATAACACTATGGCTTTCATTCCTGCTACCAATAGATGGAAGCAGTCTCTACAAAGAGAAAGTCAGAATCAAGGAATGCAGGTCAACAGCATTTAATTGATGACCAAGACATGAATAACAGTGCAATGTCCACAGAACCTGAGGGACTCATTTTGGGCAAACCACAATAAAGTTTATCCACCTATAGATTACAGAAAGAGACAACCTTCCACGGTTTTAATGGTGGGCCTGGGTGAAAGCAAGTTGTCACGGGTGAAAACTGCAAATAAATACCAATCATGGTTTTATTCAGTATTCCATATAATCCATTAACATATTTAATTTTGAAGAAATAATTTATGCTGCTTAAACATTTTACAATTGTTTTTCATGATTATATGTCATCTAGAAACAGGTACAAAATCCAAATCAACTTGTTTTAAATTCCACTTGGTCACCTTCTCTTTTACCGAGGAAGTCTGCAGCATTTGAAGATATTTAGCCAGGATGCTCCAGCAGGCCCCTGCTGCGGCAGTCAGGAGCCCTTCAGGATGATGAGAGTGAGATAGCAAGCAAGGAAGAGTGTGAGGATCCCAAGAACAGGAGACCAGAGCACAAACTGAGAACAAACGGAGGGTCAGAGAGGCCCTTGAAGTGCCATCTCTGCCAAGGACTTGCTGTGTGACCTCACAAGAGTTGCATAGAGGTTTTTTCCGTGTTGCTGTCATTGTGTTAATGTGTAAGACAGGGATAACAACATCTACCTCATAGCCTTGTTTTCAAGATTAAATAAGACAAAAAACAAAAAAGCAAACAAAAAAGAGTTGTCATTAAAACCCTTTCATGATCTATGGGACATATGGCATCCACCTACATTTTCTACCTCTGGGGTTTCTTGGGAAGCTGCTTTTCCACTGGCAGTACGTGCTGCCAGCAGGCAGGGACCTGTATAAATGTTTCAAACCAAAGAAACGAGCATGTGCCATGAATTACTGTTTTTAAAGGGTAATGTATTAGCTGATGCATCCTGGATGTGTGATTGTGCAAAACTTTTGTCTTTTTTGGCTTTTGTACAGCGGGACAAGCCTTATATGCATATTGCATAATATAAGCATATTGGGTTTATGTGTTATTTTGGAAGCCCTGGTGGCGTAGTTGTTAAGTGCTATGGCTGCTCACCAAAGGGTCGGCAGTTTGAATCTGCCAGGTACTCCTTAGAAAATTTCTGGGGCAGTTCTACTCGGTCCTATAGAGTCGCTATGAATTGGAATCAACTCGACGGCACTGGGTTTGGTTTTTTTTTTTTTTTTAAATGTGTTATTTATTTATTTGGTTTCCAGGTTCCTAGGTGTTATTGGAGCCCTGTTGGCACAGCGGTTGAGAGGTACAGCTGATAGCCAAAAGGTCAGCAGTTCGAATCCACCAGCCATTCCTTGGAAACCATATGGGGAAGTTCTACTCTGTCCTGTAGAGTAGCTATGAGTCGGAATCAGCTCCACCGCAACAGGTTTTTGTTTTTTTTTTTAATGTGTTATTTGGAAGTTGCATTTCTCATCCCACCAATCATAGACCTAGAGTCCAGAGGGACATAATGTGTCCAACATAATCCCATATAATCCTACCCCTAGAGTCCAGAGGGGCATAAGATTATTATATGCCACATAATATTATTCAAAATCCATATTACCTACCAAGAATTCAGACACACTCAATGATTCAGCATGCATTCCATTAATAATAATAAAAAAAAAAACCAAAAAATTAAAAGGAAAAAATGATTTGGTCTTGAAAGGATGTCCACTCCAACTCATGGAGTCCCTGTCTATGTCAGAATGTTGTTGTCATTGTTAGGTGCCATCGAGTCCATTCTCACAGCAACCCCATGTGCAACAGAATGACACAATGCCCTGTCCCATGCCATCCTCAAATTTGTCGTTATGCTTGAGCCCATTGCTGCAGCCACTGTGTCAATCCATCTTGTTGAGGGTCTTCCTCTTTTTCGCTGACCCTCTACTTTACCAAGAGTGACGTCCTTCTTCAGGAATTGATCCTTCCTGATAACATGTCCAAAGTATGTGAGTCATAGTCTTGCTATCCTCCTTCTAAGGAGCATTCCGGTAGTACTTCTTCCAAGACAGATATGTTCGTTCTTTTGGCAGTCCATATTCTTCACCAGCGCCATAATTCAAAGGTGCCAATTCTTCTTCAGTCTTCCTTATTCATCGTCTAGTTTCCACATGCATATGAGACGATTGAAAACACCATGGCTTAGGTCAGGTGCACCTTAGTCTTCAAGGTAAAATATTTGCTTTTTTAAAACACTTCAAAGAGTTCTTTTGCAGCAGCTTTACCCAATGTGATGAGTCTTTTGATTTCTTGACTGCTGCTTTCATGGGCGTTGATTGTGCAGCCAAGTAAAAAGAAATTCTTGACAACTTCCATCTTTTCTCTGCTTATCATGATGTTGCTTATTGGTCCAGATGTGAGGATTTTTATTTTCTTTATGTTGTGTGTAATCCATACTGGAGGCTGTGGTCTTTGATCTTCATCAGTAAGTGCTTCAAGCCCTCTTCACTTTCAGTAAGCAAGGTTGTGTCATCTGCATAACGCAGGTTGTTAATCAGTCTTCCTCCAATCCTGATGCACCGTTCTTCTTCATATAGTCCAGCTTCTTGGATTATTTTCTCAGCATACAGATTGAGTAGATATGGTGAAAGGATATAACCATGACATGCACCTTTGCTGGTTTTAAATCACGCAGTATCCCTTTGTTCTGTTCGAATGACTGCCTCTTGATCTATGTACACTTTCCTAATGAGCACGATTAAGTGTTCTGAAATTTCCATCCTTCGACATGTTATCCATAATTTATTATGATCCACACAGTCAAATATCTTTGCATAGTCAATAAAACACAAGTAAATATCTTTCTGGTATACTCTGCTTTCAGCCAGGATCCATCTGACTTCAGCAATGATATCCGTCGTTCCAAGTCTTCTGATCCACCTTGAATTTCTGCAGTTCACAGCTGATATACTGCTGCAGCTGCTTTTGAATGATCTTCAGCAAAATTTTACTTGCTTTTTTTTTGTGTGTGTGATATTAATGATACCGTTCGATAATTTCTGCATTTGGTTGGATCGCCTTTTTTGGGAATAGGCATAAATATGGATGTCTTCCAGTCCATCGGCCAGGTAGCTGTCTTCCAAATTTCTTGGCATAGATAAGTGAGCACTTCCAGCACTGCATCTGTTTGTTGAAACATCTCAATTGGTATTCCTTCAATTCCTGTGGCCTTGTTTTTCACCAATGTCTTCAGTACAGCTTGAACTTCTTTCTTTAGTACAACTGGTTTCTGATCATATGCTGCCTCTCGAAATGGTTGAATGTCGACCATTTCTTTTTGGTATAGCGACTCTGTATTCCTTACACCTTCTTTTGATGCTTCCTGCGTCATTGAATATTTTCCCTGTAGAATCCTTCAATATTGCAGCTCGACGCTTGAATTTTTTCTTCAGTTCTTTCAGCTTGAGAAATGCCGAGTGTGTTCTTCACTTTTGGTTTTCCATCTCCAGGTCTGTGCGCATATCATCATAATAGTTTACTTTGTCTTCTAGAGCTGCTCTTTGAAATCTTCTGTTCAGCTCCTTTACTTCATCGTTTCTTTTTTTTTTTTTATTATTTCAACATTTTGTTAAAATACATTTATTTATTTTTTTTATAGGGACAACCAAAGAAAAACATAATTTTATGTTATAGGTCATGTTAAACACAATAAACATACACTTTTGGGAATGCAGAATAGACTTTAAAATCTTCAAAGAGGCTTTCATAAAAGCAAAGTTTAAAAATGTGGCTTATTTATATTTATCTACTATTCTAGAAAATTTTGGCTTCTCTTCTCCGTTTTGGTACTATTCTCTGATTTATAAATAATTGTTCAAATATTCTAACATAAATTTTGTTTTCTGAAACTTTAAAACTCACATTTCTAAAGAAGATCCCTCCTTTTAACTTTATTGCATTCTGTGTAAACAAAGACTAGATTTTATTTAAATTATCATTTGATTTGATACCACTATTAAGAGTACAGTTTCAGTAACAATTAAATGTCATGAGAGAAAGAAAAAGAGAAAACCCACCAGCAAGGACATGTCTTACTTTCCTATAATAGCTGTTGGTTTAAAAATCTAGTGGGATGTGTTTGTTTCCTGGAAGTGGGAGTTAGTTATAAAAATTTATTAAAAAAAAATTTTTTTTTTAAACCAAAGCTTCAATACAGAAATGAATGAATTGTGCTTTGGGATGTTAATAAACCAACCCACTGCTGTTGAGTGAGTTCCAACTCATAGGGATCCCATAGGTTTTCCAAGTCTGTAATCTTTATTTTTTTAATCTTTACTGAAGTAGAGGGCCATATCTCTGTCCTTCAGAGCAGCTGGTGGGTTTGGACTGCCGACATTTTGGTAAGCAGCTGAGGACTTGAAACACTGCACTGACAGGGATCCTTTGTATGTTAATAAAAAACCAAAAAACCAAACCCATTGCTGCTGAGTTGAATCCGAGTCATAGGGACCTTTAGGACAGGGTAGAACTACCCCCTAGAGTTTCCAAGGAGTGCCTGGTGGGTTTGAACGGCTGACCAGTTAGCAATCGTAGCATTTAACCACTACACCAGCAGGGTTTCCAGGATGTTAATAGTAGGTCTAAATTTTGGTGAGGCCAAGGGCTATCCCAATGTTATAGTTTTAAACTGGAAAAATGTTGTTACTCGAAATATTTAAAAAATATTAAAAAATGGGATCTTTTATATGGCAGATCATATTATACTTCCGTCTTTCAACCCCTTTGTAAATCACAAAAATTGAGCAAACTTTGAATATAAAAACCACTGCACTTAGGAATAATGTCTAATGTGGGAAAGAGAGGTAAGAAAAATGTGTTAAAACATAACAGGGTTCAAGAAATCCTTCTCCCAATGCAGGGAGAAAACCAGAAATACTACATTTTAAAATTTAAGGTGACAAATACCAGTTTAAAACATGTTTGTTGACATGTTCAAGGAAATAAGAAGCATGTTGTCAATAAAATGAAACCATCCTTCTATTCATAGGTATGAAATTACTTTGAAAAAGAGCCAAGCTGAAATGAAGCAGCTGACTGCAAATTCTTTTAAAGCTTTCTCTTTTTTAAGTTCAAGGGAACTCTCAGCTTTACACGTATTAGTTAAGAAGGGGAGCTAAAACAATTTCAGGGGGCACCTTTAAGGAGGTACCCTACATAAAAATAAGAAAAGAATACCCCGGTTTTTTCCTATTAAAAAATACCTTCTTAAGCTAAACGGTAACGTTTTAAGAGGCTAAAGTACCTCATTACTGTATTCATTACAACTATCTGAAAGAGCAGAAAAGGTACCAAGGCTTTAAATTTTATAATAGTTCATCATGACATTACATATGAACTTGAATAGATAATGAATAATACAAAATGTATTCAAGAGCATTATCCATTTCTATACACTAAAATGTTTAGACATATAAAATGGTGTTCCTAAAAAGTTACTTGTAATTCAAATATGCACTAGAGAAATTAGTAATTTTGTAAAGAGTTTCTATAATATAAATATTTTTGTTTTAGATTTCGTGTTTGAAGATTGGAATTTTGTTACTAGAAAGGGCACATAGTGTTTAAGTTTGTATTTATTGAAACCGTATAAAAAGCTGGCAAAATACTTTGTAGTGCTATTTGGAAATAGCTGTCATCTTGAACAGAGTTTTTTTTTGTTTGTTTGTTTAAGTTTCAAGATCTTAACATCCCACTATATATTAACACTTGATTAATAAGAACATTAGATCCAGATATAAACCACAAATGAAAGATTACACAATAAAAAGTCCCCTCCTATCCCTTTTGAGAGCTCGGTTCTGAGAGTGGCTGCATCCTCGCCAGTGTCAGGTGCTCTAGTTATAGCCTGATTTGGCAGTCATTTCCCATCCCTAGGGCTCTTTAAGCTGGAACTTTAAGTCACAAGGAATGTTTTTGCGTCCTAATTATTTACCCTAGCAGTGTATTTAATGCAGTTCCCTAGATGTACCCCATATTCCTCATGAAGAGGGCGGGGAGAACAGAAGAAGATTAGAATTTTTCCTGCATGTGTGTTACAGGGTGGATCCTACTACGTAAACTTTTAAATTATAAAATATCGTGAGCATTTCCTTTCTAAGCCCAACATAACACAGTTTGAAATTAAGCTTTCTGTGGTGATGTTTATGTGAATTTTCAGTGTGATATATTTGAGTATTGCAGCCAATTTACAAACCAGGTAACCAACGAAAGGCCAAGGAAGAATGGCGTCCAGCTGTAAAAACCCAGAGTTTCAGGAACACACTGAACAAACCAGAACTTACTTGAACATGCTTCTGCCAACACTTTCAAAAGAGCAGGCTTTGGAACACGAGAAAAAAATGGCATCAGTCCTCATGTTTGAAGCTCAGATCTTTGAAGGAATTCTCTTTCTGCTTGTTCCTTATATGACCAAATTTGTACAGAGATTCAAAGATCAAAGAAAAGACTTTATTGCTAGTGGGCAATAAGGTTAATAAGAGCAGCTACAATCATATAATTTAACAAATTACTAAATTTGTTGTATTTTAAAAGTAATGCATTCCAATTTTTCTTTATCTTCTTCTTCACCTCACAGAATGCTTTTCTTTTGGACAAAATTGCTTTGCTTCCCTTCTTTAAGGCATGCAGTTCATGCTCGTGACAGTCTTACACCGTAGTCTCTGCCCCCGGGCCCGCTGCGCTGTCAGCAGGCTTTGTGCAACCAGCGGTACTCAGACACTGCCATGGGCTCAGAATACCTTGCATTGATGTATGGACATACAGTTATGAAAGCAGACCACAGTGCACGTGTGTTCTTTGTTGCTGGGATAAGGTACATGAACATCATTGCTGGGAACAGACACATTTTGGTGGTTTGGCCAGTTCACAGTTTCTAAAAAGGAAACCAGATTTTTATGACGTGAAAGTTCTTCTGCCACAGGGAATTTGGATGTCTCCTGTGAGTGCCCGGAAGGGAGAAGGGATCGGCTCATGCAGCTCCTCCACTGTGCTCTTTGAAGGTGGAGGAGTGTCACTGTAATTTGGAGGATTACACATGCCAACACAATCAGGGACTCCTCCCGAAGAGCACCTAGACAGAGTGCACGCAGGAACAATTTCCTTCTCCAGACCAGCCCTGACAAAGCTCTTGAATGAGGCATCTGCTCGCATTGCTAGTACAGAGCGATTTGTTACAACTCAGTGACACAGGGATCCACTTCAGGATGGCTCGCACTCGGTCGGCCCACTTCGTCATTTCTTCCTTTCACTTTAGCTCCTTTATGTTCAAGAGCAACTTTCAGAGTCTCTTCTAACATCCATTTTGCTCTTTTAATTCTTTCCTGTCTTTTTAATGACCTCTTGCTTTCTTCAGGAAACACTGGTGTCGTAGTGATTAAGAGCTGAGGCTGCTTACCAAAAGGTTAGCAGTGCAAATCCACCATGCGCTCCTTGGAAACCCTATGAGGCAGATCTACTCTGTCCTATAGGGTCCCTATGAGTCGAAATCGACTCAATAGCAACGGTTTTTTTTTTGGTTTTGCTTTCTTCTTGTATGATGTCCTCGATGTCATTCCACAACTCGTCTGGTCTTCAGTCATTAGTGTCCAGTGGGTCAAATCTATTATTGAGATGGGCTCTAAATTCAAGTGGGATATACTCGAGGTCATACTTTGGCTCTCATGGACTTGTTCTAATTTTCCTCAGTTTCAGCTTGAACTTGCATATAAGCAACAGATGATCTGTTCCACAGTCAGCCCCCGGCCTCGTTCTGAATGAAGATATTGAGCTTTTCCATCACCTCTTTCCAGAGATGTAGTTGCTTTGTTTCCTGTGTATTCCTTCTAGTGAAGTCCACATGTATAGCCGTTGTTTACATTGTTGAAAAAATGTATTTGCAATGAAGAAGTTGTTGGTCTTGCAAAATCCTATCATGTGATCTCCGGCATTGTTTCTATTACCAAGACCATATTTTTTCCAACTACCAATCCTTCTTCTTTGTTTCCAACTTTTGCATTCCAATCACCAGTAATTAATTATCCGTGCATTCTGATTGCATGTTCAATCAGTTTCAGATTGTAGAAGCTGGTAAAAATCTTGAATTTCTTCATCTTTAGCTTAGTGGTTGGTGAGTAAATTTGAATAATAGTTGTATTAACTGGACTTTCTTGTAGGCCTATCACTGACGGCACTTCAGGATAGATCTTGAAATGCTGTTTTTGACAATGAATGCAACACCATTCCTCTTCAAGTTGTCATTCCTGGCATAGCAGACCATATAATTGTCCAATTAAAAATGACCAGTACCAGTCCATTTCAGCTTACTAATGCCTAGGATACTGATCTTTATGCGTTCTATTTCATTTTTGACGATTTCCAATTTTCCTAGATTTATACTTCATACATTCCAGGTTCCAATTATTAATGGATATTTGCAGCTGTTTCTTCTCATTTTGAGCCGCTCCACATCAGCAAATGAAGGTCCCAAAAGCTTGACTCCAACCACGTCATTAAGGTCGACTCTATTTCAAGTTGGCTGCTTTTCCCCGGTGGTATCTTTGGTGCCTTCCAACCTGAAGAGCTCATCTTCCGGCATTATATCAGACAGTGTTATGCTGCTATTCATAAGGTTTTCACTGGCTAATTCTTTTCAGAAGTAGACTGCTGGGTCCCTCTGCCTAGTCTGTCTTAGTTTGGAAGCTCAGCTGAAACCTGTCCCACATGGGTGACCCAGCTGGCATTTGAATCCCTGTGGTATAGTTTCCAGCATCACAGCAACATGCATGCCCCTAAAGTAGGACAAACCGACTGACAGAATAGAAAGTGTTCTCACTGGCTGATTTTTCAGCAGTAGATCACCAGGCCTTTCCTTTGAGGCACCTCTGGGTGGACTGGAACTTTCAACCCTTTGGTTAGCAGCTGAGCGCAATAACTGTTTGCACCACCCAGGGACTCCTTAAATGAGCTATCACAGGTAAAACATCTGACTCAAGTAGGTATTCCATAAATGATAACTACCCTTATTTGACTATTGATAAGAGGCTAGAAGTCCTCAGAATATGAAAGTGCTTAATTAATGCTCAACAAATGATGGCTATTATTTTTATTGGTAGAAAGAAATAACATTACTACTACAAGTAAAATAGTAGCTAAGGGAGATATTCAAGGATATGATGCATAACTCATGTATATGATGTGTGGTAGTGGAGGAATGAGCAAGACATTCAATAGGAGACACACTTTCACTGCGTCAGACCTGGGTGTTGAGGTGGGTGCAGACCCTGGAGGCTGTGTTAGGAAGGACACAAGCAGGCCAGGGCTGGTTATCTAGCTTCTTGGTCCCTCTTAAGAGCCCAGGAAAAGTTCTTGTTTTGTTTTCCCAATTCGTTTGCAAAAGTAATTTAAAACACACACTAGCATTTAAAGAATGCTGAGCAAAGCTAGAATGATGGCAATGTTGCTCCAGTGGATTTGACAGGTGTGTCAGGGAAAAGGAGTGATTTGCAGCAGATTTGATGTAGCAAAATTTTTAAAACTCTTATGATTTTGACAAGTTCTAAAATGAAAACTGCTGAAATCGATGGCATATGTAAATCGATTAACTCTGGTGTGGCCTCAGGCAGAACTTGTTCAGTGAAATAAAGGAAAGCAACATCCTGCCTGTGTATTTGTGTTTATATGGGGAGGGGTGGGCAAGGGGGTGAAGCTGAGGGAAATCAGTTCCACTTATGAATGTATCCCTCTGGAACATGGCAATAGCACAACTGGAGATACCAAGACATCTTATGAGGAGCAATGTGACCGGCAATGATTGTCTAAGCCTGACATACTGTATAATTGCTGAGAGAACACACAATGTAGTGACATGACTTCCTTTGGGCTAAGTTGCCTTATTGCTAGTGTATACATTTCAGCTGGTGAATTTTTCCAAAGGAAATAACTCAACACCCAGCCATTTTGCCTGTTTGAACCACACATGCAAAAACTGATACAAATGTTCGACAAGAATAGTTGCTCCGTTATAGAAAAAACTCTACACCTGAGTGCTATAACTGCGTGACAGGAACCTCTGTGCTCTGATGAGGAAAAGCCTCAGTGTGGTGAATTTCTCAGGAATCGGAAAAGGGATGGGATATTGACCCTGAAGTGGAATAAAAAGAGTTTTCTCTGCCTAAGCTCTAGTGTCCTTGTTCTTATCAAATGATCTCAGATATTTATCCACCTTTGACACTATATTTAGTACCTTCAGTGATAAAACAAATCTTTCTGTTTGTTTTCTTCTCCTTATTCAATGTCAAGTAACTGCTGCGTTTGGGCGAGAGTAACAGGAACCAATGGACTCAAGAATGAATTGTGTCTTTAAAATTTTATTGTGTAAACTTCATTTTAACAGAAATATTTTTAGTAACTTCAAAAACACTTTTGGCAAAAATCCCTTCTCCCTCATATTATTTCCCTGAGCATACGTCCTACCTAGCTAGAGGGATGTGGAGGCCAGCCCAGAATTTAGAAATGTGGGGGCAATGACTTTGGTTTTGGTTTGGTGGGGACAGTTGGAGCAAGAGTGTGAGAATTCATTTGCGTCAGCAACAGAACCAGATCCTGAGAGTTCTTACTCTAAACGGAGGGGAAATGGAGCACGTAGGCTTGGGGTGAGAGCTGTTCTGAATTTTCAGCACAGTCGGTTAGTCCCGTGGCCTAGCTCTGTGTATGCACGCAGAAATCTACGACTGGGGAGGTAAGGGCTATTAGAACAAACTGAATGAGTTGTCACAGAAGTGTCTTCTGAGGCAGGGGAGACAACATGGGTAGCTCTGTTTTGGATCTCGTGTAACTGAGTAGAGGACTGGTCCAGTGGTTGCTGTGGTGTATGGTATGTGGTGGAGACACATCAGTGTCATGGGGCCTTTAGCAAGGAGCACCTTCCACAGAGTTGAGTGTTGATTGAGAGCATCTACTCAGATACCAGTAGATTAGTGTGGCGGGGGAGGGGAGCAGTAGCAGGTGGACAAGAAAGTCCTTAGCAACAGACATGACCACAGGAATCAGACTGGAGGTTAGGAAGAGGGCAGTGGTGAATAGCACCTACTAGGGGAAGGGATGCTGCCAATGGCTTTTAGCCTAAATCAGGTGTGGCCGGGACATCTAGATAATATCTCTCTAGGTGAAGAGGAAGAACTAGGAGGCCATTTTGGAGTTCAGAATAGCCAGCTACCTGTGACCTGCTGCCCACCTGTAACTTCCCCAATCATTCACCCCATGTAGCCCTGTTTCTGCTTCCTGCATTGACTCTCTCAAGCCACCAAAGACACACTCACCTCGTCCAGGGTCTTTTTCAGGAGTTATCTTCTGTGATCTCTCTACGGCATTTATACCTGCTGGACTTCCTTCCTTCTGGAAACCTTCCCACTTGGTTTTTGGACTCACTGCTCTATGCTGGTTCTCTGCTTCACTCACATCCTTCCTTCTATTTGCTCTTCAGAGTCCCCTTCATCACGTGATTCCCCAGATGGAAGTCCCACAAGGTTTCCTCTTTTTCCTACTGCGCTTCTCTTCAACGTCCACTGTGGGGAAAGACACTCCTCCTCACAATGTTCAGAATTACCTGTACAGGTTCCCCCCCTAGAGCTGCCCCTGCCACCTGATCACTCTCCAGAGCTCAGGTTATACCTCTTAGCTTCGTCTGCATTCACAGACTTGTCTCTTCTTTAGATGTCTAAAACAGAACATATGATTTGCCTCCCTTGCCATGGAGATAATAATTCCTCTCTTGAAATTCTCTGTTTGGGCCACTGGTATCATCAGCCTTCAAGGCCAGTAAACCAGTTGTCATCGAGTTGATTTTGACTTATGGCGACCCCACATGTGTCAGAGTAGAACTGTGTTTCATAGGATTTTCAATGGCTGTGGTCTTTCAGAAGCAGATCTCCCGACTCTTCTTCTGAGGTGTCTCTGAGTGGATTCAAACTTCTCACCTTTCTGTTAGTAGCGCTCACCTTTCTGTTAGTAGCCGAGTGCTTAACTGTTTATGTCACTCAGGCGCTTCAACATTCAAGACATCCAGTCTTAAACCTCAACAACATCATCGACTTCATTTTCACTCATCTTTTCTTCACTCAGACTCTCCCTTTCTACACTTACTACACTTGCACTTAAGCCTCCTCTCCAGTCCCCCTGATACGGGCACTGTCCTTTTCAATTCAAGCATCAAACACACATGTGGATAATATGCTCTACAGAGACTCTGCCTTAGGTATCACCATGCTTCCCATCACACTCAGCACTATGCCTTTTGAAACACAGACACTGACAAATGTTTGTGCAGTGAATGGGTAAAAAAAGGTGTGCTGCATGTCAGACACTTCTGAAGCATGAGTGGCAACCCTAGATAGGGAAAGACTACAATTGTGCTTTACAAACGCCCTTTTCTTGAAAATGAACAAAAAGATTAAGCTATAAATACTCTTCCTGGGTAATTAAACAGAACAAAGGGTAATAATAGCATAAAATGCAATCATGTTTTAATAGATTCTGAAAATTAAGCAGGCTTTATGGTGAAAGCTCTTAAACATTTCCATTGCCCTTATTAAAAACCGGCTGCCGGGAGTCCATTCTGACTTACAGAGACCCTATAGGACAGAGTAGAACTGCCCCATAGTGTTTCCAAGGCTGTAATCTTTATGGAAGTGGACTGTCACATCTTTCTACTTCGAAGCAGCTGGTGTGTTTGAACTGCCAACCTTTCAGTTAGCAGCTGAGTGCTTAACTACTGCACCACCACGGCTCTTATGACCCTGTTTAAGAGCTGTAATTTCTGGAGACTCGAAAGTGGCCCAGTTCTACAAACTGCACTGAAATTATTACTATGGAGCCTGATAAACTTTGTCCCTGATATTAAATAATCAAACACCAAACCAAACCAAACACACTGCCGTCAAGTCGATTCTGACTCATAGCGACCCTATAGGACAGAGTAGAACTGCCCCAAAGAGTTTCCAAGGAGTGCTGGTGGATTCAAAGTGCTGACCTTTTGGTTAGCAGCCATAGCACTTAACCGCTATGCCACCAGGGTTTCCAATCAAACACAGTCTATCTTAAATACAGGTAGTCCCCAACTTACAAGGAGGTTCTGTCCAATGACTCTATCATAAGTAGGTTCTGACATAAGTCAAATACCTCTTTTTTTCATTATTATTGCCTTTTATTATCAGTATCTTTATAAATTTGTTCTTTGAACATCTGCAAGTGAACATCTGAGAGTTATAACATCAGCGAATTACTTGCTGCAACATTGTATGTAGTACCTATTACTAATGATAAAATACTACCCATTGCTAATGATAAGATGTATGAAAAAAAGACGGTCATAAGTGCGGTTTGTCATAACTCGAATATGTCATAAGTTGGGGGCTACCTGTATTAGATGTTGCCAGGTCCGGAATTTGGTTTTAGTTAGTAAGTTAACCTGTTACTGTGCCATAGATACTGGCGGAAGATGTAAGACTCTTGGGCCAGACAGGAGGGACTTTGTTACTCACAGCACAGAAAGTGGCATGATTTGCACAGGTTCTCCTGCCCTCCCAAAAAGGGGAAAAAAGCCTAGTTGGATGCCTACAAACAAATTGAGTTGTGTTATAGGAGAGCAACACTAAGCTTGGGGAATCCACCAAAGAACCTGCTCTTTGACCCAGAGGAAGGCATTATCCATCCCTCAAGATGATATTTTCAGTTGCCTCATATTTATGCAAAAAGCTGGGCAATGAATAAGGAAGACCAAAGAAGAATTGATGCATTTGAATTACAATGTTGGCCAAGAATATTAAATATACCATGGTCTGCCAGAAGAAGGAACAGCTCTGTCTTGGAAGAAGTACAACCAGAATGCTCTTTAGAAGTAAAGATGGTGAGACTTTGTCTCATGTACTTTGAACATGTTTTTAGCAGGGACAAACCCCTGGAGAAGGACATCGTGCTTGATAAAGTAGAAGGTCAGTGAAAAAGAGGAAGGCTCTCAATGAGATGAATTGACACAGTGGCTGCAACAGTGGTGTCAAACATAACATTTGTGAGGATGGTGCAAGACTAGGCCGTGTTTCATTCCGTTGTGCCTAGAGTCCCTGTGATTCGGAATTGACTCACTGGCACCTAATCCAAAAACAGCAAGATTGTTGGCTTGAGTAAAAGGCATCAGGGCCTCGTGTTCTTGGCATACCCAGCTAGAAAGTTCAGGGAGGCTTAGGGCCCATGGTGGATGACTCTTTCAACATGTCAGTTAAGAATTTATATTCAAAGTAACAAGGATACTATTCTTGGTTTCTGAATTTAAGGTGTTGACTATTTGTATTGGTTGATGAATGTCCTTCATGCAAAAAGTATCTTGGTAATCAGAGAAATTAATATTGATTACTAATACATATAAACATACATGAGGGTATGAGAAGGGGAGATATAAATTAAAACTTGATGCTTTTCCTCAATAGGAATTTTTTCATCAATAAATCATAGTAAGCTGAATAAAGTTCTCTTGCTTTAGTACAAAACTGGAGAATTAAAAAAATTTTTTTCTATGTTATACAAGATTACTAAAAGTCCATGGCCATCATGTTTTGCAACAGAAGCAGACATGACCTCAGTTATTATCACTAACATCAGTTATTAATTGAACTCTACTGCTCGGTGGGCATTACATTAATGATACACATTTGAAAGAGACAGAATAGTCGTTTTCTCGAAAGACATATGGTCAAGATTATTAGTCACAGGTTCCATCATCTATTATTGTGCATATGAGCATAAAGGGATATATTAAAGTGCATCAGTAGTTCACAGAATCTCTGAGAGAACCAAAGAACCGGCCAAGAAAGTTGCACAACCAGAAAATATGCAATGAGCAGAAACAGCTACATTGCAGGACTATCATGCAGAAATAACATGGCCGGTGGCTTGACACAGTGCTGGGGAGCAGACCCCAGACTCTCTGCCTCAGATGCCCATAAAACTAAATGCCTGTGCCACCAAGACTGCCAGAAGATACCCTGCTGTGAGTGCTTCCGCCATTTTCCACTGTCACCTCTAAGTCATACAACATACAGCCTGACTGTGGAACCCAAATCTCTTTCAGACCCTCGCTACGAAGGACTCAAGGAAGATAACAGTTCTGGCTTTGCAGGCTATATAATTCAGGAAGGCAACCTAGAAAGGCGGTTGGAATAAACAAGGCAGTTAGTAGTCTCTGTCACTGGTAGGTAGTGCGTGGGGGTAGTAAACAGAGAGCAGTAATTAAGTGGTTGCTAAAGAAATTACTTCACCACCTGTCAGCTTGTCATAATGTGGTGGCTTGTGTGTTGCCATAATGTTGGAAGCTATGCTACCAGTTATTTCAAATACCTGCAGGGTCACCTGTGGTGGACAGATTTCAGCAAAGCCTCCAAACGGAGACACATTAGAAAGAAAGGCCTGGAAAGATACTTCCAAAAATTAGCCAATGAAAACCCTATGGATCACAACAGACTATTGCCCAATATCATGCTAGAAGATGAGCCCTCGAGGCTGATCCCCACTCCATTGCCATCGAGTTGAGTCCAACTCATAGCAACCTTATAGGACAGAGTAGAACTGCCACATAGGGTTTCCGAGGCTATGATCTTTATGGAAGCAGACTGCCACATCTTTCTCCCGTAGAGTGGCTGATGGGTTCAAACCATTGACCTTTTGGTTAGCGACCTAGTGCTTTAACCACCGTGCCACCAAGGCTCCTTTCAAAGTTGATAGGCACTCAGAATACACAATGGCTGCAACAATGGCTCAAGCATACCAACTATTGTGAAGGTAGTGCAGGACAAGGCGATATTTTGTTCTGCTGCACATGGGCCCATGAGTCAGAGCCGACTTGAAGGCAACTAACAACAAAGAAATGACTGCCATAATACATGCTGGTCCTTAACGCACGTGTATAGATCAGTGCTGTCCAGTAGCTGTATCACATGAGCCATGCATGTGATGTTACATCAACGCGATTTTTCCATCACCATAAACCATAACTCAGTGCTCCATAAGCAGTAATACCCCCATCCTTCTCCTTCCTGCCCCTGGTAACCACTAATAAACCTTGGTCTCTATACAGTCTTTGTTCTTGTCTTTTTATATAAGTGAGGTCATACAGTATTTAAAGGAGGAGCTTCCTTGGGGATCTGACCTGCCTCCGATAAGTTGTTCCGGCAAAGCTCACTCTCTTTTCTCAGCCCTGCACTCTTCTTCTTGCCTGACCTCCGGTTCTTGGTACACAAGAGTGCAGAAGTCTCTGACCTGCCGCCTGACCTGCAGATTCAACCCCCGCAACCTCACGAGCCAGCAGAGGCCTCCAGCATGCTGCCTCATCCGCAGATTTTGGGTTTGTCAGCCTCTGCAACCACTTGAGCCAGCAGAAGTCTTTAGCCTGTCACCTGACTCACAGGTTTGGGACTTGCCAGCCCCCACAATTGCATGAGCCGTCCTTGAAGTAAATTTCTGTGTGTGTGTGTGTGTATGTATATATTTATATACGTTTCACTGGTTTTGCTCCTCTGTAGAACCCAGCCTAAGACTATGGTCAAGTCTTGTTAAACTTCTATTTCTTCAGGATACCTTTGCCTCTCTCTTCTCTCATTCTTTTATGTTGATTTTATGGTTTAGTATTCAAAAAGCTGTCTAATTTTCCTCATTTACAAATTCTTATGTTACAGCTATCAAGAAGCTCCTGTTGTCTTAGTCATCTAGTACTAATATAACAGAAATACAAGTGGATGGCTTCAACAAAGAGAAATTTATTTCCTCATGGTAAAGTAGGCCAGAAGTCCAGATTCAAGGTGTCAGCTCCAGGGGAAGTCTTCCTCTCTCTGTCCGCTCTGGAAGAAGGTCCTTGTCCTCAACCTTCCCATGGCCGAGGAGCTTCTCAGATGCAGGTCCAAAGGATGTGCTCTGTTCCTGGTGGTGCTTTCTTGGTGGTTTGAGGTCCCCAACTCTCTGCCTGCTTCCCTTTCCTTTTATCTTTGGAGAGATAAAAGGTGGTGCAGGCCACACCCCAGGGAAACTCCCTTTACGTTGGGTCACGGAGGTGACCTGAGTAAGGGTGGTGTTACAATCCCACCCTGATACTCTCAATGTAAAATTACAATCACAAAATGGAGGACAACCACAGAATACTGGGAATCATGCCTAACGAAGTTAATACACGCATTAACTCAATCCATGACACCTGTGTACTAACAATAAAACTGGGGGAATTGGAGAGAGCCAGAGAGCATCTCAGGCGAGGAGACTTGCTTAACAGTCACTCTGTGACCGAGTGGGGCTAGTACCTGTGATGACCCACAGCCTCTGAGCAGATCAGGTGCCTGTTGGGGAATAGTGAAAAAGGATGTCGTGAAAGAGTAAGAGGACAGGTTTTACAAGTTTTGAATATCAGGTTAAGAAATTTGAGTTTTGGATTTCCAACAAGTGGAAAACATTGGGTATGCTGGTCTAGAGCAGGAATTCTTGAACTTTTTTGACAATATGACTTTTGGTAATCTAACAAAGTTCGTAGATCCCTTCTCAGAATAACGTGTTAAATACACAAAATAAAATGCATAAGATTACGAAGGAAATAAATTATAATGAAATAGTTTCAAATGTTAAAAAACAAATATGTGCTTCTTTATTAACAATGATAAATAACAAGATCTAATGATGGGTCTCATAATGATTATAATTTCAATATACTGAGGCATACAAAACATTTTGAGGTATCTGCAACAATTAATGTGATATGGAAATATCAGTGATTTCTGTTGGTGACAAAGCTATGCATGCTGATAACACTGCTGTCATTTATTGTCTACATTCATAATTGAATGAGATTTTGCAGGTTAGTGAAAACAAAATAGTTTTCTTTTTTCCTTTTCCATCTAAATGTATGACTGTGTATCCCGTTCCTAAGTACTTGCAGGTCTGGGGACCTCAGGTTAAAAATCTCTAGTCTGTGGGCTTTTGGGTTTGATGCATGATGTCTCATTAAGCCCAAGAAGCAACACAGATCTCACCCAGATTTTTATCTACCGTGCAGCAATCTCAACAGCTACGTCATTGTTTTGCAAATAAAGATCTTTCCTTTCTAAAGAAGGTGTAATGCCCTCTCTGATTTGGATACACGCAGGCTATAAGACGTAATGAAGATATAAATGTGAAATTTTATGTCTTGTATGTTAGATAACTTTATTGGGTATTCATTTCTTTAATACAAAGGGATAAAGCCACATAGCTCAAAAAACAGCACTAAAGCATCAATCTATTTATACCAGAACTAAAATAAGCCCAACAATAATTGCCTGTTAACTCCATGCTCGACACTCAGAATGGAAGAACAAGAGCACAAGTATGTTCTGAAACTAAGATTGAACAAGTAAATTATTGAATGATTCATGGTAGGCTGACATCCCTAGCTATTGCTTGGACACCAGGATTCCAAATTGACAATAGCCATCTCCTGGTACCTCAGAAAACTTAAATAAAAACAAAATCAAGCAAATTCAGCCAATTTAAGGTTATACCTTTTTCTAGAAGATTGTGTACTTGTTTACTCAAGACATCAATTCTCTGGCTACACCTATCCCTTCCACGGAGCTACTTCTAGTCGAACCTACAAGAGCTAAATATACAGAACCAGATAAAGGTGGGAAGATTCTTTAGAAGTCAAGGGAATAAAATTTTCTAATAGAATGTCTATACATGCATGTATTTGCTTACAATTTTCATAATCACTATCAGGAGTATTAAAAGACTTCTTTAGGTAATATTCCATGTAAATATTTAAATGTGAGGGGAGGTTTTAGCTACGAGGGTAATTTAGTTGGATTTCTATTGCTGCTAATATTAATTGAACTTAATATACCCCAGACACCATTCCAAATACTTACAGATAATAAATTAATTGCCTGAATAATATTAATATTCTTGTCCTTTTCTACAGAGAAGAAAATTGGGGCAGTGACTACCTCAGTACCTTGCCCCACATCACACAGCCAGTAAGAGGCAGACCTGGGTTTAAAGCCACACCCCGATGTTATCATCAGGCTCTCTTGCCTTCTCTAGCAGGATTTAGATAGTAGACACAAGCTAGTTTCCACTGCTGTCTATAATTTAGTAATTAATGAGGCTGGAAATAGTATTCAGACAAGCGTGGGTAGAGAAGTTGATATTTATTTACATTTTTTTTCCTGAAAAATTAACTTCCAAAAGAAATTAAGATAAGACATGTAGATTATGTATATGGAAGTCCCCAAATGATACAACCTGTGTAAACTTCAAGGTTTGGACATTTGTTGTTGTTGTTTTTTCTCAGCTAAAACATTTACTGCCATAAAGTCACAACCAATACTTCAGAGGCTAATGAAGAACATAAATCAGCCAAAGCCTAGATAAATGCATCCCATTGCTGTCGAGTCGATTCTGACTCACAGCAACCCTAGAGGACAAAGTAGAACTGCCCCATAGAGTTTCCAAGGAGCATCTGGTAGATTCGAACTGCCGACCTTCTGGTTAGTTGCCCTAGCACATAACCACTATACCACCAGGGTTTCCGATAAATGCGTAGATCTTGGTTTATCAGGATATCCTGTTAAAATATTTGAATTCTTATCAAACTGGGCATTTTATTAAGCAGCAAATGATCACAATTTGAAAACCTTAACTTTGTTTTTTTGGTCTTTTTTTTTTTTTTTTTCGCTTTATGGACTAACAGAGCAGAGAACTGAGTTCATAGAATATGATCATCACCCATTTGTGCAAGTTTTCTTTGATACTGTTTCACAGAGTTTTTTTCTTTCATGTCTCAACCCCACTCCCATACCCTTCATCTCTCTATAAGCACAGACTCTAATGTGCTTAATGTCCTTGGGCTTATATGTATCCTTGAAAGATAAATACTGTTGTTTCCTATATGGGTTTTTGTTTTGGGGTGGCGGGCAGGCAGGAATGGGGAGGGGTCGAAAGCTCCTCAGGGCTGGGAAGGCAGGGAGTGGTTGCCCTTGCACTTGCAGACCGATCTGGTATGGCCCAGGGGAAAATCTAATCATCCCATTTGCTCTAGAACAAAGTGCAGAGTACTGAGCCAGCAACCCAAAGTCCACCAAGGTTTGAATTCTCAGATAACGTTGGCGGCAAGCAGGTTAAAAAAAAACCTACTCCTAAAGCAGATGGAGGAAAGGCTTTAAGGAAGGGTAGGTTCTCTACGGGACAAGGGGTGAAAGACCAGGGTGCCTTTCAAACGTAAAAAATTTTTCCCATACATATTTTTATTTTTTTTTAATGTACTTTAGATGAAGGTTTACAGAACAAACTAGTTTCTCATTAAACAATTAGTGCACATATTGTTTTGTGACATTTGTTGCCAAACCTACGACATGTCAGCTCTCTCTCTCTTTCTGGACCTTGGGTTCCCTATTACCAGCTTTCCTGTCCCCTCCTGCCTTCTAGCCCTTGCCGCTAGGCTGTTATGCCCCCTTTTAGTCTTTTTTTGTTTTATGGGCCTGTCTAATCTTTGGCTGAAGGGTGAACCTCAGGAGTGACTTCATTACTGAGCAAAAAGGATGTCCAGGGTCCTTATTCTTGGGGTTTCTCCAGTCTCTTTCAGGCCAGTAAGTCTGTTCCTTGTTTTTTTTTTTTTTTTTTTTGAGAGTTAGAATTTTGTTCTACATTTTTCTCCAGTCATGCTCGGAACCTTCTATTGTGATGCCTGTCAGAGCAGTTGGTGGTGGCAGCCAGGCACCATCTAGTTGTGCTGGACTCAGTCTGGTGGAGGTTGTAGTACTTATGGCCCAGTAGTCCTCTGGACTAATCTTTCCCTTGTGTCTTTATTCTCCCTTGCTCCAGATTGGGTGAGACTAGTAGAGTATCTTAGATGGCCACCCACAAGCTTTTAAGACCCAGCCCCTACTCACCTATGTAGAAGGTAGAACATTTTCTTTATAAACTATATTATGCCAGTTGAGGTAGATGTTCCCTGAGACTATGGTCTGCATAGCCCTCAGCCCAGTAATTCAGTCCCTTAGAGAGTTTGGATGTGTCTATGGAGCTTCCATGACCTTGCTTTGGACAAGCTGTGCTGGCTTCCTGAGTATTGTGTACTGTCTTACCCTTCACCAAAGTTACCACCTATTGTCTGTTCAGTGTTTTTCCATCCCCGCCTCTCTCCTCCTTTGTAATCATCAAAGATTGTTTCTTTTTGCATGCAAGCCTTTTCATGAGTTTTTATAGCAGTGGTTTCATGCAATATTTGTCCTTTTATTATTGACTTACTTCACTCTGTATAATGCCTTCCACATTCATCCATGTTGTGAGATGCTTTGCAGATTCATCATTATTCTTTTTTGTTGCGTAGTATTCCATTGTATGCATGTACCATAGTTTGTTAAGCCATTTATCTGTGGATGGGCATTTAGATTGTTCCCATCTTTTTTTATTGTGAACAAAGCTGCAATGAACACGGGTGTACGTATGTCTATTTGTGTAAAAGGATAGGATATATTTGTAGGAGTGGGATTGCTGGATCATATGGTATTTCTATTTCTAGCTTTCTAAGGAAGCACCATATCATTTTCCAAACTGGTTGTACCCACCAGCAGTGCATAAGAGTTCCTATCTCCCCACAGCCTCTCCAACATTTGTTATGTTCTGTTTTTTTATTCGTGCCAGTAATGTCAGAGTGAGATGGTATCTGATCGTAGTTTTGATTTCATGTATGGGTTTTTGATCTGCATGTAACATGGTGCTGGAGATGTCTGTTACCTATATTTTCTCACAATACTATGTTTAAAGATCTAGCCATCTTGTCCAGTGAACCTCTAGTTTGTTGCTTTTGACATGCAGCATTTAGGCGTAGCATTCCATACATCTATTTGTACAATACTGTACATTTGAGTAATTAGGTTGCCTCCATCTCCTTGTTCCTCAAAGCAATGCTGCAACAAACATCCTTGTATATGTTTCTCCTAGTTACATACTCAGGAATGAGGTGGCTGGATTGTAAGATACACTTAACTACACTAAGTGCTACCAGGTTACCCTTCAGAGTGGCCGTCCCAGTTTACACTCCCATCCTCAGCACAGAAGGGGTCCAGTGTCTTCATATTATTGTCATGGTTTCAGCTAAGATTCTAATTTTTGCCAGTCTAACAGGTGAAGTTACATCGTTGTTTTAATTTTCCTTTCTATGGTTAGCAACAAAGTTGTGGCCTGTTCCTATATTTAGTGATATCCAGGTTTTCCCTTCTGTGAATTACCTTTGTTGATTTTTCTATTGTGTTTTTAAACTTTTTTCTTCTTGATTTACAGGGATACATTATTTACCTATCTGTCTACCTACCTATCTGTCTGTCTGCCTCCCTGCCTGCCTGCCTATCACATTTAAAAACAGTTATTGGTTAATATTTGTTGTCTTTTTATTTTAGTGTAATTCCTGTGAACTTATGTTCTCAACAATTTCACAAATTTCTAACTAGCGTCAATTTTTGAAATACAATTTATTTTGAATTCCTTTTTTTTGCTAATATTGCCAAATTAGCTATAGGCATAACATCTTTTCTTTTCATAGTTACAACTTTTCAAGAGGCATTGGTTTTTGGAGTGATAATTGCTTTGAAATGTTTCATTAGAGAATTATAAATGAATAAACATTTTTGCAATCTCTTCCATTATTAAAACTCTTTCTAGATGCACAGTATATATTCAGTATTAAAAAAAAGTATAGTATACATGTGTATATAGGTATTGAAGGGACACGTATTTGATTTTTTATAGAACAGCTTTACTGAGACATAATCCACACTCTAGACAATTCATACATTTAAAATGTACAATTCAATGGTTTTTAGTATATCCACAGAGCCACGTGACTATCGCCACGATCAGTTTTAGAGCATTTTTATCACCGGCAAAAAGAAACCCGCCTCCTCTTGGCAGTCACAGCTTATTCTCCGCAATCACTAACCTACTTTCTGTCTCAGTAGATTTGCCTGCTATGGTTACTTCGTATAGATGGAGCTGACATATGTGATCGTTTATGGTTGGTTTCTGTTAATCAGCACATGTATTTACAGTTCATCCACGGTTTAGCGTGTATCAGTGCTGCTTCATTCTTTTTTATTGTGGAGTGATATTCCATTGTATGGTTATACCACATTATATCTATCTATTCATCAGTTGATGGACATTTGTATTTTTCCTACCTTTTGGCTATTAAAAAAAAGCTACTATAAACATTGATGTAGGTTTTTGTGTGGGCACCAGTGCTCATTTTCCTTGCGTGGATACTAGGAGTGGGATAGCTGTGTCGTGCGGGAACTCTACGTTTAAACTTTTGAAGAACTTCCAGGCTGTTTTGCAAAGCAGTGTACGAGGGTTTTCCGTCCCCACCAGCAGTGTACGAGGGTTTTGCGTCCCCACCAGCAGTGTACGAGGGTTTTGCGTCCCCACCAGCAGTGTACGAGGGTTTTGCGTCCCCACCAGCAGCATATGAGGGTTCCGATTTCTCCACATTCTCATGAATACTTGCTGTTACCAATCTTTTTGATCATAGTCATCGTAGTGGGTGTGAAGTAGAATCGCACCGTGGTTTTAACTTTTATTTTCTTGATGTCTACTGATGTTGTGCGTCTTTTGGCTATTTGCATATCTTCTTTTGAAGGTCTATTCAGATCTGTTGCCAAGTTTTAATTTTGGTATTTGTCTTTTTATTATCGAGTTGTAAAATTTTTTATTTTCTAGATATAAGTCCCTGACCAGATATAAAATTTCAAATATTTTGTCCAGTTCTGTGATCTGCCTTTTTCCTTACTTGATGATATCATTAGGACTATATAGGACAGAAGGTTTTAATTCTGATGATGCCCAACTTGCCTATTGTTCCACTGTTGCTCGTGCTTTTGGTGTCATATTGAAGAATCCATTGCCTCATCCAAGATCACCAAGATTTATGCCTACGTTTTCTTCTAAGAGTTTATAGTTTTGGCACTTGTATTAAGGTCTTTGATCCATTTTGAGTTAATTTTTGTATATGGTGTGAGGTAGAATCCGGATTTATTCTTTTGCCTGTGGATATCCAGTTGTGCCAACATCATTCATTGAAAAGACTATTGTTTCCCCCATTGAAATATATTGACACCCGTGTTGAAAATCAATTGACCATAAATAGGAGAGCTTATTCCTGGACTCTCAGCTCTGTTCCATTGATGGATATTTTATTCCTATGCTAATAGCACAATTTTAATTACTGTAGCTTTATAGTAAGTATTGAAATTGGGAAGTGTGGCTCCTCCAAATTTATTTTTCCTATTCAATATTGTTTTAGCTATTCACGATCCTAGCAATTCCATATGAATTTGAAGATCAGCTTGTCAATTTCTGCAAAGAAGCAAGTTGAGACTTTGATATGATTGTGTTGAATCTGTAGATCAAATTGGGGAATATTGCCATCTTAACAATACATAAATATAGTATACCTTTCAATTTATTTATGTCTTTTTTATTTCTTCAACAATATTTTGTAGTTTCAAAATATAAGTTTTGCATTACCTTTCTTAAATTTGCCTATTTTATTCTTTTGATGCTATTTTAAATATTGTTTCTTGGTTTAGATTTTAGTTAATTCCTTAATTTCAATTTCATTTCATAGTTCACTAAATTATTCTATGTGTATAGAATATTATTAATTTTTAATATTTATCTTGTGTCGTGCAACCTTGTTGCACTCATTTATTTGTTCTAATATTTTTTGGGGGGATTCTTTAGGATTTTCTCTGTAAAAGATCATGTCATCTGCAAATAGAGATAGCTTTGCTTCTTCTTTTCTAATCTGGATACTTTTATTTCATTTCCTTGCTTAATTTCCATCACTAGAATCTCCAGTACTATGTTGAATAGAAATATCAAGAGCAAACATCCTTGTCTTGTTCTTTATCATAGGCACTATGATGGTTGCTGTGGAATTTTTGAAGATGGCCTTTATCAGAGAAATTTCCCTTCTATTTAGTTGAATTGTTTTTTCATGAGAAAATATTAAAAAATTATCTTTATATGTTTCTGGATCCAGTTTGCTAGTATTTTCCTGAGGATTTTTGCATCTATAATCATAAGGGATACTGGTCTGTAGTTTTCTTGTAGTGTCTTTGTGTAGCTTTGGTATCAGGCCTCATAGGACAAATTAGAAAGTGTTCCTTCCTCTTCTATTTTTTTGGGGCAGAGTTTGTGAAGAATTTGGTATTAATTCTTCTTAAATTTTGGAAGAAATCATCAGTGAGACCTCTGAACCTAGTCTTTTCCTTGCGGAAAGCTTCCAAATTACTAGTTCAATCATTTTACTTGTTATATGTCTTTTTGGATTTTCTATTTCTTCTTGAGTCAGTTTTGTGTCTTTCTGGGAATTTGTTCTATTCATCTAATTTATCTAATCTGTTAGCAAACGGTTTTTTGTAGTATTTCCTTAATTATTCCCTGTAAGGTTGATAATAATATTCCTACTTTCATTCCCAATTTTAGTAATTTGAAGCTTCTCCATTTTTCTCATAATCAGTCTAGGTAAAATCTTGTCAATTTTGTTGATATTTTCAAAGAACCAAATTTTGGTTTCATTTTTTTCTCTATTGTTTTTCTAGTCTCTATTTCATTACTTTCCCCTCTCATAATTATTTCTTCCCTTCTACTTGCTTTTTTTTTTTTGAAATCCAAACCCTTTAAACATTTAATTCTTTAGCATTAATGCATACAAATGCTATTATAGAGGGTGCAGGGGGGCAAGGGTTACAGCCTCGATAGGGATCAGAGTTTCTTCAGTGTCACTTATAAATTATATTACATCCGTTTTACTTACTGACCTAGGCAGCCAGAAGAAGGAAGTGTATACAACATGGTGTAAACACATTCATACTGGGAGGAGGAGTGCTGGCAGGAGACATGGATTTTTAACATGAAAAATGTATAATTTAGCAAAAGTTACCGAAAAACAGACCAAACAAGCAAATTTACTTTGTTAGAATTCCACTTTAATAGGGTTTGCTGATGTGCTTCTGTCTGTCAAAGGGCTCCCCAACAATCTCCTTCTGCAGGGAAAGAAAGAGAGGCTGATGGCCCTGTCCCAAGGATGACTGGTGTCCCTTTGGATGAAGCTGTCCCCTGTGTGCCCTTGGTTCACAGGGCTAACCCGGTCCACTGCAGGCGATGCTGGAAGGGGAGAGTCTCCATTTGACAGATGAGGACAGAGAGGTCCAGGGAGGGGATGTGACTTCACTTTGGTTTATGTGTGACAAATGAGACAGCAGAGTGGGCCAGAACATGATCTGTGCACACCCAGGGCAGCGTGCTTCCCATGGTGCCATGCGCTTTCCCTCTGTTTCCATGTCACACCGTTCCCACGAGAGCACCCATGTCCCAGGACCCCTTACATCCCACCATTGCAGTCTCGTTATAAAACGTCGATGTCCCTGATCACCGCACAGGGGTCAGAGAGTCCAAATACTAGCACAAGCCCCTCTCCCAGAGACACCTAATAAATTGACTCCCCCAGCATCTAAAGGGATAGCATGGATTTTCCTCCCCAATTTGTCTTATTCTCACTGAAATCTGCTGCAACTGGAGTTGGACCCTTCGCCGTCAGGAATTTGACAGAAATAGTCTCAACAGCAGTGGGTTGGCTGGGTTAGTACTCCTCTGGGATCCAGTGAGAGTTGCCTGGCAAAACTTATACCAGAAAGTTCCTCTTAGCATCGATCCTTGGCACCCCACGTTGAGGCCCTGCAAACTCTGGTCCCCCAGCCCTGGTCTTCATCAGGCCTGGATCTAAGAGTGTCTTCAGTTCACTTGGAGAGGGTCTCAGTCAAGTTCCTGGGCTCACCTTTTACTGGGCAGGACATGATCAAGACATGGCTGGGTGGAGTGGTTACCTGGGGGTCAAGCCCATAGCCCAGCTCAGTCTGGTATTATCCGGATTTGGTCATATCTCTGCTGCCAACTCATGGTGCATAGGCACAGCTGAGGGCGAGCTGAGCATCTTTCCAGGAATAACAAGGACCTGATGAAGGAGGAGCCATCTTCATGCCTGCCTGAGGAGTGCCTGTCCTGGCTTCTTGGATCTTGGGCCTAGGCTTCAGGACATACTACCCAAGATGTACGGATGACAGCCAAAAGGCAATGACTTACTCTTTCTTTGGAGATCTAAGGAGGAGCTACCTTATTCTTAGCAGCTCATGAAACTGTTTAATTTACCTCCTTTTAAATCTAAACAAAGATGTGCCAGGATGTCCTTGTCCCGAAGATTTTAGGGAACTCTATGCACACTATGCAAGGTAAAGAGAGGTACGGATGGGACTCAGATTTGGTATCACAGACACAGCATGCAAAATTAAAATGAGAAGGGGAGAAGACAGAACACAGTACCTGGAGGAGGCTTGACAGACCCAAGAACAAATGCTCTCGATATGCAGGTGAAGCAACAGCAATCCAAGCAAGGGGCATGACAAGACCAACAGCTAGCCCCCTCCTTATTCATGGTACTGCCACTCGCCTCACAGACGCTAATACAATCAATATCAAGAATTGTGCTAGCTGGAGTGAGGACCACAGGAGGGAGGGGGTTTGCTCATTAAGATGCAAGCTTCAGGCTTCATCAGAGGTGGGAGGAAATGGAGTCTCTGGGCCCCTCTGCATTGCTTTAGGTTTTTGCTCTTCTTTTTCTCGTGTCTTAAAGTGAAAGGATAGGCTATAGATTTGTGACTTTTATTTTAGTATTTTTAAATATAGGCATTTATAGCTACAAATTTCACTGTACACACTAGTTATGCTGTATCCCATAAATTTGGTATGTTGTATCTCTTTATTTTAATCTATGTCAAATTATTTTCTAATTTCCCTTTTGATTTATTCAACTCATTGTTTATTTATAAGTTCCTTGTTTAATATCGACATATATGTGATCTTCCAAAATTTCTTTCTGTTACTGATTTCTAATTTTATTTAATTTTGACTGGGAAAAATACTTTGTATGATTCCAATTCTTTTAAATTCATTGAGGCTTGTTCTATGGTCAATCATATGACATATTCTTGGAATGTTCATGCACACTTGAGAAGAAATATTCCTTCTGCCATCTTTTGGTGGAGTTTTCTATAGATATCTGTTAGGTCTAGTTGATTTATAGTGTTGGTCACATCTTCTGTTGCTTGTTGATCATCTGCCTCCTTTCACTTATTGAAAATGAGGTATTGAAGTTTTCAGGTATTATTCTTGAGTTATCTACTTCTTCCCTCATTTCTGCCTTCTTTTTTGTTTTTTGGCTCTGTCGTTTTGAGACTTTGTTGTTAGGTACATATATGTTTGTAACTGTTATATATTCCTGATGAATGAATGCTTTTTCATTATAAAATATTTCACTTTATCTGTAGTAGCAATTTTTATTTTTTGTTTGTTTTAAAGTATACTTTGTCTGATATCAGTATAGCCACTTCAGGTGTTTTTTTTTAATGATTGCTATTTCCATGTGTGTTAGTCATCTAGTACTGCTATAACAGAAGTACCACAGTGGATGGCTTTAACAAAGATAAATTTATTCTCTTACAGTCTAGTAAGTTATAAGTCCAAATTCAGGGTGTCACCTCCAGGGGAAGGCTTTCTCTCTTTGTTGGCTCTGGAAGAAGGTCCTTGCCCTCAATCTTCCACTGGTCAAGGAGCTTCTCAGGTGCAGGAACCCCGGGTCTGAAGGACATGCTCTGCTCCTGGTGCTGCTTTCTTGGTGGTATGAGGTCCCCAACTCTCTGCCAGCTTCCCTTTCCTTTTATCTCTTGAGAGATAAAAGGTGGTGCAGGCCATGCCCCAGGGAAACTCCCTTTACATTGGATCAGGGGGGTGACCTGAGTAAGGGTGTTACATCCCACCCTAATTCTTTTAACCACAGGCAGAGATCATGATTTATAACACACAGGAAAATCACAAAATGGAGGACAACCACACATGGCCTAACCAAGTTGACACCTATTTTGGGGGGGGGACGGACACAATTCAATCCATTACACATGATACATCTTTTTCCATCCTTTTATTTACATCCTATTTGTATCTTTGAATCTGAAGTGTCTCCTGTAGACAGGGCGTAGTTGAATCTTGTCTTCTGTTGTTGTTTTTTAATCCAGTGTGACAATCTCTGCCTTTGATTGAATAGTTTAATCCACTTACATTTTATGTAATTATTGATATGGTTGGATTTATGTGTGACATTTTACTATTTTCTTTATGAATTGTGTCTTTTTTTCTCCTTGATTCTTCCTTTATTGCTCTCTTTTTCATTAGATGAATTATTTCTAGCTTAACACTTTTAATTTCTTTAATAATTTTTTAACTATAGTTTTTCATTATTTACTTAGTGGTTGCTTTAGGGCTTACCATATACATCCTAACTTAACAGAATCTGCTTTTTATACTAACTTTTTTCCAGGGATATGTAGAAATGTTGTTCCTATATTGTTATTGCAGTCTGTTTTCCCACTTTTTGTGCCATTATTGCTATACATATTAAGTCTATATATGTTACAAACTCAACAACACATTTTTATAATTATTATTTCATATATTTTTATGTATTTTACAGAAGCAGAGAGAACAAGTATATATTTATAGAGTTTGTTGTATTACCCTTTTTCATTTCTGATTGCCTTCATTTGTTTCCTGGGATTCAAGTTACCATCTCATGTCATTTCTGTATTCCAGTACAGCTTTGCTCATACCCACATCTTTTATTCTTGCAAAAATATTACACTGTTATATGTTCTAGATCCAACAATACAATTATATAAACAGTGTTTATACAATTACTTTTGAAAATTAATTAAAAGAAGAAAGACACATAAATATTCATCTATTAAAAAAACCCCATCGCTGTGGAGTCAATTCTGACTCATAGCTACCCTATAGGACAGAGTAGAAATGCCCATAGGGTTTCCAAGGAGCCCCTGGTGGATTTGAACTGCCAACCTTTTGGTTAGCAGCCGTAGCTCTCAACCACTATGCTGCCAGGTTTGCCATTCATCTGTACTGTCTTATATAATTAACATAATTACCTTTACTATTGCGTCTGTGTGTGTGTCAATCTGGAGAATTTTCTTTAGCATTTCTTGTAAGATAGTTCTGCTAGCAATAAATTCTGTTTTTTTTTTTTTTTATCTGAGAATGTATTTTGTCCTCATTTTTGGAAGTTAGTTTTTCTGGATATAAGATTCTTTATTGACAGGTTGTTTTTGTTTGTTTGTTTTGAATTTTTTTCCTTTCAACACTTTGAATATGCCATCCCACTACATTCTGTTCTCCTTGTTTTTTATAACAACTAAGCTGCTAATCTTATTGGGGTTTCCTTGTATGTAGTAAGTCATTTTTCTCTTGTTTTCTGTATTCTCTTTCTGTCTTTTACTTTCAACATTTTTACTATGATGTTTTTGAGTATAGCTATCTGTCCCTTTATGTTGCTTGGAGTTCATTGAGCTTCCTGGATGTGTATATTAGCATTTTTCTATTAATTTGGGGAGTTTTCCACCATTATTTCCTTGAATAATTTTTTTCTTTGCTCCTTTCTCTCTCTTCTCTCTTTCTGGTAGTGCCATTATGCATATATTGGTGCACTTAGTAGTGTCTCACATTTTTCTTAGGTTTCTCTCTATTGTCTTCATTTTTCCCCCCTCTCTGTTCTTTGGATGTGCAAAATCCCTGTCTCTGTCAGTTAAAATCCACTATTGAGCCTCCCTAGTGATGTTTTTGTTTATTATAGTTTTCAACTTCAGAATTTTCATTTGGTTCTTTGTAATACTTTTTATCTCTTTATTGGAATTGCCTGTTTGATGAGACATTGTCATCATACCTTTCTTTATTTTGGGGGGAGATGGTTTCCTTAATTTGTTTGAACATATTTATGATCATTGCTCTAAAGTTTTTTTTAATCTGACATCTGATTACTCTCACAGGTAGTTTCTGTTGCTTGCTTTTTTCTGGTGTGTGGGTTGAACTTTTTTGTTTCTTTGCATGTCTCCTAATAATTTTTGAAAACTGGACATATTAAATAATATATTGTACAGTCTCTGCATACTTATTTCCCTCTTCCTTCTCAGAGCTTGTCATTATTTCCTTGTTTATTTGTTAGTGTTCTGGCTGAACTATTTTAGTGAATTTTATTTCTTCCACAATGTGAAGCCTCTGATGTCTCTCCTCAGAGGGTGCAGCCTTAGCCATGTACCTGTTATCTTGGGATATATAATGAATTTGAGGGAATTTGGGAAATACAAAGGAAAAAAACATGGCCATGATATAACAGCATTGCATGACAAGCTATTTATTGGGGCTGGCACATTGACAGCCACACACAAGGGGTGGTACCCATAGAAGGAGTTATTCCAGAGGCAAGTGACACAAAGAGCCACCAAAAAGAGAAGAGGGCGTGAAAAACATGAGGCAAGAAGAGAAAAGAAGCGGAGAGAAAGCTCATTGGTCCCTAGGTTATATTCTCTGCAGCAAGGTGGGGAGCCTCTGGGTCAGAAAGTTCCAAAGGGGAGCAGGATCTTAGGGTTTCTATGACTACAGGATTTTTTCTTATCTAGGGCTAGCTGATTTTGGGTACACTTTCATGGGGTATACAAAGCAGGCAGGCTCTAAGTGGCCAGAAATATGCTTATTTGGGCTATTTTAAAAAACATTAAAAAAAAAAAACATTTGGCTATGTCCAAATTTGAGTTTGGCACTGAAGTCTTTATGTGCTAATAGCCTAAGGTGGCTATGAAGAAGTAAACAACTTGGGACCAATATACAGAGGCCATCTTAGGTTCATTTATATAACAGGATAACGGTGAATTTGCCTCTACAAGTATCACACCAGGTTGTTAGGCTCCACTAATTTTTGGCTGATTGCTCCATTGTCTTTGAAACTGCCCCAGTGCATAAATTCCTAAGAAGTCTGATGCAATTAATTTGGGACTGTTTGCAGTATTTTTGTTTTATTTACTTGTTTATTTTTCATTTATATATTCATATATTATAGAAATTTTGAGAAAAACAAAGGAAAATAAGATACTATAGGAAATTTAAAATCATTCATAATCATATTATATAAGCTAAGTAACCACCTTTTTACATTGTGTTTTCTTTCTTTCCAGTATTTTTCTAAGCATAATCAAATTTGGACCATTCTGTGCTTCCTTTATTTTATTTAATTTTTTTCCTTTTTTTTTTTGCTGTGCTTTTTGGTGAGAGGTTACAGAGCAAGTCAGTTTCTCATTAAACAGTACACATATTGTTTTGTGACATTGGTTGCCATTCCTATGATGTGTCAACACTCTCCCCTTCTTGACATTGAGTTCCCCATTTCTATTCATCTAGACTTCCTCTCCTTTCCCTGCCTTCTCATCTTTGCCCTTGGGCTGGTGTGCCCATTTAGTCTCTTCGTTGAAATAAGTGTGTTATTGTTTTACAGGCCAGTCTAATCTTTGGCTGAAGGATAAACCTCAAGAGTGACTTCAGTACTGAGTTAAAAGGATATCTGGGAGCCATACTCTTGGGGTTTCTCCAGTCTATGTCAGACCGGTAAGTCTGGTATTTTTTTGAGAGTTAGAATTTTGTTCTATGTTTTTCTCCAGCTCTGTCTGGGACCCTTTATTGTGATCTCTGCCAAAGCAGTCAGTGGTGGTGCCCGGGCACCATCCAGTTGTGCTGGACTCGACCAGATGGAGACTGTGGTAGTTGTGGTCCATTTGTCCTTTGGACTAATTTTTCCTTGTGTCTTTGGTTTTCTTCTTTCTTCCTTGCTCCAGACTGGGTGGGATGAGTTGACGTATCTTAGATGACCACTCACAAGTTTTTAAGACCCCAGATTCTAGTCAACAAAGTAGGATGTAGAACATTTTCTTTATAAACTATGTTATGTCAATTGAGCTAGGTGTTCCCTGAGACCTTGATCCCCAGCCCTCAGCCCCGTAGCTCCATCTCTCGGGGAGATTGGATGTGTCTATGAAGCTTCTACAACTTTGCCTTGGTCAGGTTGTGCTGACTTCCCCAGTATTGTGTGCTGTCCTACCCTTCACCAAAGTTACTGCTTATCTACTATCTACTTACTGTTTTTCCCTCCCTACCCCCCTCTCCCTCGTAACCATCAAAGATTGTTTCTTTCTGTGTGTTTTTATGATAATGAGTTTTTATAATAGTGGTCTCATACAGTATTTGTCCTTTTGTGACTGACTTATTTCACTCAACATAATGCCGTCCAGATTCATATGTGTTGTGAGATGTTTTGCATTGTTTTTTACGGTTGTGTAGTATTCCATTGTGTATATGTACCACGGTTTGTTTATCCATTCATCTGTTGATGGGCACTTAGGTTATTTCCATCTTCGCTGCATGAGTGTGCATATGTCTATTCGTATAACAGCTCTTATTTCTCTAGGATATATTCCCAGGAGTGGGATTGCTGGATTGTATGGTATTTCTGTTTCTAGTTTTCTAAGGAATCACCATATTGTTTTCCAAAGTTGTTGAACCATTTTACAGTCCCACAAGCACTGTACAAGAGTGCCAATCTCCCCGTAGCCTCTCTAACATTCGTTACTTTCTGTTTTTTGATTGATGCCAGTAATGTTGGGGTGAGATGATATCTCATTGTAGTTTTGGTTTGCATTTCTCTAGTGGCTAATGTCTTCTTTGGTGAAGTGCCTGTTCATATACTTTGCCCACTTTTTAATCGTATTATTTGTCTTTTTTTTGTAGAGGTGTTGGATTTTCCTGTAGATTTTAGAGATTAGACCTTAGTCAGATATATCACCCAATTTTTTTTCCCCAGTCTGTAGGTTCTCTTTTAACTCTTTTGGCGAAGCCTTTTAATGAGTGTTTAATTTTTAGAAGATCCCAGTTAACTAACCTATCTTCTGGTTTTGTATATTGTTAGTTATGGTTTGTATCCTATTTTAAGTGGTGTATTAGGGCCCCTAGTGTTGACCCTAATTTTTTTCCATGATCTTTATAGTTTTTGCTTTTATATTTAAGTCTTTGATCCATTTTGAATTAGTTTTTGTGTATGATATAAGGTATGGTCCTATTTCATTTTTTTACAGCTAGAAATCCAGTTTATCAGTACCATTTGTTAACAAGATTGCCTTTTCCCCATTCGATGGACTTTGGGCCCTTGTTGAAGATCAGGTGATTGTAGGTGGATGGGTTTACGTCTGGGTTCTCAATTCTGTTTCATTGGTCAGCATATCTGTTGTTGCTGCTTTGACTACTGTAGTTGTATAGTAGGTTCTGATGTCAGGTAGTGTAAGTCTTCCTACTTTATTCTTCCTCTTCAATAGTGCTTTACTTATCCTGGGCCTCTTCCCTTTCCATGTAAAGTTAATGATTAGTTTTTTCATCTCTTTAAAGAATGCTATTGGTATTTGGATTGGATTGCATTGTACTTGTAGATTGCTTTGGGTAGAAGTCACATAAGCATGCTATGTTTTTTGATTTATTTAGTTCTCTTTTGGTTTCTTGCAGTAGTGTTTTGTAGTTTTCTTTGTATAGGTCTTTTACATCCCTGGTTAGATTTATTCCCAAGTATTTTATTTTTTAGGAGCTATTATAAATGGTATCTTTTTCTTGATTACCTTTTCATTGTTCTCTTTATTGGTATATAGGAATCCAGCAACTGATTTTTGTATGTTTATCTTATATCCTGCTATTCTGGTGAATCTTTCTATTAGTTCCAGTAGTTTTCTCATGGAGTCTTTTAGGTTTTCTGTGTATAGCATCATATCATCTGCAAATAGGGACAGTTTTACATCTTCCTTACCAATTTGGATGCCCTTTATTTCTGTTCTGTGCCTTATCGCTCTAGCTAGGACTTCCAGTACAATATTAAATAAACCACGAGTGGTGATAAAGGGCATTCTTATCTTGTTCCTATCCTCAAGGGTAATGTTTTCAGCCTCTCTCCATTTAGAATGATGTTGGCTATTGGTTCCATACACATGCCCTTTATTGTGTTGAGAAATTTCCCTTCAATAACTAATTTATTGAGAGTGTTTTTCAGGAATAGGTGTGGGACTTTGTCAAATGCCTTTTCTGCATCAATTGAAATAATCATGCAATTCTTTTATTTTATCTTATTTATGTGGTGGATTATGTTAATTGATTTTCTAATATTGAAACATCCTTGCATACCTGGTATGAATCCCACTTGGTTGTGGTGTATTATTTTTTTGATATTATGCTGAATTCTATTAGCTAGAATTTTGTTGAGAATTTTTGCATCCATATTCATGAGAGATATTAGTTTGTAATCTTTTTTGGTGGTGTCTTTGACTGGTTTTGGTATCAGGGTTATGCTGGCTACATAGAATGAATTTGGAAGTATGCCTTTCTTTTCTATGTTCTGAAATAGTTTGAATAGTACTGGTATAAACTCTTTGCTGAATATTTGGTAGAATTCTCCAGTTAAGCCATCAGGGCCAGGTTTTTCGTTGTTGTTGTTGTTGTTGTTGTTTTTTACCTTTTCGATCTCTTGTTATGGATCTGTCCCGATTTTCAACTTCAGTTTGTGTTAGTTTGAGTAGTTGTGTGTTACTAGAAAAGTGTCCATTTCCTCTAGGTTTTCCAATTTCCAGGAGTACAGTTTTTCAGAGTATTCAGTTATGATCTTTTTTATTTCAGTTGGGACTGTAATAATGTCCCCCATTTCATTTCTTTCTTTTTTTATTATTGTACTTTAGATGAAGGTTTACAGGATAAATTAGGTTCTCATTAAATAATTAGTACACATATTATTTTGTGACATTGGTTACCAACCCCACAACATGACAGCACTCTCCCTTCTCGACCTCGGGTTCCCTATTACCAGCTTTCCCATTCCTTCCTGCCTTCTAGTCCTTGCCCCTGGGGTAGTGTGCCCCTTTAGTCTTGTTTTCTTTTATGGGCTTGTCTAATCATTGGCTGAAGGGTGAACACCAGGAATGGCTTTATTACTGACCTAAAAGTGTGTCCAGGGACCATAATCTCGGGGTTTCTCCAGTCTCTGTCAGGCCAGTGAGTCTGGTCTTTTTTTGTGAATTAGAAATTTGTTCTACTTTTTTCTCCAGTTCTGTCTGGAACCCTCTATGGTGATCTCTGTCAGAGCAGTCAGTAATGGCACCATCTAGTTGTGCTGGACTCAGTCTGGTAGAGTCTGTGGTAGTTGTGGTCCATTGGTTCTTTGAACTAATCTTTCCCTTGTGTCTTTGGTTTTCTTTATTCTCCTTTACTCCAGATGGGGCGAGATCAGTGGAGTATCTTAGATGGTCACTCACAAGCTTTTAAAACCCCAGACACTACTCACCAAAGTAGAATGTAGAACATTTTCTTTAGAAACTATGTTATGCCGATTGAGCTAGGTGTCCCCCAACACCATGGTTCCCACAGCTCCCCCCCGCCCCATTTCATTTCTTATTTGGGTTATTTGCTTCCTTTCCTGTTTTTCTTTTGTCACTTTGGGCAATGGTTTGTCTATTTTGTTGATCCTTTCAAAGAACCAACTTTTGTCTTTATTGATTCTTTGTATTGTTTTTCTATTCTCTTATTTCATTTATTTGTGCTGTGATTTTTATTGTTCCCTTTCTTCTGGTGCCTGTGGACTTCTTTTGCTGTTCTCTTTCTATTTGTTCAGGTTGTGTAGCTAATGTTTTGATTTTGTCCCTTTCTTCTTTTTTGATGTGTGCATCTATTGCTGTAAATCTAACCTCTGATCACTGCCTTTGTTGTGTCCCAAAGGTTTTGGTATGATGTGTTTTCATTCTAGGAATTTTTTGAGTCCATCTTTGATTTCTTCTGTTACCCAATGGTTTTTAAGCAAGGTGTTATTCAGTTTCCATGCTTTTGACTTTTTTCTTTGTTCTTCCTGTTATTAATTTCTACTTTTTTGGCATTGTAATCAGAGAAGATGCTTTGTATTGTCTTAGTGTTTTGGATTTTGTTGAGGGTTGCTTTGTGGCCTAAGATGTGGTCTATTCTGGAAAATGTTCCATGTGCATTGGAAAAGAATGTATACTTTGCTGTTTTTAGATGGAATGTTCTATATCTGTCTATGAGGTCAAGTTGGTTGATTTTGGCCTTCAGTCTTCTGTATCATTGTTTAATTTCTTTTTATATGTTCTGTCATTATCATTTACTGAGGGTGGTGTGCTGAAGTGTTCTACTATTATTGTGGCACTATCAGTTTCTCTTTTCAGTGCTGTTAGAGTTTGTTTTACGTGTTTTGAAGCCCTGTTGTTGGGTGCATAGATATATTTTATGGTTATGTCATCATGATGTACTGTCCCTTTAATCAGTACATAATATCCTTCCTTGTCTCTTATGGTGGATTTGCCTTAAAGTCTATTTTATCAGAGATTAGTACTGCCACTTCTGCTCTTTTTTGGTTGCTGTTTGTTTGATATATATATATATATATTTTACAGCCTTTAATTTTTAATATATTTTTGTCTTTGTTTCTAAGGTGTGTCTCTTGTAGACAGCATATTGATGGGTCATGTTTTTTTAATCTATTCTGTCACTCTCTGTGCATTTAAACCTTTTATGTTCTGTGTGATTATCAATAGGTGTGAGTTTATTGCTGTGATTTTGTAGTGCTTTTTTTGTGATGCTGACGTTTTCTTTTTTCCTCTTACTCTCCTGTGTTCAGTTCCTTTTGTTTGTGGGTTTTCTCTTCGTTTCTTTCATTTTTGTAGATTTTGTGTTTACTGAGACTATATATGCTTCTTTATTTTCTTGAGATTTGTTAACGTTCTTTGTGGTTACCTTGAAATTTACCCCTATCTTCTTAAGTTTCAACCAAGCTTTTATTCCTTGATATCACTTGACTTCCTCTTCATTTGTAACCAAAGGACTTCCTTTAATAATTCTTGTAAGTTTGGCTTGGTTTTTACATATTCCCTTAATTTCTGTTTATTGGTAAATGTCCTAATTTTACTATCAGATTTGAGCAAGAGTTTTTCAGTGTATATTATTTTTGGTTGGTAATTTTTTTCTTTCAAGGTTTTATATATGTCATCCCATTGCCTTCTTGCTTACATGATTTCTGCCTAGTAATCAGAGCTTATTCTTATTGTTTCCCCTTTATATGTAACTTTTCACATTTCTCGAGCTGCTCTCAGGATTCTTTCTTTGGCTTTGGTTTTGATGAGTGTGATTATGATATGTCTTGCTGAGTTTCTTTTGGGGTCTAACCTATATGGGGTTCATTGAGCTTCTTGGATGGTCAGCGTTTCATCTTTCATGATATTAGGGAAGTTTTCTGTTAGCAAATCTTCAATGATCTTTTCTTCATTTTCCATTTTCTTCCCCTATTCTGGAACTCCAGTCACATTGTACCCCATATAGTTAAGTTTTCTTAATTCTTTTCTCTTATTTTTACTCAAAGTGGTATCCAAAGATTTTTCTTCAATCTCACTGATTTTGTCTATTTTTTCCTTAATTTTGTCTGTTTTCCTTCATCTGTTTCCTAATCTCTTGGGGTTACTTTTGAGTTCCCTATCAGGCAGTTCCAGTGCCTTTTCTTCTACTAGAAGCTTATCTGGTGTTTTATTTTGGTGGCTTACTGGAGCCATCTGTCCCCGTTTTTAAATATATGTATGTTTTGATGTTGTCCGCTGTTTCTGAGACATTCAGGAATTATTTTCTTTGTTTATTGATTGTAAGTTTGTTTTGTCTAGCTTTTTTGTTTTATTTGGTTATGTTTGGGCATTCAGGCTGGGCATCTTTTTCTGCTTGCTTGTCTCTGGGCATGATGGTTCTCACAACCTTGTCCAGGTTGGCAGGGTTGGTTGCTTGGCTATGGTGCAGCAGAGCAGGTCCAGAGGGGGAGGGAGTGGGTTGGGTCATTTGTGGTATGAACTGGAACCTGTGAAGTGGGGCTGGGAGGCAGGGTGAAGCAGGGTCTGGTAGCCTGAAGGTCCACACTAGTGCAGGTTGGTGGTGCAATGCTTGGTGGGGTGGGCTTGGGCGGCACTGTGCAGGGGGTCCGGGGTCCTGAGGTTAGATTAAGTGCCTCTTGTGGGGCATGACACTGGGCACACAGTGCAGAGAGGTAGTAGGGAAAAAAAGAAGATGTGGTGTGCTGAGCTCAGTGAGAGAGAAAAGAAAGAGAAAGAAGAGAGAGAAACAGAAGCAAAAAATGAAGAAAAACTAAGTAAATAAAATAGTGATGTGGTGAGAGTCAGTGGGTGAAAGTGGAGCAGACCCAGGAAGGCTGTGTACCGGTGGCTATCTAGTCAAGCGGTGTGTCACAGCCCACCAAGAAAGGGCAAAGGCAGTGCACAGGGCTGGGGGGGGCAGGAGAAAAGACAGGAAGGAAGGGAAAGAGAGGTCAGGTACCAAAAAAATAACATAAAAAAAATATGGCACTGAGGGAACTGGGTGTTGGGGGTGAGATGGAACTGGGATGGCAGCCAGCTGGTATCTCTCTCACTGGGCAGCATAACACAGCCTCCCAGGAATGGGTGCAGGCAGCACAAGACCAGGTGCTCTGTCTTTTCTTGGAAGCTCTGTGAAGTTGCCTTCCCGTGCTCCTTGTCCAGGATCATTGGTGGCTATGCTCCAAGATGGCAAATCTTTGCCACATTAGCTGGCAGAGGACCTCCACTCCAAAGCTGCCCTTGTTCTCTGTTCTCTGTCAGATTCTTCTTCCATTCTGGGCTTGATCTACTTCTTTATTCCTTCATTTGATGTTTAGGGTTCCAGTATTGATGTTTGTCTGTTTTACTTAGTTTTTTGGGTCTTTGCTGCAGAGCATGGTGCTTCTGTCTATAGTGCCGTGTTGGCTCCACCTTTAGTAGATTTTCTTGAATAAATGCTTCTTCATTTGCTATATGCTTTTATGGCATTTTCACTGTGGAAGGTGTTCATGAAGCTCATACTGCCATTCTGGAAGTTACAGTCTTCCCACATTCTATTTATCTATCCCTGTTTTGTTGTGTTTGTGGCAGCTACCTTTTCTTAGTCTATTGACTTTATAGTGTCATTCATTGATCACAAATCCTTAATTTTAACAAAAATTAATTAATTGACATAGTCAAATTCATTAATTTTTTTACTTTAAGATTTGTACTTTTGAAGTCTTGTCCAAGAAATCAATTCCACCCTCAAGTAGAAAACATATTCTCCTACATTTTTCTTTCAGTAGCATCATACTTTTACCTTTCACAGGAGGTCTTTAATCAACCTTGATTTCATCCTTATATATGAGATATAATTACAACTTAATTTTCCTCTGAATATTTAGCCAGGTTTCCCACACCATCTTTTAAACATTCCATATTTTTCCCTTTGATTTGTGATACTATATCTAGCATATGAAATTTTTATAAATACATAATCTGTTTCTGTGTACCAAAAGCCCATTGCTGCTGAATCAATTCTGACTTACAGTGACCCCATAGGACAGAGTAGAACTATCCTATAGGGTTTCCTGGGAGTGGCTGGTGGATTTGACCTGCTGACCTTTTGGTTATCAGCTGAGCTCTTAACCACTGTACCACCAGGGCTCTGTTTCTGGGTACAATCCTGTTTAATTGTTCTATTTGTCTATTTTTGTGTTATTACTGCACTGCCTTAATTACTTTGCCTATGAGGTGTATTTTAATATTTAATTGGACAATCTCTCTCTTTGCTCTTCACTTTCACTGACTTAGTTATTCATGCCCTTTATTTTTCCATATATGTTTTAGAATGTTTACCTAATTCCTTAAAGGGGCTGTTGGAATTTCATTTGGAATTACACTAATTAATTTGGAAATAACTGACATCTTATCAATTTAAGTGCATTGATGCACACGAGATATCTCTCCATTTTTCCATTTCTTCTTTTCTGCCCCTTAATAGAGTTTGAAATTTTTTCCCATAGTGCTCTCATGCATTCTCTTTAGGATAATTCACAGGTAATTTGTAGGTTATGTTAAAAACCAAAAACCAAACCCAGTGCCATCGAGTCGATTCCGACTCATAGCGACTCTATAGGACAGAGTAGAACTGCCCCACAGAGTTTCCAAGGAGTGTCTGGTGGATTCGAACTGCTGACCCTTTGGTTAGCAGCCGTAGCAGTTAACCACTATGCCACCAGGGTTTCCAGGTTATGTTACTGTATATAATGAAATCTCATTCTCTATCATATTTCTGTGGTTACAGCTAAAGTAAAGATAAGTTATTACAATTTCGAAGCTCTCTTATTGGTTTATTCAGTCTGTGGAGGTTTTCCTGAGGGTGATAAAATAATATCAAATTATGAGAAACATCTATTTGATCTAGGTTTTCAAATTTATTGGCATAACATTGCCTAGACTGGGAGTCCTTGAATATATTTTTTGACTACTCAATCACATCTCACTCATTGCAAGGCCCAATCACGATCTCCTTCCAACTCTGACTTCATCTTCCCCTATCACCCCCTCACTCGCTCCATTCCAGCCCACTGGCCGTTCTGCTGATTTTTAGCCATTTTCATGCATACTCCTGCTCAGCCCTGGCTCTGCCCTGTGCCTGGAGAGCTTCCTTCACAGGACTTGATCTTCTGCTTCCTTTGTGACTGTTTAAATGTCACCTCATTAAAGTTTTTTTTTTGTTTTTTGGTCTAACCTTTATATAAGAACACCTCCTCCTCTACTGCTTTATTCCTCTTCAAAGCCTTTATCAACACCTGATATAGCACTTGATGTATATTTGTGTGTATGGAAGCTAGGACTTTGTAGTGCTCATTTTTGCATCTCCGATATTCAACATGCAAGGTACACAGGAGATACTTGATGAATGTTTGTGAATGAATGGAAGGAGGCTGATCCTGTCCCGGGATGTGGCAAAGCTGACAGAAAACATCTAGAGTTTGGTAAATTAATGTGTGGCAATAGACTGCCAACGGAGGGGGTGCATTTTTTGGGTAACAACCTGGCCATTATGAATTTTATATGGAAATAATTCTAATGTCAGAAAAGTAACCATTTACCTGTTTAATTTCTAGAATAATTGAAGCACCTTTGTTAGTGAGCAGACTTTAAAAGAATGTAACCCAAAGTGTTTAGTTAAATATTTTTGTTGCAGATTCTGCAGATCCTTTAGGCTGATAGGGTTTGCTAACTGATGCTAAGCATTTTAAACGACTTGGCTCACAGTGGAAACAGTATCACATCAGAGAATTTGTTCTATTGGTCAAAGGCAGGTCTGCGGAATCAGACCTCAGTTGCTGTTGAGATGACTCTGACTGTTGTCGATCCCATGTGTGTCGGAGTAGAACTGTGCTCCTTAGGGTTCTCAATGGCTGATTTTTCAGAAGTAGATCACCAGGTCTTTTTTGTGAGGTGCATGTGGTTGGACTGGAACTGCCAACCTTTCAGTTAGCAACCAAGTGTGTTAACCTTTATACCACCCGAGGACTCTGGGATCACACCCACCTTAAATCCTAAGCACGCTCACCTCTGAAGGCAATGACCAGGGTTGAGAACAACAGGAGTGAGACAATTCACTAAACTTCAGTTTATCTTTTATAAAAAGGGCACAATTATAATACCTCCTTCTTAGGGTTGCTGGGAGGTTAACTGATATAATATATAAAAAGCATTTAGCACAGTTAAATTCTCAATAAATATCTACTTATATTATCACTCACTGCATCATGCAACAAAAAGAGCAAGAATGACAATAACAACAGAATTCAGGTCATGAGAGCAGGACCAGATCTTTCTCTAGCATCCACTAATATAAGCCTAGGACCTAGCACTTAGCAGTGTATGTTTGTATATAACTCTTACGGAATCAAATAAGCAATGATCAGCTGTGTTAAGCTGCCAAAATTTCAATCCTCATACTAGTATATACTTTTAGGCATATCACCATAGGTATTTTTATTCAATTACAGTTGTATAGCACTGAAAGAAATTTAGGTCTCATCTGGTCTAACTCTCTTATTTCATGAATGGAAGTACGAAGTCCAGTCACAATCGTACGCAACAAACAGGAAACAAGGCTTCCTTTGCCAGATGCTAGTGCAACAACAGGTCGTGGAAAGGTGGGAGGCGAGGCGCTCAACTTCCTCTCAGTGTATCAGGTCGTGGAAAGGTGGGAGGCGAGGCGCTCAACTTCCTCTCAGTGTATCAGGTCGTGGAAAGGTGGGAGGCGAGGCGCTCAACTTCCTCTCAGTGTATCAGGTCGTGGAAAGGTGGGAGGCGAGGCGCTCAACTTCCTCTCAGTGTATCAGGTCGTGGAAAGGTGGGAGGCGAGGCGCTCAACTTCGTCTCAGTGTATCAGGTCGTGGAAAGGTGGGAGGCGAGGCGCTCAACTTCCTCTCAGTGTATCAGGTCATGGAAAGGTGGGAGGCGAGGTGCTCAACTTCCTCTCAGTGTATCAGAGAATAACGTGAAGATGCATTACTTAGCTGCCTGGGCGAAAGAGAAGAATACAGCCAGTGGGGTGTCACCATCATGCTGGAAAAAAAAAAGAATTTGGCGCTATTCTTAATGAAAATAGATTTTTTAAAATACAGGAGAGGGCAGACATTCTGATAAGAAATGCAGAAGCTGGAGCATATCAGTGGTCACCAGTCTTTACTGTGCATCAGAATCATACTGGGAGCTTAAGAAATAGGTGCATAGGTGCCATCCCCTGAGATCTGGCTAGGCTAGGTCAGGAGGGACCCAAGCATCTCCTGAGGTGAGTCTAGAGAAGAGCCAGTGTTCAGGGACAGAGAATCAAGGACGGTGGCCTCTCACTGCCTCTGTGCCATCTCCAGACAACCGTTTGTGAGTGTTTTCCCCTTAACATCAACTTGCTACAAATATACCGTTCATAGTTTTAGAGATCACAAGGATGAATGGTTAAAAGTGAAGGGAGTTAGCACAAGGGGTGGGTCTGCTGCGTCGTCCAGTTTTACACGGAAAGAAGGGGGAACATACTTTCCTTCCAGCTCCTTCTCAAGTGCAGCAGTGGTTGTTCCTTTCCATGCCCAAGGACTTAAATGGCTCCCATTGCCCACCCCATTACATCTATGTTTCTTGGCCCAGCACTCAACGCTGTAGCAATCAAAACTCATCATTTTCATTCCTGCTTTATTCCACCACAGTGGACAACTTACCAGCTTCTCAGAATGGCTTTGTTCATGCTTAGAAGACTCTCATTTTCCTCATTGTCCTCAGCAGAAATTCTACCAGTCTCAAATGTTCTTTTCATGGAAGCTTCTGGTTCTCATTTTACTCCATGATTCCCAAAAATGCATGCACGATTTCTTCTCACCTTCAAGTACAGTTCTTACTTATTATTCAGGAAATGCTTCTTGAGGTAACCTATTTAAGAAGTCTTTTATAGAGGGATACTGTGTGTTTCTTGGCTGTTGTTTTTATGGTGGGGTGGTGCAAAAGGTTTGCACTTGGCAGATAATCTAAAGATTGGCAGCGCGAACCCACCCAGCAGCATGCAGAAGAAAGGCCTGGAGATTTGACTGTAAAGGTTACAGCCCAGAAAACCCTATGGAGCAGTTCTACTCTGTAACACATGGGGTTGTTACGAGTTGGAATCAACTCAACAGCAACGGGTTTGTTTTTTTGTTTGTTTGTTTGTTCACATATTTCTTCTCTCACAGATTATAAGGCCTTTGAGGGCAGATCTATTTATCCACATGTTCACAGCTGCAGAAAGATCAACAAGCCACAGCCTTTCCTCCAGAAAGAGTTAGTGAAGTACACAGTACAGAGCAGGTTGGTGAGGGAAGGGGAGCCTAGTAGGTCAGGAGAAGCCTGTCTCAAGAAGGAGATGAATAAAAATGAGCAAGATTTATTTGATTCTGGTGGTGACAGAAGGATTTCTAGAAGAAGCCACTAGATGGTAACCTCTGTGTAGACATGTAGATCACCACTACATATTTAGCCTAGCATAGAGTAAGGTAGTTCAATAAATATTACTTTTATGAATGAAAGGGGTGAAATGCAGCAGGATTTGTACAGAAAGCTACAAGCCTTCTGGTGGTGCTGAAGTCTTAAGTGATGGAAACAGAGAGATAACATGAGCAAAGGGCCGAGTTTCTATCAAGGACGGTGTTGCCTGCCAGGTTAATAAGGGTGTTGAGAGGATTTGAGCAGGACAAGCCTCATGGGAAGAAGAAGGATAATAAAGCTGTTGCAGCAGGCCAGGCCTGAAAAATGGGCCATGAAGATAAAGTTGGAGAGAAGGCCAGGGTTTTGAGAAAATCAGCATCTTATTGATTAGCTCGACACAGGGATGGGGAGAGAGAAGTAAACAATGACTGCTAAAATGTGATTTCTTTAAGTTAGAGAATATAGAAAGAAGAGAAAATATTTGGGGGCAGATGATGAACTTGCTTATTGGGATAACTAGAGGGAATTGTTCAGCACACAGAACATTGGGCAAGGTGAGAGAAGGTGGGTCGGAGACAGACCAGCTGCTGTAGTATTGATTCCAACTCATGGTGACCTCATGTGTGTCAGAGTAGAACTCTTGTCTTTAGGGTTTTAAATGGCTGATTTTTAGAAGTACATTACCAGAATTTTCTTCTGAGGTACCTCTGGGTGGACTTGAATCTCCAGCCTTTCAGTTAGCAGCTGAGAACATCAACCGTTTGCACCCTATTGAGACAGCCCTACTTTGACACTCATCGGGTCGACATCAGTCAAAACTAATGTGACAGCAACTGGTTTTTTAGGAGATAGAGGTTTGAAATCCATCAGCAGACAGATAAAAGTTGAAACAATGAGAGTAGGGAGAGCCCTCAGGATAAGTGTGAACAGTAAGAAGAGAAGGGTGCCAACATCAGGGCCATTAAGAGACAGCTGGAGAAAAAGCCCTACCAAGGCCAGTGGCCAGAACACAGTGAGCACTCAGTAAGGGTTGCTGACTTAAATTAGATTGTAAAGGAGAAGCCCAGTTTTCCTTTGCTGTTTCATCTCTGCACCACTTGGAACAATCATGTGGTGGGGATGCTCAGGTCGATGTGTTAGTTGTTGTTAGGTGCCGTCGAGTTGGTTCCGACTCATAGCGACCCTATGCACAACAGAATGAAACGCTGCCCAGTCCTGCACCATCCTTATAATCGTTGTTATGCTTGAGCTCATTGTTGCAGCTACAGTGTCAATTCACCTCATTGAGGGTCTTGCTCTTTTCTGCTGACCCCGTACTTTACCAAGCATGATGTCCTTCCCCAGGGACTGTTCCCTCCAGATGACATGTCCAAAGTATGTAAGATGCAGTCTTGCCATCCTTGCTTCTAAGGAGCATTCTGGTTGTCCTTCATCCAGGACAGATTTGTTTGTTCTTTAGGCAGTCCATGGTATATTCAATATTCTTCACCAACACCACAATTTGAAGATGTTAATTTTTCTTCAGTCTTCCTTATTCATTGTCCAGCTTTCACATGCATATGATGTAACTGAAAATACCATGGCTTGGGTCAGGCGCACCTTAGTCTTCAAGGTGACATCTTTGCTTTTCAAAACTTTAAAGAGGTCTTTTGCAGGGGATTTGCCCAGTGTAATACATAGTTTGATTTCTTGACTGCTGCTTCCATGGCTGTTGATCGTGGATCCAAGTAAAATGAAATCCTTGACAACTTCGATCTTTTCTCTGTTTATCATGATATTGCTCATTGGTCCAGTTGTGAGGATTTTTGTTTTCTTTATGTTGGGGTGCAATCCATACTGAAAGCTGTGGTCCTTGATCTTCAATAGTAAGTTCTTCAAGTCTTTTTCACTTTGAGCAATCAAGGTTGTGTCAGCTGCATAACGCAGGTTGTTAATGAGTCTTCCTCCAAGCGAATGTATGCCCATTAAAATTGAACACTTTTAAGTGGGTTTTGATCAAATTAATGGCAGGGTATTCCAGATGAACCTTTAAAGTAAATGTTAAAATATATGCTTAAACATAGTCACTTAATGGATCCAAGATGAAAATACTGCTTGATTTCAGAAGGTCAGTAGGAAAACCAGTCAAAAGCCTGCCTGGTGAGGGGACCACATTACCTTTACTGCCCTTGTACAGGGCAGGGAGACTTTCATTAAGCTGACAAACAGTCTCAGTTCCTTGTTGGAGTCCCAGAATGTGGACTCATTAACTTTATTTTTAAGAGTTTTTCCCTTTGTAACCTTCAGAGAAATGCCAGCAATTATAGAAAAGGTGAACCCACAGACAATTAAGCTGAAGGCTATTAAACATTATGCCCTCAATTTTCTTTGGTGACATAAAATTTATCACAATTTATGATAATTGAAATTTATTTCTATGTAAATCACACCATAAACATTTCACTAGTAACTTTCAAAATCCAGATGCGAACTTCACCTGCCTCCCTGCAAAAGTAAAATTTTAAAATATGGAATTGCTCACCAAACTTACAACAATTTGAGTGTAATTAAATACACAGAAATACCTACATCATTCATCATTTCAATAAAGCATAAACTAAATGTTAAACGGTTCTTTTGGAGGCCTGGTGGCTCAGTGTTTAGGAGCTTGGCTGCTAACCAAAGTTCGGCAGCTTGAATCCACCAGCTGCTCCTTGGAAACCTTATGGGGGAGTTCGACTCTGTCCTATAGGGTCGCTGAGCATCGGAATCTACTCAGTGGCGATAGGTTTTTTGGTTTTTAGCCAAATAAAGTGTGTTTTTACAAGTAAGCTTATTAGAAATTTACAAAAGTTTGCAAATGTGGTTTGCATTATTTACTTGCACCACTTTTTGGAACAAATATTTGGGTGATATATTTTATATGCATACAAGTTTCACTATTAAAATTTGCACACACACAAATGATTTTATTTCAACATTAAAATAAACACAATATAAAAGTAATAAGAGCAAAGCCCTGAACGACCAAGAAATGCTAGTTTAAATACCAATTTGCTATTAGAAAAATATAATTTTAGGTTTGCACCAATATGTAAAGACATTTTGTAAATCGTCTAGTATTCCAAATCTCTTCCTCTGAATCCTCTGTTTTTCCTCAATGGAGTGGTAATTCCCAGTATGACCCCTGCAGCTCATTTTCTAGTAAAGTTTCTCTAAAACACTTATCTAGTTAGTTACTTCTTTCAAAAATTGAAATGCCTTGCTTTTGCTTAATGGCTTTCCACTGCCTAAAGGATATAATCAAAGGCAACATTGCATAAAGGCCCTTTGTCCTCTGGCCTTGGCCTCCTCGTCCAGCATCATTTCTTGCCGCTTTCCCATTGCTATTCCTACTCTCTGGTCAAATCAAATTCTTCCCAGTTCCCTGCACGTCCATGCTTTCTCTTGCCTTGACACATGTTGCTCCCTCTACCTCCCCCAAACCCCTACTTTATTGAGTCCTTGTCCTTGGAGGCTCAGTTTAACCAACTGGGCAGGCTGTCCTGGTTTGCCAAGTGATGAATAGTAAAACGGGTGTAGATAGTTAAACAGCTCAAACTCCATGTTTGCTTGCTCTGGTCACAATTTCTAACCTTCTCCCCTTCCTACACCCCAAATCTGATGGCTCTTTCAGCTTCCCATCAGACACATGCAGTAGCCCCTCCCCGCGTCCCGGTTGGTCATACCTGCTCCCACATGTAGCTTGGTCTCCAGGGTCATTTTTCCTGGCATACCAACAACCATCCTCAGTCTTGCTGTTGTAAACCTTGGAGTAGATTCTGACCCATAGTGACCTTATAGGTCAAAGTAAAACTGCCCCATGGGATTTTCCAGGCTGCAACTTTTACAGAGGAAATCCAGATGGTGTACTGGTTAAGAGCTATGACTGCTAACCAAAAGGTTTTAAGTTCGAATCCACCAGGCAGTCCTTGGAAACTCTATAGGGGCCAGTCTACTCTGACCTATCGGGTTGTTATGAGTCAGAATCGAGTCGACAGCAACAGGTTTGGTTTTTCTTTTCTTTTTTTTTAAATTTTTACAGAAGCAGACTGCCAGGTTTTTTCTCCTGTTGAGTGGCTGCTGAGTTCCAACTGCCAACCTTCAGGTCGAGTGCTTAACTTAGCATTGTGCAACCAGCGCTCCTTCCCTTGGCCTTGAAAATACTATTTTCTTCTGCCCTCATTGCTAGTCGGCATCATATTATTGGGGATTAACAGTGGTGTGATAATGCCAGTGAGCCCCTGCTTTTCCGCAGTGCAGGGCCATCTCGCTGCTTAGCAACCACCTCAGTCATTTGTTGTTAAGCTTTCACCTATTTTTTTGTCTAAAAGTGTCCTCAAATCCTGAATCCCAAGGCCGCTGGTACAGTGCATTTTCACTATTTTAAGCAAACAGCTTCACTTCTGGCTGACGGAGCAGTTGTATTTACCGCTGTGGGAGCCTCCATTCACCCCCTGCCTTAGCCTTCCACAGTTTCTTCCCACAGCATAGGAGAACGAGTCCTTTCTCATCCCATCTGCCCACTTGTCGGCATTTTCAGACTCTTTGTTTTCAGTAAGTCCTACATCCCTGACTTCAAATAAAGGTAACCAGATCTGTGAAAACAAACCAATCCAGCATATGCCCTAACTTCTACTGCTTCTTCAAATTCTCCCTTCTTCATTGCTGAAATTTTAAAAAGGTGGTCACAGCTTTCCCAACCCCTCTTAAATTATTTGCATGCTGGTTTCTCTCCCATTTTGAAATTTGAAACTCAAATTTGAATTCAAATTGACTTCACATTTGAAAAATTACCTTATGGAATGGTCTTTATTCCTCCCCAGTCTCTCTGTAGCATTTGATACTATTAAAAGGCTCATTTTTCTCCAAAACTCTCTTCCTCTGACCATCATACTCACCTTCTTTTGGACTCTTGCCTCTATTTTTTTCCCCTCTTTTTTGCCTTACCAAAAAAAAAAAACCTGCTACCCTCGAGTAGATTGCAACTGATAGTGACCCTATAAGACAGAGAACTGCATCATAAGGTTTCCGAGGAGCAGTTGGTGGCTTCAAAATTGCCCATCTTTTGGTTAGCAGCCAAGCTCTTAACCACTGTGCCATGAGGGCTCCCTTTTTTGCTTAAAAACACGCCCTTAAATATGGGAGCTAGTCACCTACTGTTTTATTCTCTGTCTCTTTGTCTTTTCTCTTGATGCTACTTACATTTGTGACCCCATCTAGGTCCACATCTTTAAAACCATCTTTATGTGGATAGATTCTAAATATTTTCTTCTAAAATTAACTTCCCTCCTGAACTCCATTTCACTAGAGAATTTAGCTCCTGCAAATTTCCATCTAGATATCCTACTAATACGTTGACTTCAGTGTACAAAAACCAATTTATTATTGTGAAACTCTACCCATCAAACCACATCCAAAATAACTTCTCTCCCACAGTCTTATTACTGGTACTTCCACATCTCCCAAAAGGCTTAGGGCTTCAGAGTTACCCCTACCTCCTCTCTCTTCACAGAACCCTTGCTTCTTACCACACTCTCTGAAGCCTCATGTTAGACAAGCAAACAGACAAACCTATTTCAATGTCCAGGGATGTAAGCAAACTCCTCTTGCCAGGGAGATTTTATGGGACATCACGATTTTTTTTTTTTAAAACTCTTCTGTGATTTTATGGGTTTACTTGTCACACTTCACTGTGGTTGTTAAAGGAAAAATGAGAAGAACTGCTGCCTCAGATTCTTCTTTGACTTGAAATAAAGTGATTGAAGTTGAAGTAGAGGGAATGATTTATATCCTAGCTTACAAAGCCATGAGCCTATCTGTTGTTTTTACTCAGCCTGCTATTTTAGGTGTATATCTATGCTTCTGAACACACCAATCCAGAGATCTTAATGAAACACCACCAAAATTCACTGTGGTGCTCATCTTTTCTGCCTTAAAATGTTTGTTGAAGCTGTTCTTTGAAATGTGTATTGTCTTTTTGAGATGGTACCTCTCTTGAGAATCAAGCTGAACTCTGGATCCTCTAAGTACAAGCCACCTCCAATAAAAAACAAATCCATCCTTTCCCTATCTTCTACTATCAGTATCCCTATAATTTATCAAAATCACAAGTTTTTAACCAGGTACTTATACAACATTCTGCCTTTCCTACTAGGTTCTTAACTGCCAGAAAGCAGGTAACCATTGGTATTTCCAATATAGCCTAATAAAAGGTTTTGCACATTTTTCCTCAGTGTTCTTTGAATTTAAGGTTGATAATAATAAAATTATGAATAATTAATGATATTTTGTTGAAATGTAAACAGGCCATCTTGAATATTCACCCTTTCTCTGTTCAGATCTAACTCTAGCTCTAGTTGGATACTTGGTTGTCAATGTAGGCTATTTCTTGGGAGCTGGGGCTAATCCATCTCCAAATTTATATGCTTGCCCTTCTCGACACTAAATATTTAGTTCACTTTTCCTTCCTCATGTGGAGTAATTCACTGTCTCTCCAAGAGAGACAACCTAACAGTCCCATGGTCACACAGCATCAAGCTCAAAGTCCAAGAGTGCTAGGTAATATATAGCAGTCTCTACATTCGGTTCACCCATGGCTGCTTGAACTGAACACTTATAAATTATAAAGGCAAGTTATCTTCCCCTTTCCCCAACACACACCCAAAATAAAATGGTGGAAGATGTGTAGGATAGCCACAATCAACATTCAGGAAGCAGAAGAAAGTAAAATGGACAAACGACAATTGGTTCTTGGCAAGACTAAGATTCCATCAATAAGACATTGTGATAGCCCTCACCCTTCCTTGATTTAGCCCTGGCTCTGCTCTTCTTTTTTTTTTCCTGCTCTTAGGAGACTGCCCCTGACCACTGTTTTTTCTAGGCTAGGCTCTACTCTCTGAGGTGCTACTTCCTTATCCTTTCTGTATAACTTTGCAGTGGATGTTTGGGTATATACTTTCCTTGAGAGCCATGCATCTTTAAAAAAAAAAAAAATTACAATTTAATAATCATAGCAGTAATAGTAATATTGTTGTTAGTTGTTGAGTCAGCTCCGACTCAAGGCTACCTCATGTACAAGAAAATGAAACATTATCCTATCCTGCACCATATCCATGATCTTTGATGTGTTTGAGCCCATTATTAAGACTATTGTGTCATTCCATCTCACTGAGAGTTTTCCTTCTACTTTACCAAACATAATGTCCTTTTCTAGCGATTGGTCTTTCCTGATGATAAGTTCTAAGTAAGCAAGATGAAGTCTTGCCATTCTCTATTCTAAGGAGCATTCTGGCTGTATTTCTTCTAAGACTGGCTTGTTCATTCTTCTGGCAGTCAATGGTGTAGTTAATATTCTTTGCCAACAGCACAGTTCAAATTCATCAATTCTTCTGATAAAAACAGAACAATAATAATTGCCACTTACTAAACAAATTTTTATTCAGGCATTAAATAAAATATCAATTCTCCCCATCATCATTGAAGTTATTATAATCACCATTTGATACATAAAAAAAAATAATGGAGCTGTATTCAAATCATATCTACCTAAACCCAAAGTTTTTATTCTTTCCACTATGTTTTTTGTTTTATGTCACTTTTTTTTCTTAGATAATTGTGGAATCACAGGCAGAAATAATACAGGGAAATCTCAGGTACCTTGCACAAAGTTTCCCTCAACAGAAACATTTTGCAAAACTATAGTACGATATCACAACCAGGATATTGACATCAAGACAGTTAAGATACAATAGATGGAAACAACCTAAATGCCTATCAATTGATGAATGGATAAACAAAATGTGGCACATAATTTAGTGGAATATTACTCAGCTCAAAAGAGAAATGAAGTCTTGATACATGCTATGATATAAATGGAGCTGGAAGACATTACGCTGACTGTAAACAGTCAATCACAAAGGACAAATATCCTCACTTTTATGAAAAGACAAGAAAATACAAATGTATAGAGAACAAAGTTTATTGTTGGTTATGAGGGGCAGGGAAGGGGAAAGAGGAGCTAATGGTGATGGAAATAGAGCATTGATTAAGGGTAGGGTTGTACAGCTGATTATTGTAATTGCTCTCAATAAGTTGTACGCCTATAAAAAGTTGAAGTGTGGAAAGTTGACATATATTTAGAAAGAAAAAAAAAAGAGTAGCTGCTGAGGCTGCTTATGTACAACCAAAAATTTCACGGGATTTGGCTCCTTGGTTTGAAGGTTTAGAGTCATGGTTTCATGGGACATCCCAGTTCATTGGCTTAACAACATGACAGTGCTTCTGTTCTACCACCTAGTTCATTGTTAGTTTCTGGGGTCTTAAAAGCTTTCAAGCATCCATTCAAGGCACAATTAGTCTCTATTCACCTAGAGCAACAGAGGAAGAAGGAGAGTCAGGAATAGGAGGAGGAAATGGAATGTGTGGTTAATTGCCTTCATCAACAACTGCCTCTTCAGGCACAAGACCAAAACTGGATGGTGCTCAGCTACCATTACTAAACGTTTTTGATCCAAGATTCCTTCGAAGAATCCTAATCAAAAGGGGGAAAATGCAGAAGAGAATTTCAAAATCTCATGGACTTTAGACTTCCTGGAGCCATGAAGGTTGGATGAACTCATGCAACTATTGCTCTAAGATAATCTTTAAACCTTAAACCAAAAACATCTCCTGAAGTCTTCTTAAAACCAAACAATAGTTTAGCTTAGCTAGTAAAAAATGTCTGCCTTGAGCATTATGCTCTTTTAAGAACTGTCTATATGGGATCAAAATGACAACAGCAACTCAAAAGATTAGATCGCAACCTTAGATGGCAGTGAATATACATTAATGGGGTAGGAAAAACTTAGAAAAGGAGGGTGAAAATGATTGCACAACTCGAAGAATGTAATCAGTGTCACTAAATGGTACATGTAGAAACTGTTTAATTGTTGTGTTTTGCTGTATATTCTCAACAACAAGAAAGATAACAAGATACAGAACATTTCCATCAACACAAGAATCCTTCATGCTCCCGTTTATAATCACACCCACTTCCCTCTTGCCCAAACGCCCTTTGACCCTTGGCACTAATTACTATTTTTATAATTTAATAGTTTCAAGGATGTTCTATAAATAGACTTACATGTTATCTAACCTTTTGATATTAGCCTTTTTTCACTCAGCATAATTCCCTGCTGATTCTATCGAAGTTATTGAATGAATCATTAGTTTGTTGCTTTTTATTGCTTGGTAGCATCCCACGGTATGGATATACCACAGTTTCTTGAGCTATCTGGCTTGTTTGAAGTTTTTATATATTATTATTATTGTCATGATTTTTTATTTCATAATTTTGATAGGCATATAGTTTTATCTCATTTAATTTGCATATCCCTAATGACTAATTGTTCTGCTGCTATTCGTAAGGTTTTCACTGGCTAATTCTTTTCAGAAGTAGACTGCTGGGTACTTCTTCCTAGTCTGTCTTAGCCTGAAAGCTCAGCTAAAACCTGTCCACCATGGGTGACCCTGCTGGTATCTGAATACCGGTGGCATAGCTTCCAGCATCACGGCAACCCACAAGCCCCCACAGTACTACAAATTGACAGACATGTGGGGAAATGGCATTGCATTCATCGTCAAAAAAAAAAAAAAAAAATTCAAGATCTATCCTGAAGTACAGTACTGTCACTGATAAGATAATATCTATGTGCCTATTACGAAGATCAGCTAATACGACTATTATTCAAATTTACACACCAACCACTAAGACCAAAGATTAAGAAATTGAAGATTTTTACCAGCTTCTGCAGTCTGAAATTGATCAAACATGCAGTCAGCATGCATTGACAAATACTGATGATTGGAATGGGAAAGTTGGAAACAAAGAAGAAGGATTGATCATTGGAAAATATGGCCTTGGTGATAGAATGATGCCAGAGATCGCATGATAGAGTTTTGCAAGACCAATGGCTTCTTCATTGCAAATACCTTTTTTTCACCATCATAACCTAGCACGCTGCAAGTGAAGGGGACTTGAAGCACTTACTGATGAAGATCAAAGACCACAGCCGTCAGTATGGATTCACTTCAAAAAAGAAAGCAAAAATTCTCACAACTGGACCAATAAGCAACATCATGATAACTGGAGAAAAGATTGAAGTTGTCAAGGATTTCATTTTACTTGCATCCACAAGCAACATATATGGTAGCAGCAGTCAAAAAATCAAAAGACCACGACCAGGTGGGATTCATATCAGGTATGCAGGGATGGTTCAACATTAGAGAAACAATTAATGTAATGCATCATGTAATTAAACAAAAGAACCATCAATGGATGAATGGATAAATAAATTATGCTATATTCACACAACAGGATATTACACATTAATAAAGAACATTAATGAATCCATGAAACATTTCATAACATGGAGGAATCTGGAAGGCATTATGCTGAGTGAAATTAGTCAGTTGCAAGAGGACAAATATTTTATAAGACCACTATTATAAGAACTCGAGAAATAGTTTAAACAGAGAAGAGAATATTCTTTGACGGTTACAAGAGGCAGGAGGGAGGGAAGAACAGAGGGAGGGAGAGGGGTTTTCACTAATTAGATAGTAGATAAGAACTACTTTAGGTGAAAGAAAAGACAACACACAATACAGGAGTGATCAGCACAACTGGACTAAACCAAAAGCAAAGAAGTTTCCTGAATAAAATGAACACTTCGAAGACGAGCATAGCAGGAGTGGGGGTTTGGGGACCATGGTTTCAGGGGACATCTAAATCAACTGGCATAATAAAGTCTATTAAGAAAACATTCTGCATCCCACTTTGGAGAGTGGTGTCTAGGGTCTTAAATGCTAGCAAGCGACCATCTAAGATGCATCAACTAGTCTCAACTCACCTGGGGCAAAGGAGAATGAAGGACACCAAAGGCACAAGGTAATTATGAGCTCAAGAGGCAGAAACGGCCATAAAGCAGAGACTACCTTAGCCTGAGACCAGAACTGGATGGTGCCTGGCTACAACAGATGACTTGCCTTGACAGGGAACACAGCAGAGAACCCCTGAGGGAGCAGGAGAACAGTGGGATGCAGACCCCATATTCTCATAAAAAGACCAGACTTAATGGTCTGACTGAGACTAGAAGGACCCTGGTGGTCATGGTCCCCAGGCCTTCTGTTAGCCCAAGACAGGAACCATTCCCGAAGCAAACTCTTCTGACGGGGATTAGACTGGACTACGGGATAGAAAATGATACTGGTGAAGAATGAACTTCTTGGATCAAGTAGACACATGAGACTATGTTGACATCTCCTGTCTGAAGGAGAGGATAGAGGGGGTCAGAAGCTGGCTGAATGGACACAGAAAGAGAGAGCAGAGGGAAGGAGTGTGCTGTCTCATTACAAGAGAGCAATTAGGAGTATACAGCAAGGTGTTTATAAATTTTCGTATGACAGTCCAACTTGATTTGTAAACTTTCACTTAAAGCACAATTTAAAAATTTTTGAAAAAATGGAAAAAAAATCAAAAGACGCCTTACCTTGGGCAAATATGCTGCAAAGAACCTCTTTAAAGTGTTGAAAAGCAAAGATGTCACCTAGAAGACTAAAGGTACGCCTGACCCAAGCCATGGTATTTTCAATCCCATCATATGCATGTGAAAGCTGGACAATGAATAAGGAAGACCAAAGAAGAGTTAACGCCTTTGAATTGTGGTGTTGGCAAAGAATATTGAATATACCATGGACAGCCAAAAGAATGAACAAATCTGTCTTGGAGGAAATACAACCAGAACGCTCCTTAGAAGCAAGTATGGCGAGACTGCATCTTACATATTTTGGACATGTCAGGAGAGATTAGTTCCTGGAGAAGGACTTCATGCTTGTTAAAATACAGGGTCAGCAGAAAAGAGGAAGATCCTCAGCAAGTTGGATTGACACAGTGTCTGCAACAATGGACTCAAGCATAATGATCATGCGAATGGTGCAGGACCGGGCAGTGTTTCATTCTGTGGTACTTAGGGTCACTATGAGTCAGAACCGACTCAATGGCACCTAACAACAACAACTACCTAGAGGCTGAATCCCCTTCCCTTTCCCATCTCTGGTAACCACTAATGAACACTAATTTCTTTATATTTACTGGCTCATGTCATTTCATAAAATTGAGAACATACAATATTTGTTTTTTTGTGACCAACTTATTTCACTCAACATAATGTCCTGCAGGTTCGTTCATGTTCCAAGATGTTTTGGGAACTCGTTGTTCTTTATCACTGGGTAGTATTCCGTTATATGTATGCACAGCATTTTACTTATGCATTCCTCTGCTGATGGATACTTAGGTTATTTCCATCTTTTTGCTGTTGTGAATAGTGCTGGGATGGACATAGGTGTGTATGTCAGTTCATGTTCCTTCTGTTGGATCTCCATGGTATATACCTAGGAATGGAATTGTTGGGTCATATGGCAGCTTTACCTCTAGCTTTTTGAAGAACCATCAGACTGTTTTCTACAATGGCTGAACCATTTTGCATCTCCACCAGCAATGAATGAGGGTTCCAATTTCTCCACATCCCCTCCAACACTTGTTATTTTCCCTTTTTTATCTTCGTCATCCTAGTGGGAGTGAAATAGTATCTCATTTTGGTGTTCATTTGCTTTTCTCTGGTGGCTAATAATGTTGAGCATCTTTTCATGTCTGTTGGCCATTTGAACCAGAGGTCAGATGCAAGACCTGGAGAGAGCAAAAGCTAGCAAACTTTGCCAGAATGTTCATATACATTGGATGCAGGCCACATTACTGAGGCAACGCCCCTTACAACTGAATGACTGATCACATCAGATCATATCATGGAAATGATTACATTATATCACAAAGTGGAAGATAACTATATCATTACATAAATGCCAAATTACATCATTACATAACTGCCAAACCACTGAGAATCATGGCCCAGCCAAGCTGACAATCATCACAGTTATCTTAGTTTTTACTTCATTTGAGAATGTTTTGAATTCCCCTTCATTTCTGAAGGATGTTCTCCCTGTGTTTAAGATAAAGGTTGATAGTTTTTTCTTTCAGTTGTGAAAGTTCTTTTCTTTCAGCCACCTCCTTCTGGCCTGCATGATTTCTCATGAGAAATCCACTGTCATTCAAATTGTTTTTCCCCTATAAGTAAGGTGTTGTTTCTATCTGGCTATTTTTTTAAGTTTTTTTTTTTTTTCCTTCAGTTTCAGAGGTTTAATTATGATGGGTCTTGGCATGCTTTTCTTTGTTTTTTTTTCCTGTTTGAGGTTCAATTAACCTGTTGACTCTAAAGGTTTACATATTTCAGAACTTGGGAATTTTTCAATCATTATTTGAGTATTTTTTATCCCATTCTCTTTCTCCCCTCCTTGTGGGACTCTGAGGAGTTAATTGTTAGATCTTTTGATACTGTACCACATGTTCTTAAGGCTCTGTTTGTTTATTTTAACCTGTTTTCTCTTTTTTTCAAATTGCATAATTTCTGTTGTTCTATCTTCCATTTCGTGGATTTTTCCTGTCCCCTACTTTCTGGTGTTGAGCACATCCACTGAGTTTTTTTATTTCAATGATTGTATTTTTCACTTTTAAAAATTCTATCTTATTCCTCTTTATATCTTCTATGTCTTTGCTGAGGCTTTCTACTTTTTAATTTATTTCTAGCGTTTTGTACTGATTATTGAACTATTTTTTATTGCTGCTTGTATCTTTGTAAGATAATTCTAGTATCTCTGTCATTTTGGTGTTGGTTTCTATTTACTGTCTTTTTTCTTTCAGTTTGAGATCTTCTTGGTTCTTGGTATAATAATTCCCTGTTGAAAGATGGACATTTTTGTATAGTGTTATGAGTCTCTGGATTATATTTAAACCTTCTGCTTTAGCTGTTTCTTCTGACAATGGAAGGGGAACACTGCCTCATTACTGTCAGGTGGAGGTATAAGTCCAGGTTTCCTACTTGGTCTCCACTGACACCTGTTTGGGGTCTCCTCATTATTTCTGGGCATGCTTGGGAGTTTCAGTTCATGTTTGGTCTCTGCTGACATTCTGGTGGGGGTGGCCTTATTACTGCCAGGCAGTGGTGAAAGTCCTGACTCGCCACAAGGCCTCCTCTGACACCGCCCCAACAGGGGAGGGGCAGGGTGCTTTGTTATTGTGGGGTGGGAAATCCATGCTCCCTGTGTGGTCTCTGGGACAATGCTGGGGGAGTCTCATTACCGGCAGACAAGGATGAAAGTCCTGGCTCCCTGCTTGGCCTTCTCTGACAGGACTCCTCTAGGGGTAAGGGACACTTTGCTACAGCTTCACATGAGTGGGAGTCTGGGTTCCCTATTTGGTCTTTGCTGGTGTGAGTGCATGTGGGCACAATGTTTTCTGTGATGTTTGTCTGGAGTAGAGTTGTTATTGTATAAAAGTTTTTCATTTTGCTAGGTTTCCCCTTTCACAAGCCTTTGGTTAGAGATAGCAGAGTTTTCGGTTTTTTAATCCAATATCTATTAACATTTTTAGACCACCAACTTTTTGGCTCCATATCTGGGATATATGAGTTAAAAAGCAAACCCAGGGACTCACCACCATGTTGTTGCTTGGGTCTCAAGCCCACTCTGCCTTTTTCTGTCAACATTCTTGAGTCTTATGTTTGTTGTATATATAATGTTCATTGTTTTTAGTTGTCCTCATGGAAGAAATATGAGAAAGTACCTCTACTTCATTTTCCTGTAACTGGAAAATACAGCTCTTTGAACCAACTTCTTGCCCACAGTTGATTGGAGGCTCGAGGGTCATTTTATGGCTCCATTAATCACAGGTACTGATAGTCCAAGCTATGGTTTCTTGGTGACATAGACACTAGGAGGCTCTGGCCAGAATCCCCTTCATAACTAAAAGACTCATTTTCCTAGCACCTGAGAGAGATACCACAAAATACCCCTCAGCCATCACACTCTTCAGCATGGTCTCAGCAGAAAAGATTTGTCTTTCCCAAGGTTATGCCTCTTCATGGGCTATCCCACATCATAACTTGTCAACACAGTTGTACAAAGTCCAATCCCTTGTCTTACTTGGTGAAACCTTTGAAACTTCACTCTTACTTCAGAGCTGCCTATGGCCTGGCTGAGGCTTCATTGAGGTTGCATCAGAGCCCAACTTCTCCTTTTGCCAAACACTGCTTCCTTCTTTTCCTTCCACAGGTGGTGATCCCAAGAGCATCTAATCACCAGCACTACTCCCTGCACACTAATCTCCCTCAGAGCCTGCCTCCCAGAAACCCAACCTGCACCACTTACTCAAACAACTCTTTTTAAAATCTGGTAGGCTATTTGTCTACTTGATTCTACTCTACCTCTATTTTTGTTTTTTGTCTGTACCCACATCCACCATTCTTCTAGAGGCATGGTTCTCAGAAACATTGTATTTCGTTGCTTTCTCACGCCTATACCCTCCTTCTCAACTCAAACTGGTGTCATGAGATCATCAGGCTTCAGAGGGAGAATGATATCTTGAGGCTTTTCCCCTCTGAGCCATTCCATACAATTTACACAACTTACTGAGTTCTATACCCTTAGTTTGATCTTTGCATTGAAGTACCTCAATCCATTGTGAGGTTTAACAGTAGGTAGATAGTTAGAACTTTAACTCAATCCTTTCCCTAACACTGTGTTTTAGGGGGCCTTTGATGTTCAGAGTTTTTTTTTTTTTTCTCAATTTTATCTTTTATTATTTGGGGGTAAAGTAGCAATTGGCTCTTTATTCTTCAAGAATCTAATCTTTAAAATGTCTTTATTTCTTTTAATTTCTGCTTGCAAGCTGGCCATTTATTTCTGAATTTCTCTTTCTTGTAGTAAACCAAAACCAAACCCACTGCCGTTAAGTCAAGTCCTCTAGGACAGAGTAGAACTGCCCCATAAGGTTTCCAAGGAGCTGCTGGTGGATTCAAACTCCCAACCCTTTGGTTAGCAGCTGAGCTCTTAACCACTGCACCACAATAGCTCCTGTATTAGTTAGCCATTTATAGTCAAAAGATAAGTTTTTACTAATATTTACTAACATTCTACTTTCCAGCCTTTTTCCCTAGAGTCACACGTTCACTAGATTCATAATCCGACTCTAAAGTTACCTAAGTTTTAATAACTATTTTACCCAAACTGCATAACATACCGTATTTTTACACAAATAACATGTTTGTTTGCCAACCAGGCCCTCCCTCTGCAAAGTATTTTTATAAGTGCTGTTATGCCAGTTTTTTTTTTTTTTTTACATGTTGCTGTAAAAATTAGCGTTGACACTTATGAAAATACCTTACAAGAGAAGGTTATGGTTGGCAAACAAGTGTAGAAATTGCGTGTTATTTGCATAAAAATACAGTAGTTTGGTGTCTTCCCTGTCTTCTTACTGCTAAGACATTGCCATATACATTTGAGATATTTGTTACAGCAGCACTCAGTTTCTGCTACCAATATTTTTATCAATCATGTGATCCTAATACTCCCCAGCATGTTTTCTCCTATTCAAAATGGGTGACTGAGAGCTTGACATAACTAATGCCATGATAAACCTATGAGTTTGTTTTTTTTTTTCCTCTGTCTGCCTTCTCCTTTCCACATACCTTTGTTAATAACTTTGTTTTGATCTGATGCTAATGACTTTGTTTTGCTCTGTCCGGCCACCTGTGACTTACGACCCCCCACATGGAGGGTATAGCCCAGGTGTCTGTATGTATATCTTTAGCCTGATAAGGAAATGTCTAGCATGTATCTCTTTAGTCTGATAAACAGTCTCTTGTAAAGAATAAGTCATCCGGCCATGCCATCTGCAGGTTACAAAGATACTTCTAACCTTTGTAGAAAATCTAATGTAAAATTGCCTTTCAGGACTCCATAGAGACAGCCTGCATTGTTGTCGGATTTCTCACTCTTAATAAACTTTCTCACTCTTTCTGACTTGAAGTATATTTCATTGGCTCAACTGCTCCAGGGCACAGACCCTAATGGGACAACAATCAGGATAAGTGAGATTATGCTTTGGTACAAGCTCCCCAAAATCCCTGCGGCTTAACACAACAAAAATTTTTTTCTCACATACATACAGTCTTCTCTGGGCCCCTGAGTTACTCTCTAAGGCAGTGACTTTCCATGGAGTGGCTTGGTTATGAAGACTTTTTGATACTGTGGCATCTGCACTTCACTATGACAATCCTTACATGATGACCGCAGCAGGAAGAGAGCACATACAGAACTGAACTATATCCTAAATTCTACAACTCAGAGTCAACACACGAAACTTTCTTTAATGGATCATTTGACAGAACTACCACTTGATCCCACGTAACTGCAAGGGGTCTGAAAAATGTAGTCTTGTGTTCAAGAGGGGAAAGAGAAGTGGGAGTAGTGAGCATGAGCGAACAGTGAGTGTAGTGAAAAGAGTAATATCTACCATATTAAAAAAAAAATAAAAAATTTTTTTTTTTTTTTTTTATAGACATAATCATTCTGCTCAGCTCTATCATGAACTCCAAAGTTAAATAAAAATGTTCATTTTAAGTAACTGGAATCATTTGATCTGAAATTCAAAAGTAGTATATAGAGCAAAGGAGATCAATATGAAATATCTTTGAGCCACAGACCATGCCAGATCACTCAAGGCTGATTATCACATCACATAAAGTTTTCCAGGGCATTTTCGTAATTGTTGCACCCTGCATTAGGATCCTAATTTCTAAGTCTTTGGGCATTCTGAAAGGGGAAGCATGGGTACAAATCTTAGTAATAATTTTATTACTGTTATTATTATTATTATTACTGCTCTTCACTTCTAAACAGAGCACGGAGTTTTACAGGAAATTTTACTGTTTGGTAATCATTTACACTGTGAGCCCTTGAGTTTGTAGGATGGTGTGAATACGTCAGAAATCCTATTTGTAACAGTAGAGTTCATGATATTATTCCTGGCAGCATTTTACAGTATGTGGTTACACTTTATTTAAGTTGGTATAAATATATTTCTCATGATTATGGACCAATAGAATGATTACAGACAATATAAAGGGCATTTGGTCCAACTTAACACTCGTTTGCATTCCCATTGGTGCACGCTAAAGGAACACACTATAATGGGTGGGGCTGGGGCCACAGAGAAACTGTCCAAGGAAATAAAATTGGCTACAGAGAAAACAGATTATCTGCAAACTAGATAATCTTCAAACCCTTAAAAAGATGAATTCTGCTTTCTCTGATGAAGATGACACTAATGGCCAACAAAAGAGTGAGGTACAATTTGAGTTACTTACCCAGTAATGGTGATAGACCACCGCTTCTCTCTATATTCTCTTATTCTTTATTATTTGTATTCTGTATGTTGCCAAAAATTATTTGAGGTGGGTTAAAATGAAAACCACAGCATGATGTACTCCCACTTCTGATCCTTGGGAAAGTAATTGACTAGTCATTCCACCATAAACATCTATAAGCTGGACACATCGTATGAGCACCTATTTTCAGGTTTCGGACAAAGGCAGTACGGGACAGATCCCTATGGGAAGGGAAGCACAGGAGGGGGGCCCCACATTTGCCTCAGCTTCCTGCCAGGGAACATGTTCCCTTGGCAGCAAAGGGAGGCTGAGGCCTAGCAGAGCAGGGCCTAGGCTGGGAGGCAGAGATCTTACTCAGCAAAGGGATGCAGCAGGAACAGGCTGACTAGGCTCTGCAGAGGAGAGACCTACACAGAGGGACCCTGAGCTTGTATTATCCATAGCAGGTTCTCTTAAAAAAACTCACCTCCAAAATTTAATTTGACTCTTTCTTATTGGAGTTTAAATCTGTGATGCCTTAAATTGATAAGAATTTGAGTTTTTATTTTCTCTCTGTCAGTCTGCTGAGTAACAATTTAATTATATATATTAGTCATATTCCATTAGACACTAGGCGTTCAATCAGTTTTTGAATAAATGGTTGTCTTTTTCCTCAGCAATATTCTCTCTTGGACACTATTTTATCATTACAAGTTGCACACTTTTAGAAGCTACCATTATAATGTGCTTAAATATTTAACTGGTGATAAAAGTGAGGGATATATGTTCTGTTTTTTAAATGAATGTTTCTGTTAAAGATGACAATTAGAAGTTGTTTCTCAGCTCTTCTATCATATGTTGAGCTTTGCCAGAATCTTTTCGTTTTCTATTTTTCTTTCTTTTTTCATGGTTTGTACTTGTTTTTACAAGTTGCTACTCTGTTGTCATTTAAGACTTACTTATTCTTTCTCCTGCTCTCCTATTAATTTATTTCCAAGCAACATTGAACCACTTTTCTGCCTTAGCTGATTATAAAAATCACTTGCTGAGATGGTAAATTGCAGGTTTCTAGAATCCCCCACAGGTCCAATGAATCAGACTCCCACAGTGGAGGAGCTTGGGAACTGACTTTAAGTAAGCCCTACAGGTTAACCTAATCACTGGTCAAGGGTGGGAAAATGATCAAAGTTGGTTTTATATACTTATAGGTTTAACATCTGCAAAATTTCTTTTATTTTCTCCAACCCTGATCAAACTTGGTATGCACATCTGGAAGCCATAGTATGATTTTATTATAATGCTGTAATTTATTATAATATTATTATATAGGTATAATACAATATCTATCTATATAACATAATATGTATGTATCTATAGTATGAGTTAATTTGAAATCAAAAAGCATTTTAAATATTTACGTTTAGCTTGATGTGATTTATTACCTGAATGTTTATTTGCCTGCTAAACAATTACAATGAAGCAGCCTTTTAGGAGAAAATGTGTATCATTTTATGTTTATGACTTATCTAATTATGTTGTTGTTGATAGGTGCTGTTGAGTCAGCTCTGACTCACAGTGATCTTATTTGTAAAAGAAAAAAAAGTTGAAGGTCCTGCACCAGCCTTGCAATTGTTGTTGTTTGGGCCCATTGTTGCAGCCACTGTGTCAATTCGTCTCTTTGAGATTCTCCCTCTTTTTTGGTAGCCCCCTTATTTTACCAAGCATGATGTCCATCGCCAGGGATTGGTCCCTCCTGATAACATGTCCAAAGTACGTGAGACACAGTCTCACCATCGTCTCTTCAAAGGAGCATTCTGGCTGTACTTCCTCCAAGAGAGAGTTGTTCATTCTTCTGGCCGTCCATGGTATATTCAATATTCTTCTCCAACACCACAATTCTAATGCTTCAGTTAGTCTCTGGTAACCCCCTTTCTTGTCCAGCTTTCACATGTATATGAAAAAAAAAAAAAATGAGGCAACTGAAAATAGCATTGCTTGGGCCAGGAGCATCTTAGACCTCAAAGTGGCACCTTTATTGTTCTAAAATTTTAAAGAGATCTCTTGTAGCAGATTTGCCCAATGCAGTATGTTTGTGTGATTTCTTGACTGCTGCGTCCATGAATTTTGATTGTTGATCCATGTAGAATGAAATTGTTGACAACTTTATTTTTTTCTCCATTTATCATGATGCTATTTATTGGTCCATTTGTGGGGATTTTTGTTTTCTTCACATTCAGGCCTAATCCATACTGAAAGCTATAGTCTTTGACCTTCACCAATAACTGCTTCGAAACATCATTTTCAACAAGCAAGGTTGTGTCATCTGCATATCTCAGGTTGTTAATGAGTCTCCGAACCCGAGGCCACTTTCTTCTTCATATAGCCTAGCTTCTTGGATTATTTGTTCAGCATATAGATTGAATGAGCAAGGTGAAAGAATACAACCCTGCTACACACCTTTTTCAATTTTAAACCATGCAGTAGCCCCTTGTTCTGTTCGAGTGACTCCCTCTTGATCCATGTACAGGTCTGCATGAGCACAACTAAATGTTCTGGAATTAATATTTTTGGCAATGATATCCATAATTTGTTATGATCCACGCAGTCAATTTCCTTCACGTAGTCGATAAAACACAGGTAAACTTCTTTCTGGTATTCTCTGCTTTTTGCTAAGATATATCTGACATCAGCAGTGATATCGCATGTCCTCTTCTAAATATGGCTTGAAGTTCCGACATTTCCCTGTTGGTGTAAAGCAACAGCTGTTTCTGAATTATCTTCAGCAAAATTTTGCCAGCCTTTGATATAAATGGTATTGTTTGATAATTTCCACATTCTACTTAATTTCTAACTTTGGCATCAACACTTTGCGGAGAAAGATCTGCTTTGTTTCATTTACTTTTGTTCATTTAAAGAAATGGTAATGGAACAGCTACTAGCATTGTTCTAAGCCTTATGGTTACAACAGTGAACAAATAATAGAAGTCCCTACCCTCCAAAAACTCACATTCCGGTTGTTCACTGTCTTATCTACTAATCCATGTAACTTGAAGATAAAGACCAGACCATTTTGAATTAAAATCATGTGCAGTCAGTTAGTCTCAGAATAATTTTACATTTTCTTAGGAGACAAGGGTAAGTATAATCTAATAAGTAATTATGGTGAAAGTAAATTAAAAGAAACTTGGTTTATCTTTCATAAAACGGAGCCAAAGAGATTTAAATTGTTTTCCTTAGAGTGAGGGTTACTGAACAAAAAATGGTTGGCAAAGAAATAAAGTAAAACCTCTGCTTGCAGATATAGTTGGTCATTTTGCTGGGATACTGTTTTGACTGAAATTTTTGCTCTTATAACAAAATATGTGAACTCAAATATTTTCATAAAATAATTCATAAGGCAAATCTCATTTTACCATTAAATTAGTAGACTTATTTTTGTACCAACTTATTTCTTCACTAAATTTTTGGTTCACTTTTTACTTTGAAAAAATTAATAGTTATGTTCATTGAAAATTAAACCAAGAAATTGCAGATGCTAAAATTGTAGAAAATATTTTCCAAATTGATATCATACAACAGAATGAAAGTTATTGGAACAGGAGGAGAAAATGGGATGTGTGACTAATTTCCTCTTTATTTTGCTCCCTTTGTCACAAGATCAGAAGAACTGGATGGTGCCTGGCTACCATTACTGAACATTTTGAACAAAGTTTCTACATAAGAATGCTGATCAAAGGGGGGAAAACACAGAAGAGAATTTCAAATTCTAATGGACTCCAGACATTCTGGAGCCATTGAGGCTGGATGAATCCCTGAAACTGTTGCCCTGAGATCATAGTTAAACCTTAAAACAGAAATATCCCCTGAAGTCTTCTCAAAACCCGACAATAGTTTAGCTTAACTACTGGCCTTAAACATTATGCTTTTTTGAGATGTATCAGTATGGGATCAAATTAACAAAAGTAACTCAAAAGATTAGATAGAGAGGTGGAGCCAAGATGGCGGAATAGAAAGACACTTCCCTTGAGCCCTCTTTACAGCAAAGACCCAAAAAAACAAGTGAAACGAGTATATTTGTGACAAGCTGGGAGCTCTGAGGATCAAAGGCAAGCTTAGACAATGAACTGAGGGGCAGGGGAAGGAAGAGACCGTTCAGAAGCAGAGAGGAACTGCTGGACCTGAATCGTGGAGAGCCCTCAGGCACCATTCCTGGAGTGGCGGCCGCGGTGCCAGCTGGGTAGTCCTAGCGTTCGGCTGCAGTTTCCTGAGGGAGAAGCAGCCAGCCACACAGCCCACTCACACCTCCAGAACCTGAGCAGAAGGGCGCTCTGGGCAAAAGCTAAGTACTTGCGTATATTTTACCGCCCCCGCCCACACCCAACCCAGCTTCAGTAGCTGAATCCCTAGGCCTTAGATAGACCCTGGTGAGCACCTGGAACCGTCCTCCCGGCCTTGGGGAAGGAAAAAAATTTGCAACTGCAGGGAAAAGATAATTTGCTAGCTCCATTAACTGGGGGAGCCCAGGACAGAAGCAGCTCCTGCCCAGGCACAAACCGTCTGTGGACCTTGAGCACCTTTCACTTCTGCATGGACCTGTGTGGGCCTATTTTGGGAGAATAGGCCCTTGCTGGAAAACTCCAACCATTTCAGCTGTGTGGTGGAGAGGTAAGTATTTGACATTTGACATTGCTTTGCCTATTAAACAAGATCCTCACCTACCCACAACAGGGACCTAAGGACTAGTGGCTCCACTTGGGTTGCTCAGCCACCCACGACAGGGGCCCAGGGATAACTGGTACCTCCTAGTCCTTACAACAAAATCTTTGGGTGCCCATGGTCCCTCTACAGAGCCCACCCACCAGCACGCTCTAGGGAACAGAGACACGTTTTCCTCAGAGACACTTAGGGATCAGTTCTCAGCCCCCTGCCTTGTTCAGAGCATCACCCCCCTGCTGCAATCAGATATGGATATACAGGCCAATCACCCCTGCCCCTCTAAGACTGTAGGACAGAGCCTGTACCACACACTTGATGATCATTTACCTGGAAACCTGAGCTGAATTCATACGAGAAAACTGAATGGATTCCTAGACTGATATACCTGATACCAGCTCTAGCCAGCTGGGGACACGACACCAGAGTGCCAAAAGTGAAAATAATTAAGCTAGCTCACTCAAGCAACCCATAGGGGTATACCAAAACAAAACAAAGCAAGCAGCTACTACACAGTAAGCAAACATAAACTAATACAATAACTTATATATGGCTTGGAGACAACAGTCAATATCAAGTCACTTAAAGAAACAGGACATGATCACCTCAACAGGCTCTCAAAACAAAGAATCCAGGGATCTTTTAGATGAAAGTGCATTCCTGGAATTACCAGATGCAGAATACAAAAGTTTAATATACAGAACCCTTCAAGACATCAGAAAGGAAATGAGGCAATACGCAGAACAAGCCAAGGAACACACAGGTAAAGCAACTGAAGAACTCAGAAAGATTATTCAGGAACATAATGAAAAGTTTAATAAGCTGGAAAAATCCACAGACAGACAGCAATCAGAAATTCAGAAGATTCACAATAAAATTACAGAATTAGACAACTCAGTAGGTAGCCACAGGAGCAGAATTGAGCAAGTAGAAGCTAGAATTTCTGAACTTGAAGATAAATCACTTGGCACTAATATATTTGAAGAAAAATCAGATAAAAGAATTTTAAAAAATGAAGAAACCTTAAGAATCATGTGGGACTCTATCAAGAGAAATAACCTACAAGTGATTGGAGTACAAGAACAGGGAGGGATAACAGAAATTACAGAGAAAATTGTTGAGGATTTGTTGGCAGAAAACTTCCCTGATATTGTGAAAGATGAGAAGATATCTATCCAAGATGCTCGTCAAACTCCACATAAGGTAGATCTTAAAAGAAAGTCACCAAGACATACTATAATCAGGCTTGCCAAAACCAAAGATAAGGATACAATCATAAGAGCAGTGAGGGATAAAAGAAAAGTTACCTACAAGGGAGAGCCAATAAGAATAAGTTCGGACTACTCGGCAGAAACCATGCAGGCAAGAAGGCAATGGGATGACATATTTAAAAAATTGAAGGAAAAAAATTGCCTGCCAAGAGTCATATATCCATCAAAACTGTTTCTTAAATATGAAGGTGAAATTAAGACATTTCCAGATAAACACAAGTTGAGGGAATTCGTCAAAACCAAACCGAAACTACAAGAAATACTAAACGGAGTTCTTTGGTTAGAAAATCAATTATATCAGGTATCGACCCAAGACTAGGACACTGGGCAGAGCAACCAGAAGTCAACACAGACAGGGCAATCCAAAAAACAAAAACAAAGGAAGATTTAAAAAAAAAAAAAAAGCCCAACACAGGGTAATGGCGATGTTATTATATAAAAGAAGACAACATTAAAATAATAAAGAGGGACCAAGAAATGTAATCATACACCTTCCACAGGGAGAGGAAGATACGGTGATACAAAGAAATAAAATTTAGTTATAAATTTACAAAAATAAGGGTAAATAATAAGGTAACCACAAAGGAGACAAACTATCCTATTCATCAAAATAAAATACAAGGGAAAAATACAGACTCAGCAGAAACAAAATCAACAACAACAAATATGAGGAAAGGACAATATATAAAGAAAATCTACTCAGCACATAAAATCAAGTGGGAAAAAGAAGCTGTCAACACACAAAAAAAGACATCAAAATGATAGCACTAAATTCATACCTATCCATAATTACCCTGAATGTAAATGGTCTGCATGCACCAATAAAGAGACAGAGAGTGGCAGAATGGATTGAAAAACAAGGTCCGGCTATATGCTGCCTACAAGAGACACACCTTAGACTCAGAGACACAAACAAACTAAAACTCAAAGGATGGAAAAAAAAAATATCAAGCAAACAACAATCAAAAAACAGCAGGAGTGGCAATACTAATTTCTGACAAAATAGACTTTAAAGTTAAATCCATCAGAAAGGATAAGGAAGGACACTATATAATGATTAAACGAACAATATACCAAGAAGATATAACCATATTAAATATTTATACACCCAATGACAGGGCTGCAAGATACATTAAACAAACTCTATCGGCATTGAAAAGTGAGATAGACAGCTCCACAATAATAGTAGGAGACTTCAACACACCACTTTGGGTGAAGGACAGGACATCCAGAAAGAAGCTCAATAAAGACACGGAAGATCTAAATGTCACAATCAACCAACTTGACCTCGTAGACATATACACAATACTCCACCCAACAGCAACCAACTATACTTTCTTTTCTAGTGCACATGGAACATTCTCTAGAATATACCACATATTAGGTCATAAAGCAGGCCTTAGCAGAATCCAAAACATTGAAATATTACAAAGCATCTTCTCTGACCATAAAGCCATAAAAGTGGAAAACAATAACAGGAAAAAGAAATCAAACATTTGGAAACTGAACAATACCCTGCTCAAAAAAGACTGTATTGTAGAAGACATTAAGGATGGAATAAAGAAATTCAGAGAATCCAATGAGAATGAAAACACTTCCTATCAGAACCCTTGGGACACAGCAAAAGCAGTGCTCAGAGGCCAATTTATATCAATATTGCACACATCCAAAAGGAAGAAAGGGCCAAAATCAAAGAACTATCCCTATAACTTGAACAAATAGAAAGAGAGCAACAAAAGAAACCCACAGGCACCAGAAGAAAACAAATAATAAAAATTAGAGCTGAACTAAATGAAATAGAAAACAGAAAAACAATTGAAAGAATTAACAAGATCAAAAGCTGGTGTTTTGAAAAACTCAACAAAATTCATAAACCATTGGCCAAACTGACAAAAGAAAAACAGGAGAGGAAGCAAATAACCAGAATGAGAAATGAGATGGGCGATATTACAACAGACCCAACTGAAATTAAAAGAATCATATCAGATTACTATGAAAAGCTATGCTCAAAAGAATTTGAAAAGCTAGAAGAAATGGATGAATTCCTAGAAACACACTACCTACCTAAACTAACACAAACAGAGGTAACAAACAGAGGTAGAACAACTAAATAGACCCGTAACAAAAGAAGAAATTGAAAAGGTAATCAAAAAACTCCCAACAACAAAAAAAAAGCCCTGGTCCAGACGGCTTCACCTCAGAGTTCTACCAAACTTTCAGAGAAGAGTTAACACCACTACTACTAAAGGTATTTCAGAGCATAGAAAAGGATGGAATACTGCCAAGCTCATTCTATGAAGCCACCATATCCCTGATCCCAAAACCAGGTAAAGACACCACAAGAAAAGAAAATTATAGACCTATATCCCTCATGAACATAGATGTAAAAATCCTCAACAAAATTCTAGCCAATAGAATTCAAGAACATATCAAAAAAATAATTCACCATGACCAAGTGGGATTCATACCAGGTATGCAGGGATGGTTCAACATTAGAAAAACAATTAATGTAATCCACCACATAAATAAAACAAAAGACAAGACTCACATGACTTTATCAACTGATGCAGAAAAGCCATTTGACAAAGTTCAACACTCATTCATGATAAAAACTCTCAGCAAAATAGGAATAGAAGGAAAATTTCTCAACATAATAAAGGGCGTTTATACAAAGCCAACAGCCAATATCACGCTAAATGGAGAGAGCCTGAAAACATTCCCATTGAGATCGGGAACCAGACAAGGATGCCCTTTATCACCACTCTTATTCCACACTGTGCTGGAAGTCCTAGCCAGAGCAATTAGACTGGATAAAGAAATAAAGGGCATCCAGATTGGCAAGGAAGAAGTCAAAGTATCTCTATTTCCAGATGACGTGATCTTATACACAGAAAACCCTAAGGAATCCTCCAGAAAACTACTGAAACTAGTAGAAGAGTTCAGCAGAGTATCAGGATAGAAGCTAAACATACAAAAATCAGTTGGATTCCTCTCCACCAACAAAAAGAACATCGAGGAGGAAATCACCAAATCAATGCCATTTACAGTAGCCCCCAAGAACATAAAATACTTCGGAATAAATCTTACCAGAGGTGTAAAAGACTTATACAAAGAAAACTACAGTGTAGTTCTGCAAGAAACTAAAAGAGACTTACATTACTGGAAGAACATACCTTGCTCATGGATAGGAAGACTTAAAATTATAAAAATGTCTATTCTACCAAAAGCGATCTACACATTTAATGCAATTTCGATCCAAATCCCAAGGACATTCTTTAATGAGATGGAGAAACAAATCACCAATTTCATATGGAAGGGAAAGAGGCCCTGGATAAATAAGGCATTACTAAAAAAAGAAGAACAAAGTGGGAGGCCTTACTTTACCTGATTTTAGAACCTATTATACCGCCACAGTAGTCAAAACACCCTGGTACTGGTACAACAACAGATACATGGACCAATGGAATAGCATTGAGAATCCAGACATAAATCCATCCACATATGAGCAGTTGACATTCGACAAAGGCCCCAAAACAGTTAAATGGGGAAAAGACAGTCCTTTTAACAAATGGTGCTGGCATAACTGGATATCCCTCTGCAAAAAAATGAAACAACACCCATACCTCACTCCATGCACAAAAACTAACTCAAAATGGATTAATGACCTAAATATAAAATCTAAAATGATAAAGAAAAAAAAAAAATTTTTTTTTTTTTTAAAATGATAAAGATCATGGAAGAAAAAATAGGGACAAAGTTAGGAGCCCTGATACATGGCATAAAGAGTATAGAAAACATAAAGAACATAGAAGAAAAACTAGGTAACTGAGAGCTCCTAAAAATCAAACACTTAGCTCATCCAAAGACTTCATCAAAAGAGTAAAAAGACTACCTACAGACTGGGAAAAAGTTTTTAGCTATGACATTTCTGATCAGCGCCTGATCTCTAAAATCTACATGATACTGCAAGAACTCAACTCCCAAAAGACAAATAACCCAATTAAAAAATGGGCAAAAGATATGAATAGACACTTTACTAAAGAAGACATTCGGGTGGCTAACATACATTAGGAAATTCTTAGTATCATTAGCCATTAGAGAAATGCAGATCAAAACTAAAATGAGATTTCATCTCACTCCAAAGAGGCTGGCATTAATCCAGAAAACACAAAATAATAAACATTGGACAGGCTGTGGAGAGACTGAAACACTTCTACACTGCTGGTGGGAATGTCAAATGGTACAACCACTTTGGAAATCGATTTGGCACTTCCTTAAAAAGCTAGAAATAGAACTACCATAGGATCCAGCAATCCCACTCCTCGGAATATATCCTAGAGAAAAAAGAGCCTTTACACGAACACATATATGCACACCCACGTTTATTGCAGCACTGTTTACAATAACAAAAAGATGGAAGCAACCAAGGTGCCCATCAACGGATGAATAGATAAATAAATTATGGTATTCTCACACAATGGAATACTACACATCGATAAAGAACAGAGAGGAATCTGTGAAACATTTCTTACCATGGAGGAACCTGGAAGGCATTATGCTAAGTGAAATTGGTTAGTTGCAAAAGGACAAATATTGTATAAGACCACTATTATAAGAAGTTGAGAAATAGTTTAAAGTGTGAAGAAACGTTCTTTTGTGGTTAGGAGGAGGGAGGAAGGGTGGGAGAGGGGCATTCACTAATTAGATATTAGATAAGAACTACTTTTGCTGAAGGGAAAGACAGCACACAGTACAGGTGAAGTCAGCACAATTGGACTAAACCAAAAGCAAAGAAGTTTACTGAATAAACTGAATGCTTCGAAGGCCAGCGTAGCAGGGACAGGGGTCTGGGGACCTTGGTTTCAGGGGACATCTAAGTCAATTGGTATAATAAAACCTATTAAGAAAACATTCTGCATCTCACTTTGAAGAGTGGCGTCCGGGGTCTTAAATGTTAGCAAGCAGCCATTTAAGATGCATCAATTGGTCTCAACCCGCCTGGATCAAAGGAGAATGAAGAACACCAAGGACCCAAGGTGATTATGAGCCCAAGAGACAGATAGGGCTACACGAACCAGCAATTACATCATTCTGAGACCAGAAGAACTAGATGGTGCCCGGCTCCAACCTATGACTGCCCTGACAGGGAACACAACAGAGAACCCCTGAGGGAGCAGGAGAGCAGTGGGATGCAGACCTGAAATTCTCATAAAAAGACCAGACTTAATGTTCTGACAGAGACTGGAAGGACCCCTGTTGTCATGGCCCCCAGACCTTCTGTTGGCCCAGGACAGGAATCATTCCCGAAGCCAACTCTTCAGACATGGATTGGACCGGACGATGGGTTGGAGAGGGATGCTGGTGAGGAGTGAGCTTCTTGGATCAGGTGGACACTTGAGAAAACTATGTTGGCATCTCCTGCCTGGAGGGGAGATGAGAAGGTGGAGGGGGTTAGAAGCTGGCGAAAAGGACACGAAAAGAGAGAGTGGAGGGAGAGAGCAGGCTGTCTCATTAGGGGGAGAGTAATTGGGAGTGTGTAGCAAGGTGCATATGGGTTTTTGTGTGAGAGACTGACTTTGATTTGTAAACTTTCACTTAAAGCACAATAAAAATTATTTAAAAAAAATATTAGAAACTCAAGGGGGCAGTGAGCTAACGTTAATGGAGGAGGAATAATTTGGGAAAAAAAAGGATCAGAACTGTTTCACAACTTGAAGGATGTAATCAATGTCACGGAATTGTACATGTAGGAAGTGTTCAGTTGGTGTATTTTCTGCTGTGTATATGCTTAATAACAAAAATAAATTATTTAAAAAAATGTGAATATTAAGGTAACTATTTCCCTTGTGAGCTATGAAGATGAACACTGTGACAAACTTCTGCAGTGATCACATACGCGCCTAATTCAGCAGAAGATAACCTTTGAATTTGCCTGAGTAGATTTAAAGAGTGCATTATGGAATTAGGATTGTTTCCTCAGACAGCAATTCACCTACGTTAAAGGCGATCATTTGTAGATTTTCTTTGCTAAAATTCCTATAATAAATATTATGTGAATTTTAATGAGTAAACATAGTTAAACATATTGTATTTATTATAGGTGCCCCTTGGGTAGTATAAACAGTTAATGCATTCAGCTGCTATTAAAAAGTTTGGTGGTTTGAGTTCACCCAGAAGTGCTTTGGAAGGAAGTCTGGTCAGTCTTCTTCCAAAAAACCAGCCATTGAAAACCCTATGCAGCACGGTTCTAGTCTGACTCGCACGGGGTTGCCATGAGTCGGAGTCAACGTGACAGCAGTTTGTGGTGGCGGTATTGTAATGAAAGCATTTGGAGAACTTGAAAACGGAAGAAAGCTAAGTTTGAAAAAAGGCTAAAAACTATTTGGTGCTTGGGAGATAAAATGATAATTTAATGAAAGGAAAAAGAAGGTAAAGAATACTTTTTTCCCCAAATAGCTTGGAATTTGGAAAAGTGAACACTGGTATGAAATTTGGGCCTATTAAATTTTGTTAATTTTGTTTAATTGAAGATTTAACAGTAGAAGATTCAGGCATGGAACATGTGCTTCTTATTCTGTCTGACATTTTTCCATGTATCAACATAATTAATTGATATACTATAATGAGAACCATAGTTCTGAGTGTAATCTCTTTGCAATAAATGTTGAGGGGCCTAATCCAATTAAATTCAGCATTGTTTGAGTACTTGCCACAGGCAATGCACAGCGACAGGGAAAGCACCTCTTGTCGTGGAAGCGTTTCATAACAGCATTTCAGACCTCTGCATCTTGGGCTGACTGGAAAACTGATTTGTGCATAGCAGGAACAGAGGTAGTAAAGGGCAAAAAGTATTTTCAGATTTTACTTCATGACAAATCTTTTCAAATCTTTTGTAATGTCAATTCTAGTTTTTTAAAGTGTGGGTAGGTTTCTTTAGGTAAATATAATGTTTTATTGACTAACTCCATTTTTAAATTTAGTTCATAACGTATATATATGCAGAACTGAATGGTACTCAAAATTTCAAAATAATGTAATTTCAAAGTTCCCTAAGAAACAGGTAATATACATACTTTGTTTAGTTGATCATATTTTCTATGATGTTATATAATCATACTACCACATGATTCAAAGATCATTTATGATTCCTTAAGTATATTATAGCTTATTTTTATAAAAGAGAATCCAGTAAACATATCTTCTTCCCTTACTTTTCAAGAAGCGCCTGAAGCCTAGGTTAAAAAAAAATAAAAAGATGTAAAAATAAAAATAAGTGATACAAATTTTAAAACTATGAAGGAAACATTGTTTATTTCATTGTAGTAAACCATTCTTTTTTAATGCTAACCACTATTTTATGCCTGATCAATATAAATATACAAAATACTATGATATATGTAATTGAAGGAAGAAAATATGTTTAAATAATGAGACTCTAGAAAAACTTTATATATATTAACCTTTTGTCTATTAGGAAATATCATGATCACAGTGACATTGAGAAGTAGAGAGGGTATTGATGAAGAGATGCAGAGAAGAGAGGGTGTGAAGGGCTGGGAAGCTCTTTCAGTATGTCTTCAAAACTAGTTCACAACATTAGTTTTAAGATAAGGGCTCTGGTTATTTTCTTCTTTTTTTTCTGATGGAACCGGGAAGATTGACTCAGGGTCTCATCTTTCCGTTTCAAGTGCTTCTTCACTGTCATGAGTATGGCTTACTTTTGGCTGAGCATGGATACTGGCAATGTTAAATATACTTCTTCATAATGGAGAATTCATTGGAGAATTGCTAAGTCACCTCTATATTAGGCTGCCAGTTGTGATTTAGGTAAGTATCAAATAATTATAGCTCCATTTTAGAACTAGTTTTTATTATTTTGTTGTTTTTAGGTCAAAGTTTATAGCACAAATTAGTTTTTCATTCAAAAATTTATGCACAAGTTGTTTTGTGACATTGATTACAATTCCTGCAATGTGTCAGCACTCTCATCCTTTCTTACCTGGGTTCCCTGTGTCCATTCATCGAGTTTTCCTGTCCCTTCCTGTTTCTCATCTTTGCTTTTGGGCAAGTGTTGCCCATTTGGTCTCATATACTTTGTTGAACTAAGAAGCACTAAGCACGTTCCTCACCTGTGCTATTGTTTGTATTATACAAAAAAAAAAAAACCCATTGCCGTCAAGTCAATTCCAATTCATAGCGATCCTATAAGACAGAATAGAACTGCAACTGCCCCCATACAATTTCCGAGGAGTGCCTGGTGGATTTGAACTGCCGACCTTTTGGTTAGCAGCTATAACTCTTAACCGCTACACCGCCAGGTGTTTGTGTTATAGGCCTGTCTGATCTTTGGCTGAAAGGCAGACTTTGAGAGTGGCTTCAGTTCTGAGTTAGCAGGCGTTCAGGGGCCATAGTCTCTGGGGTTCCTCCCGTCTCTGTCAGAGCAGTAATTCTGACCTTTGTGTGTGTGTGTGTGTGTGTGTGTGTGTGTGTGAATTTGCAGTTTTTTCTGCATCTCTCTCCCCACTCTGTCCAGGGCGCTCTATTGTAATCCTTGTCAGAGCAGTCGGAGGTGGTGGCTGGGCGCCATCTGGCCCTGGGCCCAGGCTGGTGGAGATCGTGCTTTATGTGGTCCATTAGTCATTTGGACTAATATTTGCCTTGTGTCTTTGGTTTTCTTTATTCTCTTTTGCTCTGAAAGTGATGGGACCGGACTAATATTTGCCTTGTGTCTTTGGTTTTCTTTATTCTCTTTTGCTCTGAAAGTGATGGGACCAATAGATGTATTTTGGATGGCCGCTTGCAATCTTTTAAGACCCCAGATGATACTCACCAAGGTAGGATGTAGAACATTTTGTTTATAAACCATGTTATGCCAGTTGACCTAGGTGTCCCCTGAGACCATGTTCTCCGGCCCTCGGCCCCAGTAACTCAGTCCTTCAAGATGTTTGGACGTGTCTAGGAACCTTCTGTGACTTTGCCTTGACCAAATTGTGCTGCCTTCCCCTATTATGTGTGTTGTCTTTTCCTTCACCAAAGTTAACTTGTATTTAGTTAATGATTTCCCTTCCCCAACCCTTCTTTCCTTCATAACCATCAAAGATTTTTTTTTTCTATATGTAAACCTTTTACTGGGTTTTTGTACTAGTGGTCTCATACAATATTTGTCCTTTCAAGATTGACTTATTTCACTCAACATAATGCCCTCCAGATTCATCCATGTTGTGAGATGTTTCACAAATTCATCATTGTTCTTTATCTTTGTGTAGTATTCCAATGTGTGTATAGTGTGTTTGTTTATCCATTCATCTGTTGATGGGCACTTAAGTTGTTTCCATCTTTATGCTGTTGTGAATAAAGCTGCAATGAACATGGGTATGCATATGTCTGTTCTTATTTCTGTAGGATATATTCCCTAGGACTTTTATTTCAAGATCATGTGATACTTCTATTTCTAGCTTTTTTTTTTTTTTAAAAAAAAAGCGTCACATCATTTTCCATAGCGATTTTACAATTTTACATTCCCACCAGCAGTGTATAAAAGCTCCAGTCTTCCTGCAACCTTTCCAACATTTGTTATTTTCTGTTTTTGTTTGTTTTGATTAGTGCCAGTAATATTGGGGTGAGATGGTATCTCAATGTAATTATGATTTGCGTTTCTGTAACGGCTAATGACAGCCCTAGTGGCACAGTGGTTGAGCACTATGGCTGCTAACCAAAAGGTCAACAGTTTAGATTCACCAACTACTCCTTGGAAACCTTACAGGGCGATTCTATTCTGACCCATAGGGTTGCTATGAGTCAGAATCCACTTGATGACAGTGAATTTCTTTTTTTCTTAATGGCTAATGATCCCAAGCATTCCTTATGTGTCTGTTAGCTGCCTGAATGTCTTTTCTGGTGAAGTGCCTGTTCATACCTTTTGCCCATTTTTAACTGGATTATTTGTCTTTTTGTTGGTGAGGTGTTGAAGTATTCTATAGATTTTAGATATTAGATTCCTGTTGGTTTGTTGTAGCCAATTTTTTTCCCCAGTCTGTAGGTTCTTTTTACTCTTTTGGTGAAGTATTTGATGAGCGTAAGTATTTAATTTTTAAGAGCTCCCAGTTATCTAGTTTATCTTCTGGTGCTAATGCATTGTTAGTTACAGTCTCCCCCCACGCATCTGTCAGTTTGTCATACTTTGGGCACTTGTGTGTTGCTGTGATGGTGGAAGCTAAGCCACCAGTATTCAAATACCAGCAGGGTCACCCATGGAGAACATGTTTCAGCTGAGATTCCTGACTAAGACAGACAAGGAAGAAGGACTCAGCAGTCTACGTCTGAAAAGCATTAGCCAGTGATAACTTTATGAATAGTAGTGGAACATTGTCTGATATAGTGCTGGAAGATGAGTCCCTCAGGTTGGAAGGCACTCAAAATATGACTGGGGAAGAGCTCTCTCCTCAAAGTAGAGTCAACCTTAATGAGGTGGATGGAGTCAAGCTTTCGGGACCTTCATTTGTTGATGTGACAAGACTCAAAATGAGAAGAAAGAGCTGCAAATATCTGCTAGTAATCAGAACCTGGGATGTATGAAATATGAATCTAGGAAAATTGGAAATAGTCAAAAATGAGATGGAATGCATAAACATCAATATCCTAGGCATTAATGAGCTGAAATGGTCTGGTACTGGTCATTTTGAATCAGGCAAACATATGGTTTACTATGCCAGGAATGATAACTTGAAGAGGAATGGCATTGCATTCATCCTTAAAAAGAACATTTCGAGATCCATCCTGAAGAACAATGCTATCAGTGATAGGATAATATCCATACGCGTACAAGGAAGACCAGTTAATACGACTATTTTTCAAATTTGCGCGCCAACCACTAAGGCCAAAGATGAAGAAATTGAAGATTTTTACCAACTTCTGCAGTCTGAAATTGCTCAAACATGCAATCAGGATGCACTGATAATTACTGGTGATCACATGCAGTGGTGGAAGTGCTCATTCGTCTATGCCACGAAATTTGGAAGACAGCCACTTGGCCAACTGATCAGAAGAGATTCATATTTATGCCTGTTCCCAAGAAAGGTGATCCAACCAAATGCAGAAATTATTAAACAAAATCATTAATATCACAAGCAAACAAAATTTTGCTGAAGATCATTCAAAAGAAACTGCAGCAGTGTATCGACAGGGAACTGCCAGAAATTCAGGCTGGATTCAGAAGAGGACGTGGAACCAGGGATATTGCTGACGTCAGATGGACCCTGGCTGAAAGCAGAGAACACCAGAAGGATGCTCACCAGTGTTTTATTGACTATGCAAAGGTATTTGACTGTGTGGATAACATTGCAAAGAATGGGAATTCCAGAATACTTAATTGTGCTCATGAGGAACCTGTACATGGATCAAGAGGAAGTCGTTTGAACAGAACAAGGGATGCTGCATGATTAAAAGTCAGGAATCTGTATGCTGAACAAATAATCTGAAAAGCTGGACTATATGAAGAAGAACGGGACATGAAGACTGGAGGAAGACTCATTAACAACCTGCGTTATGCAGATGACACAACCTTGCTTCCTGAAAGTGAAGAAGACTTGAAGCACTTACTGATGAAGATCCAAGACAGCAGCCTTCAGTATGGATCACACTTCGACACAAAGAAACAAAAATCCTTACAACTGGACCAACAAGCAACATCATGATAAATGGAGAAAAGATTGAGGTTGTCAAGGATTTCATTTTACTTGGATTCACAATCAATACCCATGGAAGCTTAACAAATGTTAAGTGTGTTCCTCTTTACGGTTTTCTATCTCCAGGTCTTTGGGCATGTCATCATAATACTTTACTTTGTCTTCTTGAGCTGCCCTTTGGAATCTTCTATTCAGCTCTTTTACTTCATCATTTTTCTTTTTGCTATAGCTACTTGTCATTCAAGAGAAAGTTTCAGAGTCTCCTCTGACGTCCGTTGAAGTCTTTTCTTTCTCTCCTGTCTTTCTAATACCCCTTCAATCTGTATGCTGAGCAAATAACCTGAGAAACTGGACTATATGAAGAAGAACGGGGCATCAGGATTGGAGGAAGACTCCTTAACAACCTGCATTATGCAGATGACACAACCTTGCTTGCTGCAAGTGAAGAGGACTTGAAGCACTTACTGATGAAGATCAAAGACCACAGCCTTCAGTATGAATTACACCTCAACATACAGAAACAAAAATCCTCACAACTGGACCAATAAGCAACATCACGATAAATGGAGAAAAGATTGCGGTTGTCCATTTCTGAAGCCAACTCTTCAGACAGGGATTGGACTGGAATATAACGGCCTCTTGCTTTCTTCATGTATGATGTCCTTGATATCATTCCACAACTCGTCTGGATTTCAGTCATTGGTGCTTAACACCTCAAGTCTGTTCTTGAGATGGTCTCTAAATTCAGGTAAGATATATTCAAGGTCATTCTTTAGCTCTCATGGACTTGTTCTAATTTTATTCGATTTCAACTTGAATTTTTGTATGAGTAATTGATGGTCTGATTCACAGTCAGCCCCTGGTCTTGTTCTAACTGATGATATCAAGCTTTTCAATCATCTCTTTCCACAGATGTAGTTGATTTCTTTCCTGTGTATTTCATCTGGTGCAGTCCATGTGTATAGTCGCCATTTAGGTTGGTGAGAAAAGGTATTTGCAATGAATAAGTCGCTGGTCTTGCAAAATTCAATCATGTCATCTCCAGCATTGTTTCTATCACCAAGGCCATATTTTCCAACTACCAATCCTTCTTCTTTGTTTCCAACTTTTGCATTCCAATCACCAGTAATTATCAGTGCATCCTGATTGCATGTTTGATCAATTTCATACTGCAGAAGTTGGTAAAAATCTTCAATTTCTCATCTTTGGACTTAGTGGTAGGTGCATAAATTTGAATAATAGTCATATTAACTGGTCTTCCTTGTAAGTGTATAGATATTAACCTATCACTGACAGCGTTGTACTTCAGAATAGATCGCGAAATACTCTTTTTGACGATGAATGCATTGCCATTCTTCAAGTTTTCATTCTGGGATAGTAGACCATATGATTGTCCAGTTCAAAATGACGAATACCAGTCCATTTCAGCTCACTAATACCTAGGATATTGATCTTTATACATTCCATTTTGTTTTTTGAAGATTTCTAATTTTCCCAGGTTCATTCCAGGTTCTGATTACTAATGGATATTTGTAGCTGTTTCTTCTCATTTTGAGTCATGCCACATCAGCAAATGAAGGTGCTGAAACCTCGACTCCATCCACCTCATTAAGGTCGACTCTACTTTGGAGAGGCAGCTCTTCCCCAGTTGTATTTTGAGTGCCTTCCAACCTGGGGGGCTCATCTTCCAGCACTATATCAAACAATGTTCCACTGCTATTCATAAGGTTTTCACTGGCTAATGCTTTTCAGAAGTAGGCTGCTGGGTCCTTCTTCCTTGTCTGTCTTAGTCTGGAAGCTCAGATGAAACCTGTCTTCCATGGGTGACCCTGCTGGTATTTGAATACCAGTGGCATAGCTTCCACCATCACAGCAACACACAAGCCTCCACAGTATGACAAACTGATAGACACATGGAGGATGTCTCCTATTATTACTATTATTATGTAAATGGCTATTTTCACTGCTGTTAGAGTTTGTTTTACGTATTTTGGAATCCTGTTGTATGCATAGATATTTATTAAGGTTATGTCTTCTTGGTGAATTGTACCTTTAATTGTTATATAATATCCTTCCTTTTCTTTTATGCTTGATTTTGCCTTAAAGTCTATTTTATCCAAGATTAGTTTTGCCACTCCTGTACTTCTTTTGTTACTGTTTGCTTCCTGTATTTCTTCCATTGTTTGATTTTTAATATATATGTCTTTGTGTCTAAGAAAACCCAAGAGATTATTATTCTATTAATTTTTTCAACTAAATTTTGAATGGCTTCTTTTCACAAAACTCTCTTCAAACATGAAAAACAAAGAAGTCCTGTGCCAGTTATTGTGCCCCCAGAGCCCTCTCTACCCTCTTCACCTCCTCCCTCTGTCTGGGTTCAAGAGTCTTACCTCTGTGGATGGCACCCATAGCCTCCCTTGCTCTCTGGTTTCCCACTGGGGTCATCCAATGGGATTCTCCACAAGAAGTCAGAGGGCAGGGAGAAAATGAAGGGTGTTTTCCATGGCTCCTCCCTGTGAAGGAAGAGGACTGGATGCATCTTTCCACCTAGGCCCTTGTTCCCTCCATGAAGGCTGCCCACATTGCTGCTCTCTCTTTATTCTTTCAGGACCGTAGGTGGTATGCTACTTTTCTAGGGTGGTGACAAAGCACCACAGAATCAGTGGTTTAAAACAGGAGAAATTTATTCTCTCACAGTCTGGGGACAGAAATCCAAAATCAAGGTGTTGGTAAGGTTGGTTCTTTCTGAGGGAGAGTGTTCCATGCCTAGCTTCTGATAGTTGCCAGCTATGTGTGACTTTTCTTGACTTGTAGCTGTGTCACTCTAATCTCTGCCTCCCCCTTTACATGGTGTTACCCATTCTGTGGGTCTGTGTCTCTGTGTCCAAAATTTCTTCTTCTTATAAGTACATCAGTCATATTGGATTTAGAGCCCACTGTAAATCCAGTATTTTTTTTTTTTTCTAATCCAATATGACACAACTTAACTTGATTATTTCTGTAAAGAACCTATTTCCAAATAAGGGCACATTCACAGGTTCCGAGTGGTCATGAATTTTGAGGGGACACTATTCAACCCAGAACAGGTAGTAATGCCCCCTCCTCTTTCACTGTTGCTGGCTCTAAGTTACACTATTATTTATTTCTTATTTATTTTCCTAAAACTACCTATTTCATGGTCCTTTTATTGTCAACAGCGTTGACATCGCATTGAGTCTGACTCATGCTGACCGTACGTGTGTCAGAGTAGAACTGTGCTCCATAGGGTTTTCAATGGTTAACTTTTTAGAAGTAGATCCCCAGGCCTTTCTTCTGAGGCACCTCCGGATGGACTCAAACCTCCAACCTTTTGGTTAATAGCTTAGCGTGTTAACCATTTACACCACCCGAGAACTCCACTCCTTTCATTAAAAAAAAAAATTTTTTTTCCGTGTTTTCAAATTACCCTGTTTGAATGTGCTGTTTGTTTACTGCTAGAGCTTGAACATACTCTACAAGTGTATTTCAACAAAAATCTCTGCATGTAGACTGCCTAAGTATAACTTGAGGAAACTTGAAGTACAGAGAGTTTATTTATTAGTTCACAGGATTTCAAGTTAAAAGACCTATTATAATTGAGAAATTCTATTTCCTTAGAATTATGGTCTCATTACAAATTCTTGTACCAAAGTTTATGTCTTAACTTTGTTTTAATTTTAAATAAACTTTAATTACTTAGAAGCTTTGCTAGAAAGATCATAAAATATGAATGTAAAAAATTATTTCACACTCTGCTAACATTGGTAACTACAACTGACCTATATCATAATGTCTAATCTAGCAGTCAGTAAATATTTATTAAATTAATGAATCACCTGTAATACCAAATAACATGTTATAACATAATTTCCTGGGTGTATTTGCAAGAGAGAAAAGTATTTATGAAATTAATTAGAGAGTAGAAAAATAAACATGATTTTTTAAAGGCAGCCTATCTTCTATCTGCAAATTAACAGCAGTTATCTGGCATAATAAATAAAAAGAAAATAGCTTAGTTGGGAAAGAGGTAATTATAGAATGACCTCATAGTTTTCTGTGACGGTCATTTCCTTGGTTTATCAGGAGTTGACAGGGAACAATCTGGATATGAGTGGGTTAGCACTTTACTGACATTTAAACACAATCAAGAACTGACATTTTAAGTTATGCTTCAGTTGGTAAACAGAAGTTTTTGCAGTCTGGCAAAATATTAGGCAATTGTTCAGTTTTATTGAACCTAATTCTTTATTATATGATCAATATATATATATATATTTTAATTCAAAGAGCTTGCCTTTCTATGACTTAATAATATATCTGGAAATTGTATTTTGTTTCCTTGTCTTCTGTGTCACTAACTCATGTTATGTTTGCAGTGTGGAGGAGCAATCCGGAGCCAGGGTGTAGGAGCCAAACTACTGGGTCTGAATTCTTCCTTCTCTCCTATTAGGTGACCTTAAACAAGCAACTTAACTGCTCAGTGCCTCAGTTTCCTCATCTGAGGGATGGGGACGGTAATAAAGTAAATTTTTGAGAATTAAACAAAAAACCAAACTAGTAGTCAGAGTTGACTCTGACTCATGGAGGCCCCATGCGTGTCAAAGTAGAATTGTACACCACAGGGCCTTCAATGGATGCTTTTCCGAAGTAGATCATTAGACCTTTCTTTTGAGGTGTCTCTGGGTGGAGTCAAACTGCCAACCTTTTGGTTAGTAACTGAGTGCCTCTCCTATCTGAGAATGAAATAAGATGATATAAGTAAAAACAGTGTCTGTCTGCCATAATAAAAATTCAGTGAATGTAAGTTGTCTTTCCTGAGAGTGATTTTTCTCCTGAACCATCTCCAAGTACACCCAATTTCCATCTGGCTATAATGTGAGGTAAAATAAAACATCCACTTTGGCCTCACTAGTGAATAATGTAAATTCCCTTGACCAATTCTTTAACACTAATCAGTCTTGAAATAAGTCAGACATCAGAGAAAAACTGAATGTATTGACTCGTTTTCCCTGGGATACCTACAATGTAGGGAGGAGATCATGGGAGCCCTTAACTCACATCATGTTTTCCTATTAACGCTAGAAGAGTGCTTTGGGTTTTCAGGGTACCCTTGCATACTTCCAGCACAGTGTTTTTGTTTTTGCTTTTTTATTACAACACGCTCTTGTATGCCTGAGACTGTCTTTGATACTCCATAGCCAGTGCGATATTTTAAAAGGTGAAGGCTATTTGAAGAGAGCCTACTTGGGGAGCCTGGCAGCAGAGCTCCTTCAAATCACAGCAAAGGGGGAAGAAAATCTGCTTTGCTTAAAAAAAAAAAAAATGAGGTAATAAAATCTGAGTAGTCATTACTATACACATATGATGGTTATTTTGCCATCTTAACCTGTCTCCAGCTCTCAGTATTATATTTTAAGTACCTAAGTAAGAACATACATGAATTATCAATATTACCTCTGTGTTCCTCACAAAGGGCCATAAAAGAAAGTAGATAAATGATAATAGCCTTTAGTCTTTTATTAAAGTTCTGTGACCTTTTAAGTTACAAAAACTTGGGCCTTACATAAATTGCCTACAAGCCCAGCTGACAGTGATGACAGAGTTAAGCTGGGAAGATGGCCAATATTAAGGACAGTCTCTCAAGCTAGTAGGCTGGCCGAGAATGATTGCAGAGACATCGTAAATAATGACGCATAGCCAGAACCCTTCTAAGTGTACACAACACAGGCAGCACAAAATGGTTGGATTTAAGAGCCATCATAGGCTGTCCTAGCTTACAACTATTTTTCCTACTAGCCAGTTTATCCCCAGAAATTGAAAATCTAAAGGCTTTCTGCTAGGTTGAAATATTATCTTTGAAATACTTTAAACTACAAAGATTAACTGAGAAGGTTCATCATTAACTCAAAGCAAGCTTTGATATATTGATTTGCATTTATTTATTCATTAAACATTTATTGTCCATCTACTAAGTGTTTGCATTAACAATACAGAGATGAAGTCTACATTCACTTATTTCAGTCAGCACAAAGCTTGTTGGGAAACATAGAAGAGGACATAAGGAATTAGAGTTTTTTGTGAGAAAGGCTCTGAGAGAACAGGTTGAAGCCGCACAGGACACAGGGGAGGCTCCTTGGACTTGGAGGTGTTGAAGTATGGATGAAGCAGTAAGGCATTAGAAATCTATCTTATAAGTAATACAATTCAATTGAAAGATCTTAATCAAGGAACAGTATGGTCAGGTTTGGTGTTGAGAGCTATTACCCAGGCAGGAGTATAAAGTAGTGATTGGAGACAGGCTGATGAAGTAGAAGTGGGGAATCTAGGAAGTTATGGCTATTCTGTAGGTGAGATATTCTTTGCCAACACCATAATTCAAAGGTATCAGTTCTTCTCTGATCTTCCTTACTCACTGTCCAGCTTTTGCATGTGTATGAGGCAACTGAAAGCACCATGGCTTGGGTCAGTTGCACCTTAGTCTTTAGAGTGACTTCTTTGCTTTTTTTTTTTTTTTAAAATAATCTTTATTGTGCTTTAAGTGAAAGTTTACAAATGAAGTCATCTCTCACACAAAAACCCATATACACCTTGTTATGCACTCCCAATTACTCTCCCCCAATGAGACAGCCCACTCTCTCCCTCCACTCTCTCTTTTCGTGTCCATTTCACTAGCTTCTTACCCCCTCCACCCTCTCATCTCCCCTCCAGGCAGGAGATGCCAACATAGTCTCAAGTGTCCACCTGATCCAAGAAGCTCACTCCTCACCAGCATTCCTCTCCAACCCATTGTCCAGTCCAATCCATGTCTGAAGAGTGGGCTTCAGGAATTGTTCCTGTCCTGGGCCAACAGAAGGTCTGGGGGCCATAACCACTGGGGTCCTTCCAGTCTCCGTCAGACCATTACGTCTGGTCTTATGAGAATTTGGGGTCTGCATCCCACTGCTCTCCTGCTCCCTCAGGGGTTCTCTGTTGTGTTCCCTGTCAGGGCAGTCATTGGTTGGAGCCAGGCACCATCTCGTTCTTCTGGTCTCAGGATGATGTAGTCTCTGGTTCATGTGGCCCTTTCTGTCTCTTGGGCTCATAATCACCTTGTGTCCTTGATGTTCTTCATTCTCCTTTGATCCAGGTGGGCTGAGACCAATTGATGCATCTTAGATGGCTGCTCGCTAGTGTTTAAGATCCCAGATGCCACTCTTCAAACACTTTAAAGAGGTATTTTGATGTATATTTGCCCAATATGATACATAGTTTGATTCCTTGACTGTTACTTCCATGGGAGTTGACTGTAGATCCAAGTAAAATGAAATCCTCGACAACTTCAATATTTTCTCCATTTATCATGATGTTGCTTAATTGTCCATTTGTAAGGATTTTTGTTTTCTTCATGTTGAGGTGTAATCCATACTGAAGGCTTTAGTCTCTGATCTTTATCAATAAGTGCTTCAAGGGGGTGCCAAGATGGCAGAGTAGTCAGACGATTCAGGTGATCCCTGTTACAACAAAGACCTGAAAAAACAAGTGAAACGATTATATATATGACAGGCTAGGAGCTTTGAATATCAAAGGCAAAGTTAGAAAATGAACTGAGTGGTGGGGGGAGGGAGAGACAGTTCAGAAGCAGTGAGGAATTGCCAGACCTGACTCAGCAGAAACCAGTGCCTCTCAGGCACGTACCTCTGGAGTGACCGTGACAGGGCTGGTGGTAGTGTTCCGGACTCAGTTTCTTCGGGGAGAGACAACAAGTCACATGGCCTACTCACACCTCAGGAACCAGAGAATAGTGGCACCCCTGGCAAAATCTAAGTCCTTGCATTTATTTTACTGGGCCCCCAACCCCCAAGGCAGCTTCAGTGGCTTCCTATTTCCCTGGGCCTCAGATAGGTCCTGCTGCACACTCTAAGTAATTCTCCCAGCCTTGGAGAAGGAATAAATTAACAAGTGGGGGAAAAGATAATCTGCCAGCTCCACTAAGCTGGGGAGCTCACAACAGTAGTAGCTCCTGTCCAGGCACAAAAGGTCTGCAGACTTTGAATACCATTCACCCCTCCATGGACCTGGGTGGGCCCATTTCAGGAGAATAGGCCCTTGTTGGCAGACTGCAACTGTTTCAGCTGTGTGGTGGAGAGGTGGGGGTTTTGATGTAGGACACCTCATTGCCTATTACACATGTCACCTAGCCACTGGTGACAGGATAAGTGCTACCTCCCAGTCTTTACAACCAAAAGCACTGGGTGCCCATGGTCTGGCTGCAGAAGCCACCCACTTGTACTATCTAGGAAACAGGGACATGCTTTCCTCACAGATACTCAGGGGCTGGTTTTCAGCCTCCTGCCTTGTTCAGAGCATAACCCCCTGCTGCAACCAGATACCAGTGCCTACACCAATCACCCCTACACCTCTAAGACTGTAGGACAGAGCATGTACCATATATTTTATGACCAACTACCTGGACACCTGAGCTAAATTCTACAAGAAAAGTGAATGGACCCCTTGGCTCATATACTTGGTAACAGCTCTGGCCATCTGGGGACAGGACGTTAGAGCTAATCAAGCTAGCTCACTCAAGCAACCTATTTGGGCATATCAAAAGAAAATAAAGCAAGAAGGTAGGATAAAGTAAGCAAACATAAAAAAAATTAATACAATAACTTCTAAATGGCTCAGAGACAAGTCAATATCAAATTACATAAAGAAGCAGATCATGATTGCTTCAACAAGCTCTCAAAATGAAGAATCAAGGAATATCCTGAATAAAGGTGTATTCCTGGGATTACCAGATGCAGAATACAAAAGATTAATATAGAGATCCTTCAAGACATCAGGAACAACATCACGCAAAACACAGAACAAGTCAAGGAACACACAGATAAAGCAGTTGAAGAAATTAAAAAGGTTATTCAAGAACATAATGAAAAATTTAATAGGCTGCAAGAATCCATAGAGAGACAGCAATCAGAAATTCAGAAGATTAACAATAAAATTACAGAATTAGACAACTCAATATAAAGTCAGAGGAGCAGAAATGAGGACGTGAAATGCAGAATTAGTGAGATTGAAGATAAAACACTTGGAACCAATATATTCAAAGAAAAATCAGATAAAAGAATTTTAAAAAATGAAGAAAAGTTAAGAATCATGTGGGACTCTGTCAAGAGGAATAACTTAGAAATGATTGGACAGGGAGGAATAACAGAAAATACAGAGAGAATTGATGAAGATTTGTTGGCAGAAAACTTCCCTGGTATCATGAAAGATAAGAAGATATCTATCCAAGATGCCCATCAAATTTCACATAAGGTAGATCTCAAAAGAAAGTCACCAAGACATATTATAATCAAACTTCCCAAACCAAAGATAAACAGGGAATTTTAAGAGTGACTAGGGGTAAACGAAAAGTCACATACGATGGGGAGACAATAAGAATAAGCTTGGACTACTCGGCAGAAACTATGCAGACAAGAAAGCAATGCGATAACTTATATAAAGCATTGAAGGAAAAAAAATGGCCAGCCAAGAATCAAATATCCAGCAAAACTGTCTCTCAAATATGAAGGCAAAAGTAGGACATTTCCAGATAAACAGAAGCTTAGGGAATTCGTAAAAACCAAACTAAAACTACAAGAAATACTAAAGGGAGTTCTCTGGTTAGAAAATCAGTAATATCAGATACCAACCGAAGACTAAAATACACAGGACAGAGCAACCAGATGTCAACCCAGATATGGAAATCACAAAATAAATCAAGATTAAAAAAAACTGTGAAAACAGCGATGTCATTATGTAAAAGAAGACAACATTAAAACAATAAAGAGGGACTAAAAAATGTAGTCATAGGCCTTTCATATGGTGAGGAAGTCAAGGCAATATAAAGAAATAAAAGTTAGGTTTAAAAACTTAGAAAAATAGGAGTAAATATTAAGGTAACCACAAAAGAGACTAACAATCCTACTCGTCAAAATAAAATACAAGAAAAAATAGAGACTCAACCAAAACAAAACAACAACAAATAAGAGGAAAAGACAATATATAAAGATAAACTACTAAGCACAAAAAATTAAGTGGGAAAAAGAAACTCTCAACAACACACAAAAAAAGGACATCAAAATGACAGCACTAACACCTATCCATAATTACGTTGAATGTAAATGGGCTAAATGCACCAATAAAAAGACAGAGAGTGGCAGAATGCATAAAAAACACAATCTGTCTATATGCTGCCCACAAGAGACACACCTCAGACTTAGAGACACAAACAAACTAAAACTCAAAGGATGGAAAAATATATATCATGCAAACAACAATCAAAAAAGAGCAGGAGTGATAATATTAATTTCAAACAAAATAGACTTTAAAGTAGAATCCACCACAAAGGATAAGGAAGGACACTACATAATGATTAAAGAGACAATATACCAGGGGAATATAGCCATATTAAATATTTATGCACCCAACAACAGGGCTGCAAGATACATAAAACAAACTCTGACAGCATTGAAAAGTGAGATACACAACTCCACAATAATAGCAGAAGACTTTTACACACCACTATACATTTAATGCAATTCCGATCCAAATTCTAATGACATGTCTTAATGAGATGGGGAAACAAATCACCAACTTCACACGGAAGGGAAAGAAACCTGAGTTAAGTAAAGCATTACTGAAAAAGAAGAACAAAGTGGGAGGCCTCACTCTACCTGATTTTAGAACCTATTATACTGCCACAGTAGTCAAAACAGCTTGATACTGGTACTACAACAGATACACAGACCAGTGGAACAGAATTGAGAATCCAGACATAAACCCATCCACATATGAGCAGCTGATATTTGACAAAGGCCCCAAAAGTGTTAAATGGGGAAAAGACAGTCTCTTTAACAAATGGTGCTGGCTTAACTGTATATCCATCTGTAAAAAAAATGAAACAAGACCTATACCTCACACTACGCACAAAAACTACCTCAAAATGGATCAAAGACCTAAATATAAAATCTAAAACAATAACGATCATGGAAGAAAAAACAGGGACAAGTCTAAGAGCCCTAATACATGGCATAAACAGTATACAAAACATTACTAACAATGCACAAACACCAGAAAAGAAACTAGATAACTGGGAGCTCCTAAAAATCAATCACCTATGCTCATCCAAGGACTTCACCAAAAGAGTAAAAAGATTACCTACAGACTGGGAAAAAGCTTTTAGCTATGACATTTCTGATCAGCATCTGATCTCTAAAATCTACATGATACTGCAAAAATTCAACAACAAAAAGACAAATAACCCAATTAAGAAATGGGCAAAGGATATGAACAGGCACTTCACTAAAGAGGACATTCAGGTAGCTAACAGATACATGAGGAAATGCTCATGATCATTAGCCATTAAAAAAAATAGAGAGGTGCAAATCAAAACTATAATGAGATTCCATCTCCAACAATGCTGGCATTAATCCAGTAAAACACAAAATAATAAATGTTGGAGAGGTTGTGGAGAGACTGAAACACTTACACACTGCTGGTGGGAATGTAAAATGGTACAACCACTTTGGAAATCAATTTGGTGCTTCCTGAAAAAGCTAGAAATAGAACTACCATACGATCCAGCAATCCCACTCCTTGGAATATATCCTAGAGAAATAACAGCCTTTACACAAACAGATATATGCACACCCATGTTTACTGCAGCACTGTTTACAATAGCAAAAAGATGGAAGCAACCAAGGTGCCCATCAAGAGATGAATGAATAAATAAATTATGGTATACTCACGCAATGGAATAAAGAACAACGATGAATCCATGAAACATTTCATAACATGGAGTGAAATTAGTGGGTTGCAAAAGGACAAATATTGTATAAGACCACCATTATAAGAAGTTAAGAAATAGTTTAAACAGAGAAGAAAACATTCTTTGATGGTTACAAGAGCGGGGAGAGAGGGAGGGAAGGGTTTTCACTAATCAAATAGTAGATAAGAACTATTTTAGGTGAAGGGAAAGATGTCACATAGTACAGGAGAGGTCAGCAAAACTGGACTAAACCAAAAGCAAAGAAGTTTCCTAAACAAACCAAACACTTCAAAGGCCAGAGTAACAGGGGCAGGGGTTTGGGGACTGTCATTTCAGGGGACATCTAGGTCAATTGGCGCAATAAAGTCTATTAAGAAAACATTCTGCATCCCACTTTGGTGAGTGGCATCTGGGGTCTTAAATGCTAGCAAGCAGACATCTAACATGCATCAACAGGTCTCAACCCACCTGGAGCAAAGGAGAATGAAGAACACCAAACACACAAGGTAATTATGAGCCCAAGAGAAAGAAAGGGCCACATAAATCAGAAACTACATCAGCCTGAGATCAGAAGAACTAGATGGTGCCTGGCTACAACTGATGACTGCCCTGACTGGGAACACAGCAGAGAACCCCTGATGGAGTTCTCCTGAGCAGTGGGATGTAGACCTCTAATTCTGGTAAAAAGACCAGACTTAATGGTCTGACTGAGACTGGAAGGACCCTGGAGGTCATGGTCCCCAGACCTTCTGTTAGCCCAAGACTGGAACCATTCCCAAAGCCAACTCTTCAGACAGGGATTGGACTGGGTTATAAGATAAAAAATGATACTGGTGAGGAGTGAGCTTCTTGGCTCAAGTAGACACATGAGATTATGTGGGCAGCTCCTTCTGGAGAGGAGATGAGATGGCAGAGGGGGACAGAAGCCAGCTGAATGGACACAGGGATACAGGGTGGAGATAAGGAGTGTGTTGTCTCATTAGGGGGAGAGCAACTAGGAGTATATAGCAAGGTGTATATAAATTTTTATATGAGAGACTGACTTGATTTGCAAACTTTTGCTTAAAGCAGAATAAAAATTTAAAAAATGAGTACTTTAAGTCCTCTTTGTTTACTGCAAAAAAGGTTGTGTCATCTGCATATTGCAGGTTTTAAATGAGTCTTCCTCCATTCCTGATACCATGTTCTGCATATAGTCCAGCTTCTCAGGTTATTCGCTCAGCATAGAGATTGAAATGATAAGCCACAAACTTCCAGAAGAATGAAGAAATCTGCTTTGGAAGAGGTACAGCAGGAATGCTCCCATAGAAGCTAGGATGGCAAGACTTCATCTCATGTAGTTTGGACACATTATCAGGAGGGACCAGTCCCTGAAGAAGGACATCATGCTTGGTAAAGTAGAGGGTCACCAAAAGAGAGGAAGACCCTCAACAAGATGGAGTGACACAGTGGCTGCAATGATGGGCTTAAGCATAGCAATAATTGTGAGAATGTCACAGGACCAGGCAGTGTTTCCTTCTATCGTACTTAGGGTCATTATGAGTCGGAACTAACTCAATAGCACCTAACAACAACAACAGGTGAGATATGATGAAGGCCTGAATTTGGGCTGGGCTAGTAAGAATTTAAAGGATGATTTGGATTTAAGACATATGTAGGAATTGTGATCAGAGATTTGGGTAAGAGAGGCAGTCTGGCAAGGCTTACTGGATATGCATGTGGGTGCCACTCGCCAAGAGAATGTGACAGTCAGGTTTGAGGGCTGGGGAAGGCAACTGGTTGAGTTATGAAAAGTTGGGTTAGAGCTTCCAGTGCATATGCAGAAGGAGATGGCTCACAGGCACCTAGACTTATGTGCACAGACCTCAGCAGGGGAGACCTAGACTGAGGGACAGACATGAGTGCACCACTAAAACAGAGAGCTGCTGGAGTGCTGAGCGTGTGGTTATTTGTTTTTAACTACTATATTCAAAACAAGTGATAAAATCTGGATAACAAATTAACAAGTGCTACAAGTGTCTGTCAGTTTGTCGTACTGTGGGGGTTTGAGTATTGTGTCGATGCTGGAAGTTAAGCCACCAGAATTAAAACACCAGCAGGGTCACCCATGGCAGACAGATTTCAGCTGAGCTTCTAGACTAAGATAGACTAGGAAGAAGTACCTGGCGGTCTACTTCTGAGAAGAATTAGCCAGTGAAAACCTTATGAATAGCAATGAAACATTGTCTGATACAGTTTCAGAAGATGAGCCCCTCGGGTTGGAAGGTACTCAAAATACGAATGGGGAAGAGCTGCCTCTTCAAAGTAGAGTTGATCTTAACGACATGGTTGGAGTCAAGCTTTTGGGACCTTCATTTGCTGATGTGGCGCGACTCAAAATGAGAAGAAACAATTGCAAAGATCCATTAATAATCAGAACCTGGAATGTATGAAGTATGAATCTAGGAAAATGGGAAATAGTAAAAAATGAGACGGAATGCATAAACATCAATATCCTAGGCATCAGTGAGCTGAAATGGACTGATATTGGTCATTTTGAATCAGGCAATCATATGGTCTACTATGCTGAGAATGACAGCTTGAAGAGGAATGCTGTTGCTTTCATCATCAAAAAGAACATTTCAAGATCTATACTGAAGTACAGCACTGTCAGTGATAGGATAATACCCATATGTCTATGAGGAAGACCAGTTAATATGACTATTATTCAAATTTAAACACCAACCACTAAGGCCAAAAATAAAGAAATTGAAGACTTTTATCAGCTTCTGCAGTCTGAAATTTATTGAACATGCAATCAGGATGCATTGATAATTACTGGTGATTGGAATGTGAAAACTGGAAACAAAGAAGAAGGATTGGTAGTTGGAAAATATGGCCTCGGTGATAGAAACAATGTGGAGATCACGTGATAGAATTTTGCAATACCAACAACTTCTTCTTCATTGCAAATAGCTTTTTTTCACCAACATAAACGATGACTATACACATGGACCTCACCAGATGGAACACACAGAAATCAAATCGACTACATCTGTGGAAAGAGATGATGGAAAAGCTCAGTATCCTCAGTCAGAACAAGGCCAGAGGCCTACTGTGGAACAGACCATCAACTGCTCACATGCAAGTTCAAGTTGAAACTAAAGAAAATCAGAGCAAGTCCACAAGAGCCAAAATACGACCTTGAGTGTATCCCACCTGAATTTAGAGATCATCTGAAGAATAGATTTGACGTGTTGAATACAAATGACTGAAAACTATACAAGTTGTGGAATGACATCAACAACATCATACATGAAGAAAGCAAGACATTGAAAAGACAGGAAAGAAAGAAAAGACCAAAATGGATGTCAGAGGAGACTCTCAAACTTACTTTCAAAAGTCGAGCAGCTAAAGCAAAAGGAAGAAATGATCAAGTAAATGAATCAAACATAAGATTTGAAAGGGTGGCTTGAGAAGACAAAGTAAAGTATTATAATGACATGTGCAAAGAGCTGAAGATAGAAAACCAAAAGGGAAGAACACACTTGGCGTTTCTCAAGCTGAAAGAACTGAAGAAAAAATTCTAGCCTCGAGTTGCAATACTGAAGGATTCTATGGGGAAAATATTAAATGAGGCAGGGAGTATCAAAAGAAGATGAAAGGAATATACAAAGTCATTATACCAAGAAAAATTAGTTGACGTTCAACCATTTCAAGAGGTAGTGTGTGATCAGGAACCAATGGTACTAAAGGATGAAGTCCAAGCTACACTGAAAGCATTGGGGAAAAACAAGTCTCCAAGAATTGACAGAATATCAATTGAGATGTTTCAACAAAAGGATCCCATCTATGCCAAGAAATATGGAAAGCAGCTTCCGGGCCAACCGACTGAAAGAGATCCATATTTATGCCTATTCCCAAGAAAGGTGATCCAACTGAGTGAGGAAATTATCGAACAATGTCATTAATATCAAATACAAGTAAAATTTTGCTGAAAATCATTCAAAAGTGGCTTTAGCAGTATATCAGCAAGGAACTACCAGAAACTCAGGCTGGATTCAGAAGAGGACATGGAACCAGGGATATCATTGCTGATGTCAGATGGATCCTGGCTGAAAGCAGAGCATACCAAAAGAATGTTTACCTGTGTTTTATTGACAGTGCAAAGGCATTGGACTGTGTGGATCATAACAAATTATGGCTAATATTGGGAAGAGGGAGAATTCCAGAATACTTAATTGTGCTCGTGAGGGACCTTTACATAGTTCAAGAGGCAGTTGTTCAGACAGAACAAGGGGAGTGGTTTAAAGTCAGGAAAGCTGTGCATCAGGGTTGTATCCTTTCATCATACCTATTCAATCTGTATGCTGAGGAAACAATCCAAGATGCTGGATTATATGAAGAAGAACAGGGCATCAGGATTGGAGGAAAACTCATTAACAATCTTTGATGTGCAGATGACACAACCTTGCTTGCTGAAAGTCCAGAGGACTTGAAGCACTTACTAAGGAAGATCCAAGATCACAGCCTTCCATATGGATTATACCTCAAAATAAAGGAAACAAAAATCCTCACAACTGGACCAATAAGCAACATCATGATAAACTGAGAAAAGATTGAAGTTGTCAAAGATTCCTATTTCACTTGAATCCACAGTCAACACCCATGGAAGGAGCAGTCAAGAAGTCAAAAGAAGAAAAACTAGATAACTGGGAGCTCCTAAAAATCAAACACCTATGCTCATCCAAAAAGACTTCAGCAAAAGAGTAAAAAGATTACCCACAGACTGGGGAAAAGATTTTAGCTATTACATTTCTGATCAGGGCCTGATCTCTAAAATCTACATGACTGCAAAAACTCAACTGCAAAAAGACAACCCAATTAAAAAATGGGCAAAAGATATGAATAAACACTTCACTAAAGAAGACATTCAGGTAGCTAACAGATATATGAGGAAATGTTCACGATCATTAGCCATTAGAGAAATGCAAATCAAAACTACAATGAGATTTCATCTCACTCCAATGACACTGGCATTAATCCAAAAAACACAAAATAATAAATGTTGGAGAGGCTGTAGAGAGATTGAAACATTCTACACTGCTGGTGGGAATGTCAAATGGTACAACCACTTTGGAAATCAATTTGGCTCTTCCTTAAAAAGCTAGAAATAGAACTACCATAGGATCCAGCAATCCCACTCCTTGGAATATATTCTAGAGAAATAAGAGCCTTTACATGAACACATATATGCACACCCATGTTTATTGCAGCACTATTTACAATAACAAAAAGATGGAAGCAACCAAGGTGCCCATCAACGGATGAATGGATAAATAAATTATGGTATATTCACACAATGGAATACTACACATCGATAAAGAACAGAGAGGAATCTGTGAAACATTTCTTACCATGGAGGAACCTGGAAGGCATTATGCTAAGTGAAATTAGTTGCAAAAGGACAAATATTGTATAAGACCACTATTATAAGAAGTTGAGAAATAGTTTAAACTGTGAAGAAACATTCTTTTGTGGTTAGGAGAGGGTGGAGGGAGGGAAGGGGGAGGGGGCATTCACTAATTAGATAGTAGGTAAGAACTTCTTTAGGTGAAGGGAAAGACAGCACACAATACAGGCGAGGTCAGCACAATTGGACTAAACCAAAAGCAAAGAAGTTTCCTGAATAAATTGAACACTTTGAAGGCCAGCATAGCAGGGGCAGGGGTCTGGGGATCATGGTTTCAGGGGACATCTAAGTCAATTGGTATAATAAAATCTATTAAGAAAACATTCTGCATCCCACTTTGGTGAGTGGCATCTGGGGTCTTAAATGCTAGCAAGCAGCCATCTAAGATGCATCAGTTGGTCTCAACCCACCTGGATTAAAGGAGAATGAAGAACACCAAGGACCCAAGGTGATTACAAGCCCAAGAAACAGAAAGGGCCACATGAACCAGAGACTACATCATCCTGGGACCAGAAGAACTAGATGGTGCCCGGCTACAACCGATGACTGCCCTGACAGGGAACACAACAGAGAACCCCTGGGGGAGCAGGAGAGCAGTGGGATGCAGACCCCAAATTCTCATAGGACCAGATTGAATGGTCTGACGTAAGCTGGAAGGACCCCAGCGTTCATGGCTCCCAGACCTTCTTTTGGCCCAGGACAGGAACCATTCCCGAAGCCAACCCTTCAGACATGGATTGGACTGGACAATGGGTTGGAGAGGGATGCTGGTGAGGAGTGAGCTTCTTGGATCAGGTGGACACTTGAGAAAACTATGTTGGCATCTCCTGCCTGGAGGGAAGATGAGAGGGTGAAGGGGATTAGAAGCTGGCGAAATGGACACAAAAAGAGAGTGGAGGGAGAGAGCAGACTGTCTCATTAGGGGGGAGAGTAATTGGGACTGTGTAGCAAGGTGTATATAGGTTTTTGTGTGAGAGACTGACTTGATTTGTAAACTTTCACTTAAAGCACGATAAAAATTATTTTAAAAAATCAAAAGATGCATTGCATTGGGCAAATCTGCTGCAAAGAACCTCTTTAAAGTGTTGAAAAGCAAAGATGTCACCTTGAAGACTAAGGTGCACATGACCCAAGCCATGGTACTTTCAATCACATCATATGCATGTGAAAGCTGGACAATGAATAAGGAAGACCGAACAAGAATTGACCCCTTTGAATTGTGGTGTTGGTGAAGAATATTGCATATACCATGGACTGCCAAAAGAATAAACAAATCTGTCTTGGAAGAAGTACAACCAGAATGCTCCTTGGAAGCAAGGATGGTGAGATTACGACTCACATACTTTGGACGTGTTGTCAGGAGGGATCAACCTCTGGAGAAGGACATCATGCTTGGTAAAGTAGAGGGTCAGCAAGAAAGGGGAAGCCCCTCAATGAGATGGATTGACGCAGTGGCTGCAACAATGGGCTCAAGCATAACAACGATTGTGATGATGGCGCAGAGCCAGGCAGTGTCTAGTTCCATTGTGTATATGGTCTCTATGAGTCCAAACCGACTCGATGGCACCTGACAATGACAACAACAGCATTGTCTCTTTTTTCTTCCATGATCCTTATTGTTTTAGATTTTATATTTAGGTCTTTCATCCTTTTCGAATTAGTTTTCATGTATGGAAGCCCTGGTGGTGTAGTGGTTAAGTGCTATGGCTGCTAACCAAAGGGCTGGCAGTTCGAATCTGCCAGGCGCTCCTTGGAAGTTCTATGGGGCAGTTCTACTCTGTCCTATAGGGTCGCTGTGAGTCGGAATTGACTCAACGGCACTGGGTTTGATTTTTTTCATATGCTGTAAGTATGGATCTTGTTTCTTTTTTTTTTTTTAACAGATGGACATCCAGCTATGCTAGCACTGTTTGTTAAAGAGACTGCCTTTTCCCTGTTTAGCAGACTGTGGCCGTTTGTCAAACATCAACTGCTCAGTGACGGATGTATTTACGTCTGGGTTCTCAATTCTGTTCCATTGGTCTATGTGTCTGTTTTTTTATCAGTGCCAGGCTGTCTTGAGTACCGTCGCTGGATGCTAGGTTCTAAGATCTGGTAGTGTGAGGCCTCCCACTTTGTTCTTCTTCAGTAATGCTTTACTTATCTGGTGCCTCTTTCCTTTCCATATAAAGTTGGTGATCTGTTTCTCCATCTTGTTAAAGGATGCTTTTGGAATTTGGATCAGGATTGCATTGTATCTTGTAGATAACTTCAGGCAGAATTGATGTTTTCACAATGTTGAGTCTTCATATCCATGAGCATGGTATGTTTTTCCAGTTTTCTAGGTCTCTTTTGGTCTCTTGCAGTAGCGTTTTGTAGTTTTCTTTGTATAGGTCTTTTACTTCCCTGGTTAGATTTACTCTAAGTATTTATATTCTTGATGGCTATTGTAAACTGCATTGATTTGATGATTTCCTTTCAAAGTTCTCTTTGTTAGTGTAGAGAAATTTAATCAATTTTTTATGTTGATCTTGTATCCTGCTACTTTGCTGAAATCTTCTATTAGTTACAGTAGCTTTCTTGAGGATTCTTTGGGGTTTTCTGTGTATAAGATCACATCATCTGTGAACAGGGATAGTTTTAACTCTCCTTGACAACTTAGATGCCCTTTATTTCTTTTTCTTGCCTTATTGCCTTATTGTTCTAGTTAGAGCAATAAGGGTGGATGTTGAATAAGATTGGTGATAAACAGCATCCTTGTCTGGCTCCAGTTGTGAAGGGGAATGCCTTCAATCTCTCTCCATTCAGAATGATGTTGGCTGTTGGTTTTGTATAGATGCCTTTATTATGTTGAAGAATTTCTCTTCTATTCCTATTTTACTGAGAGATTTTTTACAGAACAGGTGTTGGGTTTTATTAAATGCCTTTTTTGTGTTGATTGATATGATAATGTGGTTCTTTTTTATTATTATTATTTATGTGGTGAATTCTAATGTTAAACCATGCCTGCATACTTGGTATGAATTGCAGTTGGTCACGATGTATTGTTTTTTCGCTATGCTGTTGAATTCTATTGGCTTGAATTTTGTTAACAATTTTTATATCCATATTCATGAAGGATATTGGTCTGTGGTTTTCTTTTTTTGTGATGTCTTGGTATCTGGGTTATGGTAGCTCCATAGAATTAATTTGGGAGTATTCCTTCCTTTTCTATGCTCTGAAACAATTTGAGTAGTGCTTGTATGAGCTCTTCTGTGAATGTTTGCTGGAATTCTCCAGTGAAGTTTTCAGGGCCAGGGCTTTTTTTGTTTGTTTGGAGATTTTTTATTTCCTCTTCAGTCTTTTCTTTTATTATGTATCTGTTTAGTTTTTCTACCTCAGTTTGTGTTAGTTCAGTTAGGTAGTGTGTTTCTAGGAGTCTGTTCATTTCTTCTAGGTTTTCAAATTTGTTGGAGTGCAATTTTTCATAGTATTCTGTTATGATCTTTTTTATTTCACTTGTGTCTGATATCACCCATTTCATTTCTTACTCGGGTTATTTGCTTCCTCTCCTCTTTTTGTTTTGTCAGCTTGGCCAATGGATTTTCACTCTTGCTGATTTTTTCAAAGAACCAACTTTTGGTTTTATTGATTCTTTCTATTGTTTTTCTGTTCTCTATTTCATTAATTTCTGCTCTCATCTTTATTATCACCTTTATTCTGGCTCCTGAGGTCTTTTTTTTTTTTTTTTTCCTCAATGTCCTTGCTTCTAATGTGCATCCTGTCTCTATTTCTTCCAAGACAGATTTGTTTGTTCTTCTGGCAGCCCATGGTATATTCAATATTCTTAACCAACACCATAATTCAGAGGCGTTAATTCTTCTTAGATCTTCCTTATTCATTGTCCAGCCTTCACATTCATATGAGACAATTGAAAATACATGGCTTGGGTCAGGCGCACATTAGTCCTTAAAGTGACATCTTTGCTTTTTAACTCTTTAAAGAGATCTTTTGCAGCAGATTTGCCCAATGCAATATGTTGTTTGATTTCTTGACTGCGGTTTCCATGGGTGTTGATTGTGGATCCAAGTAAAATGAAATCCTTGACAACTTGTCTTTTCTCCATTTATCATGATGTTGCTTATTGGTCCAGTTGTGATGGTTTTTGTTTTGTTTATGTTGATGTTTAATTCATAGTGATGACTGTTGTCTTTGATCTTCATCAATAAATGCTTCAAGTCCTCTTCACTTTCAGCAAGTGAGGTTGCTCATGGGTCCATGGAAAAGTTCTAGGTGCTGGTCCTGGTAAGAAAAAAGCAGCCGACACCTGACACCCACAGAGCACATTATTTGTCTACCTGGCTATGAGAACCTCCTCTGCAGTGGATGACCTTCAATGAGCAATCACATGATTTACAAGGGATAGGCAGCCTTCTCAAATTGTTCGTGCCTCCTGATATTCATGTCCTTGTGTCATCTCCTATTTTTGTGTGTGGGCTAGACCTAGCGGCTTGGTTCTAGTGAATAAAATGTGACAAAAGTAATGATATGTCATCTCAGAGTGCAGGTTATACAAGACTCTGGATTCTGTCTTATCGGTATTCTCTCTCTGGCTGTTCTTGCATGCTTGCCCTAATGGAGAGGGCAACCTGTCTAGGAATGAAAGTGGCCTGTGACCAGTAGCCAGTGAGGTACTGAGGCCATCAGTCCAACAGCCCTCAAGAAACTGAACCCTGCCAATAACCATGTGAGTGAGCCTAGAAGTGTACCCTTCCTCAGTTGAGCTTCATCTGAGACCATAGCTCTGGCTTACACCTTGATTGCAACCTTGTGAAAGGCCATGAAGCAGAGGACCCAGCATAGCTATCACTGGGTTCTTTTAATCCACTAAGTTTTTGGTAAGTACTTAATTACACAATAGATCATGATTACACACACACACACACACACACATCTTCACAGTTTATGCCCATTTTGGAGTTCTAGCCACATAATTATTTCTCAAACTTCCTTGTAACTAGTGTTCCAATTCTATTCTTTATAGAACCCTGATCATTCAGCCAAGAAATTAGCTACTGCCCATGAATTAAGGTATATTAATACTTGCTATGGATTGAATTGTGTCCCCCCAAAATGTATGTTAACTTTGTTAGGCCATGATTCCCAGTATTGTGTGGTTGTCCACCATTTTATCATCTGCTGTAATTTTCCTATGTCATATAAATACTGCATCTATGATGTTACTGAGGCAGGATTAGAGGCAGTTATGTTAATGAGACAGAATAAGATTGGGTTGTATCTTGAGTCAATTTCTTTTGAGATATAAAAGAAAGAAGTGACCAGAGAGACAGGGGACTTCATACCACCAAGAAAACAGCACTGGGATCAGAGCACATCCTTTGGACCCAGAGTTCCCATGCTAAGAAGCTCCTAGAGTATGGGAAGATTGACGACAAGGATATTCCCCAAAACCAACAGAGAGAGAAAGCCTTCGCCTGGAGCTGGCACCCTGAATTTGGACTTCTAAACTTCTAGACTATGAGAGAATAAATTTCTTTTTTGTTAAAGCTATCCACTTGTGATACATCTGTTATAGCAGCACTATATAACCAAGACAGAATTTGGTACAGAGAGAGTGGGGTACTGCTCTGACAGACACCTAAAACATGGAAGCTGTTTTGAAACTGTGAATGGATAGAGGCTAGAAGAGTTTTCAAGTGTCTAATAGTAAAAGCCTAGATTGCTTTGACACAGTGGTTTGACACAGTGGCTGTAACAAAGGGCTCAAGCATGGCAACGATCATGAAGATGGTGCGGGACCAGGCAGTGTTTTGCTCTGTTATACATTGGGACACTATGAGTCAGAACTGATTCAATGGCGCCTAAAAACAAGAGCAGATTGTCTTGAAGAGACTGTTGATGGAATTATAGACGTGTAAGACAATTCTATAATTCCACCAACAGTCTCTTCAAGGCAATCTGCTCTTATTGTTTTTAGGCACCATTGAATCAGTTCTGACTCATAGTGTCCCTATGTATAAAACTCGACAGCACTGGATTTGGTTTTTTTTTTTTTTTTTTGGTAAGACAATTCTGGTTAGGATTCAGAAGAAAATGAGGAGAGCTGTTACACTGGAGACAAAGCACAGGGTGAGAAGCAGCGTTAGAGAAATGGCAGCATCAGAGAAAAGGCAGCAGCAGAACCAGGAGATCAGAGCGAGACAGTGCTAGAGCCAACCCATGGAATGAGAGATCTGAGTGCCTTTTTGCAGGAGGCTTCATGGTGGACTAGGGTGCCTCCAAGCGCTTATCAGTGGAGCTAAAGAGCTTTGGAACACTTGCCCCAGCAGGGCAGATGCAGGCAGTGAGGGCTGTGGGGCCGAGAGCCAAAGAATCAGGAAGCAGAACCTGAAGACACAAGGGGCACAGGAAGCAGAGCTGCCTCAGTCTCCAAGGGTAGGGCCACGACCACTGCAGTCTCAAGGGGTGGAGCTGCCACACAGATGTAGTAGGGGAATGGGGCCACCCAGAGCTGAGGGAGCAGAGTTAAAGTTTCAGTGGGCCTGAAAGGCTGAACCAAAGCCCAGGGCCATGGAATCTCCACTCAGAATTCAGAGAGTATGGCCAACATCAGAGCCTGGAGGACAGGGCCTTTGCCTAAATGGCCTCAGAGAACAGAGGATTATTTGCAAGCCTTGAGTGCTAATGTAATGTGTTCTGCTGACTTGCTTAGTGCCTGCTATCCTTTATTTCCCTCCAATTTCTCCCATTTGTAATGGAAAGGTCTAGCTTCTGTCTGTTCCACCATTGTACTTTGGAAGTAGATAACTTGTATTCTAGATTTCACAGATGAAGAAGAATTTTTGGATTTTGGACTTCAAGTTCATTTAAGGCTTTTGCTATGATATAATGGGGTGAATGTATTTTACATGTGGCAAGGACATGAATTTTTGGGAGCCAAAGGGTGGAATGTTACAGATTGAATTGTGTCCCCCCAAAATGTGTGTCAAATTGGCTAGTCCATGATTCCCAGTATTATGTGATTGTCTACCATTTTGTTATCTGATGTGATTTTCCTATGTGTTGTAAATCCTGCTTCCATGAAGTTAATGGGGCAGGAGTAGAGGCAGTTACGTTAATAAGGCAGAACTCAATCTACAAGATTAGATTGTATCTTGAGTCAATCTCTTTTGAGATATAAAAGAGAGACACAGAGAGAATTGGGACCTCATACCACCAAGAATGCAGTGTCGGGAGCAGAGTGCATCCTTTGGACATGGGACTCCTGCACTGACAAGCTCCTAGACCAGGGGAAGATTGATGACAATGACATACCCCTAGAACTGACAGAAAGAGCTGGCACCCTGAATTTCGACTTCTAGCCTCCTAAGCTGTGAGAGAATAAATTTCTTTTTGTTAAAGCCATCCACTTGTGGTATTTCTGTTATAGCAACACTAGATGACTAAGACAATACTTCTGGCCATCTATTAGGCCAGACGAGGTGGACCCATTTCCCACTAAATAATTTATTTACATGGACAGATGGCTGGAAATCAGAGAGTTAGAATTAAATCTTACTTTCATTTTTTGAGGTCCTACTATATGACTATGCTTTATGTCATTAGATATAAATACAATCTTTAAGAAGCTTATATGTACTAGGATCAGAAATCTTACTCTCTGGACATAATATTGATCCTTCATCAAGTACTTTGCTTTCTGAGATATACAATTAATATCACAAAGCATTGATATCTGATAAGCTACTTTACACATTTCCGTATATTTGAATATTGCTTATAGGAGAAGATTATCCCGACTATTTATCTTCTCCTCGTAACTTTTTTGTACTTCTAGGCTCAAATTTCCAATTTTCTCTTAAAAACATCACCAGGAACTTCTTTATAACAAATTCATTGTTGTTGTTAAGTGCCATCGGGGCAGTTCTGACTCATAGTGACCCTATGTACAACAGAATGAAACACTACCCAACTTTGTGCCATTGCAATCATTGCTATGTTTGAGCTTATTGTTGCAGCCACTGAGGGTCTTCCTCTTTTTTGCTGACCCTCTACTTTACTAAACATGTTGCCCTTCTCCACGGACTGGTCCCTCCTGATAACATGTCCAAAGTATGTGAGACAAAGTCTCACTTCTAAGGAGCACTCTGTCTGTACTTCCTCCAAGACAGATTGGTTTATTCTTCTGGAAGTCCATGATATAATCAATTTTCTTCACCAACACATAATTCAAATGCATCAATTCTCCTTCGGTTTTCTTTATTCATTGTCCAGGTTTCTCATGTATGTGAGGTGACTGAAAACACTGTAGCTTGGGTCAGGTGCACCTTAGTCTCTGAAATGACACCTAAGCTTTTCAACACTTCAAAGAGGTCCTTTGCAACAGATTTGCCCAACACAATATGTCGTTTGATTTCTTGACTCTTGCTTCCATGGGCACCAATCATAGGTCCAAGCAAAATAGAATTTTGACGACTTCAATATAGTGCATGTTTATCCCAATATTGCTTATTGGTCCCATTGTGAGGATTTTTGTTTTCTTTATGTCGAGGTGTGATCCATACTGATGGCCATAGTCTTTGATCTTCATCAGTAAGTGCTTCAAGTCCTCTTCACTTTCAGCAAGCAATGTCATGTCATCTGGATATCACATGTTACTGAGTCTTCCTCCGATCCTGATGTCCTGTTCTTCATATAGTCCAGCTTCTCAGATTATTTGTTCAGTATACAGATTGTGGTGAAAGGATACAGTCTGTACACACACCTTTCCTGACTTTAAACCACGAAGTATCCTCTTGTTCTGTAAAATGTCTACCTCATGGTCTATATACAGACTCCTCATGAGCACAATAAATTGTTCTGGAATTCTCCTTCTTCTCAAAGTTATCCATAATTTGTTATGAGCCATATAGTCGAAGCCTTTGCATAGTCAATAAAACACAGGTAAACATCTTTCTGGTATTGGCCAGGTAGCTTGCAATCACAAATTTAACAAGTCCAAAACAATTCCTTACCTCTGTTTTCTTTGCTGTCTGTCTTCACTTCATCTTCTAGCTTTTTATGTTCAAGTTGTTTATTTTTTCTTTTTTCCTATTACTGGTTAATGACATCATCATTCTTATAGTCTTTTAGAACAAAACAGTCAGAATTACCCTCTTTCATTCAGGACATTTGATCAATCATCACGTTGAAGTGGAAATAGAATCAGTGCCTCTCTATGGCTGGTATCATACTTCAGGTTTTAGTTCTGATCTTTTCAGCTCTCCCTTAAAACCAGAAAACCAAATCCATTGCCATCGAATCAATTCTGACTCATAGTGGCCCTACAGGACAGAGTATAATTGCCCCATAGGGTTTCTAAGGCTGTAAATTTTTATGGAAGAAGACTGTCACATCTTTCTCCCAGGGAGTGGGTCATGGCTTCATACTGCTGACCTTTTGGCTTAGCAGTTGAGCACTAAACGACAGCTCCACCAGGGATCCTAGCTCTCCATTGGACTAGTGTAATAGTCCTCATCTCTGAATTCATCCTCTTCAGAAGTCCCAGTGATGTTTTTTTATTAACCAAGTATGACAATGGACTCCCCACCATCCACCCCCTTCAATTCAAACACTTCAGAATCACCAATTCTAGACTGTGATTTTGGTGTTTTTGTTAGGTGCTGTAAAGTCAGTTCTGACTCATGGCAACCCTGTGTACAACCGAATGAAACACTCGCCATGCTAATTTCCAGTCTCATTTCCCACTCCATCTCTCCTGGACCCTATGTCCCAACCGCAGTGATCTGATCACTGTTCATGGGAAACCATGCATTTTCATGTCTTTATTCTTTTGCTCATCCTCTCTCTTTGACCAGGACTGTCCTTATCCTCATTTTCTACCCAGAAACCCAGTGCCGTCGAGTCAATTCCAACTCATAGCGACCCTATAGTATGGAGTAGAACTGCCTCATAGAGTTTCCAAGGATTTTGTACAGCCTTCATAAATAGCTGAAATGCTACATTCTCAATGGAGCCTTCCCTAATTTCCCCCCATTGGCAAAAAAACGTTCCTCTTTGTGGGACTTCCACAAGACTGCCCAAGCAGTACTTCACTTTTATTACAGTATTTATTCTGTCTTGCATTTTCTAAAATGAGTTCTGAAGAATACTAGTCCCCTATAAGCATTCACATAAAGAAGTGCACTTAAGTAACTAAATCTAGAAAATGTTGCCTATTGTTGTTTGTCTTAGAGTTCCCTGCTTTATATGCATACTCTGAAGATTCCGAGAGGACCTGCAATAAAGAAACCTTTTCAGCCTTAATTTACATTGTTTTTATCATTTTTCACTGTTTACCTACTATTATCATGCAGAACACTTTTGTCTTGTGCAATATCTGCTTCTCTCTGTCATATTTCTTAGTACCTGTGATGGTTAAGGTTGTGTGTCAACTTGGCTGGGCCATGATTCTCAGTGGTTTGGCAGTCATGTGATGTTCTGATTATTTGCATGGTGAGATTTGATACAAAGTGATCACTTCCATGATGGGTTCTGCTGTCAGTAGCCAGTCAGTTCAAAGGGAGTGTCATGGATTGAATTGTGTCCCCCTCAAATATCTGTCAGCTTGGCTAGGTCATGATTCCTTTGTACAACTGTATGATTGCTTACCATTTTATCTTCTGATGTGATTTCCCTATATGTTGTAAATCCTATCACTATGATGTAATAAGACGGATTAGTGGCAATTATACTGATGAGGTCTACAAGATTAGATAGTGTCTTAAGCCAATCTCTTTTGAGCTATAAAAGAGAGAAGCAAGCAGAGAGACATGGGGACCTCATACTGTCAAGAAAGCAGTGCCAGGAGCAGAGTGCATCCTTTGGACCTGAGGTTCCTGTGCTGAGATGCTCCCAGACCAAGAGAAGATGGTTGACAAGGACCTTTCTCCAGAGCCAAAAGAGAAAGAAAGCCTTCCTCTGGAGCTGATACCCAGAATTTGGACTTCTAGGCTACTAGACTGTACGAAAATAAATTTCTCTTTGTTAAAGCCATCCACTTGTGGTATTTCTTTTATAACAGCACTAGATGACCAAGACAGGGAGTTTCCTTGGGCATGTGGCCTGCATCGAATATAAGAGAACATTCTGGCAAGGTTCAGAGGCTTTTACTCTTTCTGGATCCTGCAGCTGGCTCTGGTTCATCTGACCTCCGGTTCTTGGGACTTGAGCTAGCAGCTTACCTGTGGTCTTGCCTTCAGATCTTGGGATATGATGATCTTCACAGCCTATGAGCAAGGGCCCTGCTCTCTGATCTGCCAACCTTGGGTCCACCAGCCCCTGTGGCGTGAATCAGGAGAAACCTCTAACCTGACCCACGGACTTGGGACGTTACAGCCTCTACAACTTCGTGAGCCATTTCTTTGATATAAATCTCTCTCTACATATATATACTTATATGGTTTACTGGTTTTTCTTCTCTAGAGAACCCAGCCTAAGACATTTGGTACCAAGAGTGGTTCTAGAGAAACAAAATTGCAAGGATGAGTTTTCTAAATTGGTTCTCAAGTCTGGTTAATGTTAAAGATGTTGATGACTCTGCTTCCAGTAGTAAAGAGGGCAATGCTAATCCATGGCATGAAGTGGCAATACAAATACGCAAAATATCACCACCAATAGATCAGGTGTTGGTGAAAGGCGAGGCTCTAGGTGATTGCGTGTGTGATGCCTTTCTACAATTTTGTCATAATGAGAAGTATAAGCGTAACCTGACCCTATGAATGCCAGTAAGTTTCCATTAGTTCTTAAACTAGCCCAAGCCAGATTTCGCCCACCCCACATGCACAGAAGGGCAAGTTGTGTCCACTAATTGACCTCAACAGAGGATGCAGCAACAGGTGGAATGAATCAGAAGGAAAATCTTCACTCGGACCCTATTCCGTAGCAAGAGGCCCAACAAGAACTACGTAACCTCCTGTTTCAGGGCAGCCTTCTAGAATTTTCCCTTCCCAGTACTCCTGCATGGCTGTCATCTTGCTGCCCAAATCACATGTAAGCCCTGTTTTCCCATAGCTCGGGGAGTCAGATCTGAGGAAATTCTTCCTGGTTCCTTGCTCTGTGAATTGCAATAAAGTTACTATCTCTTTCTCAAAGCCAGTGTCCAGATTATTGGCAGGTCTGAGTGTGCTAGACAAGGATGCACTTTCCTGAGTTCACCAACTTAAAGAAGCGGGTTGGTCGGTCCTACTTTCATTAGACAAACTGGTGAAAGACAGAGATGAGATCAGGGCTTCAGAGTCAAAGCTCAAGTGCTACATAAATGACCTCAAAGTTTCCACTTGTGCCTTGAAAGAAAACCTTATTTCTTATAATAACAGAGCTGATATTGCCAAAAATCAAATCTAGAGTCTTATCATAAGAGTGGCTAGATTACATTTCCAACTCAACTGCTAACCTCAAAGGATGTCTGAAGTTAAAGTGAGGGCATTGATTGGGAAGAAATGGGATCCTGAAACTTGGAATGGGGGCATATGGGCAGTTAATCAGGAAGCTGGAGACACTGAGCCCCTAAATACCCTTGAATCACTCATGCTGCCGACAGAACCAGCCCTCTCACTCCCGTCTGAAGAGATTATACCATGTTTGTCTGCTAATCCACCCTCCCCAGTAAAACCATTAGCCTCTCCACCCCCATCCAATGAGATTAACCCAGCTGCATCTAAAAAGTCAGTGTCTGAGTCATTGCCTGGGACATTGCCTGAGGCAGATGGTTTATAAGACAATGCTGAATGTTCCCATAAAACATTTCCCCACCTCTGATTTTGGCTTCCAGACCTACAAAGAGACTTAAGTCTCAGCAAGCCCCAGAAGGTAAAGTACCAAGTGTGACCCAGGTGGAGGTATGCTACACTCCAAAAGAACTGCTTTACTTCTAATATGTACAAACAGAAACCTGGAGAATATGTGTGGGAGTGGTTATTAAGGGTATGAGATAATGGTGCAAGGAACATAAAGACAGATCAACCTGAGTTTACTGATATGGGCCCACTAAGCACAGATTCTTCGTTCAGTGTTTCAACTTCAGAAGTTGGGAAAAGGTTTAATAGTTTATTGGTTGATTTGATGAAGTATGGATTACGAGGTGGCCTACACTAAATCAAGTTGAAGCACCAGGCCTGTCTTGGTATACTGCAGAAGAAGGTATCCAAAGGCTTAGGGAAATTGACATGCTAGAGTAGATTTCTCAGGTTAGATCCACAGATCTACACATGGAGTGCCCAGAGGACACAACTTTTACCACAATGGTGAGGAACAAATTTGTGAAGGGAGCCCGTGCACCCTTAAGGACTGCTGTAATTGCTATTTTATGTCAGATTTGACAGTGGGAACTGCCCTAACTGAACTAAGACACCTAACAACAATGAGGTTGATTGGACCCGGTGGTGGTAGGGGCCAAGTGGCTGCACTCAGTTGACAAAGGCAAGGTGGGCATGGTTACCATAATTGACAGCAGAGCCAAAGCAGTAATCAGAATAGTCTGACTTGTATGGTCTTATGCTGTTGGTTACTTAGTCATGGTGTCCATAGAAGTGAAATACATAGGAAATCTACTAAATATTTACTTGATCTGTACAAGAGGATGAATTCTAGGTCTACTGAACAGCAGTCTAACTTTAATTGCCAGAATACACAGTCACGATCCCTTAATTCCCAGACTTGAGCAAGTTTAAAGACCCACAACCCCTTGAATGAAGAGGAGGCCAGTTCTCCTTGAAGAAGGACTCCGATACACTGCCCAAAACTTATACTGTTAACCTTTCTTCCAGCCTTCACCAAAGGGATCTATGGCCTTATATGAGAGTTCACTGGGAAAAAGGAAGTAATCAGATTTTGGGGGATTACTGGATACTGGCTCTAAACTGACACTAACTGTAGGAGATCCAAAACATCACTGTAACCCACCAGTCAGAGTGGGGCATACAGTAGTCAGGTTATTAATGGAGTTTTAGCTCATGTCCATGTTGTAATAGGTCCAGTGGGTCCCTGAACCCATCCTATAGTGATGGGCCAGTTCAGGAATGTATAATTAGGATAGATATACTCAGCAACTTGCAGAACCCCCACATTGAAGCCCTGACAAATGGAGTAAGGGCTATTAAAAAAAAAAAAAAAGAAAGCCAAGTGGAAACCATTAGAACTGCCCCTACCTAGGAAAATAGCATACCAAAAGCACTACCCCATTCCTGGAGCGATTACTGACACCATCAAGGACTTGAAGGATGCAGAGGTGGTGATTCCCGACACATTCCCAGTCAACTTGCCCATTTGGCCTGTGCAAAAAACAGATGGATCTTAAAGAATGACAGTGGATTATAAAAAGTTTAACCAGGTGGTGACTCCAACTGCAGCTGCTGTTCCAGATGTGGTTTCATAGTTTGAGCAAATTAATACATCTCCTGGCACCTCTTATGCAGCTATTGATCTGGCTAATGCCTTTTTCTCTATACCTGTTTCAATGGACCATCAGAAGCAGTTTGCCTTTAGCTGGCAAGGCCAGAAATACACCTTTAGTTGCCTACCTCAGAGCTACGTCAATTCTCCAGCCCTATGTCATAATTTAGTCTGCAGAGATCTTGATTGCCATCCCCTTCCACAAGATGTCACACTGGTCCATTACATTGATGATATTATGCTGATTGGACCTAGTAAGGAAGAATTGTCAATGGCTCTGGACTTATTGGTAAAGCATTTGCATGCTAGGAAGTGGGAAATTAATCCCACAAAAATTCAGGTGCCTACCACCTCAGTGAAATTTCTAGGGGTCCAGTGGTGTGCAACATGTTGAGATATTCCTTCTAAGTGAAGAATAAGTTATTGCATCTGGCCCCTCCCACAACTCAAAAGGAGACACAACACCTAGTGGGCTTCTTTGGATTTTGGAAGCAACACATTCCTCATTCAAGTGTGCTGCTTCAGCCTATTTGTCAAGTGACTCAAAAAGCTGCTGGTTTTGAGTGAAGCCCAGAAAAAGAGAAGGCTCTGCAACAGGTTCAGGCAGTCGTGCAAGCTGCTTTGCCCATTGGGCCATTTGATGTGGCTGATCTAATGGTGCTTGAAGTGTCAGGAGCAGATAGAGATGCTGTTTGGAGTCTTTGGCAGGCCCCTATTGATGAGTCACAGCACAGACCCTTAGGATGTTGGAGTAAAGCCCTGCAATCTTCTGCAGATAACTACTCTTCTTTTGAGAAACAGCTTTTGGCTTATTACTGGGCCTTAGTAGAGACTTAACTCTTAACCTTGGGACACCAAGTTGCCATACGGCCTGAGCTGGCCATCATGAACTGGGTGTTGTCTGACCCACAGAGTTATAAATTTGGACAGGCACAGCAGCACTCCATCATTAAATGGCAGTGATATATATGAGAATGGACTGAGAAAGACCTGAAGGCACAAGTGGGTTGCATGAGGAAGTGACCAAAATGCTCATGGTCTCCACTTCTGTCACATTACCTTCCATCTTCCAATCTGCACCTACAGCCCCAGTGGGAGTTCCTTATGATTAGTTGACTGTAGAAGAGAAAACTCTTGCCTGGCTTACAGATGGTTCTGTGTGGTATGCAGGCACCACTCAAAAGTGGACAGCGGCAGCACTACAGCCCCTTTCTGGGACCTCCCTGAAGGACAGTGGTGAAGGGAAAAGCTCTCAACGTGCAGAACTTCAAGCAGTGCACCTGGTTGTTCACTTTGCTTGGAAGCCAAAATGGCCAGATGTGTGATTGTATACTGATTCATGGGTTGTGGTCAATGGTTTGATTGGATGGTCAGGACTTGGAAGGAACATGATTGGAAAATTGGAAACAAGGAGGTATGGGGAAGACATATGTGCATAGACCTCTCTGAATGGGCTAAAGAAGTAAAGATATTTGTGCCTCATGTGAATGCTCACCAAAGAATGACCTCAGCAGAGAAGGATTTTAACAATCAAATGGGTAGGATGACGTGTTCTGTGGAAATCAGTTATCCTTTCCCAAGCTACTCCTACCATTGCTCAATGGGCTTATGAACAATGTGGCTATAGTGGCTAGGATGGAGGTTTTGCATAGGTTCAGCAACATGGACTTCCACTCACCAAGGCTGACTTGGTTACAGCCACCGCTGAGTGCCCAATCTGCCAGCAGCAGAGAGCAACACTGAGTCCTTGCTATGGCACCATCACTTGAGATGATCAGCCAGCAACCTGGTGGCAAGTTGATTACATCTGACCACTTCCATTATGGAAAGGGCAGTGTTTTGTTCTTACTAGAATAGACACTTACTCTGGATACGGATTTGCCTTCCCTGCACACAATGCTTCTGCCAAAACTACCATCCGTGGACTCAAAGAATGCCTTATCCACTATCATAGTATCCCACACAGCATTGCCTCAGATCAAAAGACTCACTTCACAGCAAATGAAGTGTGGCAGTGGACCCATGCTCATGGAATTCACTGATCTTACCATGTTCCTTATCATCCTGAAGCAGCTAGCTTGATAGAACAATGGAATGACCTTCTAAAGACACAATTGCAGCACCAGTTAGGTGGCAATACATTGCAGAGCTGGGGCAATGTTCTTCAGGAGGGTGTATATGCTCTAAACCAGGCTCCAATATATTGTGCTGCTTCTCCCATAGCCAGGATTCATGGCTTCAGGAATCAAGGGGTGGAAATGGCGGTGGCACCACTCACTACTATCCCTAGTGACCCACAGTAAGATTTTTGCTTACTGTCCCCACGACCATATGCTCTACAGGTCTAGAGTTCCAAAAGGAGGAATGCTCCCACCTGGAGTCATATCATTGATTCCATTGAACTGGAAGCTAAGGATGCCACCTGGTTACCTTGGGCTCCTTATGCCTCTGGATCAACAGAGTTACCGTCTTGATAGGTGTGATTGATCCTGATTACCAAGAGGAAATCTGATTGATATTATATAATGGAGGTAAAGAAGAGTATGTCTGGAATGTAGGCGATCCCTTAGGGCTTCTCTTAATACTACCATGTCCTGTGATTAAAGTCAATGAAATACTACAACAAGCCACTTCCAACATGGCTACTAATGGCCTAGACCCTTCAGGAATGAGGGTTTGGGTCGCTCTGCCAGGCAAAGAACCTGCTGAGGTGCTTGCTGAGGGTAAATGGAACACAGAATATGTGGTGGAAGAAGGTAGTTCCAAATATCAATTAGTACCATGTGTCCAGTTGCAGAAACAAGGACTGTAATTGCTAGGAAGAGTATTTCTGGCTTGTACGTGTGCATCAAATATTTTTTTCTTCACTTATAAAATATAACATGTAAACAGAGCTAGTGCATTTTCCATTTTATGTGTGTTCATGTTAGGAACAAGTATGACTTTACAATTGTCTTTATTCAGAGGTTATCTATGGTTTAAGGAGCTGTGTACAGGGGCCAAGTTGACAAGGGGTAGACTGTGATGGTTAAGGTTGTACATCAACTTGGCTGGGCCATGATTCTCAGTGGTTTGGCAGTCGTATGAGGCTGTGATCACTTCCTTGATGAGATTTGATATAATGTGATCTGTTGTGAGTAGCCAATCAGTTGAAAGGGAGTTTCCTTGGGCATGTGGCCTACATAAAATATAAGTGGGCATTCTGGCAAGGTTCATGAGCTTTTACACTTTTGAATCCTGCAGCTATCTCTTGTTCATCTGACCTTTGGTTCTTGGGACTTGAGCTAGCAGCTTACCTGCGGTCTTGCCTACCAATCTTGGAATTCAATGATCTTCGCAGCCTGTGAGCAAGAGCCCAGCTCTCCGACCCACTGATCTTGGGTTCGTTAGCCCTTGCAGTTACATGAATCAGGAGAAACCTCTATCTTGACCCACAGACTTGGAGCATTCCAGCCTCAACAACAACATGAGCCATTTCTTTGATATAAATCTCTCTATGTATATACTTATATGCTTTACTGGTTTTGCTTCTCTAGAGAACCCAGTCTAAGACAGTATGTGACACACTGTCTTGTGTACTATAAGTACTTGGTGATTGCTAGACATCTGTGTATTCTCCATATGCTGAGGCAGGTGAGTCTCAAACAACCTTTTGCTGATATTTTCCTCTAGGAAACTCTGGTAGAACTTTAACCAGACCATCAGAAACTAAAGGGAATAAATTATTAAACTACCACCAGAGGGAGCTGACTGAGCAATTAGAACTGCTAAGACCACTATTAGGGAGAGAAGTGAAGAACAAGAACAAACTACACCATAGAATTTTAACTGGAACAATTATAAACTCTTGAAAATATATCGCTGGCCTGATGGAATAAGACTCAAGAATTATAAGAAGCCCAATATTCAAACTAAACGCTAGAGCATTATTACAGTCAGTAAAGCATTGATGAGTCAGCCCTTTTAGAGAGCATCAAATCTACACCTACTTGTATCAATGTAGAGTTCGTCAGGTCTGCACAGTTCAGGTATACACTCCATACTATGAATTTAACTATGCTGTTATATGAGTCAAGGAGCTCTGGCCGCACAATGGTTAAGTGCTCAACTGCTAACCAAGAGGTGGGCAATTTGAACCCACCAGCTGTTCCACAGGAGAAAAATGTGGCAGTCTGCTTCCATAAAGATTATAGCCTTTGGAATCATGTAAGGTAGTTCTACTGTGTCCTATAAAGTCACTGTGAGTCAGAATCAACCCCAAGGCAATGGGTTCTTGGTTTAGTACATGAGTCTGTGTGCTATAGCTCTGCCTTCTAATTAATGTGGTGGAGAGGAATCTGTTGGTTTTTCCTGAGATTTGATTAATAAAGTCAGTGACCACTTTCCTTTGATCAATTTCTCTTTTAGTAGACCCCTCAGAGGTACAATGCTCAGAAATCAGAACATGCTGTCAGCTTAGTGTCACCAAAAGCATTTCCTTTTGAAACAGTAATAACCAAGCAACTCTAAGTGGCTCCATTCCAAAAGGAAAAAAAAAAAAAAAAATCAGATAAATGTTGCAACTTATTTTGTTATGTGAAATGTCTTCCACAGAACATCTGTGCAAACGAAACAGCTTTAGGCATACACTTTTGCCCTGCCGAAACTGTATGTTGACACTTTTGGGCAAAAAGTGGGGCTGAGAGCACATTCATTGTCCATTACTCAGTCTTAATGATGCTCTTGGCACACAGGGTTCCAATATGAAAACACTTTGGGGGGGATTTTGACCAGTTTGTCATCATATTGTCTTTTTAAGCTCTAAAAGCAAACTGATACCAGAATGGTTTCTTTCATCTTTTTTAGAATCAAAGTTAATAAACGAAGAATGATTTATTAACATTAGAGAAAACCAAAAGTTGAGTATATGGGATGAATCCCTCAACAAAATCAAAAGTGGAAGCGGATTTATGTAGATTTCTAAAGGTCTTTTCCTTACAATTGAGAAGTTCTTTCATCCTGAGGTTATCTGTTGGAATCGCCTCATTGTGGTGAACATAGGACATCAATTATCAATATACTGGTTGCTGCATTTCTCAAGAAAAATTTTGACCTGAGCTTTCTTACTTATCATACTTTTGTTTTCTTTGGCTTTCATGAAAGGAATGAGTTAGGTCCTAACTAAAATTGTAACAACTACATAGCTACAATTTATATTTGAATCTGAATGTTGACTTGACACTGAAATGGAACATAATAAAGCAATTACAGGAATTTAGCTTTGACAATTCTTGATTATTAAACTTAAAATATTTCTCTTGGACTTTATTCCTTGCTTTATAATATCAGTGTACTAAAATTAGTGAAAATATGACAGCACAGATAATCTAGTCTGTCTTCTCACATATTTAAATATAAACTCATTGTATTTTGTAACAACTCATTATTGTGATCACATTTACAAATTTCTAGAAAACGTTTCCATTTGTGTTTTTGCTTTGCATTTTCTATGCAACAGAACTTCAGCAATTTGACAAAATTCCAAGACTTGGAATTTAGTTTTTCCTACCAGCATTATTATACAGTAGTCATCTAATGTGGTGACTTGCATATGCATCCTAAAATTATTAATTATCAAATGCAATATATATGGCAAAATCCACAACTGGACTCTTAGTGTTATACCCCTAGGTATATGAAGGAGCAGCAAGATAGAGTCAATCTTCATCAAACTTTCCCCAAGAAATGGCATGGTAGCTTGGATGGAGGAGGGAGACAAGCTTTCTAGTTTTTGATCTAATATTAACTAAATGCTACTCTGGAAAAGTCATTTAAACTTCTGTCTTGATTTATTTATATAATAATAAAAGAAAGATTTAATGAATGTTTACTATTTACAAGGCACATAGAGTCGCTATGAGTCAGAATCGACTCAACGGCACTGGGTTGGGTTTATTCTAAATATTTTGTATATATTATCATTAAATCTTGAAAATAGCCTGTGAGATGAAAAACCTGAAGCATGAAGAGGTTAAGTAATTTATGCAACGTTGCATAGCTAGTAAGTGGTGAAGAGAGATTCTAAAGTCCTCTATTAAGCACACAAAAAAGTCAAGTGATGGCAGGAGTGAAGAATATCCTGGACAGAGAGATAACTAGTGCAAAGACCTGAATATAGAAATAAGAAAGGACAGAAATAAGGGAACTATGGCTGGAGTAAAATAAATAAGAGGAGAAAATGGGTAAAGATGAGATTGGAGAGGAAATAGAGTCCAGATAAAATAAGCCTTGTAGGCAATGGAATAGCATTTCTATTTTATTCTAACTGCAATGCAAAGATTTTGAGGGTTTTACACTTTAAATACATTTACTTTGGTTGCTATTGGAAGACTGGACTACAGGTGGGCAATAGAGAAAGCAAGGAGGAACAATTAGGAAGCTGATGTAGTAATCCAGGTCAGAGATGGTGATATCTTGTATTAGGATGGTAAGAGATTGTAAGAAGTGCCTGAAATAAGAATATATTTTGTAGATAGTGCTGGCAGGATTTGGATTTTGAAAGTTAGAAAAAGAGAAGAATTAGAGCTGAGGCCTAAATTTTGGGCTTACATGACTAGATGAATGGCCATAGCATTAATTGAGATGGAGGAAGTCTAGAACAAGGAGAAAAGATTGGCTGGGACACAGGACCCATTTTAAGGTGTATATTACACATTCAAATAATGACATCAAGTATATAGTCAGGGAGCCCAATGTGACACTCTAGAAGAAGTCAGAGCTAGAGATATAAATTCGGGAGATTTTAGCATATAAACCAAACCCATTGCAATTGACTCATTTCATATTTAAAGCCTGAGGCTTGGATGAGATCACCCAGGGAGAGAGTATAGTAAGAAATAGAGGAAGAGAGGGAGGAAGGGTGGAGAGTAGAGGAACAAGAAACAGACCTTTAGAATTTCAAAATTTAGTGAACAAGCTGAGGTGTAGAAGCCAGGTAAGAAACCTGAAAAGGAGTGGCCAGTGAGTTAGGAGAGAAACCAACAGAATGTGAAGTCACAGCGAACCAGAAAAAGAAGCGAGTCAAGGAGCCAGTGGAGAACTCCCTGAAATTCTGCTGAGGGGTTAAGTGAGATAATTGGCAAAATAAGGGTTTCTGAGCAGGACAAATGGCTCCAACAAGAGACCAAAATACAATCAGATAACCTGGTAGGAGAAAAAGCATTGAATCTACCTGATAAGGAGTTCAAAAGACTAATATTTAGAGCTGTTAGCAAAGAGATCAAAGAACGAACAGACAAAACCAAGAGAAAAACAGACAACATGATGGAAAACACAGAGAAAACCAACGAAAAGAGACAAAATCCAGGAAACCACAGACAAACAATAGAAGAAGTCAGGAAAATAATACATGAATGAAACATCAAAATATGTAAACAATTAGAAATCATATAAAAACAGCAATTAGAAATCCAAAAGATAAGCAACAAAATTTCAGAAATGGAAAACTCAATAGAAGGTTTCAGGAGCAAATTCGAAACAACAGAAGACAGAATCAGCAATATTGAAGATGAATCCATGGATGCCACTTTCTTTTAAGGAAAAATCAGAGAAAAGAATGAAGAAAACCTAAGAATTAGGTAGGACACAATAAAAAGTAAAAGTTTTCACTTGATCAGTGTTCCAGAAGAGGAGAAAAAATGGAAAACACAGAGAAGATTTTTGAAGATTTGCTGGCAGAAAACTTCCCAAATATCATGAAAGATGAAAAGCTGACCATCCAAGAAGCTTGGGGAACCCCTTACAGGATAAACCCCAAAAGAAAGTAACCAAGACATTTAAAATCACAGTTGCGGAAACCAAAGATATAGAATCCTGATAGCAGCTCAAGAAAAATGAAAAGTCACAAAGGGGAAACAGTAAGACTAAGCTTTGATTGCTCAGCAGAAACTATGCAGTCAAGAAGGCAATGGGATGACATATAAAAAACCTTGAAAGAAAAAAAATTGCCAAACAAGAATAATGTATTTGCAAAACTCTCTCTAAAATAAGATGAAGAATTTAGGACAATTTCAAATAAACAGAAATTAAAGGAATTTGTAAAAACCAAATCAAACTTACAAGAAATATGAAAGAGAAACCTTTGGTTAAGAGAACCAACAACATCAGACAACAACTGGAGTCTAGGCCACAAGATAGCATTAGCCAGATACCAACTCAGGTAAAGAACTCTCAATAATAAAACAAATTTCTAAAAGACTTAAAACAGAGAAACAGACATCAATCTGTAAATGAATACAACATCAAAACAATAGAAGGCGGAATAAATAGGGTAGGTACAGAACTTTCAAATGGAGAGGAATTCAAGACTATATATAAAAAAAAAATCTATATCAAAGTAATAAAAAATAATTCAAACTTAGAAAGATAAGCATAAACTTCAATGTAACCACAAAAAAAGTTAACAAACCAACTCATCAAAATAAAAAAAAGAAGAAAAACATAAAGACTCAGTAAACCCAAAACCTATAATAATGAAAGAAATGAAAAGAAAATCTACTAACAAAAGGAACTCAGCATAGGAAAATAAAAGGAACAAAGAAAATGTCAGCACCACACACACACAAAAAAAAAATACAAAAAATAACAATAAGATAGCAATGAACTCATAATAAAAAAAAAATTTTTTTTTTTTAATGAACTCATACCTATCAATAATCGTACTGAATGTAAATGGCTTAAATGCACCCATAAAGAGACAGAAAGTGGCAGAATGGCTAAAAAAATGACCTGTCAATATGCTGTCTACAAAAGACACATCTTAGACACAAAGACATAAATATGTTAAAAATCAAAGGATGGAAAAAAATATTTCAAACAAACTAACCAAGACAGATCAGGAGTGGCAGTAGTAATTTCAGATAAAATAGACGTTAAAGCAAAATCCACCATAAAAGACAAGAATGGACATTACAAAATGATTAAAAGGACAATACACCAAGAAGATATAACTTTAATAAATATCTGTGCACTCAGTGACAAGGCTTCAAATTCCATGAAACAAACTCTAACAGCACTGAAAAGAGAAATTGACAGTTCCACAATAAACCATCAACACACCACTCTTCGTATGGGACAGAAGATCTAGAAAGAAAATCAACAAAGATACAGATCTAAAGACCATAATTAATCAACTTCACCTCATAGACATATATAGAACACTCTACCCAGCATAAGCAAAGTATACAGCAAAGTATACATTCTTTTCCAATGCACATTTTAGGACACAAAGCAGCCCTCAATAAAATCCAAAACATCACAATAACACAAAGCATTCTCTCTGATCAGAAAGCCATAAAAGTAGAAATTAAGAACAGGAAGAGTAAGGGAAAAAGTCAAATACATGTAAATGGAATAATACCTGGCTTAAAAACAACTGGGTAATAAAAGAAATCAAAGTGGAAAGAAAAAAATTCCTGGAATCAAATGAGAATGAAAATATATCATATCAGAACCTTTGGGACACAGCAAAGGCAGTGCTCAGAGGTCAATTTATAGCAATAAATGCAGACATCAAAAATAAGAGTGGGCCAAAATCAAAAAGTTAGCTTTACACCTAGAACAAATAGAAAGAGAATAGCAAAAGAAGTCCACAGCTACCCATAGACAGGAAATAATAAAGATTAGAGCAGAAATAAATGAAATAGAGAACAAGAAAACAATGGAAAGAATCAACAAAACCACAAGCTGGTTCTTTGAAAAGATCAACTAAACTGACAAACTACTGGCCAAACTGACAAAAGAAAAATAGGAGAGGAAACAAATAACCCAAATGAGAAATGAGACAGAGGACTTACAGAAGACCCAAATGAAATAAAAAGGATCATAACAGAATATGGTAAAAAACTGTACTCCAACAAATTTGAGAACCTAAGGAAATGGGCAAATTTCTAGCCACAAGCTACCTACCCAAACTAACACAAACTGAGATAGAAAATCTGAACAGACTCTTAATAAGAGAAGAGACTGAGGATCTAGTTAAAAAAAAAAAAAAAAAAACCTCCCAACAACAACAACAGCAAAGCCCTGGTCTGGATGGCTTCACTGGAGAATTCTACTGAACTTTCAGAGAAGGGCTCACACCAGTGCTACTCAAACTATTTCAAAGCATAGAAAAGGAATACTCCCGAATTCATTCTATAAAAGTAGCATAATCATGATATAAAAGCCAGGCAAAAACACCACAAAGAAAATTACAGATGAATATCTCTCAGGAATATAGAGGCAATAATTCTCAACAAAATTCTAGCCAATAGAATCCAGCATCATATCAAAAAAAATTATATACCACAACCAAGTGGGATTTATAGCATGTATGCAGTCATGATTCAGTATTAGAAAATCAATCGGTGCAATTAGAACAAAAGAATCACATGATAATCTCAATCAACATAGAAAAGGCATTTGATAAAGTCCCACACCCATTCCTGATTAAAAAAACTCTTAGCAAAACGGGAATAGAAAGGAAATTCTTCAGTGTAATAAAGGGCATCTATACGAAACCAACGGCCAAAATCATTCTCAAGGGAGGCAGCTTAAAAGCATTTCCCCTGAAAATGGGAACAAGACAAAATTGCCCTTTATCACCATTCTTATTTAACGTTGTGCTGGAAGTTCTAGCGGGAGCAGTAAGACAAGAAGAAGAAATAAAGGACATCCAAATTGGATAAGAAGATGTAAAACTATCCCTATTTGCACATGATATGATACCATACATAGTAAATTCCAAAGATTCCACAAGAAAACTACTGGCACAGATTCAGCAAAGCAGGAAGATACAAGATCAACATACAAAAATCAGTTGGATTCCTATACGCCAACAAAGAGAACTTCAAAAAGGAAATCATTTTCCTACCATTCATAATAGCCCCCAGAAAAATAAAATACTTGGGAATAAATCTAACTAGGCACATAAGAGATCTGTACAAAGAAAGCTACAAAACACTATTGCAAGAAACAAAAAGAGGCAAACATAAATGGAAAAACATACCATGCTCGTGGATAGGAGGACTCGACTTTGTGAAAATGTCAATTCTACCTGAAGTGACCCACTATACAGCCAAGGTAGTCAAAACCACCTGATACTGGGACAACAATAGACACATAGACCAAGAGAACAGAATTAAGAACCCAGATGTAAATCTATCTGGTTATGGTCAATTGATCTTTGACAAACAACCAGTCCATTAAATGGGAAAAAGACAGTCTTTTTAACAAATGGCGCAGGCAAAACTGAATGTCTATCTGTTAAAAAAAGAAACAGGACTCATACCTCAGGCAATACACAAAAATTAACTCAAAATGTGTCAAAAATCTAAAAATAAAACCTAAAATGATATAAAAGATCATGAAAAAAATATGACAATGCCAGGGGTCCTAATATATTGCAAAGATACAATACAAGCCATAACTAACAATGCACAAACACAAGAAGATAATAGGAGCTCCTAAAAGTTGAACACTTTTGCTCATTAAAAGACTTCACCAAAAGAGTAAAAAGAACCTACAGACTGGGAAAAATTTTGACTACAACATATCCAACAAGGGTCTAATCTTAAAATTTACAGAATACTTAAGCACCTGAACAACAAAGAGACAATTAAAAACTGAGCAAAGGATATGAACAGACACATCATCAAAGAAGTAGTTCAGGCAGCTAACAGACACATGAGAAATGTTTGAAATTATAAACCATTAAACAAGACAACAACAACAACAAAAATACAATAACAAACCCATTGCCACCGACTGGATTTCGATGCATAACAACCCTGTGGGACAGAGTAGAACTACCCTTAGGGGTTCCCAGGAGCAGCTGGTGGATTCGAACTGCCAAACCTTTTGGTTAGCAGCTGAGCTTAATCACTGTGTCACCAGGGCTTCTATTAGCCATTAGAGAAATGCAAATCAAAACTACATTAAAATATATACCATGTCACCTCAACATTACTGGTACTAATAATAAAAATAATAATAAAACAAACATTGGAGAGGTTGTGGGAAGATTGGAACAATTATGCACTGCTGGCTGGAATGTAAAATGCTACAACCACTATGGAAAACCATATGGCACTTCTTAAAAAGCTAGTAATAGAAATATCATATGGTCCTAGAGAAATAAGTGTTGTCACACAAATAGACATATGCATACCCATGTTCACTGGAGCATTATCACAAAAGCAAAAAAAAGGAAACAACCTACATGTCTACCAACAGATGAATGGATAAACAAATTATGGTATATACACACAATGGAATACCACACAATGATGAAGAACAATGATGAATCCACAAAACATCTCACAATATGAATCAATCTGGAGGGCATTATGCTTAGTGAAATAAGTCAATTTCAAAAGGACAGATATTGTATGAGAACCACTACTATAAAAATTCAAGAGAAGATTTACACACAGGAAAAAATCTTTGGTAGTTACAAAAGAGGGGAGGGACTGGAGGAAAAATCACTAACTAGATAGGAAACAAGTGTTAACTTTGCTGAGAGGAAAGGTAACACAATATTGGGGAAGTCAACACAACTTGACCAAGGCAAGGCCAAGAAACACCTTGAGGGACCAAGTTATTGAGGCTGAGGGCTGGGGACCATAGTCTCAGGGGACATGTTGGTCAATGTGCACAATGTAACCCATAAAGAAAATGTTCTGCATCCTACTTTGGTGAGTGGCATCTGGGGTTTTTAAAGATTGCTAAAGGCCATCTAAGATACATCTGCTGTTCCCACCATGTTAGGAGAGAGAGAGAATGAAGAAAGCCAAAGACAAAGGAAAATACCAATGCAAAGGACTGATGGACCATATGAAACACAGTCCTCACCAGTCTGAGCCCAGAAGAGCTGGATGGTGCCTGGCTGCCACCACCAACCACTCTGATAGGGATCACACTGGAAGGTTCAGAATAGAGTTGGAGAAGAATGTAGAACAGAATTAAAATTCACCAAAAAAAGGCCATACTTACTGGTCTGACAGGAATTGAGGAAACCCCAGAGACTACAGCCCCAGGACACCCTGCTAACTCAGAACTGAAGCCACTCCTGAAGTCCACCTTTCAGCCAAAGACTAGATAGTCGTATAAAACAAACAATAACACACATGAAGAACATGCTTCTTAGTTCAATCAAGTATAGGAGACCAAATGGGCAACACATGTGCAAGAGCAAAGATGAGAAGGCAGAAAGGGACAGGAAACCTGGAGGAATGGAAACGGGGAGCCCAGGGTGTTAATGGGAAGGGGGAGAGTGCTGACACATTGTGGCGATCATAACAAATGTCACAAAACAGTTTGTGTATGAATTTTTGAATGGGAAATTAATTTGTGCTGTGAGCTTTCACCTAAAACAGAGTCAAATTAAGAAAAAGAAGAAGGAGAAGAAGAAAAAAAAAGCCTATTTTGAATAGGTACAAAAAAACAGCCAAGAAGGTTTGCTGCTTGAAAGGTATACCGGAGCAAAATCCTGCTAGGCCTTGTAGACCATGTTAGTAAGGTTTTTATTTTGTTTTGTTTTTATTTAAAGGGCAATGTGGATCCATTGAAGCTTTCTAAGCAGCTCACTCTGCTTGCTGGGTGAAGAAAAGATAGAGGGTCTTGGGCAGATATCAGTAGACAAGACAGGGCTCCTGTAGCAGTTTCAATGGAATGATACAAGCTTACGCTGGGCTGGTGATCATAGAGGTGGAAACAAGTGGATGGTCTAGAGAAAAATATTTCAGAGATAAAATCCACAGGTTATGACGGTACATTAGATTTGAGCAGTGATGAAGAGAGAAGAATCAAAGAAAAATCTTTAACAAAAACAGTTACTATGGATAATTTCAAACATGCACAAAAGTGGACTGAATAGTATAATGAAGCCTCATATACCCATTATTCAGTTCCAAAAATCATCAACTCAGTGGGCAATCCTTCCTTATCCACTCCTACGTCCAGTACAATATTTTGAAGCAAATCCAAAGCATCTACCATTTTATCCATTGATATTTCATTTTGTATTTCAAATAATAAGACCTCTTTTCTTCTTTTTTTTTTTTAAAAAAAGCACCATTATCTCTAAAAATTAAACAACAGAGAGCGAGGCTGAGATGGCGGAATAGTCAGACACTTCCTGTCATCCCTCTTACAACAAAGGCCTCAAAAACAAGTGAATCGATTATATATGACAATTTAGGAGCCCTGATCATCAAAGACAAAGACAAAGATGAAGAGTAGAAATGAGGGGTGGGGGAAGGAGAGACAATTCAAAAGCAGCAAAGAAGTCCCAGTCATGAGGTTGCTGGCACCCTGCTGGCTTGGTCAGCCTGTGCACACAGACTCAGGTGAATGGTAGCATTTGGGCTGAGGTGAGCAGTAGCACCTCACCACATCAGGTGGCAACAGGCAGTGGCAAGTCTGCACACGCCTGAGGAGCTGGGTGCAAGTGGCACTGGACCTGCGAAACTTAAGTGCAAATGTCTAACCTACCACAAGGGGGGCAAAATAACCCCTTCTCCACAGAGTTTGACAGCAGAGAAGCACTTTTTTCCCCTCACCCACCTTCCACCCCACTCTGCTTTGACACCAGTCTGGCAGTATTCAACAACTGCCATGACTCCTACGCTGTAACTCAGGAGTATCTGCTCCCACACTGGTCACCCAGCTTAAAAAAACACCATGATCTCTAAGCCAGGCACTCAGGGCAGGTCTGGAGGCCCTGTCCTTTCATCCAGCCACTGGCATAAGGGGCCCACAGACATGCAGCGCATTTCACCTGTCTAGACCTGTGCTGGCCAATTCAACACCACACGCCCTCATTAGAATAAAACAACAGGGCATGCACGTGAAGTCCATTTTCAACTGCAGCAGCCAAGAGGGAGGTGCGGATCTGTGATATTTGACAACACCCTGTCCATTAAGCAAGGACATCACCCACATGCATCAGAGGCTTGAGGGCTGACAGGACCACCCACGACAGGGATCTGAGAATAAGTGGTGCCTCCCAGTCTCTCCAGCCAATAGCACTGGCTGCCCAAGGACTAGCTGCAATACCCCCCCCACTACGGACTCTAGGGGACAGGGACACACTGTCCACCCAGGCCCTCAGGGGTAGTAGTCAGTCCCCTGCCTTGCTCTGCACATATTCCCCTACTGCAACCTGTACCTGCTCCAAACACCGCTACATAGCCTATCTAGGACTGTAGGTGAGAGCCTGTACCATACACTTAGTGACCAACTGCCTAGACACTTGTGCAACACCTGCACAAGAGAAGTGAACAGACTCCTGAGCTCACACACTAGTAGCTACTCTAACCACCTGAAGATAGGACTCGAAAGCTTCAAAGACACAAATAACCAAAGTAGCTCATACACCCAGCCTACTTGGGCATATCAAAACAAAACATAGCAAAAAGCTCGAACATGGTAAACAAACATACAATAAGTAAATATAATAATTTATTGATGGTTCAGAGATAAAAGTCAATATCAAATCACATAAAGAAGCAGGTCAAGACGGCTTCAAGAAGCGACCAAAATAAAGAACCAGGAAACTTTCTGGAGGGAGATAAGGTAATGGAATTACATGAGATAGAATTCAAAAAACTAATACACAGAGCTCACCAAGAGATTAAGGAGCACAGACAAAACTCAGACCAAGCCAAAGAACACACAGACAAAGCAATAGAGGAAAACAATACAAGAACAAAATGACAAATTTAACAGGCTTTTAGAAACCATAGAGACACAGCAACTAGAAATCCAAAAGATTAACAATAAAATTTCAGAATTTGACGACTCAGTAGAAAGTCACAGGAGAATTGAGGCAATGAAAGTCAGAATTAGTGAGATTGAAGATAAATCCCTTGACGCCAATTTATTTAAGAAAAAATCAGAAAAAAAGAATTAGAAAAATGAAGAAAGCCTAAGAATTGTGTGGGAAGCTATCAAAAGGAAAAACCTACGAGTGATCAGACTACCAGAACAGGGGTGGTGGGGAGAACAGAAAATACAGAGAGAATTGTTGAAGACATGCTGGCAGAAAACTTCCCTGATATCATGAAAGATGAGAAGATATCTGTCCAAGAAGCTCAACAAACCCCACACAAGTTAGAACCCAAAAGAAAAGTCACCAACACACATTATAATAAAACTTGCCAAAACCAAAGACAGAGTCTTCAGAGCAGCTAAGGTTAAATGAAAAGTCACCTACAAAGGAGAACCAATAAGACTAAGCTCTGACTACTCAGCAGAAATCATGCAGCCAAGAAGACAATGGGATGACATATATAAAGCCTTGAAGGAAAAACAATTGCCTGCAAAGAATTATATATCCAGCAAAACTGTCTCTCAAATATTGTGGTGTAATTAGGTCATTTCCAGATAAACAGAAGTTAAGGGAATTGGTTAAAAAAAAAAAAAACCAAAATTACAAGAAATATTAAAGGAGTCATCTGGTTAGAGAACCAACAACATCAGACAACAATCCAACACTAGAACACAGGAGAGATCAACCAGTTATCAACCCATTTAGGGAAGTCACAAAGACAAGTCAAAGCTCAAAGGCTGAAAATAGGAAACCAGAGACGTCACTATGAAAACAATGACAATGTCAAAAAAAAAAGGGAATAAACACTGTACTCAAAGAATTACCATATCGAGAGGAAGTTAAAGCAGTATCAAGAAATAAAAGATCACTTTAAACTTAGAAAAATAAAGGTAAATTATAACATAACCATAACCACAAGGAAGCTAACAAACTACCCATCAAAATAAAAAAGAAGAAAAATGTAAAGACTCAGCAAACACAAAATCGACTATAATGAAAATACATAAAGAAAAATGACCCAGCACAGAAAATTAAATGGAACAAAGAAACTGTCAACACCACAAAAAATAAAATAACGATAGGAGTAAACTCATAAAAAAAAAAAACTCATAGCTATCAGTAATTACACTGAATGTAAATGGACTAAATGCACCTATAAAGAGGCAGAGAGTGACAGAATGGATTAAAAAAAAACTCAATCCATCTATATTCTGCTACAAGAGACACACCTTAGACTCAAAGACACAAGCAAACTAAAACTCAAAGGATGGAAATATATAGATATCAAGCAAACAAGTAAAAAAGAGCAGGAGTGGCAATATTAATCTCTGACAAAATAGACTTTAAAGAAAAATCCACCACAAAGGATAAGGAAGGATACCATATAATGATTAAAGGGTCAATAAACCAGGAGGACATAACCATAATAAATATATACACACCAAATGACAAGGCTCCAAAATACATAAACAAACTCTAACAGCATTGAAAAGAGAAATAGACGGTTCCACAATAATAGGAGACTTCAACATACCACTTTTGGCGAAGGACAGAACATCTAGAAAGAAGCTCAATAAAGATACGGAAGATCTAAGTACCACAATCAATCAACTTGACCTCATAGATATACAGAGAACACTCTACCCGACAGCACCGAAGTATACATTCTTTTCCAACAAACATGGAACAATCTCCAGAATAGACCACATTTTAGGTCACAAAGCAATCCTTAACAAAATCCAAAATATTACAAAGCATCTTTTCTGACCATAATGCCATAAAAGCAGAAATCAGTAACAGAAACAGCAAGGAAAAAAAAAATCAAATACATGGAAACTGACATCACCTTGCTCAAAAACTACTGGGCTATAGAAGAAATCAAGGGCTGAATCAAGAAATTCATAGAATTAAGTGAGAATGAAAACACACCTTACTGGAACATTTGGGACACAGCCAAAGCAGTGCTCAGAGGTCAATTTATAGCAATAAATGCACCCATCCAAAAAGAAGAAAGGGCCAAAATCAAAATGTCAACCCTACAACTCAAACTCATAAAAAGACAGCAAAAGAAGCCATCAGGCACCAGAAGAAAGGAAATAATAAAGATCAGAGCAGAAATAAATGAAATAGAAATAGATAAACAATTGAAAGAGTCAACAAGACCAGGAGTCGGTTCTTTCCAAAGATTTTTAAAAATCGACAAACCATTGGCCAAACTAACAAAAGAAAAACAGGAGAGGAAGCAAATAACCTGGATACGAAATGAGATGGGCGATATCACAACAGACCCAACTGAAATAAAAAGGATCATAACAGAATACTATGAAAAATTGTACTCCAACAAATTTGAAAACCTAGAGGAAATGGATAAATTTCTAGAAACACAGTATCTACCTAAACTAATACAAATAAAAAAAAAAAATAGAGGTGAAAAAACTAAGACACTTAACAAAAGTATAGATTGAAGAGGTAATAAAAAAAAAAAAAGCCCTGGTGCAGGCAGCTTCACTGGAGAATTCTACGAAACTTTCGGAGAAGAGTTAACGCCACTACTACTAAAGGTATTTCAGAGCATAGAAAAGGATGGAATACTCCCAAACTCATTCTATGGAGCCAGCATAACCCTGATACCAAATCCAGGTAAAGACACCACAAAAAAAGAAAATTACAGACCAATATCCATCATGAACATAGGTGTAAAAATTCTCAACAAAATTCTAGCCAATAGAATTCAACAGCATATCAAAAAAATAGCTCATCATGATTAAGTGGGGTTCATAGCAGGTATGCAGGGATGGTTTAACATCAGAAAATCAATGTAATCCCTCACATAAAAAAAAGATAAGAACCACATGATCTTATCAACTGATGCAGAAAAGGGATTTGACAAAGTCCAAAACCCATTCCTGATAAAAATTCTCAGCAAAATAAGAATAGAAGGGAAATTCATTGACATAATGAAGGGCATTTATACCAAACCAAGAGTCAGTATCATTCTGAACAGACAGAGACTGAATGCATTCCCCTTGAGAACAGAAACCAGAAAAGGACGCCCTTTACCACCACTCTTATTCAACATTGTGCTGGCGGTCCTAGCCAGAGCAATAAGGCAAGAAAAAGAAATAAAGCACATCCAAATTGGTAAGGAAGAAGTAAAAGTATCCCTATTCACATATGATATGATCTTATACACAGAACACCCCCAAAGAATCCACAAGAAAACTACTGGAACTAATAGAAGATTTTCAGCAAAGTATCAGGGTACAAGATAAACATACAAAAATCAGCTGGATTCGTCTACGCCAACAAAAAGAACGTAGAAAAGGAAATCACAAATCAATACCACCCAAGGAGATAAAGTACTTAGGAATAAACCTAACCAGAGATGTAAAAGACCTACATGAAGAAAACTACAAGACACTACTGCAAGAAACCAAAAAAGACCTATAAAAGTACATAAACATACCATGCTCAACATTTTGAAAATGTCAATTCTACCCAAAGGGATCTACAGATACAATGCAATCCTAATCCAAAATCCAAAGGTATTTTTTAACGAGATGGAGAAAAAATTCACCAACTTCATATGGAAAGGGAAGAGGCCCAGCATCATGGACTGAATTATGTCCTCCAAAAAATATGTGTATCAAGTGGGCTGGGCCATGATTCCCAGTATTGCGTGATTTTCCTCTATGTTGTAAATCCCGCCTCTAGGATGTTAATGAGGGAGAGTGGGAGGCAGTTGTGTTAGTGAGGCAGGACTCAATCTACAGGATTGGATTGTGTCTTAAGACAATCTCTTGAGATACAAAAGAAAGAAGCAAGCAGAGAGACAGGGGGACCTCATACCACCAGGAATGCAATGCCAGGAGCAGGGTGCATCCTTTGGACCCAGGGTCCCTGCACGAAGAAGCTCCTAGTCTGGGGTTAGATTGATGAGAAGGCCAATAGAAAGAGCTTCCCCTGGAGCTAACAGCCTGAATTTGGACTTTTAGCCTACTTTACTGCGAGGAAATAGACTTCTCTTTGTTAAAACTATCCACTTGTGGTATTTCTGTTATAGCAGCATTAGATAACTAAGACACCCAGGATAAGTAAGGCATTACTGAAGAACAACAACAAAGTGGGAGGCCTCACATTACCTGATTTCAGAAACTATTATACCACCACAGTGGTCAAAACAGCCTGGTACTGGTACAATAACAGATACATAGACCAATGGGACAGAATTGAGAATCCAGGTATAAATCCATCCACCTATGAGTAGCAAAGTACAGGGTCAGCGGAAAAGAAGAAGACCCTCAACTGGGTGGACTGACACAGTGGCTGCAACAATGAGCTCAAGGATAGCAACAATTGTAAGGATGGTGTAGGACCGGGCAGTGTTTCGTTCTGTTGTGCATAGAGTCGCCATGAATTGGAACCAACTAGATGGCACCTAACAACAACAACATGAGTAGCTGATATTTAACAAAGCCCAATTCTGTTAAATGTGGAAAAGACAGTCTTTTTAAGAAATGGTGCTGGCATACCTGGATATCCACCTGCAAAAAAATGAATCAGGACCCATACCTCACACCATACACAAAACTAACTCAAAATGGATCAAAGACCTAAATATAAAATCTAAGGTGATAAATATCATGGAATAAAAAACAGAGACAATGCCAGGAACCCTAAAACATGTCATAAATAGTATCCAAACCATAACTAACAATGGACAAATGCCAGAAGGGAAACTAGACAACTGGGGACTCCTAAAAACCAAACATTTATGCTCATCGAAAGACTTTACCAGAAGAGTAAAAAAGACAACCATAGCTGATAAAGTCTAATCTCTAAAATCGACAAGGTACTGAAACACCTCAACAACAAAAAGTCAAAAAGCCCAATTGAAAAATGGTCAAAGGATATGAACAGACACTTCACCAAAGAAGACATTCAGGCAGCTAACAGACACATGAGGAAATGCTCACGATCATTAGCCATTAAAAAAGCCAGTACCGTCGATTCCGACTCATAGCAACCTTATAGGATAGAGTAGAACTGCCCCCTAGAGTTTCCATGGAAAGAAAGGCAAATCAAAACTACAATGAGATACCATCTCACCCCAACAAGGCTGGCACTAATCCAAAAAACACAAAATAAAAATGTCGAGAGAGGTTGTGGAGAGATTGGAACACTTATGCACTACTGGTGGGAATGTAAAATGGTACAACCACTTTGGAAAATGATTTGGGGCTTCTTTAAAAAGCTAGGACTAGAAATATCATATGATCCAGCAATTCCACTCCTAGGAATATATCCTAGAAAAGTAAGAGCCATCACAAGAATAGACATATGCATACCATGTTCATTGCGGCATTGTTCACAATAGCAAAAAAATGGAAACAACCTAGTTGCCCATCAACAGAGGAATGGATAAACATATATTGGTACTTACACCCAATGGAATACTATGCAACAATAAAGAACAAAGCACACACACAAAAAAATCTGACTCTATACTCTTCAAGAGGACTTGAAGCACTTACTGATGAACTTCAAAAACTACAGCCTTCAGTATGGATTACACCTCAACACTGTTGTTGTTAGGTTCTGGCAAGTTGCTTTTGACTAATAACAATCTTATGTACAACAGAACAAAACACTGCCCAGTCTTGCGCCATCCTCACAATCATTGCTATAGTTGAGCCCATTGTTGCACTTCAACATAAAAAAAACAAAAATCCTCACAACTGGACCAATAAGCAACATCGTGATAAACAGAGAAAAGATTGAAATTGTCAAAGGTTTCATTTTACTTCAATCCACAAACAATGCCCATGGAAGCACCAGCCAAGAAATCAAATGACATATTGCATTGGGCAAACCTGCTGCAAAAGACCTCTTCAACACGGTCTTTAAAGCAAAGACGTCACTTTGAGAATTAAGGTGTGCCTAACCCAAGACATATTTTCAATCGCCTCATACGCATGCAAAACTTGAAAAATGTATAAGGAAGAGCGAAGAATTGATGCCTTGGAATTATGATGTTGGTGAAGAATATTGAATATATCATGGACTGCCAGAAGAATGAACAAATCTGTTTTGGAAGAAGTACAGCCAGAATGCTCCTTGGAAGCAAGGACGGTTAGACTTTGTCTCATGTACTGCAGTGTGATGGATCAAAAACATATGGCCTTTCTCATCATGTTCTTGCAACTCACACAAACGATTGAGTGGGACTATACAAATAAGGTAATTGTGGCCCACCAATGGGATTGGGTAGCTTGCTAATAATGTAAATAAAGTTCATGGCACCTGTATACGGGTGTGACCATACAAATAAGGAACACAACCTTAATGAAAGGGTTGGTCAGTTTTGCCATCCCACTAGGGTTAAAATGAGCCATCCCCGATGAAGGAGGAGAGAATCTCACCATCACTAAAAAAGAAGAGCCTGGAGTGGAGCGTGCCTTGGGCCTAGGATTCCTGCCCTGAGAACCAGGATATCAAGAGAGAGCTGTAACACCGAAGATCGCGAGAAGCAGTGGCAGAGAAATGGCAGCAATAGAACTAGGAGACCAGCAGAAGATAGCCCAGCCCACGGAGTGAGAAAGCTGTGTGCCTTTAGGCAGAAGGCTTACCGGCAGAGTAGGATGCGTCTGGGTACTTGTTGGAGCTAGGTATGCTGACCCACGGAGCTAGAGCTGAGCACCTTTGGGCTGAATCTTACCGGCAGAATGTGGTGCCTTGGGGCACTTATTTTTCTAACATTTGACAGAGCAGGGCAGAGGTTGAGGGGACAGAAAGACACATGCCTGAGAGCATGGCTGGGTAGAAGCTGTCCTTCTCCAAGAACTGTATCCCCAGTGTTCCTGAACCTGAATTGTAACCTGTTACTTCACTAATAAACCCCATAACTGTGAATATGGTCTATGAGTTCTGTGTGGTCATTGCAACAAATTACTAAACTCAGCAGAGAAGTAGAGAGTGCTATGGGAGAGACAGATGGTGTCAGAACTGGTAAAAAGGGCTGGTGAAGAGAGGTATGTCTGACCTCCACCTCACAGCAATCAGCCTGGGGCTGTTGGTCTTGAGTCTCCTTTCCCCTTGTGAAGTTAGAGGAGGTCAGGCGCCTCCACCACACCATTTTTAACACGTACTTTGAACATGTCAGCAGGAGGGACCAGTCCCTGGAGAAGGACATCATGGTTGGTAAAGTTGCTGGTCAGTGAAAAAGAGGAAGACCCTCAACAAGGTGGGTTGACACTGAGGCAGCAGCCATGGGCTCAAACACAGCAATGACTGTGAGGATGGTGCAGGACCCAGCAGCGTTTTGTTCCATTGTACGTAGGATCGCTACGAGTCAGAATCTCTTCCAGTCAGTGGGCCATGTAGCTGTCTTCCAAATTTCTTGGCATAGACCAGTAAGCGCTTCCAGCATTGCATCCATTTGTTGAAACATCTCAATTGGTATTCCGTCAATTCCTAGAGCCTTGTTTTTCACCAATGCCTTCAGCACAGCTTGGACTTACTGCAACCTTCGATACCATTAGATCTTCATCAAATGCTACTTGCTGAAATGGCTGAATGTTGACCAAATTTTTTTTTGGTACTGTGACTCTGTGTATTCCCTCCATCTTCTTTTGATGCTTTCTGCATCATTCAATATTTTGCCCATACAGTCCTTCAATATTACCACTTGAGGCTGGAGATTTTTCTTCAGTTCTTTCAGCTTGAGAAATGCTAACTGGGTTCTTTCTTTTTGGTTTTCCAACTCCAGGTCTTTGCACATTTCATTATAATACTTTACTTAGTCTTCTTGAATCGCCCTTTGAAATCTCTGCTAAGCTCTTATATCATCATTTCTTCCACTGGCTTTAGCTGCTCTATGTTCAAGATCAAGTTTCAGAGTCTCTTCTGACATCCATTTTGGTCTTTTCTTTCTTCTCTGTCTTTTTAATGACCTTTTGCATTCTTCATGTATGATGTCCTTGATGTTATCCCACAACTCACCTGGTCTTTGGTCATTAATATTTAATGCATCTCTCTATTCTTGAGACGGTTTCTAAATTCAGGTGGAATATATTCAAGGTCATTCTTTGGCTCTTGTGGGCTTGTTCTAATTTTCATCAGCTTCAGCTTGAACTTGCATATGCGCAATTGATGGCCTGTTCCATAGTCAGCCCCTGGCCTTGTTCTGACTGATGGGCTTGAGCTTCTCCACTGTTTCTTTCCACAGATGTAGTCAATTTGATTCTTGTATATTCCATCTGCTGAAGTCCACGTGTATACTTGCCATTTATGTTGAAAAAGGTGTTTGCAATGAATACGTCATTGGTCTTGCAAAATTCTATCATGTGATCTCCAGTGTCATTCCTATCACCAAGGTCATATTTTCCAACTACTAATCCTTCTTCTTTGTTTCCAACTTTCACGGTCCAATCACCAGTAATTATCAATGCATATTGATTGTATGTTTTATCAATTTTGGACTGTAGAAGTCAGTAAAAATCTTCAAATTCTTCATCTTTGGCATTTGCAGTTGGTGCATAAATTTGAATAACAGTCATTATTATTTCGCTGTAAAAAAATTAGCATAATGCACTTATAAAAATACTTCTAGAGGGGAGGGCCGGTTGGCAAACAAACATAGAAAGAACGTTATTTGCATAAAAATATGGTACGTGGATATATATTTGTTTTCTTTCATATAACATTATATGGTGTTCTGCCATGTAGTTTTTAGTTTGTGGAGACAGTCTAAGGCTCTCCTGTCATTGCCTTCACACAAAGCATGAACCTCAGGGCTGTCACATTTGGGTAGCTCCTAATAAAAGAGAAATGAGTGGTACAGGAAAACGCTTGCACTTCTACCCCTACAGTCAGCTCCACTGGTTACTTCCAGTCTCTGTCTCATTATCTCAGGCCTTTCCTCTAAAATGCACTGTAAAAGACCACAAATGTACTTTATTGGGGCTTTTGGATGCCCTTGTGGAAGGGAAATTTTTTAGAGAGAAGCAGGAAAGAATCAGGTGTTTTCATTTCCTGGCTTTCCCAAAGGGAAGGTGGAAAAAGAAAATAGGAAATGGAGAGAAGAAATACTTAGTTTATTTCATTCAGTCCTCAAAGCAACTGGCGAGATGTCTAAGGCGATTTCCTCTTTACAGAGGAAACACGGAGAGCCCTGTGAGGCAGCAGACTGTGATCCAGGCGTGCACTGTGCTCTGCCTCACCTGAGGACTGCACTGTGCTCTGCCTCACCTGAGGACTGCACTGTGCTCTGCCTCACCTGAGGACTGCACTGTGCTCTGCCTCACCTGAGGACTGCACTGTGCTCTGCCTCACCTGAGGACTGCACTGTGCTCTGCCTCACCTGAGGACACCAAGCTGCTTCAGCAGGGCAGTGACTCCTGACCAGGAGCATCAGGAGCGTGTGACTGAGAATCCGGAGCGTTTGCTGAACGGCTTGCAACATTTTATGAAACATTAAATCACAATAACCTATAAGGCTTTCAGAAGCAGCTTGTCTTTTATTAATCAAGTCGTTACTTACACATCTCTTTAGAAAGCATGAAATTATCTCCAATTTTAGACCACTATTTGATAGGAACAATCTTGTAATCCAGTGAAGGCAAGACTATTCGAAAACCAGTGATGCGCATTTTAAAGTTGCATTCACCTTTTCCTTCTGTATAGGACAAGGTACGCCTGTAACTCACATTTAAAATACATTAGCCCTTTGACGGCATGGTGTTTAAAATGAAATGGGAGCCTCAGTGGCATCATTCTCCCTTTTAAACAGACCAGTAACATCCTAACTTTGTGTCTTAAATTCAGTGCGTAAAACGAGAGCTTTTTGTTGTTTCACATGGAATGAGGTTACACTACTGAAAGAAAAAAAAAAAAAAACTTTTGAGTAAAACTGTTCCCTGTTAGTTCGCCACTGTTTTACTTGTTGGGGGCGGGAGCCCAGGCTGTCTGGTCAGCGAGAGCGGCTGCGGCTGCGCCATTCTGCGCTCAGGGCTCGCAGGCGGGATCTGCAGAGGAGCGAGCTGCCGTCTCTGAGCCGGCACCAGGAGCGGGAGGCCAGACCCTGCGGTTCCTCTCCCGCCTGACAGCTCCAGGAAGGCAGATCCTTTCCCGGCCAGCCAGGTAAGGGCAAGATTGCTGCTGAAATTGGTGTTACCGCGGACTCATGGAACCTAGGGGCACCGAAGCTTGCCGCTGCGTAATTATTTGGGGTGACCCGGGTTCTCTAGGGTGTCCTGAAGCTGGGGAGATAGGTTTGTGTTTTGACTAAAAGATTAAGGATTCTTCTCACTAGGACTTCTTTTGATAGAGTCGACTGGTTGGAATGAAGTTTCAGCAAGTAGATTTCAGCTGCTACTCACAGGTAGCAGAGAGCAATCACGTGGGGAGGCTTGAGGCGCCGCCGGTCGCCCTCCGGACCCCATCCGCATCCTAAAGCCGCACCTTGACTTTCCATTCCGCTTTCCAGCCCCAGAAGCGGCGCTCCAGCGGGTGGCCAGGAATACGTCTTCCAGGCACAGACCAGAAAAGGGCTGGGATCTCGGCCGCTGGCGCCCCGGCACAGGTACAGACGCGGGACCCTTGCCCCCGCCGAGATGCAGATGGCTTTGTCCTCCTGTCTCGGGCTGGCCAATGCGTCTTGCCTGGGTCCCACGCCGCTCTGCCCCAACGCGTCAAGCCCGCCGCCGCTGCCGCCGCCCCTGGCCGTGGCCGTGCCGGTTGTGTACGCGCTGATCTGCGCCGTGGGGCTGGCGGGCAACTCTGCCGTGCTGTTCGTGCTGTTGAGGGCGCCGCGTCGGAAGACCGTCACCAACCTGTTCATCCTCAACCTGGCCATCGCCGACGAGCTCTTCACGCTTGTGCTGCCGGTCAACATCGCCGACTTACTGCTGCGCCAGTGGCCCTTTGGGGAGCTCATGTGTAAGCTCATCGTGACCATCGACCAGTACAACACCTTCTCCAGCCTCTACTTCCTCACCGTCATGAGCGCCGACCGTTACCTCGTGGTGCTGGCCACCGCCGAATCCCGCCGCGTGGCCCGCCGCTCCTACGGCGCCGCGCGCGCCGTGAGCCTGGCGGTGTGGGGCCTCGTCACGATCGTCGTGCTGCCCTTCGCCGTGTTCGCGAGACTCGACGACGAGCAGGGACGGCGTCAGTGCGTGCTGGTCTTCCCGCAGCCCGAGGCCTGGTGGTGGCGAGCGAGCCGCCTCTACACCCTGGTGCTGGGCTTCGCCCTCCCGGTGACGGCCATCTGCGCGCTCTACACCTCCCTGCTGTGCCGGCTGCACGCCATGCGGCTGGACAGTCGTGGCAAGGCCCTGGACCGCGCCAAGAAGCGGGTGACCGTGCTGGTGGTGGCCATCCTGGTTGTGTGCCTACTCTGCTGGACGCCCTACCACCTGAGCACCGTGGTGGCGCTCACCGTCGACCTCCCGCAGACGCCGCTCGTCGTTGCTGCGTCCTACTTCATCACCAGCCTGAGCTATGCCAACAGTTGCCTCAACCCTTTCCTCTATGCCTTTCTCGACGACAACTTCCGCAGGAGCCTCAACCAGCTGCTGGCGTGCCGCGCCACTGCCTGATGCTCCGCCTGCCTGGTCCCCGGCCTCCGTCCTGGGCCACCAGAGAGTGTTCCTGGGTGACACCCTCGGCACCTTCTTAAAAACCTGCTAGAGATGCAGATTCTTGGGCCCCACTCCAGACTTACTGCACCCGAAACGCTGAGGCAGGCCCGACAATTTAAGTTTGCAGAGTCCTGCACGGAATGCAGATACACGCTGAAGTTTGAGGACCACAGAGGCTGCCAAAGCCCGACTGACAGGTTTATGAAGTTGAGCGGCACCGAGTGGGCTCCGGAGCTCGGCACTGCCGGGATTGAGGAGAGGACGAGGTCAGAGGTCGGTTTTGCTGGGACATCCTTGCCTCTTCCCCCTCTCCTCCCCACCCCCGCCCCCGCTGCCCTCAGCCACGCCTCTAGGGGGAGCCCTGGGCCTGCTGAGCGCGGCTCGGGCTCTGCGCGGGCCTCTGCACTTCGCGGCTCCGGTGCGCAGCAGCGACTGCCCTGTGCTTTTGCTGCAGCTGGCAGGCCGTCCGACCCGGCTCCATTCCCTTCTTTGGCCTGGGTAACCGCTGGAGAAGGGTGAAGGCGGCGTTGGTTCTGCGACCCTCCCTGGGAGGAACGCGGAACCAGTGGAGGGCGGGAGGAGGGCCGCCCAGGCCGCCGGGGGCAGCACAACAACCTGGCGGGGTGTGCGTGTGCGGTGTGTGTGTGCGTGTGCGTGTAGGGCAGGCGTGGGGTGGAGTGAAGGGGCCTTTTTCTTCTTTTGCTTTTTTTTCCGTCTCTACCCCTGCCGTCGCCTGAGAATCTTCCGAGACCCTTAAACTCTGAGGGAACCCCGCTGGTCAGGCCCTAGGAGGTCCAGGTCGGAGGTCGTGCCCAGATGCGCGGTTCCTGCGCCCCCTGGAGGAGCCAGATTCCCAGCGCTGAGCATCCTAAGGAAATCAAGCACTGCTGGCAGCGGAGCACACCTGTGAACCTGCCGTGGACGCCTCTGGGTTACAGTTATCGCTTTTCTTTGTCCCAGTCGACCTCACATCCGACTCAGACCAGTTGTAAGCTTTGGTATGAGTATTGCTTTTCTTGATTGTAAACTTTATAAAAAATATACTTATATGTCCTACTCTCAGTTCTGAAAGGAATGGGTGACATAAAAATAAATGCATATCAACTTGCTCTGTCATTTCCTTTCTCCGGTATTCTGTCCCTTTCCCCTCACGTTCCTCTGACGCCCTCATATTCCCTCTGCTGAAGCCCTTTCCACATACCTGAGTCCCAGAGGGTATCTGGTAGTCTGGGTAAACCTGGTATGTGTCTGGCTCTGAGCTCACAGGGGAGGCCAGGCAGCACTCAGCCTTTATTTTATCTCTACTTACGGGAGATGCGTGAAGTAAGAGAATGTAATTAAGAGTATTGTGATAATCCATAGCTATCCTTTAGAAAATATAAATGTAAAGACCTTCTTCTTTGGGTGGTAAATAATAGTAGTTGCTCAAAATCAAGCTTTGCATCTTCAGTGCGTTTTGAACAGTGGACATCATTGCATTTGAACAGTCATCTGCTAGGGAGCTTCAGAGGTCTCTTGGAGTTCACTTTAGAGTCTTTCAAATTTCTAGGAAACATTTCACTGGTTTTCTTTATGGCTCACAAAATTCTTTTATGTAATTTTTGAAAACAAAAGCGTTAAGTTTAGAGTAATTGCCAGATGACCCAAGGTGACAGCACAGTGGACATTTGGCTGCACACACAGTCAGGTGTGATCATCTGAAGCCCAGCCTCACCTGTCTTCATGAACTCCGTAGCTGCACACAGACAACTCTGGACGCTGAAAGAGACCCAAGTAATCCGTTTGTCCACTGCGCCGTCCACTGGCGCAGATCAGATCCGGAGCTGTCTCAGCACCCACAGAGATGACTGCAGGGAATCCGTCGCCCTGGCACTGCTGTGCTGTCCACAGCAAGGCAGGGACTGGCATCTTAGTGCGTGTGTGTGCTCAGCTTCACCCTGGCTTTTGAAATCACTTGATAAACTCTTGTATCATTTCCAGGTTGTTACACTTTGTATTAACATGTAGAAGCCCAGCTGTATGTCTCAGGCTTCCTTTTTATGCCTCAGGTTGAATAAATATGTAAATAGCTTTGAAGAAAGTAGAATTGATTTAGATCATTGTGTTGCAAAGGTTGCAACTGTGTTGAATGCTTGTAGTCTTCTCGTAGATTCTATTGATTTTACCATTTCTGAGATTTAAAAATGTCTATTTGGTTTCACTTAGTGCCGTTATGTAATGTATTTGCTTATGCTGTCTCTTCAGAAATGCAGAAATGCTGCTATGCCACTGCAGAGAAGCTCAGTCTAAAATAAAAGCTGAAACATTCCATATGATCAGTGAATATTCTGTTTCCTGAGAACATGGGGTCCCATAGTTCAGGCACCTTAGTATTTATGCATTATTAATTTCTTAATACTGCCTTCATCAAAAACTTATCTAATGGATAAGCAGTGAATAAAGAGAAATCTTTGACAGGACAGGATTGAGAATAAGAGCCCCCCTCCCTTTATTTTGGTGATTGTGAAAATGCTAGTTCACACAAAGACTCTAAGACATATGCTGGGAAGAGACTGATTAGCTTTTATCATGCAATCACAAACTTGTTTCTTGAATATTCGAGCAGCTTGTGTGAAGGGTGAGAAGGAAAAAGAAATTGCTGGAATTACTAGCACCCATATTGCTATTTCAGTTAGCAGTATGCACAGATATGGCAGAAACATGTGCAAAGTAGGGGATCTCACTTGGAAAAACCCTCCTCTCCTCGGCAACATGCTGGGAAAACAGCAACAACAAACAGGATTCTGTAGTGGGTGGTGGTCACTGTCCTCACCCATACAAAGGAAAAGATCGTGGAGCACTTCACGTGATGCTCCTTGAGTAGGACAGGTATGGGCCTGGCACTTTGGTCCTCATTTTACACACAAAGAAACTGAGATACAAGGAAGTGGATCAATTCAGTCAATGCCCACTGAGACCAATCAGGACTAACCAAAGCAATCATTAATAATGAAAATTCAGTCCTTACTCGGAGTCTTGGAAAATGTGCAGGGTTGTTACAGCGGTAGAATTCTCGCCTTCCGTATGGGAGAGCCAGGTTGGGTTCCCGGCTACTTAACCTCAAGCCCAGCCCTTACTTATCAGTGGAGTCTTGCATGTTGCTATGATGCTGAACAGGCTTCAGCAGAGCTTCCAGATGGAGACTGGGCATTTCGTTCCATTGTGCACGGGGTCGCCACGAGCCGGGGTGACTCAGCGGCAGCTGACAACAACAGATTATAGAAGAATAAAAGCTCCTTGAACAGAGCTGTTCAAGTGTCCAGGACCATGAGCCTTGTAATGTCTGTGCTGTGCCTATGAAGATTACAGGTGCACCATTTAGACAAAGCAGAATGTCAATGGCTCCTCTGTTAATATAGAATATAGTTTTGAAATGGATGACATTGTCCTTGAATTTAGGGCAAGATTCATTTGTTTAGTTGTATCATATCTCTTAAGGTTACATACAGACATCAGATTACATTAATTAAAAGAAAAAAAAAGATAGGGAAAGGGAAGAAAAGTTAAAATGACATTGTATCAGGCAAGGTTCTACCAGAGAAACAGAACCAGTAGGATATGTATATACTAAGAAATTTATTTTAAGGAATTGGTTTATGAGGTTATGGAAGCTGGCAGGGCCAACCAGAAGACTGAACGTTCTTCAGTTTGAGCTGAATTTTCTTCTTCCTCAAAGTTACCTTCTTTGGCTCTTTAAGGTCTTCAACTAATGGGCGAGGCCCACCTAGATGATCAAGGGTAACTTCTTTACTTGAAAAGTCAACTTATTATAGATATTAACCGCAGCTACAGAATACCTTCACAACAACATCCAGATTAGTGTATTGGTTGAATAACTGGGTACTCTGGTCTTACCAGTTTGACCCATAAAGCTAACTGTCACAGATATCTTTTAGAAACTCTGTAAGAATGCTGTGTGCTTCCCACAGTTCCCCCAGAGCAATACTTCTCTTTTGATGAATGTCAAAGTAAGAAGGGTTGGAGATAGGGAGTGGGAAAGTGGGGAGGGGGTGGGAATGGGGAATGGGAGGGTGGGAGGGTGGGCTGTGTTCTCCACAAACACCCAAGGACACTGATGCCCACAGACCAGATGCCTTAAGGGACAAAGAGGAGGGAGAGAGTGACAGCCTTCTGTGAAATCTGGATACTTCAAAAAGACCGTGTGAAAGGAAAGTCATCCCACTCAATTCCGAGGTGTCCTGAGAAGCACCCCCAAGTCCCAGGAACTCTGGGCTCTGGCAGACATGGAAGCAATGACCACACTAATCAGCACCATCCCTCCCTCCCCCACACATACTCTGAGGAGAGTGGGTGGACCTTCGATATTCTGTAATGGGTCCTCTAGGAGGTAGGAGAGATTGCCAGTGTCCCCAAGGGCGAGGGACTTACCATTTATGAAAGTGAAACAGTAACCACAAATGGATGGTGAAAATGGTTCATCTATTTGACAAATCAGCTTACTTTAGACAGCAGTGGATTATCTGGTAGATGACAAACGGCTGCTTAGTATAGGTGGTATTAAGGAAGTATTTACACAGGTAAGAGTATCAGTGTGTTATCCATATCCTCCTAGAGGGCACTTGCCTCCTATAGCCCCTCCCTCAGGAAACCAGCTACTCCTTATTACTTTCTACGTGTTCTCTTTACAAAGGGATTCCAGGGGGTCTAGTTAAAAGGGAGTTTCTCACATATTTCCTACAGAAATTACATCTTAGTTTTATTATAAAAAACCTATCAAAAAATTATGTAAAATAAAAGTTCCTTGAAACAGAGCTGGCTACACCGCTCAGGCTGAAAATTACAGTATACATTTAAACACATTTATTTAAAATGCAGGTACGTTTTAAATGTACAAATTATGTTAAGTAATAAGATTTCTCAGGATTTTGCTTCCAATTGAAAGGGGGCTTTACACAATGCATTTACATAACTTTCTATTGAACGTTTCAGAAATGATATTTTTAAAAACTCATTCAGTTTTTTAACTTGCATTAAACATTCTGAGCACAATGCATATTTAATCCTGAAATAACTATTTTAATCAAAGAATGCATATTTTAAACTTTAAAACTCTAATTGTACTTTTAAACAAATAGCAGTTCCCTGCCCAGTGTTTCCATCCCTTCTCAGAACAATTTTAGCTGTTTATTCTGGGCTTTATCTCCTTATTGAATAAATAATGGGTTTATACCTCAATGTTTTAATTCATTACTTTTAGAAATTATTTCAAAGGGTTTATTTGGGCTGTTGCCATACTTGAAAGCTAGGGGTGTTGGCTCTGTGTCTCCACCTCATTTTCATTTTTTATGTCATCTCCCTGTTCACATTCCAGTTCTTTGCTGTCTTCCTTAGTGCCTGGTCCCCAGTATTGGCACATACTGTTTGGGTCCAATTTCTCCAGAGAATAAGCCTCCAGTCTCCCGTAGGGGTGGGAGGAGCAGTCCTCTGGCCTTGTGGGTTGGACCAGAGACCCTAACCTCTCTTCACACAAGCTCTCATTGTACCTTCTATCTATTTGTAGCCCTGAAACCCCACCCAGCTCCTACCAGCCTGGTGGCCTTTCCCGACCCCTGTGGAGGCAGATCAGATGGGACTTCACTGGGGTCCCCTCTGTAGAAGGCCCTTCATTGCCGTCACTATCTCTCCTGCTTTCCACGCTCAGGCAATCTATCGATATGGAGCACCTTTTTGGTCTCTTCTCCTTTTTAAACATTTCCCTCCTGTTATCGTAGTAGGGTTTTGAGAGAAAATAATAAATAAAAAATAAATATTGTATAAATTCTATAATTTTAACTGGAATATCTTTAAGTTTTGATGAAATTTACTGAACCTTCTTATTAGCCTAAAAGAACTCAGTAAGAAATCCAGTTACTTGGAAGTTTAGTGTATAAAGGTAGACACGTCATCCAAATGTCAGAGAATGTCAGAGAATGAAATGCTACATTCAAGCAATCTAAAATACTCAGTTTCTCGGGCAACAACTATTCTGATATTTGGTGGTAGCTTCGTGTAGGCTGTCAGGAAAACATAATCCACTTGAGTTACAGCAGCCCTCTGTGTGATTTGGCCCTGCCCCGTGCTGGGGCTGAGCGGACATGACAGCAGATGCCCAGGCGATAGACCCACTAAACCAGGGTTACCAGTGGGGTACCGGGATCCCAGGATGAGCAGACAGAGCAGAGGTGCCCCAGCTGACACACGTGTGTGTGAAGGGACAGCAAGTGCTGTCGTTGTGTGCCAGGGACATATGTGGCATCACTGTGGTAAAAGCTGAGACACCTGACAAGATTTTATTTTCTCCCCCGTCACTCCTTATGTAAATAACTGATTTAGCCGATCTCGCTCAGGTCCTCACTCTTTTTCTTGCCTGATCATTGTTTAACATATTTTATAATAGTAACCTAATATCATCTGGGATCCCTGGTGGTACAGTGGTTAAGCGGTTGGCTGCTAACCAAAAGGTCAGCAGTACAAATCCAGCAGCCACTCCTTGGAAACCCTGCGGGATAGTTCTACTCTGTCCTATAGGGTCACCATGAGTCAGAATTGACTCCACCGCAAAGGGTTTTCATATCACGAGTAATAAATAACAGTGTCTAAAATATCAAAATATCAACTGTTTAGGCTTCTCAGGGAAGAGGCTACTCTTGATTTTAGGGTTTTGTTTTGTTTTGTTTTTTTAATCATACGAGAATTATTTCTTTGGCCAGCTGTCATGCTTCAAAGCTCTTTTTTTTTTCCTGCTATTAGTATACTGAAATATAAATAACCCTCAAATAAACAGTTTTTTTCTGAATGGTAGTTTATGTTTAGTGAGTGAAAAAGAGAGCAGATTCAATTAATTCTATTTGTTGTTCTCAACAAGGGGAGCCAAACTGATAAACCTAGGGAAGCTACTATTACTTGTCTAAGGAGTTGGTAAAAAAGTGGACTTGCGTGCCAACTCCAGGGCAACTTCAGCAGAAAAATCAGCCTTCACAGCTGCAGCAGTGTTAGCCTTTTTTATTTTTTATGTTTTTAATGTACTCATCAGAAAACATCAAGAAAAAAAATCTTAATTTTTTTTTTCATTTACTGGGCTCCAATATTTCTACAGTTTTCCTAATTATTTTTTAGTGGCCAGCTGTTCCATAGAGAGTGAACATGCAATACTTTTCCTTTGCCATTCCTCTATTGCTCACCCTTAACTATTATTGTTTTAAATCAGTTTTTCTTATTACTTTAATGGGCATCTTCATACATCTATTTTGTCATTGTTTTAATTTGGCATCATTTCCTGGGGATATGTGTAGAGATGGAATTACTCGTCCACTTTCCACATCTAAGCCTCCAAGTGCCTACCTCTCCTCCGTCTCCATCTCTTTCCCATATACTTGTCTCCCTCCCCAAGGCTGGTTTCTTTGGGCTATCCCTGCTATAAACTGTCCACATCCAACTCCCACTGCATGATCTCTGTTGGCATTTAAACATTCTCTAATTCTTTAACAACTAAAAAAAAACTTCCTTAAACTCCTCTTTGCAGGTGAATGCTAACTAATACAGGTAGAAGAAATGACAGAATTAGAAAAATAACCATTTTGCCATTAGAACATCAACCATTTTGTAATAATTGATTCCACAAGTCTTACCAATGGATGCTAAAACTATTGAGTGGACAGTTTCTTGGGAACAAGGATATTTGACATGGTACCAAAATATCACCCCAAAGATTACTTGATAATTGCAAGCATTAATATACAGCATTAAAGGAGAAATCTGGTTAGGCTGCTAAGTAACCAAATTTAGAATGCCTAATGACAATTTTTTTTTTTTTTTATATAATGACAAGACAGTCCCCAGGGGGTGCAAACAGTTAATGAGCTTGGCTGCTAACTAAAAGGTTAGATGCTTGAGTTCACCCATAGGCACATCAGAAGAAATGCCTGGCAATCCACTTCTGAAAAACCTGCCATTGAAAACTCCATGGAGCACAGTTCCCACTCTGAAACACGCGCAGTCACCAAAAGTCAGAGGGGCCTGATGGCAGTTGGTCTTTGTTTGAACGACAGACTGACATTATGTGCCATCTGATACCATGCACTCTAATGTGTATGACACTGCCTATGGTAGGGTCGCTATGAGTCAGAATCGACTTGACGGCACTGGGCTGGGTATGATGTATTCTTGCCGAAGACATTTAATCAGAATGTAATCAATGGTTTGACTAATTTATGGTTAACAGAAGGAAGAAAAAAAAAAAGAGGCATAGAGAAATAGGAAACAGAACACTATGAGAAAACAATCACACAAATCTACAATGTGGGGCAACTTTCCTGCTGAGCCCTCCATAAAAAGGTAATGTCACACGCCCACAAAAGAGATGGGGGAAATGTTCTAAGTAAAAAGAGGCTAAAGAAAAATAATAATCCAAAACAATGCGTATGTCTTGGCTGGATGCTGATGTGAAATACCAACTCTCGAAGAGCTTTTAAGGTAATTGGGGAAATTTGAATGTGAATTGGATTTTAAAAAATAATTTTTTTTTGTAATTTCCTTACTTGTGATAATGATATTGTGGTTTTATAGGAATTTCTCTATTCTCAGGATAGAAACCAAAAAAAACAAAGAAAAAAACCCAAACCTACTGCCATTGAGTTGATTCCAATTCATAGAGACCCTATAGGACAGAGTAGAACTGCCCCATAGAGTTTCCAAGGAGCAGCTGGTGGATTCAAACTGCCAACCTTTCGGTTAGCACTTAACCACTGCGCCACCAGGGTTTCCTAGGGTATGAAGGTGCAAGTATTTAGAGGTGAACCATCATGATAATCTATAATATACTTTCAAATTGTTTGGCAAAATACCTATGTGTGTGTGTTTGTACTGCATAAATGGAGCCCATACATCAAAATATTTACAGCTAGAAAGAATAGACAGGTGCTCATTGTACTTTTCTTTCAGCTTGAGCATTTTTAAAGTAGAATTTGGAAACAAAATGCAAATTTAAAATTAAAAAGTCCTTAACTTTTTTTCCTTAGGGAAAAACTCCGTTTCCGGAGTTGCACCCCTTTCTGTCTGCACTTCTCCTCTTGCCCCCTCTGTAGCACGCTCTCCTCTCCACCTTCCTATATCGCCACCCCACTGAAAAGACCTATGGATTTCTATTCAGATGGAAACTGTCCTCAATTTACTCACCTTCTCAGCAGGACTTCTGGAAACACAGACTTCTCCAGTGTCTCTCCCTCACTCTCCTTTTTTGTCTATGACACTGTCCCTCCCCCTTTGTTTGACACCAAGCTGTCAGGACCACCCAGTTGTGGCCCCTCTCTCTTTACACACCCTCTGTCTGTAATCTGAACCATTCCTGGCTGTCAAATAACTTGAGTGCTCTGAGGACACCCAGACTTACCCCTCAGCAGACATTTCCTCCCGTCTTTGGACCTGCATATCAGACTTCTACTTGGCATCTTCACCTGGATGCTTCAGAAACATCCAAAGTGTAAGAAGCCCCTGAACAGAATAATCTGCCCCTCCCAGACAGCTTCACCCCATACCTGTGCCCTTCCACTCCTCCTTCTCTCTATGGCGCCCCATTCAGAAGTCTGGTTTGGTTTCTCCCCTCTTTCTGTCCACATATTCAGTTTATTACCAGGTGCATTTGAGTTTACCTCCAAAGTAGACCTGGAATCAGAGCTCTTCTCTCACCCTTCACTGCCATCTCCCAGTGCGAGCCAGGACCATTTCTTGCCAGCACTACTGAAGCAGCTGGGTCACTGGTACCTGGACTTCCACTCTCCCAGAGCAGCAAGAGGGGTCTCATTAAAACATAAAATGCTCCATCCTATTCTCTGCATGAGTCTCTTGAGATTTGTTTACCCTTTGTTCTATAGGAACTGCCCAACCCTGCTCTGCTTCCCCCTCATCCCTGCTTGTTGCTGCAGTCCCTTTCCTCCAAGCCTGTGAAGTCAGCGAAGATGTTGTGAGGCCAGACCTTCCTCCTATGGGACGCCTTGGCCTCTGCCCTTTCCTCTGCTCACAAAGCCTCAGGCTTTCAAGGCCATGCCTTCTCGCCTAGAGATCGAGTTGTGTGTTATTTCCTTAGAGGGAAGACCCCACCCTGCTGCTCACTGCTACTCTCTATTTCAGCTCCTTGTTTGGTTCTGTTATGATTTCTAAGTATTTTGTTTCTTTGCTACCCTGACTTTGTTTGTCCTTCTCCCAGTATAGAAGTGCCCTGTGAGCAGGCACCCAGCTGCCCAGGTCACTGCTGAATACTTGCAACCTCAAACAGAACCTGACATGTAGGGCATGCTCCACAGATATTTCTAAACCCAGGCATTTAGGTTTCCCACTGCTCGTCTGTTAGTTTGTGGTACTGTGGTGGCTTGTGCTGGAAGCTATACCTCCAGTATTTCAAGTGCCATCAGGATTACCCACGGCGGACAGGTTTAGCTTCCAGACTAAGACTCACTAGGAGGAAAAACCTGGCAATCTACTTCTGAAAATCAGCCAGTAAAAACCCTACGGGTCACAACACAACACTGATATAGCGCCGGAAGATGAACCTCCTAGGTTGGAAGGCAGCACACAACAGCTGCAACAATGGATTCGACCATGGCGATGATCATGAGGATGGCGTGGGATCAGGCAACATTTCACTCTGTTTTACATAAGCGTGCCATGAGTCAGAGACAAACTGATGGCAACGAACAACAACACTTAGGTTTCAGGTAGCTTATTGTGTATTTTGTTTATTTAGACAAACTGTTTAGAGTTTTGGTAAATCTTATAAAATGGTTTTTTAAATTCAGAGCATATGAAATGTGTTTTTGAGATAAGCCACCAGAAAGGGCCCTGACACAATTTGTATAAAAACAAAACAAACAGACACACAAAAAACAAACAAAACCAAAAAAGCAACCCAAAGTTACTAATTATCCAGATCAGTTAGGTTTTTCATTTAGGTAATTTTACCAGGTTTCACTAAGAACTTAAGTTTTTCTAATGACTATGTAAATATGTCTGATATATTAAAACAAAAATTATAAAGTTAAACTCATAAAATCAGAAAAAAATTGAGTCATAGATTTACTCTTAAACCAGCATCGTCACAAAGAAGATAACTTTAGCCTGAAACAATCCAGATAATTATTTTGACTGTTTATAAGTTAGGGTTTTGAATATATAGTTGGACATAATTATTAGGAATTTTTAATTCTATATTTACATATACAAGATTGAAACATGGGAATTTTTATTTAAAAACAGTTTCATTTGGACATTATTTTTATATTATCTCAAAATTTGAATTTCTGTAAATACAATAAATTTAAATATAACCTGTTGCCGTCGATATAACCTCATTTTAATTCTGTTATTTATATATTTATACATCTGGATTATTCATAGACCGACTACAAAATAGATCAGCCTTTAGCAATTGATGCATGCTAACTCACCAAACTAGTGACATTATTCTCCGTACGACTTCTTTTAAGGATGGGAATTTGGTAACTAAAGAGTTCTAGCTTTCTGCATGCAGCTCTCCTATTGGTAAAGGTGGCACATATACGAGTAAACAAAACAAGCATGTCTTGCTTCACAATTTCCTAGAGTTGGTTCTTAACTCATTTAAACAATATTTTCAAAAGCCTATGTATCCGGGCGACAGTGACTTAGCCAACTACGTTTTCTTAAAAGTCTGAAGGTAGGCAGTTCAGAGTTGGTGCAATGGCTCCATGATGCCATGAATATCCAAGGATCCTTTAAACTATTCACTTTACCACTCCTTTTGCGTGCTGTTTGTCTTGTCCTTGCCGTCTCCTAGTCACAAAATAGCTGCTCCATCTCCAGCCTTTAGTCTATATTCCTGTCAGAAAAAAAGGAAGGAGAAGAAAGACAGGTCAAACTTGTATGAGGAAAGCAACAACTTTCTGGAGATGCCCAGCACATCTCAAAGCTGGTTTCTGTGGGTGCCCTTAGCTGCATGGAGCCTGGTAAGGTGAGTATCTTAGCTGTGCACGCTGTAGCTGGAATAGTCAGTGTTCTGTTAGTGAGGCTGTGTGGAGGCAACTAGCAGTGCCTGCCACACTGCTAACAGGAGCCACACATGGTGCTAGATAACAGGGGCGCAGAGATGCTGGAGACAGCTCCTTGTCTGGTGTGCTGGAGTGGACAGACTCATAGAAAAACAGTAGGATGTGTCCTGTGTAGCCAGGCATTAGCATGTATTACATGCTGGGTGAAGAATTTTACACGCAATATTTCATTTTTTCCCTACAACTCATCCGTGAGGAGAGTTTTACTAGCCCCATTTCAGAAGGAATTAAACTGAGGCTTAAAAAGTTAGACTAGCTCGGCCGAGTTTACTTCGGTAGCAAGGCCCTAGAAATATTTACCTTTAGATTGGCACCGCTAAACATTCTCAGTTCCTCCCAGGGGAGCCTTCAGTCTTGCCTGGAAATCCATTTATATGGCCACAGTCATGCCCTCTCCAATTGGCCTCAGGATTTTGCACACTTTGACTTTTATTTTAGTCCACAAATGTTTATTTGGGCCCTACTTTGTCAGCACTGTGTCCTGTGCCAGGCTGCAGCCAAAACAGGCTGACATCAGCCCTGCCATCTGAGGGCTCAGGGTCTAGCACCTACATCAGCTTTGTGAAAGAACAATTACAACGTAAGAAGGGAAAGAAGTCTAGCTCTGTTCTCAGCAAAATCCCTAACCCAACACCTCACCTCTCCTGCTTGCAAATGATGATCTTTTCTCTAGTTTTTGTTCAATTATGGCAACAAGGAGCCCCTCGGTTCCTTACTCCTGTAACCAAATTCAGCTCAACAGTGCTCTGCTCTTCTTTGTTTCCTTCGGCTTTGGTGCAATCATGTACGCCGTTTCTCTTACCTGAGACAGAAACCTGTAAGTCTCTTCTCCCTCATGAAGGGCTCTCTTTCCATCATCCCCTCCACCAAATGCTTCTCTCTACCTTACTGCTGACTCTGTCTTCAGAACATAGGCATGCTCACATAAAAAAAAAAAAAAAATGATTAACTAATTCATTCAGCAAATATCACTGCGTAATGCTATGTGCCAGGCTGTGTTCCAGGCACTGGGAATATGCTGATGGACCAGACATAAGCGGACCCAACTCATATGGAACTTATTCTAGGTGACAGAATTCTAGAGGAAAGAGAGAAAATAAGTAAACAAGAAATCAGAGGCAATATGATTTCAAATATTGGTAAGTATCATGAAGAAAATACAACTAGATGGGCTAGTGGCTGTGATTTTTATGCATAAAATGTGTGTTTATATATATATATGTACGTATTGCTGTATTATATATATATTACTATGTTCAAAAAAAAACAAAGTTGCCATAGAGTCAATTCTGACTCATAGCGACACTGTAGGACAGAGTAGAACTGCCCCACAGTGTTTCCAAGGCTGTAATCTTTACGAAAGCAGGCTGCCTGCCTTTCTCCCCTGGGGCAGCTGGTGGGTTCAAACTGCTGACATTTTGGTTAGCAGCTGAGCACTTAACTATCGCACCACCAGGGTTCCTCTTACTATATATATACATATATACACATTTTATGCATATATATATATTTATATGTAAACTTAATATATTTAATTTAGACCTGATGGTTGTGTGAGTGCTGTGTTTGTACTTTGCTTCTGAATGGACGCCAAACTCTATTTTCCTCATGAGGCCTGAGCGCCTGGGACACATTCTGTAACAGGGAAAGAGAGTCTGAAAGTTAGAAGTGGGTTTCTTCGGCCAGGCCTGTGAGCAGGTAAGAGCAGAGCAGGACCTAGATTTCTGACAACTGTGGGAGGCGCTGCTCTATCAGAAAGGAATCCACCAGAGTCAGACTATTCTGCGTGACTGTTTGTGTTTATTTCCCTTCTTTCTTCTCTTCCTGACCTGGCGCTTTCATGGGTCTGGCCTTGGGCTGTGTTTGGTCAAAAGGAGAGTTGTTTGGTTGGCCCAGAGCTGGCTGAAGCAGAGAGGACAATGGCTCCATTTTGCCCCCATTTCCTCAGTAAGTGCTGTGCTTCCTTAGTGTGTGTGTCATCAGTGCTCACACTGTCTTGCTTTGAATTGTAAACGGTCATCAAGTGTGACCAGGTTGTCTCCACAGATGTTTGTGTCTGTCAAGCTGTACTTCTGTATCTTGACTTGATTTCCCTGTAAATGCCTTCCTCCTTTTCCTTTTTAATCATGGTTTTAGCTCCTGCCTGAATACCTGTGGTCCCCTTTTGTGGAGAGTATCAGTATTCCCAGAGTTTTCCTGAAAGAAAAAAGAAACCTTTTTTTTTTTTTAATCCTCTTGCCAATCCCCCGTGTCATTCCTTGATTGTCTCCTTTTGAGACAATGAAGGCAGAAGAATTGGTGTTCAGCCCCATCCAGTTTTTGTCTGTGCAGGTGTCTGGACACGATGCTCTAGAGGGCAGTACGTGTACACACACTTCAGGGTTTTTCTCCATACCCTGTATTGCTGCTCACACCATGGGCACAGTCAGGACAAGCCTTCTGCCTGGAGACCCAGGTCAGGAAGTCACGTGTCCTTTCAACACATTGCCAACCAATGCCGTCTTATGTCAAAGTTGGGGATGCCTCATGGAAGCCATCCCATCTGGCCAAGAACATCCCTTCCTTGCCTGGTACCGGTCCATGCCTTCCTGCCTCTGTGCTTCCGGAGAGCACAGCCCTTTGCTATCCCCCTCACTACCAAATGTCAGGGATTAGGTTTCTTCTATAACAACTGTTTATTCCTCTCAACAACAGATTCCTATAAATATCTTCCTTTTAGAAAGTCAGCTGAGGTCCCTGAATAGGAGACTTCAAACGTGACCTTATAAAATCGGCCCCCTACGGTCCAGCCGTGCACAGCACCCAGAGGAGGGAGCTTGGCATCAAGTGGACACTGCTGTTCAGCCTGCAGCTCCTGCCATCTGCATGCTGACACTGTGCTCACAGGCCTCTGCTCAGAAGGCTGAGTAAGTCCCAGTTGGCCTGGTGACAGGAAAAGCTATTGAATGTTGTTTCTAGTAGAGATGTCAACTGGTATGGATACCCTAAGAATGGTTGTACAACAGTGACTCCTAGACTTTTAGATTTATAGAGTGGTAAAACTTTCCTTCAAATTTTTGGTACTGGCTTTTATTTTGCCAAATGAGGATTTTAAAAAAGCTTGACACATGTAATCAAAAAAAGAATTAATGGCATTTTAACATAAAAAGGTAGGATATAATCTCAAAATAATGGAAAACATCTAAATAAATACTTTAGCCTTGTGAAACCCTCACTAAATTGTCTTTTTCCCCTCATCTTACTGAAGACTATTAAAAACTTAGTCCTGGATCAACACTGGACCATACACCAGCTGTTGGGATATAATTGTTATCGAGACAGAACTGTTCCCCATTTTTTATTTGAATAAATGCTAGCTGGCATGTGTATAACGGACTCCTTGGATGCTGCGAACGGTTAATGTGTCGGCTGCTAACTGGAAGTCAGAACGGACTTGACAGCAACGGGTTTCTATGTTTAACTAACTGCTGGGGAAGTCCTGCCATAGGTGTAGACAAGACAGGAGCAAGGCAATAGGAGAGCTAGAACTACTCAGGTATTTCCTGCTTCTTTTCCTTCTTCATTAGTAGAAACTGCAATCCGTGGTGTTGTCATGGATTGAATTTTGTCCCCCAAAATGAGTGTCAATTTGGCTAGTCCGTGATTCCAGTGTTGTGTGATTGTCCACTATTTTGTCAGCTGGTATGATTTTCCTGTGTGTTGTAAATTCTACTTTATGATGTTAATGAGGTGGGATTAGTGGCAGTTATGTTAATGGAAAAAAAATTTTTTTTTATGTTAATGGTGCAAGACTCAATCTACAAGGTTAGGTTTTGTCTAAAGCCAATCTCTTTTGAGACATAAAAGTGAGAAGCAAGCAGAGAGACATGGGTACATCACACCACCAAGAAACAAGAGCCAAGAGAATAGCTTGTCCTTTGAACCCAAGGTTCCTGCACTGAGAAACTCCTTGACTGAGGAAGATTGATGAAAAGGACCTTCCCCTAGAGCTGACAGAGAGAGAAAGCCTTCCCCTGGAGCTGATGCCCTGAATTTGAACTTCTAGCCTGCTAGATTGTGAGAGAATAACCTTTTGCTTGTTGAAGCCATCCACTTGTGTGGTATTTCTGCTCTAGCGGCACTAGATAACTAAGACAGGCATTTAATGGCATTTCCCCTAATGATGGCCTTGAGGAGGATCGTCAGATACCATTGATTACTTTCCGAGTCTCAAGATCTACAGTGCACTTGGCAGGCTATTAATTTCTCTGAAGGACAGTTGAATTATCTCTGAAAGGGGATAATACTGCCTACTTGATAATACTGCCGTGATAATTAGAAGGAATGATAAAGTGAACGCATATTGCCGGCCTTATAGTGGTGTTTACGGAGGCCAGTTCACCATGACAAACATTGACGAGGTCAAGGAGACTTAGCAGCACCTCACACTGCATGGCTGCAAGGAGGTTGCTATCAGTATTTTTTAAAGTCAAATATATTGATTTACTCACCCTTTTTAACTTCACAATTTGATGAGCTTTGACTAATATTTAGTTATATAGCTACCATCTCTACCAAGGTGTAAAACATTTCCATCACTATTATGGAATGTTCCTTCACGCCTCTGTCCAAACACTTCTTTCCTTGTGCCTCTAGCCCCTGTAAATCACTGACCTATCCGTGTAGCTTTGCCATTATAGGAATGTCATATAAATGGAATCATACAAATGGAATTTTGCTTGGCTTCTTTTACTTAACATAATGCCTTTGAGATTCATTCAAGTTATTGTGTGTATCAATATTTTTTTCCTTTGTATTGCTAAACAGTATTCTATTGTGTGGATGCACCATATTTCATTCGTTCATTCACTAGGTGATGGACATTTGAGTTGCTTCTTTTTTGTGGGAGTAGTATGAATAAAGTTGCTATAAACACGTGTGAACAGATCTTTGGGTGGACACCTGTTTTCACTTCTCATGAGTAAATACTTAGCAGTGGGAATACTGGATTGGAGGGTACGTGTATGTTTCACTTTAAAAGAAACTATCAAACTATTTTCTAAGAAGGTCAACCCATTTTCCTTCTTTTGTGTGTGTGTGTGTTTTAGGTAAAAGTTTATAGCTCAAGTTAATTTCTCATACAAAAATTGATACACATATTGTTATATGACATTAGTTTTAATCCCTATAATGTGACAGCACACTCTCCCTTTCCACCCCAAGTTTCCCGTGTCCGTTCAACCAGTTCCTGTCCTTTTCTGCCTTCTCATCCTGCCTCTGGACAGAAGCCGCCCGTTTGGTCTTGTGTATCTGACTGAACTAAGAAGCACATTTTTCATGAGTATTATTTTATGTTTTATAGTCCAGTCTAATCTTTGTCTGAAGAGTGAGCTTTGAGAATGGTTTTAGTTCTGGGTTAACAGAGCATCTAGGGGCCATGGCTTCATTGGTTCCTCCAGTCTTAGTGAAACCATTAAGTCTGGTCTTTGCACGTGAATTTGAGTTCTGCTCCAAGCTTTTCTCCCACTCTGTCAGGGACTCTGCTGTGTTCCCTGTCAAGGCAGTCATTGATGGTAGCTGGGCACCATACAGTTCTTCTGGTCTCAGTCTGATGGAGTCTCTGGTTTATATGGCCCTTTGGTCTCTTGGGCTAATATTTTCCTTGTGTCTTTGGTGTTCTGCATTCTCCTTTGCTCCAAGTGGGATGGAACCAATTGGTGCATCTTAGACGGCCACTCACAAGCTTTTAAGACCCCAGATGCCACCTACCAAAGTGGGATGCAGAACATTTTGATTATCCCCAATTTTCTGTGAACTCCAGAGTAATCTCTTATTCCCCCCCACCCACCCCCCGCACCACTTGGTTTCTTTGTTAGGTTCTTCCCATTGAATGGAATTTTTTGTTGTTGTTTTTCCCTTAGTTTGTCAGAGTTCTATCATGTTGTGAGAACTCTGTCAAACTTAAGAAAGAAAAAAACACTTATAAGTTTACTTCTCAGCTATTATTATATTTTCTAATCTCATACAATATTTGTTCTTTTGCAACTGACTAATTTTCACTAACCATAATGCCCTCCAAATTCGTCTGTGTTATGACATGTTTCGCAGATTCATCATTGTTCTTTATCATTGCATAGTATTCCATTGTGTGTATGTACCATAATTTGTTTATCCATTCATCTATTGATGGGCACTTAGGTTGTCTCCATGTTTTTGCTATTGTGAACAGTGCTTCAGTGAACATGGGTGTGCATATGTGAAGGCTTTTATTTCTCTAGGATATATTCCAAGGAGTGGGATTGCTGGATCCTATGGAACTTCTATTTCTAGCATTTTAAAGAAGCACCAAATCAATTTCCAAAGTGGCTTTACCATTTACATTCACACCAGTAGTGCTTAAGTGTTCCAATCTCTCCACAACTTCCTCAACATTTATTGTTTTGTGTTTTTTGGATTAGTGCCAGCCTTGTTGAGATACAGTGATGGAATCTCATTGTAGTTTTGATTTGCATTTCTCTAATGGCTAATGATCGTGAGAATTTCCTCATTTATATGTTAGCTGCCTGAATGTCTTCTTTGGTGAAGTGTCTGTTCATATCCTTTACTCATTTTTTAATTGGGTTGTCTTTTTGTTGTTGCAGTGTTGCCCTTTCTTGTAGATTTTAGAGATTAGACCTTTATCAGATATGTCATAGCCAAATTTTTTTTCCCAGTCTGTAGGTTATCTTTTTTATTCTTTTGATGAGGTCTTTTGATGAGCATAAGTGTTTGATTTTTAGGAGCCCCCAGTTATCTAGTTTCTCTTCCGGTGTTTGTGCATTGTTAGTTATGGTTTGTATTATGTTTATGCCATGTATTAGAGCTCCTAGCATTGTCTCTATTTTTTCTTCCATGATCTTTATCATTTCAGATTTTATATTTAAGTCTTTGATCCATTTTGAGTTTGTTTTTGTGCATGGTGTGAGGTATGGGTCTCATTTCATTTTTTTGCAGATGAATATCCAGTTATGCCAGCACCATTTGTTAAAGAGGCTGTCCTTTTGCCATTTAACAGGCCTTGGGACTTTGTCAAATATCAGCTGCTCATACGTGGATGAATTTACACCTGGATTCTCAATTCTGTTCTGTTGGTCTATGTATCTTTTGTTGTCCCAGTACCAGGCTGTTTTGACTACCGTGGTGGTATAAGAGTTTCTAAAATCAGGTAGTGTGAGGCCTCTCACTTTGTTCTTCTTCTTTAGTAATGCTTTAATTATCTGGGGCTTTTTCCCTTCCCAAATGAAGTTGGTGGTTTGTTCCTCCATCTCATTAAAAAGTGTGGTTGGAATTTGGATCAGAATTGCATTGTTTCTGTAGATCATTTTGGGTAGAACTGACATTTTCACAATGTTGAGTCTTCCTATCCATGAACGTGGTATGTTTTTCCACTTATGTAAATCTCTTTTGGTTTCTTGCAGTAGTGTCTTGTAGTTTTCTTTGCATAGGTCTTTTACACCTCTGGTTAGGTTTATTCCTAAGTACTTTATCTTCTTGGACGGTATAGATTTGGTGATTTCCTTTTTGCAGTTCTCTTTGTTGGTGTAGAGGAATCCAACTGACTTTTGTATGTTTATCTCATATCCTGACACTTTGCTGAAATCTTCTATTAGTTCCAGTAGTTTTCTTGTAGATTCTTTGGGATTTTCTGTGTATAAGAACATATTATATGCAATTAAGGACACTTTTACTTCTTCCTTGCCAATTTGGATGCCGTTTATTTCTTTATCTTGCGTTATTGCTCTGGCTAGGACCTCCAGCTCAATGTTGAATAAGAGTGGTGGTAAAGGGCATCCTTGTCTGTTTCCCATTCTCAAGAGGAATGCTTTCAGACTCTCTCCATTCAGGATGGTGTTGGCTTTGTATAAATGCCCTTTATTATGTCGAGGAATTTCCCTTCTATTCCTGTCTTGCTGAGAGTTTTTATCATGAATGGGTGCTGAAGCCAAATTATTTTGAAATATACCAATAATGGATGTGATTTCCAGTTGCTCCGTATCCTCCCCAGTACTTAAAATATCTAGTCTTTTTAAATTTTAGCCGTGCTATTTGGTGTGTAGTTGTGGCTTTGTGAGGTATGAAACCCCCTTCAGTAAACAATTTGGGCCTTGGTCCTGGCTCCTGAGAGCAAGGCAACACCAGAGGCTAGTGAGTGGAGGCTGATCAGACCAAGAGAGACCACTAGGAGCCTCCTGATCTACAAGAACCTGGAGGGAGTGTGCCCTTTGGACGAGGGTTTCTGCGCTGGGCAAAGGAACCCTGAGCTAAGGAGGTGTAACATACTCGCCAGAGGCCACAAGTGGGTCCTGACCGCAGCAGAATGTGAAAGGCCGAACTCCCAGCCAAGAGCTGTAATGCTCAAATTGTTGTAACATTAGGGCTGCAATGGTACCAAAAGCAAAGGAGATCAGGAGCCCGATCAAAGGCAGCAGAAACTCTAGCAGAGCTGAGAGCTGTAATACTCTGCATTGAGAGGCCTAGAGGCAGTGGCAAGGGCCCTAGGCAGAGGCAGTGGCAGCAGGAAGCGCAGAGGCAGCAGTGAAAGGCCCAGTGCAGGTGTTTTCCCAGAGCTGTCTGAGGCTGCTGGTTAAGCCCTGGACCAGTCAGCAACAATGGCAGAGCAGGCCAGGAGGGAGGGGACAGGGAGAAAGAGAGAGGAGCAACCACAAGCACCTGCAGATACCTATAGTGGTGACATGACCCGGCACCTAAACTGCAGCAAATCTGCTGACGCCTGGGTTGTGGCATGCTTGCCAAGTGACATGACAGTGAACATCAGTTTTTGGGAAGAGTAAGTGGGTCCCCTTTGAGATGTAAGCTGGTCCTTCTCCTAAGTTGCACAGTGGGGCATGCATAGAGGCATCTCCATCCCTGCTGGACAGCATTGCGAGCCCAAAGAGTACCAGCTCACCATGAATCTGACGGCTTTCACTTTTCAAACACTGTGTAAATGTCTCGTGTGTGTGTGTGTGTGTGTGTGTGTGTGAGACTCACTCACACCTAATGAATATAGCACCCATGGAGGGGTTGTGGCTACTGGTTGGCATTCTTATCCTAGTAGTCTGTGGCTTCTTAGTATTTTAGAACTATTTCTAAGATAACCTACATGTGCAGCACAGGCTTAAATTTGCATTCCCCAATGCTTAATGATATTGACTTTTTTTTTAATGCACTTATTTGCCATCTGCAAATCTTCTTTGCCGAAGTGTCTATTCAAATCTGCCTATGTCTTATTGGATTTTTTGTTTACTTTTGAGGGGATTATATGAGTTATTTTTGTATTCTGGATAAAAATTATTTATCAACTATGTATTTTGCATTTTTTTTCTCCCAGTCTATGACTTGTCTTTATATTTTTTCTTTTCAGTGTTTTTCAGAGTAGGAGTTTTTAATTTTGATGAGGTCAGATTCTTTAGGTATCATTTTATTTTATGGTTCATGTTTTCTGTGTCTTATACAAAAAGTATTTGCCTTTTTTTAATGATTCTTTTTTCCCTTGTAATCTCTTCTAAAATTTTTGTAGTTTTAGCTTCTACATTTAGGTCTATGATCCATTTCTATTTAAATTTTGTCTAGGTACAAGGTAAAGGTTCAGTTTCTCCTCCACTTTTTCTGGTTTCTTAAGGTGAACATTGTATCATTGATTTAATGACTTTCTTCTTTTCTCATATAAGCATTTTGCGCTGTAAATATTTTTCCAAGAACCACTTTAGCTATTTACCAAAAAATTTGGTATGTTGTATTTTTATTTTCATTGAACCAAATTTTCTAAATTACCCTGAAATTTCTTCTTTGATCCATAGACTATTAAGAAGTGTATTTCTTCCCCCAATATTTTGGAATTTTCCCAGAAAATGTTCTGTTATTTCAATCCTTTTATATTTGTTGAGATTTTATGTATGGCCCAGAATATGGTCTATCTTGTAAATGTTCCATTTGCACTTGAAAAACATGTCTATTCAGCTATTGTTTGTCCGAGTGTTGTATATGTATCGATGAGTCTGCTATATTCTTACTGATTATTTTGAGTACTTAATCAATTATTAATATTAAATTTTGCCTCCACAATTGCCATATTAGGTTTACAGCTTTTATTATTATTATTATTTTGTTTATTTGTCTTAGTGGTGACTCTATGTTTTAAAATAAACATCTTTAAATTGTCTCAGTTTACTTTTAATAATACTATACCATTTTGCACATCGTTTAAGTATGTAATAAAGTACTTCTTATCCTCCCTCCTATTCTTTGTGCTATTCTTGTCACTATATATATGTTATAAACCTCACAGTGTGTTGTTTCTATTTTTTTTAATAATATTTTATTGTTTTAGGTGAAAGTTTACACAGTAAATTAGGTTTCCCTTTGACAATTTTTATACAAATTGTTCTGTGTCATTGGTTACAATTTTTACAATGCATCAGCTTTCTCATTGTTTCCATTCTGTTTGTTCTGTTTCCATTGATCTAGCTTCCCTTCCCCCCTTCTCATCTTTACCTTTGGGTAAATGTTGACCGTTTGGACTCATGTAGTTAATTGTTTAAGGGAGCACATTACTCAGAGGTGATGTTGTTTGTTTTATAAGCCAATCTATTGTTTGGCTGAAAGGTGACCTACAGAAATAGCTTCAAATCAGAGTTCAAAAGTCATCTCAGGGCAATAGTCTTGGGGGTTCCTCTAGTCTCTATCAATCTATTAAGTCTGGCCTTTTTTAGGAACTTGAATTTTGTTCTATTTTTTTCTCCCATTCAATCTGGGACCTTCTATTGTGCCCCGGTCAGTGCTGTTGGTAGTAGCTAGGCACCTTCTGGTCCTTCTGCTTTCAGGTTAGAGAAGGCTGTGGTTCATGTGGGCTATTAGTCCCATGCACTAGTTTCTTCTTTGAATCTTCAGTAGTTTTAAATAACCCTCTACTTCTCTGATAATTGCAGGGTTGTTATACTTGTAAACTTAGAAAGCTTATAAAACATTCCTTAAGTGTAAGTGAGTGGAAGAGAATGTGGAATTTGGAAGCTTGTTATAGAATACAGTCTTTTGTGATTTTGGGTAGATAGAAAACCTTTTTTTTGTAAAAAAAAAAAAAAAAAATTTTTTTTTTAGATGAAGCTTTACAGAATAAAACTAGCTTCTCGCTAAACAATTAGTATACATACTGTTTCGTGATATTGGTTACCAACCCCATGACATTTCAACACTTTCCCTTCTCAACCTTGGGTTCCCTGTTATCAGCTTTCCTGCCTTCTAGTTCTTTCCCCTGGGCTGGTGTGCCCCTTTAGTCTTGTTTTGTTTTATGGGCCTAATCTTTGAATGAAGGGTGAACCTCTGACTTCATTACTGAGCTAAAAAGGTGCTCGGGGGCCATACTCTTGGGGTTTCTCCAGTCTCTGTCAGTAAGTTTGGCCGTTTTTTGTGTTAGAATTTTTTCTACATTTTTCTCCAGCTCTGTCCAGGACCGTCTATTGTGACCCCTGTCAGAGCAGTCAGTGACGGCAGCCAGGCACCATCTAGATGTGCTGGACTCAGTAGGGTGGAGGCTGTGGTAGTTGTGGTCCATTAGTCCTTTGAACTACCCTTTTCTCTGTGTGTTTGGTTTTATTCATTCTCCATTGCTCCCAATGGGGTGAGACCAGCGGAGTATCTTAGACGGCCACTCACAAGCTTTTAAGACCCCAGATGCTACTCACCAAAGTAGAATATAGAACATTCTCTTTATAGACTATGTTACGCCAACTGAGCTAGTGTTCCCTGAGACCATGGTCCCCACAACCCTCAGCCTAGTAATTTGGTCCTGCAGGGAGTTTGAATGTGTCTATGCACCTTCCATGACCTTGCCTTGGAAAAGTTGTGCTGGCTTCCCCAGTACTGTGTACGTCTTACCCTTCACTAAAGTCAGCATTGTTTGTATTTTTGCTTTAGCCAGTTATCTTTTAGAGAGACTAAAAATAAGAAACAATTTTTGTTACATTTACTAACACTTTTACCATTTCCGACAATCTTATTTCTTTGGGTAGATTCACATTTATATCTGATAGCATACTTCTACTGCATGAAGAACTTCCTTTAGCATTTCATGGAGGGCAGGCCTGCTGTTAATTAATTTTTCCAATTTTTGTCTGAAAATTCATAATTTTCCTTTATATTTTGCCCCCAGATGTTTTTGTTGCATTCTGGGTTGACAGCTTTTTTTTTTTTCAGTACTCTAAAGATGTTTCTTCCTTGTATTCTTGCTTGATTAGTCTTTGACTAGAAGTCTGTTGTCATTTCTACATTTGTTCCTCTGTACATAAGTTTCTTTTTTCTATGGCTTTCTTCAAGATTTTCCTTTTAACTTTGGTTTTCAGTAGTTTGGCCATGATTTCCTACACATTTTTCTTTAATTAATCCTACCTCACGTTGTCTAAGTTTCTTAGATTTGTGTTCTCTTGTCTTTCTTTAATTTTGGAAAATTGTTGCTGATTATTACTTTAAATATTTCTTCTTTTGTTTTCTGTTTTCTTTCTGTGACTTCAATTATACCTATGCTAGATATTGTCTGTAGAGTTTGAATGCACAATTGTTGTTTTTAAAACCTTTCCTCTCTTTGTGTTTTAGTTTGGATAATTTCTATTGGTCTAATTTCAAGTTCACAGATTCTTTTCTCTGCTGTGTTCACTCTACAAATAAGTCCTTCAAGAGGATTTTTCATCTCTGATGTCTTTTCCCTAGTATTTCCGTTTGACTTTCTTTAGAGTTTTTGTATCTTGCTGAAATTCCCGTTTTGTTCATGCACATTGTCTTCTCAGTAGATCCTTTAACTTATTAATCAAAATTATTTAGAAGTTCTTGTCTGATAGTCTAACATTTGGACTGTGTCTGTGCCTGGTTCTTTTGATTGCTTTATCTCTTCCCAATGAGTATCTTTTACTTCTTGCTTTTTTGAGTGTAATTTCTTAACAAATATCAAATACTGTGTATTTTTTAGAAATAGAAACATGTTAAGTAAATATTATTTGCACCTAGAAATAGTCACACCTCTTCTTCTGTCAGTTGTTAGTGCAGGAGTGTGAAACAACCTAATCTGCAGTTGAACTGCTTTTGGGTTTTGTTGTTGCTACAGTCGCTTGAATGTACATGATTCATGTTTTCCCTGCAGCGGACTGTTTCAGTGATGTGCTTGGCGGGGAGCCTGTGTGCTGGAGGGTTTTTCTCAGTGTTCCTGCAGAATCCCAAGCATTAATCAGCCAGCCCATCTGTGCCAGAGGGGTTATTGCTACACATGTTCCTCTCTCCCATCCATAGACTGTTGAAGCTTGCATTTAATGCAGCTGTTTTGATTACTGTAGCTGTGTAATATGCTTTAGAAGTGAATTCTTTTTAAAAAGGCGTTTCTACCCCAGGTCTAGGAGAGTCATGATTTAGGCAGGTATTTTAGTTATCTAGTACTGCTATAACCACTACACCACCAGGGTTTCTATAAGTCGGAATCAACTCGACAGCATGGGGTTTTTTTTTAGTACTACTATAACAGAAATACCATAAATGGATGGCTTTAACAAACAGAAATTTATTCATTCACAGTTTAAGAACTTAGAAGTCTGAATTCAGGGCCCCAGCTCTAGGGGAAGTCTTTCTCTCTCTGTCGACTCCGAGGGAAGGTGCTTGTTTCCTATCAGAATCTGTGGGCCTGGAGGTCCTTAGAGATCTTTATGTGTTTGGCATCACTTTTCCCCTAGATCTAAGAGGTTCTAAGTGCAGGCTTCCTGAGTCCAAAGGACTTGCTGTCCTCCCAGCTCTTCTTTCTTCTTGCTAGGAGGTCCCTTTCTCTGCTCACATCTTTCTCTTATATCTCTTGTAATATAAAAGGCCCCCCACGTGTCTGTCAGTTTGTCGTACTGTGGGGGCTTGCATGTTGCTGTGATGCTGGAAGCTATGCCACTGATATTCAGATACCAGCAGGGTCACTCATGGAGGACAGGTTTCAGTGGAGCTTGCAGACTAAGGCAGACTAGGAAGAAGGACCCAGCAGTCTACTTCAGAAGAGGACTAGCCAGCGAAAACCTTATTTTATGCATAGCAGTAGAACATTGTCTGATTTAGTGCTGAAAGATGAGCCCCCAGGTTGGAAGGTACTCAAAAGATGACTGGGGAAGAGCTGCCTCCTCAAAGTAGAGTTGACCTGAATGACATGGATGGAGTAAAGCTTTCGGGACCTTCATTTGCTGATGTGGCACGACTCAAAATGAGAAGAAACAGCTGCAAACATCCACTAATAATGGGAACCTGAAATGTACAAAGTATGAATCTAGGAAAATTGGATATCGTCAAAAATGAAATGGAATACCTAAACATCGATATCCTAGGCATTAGTGAGCTGAAATGGACTGGTATTGGCCATTTGAATTGGACAATCGTATAGTCTACTATGCTGGGAATGACAACTCCAAGAGGACTGGTGTTGCATTCATCGTCAAAAAGAGCGTTTCAAGATCTATCCTGAAGTACAGCGGTGTCAGTGATAGGATAATATCCACATGCCTATGAGGAAGACCAGTTAATACCAGTATTATTCAAATTTACACACCAACCACTAGGACCAAAGATGAAGAAATAGAAGATTTTTATCAGCTGCTGCAGTCTGAAATGGATCGAACGTGCAATCAAGATGCATTGATAATTACTGGCAATTGGAATGCGAAAGCTGGCAACAAAGAAGAAGGATCAGTAGTTGGAAAACATGGCCTTGGTAATAGAAACAATGCCGGAGATCGAATGATAGAATTTTGTAAGACCAACGACTTTTTCATTGCAAATACCTTCTTTCACCAACATAAACGGCGACTGTAAGTGTGGACCTCGTCAGATAGAACACACAGAAATCAAATCGACTACATCTGTGGAAAGAGACGATGGAAAAGCTCAATATCAGAGCTGTATTCAAATTCTGGAGTCTGAGATCCTAGGTCAGTGCTCTTTCCAGGAGACACACCTACTCTGCCTAAAACACAACCTCTTAATTAATTAATTAATTAATCAAATGTGTCCAAAAAGGCCATTGGTGACAAGCTGAGTCCATACCCAGTGTCCGCTCCCCACCCCCAACCAAATTACAGAGAAACGTACTTACTTTCTTTTTATCTCAGTTGCCTGTTCTGTGATGTTGAAATGTTAACAGGGCCTATTTACTGTTGTTACATTATGATGTTAAAATGAATAAATACAGTAAAGCCTTTAGAAAAATGACTGGCGGTTCAAAAGCCCTACATAAGTGTTCAATTTGTAAACGTCTGGAAAAATCAGGAAAAAAAAAAAAAACCATGTGTACCTGGACAGCTACGAGGCAAGGTAGGATGGAAGATTCTTTTTCAGCCTTTACACCAGTATGATGCTTTACAGCTCATGGAGAGTACCTATTATTATCTCCATTGTTTTCTGACAGGTAACGCTAGGCCCCTGAAATTTCTCTAGTTAATGAGATACTTTTGTTATGTAAACAACACCCTAGGATTTGAGTGGATATTGACCAGGTCTCAAAGAGCACTTGGTAGCCTGATAACAGCTGACTTCAGGGAGAATGAGAGGGGAGCAACCAATCATGCCTACGCAATGAGACTCCAATGATGCCTGTGCAATGAGCCCCAATCGCGCCTATGTAATGAAGCCAATAAAAGCTCTGAGCAGGGAAGCTCCGGGCGGTGAAAGACATCCATGCACGTGGCGGGGTAGCATGGCCTTTGGGACATGGAAGCTCCATGCTGGGAGCCCTTCTAAACCTCATTCTATGCATCTCTTTGTATCCTTTTTGCTCTAATAAAGCTGTCATCGTAAGTATAGCACTTTCCGTGAGTTCTGTGAGTCACTCCAGAGAATTACTGAACCAGAGGGAGTAGTGGGAGCCAGCAGTTCAGAAGCCAGAGACCCCAAGGGGGAAATCCTGAGCTTGCAGCTGGCAGAGGGGCAGAGGGAAACCCCAAATACATAACCAGCAGATCAGAAGTGAGGGTGTCGTGTGGACTCCGAAACTTACAGCTGTCATCTGCCTATTTGACAATCTGAAGGACGGTGTCCTTTTAAGATGAGATTTGACCTAACTCAGAATGAGTAAGGTCAGAGAAAGAAGTGCTGCATGGTCAGCCGGTGTCAGAACTGAACACAGCACTGAGGGTTTGTTATTTCCTCATCACTGAGGACCAAGTAGTGAGATTCTGAGATTTCCGTTCTATGCACTAGCTGGCAGGGTTTGGTTATTTCTAGGGCTCACGGTGATAATGCTATCCAATATCACTTACCTGTTTTGGACCAGGTGTTGAGAAGTGTCCCCAGCTCAGACACAGGTTGATCAGGTTGTCCTATTGGTGCCTCCCAACCTTTAGTATCAGTGAGCTGAACAGAAGTCTGTGGGCTTCCTCTGTGTGTTTCCCACTAATGATGATGCCAGGTCTGAGGTAATATTGACCAAAAATACCCCTGGGATGTGTGACTTCTGAGGCCACTTTTTAATGATGTACAGTGTCTGGGATCTCTGTAGGCTCAGGTACTTCCAGGTTTATGCAGAAGCTGGAAGATCCTTGCACGGTAACTAATGATCCCATGGCTGAGCGACAAGTGAAGGCCAGTAGTTCTCAGCATCAACATTGGACCTCATGGCTGGTTTCACATTTTGGCTCTTCCACTTAGGAGTTCATCTCTGCACCTTAGTTTCTCCACCTGAGGAGTGGAGATAGTGAGCAAGCAATGACTTAAGTCTGGTGAGGGTTCAATGAGTTACAGTATGTAATGTGTGCAGTGTAAATGCTCAGGACAGCTAAAGAGAGGTGAAATATCTTGCCTGAGATTTCACAGCTTAAGGCTCGGAGCTGCATTCAAAGCCAGGAATCTGAGAACCCAGGCCATTGCTCTTTTCATGATGCACGGCTGCTCTGCCTAAAACAGCCACTGTCTCTTAATCCAAAACAGTATTGATTTAATCAGACAAAGCTGTCAACGAAAGCTGTTGGTAACTATGTGAGTCCACACTCAGTGGCCACTCTGCAAAAGCATGCAGGATTATTCTCCAGGGTGAATGGGTTGTCTGGCCCTCGGCCAACAGATACCTCGTCAAGCAAGATAACACCAGTTTAATGTGGGGGGGGGGCGAGACCCACTATAAAAAGTTATGTTTTCTAAATCCAGTGAAACAATCTCGCCTTGCATTATTTGTTCCTTATTTATATAAGTGCCTCAAAACTGAGAGAGTTGTCAACTCATGGTAACAACTATAGCATAAAATTGGAAATAATCAGGAGACCTGATTGGTCTGTTACATCAAAGCAGCATTTTAGAGACTCGTTCTTTTTCAAAGTTATGCTGTTATAAATTTACGAAATTTTCTTTCTGTCCTCATCTATGTGCATTTCCCGTTTTTCTGTGTATGTAACTAACTCTCTTGTACTTGGTTATCTATCAGCTTCTATCCATTTATTAGCGTATTTATGTGTCTATCATTTTGTGTTGAGAGATTGGTTACTCGCTGGACAGATGAGCTAAAAACATCACTATATTTTCACCATGCTTACCTCTAGGGGGTTGAATGGTAGCATATAATTGATATCTTTGTAAAAGAGACTTTGGGGTAACACCCAAAATATAAAAATAAATGCGTTTCCGTTCATAAACTTAGACACACATATTCCTATGATCTGTTTTGGAAAACTACTTACATGAATTGAAGCAGCATACCTCAGATATACTGGAAAAAAAAAAAAAACGCACATCTCAGGACTAAGAGTAGAGGAAGACATATTAAAAACAGAGGCATTGTGTGAAATGCCCCCTAGCCATCTCTACCATCTAGCTTCACCCCACATTTCTGAAATTCATCATTTTGATAGGTTTACGATGAAGTGAAAAACTACATTGAAGGAGAAATCACCATGTTTTCCCCAGAGAAGACCTAAAGGCGTAGGGAGTTTTGAGAGGCGCAGGATGTAATAGGAAATACTACGTTTTTCTAAATGGAGAAAAAATTTAAAGGCAGCCAGCTTGACAGGAGAATCAAAAATATCGACTAAGGAATAAGACAAAACTATACAACGCTTTTATAAGTCTGCAAGTCAAATTGGAGAGAAGGAAGTGAAACAAGATGAGAAAATATTTTGAGAAGAGTTCACTAGCCCATTTGGAGGGACAGCATTCAAAAGGTCAAGATTAACATACCTCTCATAAGCAGCTTAAGGTTCCCAATTTGGGGAGACTGTAGGTATGAAGCTCAGAAATTCTCTACCTACTTCAAACTCTCAAACTCTGACAGTGTCAGTGCTGAGAGTGCCAGTTAGAACTAAGGGCAGGATGTAACCACCCACGTAACCATGGCGATGTTTCCTCACGGAGAGGTCCCAGTGAGTGCATTCTCCACACTGCGAGGTCAAACTGCTGCCGTTGAGACAAGAGTGTTTTTACATGTGCAAGTGCGTCATCTAGGAGTAAATATTTTGTCTCAAATACTGAATTCCAAACCCACACAGTGTTATTCTCTGGTTCTGAAGATGAGTTATTTGAGGGAAATTGAGCTGCCCTTTAAATATGGTTGTGTTAGTTACCTAGTTTTTTTTTTTTTTTTAATTGTACTTCAGACAAAGGTTTACAAAACAAACTAGCTTCTCATTACACAGTACAATATTGTTCTATGGCGTTGGTTAACAACTCCACGGCATGTCAACACTCTCCCTTCTCGACCTTGGGTTCTCTATTACCAGGTTTCCTGTCCCCTCCTGCCTTTTTGACTTTAGAAAACCAGACAGAAAATAATGGTGGAGTTCAAGGATCCGAAAGCAATTGTAGAGGACATGTGAAGAAAAGCCACATGATTTCCTTAAAGATGTGCCTCTCTCCAGCTCATTTGTTACAAAATTCTTAATCCAAGAAGGAAGATCTAGCCAAGAAAAGGCTCCCTAACCTAGTTTATAACCTGGTGCTGTCATTTTTTAATATCCTCGTGAATCAGATATCAGTTGGCACGATTGTCCTCTTGCACTCCCGAGGAAAAAAAGTATCATCTATAATGTAGTTTGGCATATTTTCCTGTCTGAAATTAAATAAGCGAACAGACAAAGCAACATTTCTATCTCAGATACTGATTGAGTTCAGGACTGTGGATCTTCCAGTTCAGTGGAAACTAACCAACAGAATTATTACATGGGAAATAATTTTTTTGTGTGTGTGAAAGACTATAGAAAGGCAGCTCACATAGTGACCACGAATATGGGTGCTAGTGACTGATGGCCTGGCCTCAAATGTCACCTAGAAGCCAGAAGTCCCTGGAAAGTAATTTATTTAACCTTCTGTGCCGCAGATTCCTGTTCTATGACATCAAAGTTTTAGTAGGGCCTATTCATTCCTATTATGTTACAAAGATAATGATGAGTGAATACATGTAAACCTTTACAGATAATGATTGGTATATCATAAGTGCTCTGTAAGTGTCCAGTTATTCATTTTCAGAAGAAAAACAAGAGACTTGGTAGTGGTTGCCAACAGAGAGGGTACTTGTGTGGCTATGGGACAGAGGAGGATGGAAGCTTACTTCTCAGACCTTTCAGGGTTTTGATTCTTTCAAGCTCGTGGAGATTATCTGTTATCATCTCTGGTGATCCCCACATCAGCCTGGTGGGGTGGGCAAAAAGGGGGCCTGTCACCCATGTTGCACAGTTTGGGTACTGAAAGTTAGAGAGGTTAAGTGGCTTTCCCAGAACCACAACCCGATGTTGGATCTAAGATAGGGAATATAGTTGGTTGCCTGGAGACAGAGATCTGTGAACACTGTGGGATCTCTAGATCATGCCCTGGATCCCTGAGACAACAGCACCCCTCTCTCCCTTTCCAAATTCAGAGAGTTGATGCCCCGGAAGAGGTGCTTGAGCCAAGAGATAGGCCCAAATCCTGACCCAGCTTTGTTCTCTCTGTTTCAATACTCAACCCAGTCTCATGCATCTAAGTTTCGATCCCTAACCCAAAATGTAATGCAGTTTCTCTTAAATGAAGCCCTTTTGAAGGGCCAGGGAAGGCCAACCTGTGCCCATCTTCCTCCAACACTTTTGCACTGTCAGTTACCTTGCAGGAAGCCTTCCCGGTGATCAGCAGATTAACCAAGTGACAGTGATCTGCTGCCTCTGAACCCAAGGCGTTCCAAACCAACTGCCCCATGGTGACTCTGCACATAATTAGCTTCCTCTTCATCTGACCAACCCTGACTGAGAAGTTAATCCTAAAGAACTGGGAAAGTGGTGTTTTGGTGGTTTAATGAATGAAGTCTACAAGCCCCCAATGGTCTCACTGTAACTGAAAGCCTCTTGGGTTCTTGTCCTGTCCTATTAGCCAATCAAAATAAGATGGACACCAGTTGCAAGGGAAACAGAAAGCTGCAAATTTATTATCTGTGCAGATAAGGAGCAACACAGGGTCTAGTGACCAGAAGATGGTGAGCTCCCCAAACTGGGGGTTTGGGGATCTTTTATAGGTAGACTAGTTCCAGGTCTTATACCTCAGTCCCCCTTAGCATGTCCATTCTTGGAATTCTTTTCCTCTGTCCAAGTTTGGGAGTCCAGTTGCCAAGTCATCTTGGGCCAGATGTACTGGTGGATGGACCTCTGGCTCCAGAATGGGCTTCAGGTACAAAAGTGGGCTGATCAATGTGCTCTCCTCCCGAGGGAAGGAAGTTCCAAGGTCAGGTTCTGCTCAAGCTTGGGTGGCTGGTTGGAGCTGGTTCTCAAGGTGCAGCCTTCTGGCCTGAAAAATGTTACTAAGAAATTTTACCTAGAGCATATCAGCAGTTAGTCAGGAAGAAAAGGGAGTTAGCGGGACCTTGCACAACAACTCTATCTTATCTTGGGATGCCTCTCAGGGGCCTTAAGCTAGAATTTCTGAACAACTGTCAGCAGCCTGGACTGATGGCTTAGCTGGAATGGGCAGCAGCTGCAATGGCACTGAGTGGGCACCTTTCCTGCTCAAGGCCTTCTTTAGTAGGATTCAGTCTCTACTGTACACAGATGGACCACCATTTGTCATCACAAGGCTTTGCTCTCTCTGTTAGCAGATATGATTAGCAACAGTGACATAGTCAATAAGAGTAATGCTCACTAGAAGAGAAGACACACAGGAAATGTATCTAAAATTTGACCTAAAAGATCACCAGTTGACCCATCCCATCCCTTGTTGCAGCTCACTTCATCTACCTCCTGGGTATTTCACATGACATACGACAGGCACGCTGTATAGGAGATACAAACCATGTCTTTTTTTGTCCTCCCTTTATTTGTTTTATAAATCTTATACATATGTTCAGAGAAGGAGGCTTTTCAAATGGATATTTTAACTGCATTTGTAGAGTGTTAACCTGGGCTGAAAGGTAACCATCATTAAAGGTAGGCAAACTACCCATTATCTGGTCATCATCATAATTCATCCCTTGTATTCAGGCATGACAGGGCTCAGTTGGGCTTGAAAATACTAGGACCTTTCTCCTTGTAATAGCTAGGACGCTATGGAAGAAAGTTGCAGCCAGCCTTTAGTCTCACACCCCACATTCTATTCACCAGCAAGCCTTGTGGGCCTTAAATCCATCCAATTCTTTCCACTCTCACTCCTATACCAAGCCCAAACCATGATCACCTCCCTTCCTGGATGACTACAGCAGCGTTCTAAAGTGGGTCTCTACTCCTGTTCCCCTGTCCTGAAACCCATTCCGTCAGTTCTTGTGCATGTCAAGCCCTTTCCTCTCTCCAGTGTTCAGACAATCCAACTCTGTCTAGCTCTCCCCTTCCCAATTTGCTTTTTTCATATCCACGATCACAACTTTGCTCTATTTTGTTCATCACTACTTTTATGAAGTCCACTTCTCTCACTAGAAATCAGAACAAAACATCTATCAGTTCAACCCAGCTGCTATTTCCATCTTTTAAGTTCTATTCTTGTCTTAGCCTCAAGGCACCCATGGTTTTGTGGTACTTAACTCATGTTGGTACAGGCCATTACAGTTTATAAAGTGCTTTCAAAGTCATTATCTGATCCCCACAATATGAGCAAAGCATTACAGTCAGGGTGTTTCCCATTCTATACATGACGAAGTTGAGGTCAATGAGACTGAGTTACTCGCCCAAGGACCCACTGCTAAGAAGGCATATATCTAGGACAGGCAGAAGGAACAATAAGTGCAAGGGCTCAGAGGCAAAAAACAGTACGGTATATTTGGGGCATTGCATGCTATTCAGTATAGAGTTAAGTATTGGGGTTTAGAGTGCTGGAGTAGGCAAGGGAAAGCTGTGAGCCACTAAAGGAGGCAGCATCACCTATTGATTAAGACCACAGTTTCTGGTCAGACATACACAATCTTGAGTCTCAGCTCTGCTACTTATTAGCTGTGTGACCTTGACAAAGAGACTCTTAACCTGTCTGAGCTTCTGTTTCCTCATCTGTGAAATGGGGACAATAGTATGAATCTAAGCTTGTTGTGAGAAGAAAATGCTTGCCAGTGACTGTACTATGCCTGAAACACAGTAAATGGTTCAGAAATAATACTTCCCAATCTCTAGGATTCAGAATATGATTGGTTTGGAGCCCAAAGAGTCAAATGTATACTAAGTAGGGTCCCAACCCTGGTTTTATCAGCTACGGCCAGAGGGGTAAAGATATTTGATGTGAACAATAGTATTGAGGGGATTAGATAAGTTCTGACTTAGAGGTTCGAGTGTTGAGAGATGAAATCATGGGAGAAAAGGAGAGTTGACTCAAAGCTGTGGAGCTGTGAACCTGCATTCTGTGTTCAGAGAATTGCAAGTGTTCTGGCACAGCTGGAGCATAGGGTGTGTTTTGAGAGTGTGAGGGGCTATAGAGATATTAGCAATGGCTGGATTGTCAGATGCCTTGAATGGCAAGTAAAAGGGCTTGAACTTTATTCTATAGGTAATGGTGAACCATTGGAGGATTTTGAACTGGGGAGGGATACATTCATGTTTATGCTTCAAAAGATCACAATGGACAGGGTAGGAAGGGGTGGGATGGGGAGACAGGACCATTAGGAGTCTAGATCGTGGGCAACCCTGTCATGGCCACCCCTGGGGACTTTCAGACACTTGTCAGCCTCTCCTAATGAGTGTTATGGTGTCACAGTCCTTGATCTGAAGGTCTCTGAGGCTGTAACAATTCTGCATTTTCCAATCCAGGAGCTGTAGAATCTGATCCTCCACACGAGGCCCTCCAGCTACGTCAATCTTCTCTTTCAAGCCCCAAATGGAGTCATCAGGGTCGATGGCATAAGGCTTATTCTGCCCCCTAGATTCCTTCACAACGACCTGGATGTCAGGGAGGAAGGTTTCCAGCACCAGGATGCCCACCTTAGAGAAGATACCATAATCAGCAAAGGTCTGCTCCCTGCTGAGCAGTTCCGCTCCCCACCCAACTCATGGAAAGAGAGACGCTGATGCCCATTGAGGCCACACATGTTCTAGTCCTCCAAATGGGGCTTTAGGGGTTCACTGAGTGTCCAGGCCTGCTCCCTGGTTTTTCTCACCATCACCTGGACATCTCTTGCTCGATGTAAGGGAAGCAGTGGCAGGTAAGAATCTCTGGGTGGGCGTGACTGTCTGCTGTCTTCAAACCTCCCCATTCTGGTGACTGGCCATGTAATTTACTGCCCTACAGAGACACCTTTAAAAATAAAAGGAGGTGCTATCAATAATTATGTGAGACAACAGGGATAAACTGGTAATGTCCCAGACAAAGCAGGACATTTGGTCATCTGAGGCTTATAGGACCGTTGGTTCACCCTCTATTCCCCAGCTCCCCCTCATCACTATAACAGTTGGCATCAGTTCTCCAAATAACTACCCCCTTATTAGGAGATATTCGGAGTTCTCCCTGTCCCATGGGGATAAATGTACTTACTGCATCATCGAGCTATTGTGAAGATAAAAGATTTCACATATGTGAGGCACTGGTCACAGTGTGCAAAGACATATATTCAAGGATATCCATTGTAATGGCAAACATTTGAAAGCATCCTAAAAAATCTGTCAATGGGGCACTGGTTATCTAAATTAAGATACTTTAGTGCATTGGTCTATGACGTAGCTGTTAAAAAGATGGATTATATTGAGGATAACTGTATGTTCCTAATCATCTAGGGAAGTCCTGATTTATGTTTATTGTCCTGGCTTTTAACATCACCCTTTCATTCCCAAATGTTCCCTGGTTTGAACTTTATATTGTAAGATTACCCCTATTATAAGCCTTATGTGTGGATATGGAATTTTCTCTAAGATAATTTAGCTTACTGAATACCTTAACGATTTAAGCAAAAAAAAAAAAAAAATTGAAAATGTGCAAAAAAGCAGAATGCAAAATCAGACACAGGCAAGAGGTTGTGAATGGGTGGGGTATTCATGGAAGGAGATGGAAGAAATTGATTTGTGGATGTCTGGGAGGGTTTAGAACTGAGAGTCTGGGGGTTGAGATAAAAAGAAGATTTACTGTTAATTATGTACCTTTCAACAGTTGATCTTTTTTTTAATACTGTGAACCTTGTTATCTTTTCACAAAATGCAAAATAATAGTAATAATAATAACAACAATAAAGCTTACAAGAGGGACCTCAGCAGGAGTTGGAAGTACTGGCCTGTTATGTGAATCTGACCATCCAGGAGCCCCTTAGTCAGCTGGACATTCGCAACCAATGGGACCCACAAGCTAGGTGGTGGGCCCCTCTGCTGCTTTGGGCATCTGAATTGCTTCAGGTGCTGCAGGGTTACCTTTGCAGCCAGGCTGAGGATTTCCCTGCAGGATTTGAAATGTGGGCCCTGGTGACAAGCTCACTGTGGGAACAGAAGGTTGGGGATACTAGGTCGTTCAGTGAACTCATAAGCAGAGTCCTGGTCTATGAACCTAGAGTCCTATGTAACGTTCAGACCTAGCATGGCCGAGATCCAATTATAAGGAGGCAGCACAGCTAGAGTTGTTGTCTGCAGTAGAACCCTGTGCTGTTCTTGTATTATTTTTGGATATATCCACTAAATCTCCTGTTTTAATTGCAATAAGTTGAGGTTTTGACCATCCACAATAGGAGAACATTCTCTCACAGGATGTACGTACGTTAGTGAATTCTTTGGCTATCCTGGCTCTCAATTAGCTACTGGGCAGGGCAGGAATTTTCTGCCCATTTTCCCAGGGAAAGAACTGAGGCCCAGACATTTTCAGGATAAGGGAAGGAAACGCACACCTGGTTGACAAGGACAACTCTAGAGAAGGTGTTGCCTGTAGTGGGGACTTGCGGATGCTGTGGCAGGAGTTGTGGAAGTTTCATGTGGTGTTGAAGTGAAGAGAACATTGAGTCATGACTGTGGGGTGGGGTCATGCCTGTATGTGCCAGCCCTGGCTGGGGTCTTCAGTCCAGGAGCACACCTGCCATAGAGAGTAAACAGCTTATTTGGTCAACAAGCCCCATCTCTTCCTCTTTCTCAGGTTATTGGTGAGGTCAGCTGGGTTCGGGATGATGGGTATGGAAGAGATAAGGGGTGGGTCTGAGCCACATCCATGGTTCTGGCCTTTGGAGGTCAGAGGTGTTGGGTGCCTGCATCTGTGTAGGGTAAGCTCCCTGCATGCTGAACCTCTTGATTTAAGATTGGAGATCTAACCAAAGCAGGCTCAAACAAGGTTTATCACAGAACTTTTGCTTGAATTGCTGGGGTAAAGGTATATTGGAAGGTACACATCCGAAGCCTGGACCTCATGAAGCCATGAAGGAATTAGCCTGAAGTCAAAGCTGAAATCCTGGGAATGGCTGAGCTGAGTGATTCCCAGTCAGGACACTGATGACAGAGTGACCACCCGGATCACACTATACCTGAAGCTTCTTTTGTGTTTGAAATATTCAGTTGCAAGGCCAATAAATTTCCTGTATTTTTAAAACTGTTTGAGTTAGGTTTTCTATCTCTTGTAGTTGAAAGTAATACAACTAATACACTCACCTACGTTCCTTATATGTGTGATAGTTTCTGACACATTCATTTTGAAAATCATAGTTCTTGGTCTAGTACATGCAGATAGCTTCATGATCTCTGAGGATTTCCATCAGAGCCACAAACCCTTCATTTATGCTGAAGTTCACACTTTTGTCCATACCCATTTCCCAGGCAGAGGTAGTCAGTAGTTCTAGTGCATATTGTGAAGGCAAGGGTAGTTTTCAATATTTACATATCAAGTACTGTTGAGAGAGAGAGAGAGATTGCTACTTGGAAATTTCCAGTTCACTTTTTCCAGGTCTCAGTAATATTTCATCAAATTTATTTTTTATCTTTATTTTCCATCATGTACAATCATGAAATTTTATTCCGGCACAGCCTCTCAGAAGATAATAGGGTATAAAAACATCAATGGCAATAATATAGGTTGAAATGTGTTCCCCTAAAATATGTGTTAATCCTAACCTTTATACCTGTAAATATGACCCTGTTTGTAAATAGGGGTTTTCTTTTGCTATGTTAATGAGGTCACAACAGAGTAGGATGGGTCCTTAATCTCATCACTTCTGAGTTAGAATAGACACAGAGACACATACACAGGGGAAGATAGATGACATGTGAGGACCTGTCTACAACCAAAGGAACACCAAAGATTGACGGCAGTCACCAAACACCAGGAGAGAGGCTCATAGAAGGAATTGAGGTGACCAAGACCCTGATTTGCACTTTTGGCCTCCAGAACTGTAGAAAGTAAATTTCTGTCCTTTAAAGCCAACCACTTGTGTTATTTCTGTTACAGCAGCAGTAGCAAACTAAGACAAATAATAAGGCTATCCCTCGCTTTGCCCAGGGCTCTGCATATCGATAGCTTCTAGTTGTACTATCTCTACACTATTTAACCTGCCCCCTATGGTTGAACAGTGGGTTGTTTCCAGTTTTTTCTATGTAAAAATATGCTGTGATGTGCCCGCCCTCCCCCCTCGTCACAGCACCTCCCAGCCTGGAAGCCCTCCCTCAATTGCAGATTCCAGAGCTTCACCAGGCGTAGGAGGCACTTCAGCTTTCCTGGCCAGCTTTTCACAAAGTGCCTCTGCAGCTCTGTGAAGCATAACGATAACTCCCCAGGACGGCCAGCGGTGGCTATTAAGTCTTCATAGACTTCAGGTGATTGTTTAGTTCCAGAAAAAGGGTCCTGGGAGGAGAAAAGTAAGTTGCAGAAGCAGGTCAAGAACAGGATCTGGTCCACATCAGAGCTATAGTTCAATGTGGTCCCCTTCCCTGAGGAGTCGCCCTGCGAGGATGACGATATTGAACTTCACCTCCATGACGCCTGGTTCCGGAGGCTGGAGGTGAGTCAGAAACATCAAAATTGGACTGTTTACACAGGTTCAAAACAAGGCACTTGGTTTCCACCATATTCATTGGCTTTTGCTGTGGGTATTACTATATCTTTTCACCGAGTAAAGAAAATGAATACTCTAATCATAGATTTCTGGTGATCATTTAGTTAGGAGCAAAAGTTTCCTGGGAAGAGAAAAGTAGCTGGGTAGGAAAATCTACCCTTTGAGATGAAAGGATTAGGAAAAGGTCTACTGTGCATGGAGTGTGCATAAATCATCTCATGCAATCCTCACTACAGCAATATTATCCTACCCTTTATACAACTAAATAAGTGGTGGCCTACATGGTTCGACAGACAAAAATAACCCAAACCCACTGGTGTCAAGTCAATTCTGACTCATGGCAACCCCATGTGTTGTTACAGAGTAGAAGTGCTTCATAAGGTTTCCTTGGCCATAATCTTTATCAAAGCAGATCTCCAGATTTTTTTTCCATGGTGCTGCTGGGTGTGTTCAAAACCAACCTTTAGGTTAGTCGCCAAGCACAAACACCTTGCACCACCCAGGAACCTAGATGATCACACAGACTGTATTATTTTTTTGTAATTTTTTTTATGGTTCAATCTAATACTGCTTTTTTGTTAAATTGTACATTAGATGAAGGTTTACAGAACAAATCAGTTTCTCATTAAACAATTAGTACACATAGTGCTTTGTGACATTGGTTACCAACCCCATGACACATCAGTACTCTCCCTTCTTGACCTCGGATTCCCTATTACCAGCTTTCCTGTCCCCTCCTGCCTTCTAGTCCTTGCCCCCGGGCTGGCGTGCCCCTTCAGTCTCATTTTGTTTTATGGGCCTGTCTAATCTTTGGCTGAAGAGTGAACCTCAGGAGTGACTTCATTAGTGAGCTGAAAGGGTGTCCGGGGGCCAAACTCTTGAGGTTTCTCCAGCATCTGTCAGGCCAGTAAGTCTGGTTTTTTTTGTGAGTTAGAATTTTGTTCTACATTTTTCTCCAGCTCTGTCTGGGACTCTGTACTGTGATCCCTGTCAGAGCAGTCGGTGGTGGCAGTTGGGCACCATCTAGTTGTGCTGGACTCAGTCTGGTGGAAGCTGCAGTAGTGGTGGTTCATTGGTCCTTTGGTCTAATATTTCCCTTATGAATTGGTTTTCTTCATTCTCTCTTGCTCTCACCAGGGTGAGACCAGTGGAGTATTTTAGAAGGCTGCTCACAAGCTTTTAAGACCCTAGATGCTACTCACCAAAGTAGAATGCAGAGCATTTTCTTTATAAACTTTATTATCCAATTCAGCTAGATGTTCCCTGAGACCATGGTCCCCACACCCCTCTGCCCGGTAGTTTTGTCCCTCAGGAAGTTTGAGTGTGTTTATGGAGCTTCTAGGACCTTGCCTTGGACAAATTATTCTGGTTTCCCCAGTATTGTGTACTGTCTTACCCTTAACCAAAATTACAATTTTTCTATTGTCTAATTTAGTGATTTTCCCTCTTTTTAGTGATTTTCCTTCCCATCCCTCACAACCATCAAAGATTCTTTCTTTTTGTGTGTAAAACTTTGTGTGAGTTTTTATAGTAGTGGTCTCAAATAGTATTTGTCCTTTTGTGATTGATTTCACTCACCATAATGCCCTCCAGATTCATCCATATTGTGAGATGCTTTGCAGATTCGTCATTATTCTTTATCATTGCATAGTACTCCATTGCGTGTATGTATCATAGTTTGTTTATCCACTCATCTGTTGATGAGCATCTAGGTTGTTTCCACTTTTTGCTATGTGAACAATGCTGCAATGAACATGGGTGTGCATATGTCTATCTGTGTGACAGATTTTATTTCTCTAGGCTATATTCCTAAGAGTGAGATTGCTGGATCATATGGTGTTTCTATTTCTAGCTTTCTAAGCAAGTGCCATACGCTTTTCTGAAATGGTTGTACCGTTTTGCATTCCCACCAGCTGTGCATAAGAGTTTCAATCTTCCCACAGCCTTTCCAACATTTGTTATTTTCTGTTTTTTTGATTCATGCCAGTAATGCCAGGGTGAGATGTTATCTCATTGTGGTTTTGATTTGCATTTCTCTAATGGCTAGTGATCAAGAGCATTTCATCATGTGTCTGTTAGCCTCTTGAATGTCTTCTTTGGTGAAGTGTCGGTTAATTCCCTTGCCCTTTTTTAATTGGATAATTTGTCTTTTTGTTGTAAAGGTGTTGGATTTTCCTGCAGATTTTAGAGATTAGACCTTTGTCGGATTTGCCATACCCAAAAAGTTTTTCCCCAGTTTGTAGGTTCTCTTTTTACTCTTTTGGTGAAGTCTTTTGAGGAGCATAAGTGTTTAATTTTCAGAAAATCCCAGTTATCTAACTTATCTTCTAGAGTTTGTATGTTGTTAGTTATGGTTTGTATCCTGTTAATGTGGGCCTCTAGCATTGATCCTACTTTTTCTTCTATGATCTTTGAGGTTTTTGTTTTATATTTAGGACTATGATCCATTTTTGAATTAAGTTTTGTGTATAGTGTGAGATATAGGTCCTGTTTCTTTCCTTTTTTTTTGCCAGCACTGTTTGTTAAAAAGACTGTCTTTTCCCCATTTGATGGAGTTTGGACCCTTGTCAAAGGTCAGGCAACCATAAACAGACAACCATAGGTGGATGGATTTAGATCTGGGTTCTCAATTCTGTTCCATTGGCCAATGTGTCTGTCATTGTACCAGTACCAGGCTGTTTTGACTACCATAGCTCTATAGTAGGTTCTGAGATCAGGTAGTGGGAGTCTTTATTCTTCTTCTTCAATAGTGCTTTACTTATCTGGGGTCTTCTCCCTTTCCATATAAAATTAAGGATTAGTTTTTCCATTTCTTTGAAGAATGCTGTCGGTATTTGGATCGAAAGTGCATTATATTTGTAGATTGATTTGGATAGAATTGACATTTTCACATTGAGTCTACCTATCCACAAGCGTGGTACATTTTTCCATTTATGTAGATCTTTTTTGGTTTCCTGCAGTAGTGTTTCGTAGGTTTCTTTGTATAGGCCTTTTACATCCCTGGTTTGATTTATTCCTAAACTTTTTTTTTTTTTAGGGGCTATTTCCTAATTTCCTTTTCATCGTTCTCTTTATTGGTGTATAGGAATCCAACTGATTTTTGTGTGTTTATCTTGTATCCTGCTTCTTTGCTGAACCTTTCTATTAGTTCCAGTGATTTTCTTATGGACTCTTCTGTGTTTTCTATGTGTAGTATCATATCATCCACAAATAGGGACAATTTTACTTCTTCATTACCGATTTAGATACCCTTTATTTATTTTTCTTGCCTTATTGCTCTAGCTAGGACTTCCAGCACAATGTTAAATAAGAGTGGTCATAAAGGGCATACTTGTCTTATTCCTGTTCTCAAGGGGAGGGTTTTTATCCTTTCTCTCTATTAAGAATGATGTTGGCTGTTGGTTTTGTATAGATGCCCTTTATTATGTTGAGGAATTTCCCTTCTATACCTATTTATGGAGGGTTTTTATCAGGAATGGGTGTTGAATTTTGTTGAATACCTTTCCCGCATCAATTGAGATGATCACGTGATTCTTTTATGTATGTGGTGGATTACATTGATTATCTAATGTTGAACTTATCCTTTCATACTTGCTATGAATTCCACTTGGTCGTGGTGTATTTTTTTTTATATGTATATATGATGCTGAATTCTATTGGCTAGAATTTTGTTGAGAATTTTTCATCTATATTCATGAGAGATATTGGTCTGTAATTTTCTTTTTTTGTGGTGTCTTTGGCTGATTTTGGTATCAGGGTTATGCAGGCTTCATAGAATGAATTTGGAAGTGTCCCTTCCTTTTCCATGTTCTGAAATTGTTTGAGTAGTACTGGTGTAAGCTCTTCTCTGAATGTGTGGTACAGTTGTCCAGTGAAGTCATCTGGGCCAAGGCTGTTTTTTGTTGGGATTTTTTTATTATTACTATTTCAATCTCTTCTCTTGTTTAGGGTCTGTTCAGATTTTCAACTTCATTTTGTGTTAGTTTGGGTAGGTAGTGTGTTTCTAGAAATTTGTGCATTTCCTCTAGGTTTTCAAATTTGTTGGAGTATGGTTTTTCATAGTACTGTGTTATGATTCTTTTTATTTATTTGAGTCTGTTGTAATGTCCCCCATTTGATTTCTTGTTTGAGTTATTTGCGTCCTTTCCTGGTTTTCTTTTGTCAGGTTGGCCAGTGTTTTGTCAACTTTGTTGATGTTTTCAAAGAACCAACTTTTGGTTTTGTTGATTTTTTTCTGTTGTTTTTCTATTCTCTATTTCATTTATTTCTGCTCTCATCTTTATTATTTCCTTTCTTCTAGTGACTGTGGGCTCCTTTTACTGTTCTCTCTCTATTTGTTCAAGTTGTATAGGTAATGTTTTGATTTTGTCCCTTTCTTCTTTTTTGATGTGCATCTATTGCAATAAATTGACCTCTGAGCACTGCCTTTGCTGTGTACCAAAGGTTTTGGTGTGGTGTGTTTTCATTTTTGTTTGATTCTAGGAATTTTTTAATTCCATCTCTGATTTCTTCTATTACCCAGTGGTTTTTAAGCAGGGTGTTATTCAGTGTCCATATAATTGATTTTTTTTCCTTGCTCTTCCTGTTGTTAATTTCTATTTTGATGGCATTTTGATCAGTTTTAGATTTTGTTGAGTTTTGCTTTGTGGCCTAAGATGTGGTCTATTCTGGAGAATGTTCCATGTGCATTGGAAAAGAACGTATACTTTGTAGCTGTTGGTGGCGTGTCCTATATATGTCTATGAGGTCAAGTTGGCTGATTGTGACTTTTAGGTCTTCAGTATCTTGCTGAGTTTCTTTCTAGATGTTCTGTCCTCTACCAAGAGTGGTGTGTTCAAGTCTCCTGTTATTGCAGACCTGTCAATTTCTCCTTTCAGTGTTGTTAGAGTTTATGTATTTTGGAACCCTGTCATTGGGTGCATAGATATTTATTATGGTTATGTCTTCATGGGGAATTGTCCCTTTCATCCTTAGGTAATGTCTTTCTTTGTCATTTATGGTGGATTTTGTTTTAAAGTCTATTTTATCTGAGATTAGTATTGCCACTTCTGCTCTTTTTTGGTTGCTGTTTGCTTGATAGATTTTTTTCCACCCTTTGATTTTTGCTATATCTATGTCTTTGTTTCTAAGGTATGTCTATTGCAGACAGCATATTGGTGGATACTGTTTTTTAATCCATTCTGTCACTCTCTGTCTCTTATTTAGACCATTTATGTTCAGTGTAATTGTTGATGGGTGTGAGTTTATTGCTGTCTTTTTATAGTGCTTTTTTTCATGGTGTTGATGCTTTCTTTGTTCCTCTTACACGCCTGTGCTGAACTCCTTTTCTTTGTGGATTTTTTTTTTCACTTCTTTGTGTAGATTTTGTGTTTACTGAGGCTTTATGTTTTTCTTCTTTATTTTGATGAGTAGGTTTGTTAACTTTCTTTGTGATTACCTTGAAATTTACCCTATCTTCCTAAGTTTCAACCAGACTTTTATTACTTGGTACTGCCTTACATTTCTCTCCATTTGAAAGTTCTATACTTACATCATTTATTCCTTCTTTTATTGTTCTGACATACTTGTCATTTACAGATTAACTACTCTGGTTCCCTGTTGTAAATCTTTTAGTTTTGATTAATCCTTGAGAGTTTATTACCTAGGCTGGTATCTGGCTGATGCAGTCTTGCATCCTAGATTCAGGCTGTTGTCTGATGTTGTTTGTTCTCAAACCAAAGGATGCCCTGTAATAATTCTTGTAAGTTTGGTTTGACTTTTACATATTCCCTTAATTTCTGTTTATCTGGAAATGCCCTAATTTCACCATATTTGGGTGACACTTTTGCAGGACATATTATTTTTGATTGGCAATTTTTTTTTTTCTTTCAAGATTTAATATATGTCATCTCATTGCCTTTTTTCTCCATGGTTTCTGCCGAGTAATTAGAACTTGGTCTCATTGTTTCCACTCTGTATGTGATTTTTCATTTTCTCAAGCTGCTCTCAGGATCCTTTCTTTGTCTTTGGTTTTAGTGAGTGTGCTTATGATATGCCTTGGTGTTTTTATTTTGGGGTCTATCCTATACGGGGTTCATTGAGTTTCTTGGTCATCTTTTCATCTTTCATGATATTAAGGAACTTTTCTGTCAGCGATTCTTCACAGATCCTCTCTGTGTTTTCTTCTGTTTTCTCCCCCTGTTCTGGAACTCTGATCACTTGCAAACTTTTTGCTTTTGATTGTATCCCACATCGTTCTCAGGGTTTCCTCAATTTTCTTCATTTTTTCTGTGATTTTTCCCCAAACAAAGTGGTATCCAAGTATTTGTCTTCAATTTCACTGATCCTGTCTTCCATTGTTTCAAACCTGCTCCTCAGACTTTCTGTGTCATTGTCCATTTCTGAAATCTTGTTGTTTATCTTTTGGATTTCAAATTGTTGTTTTTGTATGATTTCTAGTTGTGAATTTATTTTGACATTTTATTCCTGTATTATTTTCCTTTTTTTTTGTATGCCTTTTCCATGATTTTGTCTATTTTTTCCTCATTTTCATCTGCCTTTTCCTTCAACTCTTGGATAGCTCTGAATATTAGAGATTTGAATTCCCTATTGGATTGTTCCCGTACCTTTTAATCTACTGGAAGGTCATCTGATGTTTTATTTTTGGATACCTACTGGGATCATCCTGTTCTGTGTTTTTATATGTTTTGGTATTGTCTGCTATCTTCAGGAAATTCAGTAGTTACTTTCTTCATTTATTGATTGTAGATTTATATGTTTCATTTTGGTTTTTGTTGTTGTTGTTGTTATGTATGAGTAGGGAGGCTGTGCATTCTTTCTTGTTTGCTTATCTGTGGGCATGATACTTCTCACCAACTTGTCCAATGGGCAGGGCAAATTGCCAAGCTGTGGTGCAGCTGGGCAGGTCCAGCAGAGGAGAGGCTGGGATGGGTTGTTTGTGGCACATACCGGGACTTACAGGGTCAGGCCAGAGATCAGTGCAGGGCAGGTTCTGGTAGACTGTGCCTGTGCTGCTTGGGGGAACAATTTCCAGGGCACAGTGCAGATAGGCAGGGGGAGGGGAGAGGATGTGATGTGTGTAGATAATCGAGTGTGGGAAAGAAGAGAAAGATGAGAAGCAAGAGCAAAAAAAGTGCCAAGAGATCCTACTGTTGGAATGGCACAGACTTGGGGAAGTCATGTGCTGGTGGCTTTCTAGCCAGGTTGTGCGGCACGGTCCATCAAGAAGGGAGAGATATGGTACCCACAGCTAGATGGACAGGAGAAAGGAAAGGAAGGAAGGGCAAGAGAGGTAAGAAACTAGAATTAAAAAAAAAGAAGTAAAAGGAGAGAGAAAGACACATGCAGCTACATGACTGAGAGAAAGGAATGGAAGGGATGTAGAGAGAGACAAGAAACCTAGAAAAAGAAAAAAAGATGCCAGTGGTTAGGATGAAGGTAAGTAAGGGAGGTAGAGAGAGACAAGAAATTGAGAAAGAAAAGTAGAAAAAAGAAAGGAAAAAAATTCCCAAGGGAGCCCACCAGAAGTGAGTCCCCAGCCAAGCAACCCTGCACATCCCATCTAAAATTACTGAAGATGCCACACTGTGCCAGGTGTTCAGGAGAAGGGTAAGGATGGGAGGTAGAAAGAGAGAAGAAACTGAGAAAAAATAAAAAAGAAGACAGAAAAGAAAAATGTCCCAAGGGAGCCCACCAGAAGCAGATGCCCAGATGAGCAGTGCTGCAAGCCCATAAAGAAGGTGCAGAGATGGTACACAACACCAGGTGTTCAGGAGAAGGCTAAGGAAGGAAGGTAGAGAGAGACAAGAAAATGAGAAAAAAAAAAAAGAGGAAAGAAAGAGAAAAAATGTCCCAAGGGAACCCACTGGAAGAGGGTCCCCAGCCAAGGGGCACTACATAGTCTGTCAAGAAGGAGCAGAGATGGCAAATGGTGCCAGGTATTCAGGAGAAGAACAAAGAAGGTAGAAGCAGACAAAAATTGAGAAAAGAAAAGGAGAAAGAAAAAGAAAAAAAAGATGTTGGCACAGACCAGGAAAGTGATTTCCCAGCCACACAGCACTGCACAGCCTACCTAGAAGAAGCAGAGATGGCATACGGGGCCAGGTGTTCACGAGAAAAGAAGGGAAGGGTTGTAGAGAGAGAGACAAGAAATAATAATAATAAAAAAAAAATCCCTAAGAGAGCCCACTGGCTTGGCGGCTCACACCTGGAAGTGGCTCCCAAGCTGCTAAGTGTGGCACAGCATCTCCAGAAGCGGCAGAGATGGCACACTGTGCCAGTTATTTGGGAGACAGGAAAAGAAGGAAAGTAGAGAGAGATGAGAAACTGAGAAATGAAGAAAAACAAAAAGAAAATAATAATAATAATAAAAAGAAATGCCCCAGAGATTCCACCAGCATGGTGGCACAGGCTGGAGAAGAGGCTCCTGAGCTGCTAGGCACTGCTCAGCCCATCTAGAAGTGGCAGAGATGGCACACAGAGCCAGATATTCAGGAAACAAGGAAAGTAGAGAGAGACGAGAAAGTGAGAAATGAAGAAAAACAAAAAGGAAAAAAAATGCCCCAGGGATCCCACCATCCTGGCAGTGCAGTTCCCCAGCTGAGCGGCACTTCACATCCTTTCAAGAAGAAGCAGAGATTGACCTAGGAGACAGGTGTTTGAGAGAAAGGAAGGGAAGGAGGTGAGAGAGAGAAGAAACCAAAAGAAGCTGAAGAAAGCAACAACAGGAAAAAAAAAATGGCACTGAAGGAGCTGACTGATGTGGGCAGGGTGAATCCAAGTGGCACAGAGTCAGTTCCTCCCCCGTCGAGTGACCACAGCCTGCTGAGAAGTAGCAGAGGCCGAGCAGGGGGAAGAAGGGTGGGGAGTAGGAAAGCATGTTACATGTTATTGCTGGTTACTGGGTGTTCTGTCTCCTGCTGGGAGCTCCTTGTAGCTGTCTTCCTGTACTCCCTGCCCACCTATCTCAGTGGCTGAGGAGTCCAAGATGGCAAACCCAAGCTGCATTATCTGATAGGGGACCTCCACTCCATATATCTCCTAGCTCTCTGTTCTCTGTCAGTTTCTTTATCTATTCAGTGCTTGGTTGAGTTCTTTATCTTTCATTTGACTTTTAGGATTCCGGGATTGACGTCGTCCCTGTTTTAATTAGTTTTTTGGGTCTTTGCTGTAGAAGAACAGCATGGTGCTTCTGTCTATGGTGCCATATTGGCTCCATCCCTGATCATATAGATATTAAATAACTCACATTGACCAAAGACTTGACATGTGTTAAGCACTGGGCTAAATTCATGGGATTCTCAGAACGGCTCCATGAAGTAGGTGTAATTAAGCGAAACCATAGGAAATTGACATTTTTATAGGTCCAGCATGGTCAAATATCCTAGGGTTCAAGTTGATATTCTTATCTCATTTAACAGCTTGGTAGCTGAGTCTTGGAGTGGTTAAATAGCTTGCCCAAGGTCACACAACTGGTAAGTCTTGGAGCCAAAATTGGAAAACATTAAGAGCCCTGTTTTTAAAATGATCTCCTTCATGCTACACTTTTATAATCATACTCCCCTCCCTCCCACCACCATGCCTAAACCCTGGACACCACTCACCTTTTATCCATCTTAGTAATTTTGTCATTTAGAGAATGTTATATAAATGGAATCATAGACTATGTGACATTTTGAAAAAAATTTTTTTTTTTTGCCAATCAGCCTAATGCCCATAATAGCCATCCATGTTGTTCTGTGTATTAATATTTTGTTCTAACATAAATACCCATCTTACAGGTTGTTATTCAAGTTTGAACTTCAGTTTCCATCTGCCTCTTATTGTTTATTTTTCAATGTCATCAAGTGCTTGCTTTTCGTCCTCTGTCCAGAGTTTTAGTTGTAATCTGTGAGAGAGATAGATTGTAAGTGTCTTACTCCATCTTGGCCCACACCAGAAGTTTACAATCACATTTAAAGTAAATATATGTGCAAATACATGTGAAAGAAAATGTTTTCTAATTATTTCTTAGTATTTTAAATGTGATCATTGTACACTAAAATGCTAATAGTCTTTATGAATAGTATGCCCATTCATTTTGTACTTTCCTCTATTTTTTGTGACTAAGCTCTGGTAGCCACAAGTTGGAATCAAATTGATGACAACTAAAAACAAATGCATATTTAAAAAAACCATGAAGCCATTTTGACTTCAGACCTGCCAATGATTCTTATGTAACCTTAATTCAGGCGTTGGGTTTCAAGACCAGAGGAAAGAAAATAGTAGGAAAAGGAAAAATATGGGTGTCAGATGGTGGTATGATTAAGTCCAGTAAGAAATGTCTTGCAAAAGTCTCAAAAGAATCTCTAGGCCACTTACAGTAGGAAATCAAAAGGAATCAGCACATTTGTATGTAGAAAAATACAAGACTCTTATCAGAATTTGGATGGATAAAACCAGGGAAACTAGATATAACTAAGAAAATCCAGTTTCCTGACAACAACGCCCTAATCTTGAGTTTTTCCTCTTGAGATTCTTTAAGGCTGTGTATAGTTCCTTTTCAGTGTCGGGGTAGAGAGGGCTCTATCCTTCTCTCTCGGAGAGGAGAGAGGTCTGAGATCCCCCCAGAAACACATTGCTCCTCCCTCCCTTGGTTCCTTAAGCTTAGTAGCCATCCCTTCTGCAAGGTCCTGGTCTGCTCTCTTGACATTTGGAAACTGAAACTGAGCTTGCATTGCTGGACTTTTCTTTTTCAGCTTAAAGGTGCTAGAGCAAATGGCTGGGTAATAAGAGTATCCCATGGGCTGCCTCACAGGCTCTCAGCCTGGAAAATTCTCAGAATGTCCTGGAGCTGGCCTCCCTCATCCCTTATTTCAAGCTACATAGGAACAGATAGAGAGAAAGAGATACTGAAGGAGGGAATGAAAAAGAGAGATAGAGATCGAGGGAGGAGAGACAGAGAATGAGGAAAGAAGACAAGTCAGGCATTTACACACACACACACAGAAAAACACCTACAGACAGACAGACAGGTAGACACACACACACATGCTCTCAGACACACAGACACATACACAGGGAGATACATCAAGATGGGAAGAGAGAGCCAGTGAGGAGAGCAGAAGGGTGGCAGGAGAGCCAGGAGAGCTGTCCTGGGTCCTGACTTCTCCGGGGTCCTAACTCAATGCCCCCTCACTGGCTGCTCTTTCCTGTTCTACGGCTTCAGGTCCCACCTGGAATATCATTAAAAAAAAAAAATTCTGTTGCTGTCTAGGAGAGTGGGTGGCTTCTCCTGTCTCCTGCACCCAGAACTGCACAGACCATGCACAGCCAGAGCCTGGGGCCAGCTCCATCAGACCTGGGTCCAGCCCAGACCAGGTATTTTCCTTGATCTCAAGGACCAAAAGGTGTGCAGGGGATTCAGAACATTTTTTGTTTGTTTGTTTTCTTTTTTTTATTGTACTATAGATGAAAGTTTACATAACAAACTTGTTTCTCATTAAACTGTTATTAAACATACTGTTTTATGACACAGGTTAACAACCCCACAAAATGTCAACACTCTCCCTTCTCAACCTACGGTTCCCTGTCACCAGCTTTCCTGTGCCCTCCTGCCTTCTAGTCCTTGCCCCTGGGCTGGTGTGCCCCTTTAGTCTGATTTTGTTTTATACATCAGGACATTTTTGATGGGGTCTGAGCACAGAGAGGGGCAGATCCAAAAGCCAGAGCAACTTGTATTACTTTCCTGTAGCTTCTGTAACAAATTATGAAAAACTTTGTTGCTTAAAACATCAGAAATTCACTCTTTCAGACTTCTGGCCAACATGGCGCCATAGACAGAAACACCACCCCCTCCCTCCACAGCAGAGACCTGAAAAACCAAGTAAAACAAAGACAAACAACATTCCTGGAACCTGGAGCATCAAAGGAAGATATAAAGAACTCAGCCAAGCACTGAATGGAATAAGAAACTGACAGAGGACAGGGAGCAAGGACAGATATGTGTGGAGGGCCCCATCAGCTAAAGCAGCACAGATCCATCATCTTGGACTCCTGTCAGGGATCAGCAGAAAGGGAGCGCAGGAAAGCAGCTTCGCAGAACTCCCAGCAGGAGACAGAGCACCCGTAACCAGTGATACACGATTTCCCACCCCCCATTCTCTCCCTGCTGCTCTACCTCTGACTTTCCTGGCTGGCTGTGGTGGCTCAGCCTGCTGGGAAGTGCAGTATCAGTGCCATTTGGATTCGCCCCACTCACATTGCAGATCTGCAGCCAGGGAGTATGGGAAAGCAGCTTCATGAAGGTCCCAGCAGCAGACAGAGCACCCGATAACTAGCAATATAAGCTTTCCTAACCCCCACCTTCTTCCTCCTGCCCCCTCTTCAGCTTCCTCTGCTTCCCACCAGCCACAGTCTCTTGGCCAGGAGGCAACTGCTTTGGCCTCAGGCTGCTCGGATTCACCCCATCCACACTGGCTGGGCCCCTGAGCTGGTGTCGATTCTTTCCTTCTCTTTTGGTTTCTTCCGTGCCTCCTTCTACCTTCCCCTCCTTTCTCTGGAATGCCTGGATCTATGTACCATCTTTGCTTCTTCTTGAAAGGCTGTGAAGCTACCCTTGACTGTAGAACCACTCCCTTGGCCTTCGACACCATGCTGGTGGTATCCCTGGGGCTTTTTTTTCCCCCTTGCTTTGCTTTGTTCTGTTTTGTTTGTTTTCTTTCTTTCTTTCTTTTTCACAGTGTGAGAGCCCCTTCTAGCCAAGCTGCACTGCAAGGCTTAGGAGCCACTCCCCCAATCTGCACAGCAGGTAGGTGGGATCCCTGGAGGCTTTCTTTTTTCTGTGTTCTCTCTTTTTCCCTTTCTGTCTTTCTTCATTTCTCAGTTCTTGTCCCTCTACACTTATCTTCTTTTCCTGTCCCCTGAATACCTGGTGCTGTGTGACATTTATACCCCCTCTAGCCAGGCTGTACTGCACAGCCACTTCCCCAGTCTTAGCAGCCCCACTGGTGGGACTCTGGGACTCTTAGGGACTTTTCCAAATTTTTACATAGTTATTTTTTCTTTCTTTTTCCCTTTTCCTTTTTGCTTTTCTCCATCTCTTGGTTTCTCATCTTTCTACTCCAATGGCAAACTCCCTTAGCACCCTTTTTTTTTCTTTCTTTCCTTGCTTGTTTGTTTTTGGCTCCCCTTTCTCCTGTTTCTCACACCCCTATTAGCTCCACACATCACAACCTCCCCCCCTCTTTCCTGCCTACCTGCACCATGCACTGAACATCACACCCCCAAGCAGCACAGGTACGGCCTGCTGGAAACTGCCCAACACTGATTCCTGGCCCTCCCTGTTGGCCCTAGTATGTGCCAAAAACAACCCATCCCAGCCCCTCTCCTTCAGCTGGACTCGCTCTGCTGCACCATAGCTGAATGACTGGCCCTGTCCATTGAACAAGGAGGTGAAAAGTATCACAACTACAGAAAAAGCAAACAACAAAGAATGCACAGCCGACCTGCTCAGACATAACCGGATGAAACAAACAAATCAAGAAATGAAGAAAATAACTACTGAATTTCCCAAAGACAGCAGACAATATCAAAACATATTTTAAAAAAAGGACAGGATGGTTCCAGTAGGTGTCCAAAATAAGACACCAGATGACTTTCTAGTAGAAGAAAAGGCACTAGAACTGCCTGACAGAGAATTCAAATCTCTGATATTCACAGCAACCCAAGAGTTAAGGCAAAAAGCAAACAAAAATGAGTAAAAAATAGACAAATTTGTGGAAGAGGCAAATTCATGAGAAATACAGACCAAAAAATGGAGTCATTCAGGAATGTAATACAGGAACTAAATGCCAAAATAAATTCACTACTAGAAATTACACAAAAATGACAATTAGAAATCCAAAAGATAAACAATATTTCAGAAATGGACAGTGTCATAGAAGGGCCGAGGAGCAGGTTTGAAATGATGGAAGACAGAATCAGAGAAATTGAAGGCAAACACTTGGATACAACTCTGAGGAAAAATCAGAAAAAAAGAATGAAGAAACCCTGAGAATTATGTGGGGTACAATCAAAAGCAAAAATCTGCAAGTGGTTACAGTTCCAGAACAGGGAGAGAAAATGGAAAACACAGAGAGGATCACTGAAGAATTGCTGACCGAAAACTTCCCTAATCCAAGAATCTCAACTAACCTTATATAGGATACACCCCAAAAGAAAAACACCAAGGCATATCATAATCACACTTGCTAAAACCAAAGACAAAGAAAAAATCCTGTGAGCAACTCAAGAAAAACAAAAGGGGGAATAAACCACATAGTATAGAACTTTCTAATGGAGAGAAAGGCAAGGTGACTCCAAGTAATAATAGATTGGTTCAAATCTAGGAAGATAAGGGTAAATTTCGAACTAAGCACAAAGAAAGTTAACAAACCTACTCATCAAAATAAAGAAGAAAAACATAAAGTCTCAATAAAAACAAAAGGAAAAAAAAAAAAAGAAGAAGCTCACTCACAGTTCCAGAGTCCAGGGATCCAAAAACAGTATCACTGGGCCAAAACGAAGACCTCAGTAGCGCTATGCTCCTTCCTGAGGCTCTAGGGGAGAACCCAGCCCTTGCCTCTTTGGGTTTCTGATGGCTGCCGGCATTCCTTGGCTTGTGGCCCCATCTTCAAAGGCAGCATCTTCAAATCTCCCTCTGCTCACCTCCACATCACCTTCTCCTTTATACTTCTATGCTGAGTCCCGCCTGTCCCTTCTAAGGATACCTGTGACTGTATTTAGGGCCCAGTCAGATAACCCAGGATAGCCTCTCCATCTCAAAACCCTTAACTTAGTCACATTTACAATGATCCTGTTTCCAACAAAGGTATCATTCAAAAATTCCAGGGATTAGGCCCTTATATATTTGAGAGACCTTGATCAGTCCACTACAGACCTGATGTCAGAGGGACATGTGGGCCCAGCTCCTGATGTATGTCCCAGAGCTGTGGAGAGGGTCTTGGCCTTGGGTATGCCTTGGCAGGGAATCCTCAACTGCCCTGGTATCCTAAGCAGTGGAGGCTTGTGGGTCAGCAGAGGCAGTGCCCTTAGCTGGACACAGAGGGTGTGGCAGAAGGCAAAAGATGTGCCTCTGAGACAGCAAGACCCAGAGGCTCTGGGCTGCCTGGGGGCTGAGGTTGAAAGCGACCACCCTCATTAACCAGAGGGGGCTCGGGTGCATGGGAGTCCTTTTCACTGCTAAGGAGACATCATCGGACATTGCCAATGGGAGACACACAGAATCTGCATGTCACCTTCCCGTCCGCTGTCCCTACTTTTCCAAAAGCATTGTAAAACTTTCTCTTCCAAACTTGGTGGCCCTGGTGCCACAGTGGTTAAGCGTTTGGCAGCTAACCAAAAGGTCGGCAGTTCAAATCCACCAGCCACTCCTTGGAAGCCCTATGGGCAGGGTCTCTGTGAGTCAGAATCGACTCGAAGGCAACAGTTTGTTTTTATTATTGTTTTTGTTTTTTTTTGTTTTTCTTCCAAACTTGACTGGGACATTTTGTCAGTTTTTCTTCATCTCCAAAAGGGAAGCTCTACACCCACCTATTAAAAAAAAACCACCATTTCTAATGACCAGGTTTCTACTACGGAGGAGATAGGTGATATGGCCAGTTCTTCTAGCTTTGCTGATTGTGGATTGGAGAGCGGAGTATTTACCAGGGCTCTTTAACATTATGATAATGATAAGAATTCCAGTAGTGTGTGCCAACTTCTTCTCCAAAGGACCCTGTGACCCAAGTACCCATCCTAGTTATGAGGAAATTGAGTCTCAGAGAGAATGTGATCTGCCCAGGATCACGCAGCACTTCAGTAGACGACCGGTCCTTCGACTATGTTCCCTCAATTTCAAATGACACGGGCTTAACCGCTGCACTGGTTTGGGTTGGGTAACCACTACACAGTCTGGCTGCCCATTGCAGACGCTTTTTATTGAGCTGCTGCTATGTGCTGGGCACTGGGTGAGGCTTGGAGAATATGGAGACGAGTGAAACAGACCCATGCTGCACTGGGAACCCCTCCCCAGCTCTGCACCTGCATTCCTGCCTGTAAGGAGAAAGCACTAGCTGGCGGGGCCTTGAAGTAACAGGAGGGGCGCTCATCCTGGGAGTTGGTGGAGCCAGCCCCCTCCTGCTCCCTGGTTGGCCGCCGCAGCCCCCTCCTGCGCCCTGGTTGGTAGCCGCAGCCCCCTCCTGCGCCCTGGTTGGTCGCCGCACTGCGGAGCCGAGTCCTGAGCTCGCGGTGAGTATGGTTGCTACCGGGCTCCTCCCTCATTGTATTAAAGCCGGTTCCCAGGTGACCACTGGAGGCACTACTGGCTTTTGCAGCAGGGACACTGGTGGTTGCAGCCGCTGGCCGGGCACCTGGGCCCTGGTCAACGGAGGTGGCCCCGGTGAGTTTGTGGAGGTGACAGTCATGTTCCTGAGGAGCAAACAGACATTTTTTTCTCCTGGATTTCCTTCTCCTTTAATCCAGTGATAGACTGCAAAGGGGCTCAAGAGGTGGGGGTGTTCGTGGCGGACCCCAAGGAATGAGGAGGGCATTGGAGTGACTCCTGGAGGCCCAGGGATGCGAAGTGTTTGGAATTCTTTTGACAGGAGACTTGGACAAGAACTGAGTAGGTTGAAAAAAAAAAAAAATTTACAGGGGAACAATTCAGTGGTCTCATCCGTTAGAAGTTCATTGGTTCAATATTGAAATTTGAAAAACTATCCTTGGTTTCTATGGTGTTAGTGGCTGATAGTATAATAAATGGGGGCCTAGCTGGCCTTTGGGGCTGTGGCCTAGCGCCCCTCCACATCCTACACCTGCCCCCAACCCACCTCCAGCCCCACCCTGCAACCATTCAGAAGCCAGCTGTGCCCCAGCACCATGCCTCCCTCCACGTACAAATACTTAAACAGCATGAAAGGAGGATTAGTCTTAAGACACAGTCAGGGCAGGCAGGCGCTGGTTAAAGGTACACAGGCAGAGAAATACGGACCAATCTGCAAAGCTGGAAGTGGGGCTCCTCAGGGCTCTCTGGCCTATCCCTTCCTCCTACCCGCCTCACACCTGCCACCTGTGCTTATACAGGTACCTCTATACTGCCCTCCTTCAAACCCACCCCCCCAAAAAAAAACCCAAACCCACTGCCCTTGAGTCCATTCTGATCATGGCGACCCCATGTGTTGCACAGTAGAACTGTGCTCCAGAGGGTTTCTTAGCTGTTATCTTTATGGAAGCCGATCACCAGGCCTTTCTTCTGCAGTGCAACTGGGTGGGTTAGAACTGTCAGCCTTTCAGTTAGAAGTCGAGTGCAAACCGTTTGCACCATCCAGGAACCTTGAACCCTCCAGGCTCCGAATCAACTCACTCCTCCTCCCACCTCCTAACTCAAACTTCTTGTGTTCACCCCTCTAAGCATCAGATGGGAATAATACCCCCAACATGTACAGCTGTCATGAGGACTATGGAAAACATAGGCAGAGTGCCCAAACAGAACCCACACACAGTCGATGCTAAATAAAGGGAGCCACCCAGGTTCAAACTCCAGCTCTGCTAATAGCTCAGACCTTGGTTTCCTCGTCTGTGAAGCGGGGATGGTACCAGAACCACCTCACAGGGCTGCTGTGTGGGAACTCAATGAGTAAATCACAGCCAGCACTCAGAAGGGAGCTGGGCACACCATGAGTGCTGGGTGCATGCTAGCCCCAGACAGCCACCCACCCGCTACTTCATTCAGGGCTCAGCTTAAACACCATCTCCTCAGAGGGGTGCCCTGACCACCCTGTCTAACATAGAACCTCATATGTGTCACTATGCCGCCTTAACCTGCTCTGTACTTTTCCTTAGGACTAACCACAGCCTGACCTTTTGTTATACATCTGTGGGTTTATCTGCTTAGTGTCCGTCTCTCCTAAGTAGCCCATGAGCCCCTAGGACAGGGCCTGGGCACACAGAAGGTGCTCAATATATGTCTGAGGATCACTATAATAATATTAATAACACTAATACCAGTAGCCAGTGCTTAATGAGCTGTGTTCCAGGCAGCATCCTAAGCCCCTTTCATGCCTGATCTCATCTGATATGTGTTTAATACCAGGACAGGCAAAATTTTTCTGTAAAGTCTCAGATAGCAAGTATGTCAGGCTTTGGGGTAGGGTTGCCAGATAAAATACAAGACTCCCAGTAAAATCTGAATTTCAGGTGTTGTTGTTAGGTGCCATCGAGTTGACTCAAACTCATAGCAAGCCCGTATGACAGGGTGGAGCTTCCCCGTAGGGTTCTCTAGGCTGTCATCTTCACAGCAGCAGGCTGCCAGGTCTTTCTCCAGGGGAGCCTCTGGGTGGGTTCAATCCACCAACCTTTTGGTTGGCAGCTGAGTCCATAACCATTGTGCCCCCGGTGCTCCTTCAATTTCAGATAAACCAGGAATAATTTTTTTAGTGTAAGTACATCGAAAATATCGCCTGGGGCGTACTTGTACTAAAAGAAGATGTTATTTCTCTGAAATTCAAAATTAACTCTGTGCCCTGTATTTTATTTGCTAAATCTAATAACCCTATTTTTGCAGGCCACATACAGCCTCTGTCCCCAAAAAGTTACCTTTGTTTTATTTCGACAACTTTTGAAAATGTTAAAAATAATTCTTTGCTCAATGGCCATACAAACGCAGGCCGGATCTGGCCCACAGGTTGAAGTCTGTGAACCCCTAGTTTAGAGCACCTCCTGGCACAGTGCCTGTGGCACGTGTCACTGTCGTGATGCACCTAGTGGAGTGGCTAGAACAGGACTGCTGGGGGAGAACAGGAATACTTGGGGAAGCTCCAAAGCACAAACAAACCTGGAGGCAGACACCTGGGGCGGGGTGGGGGGCGGCGTGGTATAAGAGGCCACCTGCAAGCTATGGATGCTTCTGTGGTGTGCCTCACCTTCCCTTCTAGCCCAATCCTGCTCCCTTCCCAGTCGTGTGTGCCATTCCTTCTGTGGCAGCACCAGAGGGAGACAGATTCCCACCACCTAGACTTGGCTGGGGCAGCCCCCTCCACCTGATATCCCCACCCATCCCTACCTCTGTTTCCAGCTCTGGAAATATCCCTCTACCCTCCAGGACCCATTCTGTGCCCCTCTCCTCAGTCCCTGCTGAAGCCCCCTCCCCAAGTTGATATGATCCCTCCTCCTCCAGGAAAACCCACTGCATGGCTCTGAGTGTTGGGCTCTGGAAGCCACCTGCCATCCCTGGAATCCCAGCTCTCCCATAAAAATCTTGAGCAAATCCTGTCCCTTCCCTAAGTCTCAGCTTTCCCATCAATAAAAAGGGTGATATCTGCCTCACAGGCTTAAAGATAAGAAGACATTTAAATCGTTTAAAACAATAGCTGCCACCTAGTAAGTGCTGCGTACATTCGTTTTAGCTCCTAATACCCACCACGTGTTTATACTGTTCACTGTGCGCTGGAACCTGACTTACAGGCACCAGCTCATCTAATCCTCACAATAATTGGGTGCGGTGGGTACAATTACTCTCCCCATTTTACAGAGGAGGAAACTGAGTCCCAAGGAGGTTAAATGATTTACCCAAGAGCACACGGCTTGCAGATGACAGGGTAATAGGCAAACCTAGGACCGTCTGCCCTGCAGGGAGCCTGGCACACAATAGGTTCGTTCAGTCATTCAACACACACCTACGGTGCTTCCCACGTTCCGTGCGCTTTGCATTCATGAGCCCAAAGATTCCCAACCACCACGCTATAGAGGTGTCACTGTTGTGATTCCCCTTTTTCCCTTGCGAGGCCACTGACCTGGGAGGGCAAAGATCACCAGCCTGTGAGGCAACCTGGATGCTAATCCAGGCCTCCTGCTCCAAAGCCCTAGGTCGTGGTACGGACCACAGCAGCCAGCCAGCTAGATGGCCCACACATCTGTTCCCTTATCCCCGTGCACCTGGGCGCTACAGTCACAGCTGACTCCCTGTTCCCAGAGCAGATTCCAGCATCTCCTGCTGGCTCCACCTCTGCCCCAGCCACAGGCTTTCATGACCCACCTCCCCAGTGCCTCCTGGCTCCCTCTCCCTGCCACGTGGAGGTTCCCGAAGGCAGATCATGGTAACAGAAAGAAATGGCCTTTCCTCACTCTGCCACTAACAGAGCATGTTGGCAGGGATTCCAACCTTGATTCAGCAAACCTGCTCAGCATCCATCTCGTTCTAAATCCTCCCCGCCCTGTCCCCTTCAGCCCGTGTTACCTGCAATGGGCTTTGGGCTGTTTGTAAAGAAGGTGACTAGTGGTATCAACTCAGAAAACTTCCCTACCACTTCCACCAGGGGCTCTCTGGGTCACAGGAGATGGGGTCCCTCAGGACACTAGGCCTCCCAGGCCACTCGGCCTCCCAGGCCACCTTGTTGGTAAGGTCACCAAGGAGGACACTTGAATACCCACTGCAGGAACACCCAAGGTCCTCCAGCACCAGAGATGGGCTTAGGAGACCTGCTGGCAGTCCAAGCTCAGGGAGGGTCCAGTGTCCTCTTCAGAGGCCGCCAGTAGGAAAACATGCTCCTAGCCCTCATAAAAGTTTCTCCAGAGACCCCCCGGGTTCCCTCACAACGTCAGACTCTCTCTCTTCCCCAATCTCTGCTCACTGCATGTCTTGCTCTCTCCATCTCGCTCTCTCTCTGTGTTGCTCAGTTTCTCTTTGTGTGTGTTTCCCTGTGGGCTTTGTACACCTGTGTCTCCTTTCTATGTCTCTCTCCCCTCTGCTTTCTCTGTCTCCCTCTGGTGCTGCCACATACAATATGTAAATGACGGGTGTGGCTTGGCTCTAATAAACTTTATTAACAAACACAGGTGGTGGGCCAGATTTGGTCCATGGGCCACAGTTAGCCAACCCCTGCTCAAGACTGTTTGGCTCTAACAGGCTGGTCTACTTCCAAGCTCCAACCAAAGGAGCCTTTTTTCCCCCCATCCTGAGTCTTGGCACCCCAGCTGGCTATCCAACACACACACACACACACACACACTCTTCTACTGGCCCCCATAGCTCTTACAGTAACATCCAAACTCCCTTGCCTGGACTGCAAGGCCCAGCACACCTAACCCCACCCACTTTGCTTACTTTTCTCCAGGCCTGTCCTCCTCACTCCTGCTCCCTCTGCTTCTCTCAAATGCTGCAAACTCCTTCCTGCCTCACTGCCTTTGCCCATGCCATTCCCTCTGCCATTCCCCAGACCTTGGCACAGCTGCTCTTCTTATCACTCAGGTGTCAGCTCAAATGTCATCTCCTCAGAGAAGCCCACACTGACTGCCCAAGTCAACCGCCTAGCACTCTGGCCCATCCCATAGTCCTTCTCTCTCCCATTGTTGTTTACTTACTGATCTCTGAATTCATCATATGTATCTCTTTGTTGCTTGTTCAGTGTCTATCTCTCCCCTCTAGACAGTCAGCACCAGGAGGGCAGGGACCCCCTGCCATGCTCACATTCACCCAGTATAGGGCCTGGCACACAGCAGCAGCTCAGCAAATACTGGTGCCTGGATAAGTTCTCCCTTTTCTGGAATCTGTCTCTCTCACACACAGTCCCAGGACAGACATGACAAACCCATCACACCCACACACCTCCCCCCCACCTGGCACAGCACCCCAGCATAGATATCAAAAGCAAACACAGGAGAGTGTCCATAAGTCCCCTGTGATGGGAGCGAGGGGGCAAAGGAGGGGATATGAAATAATAGAGCAGTAGCCTGTGAATCTTCTGTGTTAGTAAAGTCCTCCCTCCACTTCCTCTCTCTTAGCTTACCCTAAAAGCAGTTGTTCAGGCTGGCAGGAGAAGCAAATGCCTTAACTCAGCTGCTGCCAGCCCACTGCTAGCCTAGCTCCAGTTGATCGTTTACTGACTCACTATAAATAGGTGCCAGGCATTGTTCCCTAACAGTCTGCGGGCCTGACACGAGGGTTGGGGGTGAGAATGAGATTCCTGTAAATAGGCCTCCTGCCTCCGCCCTGCACAGGTGCCTCAGATGCCCTGAGAGGAAGGTTCCCCAGTCCCTAATTCTGGAGCATCCACCTGGAGGCATCTTGGCATAAAGGTCCCTCCACCGACCCCCCACGCACAGCCACCCATTGACTCAATCTACCACTGCCCTCATTTCCCAGACAAAGTGGCCTGCGTGTTTCACCTCCAAAGCCTACACCCTGAAATCCAATGGCTTTCTCCCGGTGCTCTGCCTACAGCGTGGGGCTGGGCTCCCCTGGCAACATGCCCTGTCTCCACAGAGCCCAGCCTCAGGGAAGAGGAAGACGCACATACACAGACTCTAGAGCCTGCCGACCTCCTTGTCCAGAAGGGTGTCCAACTTTGGGGGGCCTGGCCACTGCAGGAACATAAGAAATGGTGGTCCCAGCTCCTTGCTTAAAAACACACTCAGGGTGAACCAGAACCTCTTCCCTACCTTAGAGAGGAAGTAGTCAAATGTTGTGCCTAAGGACTGGGTTCTATTCCCTGCTCCACCTCTTACCAACTGTGTGACCTTGGGCAAGTCACTTCACTTCTCTGTGCTTCAATTTCCTCACCCATAAAGAAGGGTGATTTATCCTCTTCATGGGGCGTGATGATAATTAAATGAGGTCATCCATATGAAACACTCAGTAAATGCTGTTTTTAAAGGAAGTCTTTATGCTATTCAAATGGCTTTAGTTCAGCCCTTGTTTTCCTTAACTGGAGTGAAAAAAAATTTTTTTTTCAAAAAGTCTCATCAGCTACTGAGTTTCAATAAATCGTAACTACGGAATTGGCAGATTCAATGTAGGTAAATATGGAAGATTTGGGTCTCAGAAAGTGACACCGGCCACATTAACTGAGTTGGGGTTCTTTGAATCTGGAGCTGCCCAACCTCGTCCGCTTGGAAAGCAGGGAAATGGGACCAGGAGGAGGGACATGCCAGGGGCTGCACAGATTGTTAGGAGTAGGGATGGGTCTCCTCACTTCCAGTCCTGGGGTCTACAGACAGCAACTAGGGTCCATAGGGGTGACAGACATGCCCTTTCCTACCTTACGGCCAGCAGCAAATGCTGCCACCAGCTCCAAGAGCATCCCACGAGGGTGCTGCAGAGGAAACCAAACTGAGCAAGAGAGCCAGGGTCCCTCCTGCCACCCTGGTCACATCAGACCAGGGTGCCAGGCCTGCTGCCCACACCCACCACAATGAAGCCTCCCAAAAGCCACATTGCCAGAGACCCGAAAAAAGCATCAAAACACATTGGGTGGCTATGGCTGCATTATTCAAGAGAATCTCTGCTGTCTCAAGCCTGCAAACACGACATGCACAAACACTTCAGTCAGTCCTGTAGGCATTGGAGAACCCAGGAATACCTCCACCTGGCATTCTTGCACTCATTCATTCTGAAGGCATATTTGGAACCCCTGCTCAGCACAGGGGGACTGGGATTCCACACAGAGAATTGAAACCTCAGCAAAGAACAAGACAGGTTTCCTCTTTTGCTTGATCGCCTGATGTCCTTGCTTCACCTCCTTGTTCCCCTACAATTTATTGCCCACCCTGCAGCCTGAGCTGCTGTTCTATTACAACAGAAGTGAGTTTACTCCCACCCCAGCTCGCAATCCTCCCATGGCCACCACCTTACTCTGGGTGATACCATACAGGCATCTTCTATGGCCACAAGGCCCACATGATCCCCCTCCTCTTCCTTCCCTGACCTCAGCTCCTCTTCCTCTCCCAAGTTCCCTCCACTCTAGGCTCACTGGCCTCCTTGCTATTCCTTGTTCCTGACTCAAGTTCTCTGCATATGCTGTTCCCACTGCCAAGAACACCCTTCCCCAGGTGTCTGCATGGGTCCCTCTCTCCCTTCTTTCAGGTCTCTGATCAAATGTCACTCATCAGGGAGCCTTCCCAGGCCACCTCCTCTGGCAGAACATCCCCTCTTACCTGTAGTATATATTTGTTGTCTTTATGGAAGCAGATTGCCACATCTTTCTCCCCTGGAGCAGCTGGTCGGTTTGAACTGCTGACCTTTCAATTAGCAGCTGAGCGCTTAACTGCCACGCAATCAAGGCTCCTTAGCAATGCATACTTACACTAAACAATATTCATTGTTTCTCTGGAATTCGGACTTAACTGAGTGACCTATATTTATCTGGCAAACCTCCATCGTGGAGACAGAAAATTGCCCCCCGCCCCATGTGAAGCATCACTGGGTTAGAGTAAAACCCAGGAGGACATGGGGTCCCAGTTGTGACATCAGTTGTTCCCCTCACCTTCCCCCAGCCTCTTAGCAGGTCCTTCCTTCCCCCCACTCTTTCCTCCAGCTCCCCACCCAGGCGCTGGGAGGCTCAGGGCACCCAAAGGCCCAGCTCAGAAGCTGTGCTGATTACTCCACAGTTACAGCCTCAGAGCTAGGTGGCTTCCTCTCCTGGATCCACCCCATCTCCCTGCCTCTTCTGGGGTTTCTCCCCCAGGACCCCCTGTCTTAAGTTCCTTCCTCCAGGTAAGAGGCCTCCAGGCCCAGCCCTGAGGCAGGAAAACAAGGCACAAGTCACTTTGCTTCCATTATCAACTCACATCCATGGCTGGCTCTTTTAATGGCAGTAGTCATGGCAACTAGAAGCCAGTCCCTGCTCAGCTCTCAGAACCAAAACAAAATTAAGGGGTGGAGGGCAGGAGAAGAGAGAGGGAGGGTGACGTGAGCAAGGAAGAAGCCAGCATGGAGCTGCCAGATTTAACTGGAAGAAACCATCTGGAGGCCACCCTGTCCCCAGCTTTTCCTTCGTGGCACTGAGGAGACTGAAAAAATAAGACGCCTACCCTGGAGAAGTTCAGGCTGACCTAGTGGGTGTTTGCACATGTACCATCCTGCCAGAGGAGTAATTTTCATCCCCATTATGAATAAACTAAATCCAGACGCATATGAAGGTAAAGACACTCGTCCAAGATGGTGTAATTTCGGCTCTTCCCACTTCTTTCCATATTCCCCGCTATGTCTCCTCACTCCTTTCCCCTTGCTTTTAGGATACTCTCAGTCTCCTCAGCACACTTACCGACACACGTATACACACACATGCTCACTGCCTCACTCATTCACAAAGGCTCATGCATCACCCAGACACACCCACATAAATCCATACTTACAAAAACAGATAAACACACACATACAGGTACACATACAGACACACATACACACAATCCATACGTAGACATTTAGATATCTCCAAACAGATACACACTCTCAGGCACAAAAACTCACAGTCACTGTCCTCACCCACACAGGTGTGGGCACACACACACACTCCAGCCTTCTAAAAGTTTCCACAGGCCCCCGCCACTATAAATTCTGCCCCCTCTGCCAGGTCTTGGCGGGGGTGGTCCCTGGCTATTAACCCTAAACTAGACTGGACTCAGGGATGGCCCCAGGGAGAGTGGAGGGGCGGCTGAGCTCTAAGGGTTCTCATCCTCCTGCCTGGAGGAGTGAGGGACCTGCCTGCCAGGGGAGCACAGACACACACCCACAAGGGAACAACGCACTGCTCAGGGACTCTTAGGAAGGGAGTCTGATCACCCTTTGCAGCCCCATCCAGCCCTCCCATGACCGCCCCACATGCCCTGCTAACTCTCCAGGGACCCGTTACCCGATTGGGGTCAGTGCCCTGGAGCAGTCGAGCCAATGAAACGTACTCCAAGTAAGAAAGTTTATTAGGAGGTGACACCAACGGGTAGTCCAGCAGCAACACAAGCTGTCTTTATGGAGTCCCAAAAAGCAATTTTTACATCAGAACTTATATATCATTTTTGCAAGGATTACATAATGTCTTTAAGTATGTAGTCCACAGATGGTTGGATGACTATACATCACAAGACAACTACAGAAAACTCTTTATTAAACTAAAGATATACATACTAAACATCTGGACTCTAAACTGTATGTTTACAACAGGCAAAAAAAAAGAAAAAAACTTATATAAAAATCTCTCGGCTAGTGGAACTGGCCTGCCAAGCTTACTCTGACCAAGATAAGGAGCAAGAAAAAAGTTGCAGACCAGAAGCACCAGGCAGCCTCCCTAGCTGCTGTCTTGCAGGCTGAAAGACATCTCCCAAGAGAACGCAGAAAAGGAGTGAGGCCAAGGCAGCAAGAGGGGAGAAGGCCCGCACCCCTTTGGAAAGACACCAGTGCAGCTGGTGTAATAAAAACAGGACATTGAAAGTGACAGTGTACAAAATGCCAAGAAAAAAAACTTACAGGTTACTTAGAATATCATTATGGCAGAAGTTATGTTAAGCTCTCAATCACCCATTTTGAAAAGGAGAAAACACGTTGCAAGGTATTAGGGTTACATACTCCCCCCTTTTGAAGCTTGGGTAGCCATACACATCTATCCCAAGTTTCAACCTAGTCCCTTAGATCAGAAAACTTCAAGCGAAAGGATTGGGCCTTTGGCCTGCAGTGGGTTTGAGTCCTGCATTGGATGGTCTGATTCAGGATGGAGAATGCCATCCCACATACAGGCATGATTTGGAGACAGCAACAGATTCATAGGCCTATAACAACCAATCTGATTCCACTAATGAATAAGGTCTTTAGCCAGGTAAGATTGGGCAGCCAAGAGGTCAGCCAAGAAAAACCAAATCCTTCATGAATCTTTACTTCTTGTAGCTCATCTTTTACATAAATCACCTTTAGTTCAATGAGTTCAGAGTTATCAGTAAGGTTAAAACAACACGTTCCTTTGAACCCTTGACACCGTGGTTGTGTCATAGATGTGGCATTCAGCGATATTATAGTGAGGCAAGCTAGGTGTTCTGTTTCTTGATAAGCCCCAATCGTTAAACCTGGGATAACAACCAAGACTGTGGCAAGAGCTTTACTTAATAAGTGTAGATTATTGCTACAGGCTGCATCTAGGACAAGTTCTCTAATGACCCTATTTCGAAGGAATCTCTTCTGAGGCAAGTTCATAGCCAAATGCCCCATTGAACAGGGTCCATTGGTAACACTGGCAGGGACATAAGAACAAGCCATAGTTCCACAGAGTAGCAACCAACCTGAAGGAAGCTTAACACAAGGAGTTGCTTGTCACTCTGTCAATGAAACCACAATTCATATGGTCGTTTCTTCCTAAAACAACACAGTTTGTTCGACTTTTCAAGAACTTCACACAGTTAGAGGCATTAGTTACCCAAAAAACCTGAACAGTATACATCTCTCTGTCTTTGAACCTTGTAACAGGCCCCCAACTATAAATATCAGAATATTGTAACTCTTTATATGTTTAAGAATGGTGAAATTTCTCAAAGCCTCTAGAGTAGTACGAACCCTGACGAGACAGGACTTGAGGGCCAGGTTGGCATGCAACCCCGGTCCAGACAGAAATCAGGAATGTTTAACACTTTAAAATATAGATCCCAAAATTTCATCCCTTAACAAGGGATCAGGAGGGGTGTCTATTTCAGGGATAGGGATTCTCTGGGTGGAAGTCTCTCTGGTACTTAACCCCATCCAAGCTAGTATCAAAAACATTTTTACTTTTTGACCTTAAAAAAAACCCAGAAGTCTTAAATTCAGGCAGTTGATGAGTTAGGCTTTCCATTCCTTGTCACTATAGGCCAGGCAGGGCTTGACACAGGAATGGTGGATACAGGGTTTAATTCTTGGAAGCTTCACAGTTGTGTGAGTGCTGAGTAGTGTGGTGAGGGGTCCAGTCTATTTAGGCTGTAAAGGGAGGTCCTTCTATGCTCAGAGAAGCACCTGATCACCAGGCTGGAAAGACAGTGCAGCTATCTCAAGAGGGAACTTCTGCCAGGTCCACTGCCCGATTAAACTGGGAAAGGATTTTGCTTAGAGAAAGCAAATATTTAGACATCAGTACACTGGGGGGCTGCGTGAAGGATTGTGGGGAGAGTTGGCTGAGACAATATGCTCTACCGTGAAGTATTTCCAAAGGACTGACTTTAAGTTTTCCCCAGGGTGCAATACAGACTAGGAGGAGGGTCAGTGGCAGAACATCTGTCCAGGGCAGCCTGGTCTCTTGACACAGTTTACTAAGAAGACATTTCATGAACTGATTCATTCGTTCTACCTTCCCACTAGATTGGGGTCTCCATGCTACGTGGAGTTTCCACTTTATTCCTACAGCAGCCGAAACCTGTTGTACCACTGCAGATACAAAATGGGTGCCAGTGTCAGTACTGAGACTTCTTGGAAGCCTGATACGAGGGATGATTTCTTTCAGAAGGGCCTTGGTTACCTCTCTAGCCATCTCAGTCCAGCAGAGAAAAGTCTCTACCCATCCTGAAAAAGAATCTATACACACCAGTAAATATTTCATCTGATATTTAGTTTTGAACACTTCATAAAAGTCAATTTGCCATATCTCACCTGGAAAGGGTGCCATTCCTTGAGGGCCAGAAATCTTGGGCCCATGAGTCTTTGGATTATTGCCAGCGCAAAGTAAGCAAATGCCAACCCATGGTGAATGGCTATAATGGGCTTTTCTCCCACGACTTGTTTTGTTACCCAATCAAACATGGTTCCTTTCCCAAAATGTGAAGCCGGCAGTGGTACGTTTCCAGCCTTGACTTTCCTGGATGGCACCCCAATCTTGGGGTCTCTGTAAGTCTTTCTGATGTATTGTGGGGGATCGTCTTCCATGGGCGGGGAAGGAGGGCACAGACTTATCAAGCATTTGTGGTCACCTGTTTGGCCTCATGGCAGGCTGCGTGATTTCCTTGAATTACAGCGGTGGGTCCCTCCTGGTGAGCTCAGCAGTGCACCACTGCCGCCTGCTGGGCTTTTAGGACAGCATCTAAAAGTTGCAACAATTCTGCTCTGTATTTAATAGTCTTTCTCCCCGTGCTCAATAGGCCCCCTGGGATAGCTTAGTTTTTCCTATAAAAAAAAAAAAAAATTTTTTTTCACAGTCCATCAGCTGCAAGAAGTGTCAGGTCACCTCTTTTTCAGACACACCAACAACGAGTGCTGGTCGAGGCAGGCCATTTAGGCTTCTGGGTGAGTACTGAGAAGGCTGCTCTGGTAACAATCAAGACGTCTACTGCTCTCCTCCTGCCATAACTTTTACCAGGGGATCGGTAGGAGGGAGGTTAAAAGTTGTCTCCCCTGGTCCCCATCATTCAAAGTCCCCCTCTTATTCTTTGATAACTCCTTGAAAAATCTTCTCCCCACTTTCAATCTTGCCTGGCCCTGTTCCATTCTTTCTTTTGGGGCACTCATTTTTCCAGTGTCCCTCCTTACAAAACTCACCTCGGTCTTGTCAGCTTCTTCCAGTCAATCCTAGAGCAGCAGGTAATAGATTGGCCTGTTTCTTCATGTCCTGGTCTTTTTCTTTCTTTTTCTCAGCCTGCTTTACCTGATCTCTGTTGGTAAAGACCTTAAGTGTAATTTCAACTAATAGAGTTAGACAGAGTCCCTAGTCCTCCTTCTACCTTCTGCAATTTTCTTCAAATGTCAGGAGCATACTGATCAGGGGACCATTCTGGGGGCATTTCAAGATGGATGTTTTTTACTTATGGAATTCTGTTATGAGGCATTCCAGGAAGGCTGATGGGTTTTCTTTCAACCCCTGAACCATCTCCTTGATCTTACGAAGTTTGTCTGCCTAGGTGCCCCATGCTTTAGCCCATACAGGAGGAACCCTCAGTAAGCTATGAGACGCCATCTGCCTTCTGCTGTATTCGGGCCCCACATTCGCTCCTTTACTGGTACCACTTCATCTGCTAATATTCCATCTATAGCCCCTTCCTCATTGTATTTTTCTTCTTCCTTTTCTTTTGTTTTTGCTAAGACCATCCATCTTACTTCTGCTGTGAGGAGTGCAGCTAATAGAGTCCGACAGTCAGCTAATGTAGGATGGTGGGTAGCAAAAATGTGGGAAAAATGTTCAGTCATGGCATGTGGGTCTGACCGATAGATGCTCTGGAAGGTTTCACTTCCAATTGTACAAATCGGAAGCCAGGAACAGATTATGGACCCACAGCATCTGAGGTGACCCTTCTGCAGCAGGGACCGGTGCCTCCCAGAGTGGGTAAAGCCCTCCTGAGGGAACTGGGCTGAACTGTACCCCACTCCTAGTATCTGGTGGGGATACCATATCTATGCCACCTACTCCACGTCCCTGTAATGCCTTCCTATCCTCATCCTCTGATACCACCGGGGAGGGGTCACGAATAGGTATTGAAAGGGTTTTTTGAGGTGGGGGAATGAGAAGAACATCTACCACATCTTCATCCCTTTCTTTATCTTCACCTTTGGTCTGCATAACAGGGGCTAAAACAGAAGCTTTATCCTTTTTCTCATGTCATAATGTCATAAAACATTCTATATACAGCTTTTTATCCCACTTGTTAGTTTGAGTACAAAACAGATCAAACTGCAGAATAGTGCCAAAATCCCTGGAACCATTCATAGGCCATCTGACCCCATCAGGGAGCTGGTATTGAGGCCATACTTGATGACACAAAATTTTAAGATGTTTCTTAGTTACAGGATACCCTCCGAAATAAGTCTAGTTAGAAAGAATAAGGCCTAGTGGACTCTCAGCCAGAATCTTACTTCCCCGGGTACCCACTTGCAACGGGAAACCTCACTGGTCTCTTGTCCAACCTCACAGGGCCTTGTCACCCATTCTTGGAGAGTCTATGAGAACCGGTGCCACTTGTGGCTTTTATAGAGGATTTACCACGTGATGCTCAGTTACCTACCGTGGCAGAGAGAAACTTTCTCCCTCTGTACACAGCTTGCTGCCGTGCAGTCCTCGCCCATCCCTGAAGCTCCAGGCCACCACAGGTTAAGAGACCTCCACAAGTAGAGGAGAGGTGCACCTTCTCTCTTCCCAGGTCCTTCCCAGAGGCTCAGTCTTTAGGGAGACAGAACCAGGGACAGAGTAATTCGAGCCCCACATTGGGCACCAAAATTTCTTACCTGATTAGGGTCTGTGCCCTGGAGCCAATGAAACATACCCCAAGTCAGAAAGACAGAAATTTATTAGGAATTGACACCAACAGGAAGACCTGCAGCAGTGCAGGCTGTCTTATGGAGTACGGAAAAATAATTTCCACATCAGAGCTTATATATCATTTTTGCAAGGGTTACATACTGTCTTCAGACATGTAGCCCGCAGATGGTTGGATGAGTATATATCACAAGACAATTACAAGAAACTCTTTATTACACTAAAGATATGCATGCCAGACATCTGGACTTGGCTAGTGGAACTGGACTGCCAAGTTTACTCTAACTGAGATAAAGAGCAAGAAGAAAATTACAGACCAAAAGTGCCAGGCAGCCTTCCTAGCTGCTGCCTTGCAGACTGAAGGCCATCTCCCAAGAGAACAAAGAACAGGAGGGAGGCCAAGGTGGCAACACCTGAGAAGGCCCCGCACCCCTTTGGAAAGAGACAAGTGCAGCTGGTATAATAAAAGAGAACATTGAAAGTGAGAGTGCACAAAATGCCAAGAAAAAAACGTATAGGTTACTTAGAGTATCATTACAGCACTAGTTATGTCAAGCCCTCTATCACCCATTTTGAAAAGGAGAAAACATGTTGCAAGGTATTAAAGTCACAATGGGAGGAGAGATGTAGCTGGAGTGCACACATTCACAGGAGCACAGGCCAAAGACCAGGGATAGTGCCAGGTGTCCTAGAGTCCCATAGCCAGCCAGACTGGGGACCAAGGTTCCCTCCTGCACATGGGACACTGGTCATCCATATCCCCACATCAGTACTCCTCAGACCTCTGGGACACAGGATTTCCTTCCCTGGCTCCCAGGAACTCACATATATGCAGCGTGCCACAGGAGGTCGTGGAAAAGCAGACAGCAAAAAAAATGCACATGGGTGTTTGCTTGACTTTACCTGTCCTGCCCTTGGCTGAATGGCACTCTGTGGGTCCTAGGTGGATGTGGCATTCATCTAGAAAGGTAGAGTTTATGGGTGGATGCCAGGTGTATGCTGGGAAGATGAAATGGTGGAGACCAGATAGTCATCTCCAGATCCAGGAGAGGCTTCTTGTGGGTATGTGTGAATTTTTTCTGCCTCATCCACTTGAAGGGATTTCCGGATACAGAGTATCCATGGGAGGAGCAGTGGCTGGATGGGCTCCCATCTGCACACAGGCTCCACCTGGCCAAGGTCTGCCCCTGGTGTAGATCCCCCATCAGGCTCTTGACCCTGAGGACCATTCAGATGGGCTACCTACTATTCTCTGCCCATGGGCAATCAGTACCACCAGAGGTGTTCCCCCTTCCAGCTCTAGGCTCCCTCTCCTGCTCTCCTTGTTGTGATATTTCTCAGGAGTTCAATTAAGAGATGTTGCAGAAGCAACAGAGAGAGAGAGAGAGAGATGCTGAGTGGGGATGCCTTGCCTACTGATGTCCTCAAGTAAGTGGAAAAGAAGAACCTGGCCTGCTCACCAAGTGCCTTGAACCTGTGCACTTCAGTTGTTTTCCTCTGCAAAGCTTTTCCCTGGCTGTGCTAAATTCCTGTGGCCACTACCAGAAGTGGCTGCTAAATCTCACAGGCCAACAAGAAGGGCCCTGGGGAATCAGCCAGGCTGGCCAGATCTCTCCTATTGGCTCAATACTTGTGACCTGGCTCCATCAGAAGCTCCGCCCACTGCTTCCAGAGGCTGTCTCCATGGTAATAGTAAACAAGCCTTAGCTCCATCCACCTGAAAGTATCCTGACCTGCCTACCCTCACTCAGACCTCTGAGGCGATCAGGAATAAAGTCTGCCACAGCCCACGTGTAATCATCCAGGACTTTAAGCATTGAGGCCACTGCCTGGGGCAGAAGACAGAAAGTTCAGCCTGAGCCTCGATATCTGGAGACGTGTGGCACTGCTATCAGTGCTACAGTGGTCACCTCCAGACTTAGGTGAGGTGTGAAGGCAAATCAGAGTGATGGGAGGAGAAATGTAGCTGGAGTCCACACATTCATGGGAGAACAGGCCAAAGACCAGGTATGGTGCCAAAAGTCCTACAATCCCATAGCCAGCCAGACTAGGGCCCAGAGCTCCCTCCTGCTCATGTGAAATGGTCATTCATATCCCCACATCAGCACTCCTCAGGCCTCCAGGGGCACAGGATTTCCTGCTTCCAGGAGGTCCAACATAAACAGTGTGCCACAGGAGGTTCTGGAGAAGCAGATGGCAAAAAAAGATGAATGGGTGTTTCACTTGGCTTGGCCGGTCCTGCCCTTGGCTGAGGGTCTGCTGTAGGCCTCAGGTGGATGTGGCATTCATCTAGAAAGGCAGGGTTTGTGGATAAGTATCAGGTGCCTGATAAGATGAAATGGTAGAGACCAGAATCTTATCTCCAGATCCTGGGGAGGCCTCTTGAGGGTACGTGTGAATTTTTTCTTTCTAGACTGCTTGGAGAGGTTTCTGGGAACAAAACTTCAGCAGAAGGACAGTGCTGGAAGGGCTCCCGGCCGCGCTCAATCTCCTCCTGGCCATATTCCACCCCTGGTGTCCAGGCCTTCTTCCTTGCCTTTCCCATCTGATGAAGAGCCACTGAACTATTTACGAAGAATCCTAGGGGTCCACATCCAGCTCCCCCATCAGACTCCAGGTTCTGAAGACCATCCAGATGAGCAACCTATTATTCTCTGCCTGTGGGCAACCTATACCACCAGAGGTGTTCCCCCTTCTAGCACGAGGCTCTCTCGTGCTCTCCTTGTGATATTTTTCAGGAGTACAATTTAGAGTTGTCACACACCGACAGAGAAAGAGAGAATAGAGGCTGAGTAGGGACCACTTGCCTAATGATGTCCTCGAGTAAGTGGAAAAGAGAAAACTGGTCTGCTAACCCCATGCAGTGAACCTCTGGACATCAATTGGGGGGTTCTCCTCTGTGAAGCTATTTCCCTGGGTGTGCTGAATTCCTGTGGGCAGAGCCTAAAGTGGCTGCTAAGTCTCACAGGCCAACGAGAAGGACCCTGGGGAATTGCCCAGGCTGGCCATGGGCTCTCTTACTGGTTTAATAACTCTGACTCTGCCCCATCAGAAGTTCTGCCCACTGTTGCCAGAGGCTGTGTCCATGGCGATGGTAAACAAGCCTTAGCCCCACCCACCGACCATACCCTGGCCTGCCTAACCTCAACCAGACCCCTGAGTTGATCTGGAATAAAGTCCTTCATGGCCCATGTGTAATCATCTGGGACTACAAGCATTGGAGCCATTGCCAGGGCAGATCCCAGCTAAGCCTGGATATCTAAGGACCTGTGGTGCTGCTGTCAAGTGCTACAATGCATCCTAAAGGTTGGTTGCAGCAGTACATCAACTGGGAATTGCCAGAAATTCAAGCCGGATTCAGAAGAGGACGTGGAATAAGGGATATCATTGCTGATGTCAGATGGATCTTGGGTGAAAGTAGAGAACACCAGAAAGATGTTTACCTGTGTTTTCTTGACTATGCAAAAAGGCATTCAACTGTGTGGATTATAACAAATTACGATTTGAAGCCACCCACAGACATATCATTTGTAATCTAGAAGATGTTAAACCCTTACACGACAACATAAGGCAGCTTCCCTTTCCACCACCCCTTGTCAAGCTCAGTTCGGTACGCAAACTTTGAGCACCTACTGTGTGCCTGGCACTTAGGACGCAAATGTGTAAGACAGCTCTTGCTCTCAAGGAACGTTAGTAGGGGAGACAGACACAATGTTGTGTGCATCCCTTTAGGTCTCCCCATCACCTGTGAGAAGGCAGAGAGGGAGGGTATTTTGTAATTCCTTTTGTTGTTTTTGTTAGGTGACATCAAGTTGATTTTCTACTCATAGTGACTCTATAGGACAGAGTAGAATTTCCCGGTAGGGTTTCCTAGCCTGTAATCTTTACAGGAGCCGATAGCCAGGTATTTTATTTCTCAAAGCAGCTGGCGGGTTCAAAACAGAACCACCAACTTTTCAGTTAGCAGCTGAGCACTCACAGGTAAGGAAAATGCACAGAGTCACCCAAGGCCAATAAGCTTGTCAGTGGCAGAATCCGAACCTGAGCTCCCAGGGAGAGCTCATTCTCAGCCCACATTGCCCCCACTCCTTCCCTTCTCCCACTGTTGTGGGTAAGGACCCCCTGCCCTGAGTCCCAGGGTGTCCCATACAGATTCCTGCTTCCTCCTGTCCCAGCATCTGCCAGACCTGCAGGTGCTACCCCTCCTCCTTCCACACACTCTTCCAACTGCGTCTTCTGTGACCTCATTTTACCTTTACTGCTGTCCTCGGAGTTATTTCTGCAGAACCAGAATGTGGCAGGGAAAAGAGCACACCCCATCTGCCCTGACCCGCCCAAACACCCCCGCCCCCACACCAATATCCAGACACTCCCTCCACAGGCCTCTTCTCCTTGCCCCCTCCCTTCCACACCTGAGGAGGGGTCCACAAATTCAGAGAGACCAGCACCTGTGGAATTGGGAGAGGGTGGCACATCTGGATTTTGTGTTTATTTTTCTTTTAATATTTCTAAAGAGCAGCTTAAACACTGTGGTACTTGATCTTATTTCCTCTTATCATTTCTTCTTATTCAGATCGCAGCGTCTGCTGAGCCTTGTTCCCAGGTTCTCTGCTGTGAAACACAAACACTGATTCTTGAGCTCATGGCTCCACTCAGGGCAGGGGGTCTTGCTTAAACATCAAGAAATAATATGGGCGGTCAGTTATGCAGTGCTTACTGGCTACAGAGCATCTTCAAGCATTTGCTCATTGAATCTTTCCAGAAACCCATGAGACAGGTTTTTTTTGTTGTTGTTGTTGTTGAAAACTTACCCAGCAGAACATACACCAGTTCAACAATTTCTACACATACAGTTCAATGACATCAATTACATTCTTCAAGTTGTGCAACCATTCTCACTCTCCTTTTCTGAATTTTTCCTCCCCCATTAACATAAATTCATGGCTCCTTAAGCTTCCTATCTAACCCTTCTGAGTCACTGTTGTCAATTTGATACCAGACAAACAGTTCTTCAAAAAACACAATGCTCAAGGCAGACATTCTTTACTAGTTAAGCTAAACTGTTTTGTTTAAAGAAGACTTCAGAGGATATTTTTGGTTTAAAGTTTAAAGATTATCTCAGGGCAATAGTTTCAGTAGTTCTTCTAGGATATATAACTCCAGAAAGTCAGGATTCTGTGAGAATTTGAAAATCAGTTCCAAACTTTCCCCCTTTTGATCAGAATTTTTCTATAGAACCTTTGGTCAACACATTCAGTAATGGTAGCTGGCCACCATCCTGTTCTTCTGGCCTACCCATGAGACAGATCTTGTTAGTATCTTCCCCATATTGAGGCTCACAGAAGCAAAGCCGCCAGTCCCAGGACCAAGGGAAAAAGCAGGAATCTGAAGCCAAGGAGGTCCAGATTCCAGAGCTAACCTGTCCACCATGTTGCCCTCCAGAGAAAGTGTGGACAACAAAGTCGTTGCAGAAGTCAGGCTGCATTTAATCTTTGGCGAATAGTTTAAGCAAGATTATGAATGTTCCCAACAAAAAAGGCTCTAAATTCACTTTACTTTAAAGAGTGCCATGCTTCACTTTTAGGAGAGAGTGTTATGGAACCAAACAAGTAATCTTCAAATGTTGCCAAGTCAGAAAGGTTGGGGAATTGACAATGAGTACAGGAAAAGCTTGTTATGAGACGTGTCATGATTCCACAGAGTCAGGTGGTGCTGGACACGAACGAATGAAAAGAACACAGCATGTCACAGGGGCATTATGGCTGCAGGGCAGTGGAGCTTAATTTAGGGCATCCCTTCCCCAATTTCTTTCTTTCTTTTTTTTTTTTTTTAGTTTTGAAAGAGACACAGTCCTCTGGTCATTCTTAATGGAGACCAGGATACTGAGGAATGCTTTTCCACTCTAAGAAGGACAATGGTGCAAGCATCATAATATATGGCCACTCTCACTCTACCTCAGTGCCGGAATGAGCGGACAAAAGAGATGGGTGAGGACCATGGCAAGCTGGTGAGTCCACACCCTTCCCAGTTGGGCAGCTCCACCCAGTTCCTGTGACTTGCACCCTGCAAGAATTCTGGCTCACTGTTGTCAAGCTTTCCAGTGTTTCCGAGAGAAGCTGGAAATCCAGAATTTTATGTGCAGTCTCTCAAGTTTTAAATGTTGGCTCACTTTTCTGTTACATACTGAGAAGGGCAAACAAAACTTGCCTGTGGGCTATCAGTTTGAAATACCTGGAATAGCTCTTTGGAGCTTAGTTCTGGAACCGGCCTTCCTGGTCTTCCACCCTAGCTCTACCCTTATGGACTGTATACTCAAGATATGTAATTTCTTGGTACCTCACTTTCCTGATCTGCTCAAGTGAGAATAGTAGCTTTACCTACTTCTGAGGGCTGCTCTGAGAATTAAAGTGGATGCATGGAAAATGTTGGAATACAATGCCTCGTACTTAGCAAGCACCCTACCATATTATAGCTCTTTTCATGATTTTGTCTCTTTCCATAAGTGCGAAGTGACATATATCCTAATTTACCTGGGACAGTCCTAGTTTATGCTTGTTGTGCTGCTGTAGTTATTACTAACTCCCCCTGTCATGGATTGAGTTGTGTCCCCCAAAATGTATCAACTTGGCTAGACCATGATTCCCAGTATTGTGTGGTTGTCCTCCATTTTGTGATCTGTTGTAATTACTTATGTGTTGTAAATCCTAACCTCTGTGATGTTAATGAGGCAGGATTAGAGGCAGTTATATTAATGAAGCAGGATATAACCTACAGGATTAGGTTGTATTTTGAATCAATCTCTTTTGAGATATAAAAGAGAGAAGCGAGCAGAGAAAAGGGACCTCCTACCACCAAGAAAGAAGAGCCAGGAGCCGAGCATGTCCTTTGGACTCGGGGTCCTGCACTGAGAAGCTCCTAGACCAGGGGAATATTGATGACAAGGACTTTCCCCCAGAGCTGAAAGAGAAAGAAAGCCTTCCTCTAGAGCTGGCGCCCTGAATTTTTTTATTTAGCTTCCTAAACTGTGAGAACATAAATTTCTCTTTTTTAAAGCCATCCACTTGTGGTATTTCTGTTATAGCAGCACTAGGAAACTGTCTTTTATATCGCAAAAGAGAGTGGGTTAAAACACAACCTAATCTTGTAGATCGAGTCCTGCCTCATTAACATCACAGAAGTAGGATTTACATCACTTAGGAAAATCACATCAGATGACAAAACGGTGGACAATCACATAATATTGGGAATCATGGCCTAGCCAAGCTGACAACATTTTGTGGGGACACAATTCAATCCATAATAGTAACTAAGATACCCCCTTTCATCCTCAAAAGTGTCCTGATTTGGACAATAAACTGTACTGTTGTTGTTGTATGCCGTCGAGTTGATTCTGGCTCATAGTAACCCTATATGACGGAGCAGAACTGCACCATAGGGTTTCCTAGGTTGTAATCTTAAGGAAGCAGGTCACCAAGTCTTTTTTTTTTTTTTTTAATAACTTTTATTAAGCTTCAAGTGAACGTTTACAAATCCAATCAGTCTGTCACATATAAGTTTACATACATCTCACTCCCTACTCCCAATTACTCTCCCCCTCTGAGTCAGCCCTTTCAGTCTCTCCTTTCTTGACAATTTTGCCTGCTTCCCTCTCTCTCTATCCTCCCATCCCCCCTCCAGACAAGAGTTGCCAACACACTCTCAAGTGTCCACCTGATATAATTAGCTCACTCTTCATCAGCGTCTCTCTCTCACCCGCTGACCAGTCCCTTTCATATCTGATGAGTTGTCTTCGGGGATGGTTCCTGTCCTGTGTCAACAGAAGGTCTGGGGAGCATGGCCGCCGGGATTCCTCCAGTCTCAGTCAGACCATTAAGTATGGTCTTTTTATGAGAATTTGGGGTCTGCATCCCACTGATCTCCTGCTCCCTCAGGGGTCCTCTGCTGTGCTCCCTGTCAGGGCAGTCATCGATTGTGGCCGGGCACCAACTAGTTCTTCTGGTCTCAGGATGATGTAGGTCTCTGGTTCATGTGGCCCTTTCTGTCTCTTGGGCTCTTAGATGTCACGTGGCCTTGGTGTTCTTCATTTTCCTTTGCTCCAGGTGGGTTGAGACCAATTGCTGCATCTTAGATGGCCGCTTGTTAGCATTTAAGACCCCAGACGCCACATTTCAAAGTGGGATGCAGAATGATTTCATAATAGAATTATTTTGCCAATTGACTTAGAAGTTCCCGCAAACCATGTTCCCCAGACCCCCGCGCTTGCTCCGCTGAGCTTTGAAGCATTCATTTTATCCCAGAAACTTCTTTGCTTTTGGTCCAGTCCAATTGAGCTGACCTTCCATGTATTGAGTGTTGTCTTGCCCTTCACCTAAAGCAGTTCTTATCTACTGATTAATCAATAAAAAACCCTCTCCCACCCTCCCTCCCTCCCCCCCCTCGTAACCACAAAAGTATGTGTTCTTCTCAGGTTTACTATTTCTCAAGATCTTATAATAGTGGTCTTATACAATATTTGTCCTTTTGCCTCTGACTAATTTCGCTCAGCATAATGCCTTCCAGGTTCCTCCATGTTATGAAATGTTTCACAGATTCGTCACTGTTCTTTATCGATGCCTAGTATTCCATTGTGTGAATATACCACAATTTATTTAACCATTCATCCGTTGATGGACACCTTGGTTGCTTCCAGCTTTTTGCTATTGTAAACAGAGCTGCAATAAACATGGGTGTGCATATATCTGTTTGTATGAAGGCTCTTGTATCTCTAGGGTATATTCCTAGGAGTGGGATTTCTGGGTTGTATGGTAGTTCTATTTCTAACTGTTTAAGATAACGCCAGATAGATTTCCAAAGTGGTTGTACCATTTTACATTCCCACCAGCAGTGTATGAGAGTTCCAATCTCTCCGCAGCCTCTCCAACATTTATTATTTTGTGTTTTTTGGATTAATGCCAGCCTTGCTGGTGTGAGATGGAATCTCATCGTAGTTTTAATTTGCATTTCTCTAATGGCTAATGATCGAGAGCATTTTCTCATGTATCTGTTGGCTGCCTGAATATCTTCTTTAGTGAAGTGTGTGTTCATATCCTTTGCCCACTTCTTGATTGGGTTGTTTGTCTTTTTGTGGTTGAGTTTTGACAGAATCATGTAGATTTTAGAGATCAGGCGCTGGTTGGAGATGTCATAGCTGAAAATTCTTTCCCAATCTGTAGGTGGTCTTTTTACTCTTTTGGTGAAGTCTTTAGATGAGCATAGGTGTTTGATTTTTAGGAGCTCCCAGTTATCGGGTTTCTCTTCATCATTTTTGGTAATGTTTTGTATTCTGTTTATACCTTGTGTTAGGGCTCCTAGGGTTGTCCCAATTTTTTCTTCCATGATCTTTATGGTTTTAGTCTTTATGTTTAGGTCTTTGATCCACTTGGAGTTAGTTTTTGTGCATGGTGTGAGGTATGGGTCCTGTTTCATTTTTTTGCAAATGGATATCCAGTTATGCCAGCACCATTTGTTAAAAAGGCTATCTTTTCCCCAGTTAATTGACACTGGTCCTTTGTCAAATATCAGCTGCTCATACGTGGATGGATCTATGTCTGGGCTCTCAATTCTGTTCCATTGGTCTATGTGTCTGTTGTTGTACCAATACCAGGCTGTTTTGACTACTGTGGCTGTATAATAGGTTCTGAAGTCAGGTAAGGTGAGGCCTCCCACTTTCTTCTTCTTTTTCAGTAGTGCTTTGCTTATCCGGGGCTTCTTTCCCTTCCATATGAAATTGGTGATTTGTTTCTCTATCCCCTTAAAATATGACATTGGAATTTGGATCGGAAGTGCGTTAAATGTATAGATGGCTTTTGGTAGAATAGACATTTTTACTATGTTAAGTCTTCCTATCCATGAGCAAGGTATGTTTTTCCACTTAAGTATGTCCTTTTGAATTTCTTGTAGTAGAGCTTTGTAGTTTTCTTTGTATAGGTCTTTTACATCCTTGGTAAGATTTATTCCTGAGTAACTTATCTTCTTGGGGGCTACTGTGAATGGTATTGATTTGGTGATTTCCTCTTCGGTGTTCTTTTTGTTGATGTAGAGGAATCCAAGTGATTTTTGTATGTTTATTTTATAACCTGAGACTCTGCCAAACTCTTCTATTAGTTTCAGTAGTTTTCTGGAGGATTCCTTAAGGTTTTCTGTGTATATAATCATGTCATCTGCAAATAGTGATAACTTTACTTCCTCCTTGCCAATCCAGATACCTTTTATTTCTTTGTCTAGCCTAATTGCCCTGGCTAAGACTTCCAACACGATGTTGAATACGAGCGGTGATAAAGGGCATCCTTGTCTGGTTCCCGTTCTCAAGGGAAATGCTTTCAGGTTCTCTCCATTTAGAGTGATATTGGCTGTTGGCTTTGCATAGATGGCCTTTATTATGTTGAGGAATTTTCCTTCAATTCCTATTTTGGTAAGAGTTTTTATCATGAATGGGTGTTGGACTTTGTCAAATGCCTTTTCTGCATCAATTGATAAGATCATGTGGTTTTTGTCTTTTGTTTTATTTATGTGATGGATTACATTAATGGTTTTTCTGATATTAAACCAGCCTTGCATACCTGGAATAAATCCCACTTGATCAGGGTGAATTATTTTTTTGATGTGTTGTTGGATTCTATTGGCTAGAATTTTGTTGAGGATTTTTGCATCAATGTTCATGAGGGATATAGGTCTATAATTTTCTTTTTTTGTAATGTCTTTACCTGGTTTTGGTATCAGGGAGATGGTGGCTTCATAGAATGAGTTGGGTAGTATTCCGTCATTTTCTATGCTTTGGAATACCTTTAGTAGTAGTGGTGTTAACTCTTCTCTGAAAGTTTGGTAGAACTCTGCACTGAAGCCGTCCGGGCCAGGGCTTTTTTTTGTTGGGAGTTTTTTGATTACCGTTTCCATCTCTTTTTTTGGTATGGGTCTATTTAGTTGTTCTACTTCTGAATGTGTTAGTTTAGGTAGGTAGTGTTTTTCCAGGAATTCATCCATTTCTTCTAGGTTTTCAAATTTGTTAGAGTACAATTTTTCATAATAATCTGAAATGATTCTTTTAATTTCATTTGGTTCTGTTGTGATGTGGTTCTTCTCATTTCTTATTCGGGTTATTTGTTTCATTTCCTGTATTTCTTTAGTCAGTCTAGCCAATGGTTTATCAATTTTGTTAATTTTTTCAAAGAACCAGCTTTTGGCTTTGTTAATTCTTTCAATTGTTTTTCTGTTCTCTAATTCATTCAGTTCAGCTCTAATTTTTATTATTTGTTTTCTTCTGGTGCCTGATGGGTTCTTTTGTTGCTCACTTTCTATTTGTTCAACTTGTCGGGACAGTTCTCTGATTTTGGCTCTTTCTTCTTTTTGTATGTGTGCATTTATCGATATAAATTGGCCTCTGAGCACTGCTTTTGCTGTGTCCCAGAGGTTTTGATAGGAAGTATTTTCATTCTCGTTGCTTTCTATGAATTTCCTTATTCCCTCCTTGATGTCTTCTATAACCCAGTCTTTTTTCAGGAGGGTATTGTTCAGTTTCCAAGTATTTGATTTCTTTTCCCTAGTTTTTCTGTTATTGATCTCTAGTTTTATTGCCTTGTGGTCTGAGAAGATGCTTTGTAATATTTCGATGTTTTGGACTCTGCAAAGGTTTGTTTTATGACCTAATATGTGGTCTATTCTAGAGAATGTTCCATGTGCGCTAGAAAAAAAAGTATACTTTGCAGCAGTTGGGTGGAGAGTTCTGTATAAGTCAATGAGGTCAAGTTGGTTGATTGTTGTAATTAGATCTTCCGTGTCTCTGTTGAGCTTCCTACTGGATGTCCTGTCCTTCTCCGAAAGTGGTGTGTTGAAGTCTCCTACTATAATTGTGGAGGTATCTATCTCGCTTTTCAATTCTGTTAAAATTTGATTTATGTATCTTTCAGCCCTGTCATTGGGTGCATAAATATTTAATATGGTTATGTCTTCCTGATCAATTGTCCCTTTTATCATTATATAGTGTCCTTCTTTATCCTTTGTGGTGGATTTAAGTCTAAAGTCTATTTTGTCAGAAATTAATATTGCTACTCCTCTTCTTTTTTGCTTATTGTTTGCTTGATATACTTTTTTCCATCCTTTGAGTTTTAGTTTGTTTGTGTCTCTAAGTCTAAGGTGTGTCTCTTGTAGGCAGCATATAGATGGATCGTGTTTCTTTATCCAGTCTGTGACTCTCTGTTTCTTTATTGGTGCATTTAGTCCATTTACATTCAGGGTAATTATAGATAAATAAGTTTTTAGTGCTGTCATTTTGATGCCTTTTTATGTGTGTTGTTGACAATTTCATTTTTCCACATACTTTTTTGTGCTGAGGCGTTTTTCTTAGTAAATTGTGAGATCCTCATTTTCATAGTGCTTGACTTTATGTTAGTTGAGTCGTTACGTTTTTCTTGGTTTTTATCTTGAGTTATAGAGTTGTTATACCTTTTTGTGGTTACCTTATTATTTACCCCTATTTTTCTAAGTAAAAACCTAACTTGTATTGTTCTATATCGCCTTGTATCACTCTCCATATGGCAGTTCAATGCCTCCTGTATTTAGTCCCTCTTTTTGATTATTGTGATCTTTTACCTATTGACTTCCATGATTCCCTGTTATGTGTATTTTTTTTTTAATTAATCTTAATTTGTTTGTTTTTGTGATTTCCCTATTTGAGTTGATATCAGGACGTTCTGTTTTGTGACCTTGTGTTGTGCTGATATCTGATATTATTGGTTCTCTGACCAAACAATATCCTTTAGTATTTCTTGTAGCTTTGGTTTGGTTTTTGCAAATTCTCTAAACTTGTGTTTGTCTGTAAATATCTTAATTTCACCTTCATATTTCAGAGAGAGTTTTGCTGGATATATGATCCTTGGCTGGCAGTTTTTCTCCTTCAGTGCTCTGTATATGTCGTCCCATTCCCTTCTTGCCTGCATGGTTTCTGCTGAGTAGTCAGAACATATTCTTATTGATTCTCCCTTGAAGGAAACCTTTCTTTTCTCCCTGGCTGCTTTTAAAATTTTCTGTTTATCTTTGGTTTTGGTGAGTTTGATGATAATATGTCTTGGTGTTTTTCTTTTTGTATCAATCTTAAATGGGGTTCGATGAGCATCTTGGATAGCTATCCTTTCGTCTTTCATGATGTCAGGGAAGTTTTCTGTCAGGAGTTCTTCAACTATTTTCTCTGTGTTTTCTGTCCCCCCTCCCTGTTCTGGGACTCCAATCACCCGCAGGTTATCCTTCTTGATAGAGTCCCACATAATTCTTAGGGTTTCTTCATTTTTTTAAATTCTTTTATCTGATTTTTTTTCAGCTATGTTGGTGTTGATTCCCTGGTCCTCCAGATGTCCCAGTCTGCATTCTAATTGCTCGAGTCTGCTCCTCTGACTTCCTAGTGTGTTGTCTAATTCTGTTATTTTATTGTTAATCTTTTGGATTTCTACATGTTGTCTCTCTATGGATTCTTGCAACTTATTAATTTTTCCAGTATGTTCTTGAATAATCTTTTTGAGTTCTTCAACAGTTTTATCAGTGTGTTCCTTGGCTTTTTCTGCAGTTATCCTAATTTCATTTGTGATATCATTAAGCATTCTGTAAATTAGTTTTTTATATTCTGTATCTGATAATTCCAAGATTGTATCTTCATTTGGGAAAGGTTTTGATTCTTTTGTTTGGGGGGTTGGAGAAGCTGTCCCGGTCTGCTTCTTTAAGTGGTTTGATATGGATTGTTGTCTCCGAACCATCACTGGGAAACTAGTTTTTCCAGAAAATCCGCTAAAAAAAAAATGCAGTCAGATCCCTATCAGAGTTCTCTCTCTGGCTCAGGCTATTCAGATGTTAATGAAGCCGCCTGGGGAGGGTGGGGAAGGGAACAGAGAGATAGGAGAGTAGCACCTCAGAATATAGCCAGAGTTGCTTGTCTTGTTTGGAATGACTATTATATCTGAGATTCCCGCAGGCACGTCACCTATGTGTGCTGGCTGTGTGGAGATTGCCCCCGGGGGGTCTGGCCCGCTGGAGTCACGGTCAGATCCTCCGCTTCCAGCCCCACGCCCAGAGTCAAGGCTCCCCTACTGGGACGGTGCACTCTCGACTCCAAAATCAGTCTCTGCCTCCCGGGGACTTCTCGTCCCTCCAGCCGCGTGGCCGTGCTGCCTCCGAGAACCAGTTGGGCCTCCTCCCGGGGTTAGTTCAGATGGGTGGAGCAGGTCCCCGTGCTTGTGCCGTGACCGAGTGTCCCGGCTGGGATGCTGTTCTCCCCGCTCCAATACCAGTCGCTGCCTCCCGGGGACTTCTCCTACCGGCTGCGTCCCACGCCGCCTGTGCGACCCGGCTGGTCCCCTTCCTGGGGTTAGTTCAGGGGGGTGGAGCAACTCTCCGTGTTTATGGCGTACCTGCGTCCAGTCCAAATCCCTGCGGGACGGTTCCCCAGCTCGGATGCTGCTCTTTCTGCTCCAAGACCAGTCACTGCCTCCCGGGGACTTCTCCTACCGGCTGCGTCCCACGCCGCCCGTGGAACCGGCTGGTTCCCCTCCCGGGGTTAGTTCAGGGGGGTGGAGCAGGTCTCTGTGTTTGTGCCGTACCTGACTGGTACGCTGGCTCCAGGCTCTGGAAACAATCGTTGCTTCCCTGTATTAGTTCATTCTCCGTCTCTAAATCTGTGTTTGTTGTTCAGGGTTCGTAGATTGTTATGTATGTGATCGATTCACTTGTTTTTCCGTGTCTTTGTTGTAAGAGGGATCCGAGGTAGCGTCTGCCTAGTCCGCCATCTTGGCTCCGCCTTCCTCACCAAGTCTTTTGCCCACGGAGCTGCTGATGGGTTCAAACCACTGACTTTCGGTTAGCAGCTAAGTGCTTAAGAATTGTGCCACTAGGGCTCCTTCAATAAATTGTGTAATCAGCCTATATAAACAAATACTGGTATTATGCTGTTTAGGACTTTAACAGGTTTTAGTAGTTAAAAAAAAAAAAAGTCATAGTTCCAGTTGTTTGAATGCCCTTGGACAAATCACTTAACCTTTCTGTGTTTCAGTATTTACATTCAAAAGGGTCGATTAGATGAATTCTAAGATCCATAGGTCCACATTCATTCTGTCATTCAACAAACATTTTTTTTATGAATCCAGATGTGCCAGGCATACACCCAGGACATGGGGAGGCCAGAGACAGACCCTGTGCCCTCAAAGTGCTCTTGGCCAATGAGAACCTCATGGTGGGAATCCCTCCCTTTTTTCCCCAAGTGTTACTGGAAAGACTTACTGGAAAATTGTTCATAAAATAATGTTTCTTATGAATTGAATGTTTATATTTTAAGCCTCAGTTTCTCACAGATAAATCATTATCATTTCAATATAACTCTGTATACATTCTGTCTTATATATGGGTATCTAAATTGCTTGTCTTGTTTAGAAAGCTATTATAAATTTTCACTATGGAAAATACAGAAAGACCCAAAGGAGATTCTTCATTTCTGCTGGGTCTGCAGCGAACAAAACTTAAAAAACCAAACCTATCACCGTTCAGTCTACTCAGACCCTTGGTGATTTCATGTGCTACAGAGTAAACTGCTTTATAGGGTTTTCATGGTTGTAATCTTTACCGAACAAGATCACCAGGAATGCCAGATCTTTTTTTGGCAATATTATTGGTGGGTCGGAACCACCAATCCAGTGCAAACCATTTTGACCACCCAGGGACCAAACCAAAACCAAACCTGTTGCCACCCAGTCGATTCCAACTCACAGAGACCCTATAGGACAGAGTAGAACTGTCCCATAGGGTTTCCAAGGAGCGGCTGATAGATTTGATAGGTTAGCAGCCGTGTTCTTAACCACTGCACCACCAGGGCTCCACCCAGGGACCAGAAGGGCTTTACTGTTTTAGCTTTAGGTTATACCCTCTCCTTCTCGTCCCCCTCACCCTCACACATACCTACCTATGCAGCCACTTTTGTCGAAACGGAATTAAAAAAAGAAATGCTCTCTCTAAATCTCCTTGGGTGGATTGGTTCCAACTTCCTTAGAGACAGATAATAAATTCGTTCATTCCTGCACTCTTTCGTTATTCATCCTCTCCCAGCACCTAGTGGCCCTGGCGCTGTGCCAGGAGCCTCAGACGAGCACTCCTGCCCGCGATTTTTTTAAATGATCCGCTCGCAACTCCCTTCCAGTGATACATTTTTTAAAAAGTTGTGTCTCCGCATAGGGCCTTCTGGACCGGCTTTAACGACTGGTGGGCAATGTTGCCGGTCATGTGATAATTGCGAGCGTGCAGGTGGTTCTTCGCCTAGGCATGGATATGCCCTCATCAAAGAGCATTCCATTCGAGTAGATAATCAGAACTCGGCTTAGCTGGGATAGAATTTCCCTGAAATCTGCCTTCACCGCCCAGTCAATGAGGTTGGATTGTGCTGGCATAGAAAGCCGCTTCCTGCCGCGACTGGAGCCAGCAGTCCGGGCGAAAGTTCCCCGGACCGGGAAAGAAGCGGCTCTCGGGCAGTTTATTTTGGCTGCGGGCGCACAGACCCGACGTTGGCAGAGCTGGGCTGGGGAGTCAGGCCGAACTCCGGGTCTTGGGGGAGGCTTCGCGCTGCAGTGGTCCGAGGCGCACTCCCGGGAGGTGCGCACCTTGGAGATGGAAGAGGGCGCACCGCGGAGATTGGGGCATACTGTGGGAGGGGGAGCGCACCACGGGGGATGGGCGCTACGGGTAGAGGGGAGAAGGAGCCCAGCGAGGCGGGAGGGCAGAAAGGTGAGAGGGAGCACGCGAGGAAGGAGGTGTCACACATTGGAGCCAGAGCACCGCGGGGCGGGTGGGCGGGGGGTGGGAGGTGCGTCGTGGACAAAAGGAAAGGAAGGGAAGGGGCGGAACTCCGAGGGCAGGTACGGCATCACGGCCGAGATCTTGGCGGCGGGGGTGAGCGAGGAAGGGGTCAAGGTGTGCCTGCCCTGGAATGCTCCGTTTGGGGCACAGGCCAGGGGATCGAGCCCGCAGAAACTGCCCCGGAGCGGACAGTGCCTGGTCCGATGGGAGGTTAGAAGCGAGACGGGGCCTTTCCGGGCCCGGCGGCTTCCCCAGTCATTCTGCAAAGATGCGGCCTGGGAAAGTACAGCCCGAAATACTGTGATATCTTAGTCTGAGACGGCAAAAGCCAGCAGGAGATAAGATCAAACACCATCAATTCGCAAGGGGGAGACCAGGGAGGGCGAGGACCTCTGTTCCGAGAGAACCCAAGGGGCCAAACCGTACAGCCCGCACCACCTGGGGCTCCGGGGGACCCACAGAGCCAAGGGAAGGATGAAAGTTGTCTTACTGAATTTGCACGGATTCTCACTATCCCCCCACCCCCACCCCCACGCCTTGCATTTAGTAAGCGGAGGAGACCATCCGACCTCTTAGCCCATTCCTGGCCAGTTTGCTTCCAAGAACACAGCACAGCACATCACGCAATGCCTACATTTTAAAGGGAATCACAGAGCGTCTCTGAAAAGAACAGTGAAGGGAACTCAGCAGCTGGAGAGGGAGGCTGCACGCACACACGGCAGGCACACACGCACGGAGGGCAGTTACAGAGCAGCGATGGAGCCCTGCTTGTGTAGTTCAGTCACACGCACTCTAAGCTATGGAGGGCAGAGAGTTTGGCCTGACTGGAATGGGGAGCAGAGAGGGGAGCCTGATAGAGGAGGATTTTGGTGGGGGGTTGGGCAGGGCTATTGAGCCCCAAGTCACGTGATTCCCCTGCCCTGGCGGGAAGGGATGCCCATCCCCACCCCCAGCCCAAGGTTACCCTGCCTCCTCCCCTCTGCACGTACACAAGCACTGCCTCTAGTAGGAGGTGGTGCAGGGCAGGGTGCCTGGCCCCTAGGTCTGCCCCTCCGCAGCTCTTGCTGACTCAGGGACATTTCAAAAACTGGCCCAAGAGGCTCAGTGAAAACAGCTGCTTCTCTTGACTGGCGGCCCCTGGCTCACCCTGCTTTGATCCCTCACCTCTGCATGGCCTGGGGTGGGTGTTGGGAGAGGCTCAGTGGCTGAAGGCTGCCCTGCCATGCCTTCAGGGACCAAATCAGGAGCTGTCTCCAGGGCTCACCACCTGGCTCCCAGCTGTATGCCTGCCTTGACTCTCAGTAAGAACCAGGGCTTCAAACGAGTTAGATCCCTAATGAGAATTTCCTTTTCCACCCCAGATATACTGAACCTACATTTTAACAAGATCTCCAGGATCAGGGGATTTACTGAATATACCCAGGGGATATACCCAGGTCCTGGGGATCTTATTAAAATGTAGATTCTGATTCAGTATATCCAGGGTAGAAATGAAAATTCTCAGCAGGAGGTCAGACCAGAATGAACTGGTTCAAAGCCCTGCCAGGAACTGAGCCAGGCTGGTCACAGGGCCTGTATTCCTGCCTCTAGCCTGTGCTCCTGCTACTTCGCCAGCTTGTCCCCCCTCCTCGACCTCATCTCTGCTTGCGTCCGAGTTTTGCTCAACATGCCTCTCGTTCAACAGATATTTGTTGAGAGTCTGCTGCCTGCCAGGCACTGTGCTAGAATTCATGGCTCATCTGCTTCCCGCTGCAGGGATATCTTTGGCTATAATGGAGATCAGCTGTCTTTTCTGAGGGCAGGTCAGATTGCTGCCTGCCTCCACTGCCCGGCTGAGTGTGGAGGAACTTCCAGTAGAGCTGAGAGGTCTGCTCCTGACAGGCTGCTGTCATCAAGCCTTCATACTCACCCTCAGGACTCCGCCAAAGCCTTACATGCATCTTAGGCAAATGAGAAGGGAGAGGAGGTCATGCTGACAGTCAACAGGGAGCAAGAGATGGGTGTCTTCAGTGTAGGGCAAGTAACTATAAAACCTCAGTTGTCTCTGAGCACAGGAATAAGTTTCCAGGGTGATGACCCTGTATAACCAAGGATGATGCACTTTTCTGGGAAGCAAGAAAGTATGCATTACATATTAGAAAGATTCCTTTACATAAGATCAAAACAAGATCAAAAGAGCAACATTTGCCCAAAAGCAAAGATGAGAAGGCAGGAAGGGGTAAGCAACTCAGTACAAAAGGAAATGGGAAACGTAGGATGGAAATGTGGGGAGGGCAGGCATATTTGGGGGAATGGAACCAATGTCGTGGCACACTTTGTGTATAAATTATCGAACGGGAAACGAATTTGCTATGTAAGCTTTCACCTAATGCACAATAATTTGTGTGTGTGTGTGTGTGTGTGCTTTAGGTGGAAGTTTACAGCTCAAGTTAATTTTCCTCACAAAAATTTATACACATATTGTTATGTGACACTGGTTGCAATCCCTGTAACGGGACAGCATACTCCCCCTTTCCACCCCAGGTTTCCCGTGTCCATCCAACCAGCTCCTGTCCCTTTCTGCCTTCTCATCCTGCCTCTGGACAGGAGCTGCCCATTTGGTCTCCTGTATCTGCTCTAAGAAGCACACTCTTCATGAGTATTATTTTAGGAAAGGTTTTGGTTCTGGGTTAGCAGAGCTTCTGGGGGCCATGGCTTTGAAGGTTCCTCCAGTCTCAGTGAGAACATTAAGCCTGGTCTTTTTATGTGAATTTGAGTTCCACACCACACTTTTCGCCTGCTCGGTCAGGGACTCTCTGTTGTGTTCCTGGTCAAGGCAGTCATTGGTGGTAGCCAGGCACCATAATAGTTCTTCTGGTCTCAGCCTGATGGAGTCTCTGGTTTATGTGGCCCTTTTGTCTCTTGGGCTAATATTTTCCTTGTGTCTTTGGTGTTCTTCATTCTCCTTTGTGAGACAGCGAAGAGATCAGGCTGGCTGAATTAAATAAGAGCTACATTTCAAGGCCCTGTGTGCTCAACCAGCTGTAATTAAATCTAAACCTAAGTACAGACCACCATATAACTTTTACTGCTGGCACCCGAGAACTACTTGTGATTAACAAACTAGGTGCTTAGACAAGATAAGGGGCTACATTTCAAGGCCCTGTGTGCTTGACCAGCTATAAATCACTGATAACCCTCCTGAGTTGTTTTTCAAGGCCTCACCAGGTACAGAGCATACGCAGTAAAGATCAACGTGGCCTATGAATAACCTTCGACATGAGACAAACCTGAGCAGGGACCTCTCGCCGGGGCTCGAACCAAGATCCAGAGGCATCACACATGCACAACATCCCAGAATAAGTCCTGTTCAACATTCCAGCAGCCTTTGTGACAGACTCCGTCTTGGTTCCAGCAAGCTCTGCCAGGAAGTCCATCTTGAATTCTAACGGCTTATGCATTTGATTTTCATAATCCCTCCCCATCTCCTAGAAATCTCCGCCCATCTAATGAGTAAAGATAATGGCTTTTCCTGCCTAAGAATTATATAAGCCCTAAGAAATCCTTTGTTCAGTGAGAGAATGGAGGCTAGAGTAGGTGGAAACCCCTCGCTCTCTCTCCCTCTCTCCCTCTCGAGCCTTTAACTTTCTTTTGGTCCCGAATAAACCTTAGTTCGTGTGGAACCTCTGAGCCTCTCCTGGTCATTCTTGGTCAGAAGAAGGTAAAAACCTAGAGATGGTTTAGTCCCTAGCTGGAAAGCCTTGCCCTCTAACATTTACTCCAGGTGGGTTGGGACCAATTAATGCATCGTAGATGGCGGCTTGCAAGCTTTTAAGACCCCAGACGCCACTCACCAAACTGGGATGCAGAACATTTTCATTATAAACTTTGTTATGCCAATTGACCTAGATGTCCCCTGAAACCATGGTCCCCAGAACCCAGCCACTGCTATTCTGTCCTTTGAAGTGTTCGGTTGTGTTCTGAAAACTTCTTAGCTTCTGGTTTAGTCCAGTTGTGCCCACTTTCCCTGTATTGTGTGTTGTCCTTCCCTTCACCTAAGATAATTATTGTCTACTATGAATACCTCTCTCCCACCCCCTCTCCCTTCCCCCTCTCGTAACCATCAAAAAGTATTTTCTTCTGTTTAAACTATTTCTGGAGTTCTTATAATAGTGGTCTTATACATTATTTGTCCTTTTGCAACTGACTAATTTCACTCAGCATAATGCCTTCCAGGTTCCTCCATGTTATGAAATGTTTCACAGATTCATCATTGTTCTTTATCAATGCGTAGTATTCCATTGTGTGAATATACCATAATTTATTTATCCATTGATCCATTGATGGGAACCTTGGTTGCTTCCTTCTTTCTGCCATTGTAAACAGTGCTGCAATGAACATGGGTGTGCATATGTCTGTTCATGTAAAGGCTCTTATTTCTCTAGGCTATGTTCCAAGGAGTGGGATTTTTGGATCATATGCTAGTTCTATTTCCAGCTTTTTAAAGAAGCACCAAATTGATTTCCAAAGTGGTTGTACCATTTGACATTCCCACCAGCAGTGTATAAGTGTTCCAATCTCTCCACAGCCTCTCCAACATTTATTGTTTTGTGTTTTTTGGATTAATGCCAGCCTTGTTGGAGTGAGATGAAATCTCATTGTAGTTTTGATTTGCATTTCTCTAATGGCTAATAATCGTGAGCATTTCCTCATATATCTGTTAGCTACCTGAATGTCTTCTTTAGTGAAGTGTCTATTCATATCTTTTGCCCATTTTTTAATTGAGTCATTTGTCTTTTTGCAGTTGAGTTTTTGCAGTATGATGTAGATATTAGAGGTCATGTGCTGATCGGAAATGTCATAGCTAAAAACTTTTTCCCAGTCTGTAGGTAGTCTTTTTACTCTTCTGGTGAAGTCTTTGGATGAGCATAGGTGCTTGATTTTTAGGAGCTCCCAGTTATCTAGTTTTTCTTCTGCATTGTTAGTAATGTTTTGTACACTGTTTATGCCCTGTATTAGGGCTCTTAATGTTGTCTGTATTTTTTCTTCCATGATCTTTATCGTTTTGGATTTTATATTTAGGTCTTTGATTCATTTTTTTTTTTATTAACTTTTATTGAGCTTCAAGTGAAGGTTTACAAATCAAGTCAGTCTGTCACATATAAGTTAATATACATCTTACTCCTTACTCCCACTTGCTCTCCCCCTAATGAGTCAGCCCTTCCAGTCTCTCCTTTCGTGAGAACTTTGCCAGCCTCCAACTCTCTCTATCCTCCCAACCCCCCTCCAGCCAGGAGATGCCAACACAGTCTCAAGTGTCCACCTGATATAATTAGCTCACTCTTCATCAGCATCTCTCTCCCACGCACTGTCCAGTCCCCTTCATGTCTGATGAATTGTCTTCGGGGATGGTTCCCGTCCTGTGCCAACAGTAGGTTTGGGGACCATGACCACCGGGATTCCTCTAGTCACAGCCAGACCATTAAGTATGGTCTTTTTATGAGAATTTGGGGTCAGCATCTCACTGATCTCCTGCTCCCTCTGGGGTTCTCCATTGTGCTCCCTGTGAGGGCAGTCATCGATTGTGGCCGGGCACCAACTAGTTCTTCTGGTCTCAGGATAATGTAGGTCTCTGGTTCATGTGGCCCTTTCTGTCTCTTGGGCTCTCAGTTGTCGTGTGACCTTGGTGTTCTTCATTCTCCTTTGCTCCAGGTGGGTTGAGACCAATTGATGCATCTTAGTTGGCCGCTTGTTAGCATTTAAGACCCCAGACGCCACACTTCAAAGTGGGATGCAGAATGTTTTCATAATAGAATTATTTTGCCAATTGACTTAGAAGTCCCCTTGAACCATGGTTCCCAAACCCCCGCCCTTGCTCCGCTGATCTTTGAAGTATTCAGTTTATCCCGGGAACTTCTTTGCTTTTGGTCCAGTCCAGTCCAGTTGAGCTGACCTTCCATGTATTGAGTGTTGTCCTTCCCTTCACCTAAAGCAGTTCTTATCTGCTAATTAATCAGTAAAAAACCCTCTCCCCCCGTCTCCCTCCCCCCCTCGTAACCACAAAAGTATGTGTTCTTCTCAGTTTATACTATTTCTCAAGATCTTATAATAGTGGTCTTATACAATATTTGTCCTTTTGCCTCTGACTGATTTCGCTCAGCATAATGCCTTCCAGGTTCCTCCATGTTATGAAATGTTTCACAGATTCGTCACTGTTCTTTATCGATGCCTAGTATTCCATTGTGTGAATATACCACAATTTATTTAGCCATTCATCCGTTGATGGACACCTTGGTTGCTTCCAGCTTTTTGCTATTGTAAACAGAGCTGCATATATCTGTTTGTATGAAGGCTCTTGTTTCTCTAGGGTATATTCCTAGGAGTGGGATTTCTGGGTTGTATGGTAGTTCTATTTCTAACTGTTTAAGATAATGCCAGATAGATTTCCAAAGTGGTTGTACCATTTTACATTCCCACCAGCAGTGTATAAGAGTTCCAGTCTCTCCGCAGCCTCTCCAACATTTATTATTTTGTGTTTTTTGGATTAATGCCAGCCTTGTTGGAGTGAGATGGAATCTCATCGCAGTTTTATCCGCATTTCTCTAATGGCTAATGATCGAGAGCATTTTCTCATGTATTTGTTAGCTGCCTGAATATCTTCTTTAGTGAAGTGTGTGTTCATATCCTTTCCCCACTTCTTGATTGGGTTGTTTGTCTTTTTGTGGTTGAGTTTTGACAGAATCATATAGATTTTAGAGATCAGGCGCTGGTCGGAGATGTCATAGCTGAAAATTCTTTCCCAGTCTGTAGGTGGTCTTTTGACTCTTTTGGTGAAGTCTTTAGATGAGCATAGGTGTTTGATTTTTAGGAGCTCCCAGTTATCTGGTTTCTCTTCATCATTTTTGGTAATGTTTTGATTCCGTTTCTGCCTTGTATTAGGGCTCCTAGGGTTGTCCCTATTTTTTCTTCCATGATCTTTATGGTTTTAGTCTTTATGTTTAGGTCTTTGATCCACATGGAGTTAGTTTTTGTGCATGGTGTGAGGTATGGGTCCTGCTTCATTTTTTTGCAGATGGATATCCAGTTATGCCAGCACCATTTGTTAAAAAGACTATCTTTTCCCCAATTAACTGACACTGGGCCTTTGTCAAATATCAGCTGCTCATATGTGGATGGATTTATATCTGGGTTCTTAGGTCTGTTCCATTGGTCTATGTGCCTGTTGTTGTACCAGTACCAGGCTGTTTTGACTACTGTGGCTGTATAATAGCTTCTGAAATCAGGTAGAGTGAGGCCTCCCACTTTCTTCTTCTTTTTCAGTAATGCTTTGCTTATCCGAGGCTTCTTTCCCTTCCATATGAAATTGGTGATTTGTTTCTCTATCACCTTAAAAAATGACATTGGAATTTGGATCGGAAGTGCATTGTATGTATAGATGGCTTTTGGTAGAATAGACATTTTTACTATGTTAAGTCTTCCTATCCATGAGCATGGTATGTTTTTCCACTTAACTATGTCCTTTTTAATTTCTTGTAGTAGAGCTTTGTAGTTTTCTTTGTATAGGTCTTTTACATGCTTGGTAAGATTTATTCCTAAGTATTTTATCTTCTTGTGGGCTACTGTGAATGGTATTGATTTGATTATTTCCTCTTCGATGTTCTTTTTGTTGATGTAGAGGAATCCAAGTGATTTTTGTATGTTTATCTTATAACCTGAGACTCTGCCAAACTCTTCTATTAGTTTCAGTAGTTTTCTGGAGGATTCCTTAGGGTTTTCTGTGTATAAGATCATGTCATCTGCAAATAGAGATAATTTTACTTCCTCCTTGCCAATCCGGATGCCCTTTATTTCTTTGTCTAGCCTAATTGCCCTGGCTAAGACTTCTAGCACGATGTTGAAGAAGAGCGGTGATAAAGGGCATCCTTGTCTGGTTTCCGTTCTCAAGCGAAATGCTTTCAGGCTCTCTCCATTTAGAGTGACGTTGGCTGTTGGCTTTGCATAGATGCCCTTTATTATGTTGAGGAATTTTCCTTCAATTCCTATTTTGGTGAGAGTTTTTATCATAAATGGGTGTTGGACTTTGTCAAATGCCTTTTCTGCATCAACTGATAAGATCATGTGGTTTTTGTCTTTTGTTTTATTTATGTGATGGATTACATTAATGGTTTTTCTGATATTAAACCAGCCTTGCATACCTGGTATAAATCCCACTTGATCGTGGTGAATTATTTTTTTGATATGTTGTTGGATTCTATTGGCTAGAATTTTGTTGAGGATTTTTGCATCTATGTTCATGAGGGATATAGGTCTGTAATTTTCTTTTTTTGTAATGTCTTTACCTGGTTTTGGTATCAGGGAGATGATGGCTTCATAGAATCTGTTGGGTAGTATTCCGTCATTTTCTATGCTTTGAAATACCTTTAGTAGTAGTGGTGTTAACTCTTCTCTGAAAGTTTGGTAGAACTCTTGCAGTGTAGCCGTCTGGGCAGGGCCTTTTTTGTTGGGAGTTTTTTGATTACTGTTTCAATCTCTTTTTTTGTTATGGGTCTATTTAGTTGTTCTACTTCTGAATGTGTTAGTTTAGGTAGGTAGTATTTTTCCAGGAATTCATCCATTTCTTCTAGGTTTGCAAATTTGTTAGAGTACAATTTTTCGTAATAATCTGATATGATTCCTTTAATTTCAGTTGGGTCTGTTGTGATGTGGCCCTTCTCGCTTCTTATTCGGGTTATTTGTTTCCTTTCCTGTATTTCTTTAGTCAGTCTGGCCAATGGTTTATCAATTTTGTTAATTTTTTCAAAGAACCAGCTTTTAGCTTTATTAATTCTTTCGATTGTTTTTCTGTTCTCTAATTCATTTAGTTCAGCTCTAATTTTTATTATTTGTTTTCTTCTGGTGCCTGATGGGTTCTTTTGTTGCTCACTTTCTATTTGTTCAACTTGTCGGGACAGTTCTCTGCTTTTGGCTCTTTCTTCTTTTTGTATGTGTGCATTTATCGATATAAACTGGCCTCTGAGCACTGCTTTTGCTGTGTCCCAGAGGTTTTGATAGGAAGTATTTTCATTCTCATTGCTTTCTTTGAATTTCCTTATTCCCTCCTTGATGTCTTCTATAACCCAGTCTTTTTTCAGGAGGGTATTGTTCAGTTTCCAAGTATTTGATTTCTTTTCCCTAGTTTTTCTGTTACTGATTTCTAGTTTTATTGCCTTGTGGTCTGAGAAGATGCTTTGTAATATTTCGATGTTTTGGATTCTGCAAAGGTTTGTTTTATGACCTAATATGTGGTCTATTCTAGAGAATGTTCCATGTGCGCTAGAAAAAAAAGTATACTTTGCAGCAGTTGGGTGGAGAGGTCTGTATAAGTCAATGAGGTCAAGTTGGTTGATTGTTGTAATTAGGTCTTCTGTGTCTCTATTGAGCTTCTTACTGGAAGTACTATCCTTCTCCGAAAGTGGTGTGTTGAAGTCTCCTACTATAATTGTGGAGGTGTCTATCTCACTTTTCAGTTCTGTTAAAATTTGATTTATGTATCTTGCAGCCCTGTCATTGGGTGCATAAATATTTAATATGGTTATGTCTTCCTGATCAATTGTCCCTTTTATCATTATGTAGTGTCCTTCTTTATCCTTTGTGGTGGATTTAAGTCTAAAGTCTATTTTGTCAGAAATTAATATCGCTACTCCTCTTCTTTTTTGCTTATTGTTTGCTTGATATATTTTTTTCCATCCTTTGAGTTTTAGTTTGTTTGTGTCTCTAAGTCTAAGGTGTGTCTCTTGTAGGCAGCATATAGACGGATCGTGTTTCTGTATCCAGTCCGAGACTCTCTGTCTCTTTATTGGTGCATTTAGTCCATTTACATTCAGGGTAATTATAGATAAATAAGTGTTTAGTGTTGTCATTTTGATGCCTTTTATGTATGTTGTTGACAATTTCATTTTTCCACTTACTTTTTTGTGCTGAGATGTTTTTCTTAGTAAATTGTGAGATCCTCATTTTCATAGTGTTTGACTTTATGTTTGTTGAGTCGTTACGTTTTTCTTGGCTTTTATCTTGAGTTATGGAGTGGTTATACCTCTTTGTGGTTACCTTATTATTTTTTCTAGTTTTTTTTATTATTTACCCCTATTTTTCTAAGTAAAAACCTAACTTGTATTGTTCTATATCGCCTTGTATCACTCTCCATATGGCAGTTCTATGCCACCTGTATTTAGTCCCTCTTTTGATTATTGTGATCTTTTACATATTGACTTCAGTGATTCCCTGTTAGGAGCTTTTTTTTTTTTAATTAATCTTAATTTGTTTTGTGATTTCCCTATTTGAGTTGATATCAGGATGTTCTGTTTTGTGACCTTGTGTTGTGCCGGTATCTGATATTATTGGTTTTCTGACCAAACAATATCCTTTAGTATTTCTTGTAGCTTTGGTTTGGTTTTTGCAAATTCTCTAAACTTGTGTTTTCCTGTAAATATCTTAAATTCGCCTTCATATTTCAGAGAGAGTTTTGCTGGATATATGATCCTTGGCTGGCAGTTTTTCTCCTTCAGTGCTCTGTATATGTTGTCCCATTCCCTTCTTGCCTGCATGGTTTCTGCTGAGTAGTCTGAACTTATTCTTATTGATTCTCCCTTGAAGGAGACCTTTCTTTTATCCCTGGCTGCTTTTAAAATTTTCTCTTTATCTTTGGTTTTGGCAAGTTTGATGATAATATGTCTTGGTGTTTTTCTTTTTGGATCAATCTTAAATGGGGTTCGATGAGCATCTTGGATAGATATCCTTTCGTCTTTCATGATGTCAGGGAAGTTTTCTGTCAGGAGATCTTCAACTATTTTCTCTGTGTTTTCTGTCCTCCCTCCCTGTTCTGGGACTCCAATCACACGTAAGTTATCCTTCTTGATAGAGTCCCACATGATTCTTAGGGTTTCTTCATTTTTTTTAATTCTTTTATCTGATTTTTTTTCAGCTATGTTGGTGTTAATTCCCTGGTCCTCCAGATTTCCCAGTCTGCATTCTAATTGCTCGAGTCTGCTCCTCTGATTCCCTATTGCGTTGTCTAATTCTGTAATTTTATTGTTAATCTTTTGGATTTCTACATGCTGTCTCTCTATGGATTCTTGCAACTTATTAATTTTTCCACTATGTTCTTGAATAATCTTTTTGAGTTCTTCAACTGTTTTATCAGTGTGTTCCTTGGCTTTTTCTGCAGTTTGCCTTATTTCGTTTGTGATGTATTGAAGCATTCTGTAAATTAGTTTTTTATATTCTGTATCTGATAATTCCAGGATTGTATCTTCATTTGGGAAAGATTTTGATTCTTTTGTTTGGGGGGTTGGAGAAGCTGTCATGATCTGCTCCTTTATGTGGTTCGATATGGATTGTTGTCTCCGAGCCATCACTGGGAAACTAGTTTTTCCAGAAAATCCGCTGACTGGGACGCTGGCTCCAGGCTCCGAAAACAGTCGCTGCTTCCCCATATTTGTTCGTTTTCCATCTCTAAATCTGTGTTTGTTGTTCAGGGTTCGTAGATTGTTATGTATGTGATCGATTCACTTGTTTTTCCGAGTCTTTGTTGCAAGAGGGATCTGAGGTAGCGTCTACCTAGTCCGCCATCTTGGCCCCGCCTCCTTTGATTCATTTTGAGCTCGTTTTTGTGCATGGAGTGAGGTATGGGTCTTGTTTCATTTTTTTGCAGATAGATATCCAGTTATGCCAGCACCATTTGTTAAAAGGACTGTCTTTTCCCCCGTTTAACTGTTTGGGGGCCTTTGTCAAATATCAACTGCTCATATGTGGGTGGATTTATGTCTGGATTCTCAATTCTCTTCCATTGGTCTATGTATCTGTTGTTGTACCAACTTCCCACCTTGTTGTTCTTTTTCCGTAATGCTTTACTTATCTGGGGCCTCTTTCCCTTCCATATGAAGTTGGTGATTTGTTTCTCCATCTCATTATAGAATGTCAATGGAATTTGGATCAGAATTGCATTAAATGTACAGATGACTTTTGGTAGAATAGACGTTTTTATAATGTTAAGTCTTCTATCCATGAGCAAGGTATGTTCTTCCACTTACGTAGGTCTCTTTTGGTTTCTTGCAGAAGTGTATTGTAGTTTTCTTTGTATAAGTTTTTTCTTGAGTTCTTATAATTGTGGTCTCATATAATATTTGTTCTTTTGCAACTGACTAATTTCACTCAGCATAATGCTTTCCAGATTAATCCATATTGTGAGATGTTTTCCCGGTTCATCATTGTTCTTTATCGTTGTGTAGTATTCCATTGTGTGGATGTACCATAATTTGTTTATCCATTTGCCTGTTGATGGGCACCTAGGTTGTTTTAGTCTTTTTGCTATTGTGAACAGTGCTGCAATGAATATGGGTGTGCATATATCTATTTATGTGACTGCTCTTATTTCTCTAGGAAATATGCCAAGGAGTGGGATTGCTGGATCATATGATACTTTTATTTCTAGCTTTTTAAGGAAGCACCACTTTGATTTCCAAAGTGGTTGTACCATTTTACATTCCCACCAACAGTGTATAAGTGGTCCAGTCTCTCCACAGTCTCTCCAACATTTATTATTTTGTGTTTTTTGGATTAGTGCTAACCTTGTTGGGGTGAGATTGTATCTCATTGTAGTTTTCATTTGCATTTCTCTAATGGCTAATGATCGTGAGCATTTCCTCATGTGTCTGTTAGCCACCTGAATGTCTTCTTTGGTGAAATGCTTGTTCATATCCTTCACCCATTTTTTAGTTGAGTTATTTGTCTTCTTGCTGTTGAGGTTTTGCAATGTCTAGCAGATTTTAGAGATCAGACCCTTATCAGATAAGTCGTAGCCAAAATTTTTTTCCAGTCTGTAGGTTGTCTTTTTACTGTTCTGGTGAAGTCTTTGGATGAACATAAGTGTTTGATTTTTAGGAGCTCCCAGTTATCTACTTTCTCTTCTGGTGTTTGTGCATTGTTAATTATGTTCTGTATTCTGTTTATGCCCTGTATTAGGGCTCCTAGCATTGTCCCTATTTTTTCTTCCTTGATCTTTATTGTTTTAGATTTTATATTTAAGTCTTTGATTCATTTTGAGTTTTTTTTTTTTTGTGCATGGTGTGAGGTATGAGTCTTGCTTCATTTTTTTGCAGATGGATATCCAGTTATGCCAGCACCATTTGTTAAAGAGACTGTCTTTTCCCCATTAACAGACTTCGGGACTTTGTCAAATATTAGCTGCTCATAAGTGAATGGATTTACATCTGGATTCTCAATTCTGTTCTGTTGGTCTATGTATCTGTTGTTGTGCCAGTACCAGGCTGTTTTGACTACCATGGCAGCATAATAGGTTCTAAAATCAGATAGTGTGAGGTCTCCCACTTCGTTCTTCTTCTTCAGAAATGCATTCCTTATCCAGGGCCTTTTCCCTTTCCATATGAAATTGGTGATTTGTTTCTCCATCTTATTAAAAAATGTGATTGGAATTTGGATCAGGATTGTATTGTTATCTGTAGATCGCTTTGGGTAGAATTGATATTGTCACAATGTTGAGTCTTCCTATCCATGAGCATGGTATGTTTTTCCACTTATGTAAGTCTCTTTTGGTTTATTGCAGTAGTGTCTTGTAGTTTTCTTTGTATAGGGCTTTTATGTCTCTGGTTAGATTTATTCCTAAGTATTTTATCTTCTTGAAGGCTGTTGTAAATGGTATTGATTTAATGGCTTCCTCTTTGATGTTCTCTTTGTTGGTGTAGAGGAATCCAACTGATTTTTGTATGCTTATCTTGTATCCTAACACTTTGCTGAAATGTTCTATTTGTTCTAGTAGTTTTCTTTTGAATTCTTTGGAGTTTTCTGTGTATAAGAGCATATCATCTGCAAACAGGGATACTTTTACTTCTTCTTTGTCAATCTGGATGCCCTTTATTTCTTTTTCTTGCCTTATTGCTCTGGCAAGGACCTCCAGTACAATGTTGAATAAGAGTGGTGATAAAGGGCATCCTTGTCTGGTTCCTGTTCTCAAGGGAAATGCTTTCAAACTCTCTTCATTTGGAATGACGTTGGCTTTGTATAAATGCCCTTTATTATGTTGAGGAATTTCCCCCCATTCCTATTTTTCTGAGAGTTTTTATCATGAATGGGTGTTGGACTTTGTCTAAAGGTTTTTCTGCATGTGTTTAGTATCTTTTATTTATATGATGGATCATGTTGATTGTTTTTCTAATGTTGAACTATTCCTGTATATCTGGTATGAATCCCACTTGGTCATGGTGAATTATTGTTTTGAGATGTTGAATTCTATTGGCTAGAATTTTGTTGAGGATTTTTGCATCTGTGTTCATGGGGGATATTGGTCTGTGATCCTCTTTTTTGTGGTGTTTTTGCCTAGTTTTGGTATCAGGGTTATGCTGGCTTCATAGAATGAGTTCAGGAATATTCCGTCCTTTTCTGCACTCATAAATACCTTTAATAGTAGTGGTGTTAACTCTTCTCTGAAAGTTTGGTAGAATTCTCCAGTGAAGCTCTCAGGGTCAGGGTTTTTGTTGTTGTTGTTGGGGGTTTTATTATTATTATCTCTTCAATCTATTCTTTTGTTATAAATGTATCTAGTTTTTCTACATTGGTTTGTGTTAGTTGCAGTAGGTAGTGTGTTTCAAAAATTTGTCCACCCCCTCTAGGTTTTCAAATTTGTTGGAGTACAATTTTTCATAGTATTCTTCTATGTGATTCTTTTAAATTCAGTTGAGTCTGTTGTGCATATCTTGTGATATCATCCATCTCATTTCTTATAATGGCTATTTGCTTCCTCTCCTGGTTTTCTTTTGTCAGTTTATTGATTTTGTTGATCTTTTCAAGGAACCAACTTTTGGTCTTGTTAGCTCTTTCAGTTGTTCTTCTATTCTCTATTTCATTTATTTCTGCTTTAATTTTATTATTCCGTTTCTTCTGTTGCTGAGGGCTTCTTTTGCTGTTCTCTTTCTTCTTGTTCGAGTTGTAGGGTTAATGTTTTTATTTTGGCCCTTTCTTGTTTTTGAATGTGTGCATTTATTAGTATGAATTGACCTCTGAGCACTGCTTTTGCTGTGTCCCAAAGGCTCTGGAAGGATGTGCTTTCATTCTCATTTGATTCTAAGAATTTCTTTATTCCATCCTGGATTTCTTCTATAGTGCAGTAGTTTTTGAGCAAGCTTGTCTTAGTCATTTAGTGCTACCATAACAGAAATGCCACATGTGGATGGCTTTAACAAAGAGAAATTTATTTTCTCACAGTCTAGTAGGCTACAAGTCCAAATTCAGGACATCAGCTCCAGGGGAAGGCTTTCTCTCTCTGTCAGCTCTGGAGGAAGGTCCTTGTCATCAATCTTCCCCAGAGCTAGGAGCTTCTCTGCACAGGAACCCCAGGTCCAAAGGACCCACTCTGCTCCTGGCACTGCTTTCTTGGTGGTATGAGGTCCCTCACTTTCTACTTGCTTCCCTTTTCTTTCATCTCTTGTAAGACAAGAGGTGGTGCAGGCCATGCCCCAGGGAAACTCCCTTTACATTAGATCAGGGATGTGACCTTAGTAAGGATGTTACAATCCCACCATAATCCTCTTTAACATAAAATTACAATCACAAAATGGGGACAAACACACAATACTGGGAATCATGGCCTAACCAAGTTGACAAATATTTGGGGGGGGCGGGAATTCAATCCATGACAATGGTGTTGTTCAGTTTCCATGTATTTAATTTTTTTTCCTTGATTTTTCTGTTATTGATTTCTACTTTTATGGCTTTGTGGTCAGAAAAGATACTTTGTAATATTTCAACATTTTGGAGTATGTTAAGGCTTGTTTTGTGGCCTAACGTGTGGTCTATTCTGGAGAATGTTCCATGTGCGTTGGAAAAGAAATTATGCTGGGCTGCTGTTGGGTGGAATGCTCTGTATATGTCTATAAGATCAAATTGGTTGATTGTGGCATTTAGATCTTCTATGTCTTTATGGAGCTTCTTTCTGGATGTTCTGTCCTTCACCAAAAGTGGTGTGTTGAAGTCTCCTCCTATTATTTGGAGCTATTTCTCTTTTCAGTGCCATTAGAGATTGTTATATGTATTTTGGAGCTCTGTCATTGGGTGCGTATTTATTATGGCTATGTCCTCCTGGTGTATTGACCCTTTAATTATTATATAGTGTCTTCCTTATTCTTTGTGGTGGATTTTGCTTTAAAGTCTGTTTTGTCAGAGATTAATATTTCCACTCCTGCTCTTTTTTTGATTGCTGTTTGCTTGATATATATTTTTTCCATTCTTTTGAGTTTTAGTTTGTTTGTGTCTTTGAGTCTAAGGTCTCTTGTAGGCAGCATATAGACAGACTGTATTTTTTTTTTTTTTTTTTAGCCATTCTACCACTCTCTGTCTCTTTACTGGTGCATTTAGTCCATTTACATTCAGTGTAATTATTGATAGGTATAATTTGGTGCTATCATTTTGATGTTTCGTGTGTGTCTGTATGTGTTATTGACAGTTTCTTTGCTCCACTTAATTTTCTGTGCTCAGTTGTTTTTCGTTATGTATTTTCTGTTCATCTTTTTCATTGCTGTTGATTTTGTGTTTGCTGAGTCTTTATGTTTTTCTTTTGTTTATTTTGATGTGTAGGAATGTTAGGTTCATTTGTTTTTAACCTTAAAATTTACCTCTATTTTTCTAAGTTTAAACCCATCTTTTATCTTTTGATATCGCCTTAACTGCCTCTCCAAAAGAAAGTTCTATGACCACAGTGTTTAGTCCCTCTTTCTTGTTTTAATGTTGTCATCTTTTACATATCTACGTCTCTGTTTCCCTATTTTCTGTGTTTTATCTTTGACTTATTTTTGTGACTTCCCTATCTGGTTGATATCTGGTTGTTCTGTCCTATGTTCTAGTCTTGAGTTGTTACCTGATATTATTGATTCCCTAACCAGAAGACTCCCTTTAGTATTTCTTATAATTTTGGTTTGGTTTTCACAAACTCCCTTAACTTCCGTTTACCTCAAAATGCCCCAATTTCATCATCATATTTGAGAGACAGTTTTGCTGGATATATAATTCTTGGCTGGCAGTTTTTTTTCCTTCAGTGCATTATATATGTCATCCCACTGCCTTCTTGTATGCATGGTTTCTGCTAAGTAGTCAGAGTTTAGTCTTCTTGACTCTCCTTTGTAGATGAGTTTTCATTTATCCCTAGTCACTCTTAAAACTGTTTATCTTTGGTTTTGGCAAATTTCATTATAATACGTCTCGGTGATTCTCTTTTCGGATCTATTTTGTGTGGGGTTCAATGAGCTTCTTGAATAGATATCTTCTTGTCTTTCACCATATCAGGGACGTTTTCTGCCAACAAATCTTCAACAATACTGTCTGTATTTTTTGTTATTCCTTCCCCCTTTCCACCACCCCCCCCCCATTCTGGTACTCCAGTCACTCGCAGGTTATTCTTCTTGTTAGTGTCCCACATAATTCTTAGGGTTTCTTCATTTTTTTAATTTTTATCTGATTTTTCCTCAAATTTGTGTCAAGTACTTTATCTTCAGTCTCACTAATTCTGATTTCCAACACCTCAATTCTGCTCCTATGACTTTCTATTGTGTTACCTAATTCTGAAATTTTATTGTTAACCTTTTGGATTTCTATTTGCTGTCTATGGATTCTTACAGCCTGTTAAATTTGTCATTTTGTTCTTGTATAACCTTCTTAAATTCCTGTATTGCTTTTTCTGTGTGTTCCTTGGCTTGGTGTGCATTTTGCCTGATCTCCTTTCTGAGGTTTTGAAGAGCTCTGTATATTAATCTTTTGAATTCTACCTCCAGTAATTCCAAGACCTTCTTTTCCACCAGGAGGTTTCCTGGTTCTTTGTTTTGGTTGCTTGCTGAAGCCATCATGACCTGCCCCTTTATGTGATTTGATGCTGACTGTTGTCTCTGAGTCATCGATAAGTTATAATAATTATTTATTTATTTAGTTTTATTTATGTTTGCTTCTTATTTTGTTTTGTTTCAGTGTGCCCAAGAAGGCTGGTCATGTGAGATACTTTGATTATTGGCATCTTTCAAGCTCTCATGTCCTGTCACCAGGTGGTTAGAGCTACTACTAGGTATGTGAGCTCAGAAGTCCATTTACTTTTCTGTGTGGATTCAGTTCAGGTGTCCAGGTCATCAGTCACTGAGTGTGTGGTGCAGGCTCTCATCTGCAGTCCTAAATGGGCAGGGCTACATAAGGGTGTTTGGAGCAGACACAGGTATCTGGCTGCAGGAGGGGTTTACGTGCTAAGCAAAGTAGGGAGCTGATGGATGTCCCTGAGTGCTTGGGTGGAAGGTGTGTCCCTGTACCCTAAGGCATGTAGGTGGGTGGATTTTGCAGCCAGACTTTGGGCACCCAGTGCTGTTGGCTGTAAGGACTTAGAGGCACCACTTATTCTCAGACCCCTGTCATGGGTGGCTAGGTGGAGTGGGTACAGCCACCAGTCCTCAGGCCCCTGATGTGGGTAGGTGAGGACTCTGCTTAATGGGTAGGGCAGTGTCAAATGTCACGGGTCTGCCACTCCCCCTTAGCTGTTGCAGTTGAAAATACACTTCAGATATATATCCTGTCATACCATACTAATGAGGGCCTACACTGTGGAAATGGGCCCACATGGGTCTAGGCAGGGGTGTGAGGCATTTGAAGTCCATGGACCCCTTATGCCTGTGCCTATGCAAAGGGGCTAAGCCTGCCCTGAAGTCCCAGCTTAGGGGAGCTGGCAGATGATTTTTTCCTGTTTGCTATTTGTTTATTTTTTCCCTCTCCAAAGCTGAAAGACTAGCTCAGGGCATGCAGTGGGTCCCACTTCTGGCCCAGGGGCAATCTCTGAAGCTGGACTCTGACCAGAGCAGAGTGGGGAGGGAGTGGGTGAAGGGGAGAGAGGCACTTCCAAATTGGGAAGGGTTGTTTTGATCCCATGCAGTAGGTTAGATGCTTGCAGTTAACTTTCACAGATCCAGTGCCACTTCCCCCAGCTCTGGGAGCTTATGCAGAATCTCCACTGCTCGGTTTCTCCCAATGTGGAAAACTCATACCAAGTGCTACTGCATGCCTCAGCCCACGCATGCCAGCCGATCCAGGCTGCAGAGTGCTGGCCAGCTCAGGTCTTGCAAATCCTTGCTGCTTCTGAACTGTCTCTCCTCCTCCTGCTGCTCTGTCTGACTCCTCAAATTTTCTTTGATGTTCAGGGCTCCTAGATTGTCATATATAATTGATTTGCTTGCTTTTCTTTTCTTTTTTTAGATCTTTGTTGTAAGAGGGACCACAGGAAGCATCTGACTATTCCACCATTCCTATACAATAATTTTTTTTTAAAGAACACTATGAAGTTGCATTCAGTAATTAGAAAATAGTGTAGTTATAACTATATCTAGGGAATGATAAAGAAATATAGCTTGAGGAAATCAGAAAAAAAAAAGATTTCTATCACAATTAAAAAAAAAAAAAAACCCATCAAAAAGAAAAAGAAAAAAAAACCCATTGCCGTCGAGTTGATTCCAACTCACAGCGACCCTATAGGACAGAGTAGAATTGCCCCATTGAGTTTCCAAGGAGTAGCCGGTGGATTCGAATTGCCAACCTTTTTGGTTAGCAGCCATAGTACTTAACCACTACACCACCAGGGTTTCCACTTCAGTTACCTGGAAGATCTATTTCTGTCCAAAACCTCACCCCAACCATGTAGTCTTAAATAGATCTGACAGTCTCATTTGCACACATGATGTATTGCTTGCAATTTTTTCATGAATTGCTTAATGAGTTCTGCCCATTGTAAATGCCATGAGAATAGAGGCCATATTGTCTGGCTTGTTTAATGTCCATAGCACTTCATAAATGCTTGTCATCTCCATGGGGCAAGAGAGCACAAGGTAGAGTAGTCAGGATGGTAATAAGGAGGGTGGTCGGGAGATCCGGCCTCCTTCCATTTCCTCTGAGGACACCCAGATGTTACAACAGGCCCAAGAATCTCACTACTAGTCTGATGGGTCAAAGGTGTTCCTGGAGCTTCAGCCTCCAGGGAAATAAGGAGAAAGGGCCAGTGGTCAGGACTATGAAAAATGCTTGGGCGCCAAGATATGGGTCTGTGTGTTTATCAGAATTGTTTTGGTTACACGGGACAGAAATTCAACGCAGAAAGGGAATGTAGGAGCCCTTGAGGCTGCAAGGGTCCTGGGTGATTCACAGAATGGAGGGAAAAGCTTTAGGAACTCAGGGACAGGGACTGGGATTTGAATTCCACCAAGACTCATTTCCTCTCCTCCCATCTCTCAATTCTGTTCATCTCTGCTTCTTATATTCCCATTCTTGCCTACAGCAAAGAGGTCTTTTCTTCATGGTAGGGAACATGGCCACTGACAGCCCCAGTTTAGCAGTCTCAGCAGAAAAAGCAATTGTCTGTATTCCAGGCCAAGAGTGAGCCATATGCCCACGCACATAGCCACAGTTGCAGGGCATATATGATAAGAAGAGGATGATTAGTTTGCTGGGAAAGTAAAGGCCAGAGACTATGGGCAGCTAAGTGAGAACAAGGATAGTGTTATTCTTCTTCATGTCTTTGGTGTAGAGCCCAGTGCCCCACCAGACCATATGGTAATAAGGACAGGGATCGTGTCTATACTGTTCACCTCTATGCCCTCAGTGCTTAGCACCATGCCTGATATCTATGAGATACTCAATACATATTTGTTGAATGAATGAGTGAATCATACCCAGTTGGTACTCAATGTACAGTTCCCTGTCAGCTTCATTCATTCATTCACTGAGCAAGTACATATTGACTCACATCTTGATGCACAGCATTGTGTTGGGCATAGTATAAGAATGCCAGCAAAATACAAAAGGTCATCTTTGTCCTTGGTGAGGACAATAAAAAAGGACATTACCAAGATCCTAGTGAGGTGGGCGCCCTGTGAGGTGGGTACTTTCATTCTCTGCACTGACACCTGATGCCCCTGGGCATGTGGAGAGGAGCTTGAAGGGTGGGTAAGCTTGGGGACATATTTTCAGGATGGGGGCATCAGAACTGTGCACTTTGAGCTCCCTCTGCCTGCCTCATGTGCTGAGTGAGATCACATATGCAAAGAACACAGATCAGTTCTTAAAACACCTCATTCCCTTCCCTCTCCCCTTCCTTAGCATTTCCAGCTCAGCCAAGGCTGACTTTGCTCTCTCCCTCCATTGGGCCCTTCTTTCTATGATGGCCAAGGCCTGGCCCTCAACTTTGGGTGGAAACTGTCCTCCTGAGGGTCCCCTTGTCCCTAGCTCAGCAGAGTCCCTGGGATCCACTTAGGAGAATTCCCTTCTGCCTCTCCTTTGCTTTGTACCTCTCTTGCAGGCCTTCTCTGCCCCCAAATTACTTATTCTCTTATCATTTGCTGCCAAGGCAGCTATGTAGCCTGTATTCTTCACTCTGCCTCCTTCAGATTCTCAAGTGTCTTCAGATCTCTGTGCAAACAGAGTCTCCCTGTCCCTGGAGGGCACAGGGCACCCTTCTACACCCTCATACACCTAGGATTTTAAGGGCTTATTTGCCCTCATCTCCTGCTGTGTCCAAACCCCCTGTTCTTCTCTAGTTAGATTATAAATCCCATGAAAGCAGGGATGGCACTGTGTGTTTCCTCGTGGCCCCAGGTTCTGGAACATGCCTTGCATACAGCAAGAGTGCCAGGAAGAAATGTGGATTTGAACCCAGAACCTAGGACATCAGAGGGAGGAGGGGCCTTGCAGCCATGCCTCATGTGACAGAGAAAATCCTCCCCTCTCTGGGCCTCAGTGTCCTCATCTGTCAAGTAAGGGGCATTTAGCCTGATCCTGATTGGCCTCTCCTGATTAACATGATTCTATTTAGGACTCTTCATTTGCCATTTGTTACAGATGTTACAGACCAACTGGAATTGATTAGCCCATGTGTGGATTTTCTGATTGGGGAGGAAGGGAAGACTTGTTCCCCTTGGGCTGCTGCAGGCTCCTATGAAGTCTTGAGCTGCATTGTCCAGACCTATCTCTGAGAAGCATGTATAAAAGCAAGCAATTTTTTTTTTTTTCCATTTTTGGGTTCCAGGCCTTTCCCTACCCCCTGACAAGGGCCACTTTCTGTTACTACTGATTGTCCTTCAGGAATGGAGTTTCTGATAATCAAACATGCAGTCCTTAAGGGAAATTCAGGCAATTCTGAGTCAAATCCTGGACAGCAGTTGGAACAGAAGGAGCAGGTTGAGGGGAGGGTGCCCAGAGATGGGCGGGGAAGCAGGATTAGCTATGACAGTTGCCCTAGTGGTCCTTCAGGAAGCTTACCTGTCTCCTGCCCAGACAGGAGCCCAGTCCCGATGCTGCCAGAGGGTAGAGGGACCAGAGTTCCTACCCCACCCACTATCATACCAGTGGTGTTATGAGCACTTAGTGAAAGAAGCTGTGGGCACCGTGTTTTCAAAAATTTAAGCTGGCAGGTGAGACAAGCAGCAGAAAGATGGGCTGGTTGGTTGTGATTGTCATGTATTCATGAGATTCATTCATGTGTTCATTTAGTATTGACTAAGCACTACTGTGTGTCAGGCTGAGTTACATCTACTGGGCATATAGTGGTGAACAAGACAGAGAAAGTCCTCAAGGAGCTTGTGAAGTAGAGAAGAGACATGGAAAATAAACAAGAACATGTCTGATAACGAGTTCTAGTTCTAGAAATGGCAGAGTACCTTGAATCAAACTAACTCTCTGGCTAAGAATGCTTATAGACTCAGGATAATATATAAAATACAGTGGCTTGATGGCACTGGCGGTCAATCAAAAGCAGGCAGATGCTCCATGGACTACTAACTTCTTTGCGATGAGATCAGAAGAGATGGAGGGTGCCTGGCTACCATTACTGAATGTTTTGATCAAGAACCCAACAGTTGCATCTTGATCAAAAGGAGGAAAAAATGTGGAACAGAACTTCAAATTCTTATTGGAAGCCACTTTTACTGTATACACTGAGACTGGAGGAACCCCTGAATCTGTTGCCTGAAAACGTTTAAGCCTTGAACTGAAACTATCCCATGAACCATGAAGTCATCTTTAAACTAAACAACTAGCTCATTTAATAAAGAATGTTCGCCATGAGCATTGCACTCTTAAAGAATTATCTATACGAGATTAAATGGAAGACAGTAACCCTAAAACAAAGGAGAATTTAAGGGACAGAGTGTTAACAATGGTGAAACAATATGGGCAGAGATAGGAAGAATGGTGACACAATGTGAAGTATGTAACCATTGTCAATGAACTATACATGTAAAAGTTGTTCAATGGGTGTATGTTTGGTTGTGTATATTTTCACCAAAAAGGGGGGAAAAAAAAAAGCAGGCAGATGCTGGGGAAGAAAGAGTCCTTGAAAGATGGGAAGGAAACTAGGCGAGCATCACATTTAACTGGCTTTTCCCCCAGAGAGCACTGCCCAATCTGAGGAGCACAAACAGAAAGTGGCAGTTTTACTGGTCTGAAGAAAGAGAAGTCAGAGTTTGGGGCTACCAGAAATGTTAGAAATTGAGAGAGAAAATTCCAGAAAGGAAAGAGCCAAAGAGATATCCTGTTACAAATTCTCCTCTAGTCTTTGGTGACGCCATGCATGCAGAGTAAGAACCTAAAGAACCCAGCAAGAAACAGCATTTGAGAGAAGAGATTCCAGTTGCTGCCTGCTGTTGAGGAAACAGCTTGAAATTCGAACTCACCAAGTTACAGGGGATTGGTAATTGCTTCAGGTTCTCCTTTGAAACCTTGAAGAGCCTCACCTTATGACTAAATCCAATGCTGAGGAACACACCCTGGGACTAAAGGCAAAACTAAAACAACCCCAACCTAACAGATCCTAAAACCAATCCTTCCACAGGATCAAGATGATCCACCGGTAATTTAACTGCCTGTTAGTACAAAAGCCAACATTCTTTATCAGAAGATTAAAAAAAAAATCCAGATTTCCTATAACATAACATCCACAATGTCCAGCATACAATTTAAAAATATTTAAATAAAACCAGGCTCCCTATAGCCAGAAATCATTTTTTTCTAGAAATGATTCATATCTTTAAAAGATTATTCTGGCTGCCCATGGAGAATGGGCTATACAGAGATGATAAGGCCAGCATGGTGGAACAGCAAGAGCTTGGGTTTTGGACTCAGGAGACTGGGGTCAACTTTCAGCTCTATCCCTTATGAGCTTTATGACTTTGCTCAAATTGCTTCACTGCCCTCAGTCAATTTCTTTACCTTTAACATGGAGGAAGAAGAAGAAGAAACATTTACAGCACTCTTCCTATGTGCAGACCCTGTTCCAAACACTTTACATATATTATCTCACTTAATCTTTACAGCAATCTTATGATGGGGAAACTGAGACGGAGAGAGATTAAGCAACTTAAAGTCACACATTAAGTGGCAAAGCTGAGATTTAAACTCTGGCAGTCTCATTCATGCTTTTAAGGCATAAAAATTATTCCGAGGTGCCAGTGGCTACCGGATACAGAAGTGTTTTGGAATGTGCTGAAGTGCGTGTGGACGTAAGTGGCAGTGGGGGAACAAAAGGAAGGTGGTGAAATGTGGATGTTAAAAGCATAGGCTTTGGAAGGAATTAAAGAACCTGGGTCTGCTTACTGACTGTGTAATCGTGAGCAGGTCATTCCATACATTTAAGCCTCAGTTTCTTTCTTTTTTTTTTAACAGCTTGACTGAGATGTAGTTCACATATCATAAAACTCACCCATATAAAATATTTGATTGAGTAGTTTTGAGTATATTCAGCGTGCAATCATCATGACAATCTAATTCCATCCCCCCTAAAAGTAACCCCAGGCCTAGCAATCACACCCTGTTCCTGCCACCCACTGCAGCCCGCCAAAGAGCTAAAATGCTCAGTCAAAAAAAATGAGTAAAATGGTTATGGGGGGCATGAATGGTTGGGTATAGGCAGATGAATGGTTTCAGAAGATCCTAGAGGGAAGAAAGGGTGGAGCTTGGAAAGCTGAGAGGCAAGAGGGGAGAGTGAGACACAGTGACTCAGGACAAGAAGAACTTTGGTGGAAGAACCCAGAGATTGTGATTGAGGTCACGAAGTATGTGATGTAAGCCCCTCCACTGCTCCTCATAAAATCTTCAGAAAAGTACACAGTTCTTGTCAAATGGAGTTGGGTTTGCTTTCGCGGATGGGACACAGGGCTGAGTCTTGCCTCTGGGTGAGCACAAGGTAGAACAGAGGCTGGCCACACAGGTTTCACCTTACCTGGGTGCAAGGGGATAGTAATGCCCCCGACACCACCTCAAAGATCAGCGGTGAGAACTAAGCAATCTGATACATGACAGAAGGCAGCGCCAGCTGTCAAAGGCCAGCCAGGAGAGCCCCTGTGATGGCCTTACATCTCATCCTGCCTTCCCCTCCAGAACCTAATGTTTTCCTCATCTTCAGTCACGGACTGCAGGGCTGCCTGGAGGCTCAGGGTGGGCAGGTCAGAGTCACCCCAGCCTGCAATGCCAGTCACCTTCCCCAGCACTGGAAGTGGGTCTCTTGAAATCGGCTCTTCAACGTGGGTGCCATGCAGTGCCTGGGCACAGGCTGGCTCGGCACCAACACTACAGCCTTCCTGGGCATGTACGAGTGCAACCGGGAGGCACTGAACTTTCGCTGGCACTGTAGCGCACTGGGTGACCAGCTGTCACTGCTCTGGGAGGCCACACCAGCAATGCCACCAAGGCTACCATCCTTGAATGTGGCAACCAGACCCGAAAGGCCAGTGGCACATCTATGGCAGCGATGGGGAGGATCTGTGTGCTCAGCTCTACTAAGGTGAGGGGCTGCTTGTGGGGGATGGGTGGTGTCCCCAGGGGGCTGGGGGTGGGGGGAACTGGAGCCACAGAAGGACAGGTTCTGGGATAATGGGGTCTTGACCCCCCCCTCCACTCCCATGGACCCTTGAAAGTCACATCTTTGATTATAATAGGAAACATTCTTGAATAATTAAGAAAATTAACTTCAAGGTATTTAAATTATTTTTCAAAATTGCAAAATTAATACACATTTGTAAAGCCTTCAAACAGTACAAAAGTGTATAAAGCAAAATTCAATGAAGATTCCCTTTCCCCAGGACTACTCCCCAGGGGAGGCCCCAGGGTAACCCTCTAGGTGTCCTTATCCCCGCTTTGCAGGTGATGAACAGGGGCCAGAGTCACCTATTGAGAGGTCTCTTGTAGACAGCCTTCATCCTGGGGGTTCTTTCCCAAGAAGTCACCCTGAGTTCCAAGATGGAACTTTGGGGGGAGGTGTACACAGGCATGGAGGAGAGGAGTCCCTGGGCCAGGAGGCACTGAGCAAGGATTCCATCAGGCTCAGTCCTTTTGTGGTGACTTGGAGACCCTCTTGCCCAGCTGGACTTCAGACATAAGATGCCACCAGGCATTGGAGAAGCCCCTTCCCAGCCTATGGGACAAGCCCTCTCCTGAGCTCCTGGGCTGACCTGAGGGCTGAGGAAGACTTAAAGCCTCTGTCTGCCGTTGCCCCCTCCTATTCTCTCCTGACCACTGCCGGTCGCCTGCACCCTTGGTTATAGGGGCTTTTTCCTGAGGGGTGAGGGGTTGGGCAGCCTCTGGGGTCCAGATACCAAGGGCCTGGCTCCCCTCTCCTGCACAGGTCTACATCATCCAGGGAATCTCCCATGCGAAGCCATGTACCATGCCCTTCAAGTACAGCAACCAGTGGTTCCACAGCTGTACCAGCACAGGCCATGAGGATGGCCACCTGTGGTACGCTACCCCCTCGGAGTACAGCAAGGAGGAGCACTGGGGCTTCTGCCCCATCAAGAGTGAGACGGTCAGGGAGGCTCGTTGAGGGAGGCTTGTGCTGAGGGGACTCTGGGGCCAGGAACTAGGGAGGGGGTCAGTGTGGGTGGCAGAACTCTCGAGACTAGGGTGTCAACTGGCCCCTCCTCTAACTGTGGAGCAGCCAGTGTGGGGTCTCTGCATTCCCTGAGGGACCCCTGAGTAGGCCCTGAAGGGAAGGGCTGGGGAGGAACCCCTGTCCAGCTATCTTGGTGGCAGTTTAACTTCCAGTCCACATTGTTGTGGATGGAAGCCTGGGCCAGTTGTGAGCAGTAGGGACCAGACCTGCTCAGCATCACAAGAGATCCACAAGCAGAACTACATCAACAGTGAGGGGGCAGGCAGTCCCCCTGAGCCCCCAGGCAGGTTGGCTGGGATCTGACCCACCTTGGGGCCAGGTTGGGGCAGCAGGACCCTGAGATCTCTGACCCCACCTTTGAGGGCCCTGAGCCCCTTCTGCTTGTGGGGAGTAAGGATGCCAATGGTGGGGGCAGGGCAGGTTGGAGTGGGTGGGAGGACTGAGGGAGGGGCTGCCCCTTTTCACTGCCCCCGTGTTGTCAGGGCTCTTCACTGGCTATAGCTCCACACTCTGGCCTGGCCTCCATGACACCAGTGGCAGTTGGCAGTGGTCGGACAACTCACCCCTCAAGTACCTCGACTAAGAGAGTGGTGAGGCACGGGGGTTAGGGCACACACACCTGGGGACTCGGAAAACACCTCCTCCACGGGGAGCAGTAGTGTGTGTGTGTTGGGGGACTCCAGCTTCTGACTCCTCTTGGCCTGGACCTGACTAGCCTGAACAGTGCCTTTGTGTGAATCAAGAACTGAATCCTGTCTTCCAGGCAGACATGGCTCTGCCCCATGGCTTGGTGGTGGGTGGACTGGATTTCAGCCCTCACAGCCCTGCAGCAGACACCTTTGTGCAGTGAGCACCAGTGTACACAGCAGCCTGACCAGGGAGGCAGGGGTAGGGCTGGTACTGGCCCGGCTGCTGGGTGGAGGGTTCAGGATGATGTAGGCCCAGGTTAGACAGTGGTGGAGGGCCCTGTGCTGCCCAGCAAGGGAGGGCCAGAGCAGAGGGTTGGGGGTCTCTGGGTAGCTCAGGCCACTGAGGAAGGGAGGCAGGCAGGGGGTTTTAGGAAAGGCTAGAGGGTCAAGGAGTAAGCTTCTCTCTCCTAGGGTGCTGGTGCCCTGCCTTCCCCACAGATCAGCCTGACAACCCGAGTGATGAGAACTATGGGGTGATCTGCATTGAATCTTTGGGTGGCTGGCAAAACCATGACTGCAGCATTGTGCTGCCCTATGTGTGTAAGAAGAAGCCTAACACCACTGCTGAGCCTGCCCCTCCAGGTGAGCCTGCCCCTCCCGGCAAGCCCACACCCCCATGTAAACCCATCCCCCAGGTGACTCCTCCCCTCCAGGTAAGCCCACCCCCCAGGTGAGCCCACCCCTCCAGGAGAGTGGGGCTCTGGGCGGCCAGATGGGAGTGGGGCTCACCAGGGCCACAGCCACTGCTGGCCCTGCTTCTTCTTTTGCTACCTCCACATCACAGGATGACTCTGATTGTCTCTGTTATTTAACTGTTCAGCTAGTCTGAACAAGCTAGAAAGTGTCATTCATTCATTCTGAGAACACTTGCTGAGAGCTGTGTTAAATGTTGTAGCTACGGCTGCTAACCAAAGGTTCTGCGTTCAAATCCACCAGGTGCTCCTTGGAAACTCTATGGGGCAGTTCTACTCTGTCCTATAGGGTCACTATGAGTTGGAATCGCCTCAACGGCAATGGGTTACGAGTGTTAAATGTTGGCAATACCCACCATGCCCTTGTGGAGGTGTGTCTGCTGGAGGTAACAGACGCCTCAAGCACAACGAGAATATCCTGAGTTTTGTGCTATTCTAGAAACGTGTATCCTAACTGGTAGAGGGGCCTAGAGAAGAAACTGATTAACCTTCTGAGAGTTTTCAGGAGAATTTTATGGAAATTTGGGCTTCTCAAGTTGAGTAAGTTCAAAGGGCATAAAAAAAAAGTGGGGAGAGGGCATTCTATGTAGAAGGAACTGGGTGCCCGAAGGTGTAGGGGCATGGAAACACACAGCGGCTTTAGGGGATGGAGAACAGTTGTTTGGCTGGATTATAGCCTCTTACTACTTACAGCGTGCCCCCCCTCCCGCCCTGGCCACCCCGACCAGCAGCACAGCACCCCCTGGGAGCTTGTTCAAAATGCAGAATCTCAGGCCCACCCCAGACTTACTGAATCAGAACCTGCATTAAACAAGATTCTCAGATGATTCACGTACACCTACAGTCTGAGAAGCGCAGGTTAGAAAGCAGGGTGAAGACCTGCGTTTAGAAAGGCAGGTTGTGGCCAGTCCATGGTGGGTTTTGGCTGCTCGGCAAAGTTTGGGTGCTGCCAGGTAGGCTGTGGGGAGTCTCTGCAGGCTTTTAAGCCAGGGAGTGTCTTGCTCACATTCGTGATTCATAGAGGTCATTCTGGGGCAGGGGCAGACTAACCAGTAAATGCAGTTTAAAAAAAAAAGGGCTTAATTGTTTACTTACTAATCTGTAGGGCACAATTTCACAGGGGTTTCCTTCTTTGAGGAAGCAGCTCAGTCTCTGAGGTGCAGAGGCCTCACCTGCAAAAGGAGAATAAACTCAGCCCCCTGCAGGGCTGTAAGCAAGGCTGGAGACCTGGCCTAGCCCAAAGGGGCCTCTGAGTGGGTGGTGGTGGGTGTTAATCAGCATAGATTAGAGTCTACTGCAGCAGTCTGGGTGGCTACGGGGATGGTGAAGAGGGGAGTTTTACATGAGAAATAGAGTAAAGCCAGAAAAAAATCCGCAAACCCACAGAAAGTAAAGAACATACAGTGCAAAACTCACGCTACTGACCATTAAAGTCTTGGCAAAGGTTGATTCAGGGCTGCCGGCCACTTCCCCAATCCCCTAGGGGGTTAGGAGAAAAGGTTAAAATACAGGCACCCCACGACTGGAGTACCCCACGTTGGGCGGGAAGAGGGCTGGGACTGGCACCAATCCCATATCTTTCCAGAAGCTGCTTTCTGAAGGAAGGAGGGCCCCAGGGAGGATCCTGCCTAGCCGGCCCTGTGGCCCCCAGAGGGACTGACCCCTCGCCAAGTCGCCTGTCCCCAGGATCTGCCCAGTGCAGCCCCTGTGAGGAGCCTTCCTCCGGGTGCCCCTAGCCCTGGAGATACGTCTGTACGGCTGTGGCCCGGGATTTCCTCTCTCACCCCAGCACATCTTTCTGCATGAGACAGTCTCCAGGCGGTTGTTTGGGCGGCTTCTCCCTTCTAGACCTTACCACTCAAGTCCTGTCATTCAGAAGGCAAGTGCCTTCGTGCCCCGAAAGGGTCCGCATTGCCTGCTCTCGGGTCCTCCGAGCGCCCAAAGCTGCCCCCGGGGCCTGAACACCCGCGCACCTCGCGGTTGTGTCTGCGGACAGCCTCGGGTCTTAGCTCATTGGCTGACTAGGGACGATTGACAGCTCCTGAGCCTAGGAGCGAGCACACTCAGGCTGTCAGCCCCACCCACTTTGCCGGGTCTCCGGGAAACGGTCTGGGTGATTCCTGTAGCTGTCCCAGAATGGAGTGGATCCCAGAATCCCAGTCTGGAGCGCTGCTTCGAGAGGGTACACGCTCTCTCGCCCGGCCAGCAGAGTCCTGCCGGAGCCTCGCGCTCTGGGTGGTTTGGTGAAGCCTGTTTTCCCTTGCCAAGGCCCGAGTGAGGCCTTTGCCCTCAGACCCCTTTTCCTAGAGCTCTGGCTATGGGGTAAACAAGAATGCATGGAAACGGGGAGAGGAAGGGCCAGGTCGGGTAGTTTATTAGCCGTGGGGTGCAAGAAGAGGAATTGGCTGTCAGGGAGGGAACAAGGGGAGGAATCCTAGATGGACAGAGGGATGACATCACTCCCAGGCAGTCAGCAGTGCCTCCCCCATTCCCACCCCTGCGCTTCCCTCTGGCTCCAGATGGGCCTAACTGCACCACGTTAGTAGCTCAAGGACCCAGTTCCCCATTCCCTTCATCCAGGATTGTCTGGGCCTCACAGAACCCACAATTAAAGTTTTTTGAGATAACGGTGGTTCCATTTACTGAGCTAGTTTGAATCTTGCAGTGGGAAACCTGTTGATAGAGAGGAAACTGAGGCTCACCGGGCTCTAGGGAAAGGGGTCCGAGGGCAGCTGAGGCTGACAAACCCTAACTTGGGCCTTGAAAAAAGAAAACACGCCTTCACCAAAAGCCACCCACGATGTCAGGCTCAGGGGGGTGGCCCTCCCTGACTCCTGCCTGACCCATCTCATTCTGAAAGTCGGAGTCAGGTGGAATGTCCCACCACCTCCTGGGCTCCAGCAGCCCTGTTGTTGTTGGGTGTCGTCGAGTTGATTCTGACTCAAGCAACACCGTGTGATGGAGTAGAAATGCCCCATAGGGTTTTCTTGGCTGTAATCTGCAGGGAAGCACATCACCAGGCCTTTCTCCCACGGACCCTCCAACCTGTCAATGAGCAGCCCAGCACTCAACCATTGCAGCACCAGGGCTCCTTCCAGCAGCCCTGGAGGGGTTTATTTTTTCAGCATCTCCATGGCCTAACCTGGTGGGGAGGCCTGATCTGAGATAGGTTCGGAAGGAGGTGACTCGGGGGCCCTGCTCTGTGTTGACACCAGTGGGTGGGTGCCCAGCTGGGCAGCTGGGTCCCTGAGCAGCAGCCTTACTGGTCTCTGCAGATGAGTGGGTCAACATGAAGGTGAAGTGACAGCAGAGCTGGCAGCCCTTCCAGAGCCACTGCTACTGCCTCCAGACAGAAGTGCAGCTGGCAGGAGTCCAAGAAGGGGTGTCTGCATGGCAGCAGCGGTGACCTGCTCAGCATTCACAGCGTGGTGGAGCTGGAGTTCATTACCAAGCAGATCAAGCATGGTGAGGGGCTGCCCTTGCACATGCCTAGGGGAGGGCAGGTGGCCAGGGGCTGTCCCTTTCTCCCCTGCTATTGGGGGAAGCTGACCCCTGCTGTCCCTCTCTCCTGATGCACCCTCAGAGGTGGAGGAATTATGGATCGGCGTTAAAGATTTGAAACTGCAGCTGAATCGTGAGTGGTCCTTCAGAAGCCTGGTGAACTTCACCCACTGACACTCCTTTGAGCCCAACAGACTGGAGGACTGTGTCACCATCTGGGGGCCAGTGATACTCCCCTCTCTCTCGTACAGGGCCCCAAAGGACACCCCCACCCTCCTGGTGGGCCCCTGGCTCTGAAGAACATGTCTTAGTGTGGGCAGCCCATCACCCCCTCCTCCTCCTCCAGCCTCTGAATATTCCAGATTAGCGTCCCTCTGTAACAGCCTCCCCTCTTCAGCCCATTATTCTCTCAGCATCCCCCTCTCCACCATTTCCTTTTCCTCCACAGAGAGAGACTGCCTGGGATTGAGTCCCACCTTCACCCCCAACTAGCTGAGTCACTTAGGCAAGTTACTTAACCTGTCCAACTCATAAGAACCCTATAGGACAGAGCAGAACTGCCCCACAGTTTCCAAGGCTGTAATTTTTATGGACGAAGACTACCACATCTTTCTCCCGAGGAGCAGCTGGCGGGTTCGGACCACCAGCCTTTTGGTGAGCAGCCAAGTGCATAACCACTGCAGCACCAGGGCTCCTGTTGGGAGGATCAAAGGAGTTAATTCTCCTGAAGTCTGGCACATTCTTGGTCTCCTGCCAGCTGCACCTCCCTGCCAGCAGGTGGCATCAGAACACACATTATTAGTGGATATGCCCCTAAAGCAGGGCTGCTCTGCCAACCCCTGCTTCCAGACCCCTACCCTGCTCAGAGTCCTATCTTCTTAAGACATCATGGGGTCATGACTATTTGCCACAATTCTGGCTGGAATGCAGTGTGGGAGATGAAGGAACTGATGCAGGGCATCCAGCAGAGACAAGAGACTATTCAAAAAGGGGGACAAAGACCTAGGGACAGGTCCTGTCCCAGGGACAGATAAGACATTCAGCGTCAGATACTGCAAACAATGCCAGGGCCTGTAGTGACAGATGGCTCTGTCATCTGGCTTAGGGGATTATCTTAGTTTCTTAATGCCACTAATACAGAAACACCATAAATCAGTAGCTTTAATTAACAAAAAAATTTTTTCTCAAAGTTTAGGAGGTTAGAAGTCTAAATTCAGGGTGCCAGGTCTAGGGGAAGGCTCTCTGTCCAGTCTGGAGGAAAGCCCTTTCTTCTCAGTGTTTCTTGGAGATATCCACATGGCATCTGTCTTTCCCCCATTCCTGCTGGCTTCTGCACCTAAGTGGCTCCTTTTATATTTCCAAAGTGCTTGGCTTAACACACCGTACACTGATACAGCCACATTCACGTAACAAAGAGAAACCTATTCCCAGATGGGATCATATCCACAAGTATAGGGTTTAGGATTTACAACACATAATTTTGGGCAACACAATTCAGTCCATAACAGGGATGCTATTAAAAAACTAAAAACATTTATTGAGTGGCTACTACATGCCAGGCATTCTCTTTGGTGCCAGGAGTACAAACACCTCTGCCCTAGGGCGGGGGTTTAAGGCAGGGAAACTGCTAGCAGGGAGGCTGTGGGCGCTGAGGAAGGCTAGTGGATTAGGGGCTGAGGACTAAACTCCTCTTCAGCTTCGTTAGCTGAGATTCGACTCTGGTTTCGCAGGGTTCTGCCCACCCTGGGTGTACAGGTACTAACTGGACACCTTCCAAACTGGGCATCCCATCTGTCTGTCCTGCAATGGGTTTGTCCTTGACCTTTATAAAATGGGCTACAAGTAATTTGAAAGAACCTCCCCCTCCCCTTTTAGAGAGTGTGTGTCAGTTTCAGGGCGCTTGCACATCCATTCCTTCATTTGTGCTCTCATCAGCCCTGTGGGGCCTACAGACTAGGATAATCCGGCTGTCTGCATTTTCCCGTCTGGGACACAGACTCAGAATCACACACAGCAAGGCAGAGGCAGGGCCAGGCCTAGAGATCAGGTTCGCTGAGGGGTTGGGAGATTTGGGAGTGCGGGTCCTGAGACTCTCCCAACCCTGTGTCCCTAGGAGGGTCGCTGGAATGACAGCCCCTGTAACCAGTCCTTGCCGTCCATCTGCAAGAAGGCAGATCAGCTGAGCCAGGGCACTGCCACAGAGGACCACGGCTGCCGGAAGGCGAGGGTGTTTCTGGGGCTGCCCTGCAGCCTCACAGGCACCCTCCTGTCCTCCTGCTCTGTTCCTGGGGAGGTGTAGGGCAGGAGAGTGGGTGGTGTTGGGAGGAAGCAGAGCTCCTCACCCCTGACCCCAGGGAAACCATTACCCAGAGGCAGCAGAGAACAAGGAGATGGGGGCGACTGCCCCCTGAGTCCTGCACAGTCATCATGAGCTGAGGCTGCTGGGTGAAGCCCGCGCCCTCTGTGCACCCCATCTGCTGTCACGGCTCCCTCTTTGCTGGCACACGCCATACTTGTCTGTCTCCTCTAGGAGAAAGAGGGGTGCCCTTGGTGGGGATGTATCTTCCTCTCTTTGTGCTCCTGGCCCGTGGATTCCAGAAGACGTTCAGGGAGCTCGGGAAGGGAATCAGGTGTGACTGAGTGAATAAATGGCAGGGTGCCAAGTGTGTGACTTAGGAGCCATCTTTCCTTCGCCAGGCCTCCCAGGTTCCCCCTTCCCGGCTGCTAGCCAAGCAGTATATCTTATATCAAATTTTTCATATATAAAAATATTTTATATATAACTATGTTTCATATATAAATATATTTCAATTAAACTATATTTCTTATATATTTCATATGTGTTTTATACTTCCATGTTTCACACAAAAAGATGTTTCAGACATAAAATCTTGTTTCACATATAAAAACATTTTTCACACATAAAGTTGTGTTTAATAAAAAAGACAAGTTTCACAAATAGACATTTCAATATAAAGTGCTTCCCATAAAAGACTTGTTTCAACATAAAGACTCGTTTCAACATAAAGACTTGTTTCGACATAAAGACGTGTTTCGCACATAAAGATGAGTTTCACAAATAGATGTTTCAATATAAACACGTTTTAACATAATGACCTGTTTCATCATAAAGATGTTTCAAAATAAAGATGTGTCCCAACATAAAGACGTGTTTCACGCGTAGAGACATGTTTCACGCAAAAAAACGTGTTTCACACATAAAGACATGATTGACTTAAAGACATGTTACACGCAAAAGGCCGTGTTTCACACGTAATGGAGTTTTATATATAAAGACGTGTTCGCCATAGAGATGTTTCACACATAAAGACATGTGTCACATATAAAGATGTTTTCCACACAAAATATTTCATACATAAAAATATTTGATATGTAAGATTATTTCACGTTAATATACTTAATTTTAATCTAATATATATTTCTTTTGTTAAAATATCATTTATAAAGATGTCATATTTTTCATATATGTATATATTTCATATATTTTATTAAAATATTGCTTGCATAAAAATTTCATGATTAAAAATGTACTTATAGAAAAACATGTCTTATATAAAAACATGTTATATATAAAAATCATTTCATATATAAAACTACTTCATATCTCATTGAGACTACAGGGACCCCGGAGGTCATGGTCCCCAGACCTTCTGTTAGCCCGAGACAGGAACCATTCCCAAAGCCTACTCTTCAGACAGGGATTGGACTGGACTATAAGATAGAAAATGATACTGGTGAGGAGTGAACTTCTTGGAATCAAGTAGAGACATGAGACTATGTGGGCAGGAGGGGAGATGAAAAGGCAGAGGGGGTCAGGAGCTGACTAAATGGACATGAAAATAGAGCGCTGAGAGGAGTGTGCTGTCTCATTACTGGGAGGGCAACTAGGAGTACAGAGCAAGGTGCATATAAATTTTTGTATGAGACTGACTTGATTTGTAAAGTTTCACTCAAAAATTAAAAAAAAAACTACTTCATATATGAAAACATTTCACATATAAAAAGTTACATATAAAAACATTTCATATAAGAAATTATTTCTTGTTTGAAAATATTTCTTATATAAAATCATTTATATAAAATATTTCATCTATAAATATATTGCTGTGTGAAAATATTTCATATGTAAAAATATTCCACATGTAAAATATTTCATAAGTTAAATAGTTCATGTATAAATATATTATAAAATATTTCATATATAAAACTATTTCATAAAATCATTTCATCTATAAAATTATTTCTTACATAAAATATTTCATACATAAATATGTCACATGTAAAAATATTTAAAATAGAAAAGTATTTCATATATATTTCATAAATAACTGCTTCCCATGTAAATATTAAAAAAATCAAAAAGACACATTGCATCGGGCAAATCGGCTGCAAGAGATCTCTTTGAAGTGTTAAAAAGCAAAGACGTCACCTTGAGGACTAAGGTGTGCCTGACCCAAGCCACAGTGTTTTCAACTGCCTCATATGCATGCAAAAGCTGGACAATGAATAAGGAAGGCCGAAGAATCAATGCCTTTGAGTTGTGGTGTCGGTGAAGAATATTGAGTATACCATGGACTGCCAAAAGAATGATCAAAACAGCCTCAGAAGAAGTACAACCAGAATGCTTCTTGGAAGCAAAGATGGTGACACTACATCTCACATACTTTGGACATGTTATCAGATCTCCAGGGACCAGTCCCTGGAGAAGGACATCATGCTTGGTAAAGTACAGGGTCAGTGGGAAAGAGGAAGACCCTCAATGGGACGGACTGACACAGTGCCTGCAACTATGGGCTCAAGCCTAACAGTGACCGTAAGGATGGCGCAGGACCGGGCAGTGTTTCGTTCTGTTGTGCATAGGGTCGCTATGAGTTGGAAACGACTCGACGGCACCTAACAACAACAAAATGTAAAAATATTTCATATATAAAAATTACAAGTACTAATCTCATATATTTACATTTCAGAACTGAATCTCTCAACCATTCTGCTAAATGCCCTCACCTTTGAGGGACACTAAACAGAAGTATATGGATAGAGAAACAAGGGGTTAGGTGACATGATCTTATTTGATTGGTTGATAATTATGGACCTATATGAACTTAGCGTTTTTAATTTCCTGGTTCACTTATTTACTTAGCAAAACTATGAGGGAAGGTAAATAATACTTAGGTTACTCGGATACATCAATTGGTCTCAACCCACCTGGAGCAAAGGAGAAGGAAGAACACCAAAGGCACAAGGTAATTATGAGCCCAAGAGGCAGAAAGGGCCACATAAAGCAGAGGCTACATTAGCCTGAGACCAGAAGAACTAGATTATGCCCAGCTACAACTGATGACTGTCCTGACAGGGAACACAGCAGAGAACCCCTGATGGAGCAGGAGAGCAGTGGGATGCAGACCTCAAATTCTCATAAAAAGACCAGACTCAGTGGTCTAACTGAGAATAGAAAGACCCCGGAGGTCATGGTCCCCAGGCCTCCTGTTAGCCCAAGACAGGAACCATCCCCAAAGCCAACTCTTCAGACAGGGATTGGAGTGGACTATGGGATAGACAATGATACTGGTGAAGGATGAGCTTCTTGGATCAAGTAGACACATGAGACTATGTTGGCATCTCCTGTCTGAAGGGCAGATGAGAGGGTACAGGGGGTCAGAAGCTGGCCGAATGGACACGAAAAGAGAGAGCGAGGCAAGGAGTGTGCTGCCTCATTAGGGGGAGAGCAATCAGGAGTATATAGCAAGGCATTTATAAATTTTCATATGAGAGTCTCGCTTGATTTGTAAAGTTTCACTTAAAGCACAATAAGAATTTTTAAAAAGTAATAATACTTAGGGTACTTGGGATGGACTAAGGCAGTATCCCTAGCCATGGCTGTGACTTCAGAAAGTCCTCTGAGAGCAAAAGAATCACCTGCAATGACAAAAACGTTACTCTTCATAGTTTCCTATCTTTATCTTAAGGTGCTGTTGTTGCTGTGGTTGCTAGACGTTGAGTAGATTCTGAGCCATGATATCCCCGTGCGCTACAGAGTAGGCTTGCGACATAGGGTTTTCTTGGATGTAATCACCAGTAGAGTTTAAAATGCCTTAACAGGTGGGGCAATATACTGAAATATCATCATTCAAGCAGGTATTTACAGAACTTCACAAGTTAAAGAGTGGCAAGTACTCTAAGTTCTCTAAGACAGAAATGTCTTGGGTCCGGCTTCTTGAAAGCAGGGTCTGAGCTGGGATTCTTATGTAAGTGGTATGTTGAGTGGATGCTGTCAGGTGCAACAGCCCGTCCTACGTATAAAAAAATGAAGCACTCCCAGGCCTGCGCCACCCTCACAATCATTGCTGTTTGGACCCATTGTTACAGCCACTGTGTCAAACCACGTCATTGAGAGTCTTCCTCTTTTTCACTGACCCTCTACCATTTGAGGCTGGGCACATCAATTTGAATCCTCGGTCTTCCACGTAATAGCTCTGTGACCACTTTGTCTCTCAAGACTTCAGTTTCCTTACCTGTAAAATAAAAATTGATGTGAAGATTATACGAATTATGGATATAAAATTGTTAGCACACTGCCTGGAATATGTTGCTTATCAAACTGAATTTTTCCTTTTTTAATATGTAATAAAAAAATAAAAATAAAAATAGTGGTTAGGAGGGTGGTAAATCTATCATGTATCTACTTTTTACAGTAGCCATCAGAGTACCTGCAATAATTAAGCAAATTACTGTTATCTTTCGGTTTACCTACTGATAAAGTATTGCAGTGAAATCTGGGAAAGCCAGAATTTGAGGGGACTGCCTTGTTTTCCAGGTCTCGCAGGTTTTCCACTTTTGACAGTGTGCAGTCTTACCACTTTTCTATCACTTGTTTTAGTGGAAAATATTTTAATTTTCCATCTCTGACAGCTTCCAACTTTCACGGGTTTCACTCTACTAGCACTGTGCTGTGACCACAGTATTTTAAAAAGGATGATGAGTTAAAGATTATCACATGAAATAAGGTGCTGCTGTGGCAGATAACGTCAAAGTTGGAGACAGTATTTGTGGCACAGCCTCTCCCTACCATTAGCGCTACCCAAAACACAGAACAAGCAGCCTCACCGAGGCGAGCCTGTCATCCCCAGTTCAAAAGCAGTAGTTGAAGGACTGATTAAGAGACAGAAGAGAAAGGATTCCTATCTTGGGTAATGCGATTACTATGATCACTTTCATTTAGTAACATGAAACAGAATGAAAGTCAGATATCAGTGTTGATATAAAGGAAGAAAATGCTATTTGGATAACTGATTTATGCCACAAATTTTAAAATCCCAGTGAACACCATGTAAGAGGAAAAGACAAACAGGAAACAAAACTTCTTAAATAGGTTAAAAAAACAAAAAACCCATTGCCATCGAGTCGATTCCAACTCACAGCGACCCTATTGGGCAGAGCAGAACTGCTCCATGGGGTTCCCAAGGGGTGCCTGGTGGATTCAAATTGCCGACCTTTTGGTTAGCAGCCACAGCTCTTAACCACTACGCCACCAGGGTTTCCTTAAATAGGTTAGGGACACACACACACAAAAAAAACGATTTTGGAGGTTTGGACTTGGGTCTCTCTGATATTTTTTTAAAAATTATTTGCCACTAAAATTGAGTAATGAGTGATGCTTTTCTTATGCCTGGTTCCATTTCGTACCCATGATGCCACCACCAAAATTTCTCTCATAATGTATATATTCTTCTGATTACGTTATTTTCCTCCTTTGCATCAGAGACATTCATGGCAAAGGAAACCCAAACATTAAAATAAGAAAATACCTGAAAAACAGTCACAGAAGAGACAGAATTAAATTTTATTTCACATTAATAGAAATCGTGAAAAAAGATTTACATTTTCCCACGTTACAGCAAACATTTCAACAGAATAAGAGATTTCCCATAAATAAGATTTTGCTGATTTGTATAACTGAAACAAGAGTTTATATTCTTTAGAACAAAGGAAAGTGACTTAGTAAATGATTGTTCAAAATTTTAAAATCCAGACATAAACATATGGCTTCATTATTAACATTCTATATAGTACATTACTAAATCATTTCCATTATCAATTAGCACCCATTTATAAAGATGCATTCCTAACATTGTTCTGATCAGCTGAAATACAGCAGAAAAATTAAGTTAAAAAGTATCAAGCATACATTTCTGCTACATAGTAAACTGCCTAGTAACTACACTCTACGTGTAGCGTTTTAACTAACCTTTATTGTCCATAAATACGTTTTAAAATCATTTCTATCAGTAATCTGAAAATTCTGACTGAATAAATCATTGCTATTTTTATGTCTGCACAAAAATTGTTTGACTTAAGTCAAAATCTCAAACACATTCATTGGCAGATAGAAATAAAGCAAATTTTTCTGATGGATTGCTAATTTCCCACAGTAATTGGTTTCAAACATATGCACAAAAACAAGTAAACCCAATTCTACAAGGAGACTCATCTTAGGCCAAATCATCTTAGAAGACACAATTTTTAAGACTGAAGTCTGAAGTATTTCAGAACATAATAGAATATGACCTGATTTTTCTTCCAGCTGATTACAAAAAATAAATAAAACCACAGAATTATTCCTGTTTCTGGGACTGAAGATTCTAATAACTAAATAGGGCTAAATTTGGACTAAAGTACAGTTTCTAAAATAAGTACTGCAGAGGTCTTGAGTGATATCTGGTTTCTCTACGTAAGTATAAATGTATTTAATACCCCACATGTCTGTGATTTAGAACGTTGAATTACAGTATTCACCGGCAGCAGGTGTCTGTGGCAGAGGGCCAACATTTGGTCTGCTGTGACAGATAAAGAACACATTTCTAGAAAGGAGAAAAGAACATTAAATGATATCAGAAAAAAAAGAAAATGAAAAAATCCTGGTCCCCAGAATAGAAGGGCCATTAATTGAGAAGAGCAGTAATATTACTCTTTCATGGACACATAAAAGCATTATCCCTATGATTAGAAATAACGTAATACCATCTCATTGCTCTTCTGTATTACAATCATCACATATATAAAAATACAGACACTGCATGATGACTAAGCAATTTTTGAATAAACCCACAGTCTAAGTCACAGCATATATAAACCGTTTATATCTTCAGTGCTCATTTATACATGAACAAATTTTCATTAAGCATACTAATAAATTTCAAATAATGTAATAAAGAATCTAGTTACAGTATTTTATTATTTTGTTGAATTACATGTGGGAAAAAGAAGCTAGCTGCTTCACTTACTTTAATACTAATATGTTCTGGATCATATTATACATGTCTAGAAACTTAAAAGACCGGAAGTTTCCCAGGAGGAAATATTTAGTCTATTGTTGGTATTTATCTGCAAAACATTTTAACACTGCAAACATGAGAAGTTTCAGGTTTGGGCACATGTACAGACTTCTACTCTATGGCAATGACGCTGGTGCACTTCCACACAAGGCCTCTCGGTGGCGTCAATCCACTGGAGGTAGGAGTTTATCAATGAATTGCTTGACGTCCATCATTTCCTGTTTAGGATAAAGTGATTTAATAAGCAGTTATATAAATCAGAAATTAAATCCCCACTAAAGTGTTTCAACTAAACTACCACTAACCATGGCTATCCACAGTGTAACCACGGCTATCCGCAGTGTAACCACGTCTATCCGCAGTGTAACCACGTCCATCCGCAGTGTAACCACGTCCATCCAGTGTAACCACGTCCATCCGCAGTGTAACCACGTCCATCCAGTGTAACCACGTCTATCCGCAGTGTAACCACGTCCATCCGCAGTGTAACCACGTCCATCCGCAGTGTAACTGTCTATCCGCAGTGTAACCACGTCCATCCGCAGTGTAACCACGTCCATCCAGTGTAACCACGTCTATCCGCAGTGTAACCACGTCCATCCGCAGTGTAACCACGTCCATCCGCAGTGTAACTGTCTATCCGCAGTGTAACCACGTCCATCCGCAGTGTAACCACGTCCATCCAGTGTAACCACGTCTATCCGCAGTGTAACGACGTCCATCCGCAGTGTAACCACGTCCATCCAGTGTAACCACGTCTATCCGCAGTGTAACCACGTCCATCCGCAGTGTAACCACGTCCATCCGCAGTATAACTGTCTATCCGCAGTGTAACCACGTCCATCCGCAGTGTAACCACGTCCATCCAGTGTAACCACGTCCATCCGCAGTGTAACTGTCTATCCGCAGTGTAACCACGTCCATCCGCAGTGTAACCACGTCCATCCGCAGTGTAACTGTCTATCCGCAGTGTAACCACGTCCATCCGCAGTGTAACTGTCTATCCGCAGTGTAACCACGTCCATCCGCAGTGTAACCATGTCCATCCGCAGTGTAACCACGTCCATCCAGTGTAACCACGTCTATCCGCAGTGTAACCACGTCCATCCGCAGTGTAACCACGTCCATCCGCAGTGTAACTGTCTATCCGCAGTGTAACCACGTCCATCCGCAGTGTAACTGTCTATCCGCAGTGTAACCACGTCCATCCGCAGTGTAACCACGTCCATCCGCAGTGTAACTGTCTATCCGCAGTGTAACCACGTCCATCCGCAGTGTAACCACGTCCATCCGCAGTGTAACTGTCTATCCGCAGTGTAACCACGTCCATCCGCAGTGTAACTGTCTATCCGCAGTGTAACCTCGTACATCTGCAGTGTAACCACGTCTATCCGCAGTGTAACTGTCTATCTGCAGTGTAACCACGTCTATCCGCAGTGTAACCATGTCTATCTGCAGTGTAACTGTCTATCCGCAGTGTAACCACGTCTATCTGCAGTGTAACCATGTCTATCCACAGTGTAACTACGTAGATCCGCAGTGTACTTAGGTAAGGCTAAAGCACATTCTTACTAAAACCAAAAACCAAACCTGCTGCCATCGAATCAATTCCCACTCATATCCACCCTATAGGGCACAGTAGAACTGCACCACAGGGTTTCCAAGGAGCAGCTGGTGGACTCGAACTGCTAACCTTTTTAGCAGCCAAGTGCTTAACCACTGTGCCACCAGGGCTCCACATTCTCACTACTACAGTTAATAAAAAAAATCACAACAGAGAAATGAGGCGCCAACAGAAATTTCAGAATATTTCTTACGATTATTACTAATGTACATTCAAATTATAGCCCCCATCAATTATCTAGTCCCAGGACAACCATTTGTATTTTCCTATATTTGAATAATATAAAACACCAGAGGGATGGCTTTAAAAGTGAAAGCACTCTCAGTACCTACACTGAGAAGTCTCAGGAAGTATACAATTACTGGCAACTAAAATCAGTGAGTAAGCCTAGCTTTTCACAATTCCCTCATTTGAATGAAATGCTAAACGCTATATCCATCATCACAAAATATACTGTGTCTTTCATAAGGAGTTACATATAACTAATCCTCTGAAAACGAGCAGGTAACTCAGAAAGGACTGGAAAGACATGAAAATGAATGTATCAAACATTACAGAAGACATTTCTTTGCAGAAGACTTCTGCATCTGGCTCAGTTTTCTTACCTCCCGCAAACCTATTTACTGCTATCATCTCTAGTATTTCAAGACCTTATCCTCACAGTTCCACAAACTAGCAATGCAGAGAAGCTTCAGCCTTATAGCAATTCAGTCACCCAAAAAACAGAGCCACATAGGAAGTGTTCTACTTTCTAACACCCTCACGTTCTGACATCTTCCCGTGACAGACCTCTTACCACTCTACCACGCCTTCTCACTTAATGCCCATCTACTTTCTGCTCCTAGTCACTCAGTCCAGTATCCTCAAATGCAACAGAACAGAAAATCTTCTATGGAGCTTTCATTCTAAAGACACATCACACAAACCCAGATACTCGAGTTCACCCAACACCAGGCTTCAGAGTTTGGAGCTTGGGCACCTATATTTTTGAAAGCTCCACGGGAACTGCTGAAAACCACTGCCCAAGCCCTCAGTCCCTCCTGGATACTCAGAGCGCCCAGCCCTCACCTTCTGAATTCAAGACTTCATTATGGTTCCAACTATGTTCTCAGTAGCACCGTATCATACCAGCCACCTTCTCTTTCTGGCTGAATCATACACTACTGCTTTTTCTGCCCCTAAAGCAAATGATTTAAGTTCAAAGTAAGTTCAAAGCACTCTTGGCCTGAACCACCATAATGCTTGTTGTTGTTGTTAGGTGCCATCGAGTCCGTTCTGACTCATAGCGACCCTACAGGACAGAGCAGAACTGCCCTGAAGGGTTTCTGAGGAGCGGCTGGTGCGTTTGAACTGCTGACCTTTTAGTCAGCAGCCGAGCTCTTAACCACTACACCACCAGGGCTCCCCTTAATGCTTAGGAATCAATTTTTCATTCTAGGCCTTTTGAAGCCTCCACACCTATCCAGGTCTTCTGTCTTATCAAGTGACCGCATTTCCTACTTTACTAAAAAGATAAAGAGCATCTAATGTGAGCTTTCGACTACTCTCTTCTCTACCTCAACACCCCGCTTCTATTCATCCATCCTCTTCTGTCTTGATGTGGAAGTTTTTTTGTCCTTCAAGGCAAGGACTTCCCATTCTGGGGCTTCATTCTTTACATCAGCCCCTAAGGTTTCCCTTCTCAATTTATCTTCTCTTCACTGCATCTTCTCCCACCCGTTCCCCACCCACAGATTTCTTTCTCCCATTCTATTTTTCTTTAATTTTTATTCCTTAAAAAAGTATATTTTATTGCATTTTTGGTGGAAGTGTACACAGCAAATTAGGTTTCCATTTCATAATTTCTGTACATATTGTTCAGTGACGTTGGTTACGTTTTCCACACTGCGTCAGCATTCTCATTGTTTCTGTTCTGGTTGTTGGAATTCAAAGCCCTTTTAAATACATCCCTCTACACTGTCCAGGCTTGTATTCACTCTCACTTGAGCATCCCCTATACTGCCCTTCTGCCTGCCTCTGTTAGTTTCCTCTAGCTCCACTTCCACAGGCAGAATTCCTGCTCTTAACCCCGGCTCTCTCAGATAGCCTCTTCCAAATTAAATCTCTTCTGATGCCCTCTTCTCTACATCATATGTCCATTTTCTGAGCATCCAGAGAAATTGGTCTGTATCTTACACCACTCAATCAACTCTGTCTTGTAATCTGAAAGGTTGTTTTCTTTTCTTGACTTTCCTCCTTAATACAAAAGACTTATTAATTCTGTGTCCCTGCATTGCCTTGCAAACGTAAGGGTTTCTTTTTTTAACAGTCTCCTATTTTAAAGGAGCGTTTTTGCTCCTTCACCCTTTCAGCAAAACCTCTTGTAACCTCCCCTCAAACATTCAAGTTATGGAGGCCGCCTTCTCCTTGCTCATTCTCTGAATTGTCTGTCACTGCTCCCTCTCCTTCTGACATTCTTCCCACCCATAGCTTCCTTCAACACCTCACTTCTCTTCTCCTTAGCCTGAATCTAAGTACAGGCATCCCCCCAAAGTCTATTCCTCAGCTTGCTTTCTCATGATGCTCTCCCATGAAAATTCTTCACTGCTCAACAATACTGACGATGATTCCAAGTCTATTTCTAGGCTTGCGCTTCAGGCGAGTATTTCCAACATCTTATTTCGTTATTGAGGGGGTACATTAACCTCAGAATGTTCATTAAACTTAATATTATTTCCTTCCTATCATTCTAAAACCATTTCTTATTATCACGCTTCTGAATGACAGCCTCGTATCACTTGAGCTAGAAATCTAAGTCCTCTCTGACTGACATCTCCCTTTCTTACCCCAGATAATTAGTCACTAAAACCTGCTGATTCTGTGTCACCTGTTTTCAGACTACAGATGAGATCACACCTGCCTTCAATCGGGAATGCCGATAGCTTCCTGCTGCCTAGAGAACAAGTCTACCCTCGGCACAACATCATTGCTCTCAATGGCCAAGTCTCCACTCCCTACATCCTCTGTTCTACAGCACCAGGTTTTCATGAAAGACTCCAGCTACAATGGCTAGCTCGTCTTGCCTCTCCTACAGTCCGGTCTCTGTACAGTTGCTAAGAACATCCTTCCCATGCTCCAGGTTAGCTCTTCCATCACCTTCTCAGTGCCTCCTAAGATGAATCAGCCACTCTTCTCAGTGGTCCACAGCACTTTTATAAACCTCTAACATAATACATATCACATTCTGCCTTTCACACAGTAGTTGAATATATCCTTCACCCTTTATTAAACTTCTCATTTCAATTATTTTAAAAAGGGAATGTTGATTATTCATCTCTGAATTATGTACAATGCTTGAATGTAATAAGCAATCAATCAGTAAATATCTGTTGAGTTAAAGTGAATAAACTCTGATCTCATGACTGCTAACCTACGATTCAATGTGAATGCATTAATCAGCTGTTAAACCACAGTCAAATGTTATTTATTTTTTAAATACTACATGGATTATGAGGAACATATGCAATGTCACTGAACTGCACATGTAAAGGATATTAAAATAGCGAATGTTTTGTTACCTATAAATTTACCAACAACAACAAAAAAAACCCACATGGAAGTTGCAAATACGGCCCTGTAATCAAGGCTTCAAATACTTACCTGCGGACAGGAACTGTGCATCATGCCCTCGTAGGTTTTAAAGGTCACATTGGCTGGGTTTACCAATGTTTTTAGCTTTTCCACAGTAAGAGAACCAAACATTACGGGAACTAAAGGGTCGAAATCTCCATGGCACTGGAGAATGGAAATATCTTTATTAGCACCACTGATGGGACCCTGCAAAAAAAGAAAAATCATCAAGGAGTGTATTTATTCAACTGTATAGAACATTACGGCAGGCACAAAAAATTGTAGACGAATATACACACACAACATACATTAAGTAATTATAGGCTGTATTTGGCCAAAGAAGTAAGATTTTTTCCATCCCTCTGTTCCCTGTATCTCTTTATTTAAACTTTTACAGGGTATATGATTACTCTGCCTTATGTTTCCCAATGAAATAGCTTCTTGAAGCGCATTGTAGCTTAGTTTATTTTTATATTTTCAGCATCTCTGCACGTGTGGTAATCAATAACTGCCAGTATATATTAGCTGGATCACGTTCTTCTCAGCTCTTATTTAACAAATTCAAACATGAGCTTTTATTTGATTTAAATAAGAGTTACTAAGCAGTACTTATTATGTGTATGACATCAAAGAGCTAATATATAGTGACAAGAAAGAAAGAATCCCAGATTTTAAAATGGATTTTAAAAAAGTCCACATCTCCCATGTGTATCTAAGCACGATATACTGTTTCACACTGTTAAACATACAGAAATCATATTCTATGACAAACATTCTGTTATCAAACGTAAGTATATTGAACATTACAGAAATGTTATTTTTATGTGTTAAAAATAGCCCTGCGAATACAGGGAGAAGAGGAGGAGTGTGCTGTCTCATTAGAAGGAGAGCAGCCAGGAGTACATAGCAAGGTGTGTATAACTTTTTGTATGAGAAACTGACTTGATTTGTGAACTTTCACTTAAAGCACAATAAACAAATTAATTAAAAAAAAAAAGAAACCAGATCTTTTAGTTAATATATTAGTATGACCTCATCGGACAGTTATTTTCTAGTACCACTCATGGGAATTTAGCTTACATTAAATTGAGATATGCTTTGTCAAAAAACACAAGGGCTTTTATATGTTTCTTGCCTTGCCATACGAAGGGACAAAACACCGGCGTAGAGCTCTGTGAGTAGTCTTTGGGGACAGTTGTGTTGCTACAGTTTTTGTTGGCAAGGAATCATTTCACTTGACTGGCTTTTTTAGCGGTTTCTCAGCCATGATTTTTATGTCAGTGCATACACTAAGTTTTTTTTCAAAGCACCTTATAAAAATCTAAAAAGTTCCAAAGGAAAGTTAAGTTGAAATCACCTTAATTTTTCATGGCTCATAAATTTCAGAGGGAATTGGAAATGTCTTAAAAATCTAATTATGAAAGAGTTGCCCAATGAAGTCAGAAATCATTCGTTCTAGAGATATTAGGCTGTGGTGCCAAACAGCTAGGCCTTTTCTTTTTTTTTAATTATTAATTGTGTTAACTCACATTATAATGGTCTGTTTAATGAGAAAGCCTGTCAAAAAAAAGAAGCTTTCCTAGTTTACGTCCCTAAGAATTAATCAGACTTCATAGTGAGATATTTTGTTACCAATTTTGTGTGGGGTAGCACATTAGAGAACGCTATTGTTAGTTTTACAGAAGACTGGTGTGTTTAGGCCCCTTCACCAAAAAAAAAAAAAAAGCCCTGATTTTTATATACATCCTGCAATTTATCGATACTCTTGAAATACAAAACTCATGAGAACAGGTGTTTCTGTGTAACCCATTTCGTGTAAGGCCTTGCAGTGTATAAATAAAGCCTCAGAGTCAATCACAAAACTCTACGAAAACTCTTTTGCAAAGGTGACGCCACTGCACCAACACTAAGTACTTGTCTCTTATCTCAGGACTCTGACACGGTATGCATCAGTCAGGCTACCTGTGGAAATGAGGTCCGAAGTGGAAGCCAGCAACTGAGCCCCACGACACCCGCCAGTTTCTGTTGTGTGGTAAGAGCAGTATATAAAGATAAAGCTCCTCCCTGGAAAAGCAACAGGTAACATCAGTGGAACACATAAGCTGTCACAGCAACTCAAGAGCTTTTTATTATCCATACTGTCCATAAAAATCAGATTGGGCGGATGATGTTAAATCAGTTAAGCCAGTAGAAGTACACAAAAGACACTGATTACACTGATTGTCTACACTAAAGACCGCACTGAGAACGCAGGCTCCCAATCCGTGGAGACAGCGCTGGCAGTAAATCGCTGCACTTACAGTATAAGAAAAAAAAAACACCTTAGGGATATTCCCAATTTATGGTAACCATTTTCCCCCCTGAGAAATCTCAGCTGTAAAATCCAATCTAGTCTTAAATAGGTATTATTTCCTAAATTCAAGCTAAGGAACATGTGGTAGACAACTTAGAGGATCTGCCTGCCCAGCTCCCAACACCCTGTGTTCTGGGGACCGCATTCCTACTGGTCATCGAGATGCCAGGTCACCCCGACCAGGCTGTGGGTCCCTGGATCATATGCGCAGATTAGATTCTTTCCCATCCAAGACTGCCATATTTTTAATCCCAGGATCTTGAAATTGGGATTCAGTGACTGCAGTCAGCTTCTCTGTGTGGCTGGAACTGTATAATATAAATTCAGAAGCTAGAGGAGCTACAGGAAGCAGAATCCGACAGCCAACATAGAAAAATGAAGCAGACGGGCAGAGAAACACAGAGATGAGTGACAGAGAGAAAATCCCAACAGCTTTCAAAGCCTAGTTCCAGCTCCTTCCTCAGGCCTTGCTTCACTGCCTTCCTTGGTTTCCCTGACACGGTCCACAGACTCATGACATACCCCCCCACCACCTTTTTTCCCCTACTTCTTCGAACAAGTTCATCTGTTACTTTATTGCAAAAAAATTTTTTTTAATATTTACTGTGATTCTGGTGAGGTTTCACACAGCAGCTTAGGTTCCCATCCAACAATTTGTACACAAGTTGTTCAGTGGCATTGGTTACATTCTTTACCATGCGTGAACACTCATTATTTCTATTTCAGTTGTTTCATTTCCATTAGTTTCCTTTTCCCCTTACACTCTCATCTTTGTTTTAAAGTAACTGTTGACTGGTCTCATATAGGTGGTTTTTTTTTAAAGGAACACAGATGATATTGTTTTTTGAGCCAATTTGTTATTAGCTATAAGGTGACCTCAGGGGTTAGTTTTGGTTTAAGGCTTGAAGAGTCACAGGCAATAGTCTTTGGGAGTCTTCCAGCCTCAACCCAGTAGGTCTGATTTTTTTTTTTTTTTTTTAGGAATCTGAGGCTCTGGTTCCACATTTTTCCCCATTCTATCAGGGTCCATCTATTGTGTCCCTGATTAGAAGTAGAATTGAATTAGTAGTGGTAGCCTGGCACCATCTAGTTCTTCTGGGCTCAGGGTAGATGAGGCCCTGGTTCGGTTATCTTCCCCCTTTCTTGCTTAAGCTATTACGAGTTCATTTCTGTTAACTGTAACCAATGAATCAGAAATACACACTCTCTTTTGAATCAAGCATTAAATTCTATGCCTGTCTATATCACAATGTGTATTACAATGTACATCATCTGTGAATTTCAACAAACCAAATCAATCTTTCTACTGAATACTATCTTCTAAAATACCCCCAAATTCTGACATTTCCCTAATTCAGGGAGTCTGAATACTAAATTGTTGATTTAGAAGATTTGCAGATTAGAAGCTAGAGCAATTTGTGGATGGGGGGGGTGGCTAACAGGTGATATGCTAAAGAGAAGACACAAGGTCAGTATGAGATCACTCTGTCTACGGAAAGTGTAGAGGGTGAGAGAAAAAGTACAGGAAGGGAGGAGGGGAGATACCAAAATAAACACCCCATGTTTATATTTATAACCTATTTTTCACCACTAAGAAAAGGAAGACATTCTCTTTTGTCTTACACCTCACTGTTCCTCTCAGTATTCTCTTCCCGTACTTAAGCTGGCATCATTAGGCTTCTGTTTCACTAGAGGCAGAGAGTAGCAAATTAGAATCCTAACAATATGTATACGCTGTTTATTTTGAGAAAAAGTATCCCAGGTTCCAATCAATTTAAAAAAAAAAAAAATTTTTTTTTTTTAAATCAATTTACTTAATAAAAATATTTGAAGGCACAACCCATAAGGTGAAGGCTACTGATGAACAGATTAAAAAAAAAAACTAGAAAAATTAGAGGGTATGAAGTAAAAATTTTGTCCATTCAAACTTAATCCAGCATTGTTGTTATGTGTCACTGAGTCAATTCTGACTCCTAGTGACCCTAAAGAACAGGGTACAACTGCCCCATAGCATTTCCTAGGCTGTAATCTTTATGGGAGCAGGTCACCAGGTCTTTTCTCCCAAGGAGCAGCTATGGGTTCAAACTGCCAACTTTTCAGTTAGCAGCCGAGTGGTTTACCATTGCACCACCAGCATTAAAGGTAAGTCTATCAGTCTAGAGTCTATAACATCTCCATAAAAAGGACTCCACCACAGCAAAGGATTGAACCCACAGACTTCTAGACAGTATGTTAAGGGTGCTGACACACCACCAAAACTTCATCTTACCTGAGAAAATCCTCCCAAAATAATTCTGGCAGAAGGAATTCCGTTCTTCACCTCTTCATCTATCAATGCTTTAACTAAAAATAACATAAAAATTAATTACCAATTCCTTGAAAGGTAAACCTATTAATACAATCTAAAATCAACAGTAAAAATAAAAAATAAAAAAACACAAAGTATATTGAGGGTAAAAATGAAAGAATAAAAATACATTCTCATTTTTAATCAGTATCGCTATAACTCCTGATGAGGCGGGGCCGACATGGTGGAGTGGTCAGACGCTTCCCCTGGTCCCTCTTACAATGAAGACCCAAAAAACAAGTGAATCAATTGTGTGTGACAATCTAAGAGCCCTTAACATCAAAGGCAAAGTTGAGGAATTGGACTGAGAGGCACAGGTAGGGAGAGAGGGGTCAAAAGCAGCGAGGACTTGCAGGACCTGACCCAGTGGTAATCGGCACCCTGCGCCAAGACCGGCTGGCGTGAGTGGTGAGGCAAGAAGCGGCACTTGGGATGTGATTTCCATGTCGGGAGAGACTGAGTGGCAAGCAGTCTACTGAAGCCTCCAGAACTAGTGAAAAGCAGCGATCAATCAGCAAAAGATAAGTATATGTGTCTAACCTATGGCGTTGATCAAAAAACATTCCCTTTGGGAAAAACCTCTCTCCCATTTACCTGTCCCCTCCCTGCTCTGCACCGGGTCCCTAGCCAGCTTCAAAGATTGCCACATCCCCTGCACTGGAAGTAGGACTCATCACACTCCCTAAGCCATTCTCCTGGCCTTGGAGACAGAACAAATTAAAAAACAGGAAAAAACAATCTGCCAGCTCCCCTAAGATGGGAACTCAGGGAGGGCATAGCTCCTTTGCCTAGGCACAGACATAAGGGGTCCATGGACTCCGAATGCCTTTACCCCTGCATAGACCTGTGTGGGCCCATTTCAACAGTGTAGGTCCTCATTAGCACAGTGTAACAGGGTATATAGCTGAAGCCGAACTTCAACTGTTTCAGCTGTATGGTGGAGTGGCAGGTTTGTGACGTCTGATACCACTCTGCCTATTAAGCAGGGTCCTCACCTACCCAAATCAGGGGCCTGAGGACTGCTGACTCCACCCACACCACCCAGCCACCCGAGACAGGGGTCCAAAAATAAGTGGTGCCTCCCAGCCCTTACAGCCAACAGCATTGGGTGCCCACAGTTCAGCTGCAAAACCCACCCGCCTATGTGCTCTAGGGAACAGGGACACGCTTTCCTCCCAGACACTCAGGGGCAGCTGTCAGGCCCTTGCCTTGCTCAGTGAGCGAGCCCCTGCTGCAGCCAGATACCTGTGCGTACACCAATCACTCCTGACCGTCCAGGACTGTAGGTGAGAGCCACAGTTGAATTGGACACCTGAACTGAATCCATACAAGAAAAGAAAATGGACTCCGGGGCTCACATACCTAGTAACAGATCTAACCACCCAGTGACAGGATGTTAGAGCTTCAAAGGCGCCAATAATCAAACTAGCTCACATGAGCAGCCTATTTAGGCATATCAAAACAAAGCAAGAAGCTAGGACACAGTAAGCAAACATAACATAAATAAGTACAATAACTTATTGATGACGTGGAGACAACAATCAATATTAAATCGCCTGAAGAAGCAGACCATGATGGCTTCAGCAAGCTCCCAAAACAAAGAATCAAGAAATCTTTCAGAGGAAGAGAATTTCCTGGAATTACCAGAGGTAGAATACAAAAGATTAATATACAGAACTCTTCAAGGGATCAGGAAGGAGGTCAGGCAAAACACAGAACAAGCCAAGGAACACACAGACAAAGCAGTAGAGGAACTTAAGAAGATTATAGAATAGTGACAAATTTAACAGGCTGCAAGAATCCATAGAGAGACAGCAAACAGAAATCCAGAACATGAACAATAAAATTTCAGAATGAGACATCTCAATACAAAGTCATAAGGGCAGAATGGAGGCAACAGAAGTCAGAATTAGTGAGACCGAAGATAAAGCACTTTACACAAGCTTATTTGAAGAAAAATCAGATAAAATAATTTTAAAAAAGTGAAAAAAAAAAAAAAAAAGAATTATGTGGGACTCTATCAATAGGAATAATCTACAACTAATTGCAATACCAGAACAGGGAGGGATAACAGAAAATACAGAGAGAACTGTTGAAGATTTGTTGGTAGAAAACTTCCCTGATACCATGAAAGATGAGAAGATACCTATCCAAGATGCTCCTCGAACCCCACCCAATGCAGATCCCAAAAGAAAGTCACCAAGACATATTATAGTCAAACTTGCCAAAACCAAAATAAACAGAGAATTTTAAGAGCAGCGAGGGATAAACGAAAAGTCATCTACAAAGGAGAGTCAATAAGACAAAGCTTGGACTACTCAGCAGAAACCATGCAGGCAAGAAGGCAATGGGATGACATATATAAAGCTTTGAAGGAAAACAATTGCCAGCCAAGAATTACATATATAGCAAAACTGTCTCTCAAATATGATGGTGAAATTAGGGCATTTCCAGATAAACAGAAGTTAAGGAACGTGCAAAAAACAAACCAAAATTACAAGAAATACTAAAGGGAGTCCTCTGGTTAGAAAATCACTAACACCAGATAAAAACCCAAGACTAGAACACAGGGCAGAGCAACCAGATATCAACCCAGACAGGGAGGCCAAAAAATTAAACCAAAGCTAAAGCACCAAAAACAGAGAAACGGAGACGTCAATATGTAAAAGATGACAACATTAAAACAAAAAAGGGGAACTAAAAAATATAGGCATAGATCTTTCATATGGAGAGGAAGCCAAGGCAATATAGAAAAATAAAACATTGGTTTAAACTCAGAAAAACAGAAACAGAACTGAAAATCCAGATGTAAATTCACCCACCTATGAGCAGCTGATTTTATGAGCAGCTGATATTTGACAAAGGCCCAAAGTCTGTTAATTGGCAAAAAGACAGTCTCTTTAACAAATGGTGCTGGCACAACTGGATATCCATCTGAAAAAAAATGAAACAAGACCCATACCTCACACCATGCACAAAAACTACCTCAAAATGGATCAAAGACCTAAATATAAAATCTAAAATGATAAAGATCATGGAAGAAAAAATAGGGACAACACTAGGAGCCTAATACATGGCATAAACAGAATACAAAACATTACTAACAATGCACAAACACCAGAAGAGAAACTAGATAACTGGGAGCTCCTAAAAATCAAACACTTATGCTCATCCAAAGACTTCAGCAAAAGAGTGAAAAGACAACCTACAGACTGGGAAAAAGTTTCTGGCTACAACAAATGCAATCAGCATCTAATTCTAAAATCTACGAGATACTGCAAAACTTCAACAACAAAAAGACAACTCAATAAAAAAAGGGGCAAAGGATATGGACACGCACCTCACCAAAGAAGACACTGAAGCGGCTAACAGATACATGAGGAAATGCTCACAATCATTAGCCATTACAGAAATGCAAATTGAAACTACAATGAGATACCGTCTTACCCCAACAAGGCTAATATTAATCCAAAAAACACAAAATAGTAAAATAAGTGTTAGGTTGTGGGGAGATTGGAACACTTATACACTGCTGGTGGGAATGTAAAATGGTACGATAACTTTGGAAATTGATTGGGGCATCCTTAAAAAGCTAGAAATAAAACTATCATACGATCCAGCAATCCCACTCCTTGGAATATATCTTAGAGAGGTAAGAGCCTTCACACGAAGAGATATATGCAAACCCATGCTCAACGCAGCACTATTCACAACAGCAAAGAGATGGAAACAACACAGGTGCCCATCAGCAGATGAATGGATAAACAAATTATGATATATTCACACAGTGGAATACTACCCAACAATAAAGAACAACGATGAACTTGCAAAACATCTCATAACATGGATGAATCTGGAAGGCATTATGCTGAGTGAAATTAGTCAATCGCAAAAGGACAAATGCTGTACGAGATCACTATTATAAGAAGTCAAGAAGAGGAGACCTCGTATCACCAAGAATGAAGTGCAGCAGCACGTCCTTTGGACCTAGGGTCCCTGCACTGAAAAGTTCCTCAACCAGGGGAAGATTGATGACAAGGACCTTCCTCCAGAGCCGAGAAAGCCTTCCCCTGGAGACTATACCCTTAATTTGGACTTGTAGCCTACCAGACTGTGATGACAGAACAAACTTGTCCTTGTTGAAGACATTCATGTGTGGTATTTCTGTTACAGCAGCACTAGATGACTAACTTGGTACCAAGAGAGTAGGATACCTAAAACGTAGAAGCAGTTTTGAAACTGTGAATGGATAGCAGACTCAGGCGGAAATGAGGAGAACTGTTTATATCAGAGAAAGTACAGATGGTGAGAAACAGCAGCAGAGGATCGGCAGCAGCAGCGAATCTGCAGCAGCAGAACCAAGAGACCAGCACCACACAGTGCTGGAGCTGACCTATGGAGCAAGAGAGCTGAGTGCCTGTGCGCAGGAGGCTTCCTGGAGTGGGGTACCTCCATGCACTATCGGTGGAGCTACAGAGCTTTGGAACACTTGCCCCAGGAGAGCAGATGCAGGCATGAGGCCCAAAGAGCCAAGAGGCCAAGAAACTAGGGAGCTGAAGCTGAAGAGACAACATAAGAAGCTGAGCTGCCTCAGTCTCAAAAGGTATGGCCATGACCTCTGGGGTTTCAAAGGGTAGAGCCATGGCCTCTGGCGTTTCCAAGGGTGGAGTCATCACTCAGATGGACTAGGAGAATTGTGCACCTAAAGCCAAGGGAGCAGACTTGCTGTCCCAGTGGGCCTGGAAGGCAGAGCTGAAGCCCAGGGTCGAGGGGCCTCCACTCAGAATCTGGACAGTGTGGCCAATACCTAGGGTCTGGAGGGCAGGATCACTGCATAAATTGTCTCAGAGAACAGAGGATTATTTTCAAAGCCTTGAGGGCTAATATGAACGTGTTCTGCTGAGTTTCTTGATGCCTGTTATCCCTTCTTTTCCTCCTGTTTCTCCCACTTGTAATGGAAATATCTAGCTTGTGCCAATTCTGCCATTGTACCTTTGGAAGCAGGTAACCTATATTCTAGATTTAACACCCGAAGAATTTTTGGATTTTGGACTTGGAGTTGAGACTTTTGCTATGATATAACGGGATGACTATGTTTTGCATGTTGCAACGATGTGATTTTTGGGGGCCAAAGGGTGGAATGTCATGGATTCAATTATGTCCTCCAAAAAATGTGTGTATCAATTTGGCTGGGCCATGATTCCCAGTATTGTGTGGTTGTCCACTTTGTGATAATAATTTTATGTTAAAGAGGATTAGAGTGGGATTGTAACACCCTAACTAAGGTCACATCCTGATCCAATGTAAAGGGAATTTCCCTGAGGTGTGGCCTGCACCACCTTTTATCTTACAAGAGATAAAAGGAAAGGGAAGCAAGCAGAGAGCTGGGGGACCTCATACCACCAAGAATGAAGAGCAGGAGTGTGCGTCCTTTGGACCCGGGGTCCCTGCACTGAGAAGCTCCTTGACCAGGGGAAGATTGATGACAATGGCCTTCCTCCAGAGCCAAAAAGAGAATGCCTTCCCCTGGAGCCTATGCTCTGAATTTGGACTTGCAGACTACTAGACTGTGAAAGAATAAATCTCTTTGTTGAAGACAAAAAAAAAAGAACGAAGAAAAAGTTTAAACACAGAAGAAAACATCCTTTGATGGTTACGAGGGTGGGGAGGGAGGGAGAGGAGTATTCACTAACTAGATAAAGTAGACAAAAATTATCTTAGGTACAATACAGGGGAAGTCGCACAACTGAACTAAGCCAAAAGCTAAGAGGTTTCCTGAATACAACCAAACACTTCTAGGGACAGAGCAGCAGGGATGAGGGTCTGGGGACCATGGTTTCAGGGGACATCTAGATCAACTGGGATAACAAAGGTTATTAAGAAAATGTTCTGCATCCCACTTTGGCAAGTGGTGTCTGGGGTCTTAAAAGCTAGCAAGTGGCCATCTAAGATGCATCAATTGGTCCCAACCCATCTGGAACAAAGGAGAATGAAGAACACCAAAGACGCAAGGAAACTATGAGCCCAAGATACAGAAAGGGCCACATAAACCAGAAACTCCATCGACCTGAGACCAGAAGAACTAGATGGTGCCCGGCTACCACCAATGACCACCCTGACAGGGAACAAAACAGAGAGTCCCTGACGGAGCAGGAGAAAAGTGGGGTGCAGAACCCAAATTCTAGTAAAAAGACCAGACTTAATGGTCTGACTAAGACTGGAGGGACCCCAGAGGACACGGCCTCTGGACTCTCTGTTAGCCCAAAACTAAAACCATTCCCAAAGCCAACTCTTCAGACAAAAATTAGGCTGGACTGTAAGACAGAAAATGATACTTGTGAAGAGTGTGCTTCTTAGCTCAAGTAGATACATGAGACTAAATGGCAGCTCCTGTCTGGAGGTAAGATGAGAAGGCAGAGGGGGACGGGAGCTGCCGAATAGACATGGGAACTAGAGGGTGGAAAGGAGGAGTGTGCTGTCACATTACAGGGAGAGCAACTAGGGTCATACAACAACGTGTGTATAAAGTTTTGTATGAGAAACTGACTTGAACTGTAAACTTTCACTTAAAGCACACAAGAAAAGAAATGGTAAAGATGTATGTATACGTATATACACACACATACACGGGTGTGCATAACCTGTCAATCTACTAAGCATTTACGAGTGCTTCGTTGGTCATCAAATGTTTCTGAACTTACCATTTTCTGCTGCTTGTTTGATTCCATGTTCATCTTCCTGTGCATCTGGTGAAAGCCCAATAATATCAAACCTGCAAAATAAGGCAAAATCTTAAAAGAATCATGGGATTCTAGAAAATCTACTTTTGAAATGTTTTACTAAGCTCAGTCTCATTGTTGATATTTTTGTTAGTTCCCATGAAGTAGGTTCCGATTCACGACAACCCCACATTCAACAGAATAAAACGTTGCCTGGTATGCTCAAGTCCACTGCTGTGGCCACTGTGTACTCTGAGTGCCTTCCAACCTAGGGTGCTCATGTTCCAGCAGTATATCAGACAGTATTCTTTTTTAACTTTTTATTGTGCTTTATGTGAAGGTTTACAGAGCAAGTTAGTTTCTCATTAAACAGTTAATACACATATTGTTTTGTGACATTGGTTGCCAACCCCACAATGTGTCAACACTTTCCCCTGCTTGACCGTGGGTTCCCCATTTCTATTCCTCCAGCTATCCTGTCCCCTCTTGCCTTCTCGTCCTTGATCCTGGGCTGGTGTGCCCACGCAGTCTCATATACATGGTTCAGCTACGTGTATTATTGTTTATAGGCCTGTCTAATCATTGGATGAAGGATGAACCTCAAGAGTGACTTCAGTCCTGGCTTAAAGGGTGTCTTGGGGTTTCTCCAGTCTTTGTAAGACCAGTTAGTCTGGTCTTTTTTTGAGAGCTAGAATTTTGTTCCACATTTTTCTTCAGCTCTGTTTGGGACCTTCTATTATAATGTCTGTCAGAGCAGTCGGTGGTAGCCAGGCACTATCTAGTTGTGCTGGACTCAGTCTGGTGGAGGCTGTGGTACTTGTGGTCCATTAGTCCCTTGGACTAATCCTTCCTTGTACCTTTGGTTTTCTTCATTCTCCCTTGCTCCACATGGGGTGGGACCAGTAAAGTATCTTAGATGGCCGCTCACAAGCTTTTAAGACCCCAGACACTACTCACCAAAGTAGGATGTAGAACATTTTCTTTATAAACTATCTGATGCCAATTGAGCTAGATGTTCCCCATATCGGACAATATTCTGTTGCGTTCCACAGCTTTTCGCTGGCTAGTTTTCAGAAGTAGACTGCCAGGCCTTTCTTTAAAGTCTGTCTTAGCTTGGAAGTTCTGCTGAAACTCATCCACTACGGGTATCCCTTCTGGTATTTGAAATACTGGTGACATAGCTTCCAGTATCGTAGCAAGATGCAAGCCATCACAATAAACAAACTAATATACAGATGTGTGATGGTTAATGTTATGTGTCAACTTGGCTAGGCTATGATTCTCAGTGGTTTGGTAGATACTATGTAATCACCTTCCATTTTGTGATCTGACGTGAGCAATTGACTGAAAGGGGAATACATAGATACAGTATATACATGGATGTTCTGACAAAGCTCGCTTTCTTGTCCATGCCCTTTTTTTGTCCCCCAACCTCCGGTTATTGGGACATAAGCCTGCAGAAGCCTCCAGCCTGCGACCTGACCTGCTAATTTTGGGTTCATCAGCTCCAGCAACCATCTTAAACAGCAGAGGCCTTCGGCCTGTTGCCTGACCCACGGATTTGGGGTTTCCCAGCCCACAATTGCACGACTCATTTTCCCACAACTGCATGAGCCATTTCCTTGAAGTAAATTTCTCTCTGTATGTAACTATACACACTTCCCTGGTTTAGCTCCTCTAGAGAGCCCAGACCCCCATGTGTCTGTCAGTTTGTCGTACTGTGGGGGCTTGCATGTTGCTGTGATGCTGGAAGCTATGCCACCAGTATTCAGATACCAGCAGGGTCACCCATGGAGGACAGGTTTCAGCTGAGCTTCCAGACTAAGACAGACTAGGAAGAAGGACCCAGTGGCCTACTTCTGAAAAGCATTAGCCAGTGAAAACCTTTTGAATAGCAGCGGAACATTGTTTGATATAGTGCTGGAAGATGAGCCCCCCAGGTTGGAAGGCGCTCAAAAGATGACTGGGGAAGAGCTGCCTCCTCAAAGTAGAGTCGACGTTAATGACATGGATGGAGTAAAGCTTTCGGGACCTTCATTTGCTGATGTGGCACGACTCAAAATGAGAAGAAACAGCTGCAAACATCCACTAATAATGGGAACCTGGAATGTACGAAAGTATGAATCTAGGAAAATTGGAAATCGTCAAAAATGAAATGGAATACCTAAACATCGATATCCTAGGCATTAGTGAGCTGAAATGGACTGGTATTGGGCATTTGAATCGGACAATCATATAGTCTACTATGCTCGTAATGACAAATTGAAGAGGAATGGTGTTGCATTCATCGTCAAAGAGCGTTCAAGATCTATCCTGAAGTACAACGCTGTCAGTGATAGGATAATATCCACACGCCTACAAGGAAGACCAGTTAACACAAATATTATTCAAATTTATGCACCAACCACTAGGGCCAAAGATGAAGAAAGAGAAGACTTTTATCAGCTGTTGCAGTCTGAAATTGATCGAACATGCAATCAAGATGCATTGATAATTACTGGTGAATGGAATGCGAAAGTTGGAAACAAAGAAGAAGGATCAGTAGTTGGAAAATATGGCCTTGGTGATAGAAACAATGCCAGGGATCGAATGATAGAATTTTGCAAGACCAACGACTTCTTCATTGCAAATACCTTCTTTCACCAACATAAATGGCGACTATACACATGGACCTCGCCAGATGGAACACAGAGAATTCAAATTGACTACATCTGTGGAAAGAGACGATGGAAAAGCTCAATATCACCAGTCAGAACAAGGCCAGGGGCCGACTGTGGAATAGACCATCAATTGCTCATAGGCAAGTTCAAGCTGAAACTGAAGAAAATCAGAGCAAGTCCACGAGAGCCAAAATACGACCTTGAGTATATCCCACTTGAATTTAGATACCATCTCAAGAATAGATTTGATGCACTGAACACTAGTGACCGAAGACCAGACAAGTTGTGGAATGACATCAAGGACATCATCCATGAAGAAAGCAAGAGGTCACTGAAAAGAACTGAACAGAAGATTCCAAAGGACCTCTCGAGAAAATGAAGTATTATAATGACATGTGCAAAGGGCTGGAGATGGAAAACCAAAAGGGAAGAACACGTTTGGCGATTCTCAAGCTGAAAGAACTGAAGAAAAAATTCAAGTCTCGAGTTGCAATAGTGAAGGATTCCATGGGAAAAATATTAAACGACGCAGGAAGCATCAAAAGAAGATGGAAGGAATACACAGAGTCATTATACCAAAAAGAATTAGTCAATATGCAACCATTTCAAGAGGTGGAATATGATCAGGAACCGATGGTGCTGAGGGAAGAAGTCCAAGCTGCTCTGAAGGCACTGGCAAAAAACAAGGCTCCAGGAATTGATGACGTATCAATTGAGATGTTTCAACAAACAGATGCAGCGCTGGAGGTCTATGCCAAGAAATATGGAAGACAGCATCCTGGCCTACTGACTGGAAGAGATCCATATTTATGCCTATTCCCAAGAAAGGTGAGCCAACCAAATGTGGAAATTATAGAATATCATTAATATCACACGCAAGCAAAATTTTGCTGAAGATCATTCAAAAATGGCTGCAGCAGTATATTGACAAGGAACTGCCAGAAATTCAGTCTGGTTTCAGAAGAGGACGTGGAAGCAGGGATATCATTGCTAATGTCAGATGGATCCTGGGTGAAAGCAGTGAATACCAGAAGGATGTTTACCTGTGTTTTATTGACTATGCAAAGGCATTCGACTGTGTGGATATTAACAAACTATGGATAACACTGCGAAGAATGGGAATTCCAGAACACTTAATTGTGCTCATGAGGAACCTTTACATAGATCAAAGGGCAGTTGTTCGGACAGAACAAGGGCATACTGATTGGTTTAAAGTCAGGAGAGGTGTGCATCATACCCATTTAATCTGTATGCTGAATAAATAATACAAGAAGCCAGACTATCTGAGTTGGAATTGACTCGACAGCACTGGGTTTGGTTTTTTTTGGTTGGACTATATGAAGAAGAACGGGCATCAGGGTTGGAGGAAGACTCATTAACAACCTGTGTTATGCAGATGGCACAACCTTGCTTGCTGAAAGTGAAAAGGACTTGAAGCACTTACTAATAAAGAGCAAAGACCACACCCTTCAGTATGGATTACACCTCAACATAAAGAAAACAAAAATCCTCGTAACTGGACCAATGAGCAACATCATGATAAACGGAGAAAAGACTGAAGTTGTCAAAGATTTCATACAATCAACTGCCATGGAAGCAGCAGTCAAGAAATCAAAAGACGCATTGCATTGGGCAAATTTTCTGGACCTCTTCAAAGTGTTGAAGAGCAAAGATGTCACCTTGAAGACTAAGGTGCACCTGACCCAAGCCATGGTATTTTCAATCATATCATATGCATGTGAAAGCTGGGCAACGAATAAGGAAGACCGAAGAAGAGTTGACGCCTTTGAGTTGTGGTGTTGGTGAAGAATATTGAATATACCAGGGACTGCCAAAAGAATGAACAAATCTGTCTTGGAAGAAGTGCAACCAGAACGCTCCTTAGAGGCAAGGATGGCGAGACTGCATCTTACATACTTTGGACATGTTGTCAGGAGGGATCAGTCCCCGGAGAAGCACATCATGCTTGGCAGAGTACAGGGTCAGCGGAAAAGAGGAAGACCCTCAACGAGGTGGATTGACACAGTGGCTGCAACAATGGGCTCAAGCATAACAATTGTGATTACGCAGGACCGGGCAGTATGTCGTTCTGTTGTGCACAGGGTCGCTACGAGTTGGAACCGACTCAATGGCCCCTACCAGCAACAACAGAGAGCCCAGAATGACAGGTGCTGATGGCAGTCAGGTCGAGTCCACTCTGTCTCCTGGCGATCCTACGTACGTCAGAGCAGAAGAGCCCAGAATGACAGGTGGGGATGGCCGTCAGGTCGAGTCAGCTCTGTCTCACGGCAATCCCACGTACGTCAGAGCAGAAGAGCCCAGAATGAGACAGGTGGTGATGGCCGTCACGTCGAGTCCACTCTGTCTCCTGGCGATCCTACGTACGTCAGAGCAGAAGAGCCCAGAATGACAGGTGGGGATGGCCGTCACGTCGAGTCCGCTCTGTCTCCTGGCGATCCCACGTATGTCAGAGCAGAAGAGCCCAGAATGAGACAGGTGGGGACGGCCGTCAGGTCGAGTCCGCTCTGTCTCCTGGCGATCCCACGTACGTCAGAGCAGGAGAGCCCAGAATGAGACAGGTGGGGATGGCCGTCAGGTCGAGTCCTCTCTGTCTCCTGGCGATCCCACGTACGTCAGAGCAGAAGAGCCCAGAATGAGACAGGTGGGGATGGCCGTCAGGTCGGGTCCGCTGTGTCTCCTGGCGATCCCACGTACGTCAGAGCAGAAGAGCCCAGAATGAGACAGGTGGGGATGGCCGTCAGGTTGAGTCCGCTGTGTCTCCTGGCGATCCCACGTACGTCAGAGCAGAAGAGCCCAGAATGACAGGTGGGGATGGCCGTCAGGTCGAGTCCGCTCTGTCTCCTGGCGATCCCACGTACGTCAGAGCAGAAGAGCCCAGAATGAGACAGGTGGGGATGGCCGTCAGGTCGGGTCCGCTGTGTCTCCTGGCGATCCCACGTACGTCAGAGCAGAAGAGCCCAGAGTGAGACAGGTGGGGATGGCCGTCAGGTCGAGTCCTCTCTGTCTCCTGGCGATCCCACGTACGTCAGAGCAGAAGAGCCCAGAATGAGACAGGTGGGGATGGCCGTCAGGTCGGGTCCGCTGTGTCTCCTGGCGATCCCACGTACGTCAGAGCAGAAGAGCCCAGAATGACAGGTGGGGATGGCCGTCAGGTCTGGTCCGCTCTGTCTCCTGGCGATCCCACGTACGTCAGAGCAGAAGAGCCCAGAATGACAGGTGGGGATGGCCATCAGGTCGGGTCCGCTCTGTCTCCTGGCGATCCCACGTATGTCAGAGCAGAATTGTGCTGCTTAGGGTTTTCAGTGGCTGATTTTATCACCAAGCCTTTCTTCCAAGGTGCCTCTGGGTGGATTTGAACTTCTAACCTTTCGGTTAGCAGCTGGGTATATAACTGTTTACGCCACCAAGGGATTCTAAACTCAGAGTAGTTTGGATAAAAGGGCTAAACAGAGATATTATCTAGAACATGCAACTCAGATGTTTACAGAGGCGAAAAAGTTCAAACGCATGAATCTGAGATTCTGTATGTTCCTTTAACTCCAATAAGGTCCTAACGTCAAAAAGCCACAGTGCCATATAATTTAAGGGTGAGAACAGCCTCAGAAATTATCTACTCCAACCTTACACCCAAGCAGGGATCTTAACCCACAATCCTGGAAGTCTGCATTCAAATCCAGCTACTCACTTCCCTCTTCTATTAAATCTTAAGTCAATACAATGGACTGGCTACTTTCCCTTAACCTGTGACTGCACACGTCACTTCACACCTACCTAGCATATGCATTTATAACGATCTCCCCAGCCACATTCTGCTGGCCTTTTCTAGCTCTCTACCAGGTTATACACTTGTCCATTGTCTCATTATGGTCCCCAGCAACATCAGGTAGAAAATTTTGTTCTGGCATTACGATTGCACCAGACAGAAAGATGACGGAACCAAAGCCAAGGTGGGTCAGAACATGAAAAAGTTGCTAAGGACTCTAATTTAGGTAAGAAAGTAAGTACAGAGATGGATGAGAAAGCAGAAAGCACAACAGACTGGAGGCCCGAATGAGGTCCAAGACAAACAGCATGGAAACAGGAAAGCCAGATCAAAGGACAGATAACTGATGGCTTTCCAGATGAGAGAGTCTCAGGTGACAAGGCCCAGGGAATGACTGTGGATGATGTAAGCTGACTGAGGAAAGTCACTGGGTAATAGAAGCGGTCAAGGAAGTGAAAAGCCAGTTAAGGTTTGAAAGGGTCAATTATACTGGATCCTGTAGCCCCCAAAAGAGAAAAGGATGGCAGGAGGTAGATGGAAAGAAAGATACATATCAGGCCTCGGAATCATCATTCTATGACAAGAGCTGATGGCAGGAGTATCCAAGAAGCATAGTCTGGAAGTAGATCAGAGGACGAAGAATAGACCCCACTTCCTTACATACGGTCCACAGGGAAGAAGAAACTATCTGGAAAGGGCGAAAGGGGAAGTGGCTTCCTTTAACATGGGCAGCTCTCCAGGAAGGTCAAAGGTTGGAAGGCTGATGAGGCTGTGGCTTAATCGGAGTGCCTGCCAACGTCTGCTTACCGAAATCAACAAATGGTTATCAAGCAAGAGGAGATATTTTCCCAAAATATTTCTATTCACCCATTCTATCGTTTTCCTACCAGATGGTGCAGCCCCTTAAAAGTTTAACCCTGAATGTAAAGTACAAAAACTTGGTTAGATAAAAGGACAAATATAAGGTTAACTATTTAACTACGCAATTTAAAAATAGCTAATTCAAAATTGCTGCACACATAAGCACTTCTGATAAAAGATTAACTAATATAAATAAGAGGTTCTTACTGAATAAAGAAATTCTTACTTACCAAGAAGGCATAGCCATGTTCATATTTAACGTAACAGGCATAACCGGCCTACATGGGAAAGAAAAACCCAGCAAGATAAGAACAGTATAACAAAGCATAAAATCTAATAAATTCTATCAATTAAAAACAGGTGGTTACAGAGGTTCACACGATATGGTATGCTACGATCCTAATACGTGAGTCTCCTGAGCTGTTTCACCGCATCCACACCTGTCCAGTTCTGCTCTCCTGGCCTTCCGATGTGCACTGAGCCAGAGCAGCTGTGGGAAACACTACGCCTGGCCAGTGAAGACCACTGTCCCTTCTCAACACTCTTATTCAAGACTGCAAACTAGACATGAGGAGGGAAACCAGCAGTTAAGGCTGTTGGCGATGTACAATATGAGACTTGGGCTAAGGACAGGAGCTGTTTATTGCACAGACACTGGGGCATCAATTCCAGAATGCACAGACTACACTTTTGCTCACTTTCTAGGTCTTAGCTACGTACGGCTTTATGAAGGAACCTTTAAGTAAATAAGGAAATACAAGATTTGCATGGGAGTCTAACTCCCAGCCTACGTTTTCCCCACAATACATCATACTGCCTCTTATTGGTAAAATTTAGGAGTGTTTTCAACGTATAAAGACTTCTAGTAAAATCTGAAAGTAAATTCCCTTCAGAGATACATCATGGATATTGTTAGAACTTTACAGATATTTGTATATCTGAAAAAAACCTTCTGGCTATAAGTGAAACTGACCGAGACTAACATTTTAAAATTCTCAACAACAAAAAAACCAAAAACAATTTAACTGAGACCATTTAGTTTTAAATCTTAGCTTTAAAAAATTCTACTAATTTTTATTCTTACACTGAATAATTAAAAGATAAAAAATTAGGTTCAAATGTTTTTCCTGAAAAGTAAAGCTATCAAAAGTTTCAAAGCCATCAAAACTATTTATTCCTCTTCAGATTCTGAGTGAAAAGCCTAAAGGTCAAAAATACTTACGCATGTGGGCAGATGTATTTGATGTGTGAACTTCTGATACCTGCCAAGGCTTCTGCCCATCCATGCCTGACGGAAAAATTATTTGAATAATGTTATTAGATAAGATTTTAAGTTCCAATAAATTAGTAATAGAACTGTAAAAAATCGTGAGGATAAATGTAAACTTCTTAATATATTTTTACACTGCTCACCGTTGTTGTTGTTGTTGTTAGGTGCCACTGAGTTGGTTCCGACTCTTAGTGACCCTACGCACAACAGAACAAAGCACTGCCTGGACCTGCACCATTTCAGGAGACTTGCTATATCTGAGCCCACTGTCGCGGCCACCGTGTCAAACTATTTCCTCGAGAGTCTTCCTCTTTTTTGCTGACCCTCTACATCACCAAGCATGATGTCCTTCTCCAGGGACTGGTCCGTCCTGATGACATGTCCAAAGTACATCGGCACTTTAAGGGGCGTTCTGGCTATACTTCTTCCAAGACAGGTTTGTTTGTTCTTTTGGCAGTCCATGGTATATTCAATATTTTTCGCCAACACAGTAATTCAAATTTGTCAATTCTTCTTCAGTCTTCCTTTTTTATTGCCCAGCTTACACACGCACATGGGGTGACTGAAAAGACCACAGCTTGCGTCAGGTGCATCTTGGTCCTCAAGGTGACGTCTTTGCTTTTCAACACTTTAAAGAGGTCTTTGGCAGATTTGTCCAGTGAAATATGTCATTTGGTTTCTTGACTGCTGCTTCTATGGGCGTTGATTATGAACCGAAGTAAAATGAAATTCTTGACGACTTCAATCTTTTCTCTGTTTATCGTGATGTTGCTTACTGGTCCAGTTCTGAGGACTTTTGTTTTCTTTATGTTGAGGTGTAATCCGTACTGAAGGATGTGGTCTTTGATCTTTATCAGTAAGTGCTTCAACTCCCCTTTGCTTTCAGCAAGCAAGCACCATCAATACCATTAAAAAAAACACTGCCACCTAGAACCGACTCAACTGTTGCTGTTTAAATTTACATATGTATAAAGATGATCTTTTTTCATTTCTGAAAAGCATTGTGTTCTCCATATAGCCACAGGGATGCCCAATTGCCAAATACAGAGATATTTATCTCTTTTAAATTCATAACAAAGTGCCCACAAAGTAGGCAAGACAGAGAACATAATTCACATTTCAAGAGAGAAAAACACCTCAGAGGTGTAAAGGCGTTCAGTTGTCTAATATCCGTACGTGCTTACTACGATATTAAAAACAACTTTTAATATTTTCCTCATGTATATATACACAGATATACATATACACATATATACATGTTTGAAACAGAATACCTGAAAAATTGAAAAAACTTAAATCACCCGTACTCCTTCTAGCCAGAATAAGCAGTTGATCTTTTTGATTTATCTCCTCCCAATTTTTCCATGCATAATAAGTAGATACAGATTTCATAAAAGTGGGCTCATACTACACGAACCATGGCCTCATTTACCCCGAGACTAAAAGAACTGGATGGTACCCAGCTACCACTACCAACCATTCTAATCAGGGCCACAATGGATGGACCCTGATAGAATGGGATAAAACATTGAACAGAACCTCAAATTCCTTAAAAAAAAAAAAAAAAAAGTATGAATATCAAAAACAAATGACTACCAAAATAAATGAAATCTACTGGACTGGTTGAGACTAGGAGACTCCCCAAGATTATTGCCCTGAGATACTCTTCAAACCTTGAACTGAAACTAACCCCCGAGGTCCCCTTGTAGCTAAATAACAAATTGGCTCGGAAAATAATGACTATGACCTCTAAGTACTGTGTTCCTTTAAAAAAACCACCTATATGAGACCAAACAGTCAACAATTACTTTAAAACAAAGATGAGAATGTTAGGGGGCTGGGAAACTACATTAAAGGAAAGGGAACAAACAGAATAGAAATAAGGAGTGTGTTCACATACTGCAAAGAATGAAACCAATGGCAATGAACAACGTGTGCAGATACTCTTGAATGGGAACCTAAACTGCTGTGTGAACCTTCACTGAAAACACATTTTAAAAAAAAAAAGTGGTCTCATACTATGCTATACATAGTATAGTTGCCTGCTAAAGTTGTGCATGTACGCTCACATGTATCCGTTTAGGGGTGTGTTTGTGGGTATGAGTATATGGGTGTGTCTGAGCACATGTGCATAGAACAATATTCATATAACATGATAACCTAGGGACATTCTAAGAATTATGAATATAAGGATGTGTATATATGTATGTGTGAGAGAATAAATGTGTTTGTGTGTGTGTATATATGAGAACATGTACGTGTGTGAATGTGTGGATGTACATGTTATGTACACACATACACTCTACCTGTACAAACTCAATCTTCCTAACCATCCTAGTAGGTACTATTACCCCCATTTTATAGATGAGAATCTGAGGAATAGACAACCTTAGGAATGTGCCCATGGTCACATGCTCATAAGCCCAATAAATTACATGCAAATGTCAAATATGTAATAAAAACAATCCCTGCTAAATGATTTTAACAAACTGGGACACTGAAGGCTGCTAAGAAGGCTTCATAGAAAAGATGGTATCTGAACTGGGGTTTATCCACTTATTCTATCAATTAAAAAAAACAAAAAACATTTTGCTGTGCTAGAGTATAAAAAATGCTCAGTGTATGATGGGGACCTGTCAGAAAGACATATGAACCAGCTTGTAGGGGTTCCCACTGGTCCAATTAGGAACAAATGAGTATTAAAATATTTATAGATTACCACCCACTGAATAAAATATGAATCTGAGTTCATAGAGATATAAATTTATTAATAAAACAATTAATGGGGAGAAGGAAAATCTCTTCCTTACAGTCCAATACCAACTAATGTAAGAAGGAATGACGGAAACAAAACCACTGTTTGGCAACGGTCATACAGGTGACTGATTGAAGCCATAGATGTTGATGGATCCTTGAGGCTGACAGGTTAAGATCTAATGAGGAACAAGATATTGACATGATCTCAGAAAACCTCTCCACAACATTCGTCCGTCACAAAAAGAAAAATGGTATATTTAAAATGAAGAAATCTGGCAGACAGCCACATAACCAGATAATCGAGGTTAACATCTCCAGTGGTGGTATGGGTCGACATCATGCTCCTCCTGAAGTGAGGTACTGAGAAGGGCACGGTATCGTCTCCGTGGCATTCCTGACAGAAGGCATGACCTGGTTTAGCAAGGCCGCGTAACAGCCAACAGGTGAAAACCACCCAAATGTCCTTAGACGGACACACAAACAAAATGTGGTACATACAACGGAGTATTACTTAGCCATAAAGAGAAATGAGGTCCTGATAAATGCTACAACACACATTAACCTAGAAAACAAAAAAACTAAGTGAAAGAAGCCAGTCATAAAAGACTACCACTTACATGAAATGTCCAGACTAGGCAAATTCATAGAGACAGAAAGTAGATTAGTGGTTGCCAGGGACTGGGGCTTGGGAGTGATTTCTAAAGGGCACTGGTTTCTTTTTGAGGTGATGGCAATGTTCTAAAATTGATGGTGGTGATGGTTGCACAAATAAGTAAATACACTAAATACCAATGAACTGTACACTTTAAATGTATGAATTGTACAGTATGCAGATTATATCTCAATAAAGCTGCTACCAAAATAAAAGAATGCATGACTGAGTTCTGGTAATGAGGAAACATTATATAGACAGATCCAAGTTGAAAGTCATTCCACAAAACATATAGAATGTAAGCCTGTACTCTTTAAAACCATAAAAGACATAGAAGACAAAAAGATGGAAGAACCATTCCAGGTGGAAGAAATGACAACTAAAAATAACATATTGCTGGGAAAACCCTCCACCAGAAAGGAAGTAGATGGTATTGGGACAGTTGGTGAAAACTTCTGTGGGGTCCATAGATTGTATGGTAGAGTTATACTGATGCTGATTTCCTTATGTGGAGTACTATATGCTGGTTATATAGGAGTATCTGTCTTAGGCTGGGTTCTCTAGAAAAGCAAAACCAGTGAAATATATAAATATATAATATATTATTATATGTGTGTAATTTTTAAAATACATTAAAAAAACGGCACACCCAACTCAAAAAGGTTCCCCGGCTGAGACAATCTGAGTTAAGAGTTACAAAACAGTTGCAAACCAACTGATAAATTTCTCCTCTCCCCGCCAGACTCAACCACTAAACTCACTTATTCAACTAAAGGTCACTGAAATTGGCCAAGTTTGGTCTTCCTTGGGCTTCAGTTTCTCATTTAAGATGGATTCCTGGGGTTAAATGCAGGCCAATGAGCGCGGCCCTTGGGTTACATGTTGCTCGCCGCTGATTTAGACTTTGGTGACTCTGGGCTAAGTACAAGAGTGATAAAGCTGAGGGAAATCAGTTGGCTGCCCTGAGTAAGTGTGAAGATTGATAATCATTTTAAGACAAGGTTAATGGTTACAGATTCTTCAGGTGGTATCCCCTTCTGCTATCTGTTAAGTGTAAAGCCATGCACTGTATTAATTGACTCCAAAGCATATTACAGGCTGTCATGGATCGTACTGTGTCCCCCCCAAAAATATGCATCAACTTGGTTAGGCAATGATTCCCAGTACTGTGGCTGTCCTCCATTTTGTGATTGTAATTTTATGTTTCAATCACCCTAACTCAGGTCACCTCCCCAATCCAAAGTAAAGGGAGCTTCCCTGGGGTGTGGCCTGTACCACCTTTTATCTCTCAAGAGATAAAAGGGAAGCAAGCAAAGAGTTGGAGACCTCATATCACCAAGAAGCTCCTTGACCAGGGAAAGGCTGAGGACAAGGACCTTCCTCCAGAGCTGACAGAGAAGGAAAGCCTTCCCCTGAGGCTGAGACCCTGAATTTGGACTTTTAGCCTACTTTACTGTGAGAAAATAAACTTCTCTTTGTTAAAGCCATCCACTTGTGATATTTCTTTTATAGCAGCACTAAATAACTAAGACATAGACCTACGTCAAACAGCCACTTTAATGGATTTTTCTTTCTTTTTTTTTTTAACACTTCAAAATATTATCAGCTATTCAACATATTTATTTTTTGGTGTTAACACCCCTTAAGCTTTCTGTGCAAGATTCTCCACAGAATCTGGAATAATATTCTACAAACAATACAGGTATAGTTAGTTTTGCAGCTAGTACACTTGCATTTGATTGTGTATAATAATCAACACTCTCCAGGAATGAGAGATACTTGCCATCTGGGCTGCCACTCCAGATCCTGGGCCCACACCAAACATTACTAAGCAACCACAGCACTCTGCCAGAGCCACACTTAGAGGCCTTTTCAATACAGTACTCCAAGCGGCTTTTAAATATAAAACCTATTTGCTATTCCCGGAAAAATAACAGTAGAGTCCTGTGATAAAATGTTCTCTCCCTGGTCATGGCCAATGCTCATTTTATGTATGCCATTTCAGTTTCTACCTTTTTCAATTTCACAATAATATCATTACTGTATTTTCTATTTCAGGATTTGGGCTAATGACCTCAGGGATAACTAAACAAGGCCTTACCATCACGGTATTATTTCGGCTAATTACAGCTTTGGGAATGCACAGCCATGAAAAAAATCACACATAAAACAATCTGCCACTTCTTTATTAGAGTCCAAAACAGAGTAGGTCCAACTTGGTTCCTCAAAACATTACTATGTATACTACAAGCCTCACTTACTATGGGAGGCTAATGTAGATGCAGCCGTACTCCCTTATATTTTCATAAAGTAAAGCCACTTGATAAAGTTCACTGAGCAGTAAAGACTTAAGGCAACGGTGATTTAGAGAAATAAAATAGAATGTTCTGTATGTTAATCTGAGAATTGTTCTTAATATAGTTATTATTTTCTCCATATCAAAAGGCTCTATACTGCTGGATTTTTGTATTCTCATAGGGTTGCTAAGAGTAGGAATCAACTCAATGGCAATGGGTTTGTTTTTTCTTTTTTTTTATGGCCTTTGGTAACCCATATACATACATACACATATACAAATTTTGGGGGGGGAGGGGGGTTAAAATAAAAAAGCTGCAGCCCATTGTAGGTAAAGTACAAGAGCTTTAAGTAGATTCCTTAAAGTTCAAATGTATTACCAAAAACTCATAGCGATCCTATGAAACACAAAACAAAACACTGCCTGGCCCTGTGCCATTCTCACCACCGTTATGTTTGAGCCCATTGTTGCAGCCACTGTGTCAATCCATCTCACTGAGGGTCTTCCTCTTTTTTGCTGACCCTCTACTTTACCAAGCATGATGTACTTCTCCAGGGCTGGTCTCTCCTGATAACATGTCCAAAGTACATGAGATGAAGTCTCGCCACCCTTGCTTCTAAGGAGCATTCTGGCTATAATTCTTCCAAGACAGACTTATTCATTCTTCTGGCAGTTCATGGTATATTCAATATTCTTCACCGACACCGTAATTCAAAGGCAGTAATTCTTCAGTTTTCCTTATTCATTGTCCAGCTTTCACATGCATATAAGGCGACTGAAAACACCATGGCTTGGGTCAGACACACCTTAGTCCTCAAAGTTACATCTTTGCTTTTTAACACTTTAAAGAGATCTTTTGCAGATCTGCCCAGTCCAATACGTCGTTTGATTTCCTGACTGCTGCTTCCATGGGCATTGACTGTGGATCCAAGTAAAGTGAAATCCTAGACAACTTCAATATTTTCTCCATTTACCATGATATTGCTTATTGGTTCAGTTGTGAGACTCTTATTAGTCCATACTAAATACATAAATAAATGGGGAGGAACAAACTAATAAACACAAAAGGTATGTCAGAGTTAGAAAATCACATCGCATGCAGAATTCTCAACAAAATGCTAGCCAATAGAATTCAGCATCATATCAAAAAAATGATACATCATGACCAAGTAGGATTCATACCAGGTGTGCAAGGACAGTTCGACATTAGAAAATCAATCAACGTAATCCACCACATAAATAAAAGTAAAGAATCATATGATCATCTCGATCGATGCAGAAAAGGCATTCGACAAAGTCTAACACCCATTCCTGATAAAAACTCTCAATAAAACAGGTATAGAAGGGAAATTCCTCAACATAATAAAGGGCATACATGCAAAACCAACTGCCAACATCATTCTTAATGGAGAGAGGCTGAAAACATGCCCCTTGAGAACAGGAACGAGACAAGGATGCCCATTATTACCACTGTTATTTAAGACTGTGTTGGAGGTCTTAGGTAGAGCAATAAGGCAAGAAACAAATGGCATTCAAATCGGTAATGAAAAAGTTAAACTGTCCCTATTGGCAGATGATATGACACTTTTCTTAGAAAACCCAAAAGACTCCATGAGAAAACTACTGGAAGTAACAGAAAGATTCAGCAGAGTTGCAGGATACAAGATAAACATAAAAAAATCAGTTGGATTCCTACACACCAGTAAAGATAACGATGAAAAGGAAATCAAGAAAACAATACCATTTATAAGAGCCCCTAAAAATATAAATAAAAATATAAATACTTGGGAATAAATCTAACCCGGGATGTAAAAGACCTACACAAAGAAAACTACAAAACACTACTGCAAGAAACCAAAGGAGATCTACATAAATGGAAAAACATACCATGCTCATGGATAGGTAGACTCAACATTGTGAAAATGACAATTCTACCCAAAGCAATTTACAAATGCAATGCAATACCGATCCAAATACCAACAACGTTCTTTAAAGAGATGGAAAAACTTATTATTAACTTTATATGGAAAGGGAAGAAGCCCTGGATAAGTAAAGCACTACTGAAGAAGAAGAATAAAGTAGAAGGACTCGCGTTACCTGACCTCAGAACCTACTATATAGCTACAGTAGTCAAAATAGCCTGGCACTGGTATAATTATAGTGACAGATACATTGACCAATGGAATAGAATTGATATCCAGACGTAAATCCATCCACCTATGGTCACCTGATCATCAACAAGGGCCCAAAGTCCACCCAACTGGGAAAAGACAGTTTTTTTTTTTAACAAATGGTACTGGCAAAATTGGATGTCCATCTTCAAAAAAATGAAACAGGACCCATATCTCACACCATATACAAAAACTAACTCAAAGTGGATCAAAGACTTAAATATAAAGCCCAAAACCATGAAGTTCATAGAAGAGAAAACAGGATCAACAGTAGTGGCCCTAATACATGGCATTAAGAGGATACAAATCACATCCAACAACACACAAGCTCCAGAAGATAAAGAAGATAAGGTAGATAAATGGGATCTTCTAAAAATTAAACACTTATTCTCGTCAGGAGAGAGACTACAGACTGGAAAAAAAATTTTGGCTATTACAAATCAGACAAGGGTCTAATCTCTAAAATCTACAAGAAAATCCAACACCTCTACAACAAAAAGACAAATAATCAAATTTAAAAAATAGCCAAAGAAAATGAACAGACACTTCACCAAAGAAGACATTCAAGCAGCCAACAGACACATGAGAAAATGTGCAAGATCTCTAGCCATCAGAGGAATGCAAATCAAAACCACAATGAGATACCATTCTCGCCCCAGCATTACTGGCACGAATCAATAAAACAGAAAATAACAAATGTTGGAGAGGATGTGGGGAGATCAGAGCTCTTACACACTGCTGGTGGGAATGCAAAATGATACAACCTTTTTGGAAAACGGTATGGCGCTTCCTTAGAAAGCTAGAAATAGAAATACCATTTGATCCAGGAATCCCACTCCCAGAAATATATCCTAGAGAAGTAAGAGTTGTCACACGAATAGATATAGGTACACCCATGTTCACTGCAGCATTGTTCATAATAGCAAAAAAGACAGAAACAACCTAGATGCCCATCAACGGATGAATGGATAAACAAACTGTGGTACATACACACAATGGAGTATTACGCAATGCTAAAGAACAACGATGAATCTGTGAAGCATCTCATAACATGGATGCATCTGGGGAAATTATGCTGAGTGAAATAAGTCAGTCACAAAAGGACAAATATTATACAAGACCACTACTGTAAAAACTCATGAAAAGGTTTACATACAAAAAGAAACAATATTTGATAGTTACGAGGGAGGGGAGGGGATGGAAAAACACTTAAAAGACAAAAGGTAAGTGGTAACTTTGGTGAAGGGTAAGACTACACCATACTGGGGAAGCCAGAACAACCTGTAAAAGGCAAGGCCATGGTAGCTCCACAGACACATCCAAGCTCCTTGAGGGACCGAATGGCTGGGCTGAGGGTTGTGGGGACCATGGTCTCAGGGATCATCTAGCTCAACTGACATAACACAGTTTATAAAGAAAATGTTCTACATTCTACTTTGGTGGGTAGTGTCTGGGGCCTTAAAAGCCTGTGAACAGCCATTTAAGATACTCCACTGGTCTCAACCCTTACGGAGCAAGGAAGAATGAAGAAAACTAAAGACATAAGGGAAAGATTAGTCCAAAGGACTAATGGACCACATCTACCATGGCCTCCACCAAATTGAGTCCAGTACAACTAGACGGTGCCCGGCTACCACCACTGACTGCTCTGACAGAAATCACAACAGATGGTCCCAGAAGAGCTGGAGAAAAATGAAGAACAAAATTCTAACTCCAAAAGAACGAACAGACTTGCTGGCCTGACAGACACTGGAGAAACGCTGAAGGTAGGGCCCCCGGACATCCTTTCAGCTCAGTAATGAGGCCATTTCTGAGGTTCACCTTTCAGTCAAAGACTGTACAGTCCCATGGAACAAAACAAGACTAAAGGGGCGCACCAGCCCTGGGGCAGGGACTGGAAGGTAGGAGGGAACAGGACAGCTGGTAATAGGGAACCCAGGGTTGAGAAGGGAGAGTGTTGACATCATGGGGTTGTTACCAGTGTCACACAACAATGTGTGTACTGTTCGATGAGAAACTAGTTTGTTCTGTAAACCTTCATCTGAAGTTCAATTAAAAAAAAAAGCACGTCACAGTAATAACGGATTTAAGCAGGGATCAAGAGATGCCTGAGTGAAATGAGCAACAGGTATATACAGTCTCCCAAGTTCCTCACCACAAATTATTTTTGTTTTTCATTTTATTGTAGTAAAACATATATAACACAAAACTGGCCATTTAAACCAGTTTTAAATGTACAATTCAAAGACATTAATTACATTCACAATGTTGTCAACCATCACCACTATTTCTAAAATCTTTTACCACCCCCAAACAGAAACTCTGTACGCCTTAAGTAATAAGTTCCCATTTCCCCCCCACCTCCAGTTCCTGGTAAACTTTTGTCTCTATGCATTTACCTGTTCTACTTATTTCATGTAAGTAGAATCAGACAATACTTGTCCTTTTGCCTCTAACTTATTTCACTCAGCATGTTTTCAAGGTCCATCCATACCATAGCACATATCATAACCTCATTTATTTTTATGGCTGAAAAATATAGTCTTGTGTATATACCATATTTTATCCATTCATCTGTTGACTGGCTTCATCTTATGAATAAGGTTGCAATGAACACTGGTGTACAGGTATCTGTTTGAGTCCCTGCTTTCAATTCTTTTGGGTACATACTTAGAAGTGGAATTGATGGGTGGTATTTGCTTTTTTTTTTTCCCCCATTGTGGTAAAATACATATAACATAAAGTTGTCATTTTAATTATACTGTAAGTGTACAATTCGATGACATTAGTTACATTCACAATGTTGTGCAGCCATCAGCACTTCCTATTTCTAAAACATTCTCATCACCCCGAACAGAAACTCAGAGCCCATTAAGCAATGACTCTCCTATTTCCTCTCCTACCCTAACCCATGGTAACCACTAATCTACTTTGTTTCTATACATTAACCTATTCTAGACATTTCATAAAAGTGAGATCATGTATTTGGCCTTTTGTGTCTGGTTTATCTCAGTTAACCAATTTGCAAGGTTCATCCATGTTGTAGCATGTATCAGAACTTAACTTGTCTTTATGGCTAATATTATAATGTATGTATATCTCACATTTTGTTTATTCACTCATAATGCTGCAACAAACACTGGTGTACAACTGAGTTCCTGCTTTCAATTCCCTGGGGTATAAACCCAGAAGTTGGGTCATATGGTCCGTCTATGTTTAACTTTTTAGAACTGTCAAATTGTTTTCCCCAGTGGCTGCATCATTTTTCATTCCCACCAGCAATGGATGAGGAATCTCATTTCTCCACATCCTTGCCAACACTTGTTACTTTCCATATTTTTTTTATAATAGTGGGTGTGAAGAGATATTTCATTGTGGTTTTGATCTGCATTTACCTAATGCCTAATGATGTTGAGCATCTTTTTATGGCTTACTATTTGTATATCTTCTTTAGAGAAACGTTTATTGAAGTCCTCTGCAGTTTTTTTACAGGATTGCCTATTTATCGTTGTGCTTGTTGAGCTGTCTGTTTAACTTTTTGAGGAACTATCTACCTGTTTTTTACAGACTCACAAAATACTTTTTTAATTACAAAGGGAAAGTAATTGGAGGAGAGAAACTTGGAAGACCACCACCTTAATCAAGTCACCAACAATAACGGGCCAAAAGGTTTGATGTGATGTAATAAGTGGGACATGTCATTTATATTTGTAACCAGAAATGCATAAACTGAATCTAATCATCAGGAAATATCAAACAAACCTAAATTAAGGGACTCCCTTGTCCTCTGCAAAAAACATCAATGTCACGAAAGACAAATAAAGGCTGAGAAGTTATTCCAGATTAAAAGAGACTAGAGAGACATGACAACTAAACGCAGTGTGTCAGATTGGGAACTGGATTAGAGGCAGAGGACTACGATAAAAGGCACTATTGGGACAACACACATCAGTGTTAAGTTTCTTGAATCTGATCATTGTTCTGTGGTTATCTAAGATATTCTCTTTGTTCTTAGAAGATACATGCTGAAGTATTTTGGAAGTATAGAATCATGATACCTAAAACTTTTGCTGTCAAAAAACAAAAACACCATCTGTTGCCGTTGAATTGATTCCAATTCAAAGCAACCCTACAGGGCAGAGTACAACTGCCCCATACAGTTTCCATGGAGCGGGGGGTGGATTCTAGCTGCTGACCTTTTGGTTGGCAGCCAAGCTCTTAACCACTGTCCACCATGGCTCCTTTACTCTTTAAGGGTTCAGCAAAAAACAGTATCATATATTCTATGTTACTGAGTCTAAGTAAAGTATATCGAGGTATTTGTATTATTTTTGTAACTCTTCTGTAAATTTGACATTATTTCAAAATAAAAAGTTTAAAAAATGCTATGAAGGGTAAATAATGCTTATCTCTGGTTTGTGGAATTTCAACTGATTTTCACTTTCAAATATATCTCCGTTTTGATTTTTTTTACCATAAAAAAACTAACATTATCATAATTATAACAAAAGCTATTTTTGTTTTAGAAAGAAAACTGTGGCCTCAAGCAATACAGTATGGTCTAAAACACACTTCTTTAAATATCAGTTTCACAGTTTATTAATACATATTATAAATAAGAATACATTGGTGGTCAGATGTTTGTTTTTTGCAGAACTTTTCAGAGCTTGCAAAATGCTAACGTATATCCTGTGAATCTTCAAGGGGGGATGTGCGACATGCTTCCTATACCCTAATATATAATCTTAGAGACATCACTGATTAAAATACCAGCTTTTTATAAGGGGGGAAAAAAAATCTTCACAGTAAACCCAAAGTAACATGAGTACCAATTTTATTACCTAAAAATGTAGAGGACACGGACGTATTAGAATTGAGAAAATGTGGAATCATGCAGGGTCTTGCAATCTTATTTGGCTACCACTTTTCTCATGCCCTGGTGGCAAAGTGGTTGAGTATGGCTGCAACCCAAAAGGTTGGCAGTTCAAATCCACCAGCCACTCCTTGGAAACCCCATGGGCCAGTTCTACTCTGTCCTATAGGGTCGCTATGAGTTGGAATCGACTCGATGGCGACGGGTTTTTCTCACACAGACTGCACAACCTGCGTTACCTGACAGCATTCCTTGGCTGGCTCTGTATGTTAAGAATCTGAACGAAAAAAGCAGAAGCTGCCAATTTTTATTACCAACAAACTTAATGCTTAACTCCTATCATCCTCCAAGTTAACCTGGTAAGTATACTTTAACGACTTTTCCACAAGTATTTAAAAAATTTGTTAGTTCTGAATTTTATCATGCATTAGTGGGACAAATCTAGAGCTAGCTTTTCTTTATTGGCATCTCACAAAGTATTTGCAGAACTGAAGGCCTTTAATTTTTGATATAAACTTAATTCTTAGTGAAGACGTCATTGACATTCTTGGTATTTTTAATCTGATCTTAATTCATTCTCTCCATCATTTTCACTTTGGCCTGAACTCTTAACTTCAGTCCATGGAACTTGGCTAAAATGGAAGTCCACAGAGAACCTTCCTTCCACTTGGACTGATTCTTCAGGCCTGGAAGCTCTCCTGATTTGGAAAGTGACAGGGTAACAAGATCCTCCCTGGCTCTCAACATCAAGAGAGTTTGGTGATAAAACAGAGGTTCTGCTATTTAAGTTCCATTCAGCAAATTACGTCTATCATTTTCACAAGACTACCTGATCGCCAAAGAGCCCTGCAACCATTCTGATAACTCCATACAAGACGATATGGCGTGTGTCATGTATCTCTGCTAAGTAGGCATTACAGAATACTGAGAATCACTTGTAAAAATTAATCTAGCTCAACCCCTCATTTGAAAGATTATTTAGTAGCAACCAAATTTTTCAGTTTTCTTCCCCTTCTGCTATTTTGTAATAACACTCATATTTTATCTGCTTCAAATGACCACTGATTTAAATTAAAAAAAAAATTTTGATACAGAAAAGACCCATCAATCTAAAACTGCCAGATTGACTCATGGTGACCCTATGTGTGTCAGAAGTGAGCTGTGCTCCATAAGAGTTCTAAAAGGCTCATTTTTCAGAAGAGACTGCCAGGCCTTTCTTCCAAGGCACCTCTGGTGGACTTGAACCTCCAGCCTTTGAGTTAACAGCCAACTGCATGATGCATCTGCACGACCCGAGGACCCATATGTAAAATTAGTACAACATAAATTGAAAAGACTGTAAATAAATCCTGATTTGCTTCTCCTGCCCTTCAATTTCATTTTAAGCACACATTAAAGCTCTCATTCACAATACCATACACCTTATGTTGCTACTATTTCTCTAATGAATTAGTCCTCCTCCTCAGCCTGCCCTAAAATTTTAACTCCTTTTGGTAAACTCTCAATTGCACACCACCTCTACAAACATTCCATCCTTCTCTGGTGTCCCATACCCAAAAGAAATGCAACAAGAAGTGTGCAATCTTAATGTTACAAAAAAAGATGTTGAAAATTGACATACTTAAGATGATGAAAGAAAAATGCTGAGAGTTTTCAAAAAAGAAAAGATTGTGCCTTATTATTGGACTGTAAGAAACACTATTACCACACTTTCTCTGAAAAATACAATCCTAGAGTTCTTAGATATTTAACAAATGACCACCTAAGTAATGTTGCAAGCCACCATTTAATTATTGTTATTAATAATGGAACCTACCCTGTATCTCCCAATCCATGAAGGAAAATGACCTAGAACAGAAGAGAAAAATATTAAGAATAAGCAATGCCTACATAAACCCATATTCTGCACTGCAGCTTTGAGTAACACAAATAATAAAGGCTTTTATAATCCACTCCAGAATTACAGACTACTCAGCAAGTCAATTAACCTCTATAACAAACCCAAACCCAAACCCAAACCCAATGCTGTCAGGTCGATTCTGATTCATAGCGACCCTGCAGGACAGAGTAGAGCTGCCCCATAGGACTTCCAAGGAGCGGCTGGTGGATTTGAACTGCTGACTTTTTGGTTAGCAGTTGAGCTCTTAACTACCGTGCCACCAGGGCTCCAACTAACCTCTGTAGACCTCTTTGAAAAAAAAAAAAAACTCACTGCCATCAAGTGGATTCGAACTCATAGCGACCCTATAGGACAGGGTAGAACTGCCTCATAGCACTTCCAAGGAATGCCCGGGTATTCAACTGCTGACCTTTACGTTAGCAGCCTTAACTCTTAACCACTTTCCATCAGGGTTTCCATGGTGCTGTTGTCCTGAGGTGCCCCCCAGTCGGTTGGGACTCATAACGACCCCATGCACAACAACAAAAAACGCTGCTAGGTCCTGGGCCATCCTCACAATTGTTATGCTTGAGCCCACTGTTGCAGCCACTGTGTCAAACCATCTAGTTGAGGGTTTTCCTCTTTTTCGCTGACCTTCTATTTTACCAAGCATGATGACCTTCTCCAGGGACTGATCCCTCCTGATAACATGTCCAAAGCATATGAGACACAGTCTCGCCATTCTGGTTTCCAGAGACCTCTTCAAATGGCAAAAATACTCCCTATGACTTACTTCTCTCCCCGTGATGACTTACTTTTCTCCCCGTGATGCCTAAGTTTAATTAATTTGGGGCTTTGGCAATATTAAGTTCCATTGAGAAGTGCAAAGTAATAAAGTCTAAGGGAAAAAAATTCTCTCCCCCAAATTAAATCAAGTATTAAGTCTCATATACAAGGCAGAATTTTTCCATCACAAAAAGGAACCTCTGAGGATAAATTAGGTTTGAGATTCTCACAAAAAGTTCCTCCCGAAAAGAGTAGCTCAGATTTCACAACACACTAAATCTTCCAACTTCTTTAATTTAGACCAAGAGGGTAAGAAAAGAAAACGGGCTCTTCCTATGCACTTACACGTGCCTCAACCACAAAGGAGGCAGAAACACGCTCCGGAGCACCCCGAATGCAGACACCCCCCCAAACTGCCGCCTGTCCCTCCGCGTTGGGGCCGGGGTTCCGAGGGCGCACTCGCTCCGCAGTGCAGGGGGCCCCAGACCCGGGCGGGGCCTGATCCCCCAGCCCGGCGGCGACCCCGGAGGTGACCAGTGCGCTCCTCCACTCAGCACAGGCCGGGGCCGTCCACCGGGCAAGAGGGGCGCTCCACCCGCGGACCGCCACCGGCCTGCAGGCGACCCTGCGCAATGGGCAGTCCCTAGAGGCCGAGTGGGCCCGAGCCTCCGCCGCCACTCACCGCAGCGGTGGCCTTCCGGGCGGCTGGCACGATGGCGGGTAGCGGGGCGGACATGTTATTCCCGCACATACACCGGCTTGGCGACCGCGCGTCGGAAGCGGAAGGGAAAGCGGCGCCCGGCCGCGGCCAAGGGCGTGAGAGCGCCGAATCCCGGCCCGCCCCACCGGGCGCGCGCTCAGGCGCGTGCGCGCCAGCCCGCCGCCGCGCAGCCCGCTGCCGGTCCGCGGGGCCCCTCCCCTCCCCGCCGTGCTCTCCCTGTGCGGTCACAACGTTCCAGCTCAGCCCTCGGCCCGGACTGGCTGCGGCGGGCGCGTGGCGGCAGCCGACCTTCCCTTCGCCCGGCGTAACTCCGACCCCGCGCATGCTCGGTCGGGAGGCCGGGAGAGGCGCTCCCAGCTTGCGCGCGGCCTTGCTGCGAACGTGTCTTTGTGTCGCTCTTCTGGTGGTGCAGTGAAAAGAGCTATCTCCGGACGGTATCACATCCAACCCCTGATATTCCATTTCCTGCAACCGGGGTCTGCTGGTTTCTAAACGTTAGGAAGGACTGGGAGAGACCAGTGGAGCACTTGCTGTATTTTCATTTCAGTTATACTAAACCAAAAACAAAACAAACAAAAAAAAAACGCAACCTGTTGCTGTCCAGTCGGTTCCGACTCATAGCGACCCTGTAGGACAGAGTAGAACTGCCCCAGTGGGTTTCCAAGAAGCTAGCTGCTGTTGGATTCGAACTGCCAACCTTTTGGTTAGCAGCCAAGCTCTTAACCACTGTCACCAGGGCTCCTGGGCTAGTTAGAGTCAACTCGAGGGTAATTGGTGGTAGTGTGTACATTCGGGTCCAATCCCCTCCTTTAAACGAAAGTTGGGACGGAGAATATTCAGTTGTCACCAAGAATCCACAGCTTCCCGAAACTGACCGGCATTACTCAATGGGTGGCGTACATTGACTTATTATAGTTTCGGTTTTAGCACGGGTCTAGATAGCCCTTCTTTTGGACGTGTCGCTCAGCAGTTCAAAATTTAGTTTGATCAACAAATTTGTCGTACATCTGCTCCCATGGTAAGATCTGAGACGGGAGAAGACATATAAACACTTAAAGCCAAAGTTCCCTGACTTTTAGAAATTTACCATTCTGTGGAGAAACTTAAAAGGATCTAGTCAATCGTTACGGAAATACTATGTGAGATTGGGAAGGAAAAGGAAGAAGCTGGTGACCAAAAGGGTTAAAAAAAAAAAAAAAAAAAAACTACGCAGGAACTCCACTTTGATTTACTTGATAACCAGAATGCTGAGGAATTTGGGGCCTCATTCGTACTGTTTTAATCACTGCTATCCTAGGTTTGGAAACCCTGGAAGCTAGTGGGTTGAGAGCCGTGGCTGCTAACCAAAAGGTTGGCAGCTCAAATGTGCCTAGGGGCGTCTTGGAAACCCCATGAGGCAGTTCTACTTTGTCCTGTATTGACTTGAGGGCAGTGGGGTTTTTTTTGGATCCTAGGTTTGTGTGGTGAGAATTTTGTGGACTTTCAAGAGATATTAATTTGGTACTGTTTTATAGAAAATGACAATAACAACTCACATTTCATGTTTTAGTATACGATTTTACATCGTTTTGGTTGCAGTGTTGATAGAGAAAAGAGAACTGTTATGAAGGTAACTTGTTCCAACACTCTATTATGTAAATTTTCCTATGATGTCATGTGTATAGAGTTCCAGGGGCCGCCAATGTGTTTATCACTTATATCAATGAGAAGTAGAACAGCTTTTGACTCATCTCAGTCAAAATGTTTTCCAAAATGGTTGTTCCATTTTACATTTCTACTATTTCTACTATGATATGATAATTCCAATTGTTGCATATCTTTGTCAACACTAGGAACTCTCAGGCTTTGAAATTTTAGCCTTTATATTGGATGTGTAGAGGTATTTAATAATGGTTTTAACTTGAATTTCCCCAGTGGCTAATGATGTCAAGCATTTTTTGATGTACTTATTTATGACCTGGAAACCCTGGTAGCACAGTGGTTAAGAGCTACGGCTGCTAACCAAAAGGTCGGCAGTTTGAATCCACCAGGTGCTCCTTGGAAACTGTGTGGGGCAGCTCTACTCTGTCCTATAGGGTCACTATGAGTCGGAATCGACTCAACAGCATCGGATTTGGTTTTTTTGGTTTTATTTATGACCTATACATCATCTTTGATGAAATATCAAATCTTTTCCATGTTTTAATTGGGTTGTTTTTCTTATTGAGTTGTAAGGCTTCTGCTGTATATTCTATATAAGAGGCTTTTGTCAGATACATGTTTTGAAAATATTTTCTACCAGTCTGTTACTAGCCTTTTCATTTTCTTAAGTGTCTTTTCATTCTGATGAAGTTTTTTCTTGGTCATGCTTTTGGTGTCATATCTAAGAATCCATTATTGAAAACTAGATCCCAAAGCATTACCACTATGTGTTGATCTAAGAGTTCTATTGTTTTAGTTCTCAAATTTAGGCCATGGACTCATTTTAGGAGCCCTGGTGAGGAAGTGGTTAAGCACTCAGCTGCTAACTAAAAGGCTGCTCCTCAGGAGAAAGATGTGGCAGTCTGCTTCTGTAAAGTTTACAGCATTGAAAACCCTGTGAGGCAGTTCTCCTCTGTCCTGTAGGGTCTCTGTGAGTTGGCATTGATTCAGTGGTAATGAGTTTGGCTCTGGCAATAAGTTTGACTCATTTTGGGTTAATTTTCATATACGGTGAGAAGTGTGAGTCCAGCTTCATTGTTTTGCACGTGGAGATCCAGTACTCCCAGCATCAAAAAATGAGATTAACTAGGAGAGGCAAATTATTAAAAAACAGAAATTCTGGAGCTGGAAAGTACCATAACTGAAATTAAGAATTCACTAGAGGGGCTCAACAGCAGACTTGAACTGGGAAAACAACGAATTCGTGAATTTGAATATCAGTCAAATGAAATGATCCACTCAGAGAAACGGAAAGAAAAAAGAATAAAGGAAAATGAACACAGTATAAGAAAACTGTAGAACATCACTCAGGGGACTAATACATGCATTATGGGAGTCCCAGAAGGAGAGGAGAAAGAGAAAGAGCAGAAAGAATATTTGAAAAAATAATGGCTGAAAACTTTCCTAATTTGATGAAAAACATGAATCTGGACATATAAGAAGCTTGACAAACTCCAGATAGTGTAAACCCAAGGAGATCCATGCTGAGACATAATCAAACTGTTGAAAACCAAAAACAGAATTCTTTTTAATTTTATATATTTATTGTGCTTTAGATGAAAGTTTACAGCTCAAGTTAATTTCTCATACAAAAATTTATACCATGTTGTTACATAACATTAGTTGCAATCCCTACAATGTGACAGCACGCTCCCTTTTTCCACTCTGGGTTTCTTGTATCCATTCAACCAGGTTCTGTCCCTTCCTGCCTTCTCAGCCTGCCTCTGCACAGAACATTTGGTCTCATATATCTGAGCTTTATTTTATATTGTATAGTCCGGTCTAATCTTTGTCTGAAGAGTGGGCTTTGGGAACGGTTTTAGTTCTGGGTTAACAGAGCATCTGGGGGCCATAGTTTTGGGGGTTTTTCCAGTCTCTGTCAGACCATTAAGTCTGGTCTTTTTACCTGAATTTGAGTTCTGCTCCACAGTTTTCTCCCTCTCTGTCCTTGAGTCTCTGTTGTGTTCCCTGTCAGTGTGGTCATTGGTGGTAGGCAGCCACCATGTAGTTCTTCTGCTCTCAGGTTGACGGAGTCTCTGGTTTATGTGGACGTTTTTGTCTCTTGAACAAATATTTTCTTTGTGTTTTTGGTGTGCTTCATTCTCATTTGCTCCAAGTGGGTTGGGACCAACTGACGCATCTTAGATGGCCGCTTGCAAGCTTTTAAGACCCCAGGCACCACTCACCAAAGTGGGATGCAGAACGTTTTCTTGATAAACTTTGTTATGTCGATTGATCTAGATGTCCCCTGAAATTATGGTCCTGGACCCAGCTGTCCCTCAAAGTGTTTGGGTGTGTTCAGGAAACTGCTTTGCTTTGGTCCATTTGTGCTGACTTCACCTGTATTGTGTGTTGTCCTTCCCTTCACCTAAGATGATTTTTGTCTATTATCGAATTAGTGAACTCCCCTTTCCCTCTTCCCCACCCTCGTAACCATCAAAGAATGCTTTCTTCTGTGTTTAAACCTTTTCTTAAGTTCTTATAATAGTGGACCCCTACAATATTTGTCCCTTTGCAACTGACTAGTTTCACTCAGCATAATGTCCTCCAGATTCATCCATGTTGTGAGATGTTTCATGGATTCATCATTGTTCCTTATTGTTGCGTAGTCTTCCATTGTGTGTATGTACCATAATTTGTTTGTTCATTAATCTGTTGATGGGCACCTAGATTGTTTCCATCTTTTTGCTATTGTGAATAATGCTGCAGTGAACATGGGTATGCATATATCTATTTGTTTGACAGCTCTTATTTCTCTAGGATATATTCCAAGGAGTGGGATGCTGGATCGTGTGTTACTTATATTTCTAGCTTTTTAAGGAAGAGCCAAATTGATTTCCAAAGTGGTTGTACCATTTTACATTCCCAACATCAGTGCATAAGTGTTCCAGTTTCTCCACAACCTCTCCAACATTTATTATTTTGTGCATTTTAGATTAGTGGCAGTCTTGTTGGGGTGAAATGGTATCTTATTGTAGTTTTGATTTGCATTTCTCTAATGATCATGAGCATTTCCACATATATCTGTTAGCTGCCTGAAATGTCTTCTTTGGTGAAGTGTCTGTTCATATCCTTTGTCCATTTTTAATGGAGTTATTTGTCTTTTTGTTGTTGAGATGTTGCAATATCTTGTAGATTTTAGAAATTAGACACTTGTCAGATATGCTGTAGGCAAAAATTTTGTCCCAATCTGTAAGCTGTCTCTTTACTCTTTTGGTGAAGTCTTTTGATGAGCATAAAAAACCAAACCAAACCCAGTGCCATTGAGTCGATTCCGACTCATAGCGACCCTATAGGACACAGTAGAACTGCCCCATAGAGTTTCCAAGGAGTCCCTGGCGGATTCGAACTGCTGACCTTTTGGTTAGCAGCCATAGCGCTTAACCACTACACCACCAGGGTTTCCTTGATGAGCATAGGCATTTCATTGTTAAGAGCTCCCATTTATCTAGTTTCTCTTCTGGTGTTTGTGCGTTGTTAGTTATGGTTCGTATATTATTTATGCCATGTATTAGGGCTCCTAGCATTGTCCCTATTTTTTCTCCCATGATCTTTATCATTTTAGATTTTATATTTAGATCTTTGATCCATTTTGAGTTAGTTTTTGTACATAGTGTGAGGTATAGGTCTTGTTTCATTTTTGCAGATGGATATCCAGTTATGCCAGGACCATTTGTTATAGAGACTATATTTTCCCCATTTATTGACTTTGGGCCTTTGTCAAGTATGAGCTGATCATAGGTGGATGAATTTACATCTGGGTTCTCAATTCCATTCCATTGGTCTATGTATGTGTTGTTGTACCAGTACTGGCTGTTTTGATTACCATGGTGGTATACTAGGTTCTAAAATCAGGTAGTATGAGGCCTCCCACTTTTTTCTTCTTCTTCAGTAATGCTTTACTTATCTGAGGTCTCTTCCCTTTCCATATAAAGTTAGTGATTTGTTTCTCCATCTAGTTAAAAAAAATGCCATTGGAATTGCATTGTATCTGTAGACTACCTTGGATAGAATTGACATTTTCACAATGAAAGTCTTCCTATCCGTGAGCATGGTATGTTTTTCCACTTATGTGGTCTCTTTTGATTTTTTGCAGTAGTGTCTTGTAGGTCTTTTACTTCTCTGGTTAGGTTTATTCCTAAGTACTTTATCAGCAAGACAGCAGGTAAACTGGTAGCTCAAGTCCCAAGAACCAGAGGACAGATGAATAGGAGCCAGCTGCAGGATTCAGAGTGAGCAAGAGTTAGCAAGCTTTGCCAGAAAGTCCACCTATTTTGGATGCAGGCCATACCTCCAAGGAAATTCCTTTTCAACTGATTGGCTGCTCAGAACAGATCTCATCATGGAGGTGATTACATTATATCAGATCTCATTGTGGAAGTGATTACATCATTACATATCCTCCAAACTCTATTATAATGTCAAACCCCTGGGAATCATGCCCAGCCAAGTTCACACACAGCCTTAACCATCATAGTGAGGTTTAAGGTTACAGTTGTGTTGGGGCTAGTTTTAGGGTTAAGTTTATGATTGGGATGATAATTAGGTTTAGGGTTAAAGTTAGGGTTAGTTTTAGGGTTATGTTTAAATTTAGGTTTAGGTGTAGGTTTAGTAATAAAAGTAGTAATAGGTTTAGATTTCGTATTCGGATTATGCTTAGGCTCAGTGTTAGGGTTAAAGTTAGGTTTATAGTTAGGATTTACGGTTAGGGTTGGTTTCAGAGTTTGGGTTGTTTTAGGTTTAGGGTTATGTTTAGTGTTAGAGTTAGTTTAAGGTTAGGTTTCAGTTTAGGTTTACTTTAGGTGTTATTTTTAGGATCATATTTAGATTTATGGTTAAGTTTAAGCATATGTTTCAGGTTAAGTTTTGTGTTAGGGTTGGGCCTAAGTTTAGTTTTAGAATTAGGGCAAGGGTTACTTTTAGGTTTAGTGTTAGGTTAGAGTTACAGTTAGTTTCTGGTTATTTTAGGGTTAGGCTTAGCATTAGTTTTACGGTGAAGTTTTGGGTTAGAGTTATGTTTAGAGAGAGGATTAGGTTTAGCATTAGTGTGAGATTTAGGGTTAGGGTTTTTGTAGGGTTAGGTTTATGGTTAGGATTAGGTTTGAGTTTAGATTTATACTTATGGTTATGGTTAAAGTTAAGTTTAAATTTAGGGTTAGGTTTAGGTGAAGTGTCAGTGTCAGATAGAAACGCTGTGTAGAGATTTTGGCAGGCCCCTTTTGGTGAATCACAGCGCAGACCCTTAATGATTTTGGAGCACAGCCCTGCCATTCTCTGCAGAGAACTACTCTCCTTTTGAGAAACAGCTTGCAGAAACAAGGACTGTTTAATTGCTTTGAGTATTTCTTCCTTGTATGTGTGCATCAAATATTTTTGTTTTCTTCACTTATATAAGATGTAAACAGGGCTTGTGGTTTTTCGACTGCACACTTATTAGTTATATCATGTTATGTGCAAGTATGATTTATAATTGTCTTTATTTAGGGATTACATAGATTTTAAGGAGATGTGTATGGGTGTCAAGTTGACAAGAGGTGGCCTGTGATGGTTAAAGTTGTATGTCACCTTGGCTGGGCCATGATTCTTATCAGTCATGCCAAAGGCATGATGTGGTTTTGCAGTTACGTAATTATGTAATCAACTCCATGATGAGATCTGCTATGAGCAGCCAATCAGGATGAAAGGGAGTTTCCTTGTGGGTGTGGCCTGCCTCCAGTATATAAATGGATGTTCCAGCAAGACACTCTCTCTGGATCCTACATCCAGCTCATCATCATTTGACCTCTGGTTTTTGGAACTTGAGCTAGCAGCTTACCTGCTGATCTTGGGATTCATCAGCCTTTGCAGGCTGTGAGCCAGCAGCCTGCCATTTGACCTGCCTTTCTTGGGTTCACCAGCCCTGCAGCTACGTGAGTAAGGAGAAGTCTCCAGTGTAACACCTGACCAACTGACTTGGGACTTGCCAGCCTCAACAACCACATCAGCCATTTCTTTGAGATAAATTTCTCTTTCTCTTTCCCCATAGATATGCATGTGTGTACATATACATGTGTGTATATATATATATATACACACACACACGCACACTTCATTGAATTTGTTTCTCTAGAAAGCCCAGCCTAATACAACTAGCAATAAATTCTCTCAGTTTTTGTATCCAGGAATATTTTTATTTTGTCTTTATTTTTTAAATTAATTTTGCTGGGTATAAAATTCTTGGTCGACGTTATTTTTCTTTCAGTATTTTGAATATGTCATCCCATTGCGTTCTGTTCTCCAGTGTTTGTAATGAGAAGTCAGGTGCTAATTTTAGTTGGGTTCTCATATATGCAATGAGTCATTTTTCTCTTGCTGATTTCAAAAATTTCTCTTTGCCATTTGCATTCATCATTTTTACTCTGAAATGTCTGGGTGTGGATCTACCTCCTTGCATTTATTCTACTTGGAGTTTGTTTAGATTCTTGGATGTGTAGATTAATGTTTTTCCAGCAAAACTGGCATTATGTCTTCAATATTGTTCTGCTCCTTTCTCTCTCCTCTCATTTGGTACTCTCATTACATGTATGTTGGTTTGCTTAATGGTGTCCCACAATTATCCAAGGCTCTGTTAGTTTTTCATTATTCTTTTTTCCGTGGCTCTATATCCAAATTCTCTGGTTTTTCCATTTGTTAGTTGAAACCTACTGTTGAGTCTCTAGTAAATTTTTCGTTTCCATTATGGTACTTTTCAACTCCACAATATGCATTTGGTTCATTGTTATAGTACCTATCTTTTTATTTACATTCTCTGTTTGATGAGATGTTGCCATCCTACCTCCTTTACCTACTTAATCATGGCTTGCTTTTGTTGTTTGAATGTTTTTACAATAGAAGCTTTGAAATTTTTGTCTGCTAAAACCAACTTCTGGGTCTCTGAAAGGAAGTTTCTACTGCCTGCTTTATTTCCCGTGTATGTGTCACTCCTTCCTGTTTCTTTGCATGTCTCTTAATTTTTTGTTGTTGTTGTTGAAAACTGAATATTTTAGAAAATATATCATGGTGAACCTGGAAACTGACTTATTGTTGTTTTTTCCTTGTTTATTTGTTTAGTGTCTTGGGTGGACTCATTCAATGAAGTCAATTTCCCTTGCAGTGTGCAGTCTCTGCTGCTCCTTCTCAATAATCATAGCCTAGAACATGTGCATCATCTTCCTGAGTGCCTGGGATGATTTTGGTTTTAGTGAGGCGCTCTTTGACTACATCTTTCCCTTTTAGTCCAATTAAGTTTCTGGCTGTTCTGCCTATATTGGCATCGCATATGACTGTTAACTTTTACTACTTAATAACTAATTATTGCTTTAAACAACATCCTGGGGCATAAATTACCCCATGGAGTGATCTAGTTAAGTTAGGCCACTTTATAGGGCCAGTCTTTGAGGCTTGCTCAGACCCCAGAAAGGCTCTTATTTTCTTTTTCCCTGGTTCTCTCTGTAAAATTTCTAACTGATCTACCACTTTGCTTGTTGCTGGTAGTATTGTATAAGTAAGCTCTTCCTCTTATTTCATCATTAACAAATTCTCCCTTGTTTTCAACAGGACCTTTAGGTATGAAGTTCCCCCCATTCTGTTAAAAATAAAATCATCTTTTTCAGGGAGAGTTACAGAGCTCTCTGTCCTTAAAGCCTGTCTCTACTCCTGGACAGAACCTCTATGCCAGTGCATCAGAGGTTGGAGTGGGTACAGCATCCTGCTTCTCCTGGAGTTAAATCCCTGTTTTATGAGTGGGTGTTGGATGGAGATGGTAGATCCCGGTCTTCTTGGCTTTCCCTTCCTGGCATTTATCCTGCGTTCTATAAGCAAGATATGGCAAGGGCAATCAGGGCTCTTTATTCCTGGCCTGCTCCATTTGGAGTAGAGCTTCTACTCTTCAAGTGTGGGTAGATATGGTAAGAATCCCCGATTCTATTGGCTGCGCCTGCCTGGAATACAGCTTCTGCCATACAAACTTGTAGGGGGGGGAATTAGAGTTGCTGGAAGCCTGCCCCACCTTGGGAGACTCTGTAGCCTTAGACTGGGAGCTGGGAAGAGACGGAGCCCCTCTCTTGGCCGTAGCCACCTGGAGTAAAGTTTTTGTCACAATAAGCTGGATGGTGGTGGTAATGAGTTGTGACTCAAATGCAACATACTCCTGTTGTTCTCATCAAGATTTGGAAGGTTTTCTTGAATAAATATCTCTCCCTTTGCACTATGCCCTTAGGACAATTTCCAAAGTCTTTAAATGTTTGTTTTTAAAATAATTTTCATGACTGAAGTGGTTGTTTCATTGGGGAGAGGTTCTGCTGAGCTTCTTACACCATCACTGAGAATTCGTTTCTCTGTTTCTTCTTGTCAGCTTGGATAGTTCATGCCTTCAAAGAATTTGTCTATTTCATATAATTTGTTTAGGTTGTTGCTATTAAACTCTTTCACAATAGTCCCATATCATTTTCTCAGTGTCTAAAAGTTCTATAGTGATGTCACGTCTCTCATTCCTGGTAGTAGTTTGAGTCTTTTCTCCTTTTACCCTAGTTTATCTAGCTAGAGGTTTATCAATCTTATGGATCTTCTCAAATCACCTGCTTTTGATTTCATTTATTTTCTCTTTTTCTAGTTCATTGATTTCTTCCTTTTATTATTCCTTTCTTGTTCTTACTTTGGGTTTATTTTGTTCCTCTTTTCTAGCATACTTTCTAGATTTTAAAAACTTAGGTTTTTCATTTGAGACTTTACTATTTAGTGCTATAAAATTTCCTTTAAGCACAGCTTTGCTACATCCCACAAATTTGTTAGACTTATTTTCATTAAGTTCAAAATACTTTTAATTTCACCTGTGATTTCTTTTTTGACTCATGGACTATTTAAAAATGGATGTTGTTTAGTTTCCAAATACATGGGTATTTATCAGGTGTCTTTCTGTTATTGCTTTCTTTTATAAAAAATAATTGTGCTTTAAGTGAAAGTTTACAGAGAAAATTAATTTCTCATTCAAAAGTGTATACACAAATTATTTTGTGACATTCATTGTAACCCCTACAATATGTCAGCACTCTCTGCCTTTCCAGCCTGGGTTTCCTGTTTCCATTCATCTGGTTTTCTTGTTCCTTCCTGCCTTATTGCCTTTGCTTTTAGGTGGGTGTTGTGCATTTAGTCTGGTATACTTGATTGATCTAAGAAGCATGTTCCTCACATGTGTTATTGTTTGTTTTATAGGCCTGTGTAGTCTTTGGCTGAAAGTGGAACTTCAGGAGTGGCTTCAGTTCTGAGTTAGAAGTGTCCAAGGGCCATAATCTTGGGGGTTTCTCCAGTTTCTATCAGAACAGTAAGTCTGGTTTTTTTTGTTTTTTTGTAAATTTGAATTTTGTTCTACATTTTTCTCCCACTCTGTCTAAGATTCTCTATTGTGATCCTTGTCATAGCAGTTGGTGGTGATAGCCAGGCACCATCTAGTTCTTCTGGGCTCAGGTTGGTAGAGGTCTGTTATTTCATTCTAATTTCATTGTTTTGTGGTTAGAAACCATATTTTGTATGATTTGAATCCTTTTACATTTAATGAGACTTGGTTTGTGGCCCATCGTATGGTCTATTTTTGTAAATGTTTCAGTTGTACTTGAAAAGTACGCATTATCTGCTAGAGTAGTTTGATAGAGTTCTTCAGGTCTTCTGGCCTTACTGATTTTTTTCTATCAATTATTGTGAGAACTGTAATAGTGGATTTGCCTATTTATTCTTTTAGTTCTATCATTTAAAAATATATTTTGAAGCTCTGTTATTAAGTGCATACATATTTAGTATTGTCCTCCTTTTCTATACAATCTGACAATCTCTACGTTTAATTGGTGTGTTTAGACCATTTACATTTGATGTAATTATTAAGGTTAGATTTAATCTACCATTTGCTATTTATCACATTTCTTCTTTGTGCTCCGCCTTTTTTTCCCACCATCTTTTGGATTGAGTATATTTTATGACTCCATTTTATCTCCTTTATTTGCTTATTATCTGTACTTCTTTGCATCATTTATTTAGATGCTGCTTTTGGGTTTATAGTACAGATCTTTAACTTATTAGAGTTTACTTTCTGATATTACTCTTCACGTATAGTAGAAGATCATTACAATAGTTTACATGATTTTCCGTTTCCTGAATTTTGTGCTACTGTCATACATTTTATTTCTAGGTATATTAGAAACCAAACTCGTTGCATTTGAGTTGATTCTGACTCATACAGATCCTACAGGACAGAGTCAAATTGTCCCATAGTGTTTCCAAGGCTGTAGCAGACTAGCATATCTTTCTCCCACAGAGAAGCTGCTCAATTCAAACTGCCGACCTTTCAGTTAGCAGCCAGGTGCTTAACCACTGCACCACGAGGGCACCTTTCTATGTATATTAAAACCGAAACCAAACCCATTGCCGTTGAGTCAATTCCAGCTCAGAGTGACCCTATAGAACAGAGAATTGCCCCATACAGTTTCCAAGAAGCAGCTGATGGATTCAAACTGCTGACCTTTTGGTCAGCAGCCAAGTTCTTAACCACTGTGTCACCAGGGCTCCTCTATGTATATTAAAAAGCATTGCCATTGAGTCAATTTGAGTGACCATGTAGGATAGAGTAGAACTGCCCCATAGGGTTTCCAAGGAGTGGCTGGTAGATTCAAACTGCCAACCTCTTGGTTAGGAGCTGAGCTCTTATCCACTGTGCAACCAGGGCTCCCTATGTGTACTAAGGACAATAATACATTGATCCTATTTTTTTTCTTTAAACAGTCAATTATTTCTTAAAGACATTTAAAAATTAGAAAAAAGTATACCATATTTAAACACATATTTGCCATTTTCAGGGTTCTTTATTCCTTCAGATGTATCCTGATTTACAGCTGGCATAATTTTTGTCTGCCTGGAGTTTTTTTTTTTTTTTTTTTTAACATTTCCTATGATGATGTTCGTCTGGTGATGAATTCTTCAAACTTTTTAAAGTGTAAATTAGTATTTATTTCATTTTCTTTTTTAAAACATATTTTCATGGTATATAGAATTCTAGGTGACCATTTTTTTTCTATCTGTACATTAAAGATGTTCCATTGTCTTTTTGCTTTCATTGTTTTCAATAAGAAGTCTATTGTCTTTCTTACCTTTGTTCCAATCTACATGTGTCTTTCTTCTCTGGCTGGTTTTAAAGTTTTTCTTTATCACTGGATTTTAAGTTATTTGATTATGACGTGCATTGGCATGGTTTTCTTTATACATCTTCTGCTTGGGGTTCATTGATCTTCTTGGAAATGTAAGCTTATAATTTTCATTACATTTGAAAAAATTTTAGCATATATGTACATATATAATCTCATTTCCCCTCTTCTTTCTGAGAATCCAACTACACTTATATTAGGCTGCTGGTCCCACAGCTCACTTTTTTTTTTTTCCTGTTCTGTTCACTTTTTTTAAAGTCTTTACTCTGTTTCATTTTGGATGATTTATTATGTCAAGTTTATTAATCTTCTGTTCTGCAGTGTCTAATCTGTTGATAATCTCATCCAGATTGTTTTTCTTCTCAGAACTTTTTCCTTCTCTAGCTCTATTTGCCTTTTAAAAAAATATCTTTCATGTGCTCGCTTCAGCAGTGCATATACTAAAATTGGAACGATACAGAGAAGATTAGCATGGCCCCTGCACAAGGATGACATGCAAATTTGTGAAACGTTGCATATTTTTACTGGATTTGTAAACTTTCACTTAAAGTGCAATAAAAATCATTAAAAAAAAAATCTTTCGTGACTGTCCTTAACATGCTTATCCTTCTGTGTGGTTTTACATATGGACTATATATTAGCTGTTTTAACATTCTGGCCAACTAATTCTATCACCTCTGTCATTTCTGAGTCTGTCTATACTGATTGATGTGTCTTTTCATTATATGTCTTATTTTCTGCCTGATTTTTGCATGCTTGGTAATTTTTTATTTAATACTATATATTGTGAATTTTACCCTGTTGAATGTTGGAGTTTTTGTTTTAAAGAATATTTTGTGGCTTTGTTTTTGGGTGCAGTTACTTGTAATCGATTGGATGTTTTTGAAGGTTGCTTTATATTGTGTTAGGTGGGTCAACTATAGCCTCTAATCTGGACTGATTTGGTCCCACTACTGACTCAATATTTTTGTGAGAATGCCCCTTGTGTTGGGAGACCTTTTTATTCTGGCTGATGGGGACATATGATGTGTGAGCTCTGGAGATGGTCCTGCATGAATCTTTCTGTTGGTCTTTTACTGCCTTAGCATTTTCCTCACACACATGCACTGATCAGTACTCCTCTGGAGCTTTCCCCATGCAGCTCTCTCTTCTCTCATACTCGGCTCCATAAATTATAGTGAGTTTTTTTTTGTATGAACTCTGAATTCTGTCTCCTCAACTGAGGGAGACTGGGCTCTGCTTGGGTACCCTCTCTTTGCATGTAGCCTGAAATTCCCACCAAGCAGTAAGCTGGGGCATTAATATGGTTCACCTCATTATTTTCCTTCTCTCAGAGATCACTTTCACTGCCTGTTGTCTAAAATCTGAAAACCATTGTGTCATTTATTTTGCCTACTTAGTTTTTCATGGCAAAAGGATAAATCCGTTTTTTTACTCCATCATGGTTGGAAGCAAAAAATCTCAGAAATACTATATATTTTAAATGGATTGGAAGTAGGGTCTGTACAGATGTAATCAAGTTGAGATTATACTTGATTAGGGTGGGCCCTAATCCAATAACTGATGTCCTTATAAAAAGAGGGAAATTTCGACACAGGAACACACAGGGAGAAAGCCAGGTGAAAATGGAGGCAGAGATCAGAGCAATGTTTTTACAAGCCATGGAACATCAAGAATTGCTGGCAACCACCAGAAGCTAGGAGAGAGAGGCATGGAACAGATTCTCTCTAGAGCCTTCAGAAGAAACCAATCCTGCAGACACCTTGATTTCAGCCTTCTAGCCTGAAAAAAATGTGACAAAAGAAATTGCTGTTGTTTTAAGCCACCCAATTTGTGTTAGGTACGGCAACCCTAGGAAACTAATGCAACTAATATACACATATGTAGCAAAAGTTTAAAGAAATGCATGGGCAGCAAAAATTTCAAATCCAGAATATTGGTTATTTCTGGGGAAGCTTGGAGAAAGAGAAATGTGATTAAGTGTGAAAAGGGGCCTACTTGTATATATGTATATATGGAGTCCACTGGAGTGGTGAAGTGGAAACCTGGTGGTGTAGTGGTTAAGTGCTACAGCTGATAACCAAAAGGTCAGTAGTTCAAATCCACCAGGCACTTCTTGGAAACCCTATGGGGCAGTTCTACTCTGTCCTATAGGGTCACTATGAGTTGGAATTGACTTGAAGGCAACAGGTTTTTTTTTTTTTTTTTTTTTTTGGTGGTGAAGTGGTTAAGAGCTCAGGCTTCTAACCAAAAGGTCAGCAGTTTAAATCTACCAGCCATTCCTATGGGGCAGTTCTACCGTGTCCTATAGGGTCGCGGTGAGTCGGAATCGACTTGAAGGCACAAAACAATAGTATATATGTAATATTTTACTTTATAAACTGGGTGGTGGGCATATAGGTATTCAGTTTATATTTAGTTATATGATATATTTAATATCAGGCCTGATTCCAAATAGAACAAAAGATGAAATATTTTTAAAACACTAGAATAAAAAAACATGCATGTTGTAGTAGTATATTGGTTGAACATTTTACTTCCTCTTTCAAATATGTGTGCAATACATAATAATCTTGAAATTAAAACCATCACCCATAAAATCAGTGAGACAGTCCTAGGCCCATTTCTTTGATTTTTGCTCTGAGAAGTTGATATGGAGAATATTCATACCGCCAGACTTTTTTACCTTTAGAAAAGTTCAGGCAGCTTAACTGAGGCTAGAAAAATTGGAAATTGGAAACCTGACTAGGAAAAATGAAGTAACATTCTAAGGACTCATTCTTCCAGCTCTGTAAAATAGTAGGAAATAATTTCCTCAGTTTTAGAGGAATGGGATAGCAGCAAAACTTGTGGGTGTGAAGGATTGTGGTAGTCATTAACAATGTTTTCCAGTTATTTTCTGTGTTTCAGGACATGGTAGGATTACACTTCCCAGCCCCTTTTTGGTGAGGTCATGTGGTTAGTTCTGGTCAATGGGTTGTGAGCAGAAGAGACAAGTGTCACTTCCAGGCTAGAGCCTTTCATTCATTGTACCCTCCAGAATCCTCTTTCCATTTGTCATAGCAACCAGCAAGTTTTCTGATGGTGGCTGCCCTCAGCCTGGGTCCTAGATTTAGACAGATATGGAGCAGAGCTCCCAGCTGATCCATGATGGGCACATAGTGTAAGTGAGGAATAAACCTTTTCTTAGAAAGCACTAAAAGTCCCTTTGTATCATTCAGCTCAATAGTCCCTTCAGAGAGGCACTCAGTCTATAAAAGACCCCCACAAGCATCAGTCACTTTCTAACACATCCCTCTGCTTAATTGTCTTCTTGGTACTGCTTACTCATGACATTTATTGTTTATTGTCTGTCTCCCCCTTCTAAAACAGAAAGATTCATGAGAACAGAAAACTTAACCTACTTCATTCACTAGTCTCCCCCAGCACTTTGAAGATGGAGACACAGGCAGGAATCAGAACAGACAGACCCTTATAGGTCATAGTAGGAAGTTTGAAAGTACAACTTGAAGTTCCTGAAGGGCAGTTAGGCTCTGACTAATTTAGGAGAATGGACTGGAAGGGAACAGTCATGGGGCTGAAAGCAGACACATCAATCAGTGGACTGTTGATATGGAGGGACAGTGGGTAGAGGGGTTTTTTTAATTTGTTTTTGGTCTTGGTTTTTAAGATGAGTGATATTAGAGTATGTTTATATGCTGATGGCAACATCCAGCAGAGGAGACACTGATAATGCAGAATGGAAGGAATAATCAAAGCAACAAAATCTTTACACAGGTAAGAAGGTTGGGAGTCCAGATCACAGGTGGAAAGACTGATCTTTGACAGAGACACATTCTTCACTTTAATAGTAGAGGAGGAATGCAGTTATAGGAAGGATTGTAGATTTAGTGTGGGATGTCAAGGGAGTTCCTTATCTCATGGCTTTTATTTTCTACAGTATAAGAGAAAATCTTTAGTTGAGGGAGACAGAAGGTACAAAAGTCATCCTGGGGGGTGAAAAAGTAAATTTTCCAGAAAGCTAGAATTGGATGACCAACTTGAGTTTTGTGATCATGAATTTAAAGAAAGCTGGTCAGGCCAGTTATTTGTAGCCAGTAAAAAGGGAAACACTGAAAATGCTAGAGAGTAAATACAGCAATTATTTTAGCTTCTTATTCACACTAAATGGTCATCTAAAGTGTATATATATATTATAATCCATGACAATGTTAAAGACAAGATACAGCTAACAGAAATTGAAAAGTAGAAGTGGCACAAAAGTATGAGAGGGTAGGCGTGCCAGTATCTTCATCTTACACAGGGGAGTCAGTGTATGTTTCAAAAATTGAAAACCCAAGATATAAATGTTTAAAGTACTTTAAGTTATGCTATCTATATTACAAAGTTTACCAGAAGATAACTAAAATGCTAGGAAATAGTTTAAATGATCCAAGTCTTTATTATAATAAAAGAGAATATATAATATCAAAGTAGGTAAAACAATTAGTGACCAGAAATGTCTTATTCATTGATATACAGGCAATCATCAGAAGCAATAAAAAGAAAGTTAAAAGTGATTGCATATGAGGATTGGAACTGGAAAACGGGATAGGAGAAAACTGTTTCTTATTATAGGCTCTTCTGTACTATTTGATTTTTTTTTAATAACGTGTAACATGTGCATTTCTACACTTTAATAAAATCTAAAAAATAACAGCTCTTTGGGCTGGACCTTTAAGCCAGGTCCAGCTCTTGGTAAAACTGTTGTTGTTTTGTGCCATTGGGTCAGTTCCAACTCACAGCAACCCTGCGCACAACAACTGAAACCCTGCCCGGTCCTGCGCCGTCCTCACAGCAGTTGCTATGTTTCAGCCCGTTGTTGCAGCCACTGTGTCAATCCATCCCACTGAGGGGCTTCCTCTTTTTCGCTGACCCTCTACTTTACCAAGCATGATGTTCTTCTCCAGGGACTACACCCTCCTGATAACATGTCTTGCCATCCTTGCTTCTAAGGAATATCCTGGCTGTATTTCTTCTAAGACAGATTTGTTCATTCTTCACGGTATATTCAATATTCTTTGCCAACGCCATAATTCAAATGCATCAATTCTTCTTTGATCTTCCTTATTCATTGTTTTCTACTTACCTGAAGTTTATAAACGTTTTATATCACCATCATCATTACACAATATTTATTAAGCACCCACATGCTTGGTGTATTAAACCCTGCTTAAATCAAGAAGACCTACTTGTGTAGTATTTACCTCAACAACTATTTAAGGCCCATCCTTATTCTAGTCCCAGCTAATAGTCACTAATGAATCATTACATGAAAAGAATTAAATGAACCTGGTAAAGATAAAATGCACGTAGTTTTATCAAGGTGACATATCCGGCACCTTTCCATGCTCTCCTCACAGCCCTGTCTCTGAAGGGATAAGTAAACCAGCCAGTTTCCATCCAGTCAGTTCTGCCTCATGGTGATCCCATGTGTGTCAGAGTAGAACTGTACTCCAAAGGGTTTTCAATGGCTGTGATTTTTTTCAGAAATAAATTGCTAGGCCTTTCTTCTGAGGTACCTCCGGGCGGGCCTGAACCTCCAGCCTGTGAGTTAACAGCCGAGCACTTAACCATTTGTACCACTCAGGGACCCTTGGCTGTTAAACGAAAGATTGGAAGTTTGAGTCCACTCAGGTGCCTCAGAAGAAAGACCTGGTGATCTACTTCCCAAAAAGCAGCCATTGAAAACACTCCGGAGCACAGTTCTGCGCTAACACACATGGCGTTGTCAGGAGTTGGCATCAACTGCAGGGCAACTGGTAGGGAGAGGTGGGGCACGAACATTTGGGAGTATGTGAGAGAGGCCTTCCCAAGGCACCTCATATTGTAGCACCTGTATCAAGTTCATTTAATTCTTTTCATGTAACAATTCAGGAGTGACTACTAACTGGGGCTGGGATCAGGATGGCCCTTAAGGAGTTGTTGTTGAGGTAAATATTTTATTACAGGTAGGTTTTCTTGAGTTAAGCAGGCTTTAGCACAACACCTCAAGCATGTGGGTGCTTGATAAATATTATTGTGTGATGATGATGTAAAACTTCTACAGACTTAAGGAGAGGATTGCTGACTTATTCACAGACCCGCTTAATTTACATTCTTATGACACAGATGAAACTCATTATTGTGACAATTTTACATGCTTGATCGACTGCTGGATACGGGATAAACAAATCCACAGCCTATAATTAACAGCAAATAATTATCTCCATTATTATTATTTTTTAATATCCACCAGTAATACAACTTATATAACAAAGTGTTTACTTCCAAGAAGTGCAGTGTGTTATATTCCCTGTATCTCATTTATTAAACCTTTCCCATGGGAAAAATATATATTGGTACTAACACACCCAGAAGTCCATTACTTAATGTAAACAATAATTTTCTAAGTACAGAAAAAAAAAATTGTGCATCTCTCTGTAGATTAGTGCATATTTTCCAATTATTTCTCGCAATTTTCCATCCAGGGGTATGAAATATCCAACAAAGATGATGAAATCTATTGAATGGAAAACTTTTCTAGGCAAGAACTCACTTATATTTCTCCCTTCTAAATATCTTTTGTACTTCTAAGTAGAATCTGGAAATTGCCTTTATATCATCCTATAGAATTCATGTATTTTTCTTGTATTTGTGCTATTAAGTCTACAAGAGGCATACCTTTTTTTAAGTTTTTAAAAATATTCAACTTTGGAGACCCTCCCCTCCTAGATTTCAAACAACTAGAGGGCAAGATTGTTTGATTCATCCAAGTACATTTCTCAGTAACTAGTTCAGTGTCTTGCTCATAAATATCAATTTAGTAGAGGAACACAACTTTTTCTTCCTGTAATTTTACACTTCACTTAAAATAACTTCAAAAGGTTCAAATAAACATAGAAACATCTGCGCTCCAAAAATTTAATTTTTCCCTTCATTATTTGTGATCACTAGTAATCACCAGGAACAGCTCTCCAGCAAGACAGTGAAATAGCAATAGAACACTAAAACAAAGAAGAAAAAGAAAGGAACAGTCTTTTTTTAATATTTAAATCACTTGAGACCAATTAAAAAAAAAAAAGAGAAAGAAGCTGGTATTTTTGGAGTAAAAACTATTATGTATTTTTGGATGCAGATAAAAAATATTACTTTTATAATAGACCAAACCCAACTCATTGCGTTCAGTTGATTTTGACTCCTAGCGACCCTCTAGGACAGAGTAGAACTGCTCCGTAGGGCTTCCAAGGAGCAGCAGATGGATTTGAACTGCTGACCTTTTGGTTAGCAGCCTCAACTCTTAACCACTGCACCACCAGGAGACTGTAAATTTGAAACCTGGCTCTGCCACTTGCTGGTTGTGATGACGCCGTCAACTAATAAGTTCCTGTCAAGCAGACTAGCAAACTGAAGTCAGCCAGGTGCAGCACTGAAAGAACAGAGAGGTTTATTCACAGTTTGCAAACTGGGAAGCAGGTAGGGTCTCACGACCTAAGGCTGCCAGCTCCGTGAACCAGGGCAGATTTATTCCTTTTATAGGGAGTAACATACATATTCATGAACAGTGAGGGGAGGATCTTCAGACCTGCAATGCGTGTGCGGTCCGCATAATTTTAGTTAATGAGTTTTTGAGCAAGGCTCAAACTATTGCCCAAAAACTATTGCCCACAGCCCTAAAAAAATGGTGATGGCTCGCTACTGCCACCCCAGGAAGGTCATAAAAAAAAAAAATAGCCAGTAAATTCAAAGTCAGTGCATCTGCTTCTCGGCCTCCTGCCTGGAGAAAAAAGAAACTTGGCGATTCAACCAATCATGGTGAAGTGCAGTAAAAGTTGTTACAAAAATGTAGCAAGAGTAGACTTTTCTGAAAAACAAACATTATGGGATGGTTAATAACTTTTCATGACTGCCTGCCTCAGTGAGCGTATGGGCAAGCTGCTTAATGTCTGAATCCATTAAAAAGGTGGTAACAAAACCTACCTCTCCAAGCGGTTTAGTTTGGATAAGCCAAATAAGGCAAACTGAACAGTGTGGGGCATATACAAAGTGCTCAAATGGTCCCTATCACTACTGCTACCAAGTGAATAACTCAGTGCCTCAGTCAAAGCACTACAGGTGAATGCGGATAAAATTCAGGGTTTGAATCTTATTCAAATGTTGGTTATGAGCGGGCATTTTAATAGCAGGACTGTATTCTTTCCTCACGGTGTATCACAGCCAAGTTCAAATGCTAGTAATTTACCGCTTACAGTATTTTACTCGGGGCTCACCACTGAGCTCGGAGAAGTCACTGCTTCACACGGCCCAAATGTAAGACAAAATATTCAAGGCTAAACACAGACCAAATACTCTCTAACACACAGCATTTTCAACGCGTGCTTTTGCTGTGGCATGAGAGAACGTGTTCCGTTCAGGATATTGAACGGCAGCCAAAAGTCAGAGCATGATTTTTCCAAATTTTTATCCCAAAGGGCAGTGCAGCACCAAAACTCGCAGACTTTGAGACGTCACCGCCGCGTTTCAACGTTCCCAGCGCACCTCTGCGGCAAAGCGCGTGGCGGGCTGCTGTGCGGCAGGGGGGGTGCAGCGGCCGTAAAGCGCGGCCCGGAGGCCACGTGGGCTCGGCTTCCGCTCCGCTGCCCTTGGGGGTTCTCGGCCCGGGATCATGGCGGGCCCGGTGCAGGGCGGCGGGGCGAGGGCCCTGGACCTGCTGCGAGCCCTGCCGCGAGTTAGCCTGGCCAACTTGCAGCCGAATCCCGGCTCCAGGAAACCGGTAAATGTCTGGTGGCGGTGCGGGAGCTCGGGGGATCTGTGCTGTCGAAGCGGCTCTTCGCCCTTCCCTCCTCGTTGCCGAGAATTCCCGTCCTGGAGGAGCGTTGGGGATGAACCTGGGTCGGGGAACCCGTGTTCTTCTCCACTGCGCAGAGGAAAATCCATGTGGTCCCAGCTTTTGAAAAAGACTTAAAAGCACCAATATGTTAGGGCGGATGAGCAAACTGGCAGAAAGTACGAAATGACTGCCTTCTTCAAAATCGGGTTTAAAATGAAATGCTTTCGCTGTGTATCTTTATGTTCATTGGAAAGACCTGAAATGATATAATACGTTAGATTTATCTTCTGCGGCTCACCGAGTACAGCTAAAAAAGTTGATAGTTGATGTATTTTCATCTTCACAGATTCAGTTCAATGCTTTTGTGAAGTGACTGGAAGTAAATTAAAATTACTTTCTTTATAAGTCACTCTTCGAATAAAATATGTGGATGGCAAGTTTTTACAGTTGATTCCAATTTTTTTTCTTTTTTGGATGTTACGTAAACTTTCGTGTGGATGTTTAATTCTAGAGTTTTTTTTTTTTTCAACTTCAGCCAGTCTGTAAAGTCTATTTCCCAATCCCATCCATTCAACTTTGCCTTTGAAACACAGCGTGGCATTGGTAATGAGAATTAGCTACAGTGCAGAGGGAAAGATCCTAATGTAGAATGTGCTGATATGTGAAGACGTAGAAAAGTGCCCTGCACAGTAGTACATGCCTAGTCAGCACTGGTCGTTTGGATGAATGAATGACATAACAACAGCAACAAAGTACAGTAAAGAGGCGAAATGCAGTTTTAAAAAATGTGTCTGTAGATCTTAAAATTCCCTTCTTTCCTTGTAGGAGAGAAGACCAAGAGGTCAGAGAAGAGGTAGAAAGTGTGGCAGAGGCCATAAAGGAGAAAGGCAGAGAGGAACCCGTCCTCGGCTGGGCTTTGAGGGAGGCCAGACTCCATTTTATATCCGAATCCCAAAATACGGGTTTAATGAAGGACATAGGTAAGGTTTCTTTACTTTGTAAGATAGAAACTCCTAATTTTCACTGAGAATCACCTAAAAAATAACTTGGTAGAAATTTAAGTTGACTTTGAAGCAAACATTTGCTAATGTTTTTCTGGATAGTATTATTTTCTTACCTCATGGTGTATCAGCAGCCAAGTTCAAATGTTCATAACTTAACTGTTCACATTATTTTATTCTGGACTCCCCATTGAGCTCAGAGAAGACATGGCCTGACATGGACTGCTGTCTCTAAGACAAAATATTCAAGGCCAAACGTGGGCTAACAAAATATTCTCTAACATACTTGGTAATGAAAATTAGCTTGGGTTATGGTGGTTGGTTAGTTGATGTTAAGTCAGTTCCACCTTACGGCAACCCCACGTGTGCAGAGTAGACTGCTCCATGGGGTTTTCAAAGCTGTGACATTTGGAAGCAGATTTCCAGGCCTGTCTTCTGAGGTGCCTCTGGGTAGGTTTGAACCACCAACCTTTTGGCTGGTCATCAAGCACTTAATTGTTCATGCCACCCAGGGACTTCTTAGGCTAGAGTAGTGGAAGAGAAAGCTTCAACTTTGCACTCGGATCTGCAAAATGAAGAGAATAATACCTATTCTTGTGATTGGAGAATTAGCAATAATATACATATAAAATATATTGTTTATTGTACTCAGCCAATAACTCATAACTACCATTGTTACGTTGAGCTCCGTTAACATATAACTCAGTAAGTGAGTGAAGTAAATGCTTAGAGAGGGAATTGTTTTTTGTAAAACAAAGGAAGTACTGGCTGTGTTTCATTACTAATGTTATTAAGCAGTGTTACATGTTTTGTCGTACTCAGGAGCCCTGATGGAAACCCTGGTGACGTAGTGGTTAAGTGCTACGGCTGCTAACCAAAGGGTCGGCAGTTCAAATCCGCCAGGTGCTCCTTGGAAACTCTATGGGGCAGTTCTACTCTGTGCTATAGGGTCGCTATGAGTCAGAACCGACTCGACGGCACTGGGTTTGGTGGAGCCCTGATGGTGCCGTGGTTAAACGCTTGGCTGCTAACTGAAGGGTCAGCAGTTCAAGCCCCCCAGCCATTTTCAGGAAAAAGATGTGGCAGTCTGCTTCTGTAAAGATTACAGCCTTGGAAACCCTATGAGGCAGTTCTCCTCTGTCCTGTAGGGTTGCTATGAGTTGGTATCGACTCCATGGCAGTGGGTGTGGTTTAGAGGTTGTACTCAGAGGGCTTTATTCTGTTGAAGTACTGAGGGAAAACACGGGACAAAACTTTGAGTTGATTTGGAGCAGTGACAGGAAGATTGATTTGACTGAGTTTTCTGACTTTTTTCTTGTTTGGTAGCTTCAGACACCAGTATCAGCCCTTGAGTCTCAATAGACTGCAGTATCTTATTGACTTGGGTCGAGTTGATCCCACTCAACCTATTGACTTAACCCAGCTTGTCAGTGGGAGAGGTGTGACCATCCAGCCACTTAAAAGGGATTATGGTGTCCAGCTAGTAGAGGAGGTAAGTGTGAAATGGATCTTTTGGGATAACATAGAAGGATATTTGTAGGTTCAGTATAATCAGCACTTTCTGTACACCCTTTATTTTTATCCCTTTGAGTTGTCATCACCATTACATAGTGGTAGCATGCATTACTCCCAGGTGTGGTTTTGGAAAGCCAGGCTCACTCTCATCTGTAGTAGCCCATCCCTCTGCCTGGCATGCTCTACTCCTGTATGTCCATGTGGCTGGTTCCTTCACTTTATTTGGTTCTCTGCTTAAATATTATCATATCAGGAGGGTCATTTTTCTTTTGATATCCTTTCATAAAAGAGCATCACTATCCCCACCCTACCCCACCCCAGGCACATTCTGTCTTATCTATCCAAGGCATTTTTTTTTTTTGGCTGTATTTCAACACCTGATGTTTATTAGCAAGTTATTCATTTATTTCTCATTGTTTCCCTCACTAGAATATAAGCTCCTTGAGGGCAAGTACTTTGGTTTATTGCTGTATTTTCTCAATATTGGAAATATTGGCACATGGTAGCCACTCAGTAAATATTTATGGACAAAAGGAACGAATCAAATTTTAATTGCAGGTAAAAAGTTTGCTACTGATAGGAGTTGACCAAGAGTTTCATAAGCAAATAAACCTTTATACAATTACTCCTGTTTTTTATGTGTAAATAATAGAACTGTGTAGGTGACTTACTGTCCACTAGAGGGAAACTTGTTTATAGGAAAGCCTTTTAGATTCCTTGGAACAAATCAGCCTATGGATAAAAAGCTGTCTAAATAAAAGAATTTGGAAAGAGAATAACAATTATAGGAATAACGCCAGTATTCTACTGCAGTGGTCACAGGCAGGAAATACACATGTACATTAACACCTGGAAAAATATATGAATTCATCAGCAGTTAAATTGTACATCCAAACAGCCTCTGTAAGCGTCTAACTATTAAACTAACAAAAATAATCCTTAAAACTCTAAACCAAGGCAGTGGTTGAATAAATATAATTATACATCCTTTATAGCCCTGTAAATTGGTTTACTTTTTCTGGATTTCAGATTTGCAGTAAAAAGTGGTTAATAAGACTTTCAGTTCTTTGGCACAGAATTACCAATTTGGGAATATATGTTGTAAAGGAAGAACAAAACAAAAGCAACTTAACTGATACGAAGTCATTTTTGAAATGCTACTTATAGTACTGAAAACACTGGAATTAATGCTCAGAATGGGAAGATGGTGAGGCAACCTATGGAATAGTGATTAAGAATATGGCAACACTCTATTTTCTTGAATCGGAGGTCCTCTTGGTTTGGAGCCAATTTTTTTCAGCCGTAGCAAAATAGTGAAAAATTTCTATTGCTACAAAAAGAATGGTGATCCCCCTGCCTTTTTATTTTTATCAAAATCTATTTTGAAGTACAGAAAAATGTAACACATCCTGACTAATGTGACCAAATCAGAACTTTAAAAAGTTCAGTACTACATTTTCTAGCATTGACTCTTCTGGGGAAAGATAGGTTAATTTTTTGTCAATGTAGAGGCTGTAATAAAGTCAGTAGTTACTGAAAAGTGAACTTCTGATGTCCTCTTCTGCCTTTTTCCCTGAGAGGGCTGACGCCTCCAGGGCTCAGATACGATTGTCAGATATTCTGTGTTTTTGCCAGCTCTAGCCTCCTCCTCCACCTTTTTAGCTCCCTGATGGCCTCTCGTTTAGGGATGAGTAAGATTAGTTTTTATCTGTGTCACACAGCATAGTGTTGTGGTTAAGAACTCACAGACTGTGACTCAACTCCCTGGGCTCGAATCCTTGCTTTGTGACCTCAGGCATGCTACTTAGCCTTTCCGTGCTCCAGTGTCCTCTTGTACAAAGTTGGGATAGCAGTAATACCTATCATAGGCTTCTTACGAGGACTAGACAGTTTACTGTTTATGAAGCGCTTGGATTGGGCGCTGACATACATGTCCACGAAATAAGATGAAAATGCAGTCATTCCTACTGGGAATGAAAATTGGTTGAACAAGGTGGCCTAAATAAGATGTAAAACATTTGATAGAACCTCAAAGCAGGGGGATTTAAAGTAGGAATTACTGTTACATGGTAGGCACTTTAGAAGAGAAAGCACTGTTCCAAAAAAGATGCTTATGGAGTTCATTTAACTTTTAGCCTAGCTGCGTACTAACAGACTTTGTGTTGACCTTTTACAGGGTGCTGATGCCTTCACAGCTAAAGTTAATATTGAGGTGCAGTTGGCTTCAGAACTGGCCATCGCTGCAATTGAAAAAAATGGCGGTGTTGTTACTACCGCCTTCTACGATCCCAGAAGTCTGGGTAAGCTTGTGATGCAGCCATTTTCTTCTCTCCCTCTTTGTCTCATCCTGGCTGCTGCTTTCTAATTATTGAGTGAATAGCAGATGTTGTAGTTACTTTTGATCCCATCTGTCACATGGGTCATGTAGCTGACAGATGTGACCGGGCAATAAAGACTCGCAGCCCCTCCCCTGAGCTTCAGACCCTCAGCTGCCTGCCAGCTTGGTGTCTCCACTGGCCTGTCTGGTGGTGTCTCACACTTAGAATGGCTGAAATTCTGTGTTGTTCTTTTTATCTCACTCAGCTCTTTTTGAAATCTTCCCCATCTAAGTGTATTGTAGCTCCATTTCCTGGGTTTTTTGGTCAAAAATTTGGAGTCATCTTGACTTTTTCCTTGACACCCTAATAAATCCTATGAGCTTTGTCTTCAAAATATGTCCAGGCTCCAGCAGCTTTTGATTATCTCCAACTGTTGCTAGCCCAGCCCAACCGCCAGCCTCTGTCACCTGCCCCTCTGCATCTGCTCTTGCCTACAGTGTAATGACATAGCAGAGCGTCCCTTTAAAGCTTACACTGTCACTTCTCTGCACGAAATCTCCAACGTGTCCGTCGTCGCCTACAAAGTCATGTGTGCTCTGTGCTGCCTCTTACCTCTCCGACTCCTCCTCCCTCTGCTCATGCAGACCCATTTTTGGTCACCTGCCCCACCTCCCTCCACACTTGATGCCCTCCCCTCAGACCTTTACCTGCACTCTTCTCTGCCTGGAGGACCCCTCCACCCAGAATCCCCATGGCCCTTGGCCCTGCTCTTCCAGGCCTCTGCTTAAACCAGCCCTTGTTAATGAGCTGTTTCCTGCCTGTCTTAAGTAAGAGAACATACACACACAAATAGCGCACACACCCTAGCACCACATACACAAACACCACACACGAACACCATATGTGGGAATACCATAGACACGAATAGCACATACACAAGTGTCACGCACACATACAAAAAACACAGGCATGGGCAGCACACACACAAATAGTGCACATGAACACCACACACACATACACACAAACATCCACAGACACCACACATGCAGTCACTTCCTGACGCCGTGCCCTGGGCGGGGTTTGCCTTTGACAGTTGTCACAGCTGACAAAGTATAATTTCGTTTCTCTTTCATGCTCTTTATCTCCCATACCTCATGATGGTAGGATCTTTTTGTTCACTGTTGTGTTTCTAGCACGTAGAACAGTGCTCGAGGTTTCTTAGAGGCTCACTTAAAAGTTGTTGAATGAACTGGATATTTGAAGGTACAGAGACTCAAATCAAAGGGAACTTGTTGATTAAATGCTTTCACAGAGAGTTCTTTGATGCTTTTACATTCAAGTAGAAGTTAACAATTTCCTGACTAATGGCTCAATTAGACCATTCCTGTAAAATAAGTACATAAGAGGGAATTTGGAAAACTTTTGTAGCGTATGTATGTGAAGAGCTTGAAACAAATAACTACCATTTCATTTTCCTCAAAATTGAAAGCTTTGTAAAAATACTCAACAAGATAATTCTCATCTCCCTCTTGTCATTATATATGAGCTTTTCTTATTTTGGTCCATCACTCGTATTTTTTAGAATGATCTGCCTCAAATATGAAAATGAGTATTTTCCTTTAAAACAATTAGAGACATTTGAAAGACTTTTTGGCATCAGTAGAATGTTTTCAGTCAGTGTTAGCACAAAATGTGACATAGGTGTTTTCCTCACAGACAGGGCCATCGGCAGCCGTAAGCAGGCATCCCAGGTGGCCTCGTCAGCCTGTGGTTCGTATGCTGGTGGCACTCCCCGATACCTCTGTGTCTTCCCTGAAGTCTTCTCATTAAAAAGCAATAAAACAAGCCTACTCCTGGCGGCTGTGAGTCAGAATAAACTGGAGGGCAATGGGTTTGGTCTGCTTTGGTTTACTCCTGGTCTCAGCGTTCAGTAATAATTTTTTCTCCAAATAATTTATTTGGTTATAATTTGGCTTCCCAAGTTATAAAGATTTTTTTTCTTTTTTTTTATTGTACTTTCGATGAAGTTTTACAGAACAAACTAGTTTCTCATCAGACGGTTAGTACACATATTATTCTATGACATTGGTTAACAACCCCACTACATGTCAGCACTCTCCCTTCTCAAAATTGCGTTACCTATTACCATCTTCCCTGTTCCCTCCTGCCTTCCAGTCCCTGCCTCAGGGCTGGTGTGCCCCTTTAGTCTTGTTCCATGGGCCTGTTCAGCCTTTGGCTGAAGGGTGAACCTCAGGAGTGACCTCATTACTGAGCTGAAAGGGTGTCCGGGGGCCATACTCTCAGGGTTTCCCCAGTCTCTGTCAGGCTAGCAAGTCTGGTCTTTCTTTTTGGGGTTAGAATTTTGTTGTACATTTTTCTCCAGCTCTGTTTAGGACCCTCTATTGTGATCCCTGTCAGAGCAGTCAGCGGTGATAGCCGGGCACCCTCTAGTTGCACTAGACTCAGTCTGGTGGAGGCCGTGGTAGATACGGTCCATTAGTCCTTTGGACTAATCTTTCCCTTGTATCTTTACTTTTCTTCAGTCTTCCTTGTTCTAGAAGGGGTGAGACCAGTGGAGTATCTTAGATGGCTGTTCACAGGCTTTTAAGACCCCAGACGCTACTCACCAAAGTAGAACGTAGAACATTTTCTTTAGAAACTGTTATGCCAGTTGAGCTAGATATTCCCTGAGACCATGATCCTCAAAGCCTTCAGCCCAGCAGTTCGGTCCCTCAGGGTGTTTGGATGTGTTTTAAAAAATTTCTAACGCACATTTTTGTTAAGAGTAGAAAGAAAGAATCCTCTTTTTTTTTTTCGCGAACCCTCTGGAAAAGTTTATTGAGTTAGATTTTTAAGGTTTAAAATGAGCCGTATTTTCTTTTGAGGAAGGGTTGCTACATATCCTTTTGATGAGAAGGCCTTCATCATGGCTCATAATGCCTTACTTATCCTGTATTCTTGTATGACAGGCAGCTGTAAGTACATGCTCCAGGTTTATTAGAACTTTGAATGGCTATAGCCAGTGTGCTTTAGACTTAAAAGAATTTGGGGGTGGGTAGGGGCATCTGGTTCACTTGGTGGCTGTGGGCTGATGCTTACAATGTCATGTGGAACCGGGATTGTCTTCCTATGAGGTTATTCCTTTATGCTTTGCTTACTGTACCCTGCCAGTTGCTGTCAAATCACTTCTGGCTCATGGCAGCCCTGTGTGTGTCAGAGTAGAACTGTGCTCCATAGGGTTTTCAATGGCTGATTTTTTGGGGAGGTAGATTGCGAGGCTTTTCTTGTGAGGTATTTGTGGGTAGACTTGAACCTCTAACTTTTCAGTTAGCAACTGAGTGTGTTAACCGTTTGCACCACCCTAGGACTTCGTACACTGCATAATTTCTTAGAAGTTTTTTTAGGGGAAGGGATAGGGTATCTTAAATGTTTTATAAACTTTTTTCTTAAACTGATTGAAAAGATAATTTCTTGATGAGTTAAGACCATCAAATCAGACATCGAATACGTAGTTACTCCCTGTAGTAGGTGAGGTATGGAGGATCATTCATCCATGGTGTTCACTGGTTTAGGTGGCTCTGCTTTTGTAATCCTTGGTCCTGACTCTTACTAAATGTGCAGTGTCTAGTTCTCATTTCTGTTTGTGGCCTGCCTGGAGCACCCTCCCCTTTCTATTGTCATTACTCATTTGCTCTGTGTTGGGTTACTACTGGAAAGCCAAATGTATTAGAGTTGTATAAAACAACTGCCAGATTCTACTGTTCAGCAAATATTTATTCATTGGCTGGTGTTTGCCAGACCCAGTTGTAGGAGATAGAGAGACAGTGGTGCGTGCAAAAGAGTCAGCAGTCCTTTCCTTCGCAAAGCTTGTATTTTGGTGGATGATAGTAAACATGTATTGACCTGATTGTGTAAATGTGTGATGTATTGCGTGGATTAAATCAGATCAACTTCATAACTGCCCTACCAGGTATGTATGATTATTTTCAGGCTCTCAGTAAGTCTTTAATACTTCAGTACAGCTATGGTTATGGTTGCATTGCTAACCCTTGGTAAGTAGGGTGTCACTGTATTCATGCAATTGTGTTTGTCACTGTTTTCTAAAATATCTAAAGGCCCTGTGGCATCTGTGATATTTATGCATAGGCGTTTTCTCCCTGCCTCACCTTTCTCATATCTGCACTTCAAAGCACATGTTTCAGATTTTTTTTTTTTTTTTAAGTTTCAAAAAATAAATCTGAACTGGGATTCTCCAGTGTTCTTTAAAGACACTGTGTGTGTAGTTGTTGCTTGGTTTCATTTACTGATTCTTTGCCTGCTATTAAGAGGATTGAGTGTAGTAACTGTGGTATTCTGGGGACCTCAGTGCTTGTGCGTAATTATCTAAACAGGTCAGACCCATGCTAGGGTTCTAAGTCTTCCTGGCTGTTTGACTTGCATTGTGGAGACTTCAGGGTTCAATTTTAAGGTTTTCTATCAGTGGTGTGGCCTACAGTCTCCATGGGGGCCCGTCTTGTTCTAAACGTACCTCAGCCTGTACGTCATGAAAATGTTTTGTTTTTAAACATGGAGCTTAAATACAGTGTTACCTATGTTTAGAAATTTCACTAATCATTGGTAACCCAGGAGTAACTATGACTTTGAAGATGCAAACTATTAAAAACAAAGCTTCTTCTATTTGCTTACTTAAGACAAGTCTATTTAGTAAAAAACTTCTTGAAGTAGAGTTCTGATCTTGGTAATATTTAAAAACGAAAAATTAAAAAAACCTGTAACCGTTTTTATGTACATAGCCAATATTTGCATCTCTTCTTATTTTTAGAAATTTTGTGCAAACCTGTCTTATTCTTTCTGCGGGGAAAACCTATTCCAAAGCGAATGCTTCCCCCTGAAGCACTGGTGCCATATTATACCGATGCAAGGAATCGTGGTTACCTGGCGGATCCTGCCAAATTTCCTGAAGCGAGACTTGAACTAGCCAAGAAGTATGGTTATATTTTACCTGATATCACAAAAGATGAACTCTTCAAAATGCTCAGCGCTCGAAAGGATCCACGGCAGATCTTCTTTGGTCTTGCGCCAGGCTGGGTGGTGAATATGACTGACAAGAAAGTCCTGAAGCCCACAGATGAGAATCTCATCAAGTACTACAGCTCATGAGCACCCCCTCCAAGGGAACAGTGCTGTTAGAGAATGATGGCAAGGGATGGGTGTGTTCGTATTTCTCATGGACGTCTCTAATGTCTAATTCTGCAGATGTTGATGTTAGTTTTCAGTGTAATCATGTCTCCTTTGTTTTTATCTAAAATTAGAATAAAAATGCGATAAGCAAGAAACTGAATCTGCATGGGTTCTATCTTAATTAACGGTACAAACACCCTGGTAGTTTGACCAAAATGGCTTTTATGTCTTCCTCTGCTTGACTAAACTTTAGTTAGGCTTCCTTTTGACCCTAGACCGCTGACCATCCGCTTACCCCAGCCAGACACCAAACCAGAGAATTCCTTAGCTCCCCCTCCTTCACCTCATCCCTTATGGAATCCAGGGCGCTGGATCACAGAAAAAAAGAAAACATTCATAGTTGAATGACCTGTATTGCAAACTTAGTAACATACCCATCCAATCAATAAAACCCCCTTAATATTTTTCAGTATTTGCCACTAGCCCACCCAAGCCCTTAAGAACTCTGCTGTCTTGTTTCAGCAGAGTTGAGCCCAGACTTAGTTCTAGTCTGATCTCCTCTATTGCAATTAACATTTTGGGGGGGGGGGGGGTTGGGGGGGAGCAGAAATCCTTGCCTGTTTTAGCATTGTTGGGTGCAATTTTTCTTGGGCATCTGTGGAAAGAAGATTATAATTGGAGTATTTCTAGTCAGATCTTGTCATCTGTGCCTTGTCTTATTACTGTTGCAAATTGTTATGGACATGTGAGTAAAATGGGACTGGTTGTAAGGGCTGGTAGGCCAGGGCTTGAGCAGTTACTAATGCACTGGTGGCCCCTTCTAATCAGCAACCCAAGGGAAATGCTGCCACCCATTGCCAAGATGGTAAGCTCCAACTCAGGGAGAGTAAGAGTAAAGTTTAAGACTTTTTAAGTCAGGTGGATAGCTTCTAAGTATGATATTAGCCAGAAAAATAGATAATTAGAGACAAATTTCAAGTGAATTCATTTTCCAACTCTGATAAGAGTGGATGATAATGGTTAAGCCATTAACAATTTTTTTTTATAATTTTTTGTTGTGAGTATACACAGCAGAACATAACGAAATCAACAGTTGCTGCACGTACAGTTCAGTGACATTGATTACATTCTTGGAGTTGTGCAACCATTCCCACCCTTTTTCCATGTTTTTCCTCCCACATTATAAATTCACTGCCCTCTAAGTTTCCTATCCAATCTTTCAAGCTGCTGTTGTCAATTTGATCCCGTATAGATAGATCTTAAAAGATCACAATGCTCAATATTTGAGTATAATGTATAGAAGAGAAATGAGAGGTTGCAAAGCAGATAGATTGCAAAGAACAGTGCCCAGCTATAAAGGAAATGGGTTTTTCTTGACTTACAATGAGTCACTAAGTTTGTCAGGAGTGTAAAATTTTTTTTAAGTCACTGCTGGAAAAAAAACCAAAGAGCTTTCAATTATTGTAAAAATAGTTGATTCTTACCTACTAAAAATTAAACACTTATGTGGATCAAAAGTGTGAAAAAAGAGCCTGCAGCCTGAAAAAAAGTTTTGACAATGACATATCTGACAAGGGACTAATTTCTAAAATTTATAGAAAATAACATGTCAACAACAAAACAGTCCAAGTAAAAAATAGGCAAAGGACATGAACAGACACTTCACTGAAGAAGACATTCAGGGTGCTAACAAACACATGAAGATATGCTCGCGATCACTAGCCATTAGATGCAAATCAAAACAACAAGGAGATATTACCTCACCCCAGCAGTAATGCAATGATCAAAAAAACAAAACTGATGAGGGCATGGGGAGTTTGGAACTCTCATATACTACTGGTGGGATTGTGAAATGGTACAACCACTGTGAAAATGGTATGGTGCTTTCTCAAAAAGCTAGAAAAAGACCAGACTTGTCTGACAAAGACTAGAGAAACCCTGAGAGAATGGCTCCTGGACACCCCTTTACCTCAGTAATGAAGTCACTCCTGAGGTTCACCCTTCAGCCAAAAATTAGGCCCATAAAATGAAATGAGACTAAATGGGTACAGCAGCCCAGGGGCAAGGATGAGAAGGCAGGAGGGTTCAGGAAAGCTGGTAATCAGGAACCTAAGATTGAGAAGGGGAGTGCTGACATGTGGGATTGGCAACCAATGTCATAAAACAATACATATATTATTTAATGAGAAGCTAGGTTGCTAAAATCAAAATCAATTCAACAATGAGTTTGGTTTTTTTTTCTTTTTGGTTTAGTTTGCTCTGTAAACCTCCATCTAAAGTGCAATTATATTAAAAAAAAAAAAAAGATACCATATGATCCACAATCCCACTACTAGCTATATATTCTAGAGAAATAAGAGATGTGGCATGGATAGATCCATGCACAACTGTGTTTGTCACAGCATTATTCACAATAGCAAAAAGATGGAAACAACCTGAATGTCCACCAGTGGATGAATGCATAAACAAACTGGTATGTACAAACAATGGAATACTACGCAATGTTAAAGAATAACAACCTGCAAAACATTTTGCAACATGGATGAACCTTGAGGACATTATGCTGGGTGAAATAAGGCAATCACATAAGGGCAAATATTGCATGAGACCACTATTACAAAAAGGCAAGAAAAGGTTTACACACAGAAACATTCTTTGATGGTTGCCAGGGAGGGTGAAAAAAAGTAGGGGAGGGAAAATCACTAAGTAGATAAACCAAAAACCGAACCCAGTGCTGTCGAATCGATTCCGACTCATACTAACTAGATGTAGGCCCATATTAACTTGGGTGAAGGGAAAGGCAATACACAATAAGGAGGGTGTCAGCACAACATGACCAAGGCAAAGGAAGATACTGGGAGGTATGCAAGAGTAAAAGGCAACAATGGTAAATACTATTATATACACAATCCTCTAATAATTGTAATAATAATGTACAAGTGGGTACATAGGTAGATATGCAGGCTAAACAGATGTGGGGTGGTGTATGGGAGTACTCCCATGAGCATTATATAGGTTTTGACAGAGGATATTTCTACATACATGTTTGTATGTGCTGGAAGACATCCATGTATGCAGTAGAGCACTCAAGGGGTACAGTTTTGAAAAGGAGCCATAACCAGACACTTTGAAGGACTGAGTCACTGGGCTTGAGGGCTAAGGACCATAGTCTTGGTGACACCTAGATCAATCATAGTAACATAGTCCATAAAGACAATGTTCTACATCCTACTTTGGTGAGTAGCAACTAGGGTCTTAAAAACTTGTGAGTGGCCATCTAAGATACAACTACTGGTCTCTTCCCTTCTGGAGCAAATGAGAATGGAGAAAATCAAAGACTCAAGGAACCAATTAGTCCAAAGGACTAATGGAGCACACGAACCACAGCCTCCACTAGCCTGAGACCAGAAGAACTAGATGGTGCCTAGTTACCACTACTGGTTGCTCTGATCAGGATCACAAGAGAAGGTCCTGGACACAGTGGGAGAAAAATGTAGAACAAAATTCAAATTCATAAAAAGACCAAACTTACTGGTCTGATAGAGACTGGTGGAACCCCTGAGACTATGACCCTTAGACACCCTTCAAACCTGGAACTAACTCATTCCCAGAGATCACCTTTCAGCCTATACAATAGACAGGCCTATAAAGTGAACAGTAACATCAGTGAGGAACATGTTCCTCAATAATCAACCATACGAGGCCAAAAGGGCAGCATTTGCCCAAAAACAAAGTTCAGAAGGTAGGAAGGAGCACTAAAAATGGGTGAGTAGAAATGGGGAACCCAAGGAGGAAATGGGTAGAGTGCTGTCACGTTGCAACTAATGTCATGAAACAAAATGTGTTTAAATTGTTGAATGGGAAACTAATTTGCTTTGTAAACTTTCATCCAAACCACAATAAAATGTTAAAAAAAAAAAAAAAAGTTTATTCTTGTTTTGACAAGTGTATAATACTGAAGTGTAAAAAGTAAGAAGGAAAAGTGCATATTCTGTCACTGTTGCGTGTCCCTGAACTACTTCCCAGAGGTAATCAAACCACTGTTTGGGGTCTTTTTTCTTTTTAAATCAAAACAGAATATACTTTGGACACTGTTCTGAACTTGCTTTTTAAATCTAATATACTTTGGAGACACTTTTTCTGACTACTTTCTATTAGGGCATTGTCTTAGTTATCTAGTGCTGCTATATCAGAAATCCCACAAGAGGATGGCTTTAACAAAGAAATTTATTCTCTCGTAGTCTGGGAGGCTAGACATCAGAATTTATGGTGCCAACTCCAGGGGAAGACTTTCTGTGTCACCTGTGGGGAAGGTCCTTGTTATCAATCATCCCCTGGTCTAGGAGCTTCTCAGTGCAGGGACCCTAGGTCCAAAGGATGCACTCTACTCCTGGCTCTTCTTGCCTGATGGTAATGAGATCCCCCTCCTCTCCGCTGGCTTCTCTCTTTTATATCTCAAAAGAGACTGACTCAAGATGCACCCTAACATTGTAGATTGTGTCCCGCCTCATTAACATCAAAGAGGTCAGGATTTACAACACATAGGATGATCACATCAGATGACAAAATGGTGGACAACCACACAATGCTGGGAATCATGGCCTAGCCAAGTTGACCCACATTTTAGGGGGACACAATTCAAACCATAATAAGCATTTAAACGGTGGTCCATTATTCTTAAACCATTTGAAATGGAATCCATTAGAGAAGTCACTTCACCTTCCTTCAACTATGAAAGAATACAGTGACATTCTTCTAGAACGTTTGTGTAAAATGACCAATAAAGTCTCTTTCAGCTCTAATACCATGATGACAAAGACATTGCTTAGGCTGAGGAAAACTTTGTTATCAGCCTATTTGCATAGAAATGAACTTCCTTAAATTTAAACAGAACCCAAGAGGTACCATTTTTTGAGTATCAGAATATGCTGGCCTTGCTCTAGGTATGTTATTCCTTGCCTTATTTATGCTGCTCGTTTTTCTTTTGTTATTTTGTTCACAATTGTACTTTTGGAGGGACTGGTACTGCTTCAACAGGAAAAGTTCTTAATCTGAAATGAGGGAGGAAGTGAGTCACCTGAAGGTAGTCAACTCAGGCAACTGTGTGTCTTGGAGCCTCAGGACATACTCTTGAGGGATTAGACTTCCTCTCCCCCTCTATGCACAATGACTAAGTTACCCCGAGCAGCCATTTTAGTTGAAAACAACAGACAGGCACACACAGGCTGATATATGGACTTGCTCAGTCGTGGTTGTCTTAGGTGGCCTACAGGTGACAGGAAATGGGGATGGAATGATAAAGGGAAGAATGAAAACAGGAAACAGATGTCTGGTGACGTGTAATGCTCGGACAGTACTGAACTCCCCGGGCCTGGGCTTAGTCACAAACAGCTGTATCCTGGTCTAAATATTATAATCTTGCAGATAATTCTTAGCCAAAACAGGCACGTTCCACAATACAGCCGTTCTGTTTTACAAAAGTAGTTCTTAAATCCCTGTATAGCAGGGGGCAACCCTGGACTTGGCGCTGGTGTACTGTTGTTGGTCTCCTGCCATTTACAAAGCTAATGGGAAAGACTGAATTGTCAGATAGCAGCTTGCTCTTAAGAATTCACATCGCTTGGAAATTTAAGTATAAAAGCAAGAAGGCTGAATTCCAGATCTGAGCCCTTTCCTGGCATGCAGCTTCAGCCTGTTGTCAAGATAAGTGGCCTGTTTGTGTCCATGACCAGAAAAATTGGAATTAGTATGCCTTAAAAAAAAAAAAAATTTTTTTTTTTTTTTTTTAGCTCCTCAGATAAATAATTACTATAGACTTCCCGTTTATTGAATTTCTGGGTTTTTTCTTTTTAAAAAAATGTTACTTTGTATTCTTTGGAAAATAGAGTGTCTTCAATATGAGAAAAAATGTCAAATAGCAGCAGTATAACCCAACTTAGTTTGCATTAGAATAAAGTGTGGTCTCTAATGTTAGTTTTTAAAGATCCTGGAAAAACTGTCTTTCTAGGTGTTTGCTGGAGAGCCACGGCATAATGGAAACAGCACAGTCTTCTAGTCTCCAGACCTGGCTTTGCATCTAGGCTCCAAGAGTAGCTTTATGACCTTGGATAAATCGTTTACCCTCTGTGTGCTCAGCTGTCTCCATGTGTCAAATGGGGGTAATAGTGGCTACCTTGCTCTATAAAGAGCCCTGGTAGCATAATGGTTAAGCACTCGGCTGCTAACTGAAAGGTTGGCGGTTTGAACCTACCCAGGGAGAAAGACCTGGCGATCTGGTCCCATGAAGGTTACAGCCTAGGTAATGCTGTGGGGCAGTTCTACTTTGTTACATGAGGTTGCAGGAGTTGAAAATCTACCCAACAGGATGTAGCAACACCAGCAACCTCACGTTATGTTTGGGAGGACTCAGTGAGGTAATCTGTGCAGGGACATGAAGCCTAGAGAACCACTTGAGAGCATTTTGCTTGGGCTTAAACCCCGGTATTGACTTTGTGGCCCTGGGTGAGTTATTTAACCTCTCTGTGCCTCAGTTTCCTCATCTAGAAAATGGGATAATGATAGATGCTAACATATTTGGTTATTATAAGAATTGGAAGAAGTCTGTATTTGTAAAGCACTTATGACAGCACTTGGCACTATAACAAGTGCCTCTCCAAGTGCTGGTGAATTAAGCGTCCTTCATAGTCCCTTTTATGTGGTAGCAGTTCTATAAATATTATTTTCTTTTCTCTTTAAGATTTTCATATAGTCTGTAGTCAGACTTTAAGATTATGCTGTTGTTAGTTGCTGTTGAATCAGCTCTGACTCACGGCGACCTCATGTGTAATGGAACAAAACATTGCCTGGTCCTCTACCATCTTCTTGATTATTGGTAGGTTTCAGTCCATTGTTGCAGCTATTTTGATAATCTGTCCTATTGAGGGGTTCTCTCATTTTCACTGACCCTCTTCTTTACCGGACTTGATGTCCTTTTCTATCGCTTAGTCTTTCCTGATGTGAGAACAAAAATCATATTAAGCTAATAATAGAAATTCATTGAAGTTTATTGAATATACGATTTGCAAATTGGGGTAACATTTTGACTAGACAGCCCACTTACCTGGAAAATATATTGAAATTGAGAGTAAAAAAATTAAAATGACAAATGTTACCTGATTCTAAAAGTTCTATATATCAAAGAAAATGTTGTCAAGTGACAATATGTACCCTGTTTAAAATGAAAGCAAAAAGATTTATCGAGAGCAAAGGCAGCTTGAGCCGGGGATACGTTGGATCTCACAAAGTGAAAACGCGCACTCCAAAAGCCGCAGTCACTCAGGCATAGTTATAGGGTTGAATTAGGAACTTAGCTTATAATATTCTAATTGGTAGGTGAGCAACCAGTAAAGTGGGAAGCAGAATATCTAGAAGTGAGGCTTTGGTTGGGATTGGCTAACAGAGTATTTGTGGGTTAAGGGGATTGGGTAAAAACTACGCACCCGTAACTGCAGAGGTGCCTGCTTGCAAGGGGATCACCAGATGATTAATAGGGGCCCAGGGTCTGATGGTTCCGCCCAACCAGAGGCCCAAGGCCATATACATATGAATTAGAAGAAGTCATTCTGCTGGTTCCAACAGGCCAGCCAGCAGCCTGAGGCCATACGCATATGAACAGGTAGAAGTCAAGGTTATGCTTTCAGGAATGCAGAAGCAAAAATCACAAAAATGGAGTTGGACCTACACCTGAACTAGCCACCCTCGACATGCCAGTCACCTCAGTTTTGGAAGCCTTGCACAAAAATATGGAAACTATAAAAAGGGAAGAAGAAAACTGGTAAGCCTTTCAAATTTTGGATATGTCACTCTGTGGCCTTTTCTGTTTTTCTATATGTAGATATGCCTATTATTTTAACGTTCACAAATTGGCGGATATTGCGTTCATCTTTTAGACATAGGTTTATAAACACTGTAGTAATTTAAATTTCTTATATATAGATACATACCATTGGAAAATTCATTGTTTAAAAGATACTTGAATGGAAACATCAGGTCTAGAACTCACTAGCGTGAATAGAAAAACTTTATTTTCCTCTTTTTTAAAAAAATTAATTTTTACTTTTCAATAACAGAAGTAATTATTTTTTAAAAAAGCAATATCATAAAACTTAGACTAGTAGCATTTACACATATTTATGATATAAGAAACCAAAACATAGAAGCTAGTATTCCTAAATTTCTTGTGACCTTGTGCAAAGATTATTCTGATAAAGAAGTCACCTTGAACTTAGATCCAGACCCAGAAAAATTTCCAACTGCTCTGTGACATGAGCACGTTTTTCATTTTACGTCTGAGGAAACTGAAGTATGTTTTCTGGTCATAATTGATTGGTGTGGAGTAGAATGTGTATGGAATGTTAAAAAACAGTCTAATTTATGCCCATCGGCCAGGCAATGAAAATAAGTGTGAGATGTCATTTACCTAAGGTCAGGATTTCAGTTTGGCTTCCATGGAAGAAGCTATCAGCCTGTAGTGCTCTAACTCAATTGTAAAAGTAGCTATGATCTTGGTAGTTCTTGTAAGTCCAGATTCAAAGTATAATCCCTTTGAAAGAAAGACATTCTTACTTCCTAACCGACAATGAAGAACTGATGGTACTGATACTGAGAGCATTGGTGAAAAACAAAGCTCCAGCAACGGCAGAAGACCAGTTCAGGTGTTTCAACAAACGGTTGCAGTGCTGGAAGTGGTTACTTGTCTATACCAAGAAATTTGGAAGACAGCTACCTGGCCAACTGACTGGAAGAGATCTATATTTGTACCCAACCCAAAGAAAGGAGATCCAACTGAATGCAGAAATAAATCAAACAGTATCACACACAAGTAAAATTTTGCCAAAGATCATTCAAAAGCAGCTGTGGCAGTACATCGACAGGAAACTGCCAGAAATTCAAGCTGGATTCAGAAGAGGGCATGGAACAAGGGATATCATTGCTGTTGTCAAATGGATCCTGGTTGAAAGCAGAGAATACCAGAAAGATGTTTACCTGTGTTTTATTGACTATGCAAAGGCATTAGACTGTGTGGATCAGAACAAACTATGGTTAACATTGTGAAGACTGGGAATTCCACAACACTTAATTGTGCTCATGAGGAACCTGTACTTAGACCAAGAGGGAGTCATTTGAACAGAACAAGAGGACAATGTGTGGTTTGAAGTCAGGAAAGGTGTGCATCAGGGTTGTATCCTTTCACCACACTTATTCAGCCTGTATGAGCTCAAGCATAACAACGATTTTGAGAGTGGCACGGGACCAGCCAGTGTTTCATTCTGTTGTACATAGGGTCACTATGAGTTGGAACTGACTCGACGGCACCTAACAACAACATTCAATCTTTATGCTAAGCAAATAATCCAAGAAGCTGGACTATGTGAAGAAGAATGTGGCATCAGGATCGGAGGAAGTCTTGTTAACAACCTGTGATATGCAAATGACATAACCTTGCTTGCTCAAAGTGAAGAAGACTTGAAGCACTTGCTGATGAAGCTCAAAGACTTCAGCCTTCAGTATGGATTACACCTCAACATAAAGAAAACAAAATCCTCACCACTGGACCAATCAGCAACATGATAAGTGGAGAAAAGATCGAAGTTGTCAAGGATTTCATTTTACTTGGCTTCTCAATCAACGCCCATGGAAGCAGCAGTCAGGAAATCAAATGATGTATTGCATTGGGCAAATCTGCTGCAAAAGACCTCTTTCAAGTGTTAAAAACAAAGATGTCACTCTGAGAACTAAGGAGCTCCTGACCCAAGCCATTATATTTTCAGTTGCCTCATATGCTTGTGAAAGCTGAACAATGAATAGGGAAGACTGAAGAAGAATTGATGCCTTTGAATTATGATGTTGTGAAGAATATTGAATATACCATGGACTGCCAAAAGCAGGAACAAGTCTGTCTTGGAAGAAATACAGCCATAGTGCTCCTTGGAAGAGAGGATGGCGAGACTTTGTCTCACATACTTTGGACATGTTATCAGGAGGGACCAGTCCCTGGAGAAGCTCATCATGCTTGGTAAAGTAGAGGGTCAGTGAAAAAAAGGAAGCCCCTCAACAAGATGGATTGACACAGTACCTGCAACAGCGGGACCAAGCATAAGAATGATTGCGAGGACGGCACAGGACTGGGTAGTGTTTTGTTCTGTTGTATATAGGGTCACTATGAGTCAGAACCTACTCCATGACACCTAACAACAACAACAACAGCAATACTCCGTTGTTCAATGTTCATCTATTTACATACGGGTTGTTTCCGCCTTTGAGTTGAAATGGACTTGATGGCACCTAACAGCAACAGTAATAAAGCTACTGTTGTTATTTGTTGTTAGCTGCTATTGAGTCGGCCTCCGACTTGTGACAACTCGTGCACAACAGAATGAAATGCTGCCTAGTCTGTGCCATCCCCATGGTCTGTTACGATTGGACCATTGTGATCCATAGCGTTTTCCTTGGCTGATTTTCGGAAGTAGGTCACCAGACCTTTCTTCCTAGTGCACCTTAGTCCGGAAGCCCCACTGAAACCTGTTCAGCACCGTAAGGAACACGCAAGCCTCCACCGACAGACTGGTGGTAGTTGTGTATGAGGTGCATTGGCCAGAAATTGAACCGGAATCCTATATGGAAGGTGAGAATTCTACCGTTGAATCACCACTGCCCCAAAGCCACTACAATTATAAACAATTTCAGATTTATCCATGTTGTGTGTATAAATAATATGTTCCTTCTTCTTGTTGTTAGGTGCTGTCCAGTTGGCCCCCTGACTCATAGTTACCTTATGTCTAACAGAACAAAACGTTACCTGGTCCTGTGCCGTTCCCACACTAGTTGCTACGTGTGAGCCCATTGTTGCACCCATTGTGTCAGCACATCTCATTTGCGGTCTCGCTCTTTTCCTCTGACCCTTTGCTTTACCAAGCGTGACGTTCTTTTTCAGCAATTGGTTTTTCCTGATTATGGGTCCAAAGTAAGCTAGATGAAGTCTCACCATCCTCTCTTCTAAGGAGCATTCTGGCTGTTCCTCCTCTAAGATTTGTTCATTCTTCTGGCAGTCCATGGTGTATTCGATATGCTGCCAACCCCCCCTTTCGAATCTTTTTTTTTTTTTTTTCAATTTTTAAAAATTTTATTGTGCTTAGGTGAAAGTTAACAGTGCAAATTAGTTTCTCACTTAAAAATTCATACACAAATTGTTTTGTGACATTGCTTGCAATCCCCACATTGTGTGAGCACTCTCTCTGTTTCCCTTTCCACCCCAGTATCCCTGTGTTCATTCATCCAGCTTTCCAGCCCCTTCCTGCCTTCTAGTCTTTGTTTTTGTGCAGGTGTTGCCCATTTGGTCTCATATACTTGATTGAACTGAGAAGCACATTCCTTACGTGTATTATTGTTTGTTTGTTTTATAGGCCTGTCTGATCTGACTGAAAGGTGGACTTCAGGAATGGCTTCAGTTTTGAGTTAGCAAGGTGACCAGGGGCCATAGTCTTGGGCATTCCTCCAGTCTCTGTCAGATCAGTAAATCTTTTTTTTTTTTTTAATTTTGGTTTAGATGAAGGTTTACAGGGCAAATTAGTTTCTCACTGACCAATTAATACACATATTGTTTTGTGACATTGTTTGCCAACCCCAGCCGTGTCAACGTTCTCCCCTTCTCGACCTTGGGTTCCCCATTACCAGCTTTGCTGTGTCGTCCTGCTTTCTCATCCTGGCCCCTGGGCTGGTGTGCCCACTGTCTTGCTTTGTTTTATGGGCCTGTCTAATCTTTGGCTGAAGGGTGAACCTCAGGAATGACTTCAGTACTGAGTTAAAAGTGTGTCCAAATGCCATACTCTCAGGGTTTCTCCCAGCCTCTGTCAGACCAGTAAGTCTGGTCTTTTTTTTGAGAGTTAGAATTGTCTACATTTTTTCCAGCTCTGTTCGGGACCCTCTATTGTGATCTTTGTCAGAGTAGTCAGTGGTGGTAGCTGGGTGCTATCTAGTTTTGCTGGACTCAGTCTGGTGGCGGCTGTGGTAGTGGTGGTCCATTAGTCCTTTGGACTAATCTTCCCCTTGTGTCTTTTGTGTTCTTCATTCTCCCTTGCTCCAGACAGGGTGCGGCCGGTGGAGTATCTTAAATGGATGCTCACAAGCTTTTAAGACCACTGACTCACCACAGTAGGATGCAGAACATTTTCTTTATAAACTATGTTATGCCAATTCAGCTAGGCGTCCCCCGAGACCGTGGTCCCCACAGCCCAGCAATTCAGTCCCTCAGGGAGTTTGGATGTGTCTGTGAAGCTTCCATGACTTTGCCTCGGTCAAGTTGTGCTGACTTCCCCAGTATTTTGTTCTGTCTTACCCTTCACCAGAGTTACCATTTATCTATTGTTTTCCCCTCCCTACCCTTCCCCTCCCTCATAACTATCAAAGATTGTTGTTTTTTTTCTGTGTGTAAACCTTGTCACAAGTTTTTATAATAGTGGTCTCATACAGCATTTGTCCTTTTGTGATTGACTTATTTCACTCAGCATAATGCCCTCCGGATTCATCCATGTTGTGAGATGTTTCATAGATTCATCGTTGTTCTTTACTGTTGCGTAGTATTACATTGTGGGTATCACAGTTTGTTAATCCTTTCATCTGTTGATGGGCACTTAGGTTGTTTCCACGTTTTTGCTATTGTGAATAATGCTGCAATGAACATGGATGTGCACATGTTTACTTGTGTGACAGGTCTTATTTCTCTAGGCTTTATTCCTAGGAGTGGGATTGCTGGGTTGTATATACCATTTTCCAAAATGGTTGTAACATTTTGCGTTCTCACCAGCAGTGCATAAGAGTTCCAGTCTCCCTGCAGCCTCTCCGATGTTTGTTATTTTCTGTTTTTTCTTTTAATTCATGTCAGTAATGTCAGGGTGATTTGATATCTCTTTGTAGTTTTGATTTGCATTTCTCTAATGACTAGTGATCATGAGCATTTCCTCATGTATCTGTTAGCCCCTTGAATGTCTTCTTTGGTGAAGTGTCTGTTCATATCCTTCGTCCATTTTTTAATTCAATTATTTGTCTTTTTATTGTACAGGTGTTGGATTATCCTGTAGGTTTTAGAGATTAGACCTTTGTCAGATTTGTCGTAGCCAACAATTTTTTTCTACTCTGTGGGTGAAGTCTTTTGATGAGCAAAAGTGTTTAATTTGTAGAAGATTCCAGACATCTAGCTTATCTTCTGGTGTTTGAGTATTGTTAGTTATGGTTTGTATCCTATTTAAGCCATATATTAGGGCCTTGAGCGTTGACCCTATTTTTCCTTCTATGATCTTTATAGTTTTTGGTTTTATATACTTTCATCCATTTTGAATTAGTTTTTGTGTGTGGTGTGAGATATGGGTCCCTGTTTTATTTTTTTACAGATGGACATTCAGTTTTGCCAGCACAGTTTGTTTAAAAGACTGCCTTTTCCCCATTTAACGGACTCTGGGCCTTTGTCCAAGATCAGGTGACTGTAGGTAGATGGATTTACATCTGGGTTCTCAGTTCTGTTCCATTGGTCAATGTGCCTGTCGTCGTACCAGTACCGGGTTATTTTGACTACCGTAGCTGTATAGTAGGTTCTGAGGTCAGGTAGTGCAAGTCCTTCTACTTTCTTCTTCTTCTTCCACAGTGCTTTACTAATCCAGGGCTTCTTTTCTTTCCATATAAAGTTAATGATTAATTTTTTTTTAATAATTTTTATTGAGCTTTAAGTGAACGTTTACAAATCAAGTCAGTCTGTCACATATAAGCTTATATACACTTTACTCCATACTCCCACTTGCTCTCGCCCTAATGAGTCAACCCTTCCAGTCTCTCCTTTCGTGACAATTTTGCCAGTTTCTAACCTTCTCTACCCTCCTATCTCCCCTCCAGACAGGAGATGCCAACACAGTCTCAAGTGTCCACCTGATACAGGTAGCTCACTCTTCATCAGCATCTCTCTCCTACCCATTGTCCAGTCCAATCCATGTCTGAGGAGTTGGTTCCTGTCCTGGGCCAACAGAAGGTTTGGGGACCATGACCGCCGGGATTCCTCTAGTCTCAGTCAGACCATTAAGTCTGGTCTTTTTATGAGAATTTGGGGTCTGCATCCCACTGATCTCCTGCTCCCTCAGAGGTTCTCTGTTGTGCTCCCTGTCAGGGCAGTCATAATGATTAATTTTTCCATCTCATTAAAGAATGCTGTTGGTATTTGGACTGGGATTGCATTTTATTTGTAGATTGCTTTGGGAAGAATTGACATTTTCACAAAGTTTACCTATCCATGAGCATGTATGTTTTTCCATTTATGTAGGTCTCTTTTGGTTTCGTGCAGTAGTGTTTTGTAGTTCTTGGTTAGATTTATTCCTAAGTATTTTATTTTTTTAGGGGATATTGTAAATGGTATTGCTTTCCTGATTTCCTTTTCATAGTTCTCTTTATTGGTGTATAGGAATCCAACTGATTATTGTATGTTGATCTTGTATGTTGCTACTCTGCTGAATCTTTCTATTAGTTTCAGTAGTTTTCTTGTGGAGTCTTTTGGGTTCTGTATATATAGTATATCTTCCACAAATAGGGGCAGTTTTACTTCCTCCTTACCAATTTGGATGCCCTTATTTCCTTTTCTTGCCTTATTGCTCTAGCTAGGACTTCCAGCACAATGTTTAATAGAAGTGATGATAAAGGGCATCCTTGTCTTGTTCCTGTTCTCAGGGGAAATGTTTTCAGCCTCTCCCTGTTAAGAATGATGTTGGCTCCTGGTTTTGTACAGATAGCCTTTATTATGTTGAGAACTTTCCCTACTATACTTGTATTATGGAGACTTTTTATCAGGAAAGGGTGATGGATTTTATTGAATGCTTTTTCTTTGTTGATTGAGATGATCTTGTAGTTCTTTTCTTTCATTTATGTGGTGGATTACCTTGATTGATTTTCTAAAGTTGAACCATTCTTGCATACCTGGTATGAATCCCACTTGGTGGGGGTGTATTTTTTTTTTTTTTTAATGATGCTGAATTCTATTAGCTAGAATTTTGTTGAGTATTTTTGCATCTATATTCATGAGAGATATCGGTCCGTAATTTTCTTTTTTCTGTGGTGTCTTTGCCTGGGTTTTGTATCGGAGTTATGCTGGCTTCCTAGAATGAATTTGGAAGTATCACTTCCTTTTCTATGTTCTGAAATACTTTAAGTGGTACTGGTGCAAACTCTTCTCTGAATGTTTGGTAGAATTCTCCAGTGAAGACACCTAGGCCAGGGCTTTCTTTTGGTTGTGAATTTTTTTTTTTTAATTAGTTTTTCAATCTCTTCTATTGTTATGGGTCTTTTCAGATTTTCAACTTCAGTTTGTGTTAGTTTGGGTTGATAATGTGTTTCTAGAAATTTGTCCATTTCTTCTAGGTTTTCAAATTCCTGGAGTATACTTTTTCATAGTACTCTGTTTTGATTCTTTTTATATCACTTGGGGCTGTTGTAATGCACCCCCCCCCCATTTCATTTCTTATTTGGGTAATTTGCGTCCTCTCCTGTTTTTCTTTTGTCGATTTGGCCAGTGGATCGTTGATTTTGTTGATCTTTTTAAAGAATCCATTTTTGGTTTTGTTGATTCTTTACTATTGTTTTTCTATCGTCTGTTTCCCTTGTATCTGCTCTGATCTTTATTATTTCCTTTCTTCTGGTGGCTGTGGGCTTCTTTTGCTGTTCTCTTTCTATTTGTTTGAATTGTATAGCTAATGTTTTGATTTTGTACCTTTCTTCTTTTTTGGTGTGTGTATCTATCGCTATAAATTGAGCTCTGAGCACTGCCTTTGCTGTGTCCCAAAGGTTTTGGTATGATGTGTTTTTATTCTTGTTTGAGTCTGGAAATTTTTTTATTCCATCTTTGATTTCTTCTATTACCCAGTGGTTTTTTAAGCAAGGTGTTATTCAGTTTCCATGTATTAGATTTTTTTCCTTGGTCTTCCCATTATTAATTTCTATTTTTATAGCGTGATCAGAGAAGATGCTTCGTACTATCTCAATGTTTTGGATTTTGTTGAGTGTTGCTTTTCGGCCTAAGATGTGGTCTATTCTGGAGAATGTTCCATGTGCATTGGAAAAGAATGTGTACTTTGCTGCTGTTGAGTGGCGTGTTCCATGCATATCCAGGAGGTTGAGGTGGTTGATTGTGGTCTTTAGATCTTCTGTATTTTTGCTGAGTTTCTTTCTAGAAGTTCTATCCTTTACTGAGAAAGGTGTGTTGAAGTCTCCTACTATTATTGTGGAACTGTCAACTTCTTTTTCCAGTGCTCTTAGAGTTTGTGTATTTTAGAGCCTTGTCATTGGGTGTGTAGATATTTATTATAATTATATCCTCATAGTTGATTGTCCCTTTCGTCATTATATAACATCCTTATCTTTTATGGTGGATTTTGTTTTAAAGTCTATTTTATCTGAGATTAGTATTGCCATTCCTGCTCCTTTTTGGGTTGCTGTTTGCTTTTTTTTTCCCAACTGTAGATTTTTAAAAATATATTTATGTCTTTGTTTCTAAGGTGTGTCTCTTGCAGACAGCATATTGATGGGCCCTGTTTTTTTTAATCCATTCTCATATGCGCGCATTAAGCCATTTATGTTTAGTGTGATTATTGCTAGATCTGAGTTTATTGCTGTCATTTTGTAGTCCTTTTTTTTTGTTGTGCTGACATTTTCTTTGTTCCTTTTTCTCCTGTGCTGAATTCCTTTAGCCTGCGGATTTTTTTTTTTTTCCTTTCTTTCATTTTTGTAGATTTTGTGTTTACTGAAACTATGTTTTTCTTTATTTCGATGAGTAGATTAGTTAACTTCCTTGTGGTTACCTTGAAATTTACCCCATCTTCCTGAGTTTAAACCGATCTTTTATTACTTGATAACACCTCGAATTCCTCTCCATTTTAAAGTTTTATACCTATACCATTTATTCCCTCTTTTATTGTTCTGATATTGTTGTCATTTACGGATTGACATCTCTGGTTCCCTGTTGTAAATCTTTTAGTTTTGTTTTATTCCTTGAGAGTTCATTACCTAGGTTGGTATCTGGCTGATGCTGTTCTGTGTCCTAGATTCAGGTTGTTGTCTGATGTTGTTGGTTCTCTAACCAAAGGACTCCTTTTAATAGTTATTGTAAGTTTCACTTGGTTTTTACATATTCCATTAATTTCTGTTTATCTGGAAATGTCCTAATGTGGCCATAATACCTGAGCAAGTGTTTTGCGGGATATGTCTTTCTTGCTTGGCAATTGTTTTTTTTCAAGGTTTTATACATGTCATCTATTGTCTTCTTGCCTGCATGGTTTCTGCCAAGTAATCAGAGCATAGTATTATTGTTTCCCCTTTGTATGTGACTTTTTGTTTTTCCTAAGCCACTATCAGGATTCTTTATCTTTGGCAAGTGTGATTACGATATGTCTTCCTGATTTTCTTTTGCAGTCTATCCTATATGGGGTTTGTTGAGCTTCTTGAATGGTCAGTTTTTCAACTTTCATGATATTAGGGAAGCTTCCTGTCAGCAAATCTTCAATGATCCTCTCTCTGTTTTCCATTTTCTCCTCCTTTCTGGAACTCTGGTCACATGCAGATTTTTGCTTTTGATTGTATCCCACATTGTTCTCAGGGTTTCTTCATTTTTCTTCATTCTTTTCTCAAAGTGATATCCAAGGATTTCTCTTCAATTATGGTTATCCCATCTTCCATTTTTTCAAATTTGCTCCTAAAACTTTTTATTACATTGCCCATTTCTCTTTTTTTTTATAATAATTTTTATTGAGCTTTAAGTGAATGTTTACAAATCAAGTCAGTCTGTCACATATAAGCTTATATACATCTTACTCCTTACTCCCACTTACTCTCCCCCTAATGAGTCAGCCCACTCCCTCCTTCCAGTCTCTCCTTTTGTGACTGTTTTGCCAGTTTCTTACCCTCTCTAGCCTCCTATCTCCCCTCCAGACAGGGGATGCCAACACAGTCTCAAGTGTCCACCTGATACAAGTAGCTCGCTCCTCATCAGCATCTCTCCCCAACCCATTGTCCAGTCCCTTCCATGTCTGATGAGTTGTCTTCGGGGATGGTTCCTATCCTGGGCCAACAGAAGGTTTGGGGACCATGACCGCCGGGATTCCTTTAGTCTCAGTCAGACCATTAAGTCTGGTCTTTTTATGAGAATTTGGGATCTGCATCCCACTGTTCTCCTGCTCCCTCAGAGGTTCTCTGTTGTGCTCCCTGTCAGGGCAGTCATCAGTTGTGGGCGGGCACCATCTAGTTCTTCTGGTCTCAGGATGATGTAAGTCTCTAGTTCATGTGGCCCTTTCTGTCTCTTGGGCTCATAATTTTCTTGTGACCTTGGTGTTCTTCATTCTCCTTTGATCCAGGTGGGTTGAGTCCAATTGATGCATCTTAGATGGCCGCTTGTTAGCATTTAAGACCCCAGACACCACACTTCAAAGTGGGATGCAGAATGTTTTCTTAATAGAATTTATTTTGCCAATTGACTTAGATGTCCCATGTAGCCATAGTCCCCAAACCCCTGCCCTTGCTCCACTGACCTTCAAAGCATTCAGTTTATCCGGGAAACTTCTTTCCTTTTGGTCCAGTCCAGTTGAGCTGACCTTCTCTGTATTGAGTATTGTCCTTCCCTTCACCTAAAGTAGTTCTTATCTACTATCTAATCAGTAAATAACTCTCTCCCACCCTCACTCCCTCCCCCCTCTTGTAACCACAAAAGAATGTGTTCTTCTCAGTTTAAACTATTTCTCAAGATCTTATAATAGTGGTCTTACACAATATTTGTCCTTTTGCATCTGACTAATTTCACTCAGCATAATGCCTTCCAGGTTCCTCCATGTTATGAAATGTTTCACAGATTCCTCACTGTTCTTTATCGATGCGTAGTATTCCATTGTGTGACTATACCATAATTTATTTATCCATTCATCCATTGATGGACACCTCGGTTGCTTCCAGCTTTTTGCTATTGTAAACAGTGCTGCAATAAACATGGGTGTGCATATATCTGTTCGTGTAAAGGCTCTTATTTCTCTAGGATATATTCCGAGGAGTGGGATTTCTGGGTTGTATGGTAGTTCTATTTCTAACTTTTTAAGGAAACGCCAGATAGATTTCCAAAGTGGTTGTACCATTTTACATCCCCACCAGCAGTGTATAAGAGTTCCAATCTCTCCCCACCCTCTCCAACATTTATTATTTTGTGTTTTTTGGATTAATGACAGCCTTGTTGGAGTGAGATGGAATCTCATCATAGTTTTAATTTGCACATCTCTAAAGGCTAATGATCGAGAGCATTTCCTCATGTATCTGTTAGCCGCCTGAATGTCTTCTTTAGTGAAGTGTGTGTTCATATCCTTTGCCCAGTTTTTAATTGGGTTGTTTGTCTTTTTGTGGTTGAGTTTTAACACAATCATATAGATTTTAGAGATCAGGTGCTGGTCGGAGATGTCATAGCTGAAAATTTTTTCTCAATCTGTAGGTGGTCTTTTGACTCTTTTGGTGAAGTCTTTAGATGAGCATAGGTGTTTGATTTTTAGGAGCTCCCAGTTATCTGGTTTCTCTTCATCATTTTTGGTAATGTTTTGTATTCTGTTTATGCCTTGTATTAGGGCTCCTAACTTTGTCCCTATTTTTTCTTTGTTTAGGTCCTTGATCCACTTGGAGTTAGTTTTTGTGCATGGTGTGAGATATGGGTCCTGTTTCATTTTTTTGCAAATGGAGATCCAGTTATGCCAGCACCATTTGTTAAAAAGACTGTCTTTTCCCCAATTAACTGACACTGGGCCTTTGTCAAATATCAGCTGCTCATATGTGGATGGATTTATATCTGGGTTCTCAATTCTGTTCCATTGGTCTGCGTGCCTGTTGTTGTACCAGTACCAGGCTGTTTTGACTACTGTGGCTATATAATAGGTTCTAAAATCAGGTAGAGTGAGGCCTCCCACTTTCTTCTTCTTTTTCAGTAATGCTTTACTTATCCGGAGCTTCTTTCCCTTCCATATGAAGTTGGTGATTTGTTTCCTCAACTCATTAAGACATGTCGTTGGAATTTGGATCATAAGTGCATTGTATATATAGATGGCTTTTGGTAGAATAGACATTTTTACTGTGTTAAGTCTTCCTATCCATGAGCAAGGTATGTTTTCCCACTTATGTAGGTCCCTTTTAGTTTCTTGCACTAGTACTTGGCAGTTTTCTTTGTATAAGTCTTTTACATCTTTGGTAAGATTTATTCCTAAGTATTTTATCTTCTTGGGGGCTACTGTGAATGGTATTGATTTGGTGATTTCCTCTTTGATGTTCTTTTTGTTGATGTAGAGGTATCCAACTGATTTTTATATGTTTATCTTGTATCCTAAGGCTCTGCTGAACTCTTCTACTAGTTTCAGTAGTTTTCTGGAGGATTCCTTAGTGTTTTCTGTGTATAAGATCATGTCATCTGCAAATAGAGATAATTTGACTTCTTCCTTGCCACTCCGGATGCCCTTTATTTCTTTGTCTAGCCTGATTGCTCTGGCTAGGACCTCTAGCACAATGTTGAATAAGAGTGGTGATAAAGGGCATCCTTGTCTGGCTCTCGTTCTCAAGGGAAATGCTTTCAGACTCTCTCCATTTAGAATGATGTTGGCTGTTGGCTTTGTATAGATGCCTTTTATTATTTGAGGAATTTTCCTTCAATTCCTATTTTGCTGAGAGTTTTTATCATGAATGGGTTTTGGACTTTGTCAAATGCCTTTTCTGGATCAATTGATAAGATCATGTGGTTTTTGTCTTTTGTTTCATTTATATGGTGGATTACATTAATTGTTTTGCTAATATTGAACCAACCTTGCATACCTGGTATAAATCCCACTTGGTCATGGTGTATTATTTTTTTAATATGTTGTTGAATTCTATTGGCTAGAATTTTGTTGAGGATTTTTGCATCTATGTTCATGAGGGATACAGGTCTGTAATTTTCTTTTTTTGTGGTGTCTTTACTTGGTTTCAGTATCAGGGATATGGTGGCTTCATAGAATGAGTTAGGTAGTATTCCATCATTTTCTATGCTTTGAAATACCTTTAGTAGTAGCGGTGTTAACTCTTCTCTGAAAGTTTGGTAGAACTCTGTAGTGAAGCCGTCTGGGCCAGACCATTTTTTTTTTTTTGTTGGGAGTTTTTTGATTACCTTTTCAATCTGTTTTTTTGTTATGCGTTTATTTAGTTGTTCTACTTCTGATTGTGTTAGTTTAGGTAGGTAGTGTTTTTCTAGGAATTCATCCATTTCTTCTAGGTTTTCAAATTTGTTAGAGTACAACTTTTTGTAATAATCTGATATTATTCTTTTAATTTCAGTTGGGTCTGTTGTGATATGGCCCATCTCATTTCTTATTCAGGTTATTTGTTTCCTTTCCTGTATTTCTTTAGTTAGTCTGCCAATTTTGTTAATTTTTTTCAAAGAACCAGCTTTTTGCTTTGTTAATTCTTTCAATTGTTTTTCTGATCTCTAGTTCAGCTCTAATTTTTATTATTTGTTTTCTTCTGGTGCCTGATGGATTCTTTTGTTGCTCGCTTTCTATTTGTTCAAGTTGCGGGGACAGTTCTCTGATTTTACCTCTTTCTTCTTTATGTATATGTGCATTTATCAATATAAATTGACCTCTGAGCACTGCTTTTGCTGTGTCCCAGAGGTTTTGATAGGAAGAGTTTTCATTCTCATTACATTCTATGAATTTCTTTATTCCCTCCTTAATGTCTTCTATAACCCAGTCTTTTTTCAGCAGGGTATTGTACATTTTCCAAGTATTTGATTTCTTTTCCCTGATTTTTCTCTTATTGATTTCTACTTTTACGGCCTTGTGGTCTGAGAAGATGCTTTGTAATATTTTGATGTTTTGGATTCTGCAAAGGTTTGTTTTATGACCTAATTTGTGATCTAGAGAATGTTCCACATGCACTAGAAAAAAAAGCATACTTTGCAGCTGTTGGGTGGAGTGTTCTGTGTAAGTCTATGAGGTCACGTTTATTGATTGTAGCAATTAGGTCTTCCGTGTCTCTATTGAGGTTCTTACTGGAAGTCCTATCCTTCTCCGAAAGTGGTATGTTGAAGTCTCCTACCATAATTGTGGAGGTGTCTATCTCGCTTTTCAGTTCTGTTAAAGTTTGTTTTATGTATCTTGCAGCCCTGTCATTGGGTGCATAAATATTTAATATGGTTGTATCTTCCTGGTAAATTGTACCTTTAATCATTATGTAGTGTCCTTCTTTATCCTTTGTGGTGGATTTAACTTTAAAGTCTATTTTGTCAGAAATTAATATTGCTACTCCTGCTCTTTTTTTGGTTGTTGTTTGCTTCATATATTTTTTTCTGTCCTTTGAGTTTTTTTTTTTTTTGAGTTTTAGTTTGTTTGTGTCTCTAAGTCTAAGGTGTGTCTCTTGTAGGCAGCATATAGATGGATCGTGTTTCTTTATCCAGTATGAGACTCTCTGTCTCTTTATTGTTGCATTTAGTCCATTTACGTTCAGTGTAATTATAGATAAGTATGAATTTAGTGCTGTCATTTTGATGCCTTTTTGTGTGTGTTGTTGACAATTTCATTTTTCCACTTACTTTTTTGTGCTGAGACGTTTTTCTTTGTAAATTGTGTGTTCCTCATTTTCATAGTACTTGAATTTATGTTTGCCAAGTCGTTATGTTTTTCTTGGTTTTTACTTTGAATTATGGAATTGTTAGACCTCTTTGTGGTTACCTTAATATTTACCCCTATTTTTATAAGTAAAAACCTAACTTGTATCATTCTATATTGCCTTGTTTTCCTCTCCATATGGCAGTTCTATGCCTCCTGTATTTCATCCCTCTTTTTGATTATTGTGATCTTTTACATAATAACTTCAATGATTCCCTTTTCTGAGCATTTTTTCCTTTTTAAAATTATTCTTAATTTGTTTTGGTGATTTCTCTATTTGAGTTGATATCAGGATGTTCTGTTCTGTGACCTTGCGTTGTGTTGGTATCTGATATTGATTTTCTGACCAAACAATTTCCTTTAGTAATTCTCGTAGGTTTGGTTTGGTTTTTGCAAATTTTCTAAGCTTGTGTTTATCTGTAAATGTTTTAATTTCACCTTCATATTTGAGACAGAGTTTTGCTGGATATATGATCCTGGCTGGCAGTTTTTCTCCTTCAGTGCCCTATATATGTCATCCCATTGCCTTCTTGAATGCATGGTTTCTGCTGAGTAGTCTGAACTTATTCTTATTGATTCTCCTTTGTAGGAGACTTTTCTTTTATCCCTGGCTGCTTTTAAAATTTTCTCTTTATCTTCGGTTTTGGCAAGTGTGATGATAATATGCCTTGGTGATTTTCTTTTTGGATCAATCTTATATGGGGTTCAATGAGCATCTTGAATAGATATCCTTTTGTCTTTCACGATGCCAGGGAGGTTTTCTGCCAACAGATCTTCAGCTATTCTCTCTGTATTTTCTGATATCCCTCCCTGTTCTGGAACCCCGATCACATGCAAGTTATTCTTCTTGATACGGTCCTACATGATTCTTAGGGTTTCTTCATTTTTTTTTTTAATTCTTTTATCTGATTTTCCTTCAACTATTGGTGTCAATTGCCTTATCCTCCAACTCCCCCACTCTGCATTCCAATTGCTCGATTCTGCTCCTCTGACTTCCTATTGAGTTGTCTAATTCTGTAATTTTACTGTTAATCTTTTGGATTTCTGAATGCTGTCTCTCTATGGATTCTTGCAGCTTATTAATTTTTCCACTATGTTCTTGAATAATCTTTTTGAGTTCTTGAACTGCTTTATCAGTGTGTTCCTTGGCTTTTTCTGTAGATTGCCTTATTTCATTTCTGAGGTCATCCCTGATATCTTGAAGCATTCTGTATATTAGTTTTTTATATTCTGCACCTGGCAATTCCAGGATCGTATCTTCATTTGGGAAAGATTTTGATTCTTTAATTTGGGGGGTTATAGAAGCAATCATGATCTGCTTCTTTAAGTGGTTTGATATCGACTGCTGTCTCCGAGACATGTATAAGATATTGTAATGATTTATTTTATATTTGCTCACTGAGTCTTTTTTCGTTTTGTTTTCTTTCAATATACGCATATGGGCTACTAGATTGCGCTGTCTTGATTGTTGTAGCCTTTGAATCACTTATGTCCTATTACCAGCTGGTTTGGGCTGTTACCAGATATATAAGCCTAAGGGTCCATTCACTATTCTTGGATAGAATCAGCTTAGGTGTTCTGATTTTGGGTCACCAAGTGTGTGGTGTAGACTGTCTCCTATTCACTTAGAGGAGTAGTGGTGATAGTTGTGTGCACCAGATTCTAGTAGCAGCAGGGGGTCACACTCCAGAGGGGGCAAGATGCTGACAGTCTTCCCCCACATGCCAGTGAGGTAGGTGTGTCTCTATTCCTAAAGCACTTTGGTGGGTGGGCTCTGCAGCTGTACCTTTGGCACCCAATGCATGTACCTCTAAAGATTGGTAGGTGTCAGTATCCTCAGACCCCTTTGGCAGGTGGCTAGGTGGTTTGGGTGGGGCTTCAGCCCTCAGTTCCCCATTGTGGATCAGTGAGGACTCTGTTTAATAGGTAGAGATATCAGACCTGGAAAACTTGTCTTTCCAGTGAACAATTTCAGTCAGATCTCTAACAGAATGCCTTTGCATTATAATAGCCACCTTGTCCCCTGTAGGGATGAAAGCCAAAGACTGTGGCTCTCATATGCTTGGCTGGAGCTGGTTCTGTATTTTTATTCCAGTTTAGGGAAGTCAGGGAAGGATTTTTTGTCCCTGGGTTTTTAGGAGCTGCTTCTTTCAGGCCAGGAGAATGGGTTAGGAAAAGAAAAAAAAAAAAAAAAAAAACAACCTCAGAGTGCTTCACTCCCTGGCCCAGGAAATTCCAATGTTAATGAAGTCACCTGGGGCAGGGAGGGGAGGGATCAGACAGATAGGAGAGAGTAGCACCCAGCAATATAGACAAAGTTACTTATCTTGCTTGGTGATAAATGTTTTATCTGAGATTCCTGAGGGGCGAGGGAAGGGTGTGTAGCCTGTGTGGGCTGGCTGGGTCGAGATTGCCCCCGAGGATCAGGCCCATGTCCTGTGCTTGTGCTGTCTCAGAAGCCGTGGTCAGCTCCTCCGCTCCCAGTCCAAAGCCCAGCGCCAAGGTTCCCCAGCTGGGACGCCGCTCTCCAGGCTCCAAAACCAGTCGCTGCCTCCTGGTGACTTCTCCTCCTGTCAGCTGTGTCGTTGCACTGCTTGCATGCGCTGGCTGGGCTTCCCCCGAGGTCACTTCAGGGGGCTAGGGCTGCATCCCATGTTTGCGCTGTCTCAGGAAGCCGTCCTCAGCTCCCCTGTGCCCAGTCCAAAGCCTGGCACCGAGGTTTTCTGACTGGGATGCTGGCTCCAGGCTCCAAAAACAGTCGCTCCTTTCCCGTGGTTGCTCATTCTCTCGTTAGCCACGTCAGTGTGCAGGCTGCTTGTGCTGGCCAAGTCTCTACCGAGGTTACCCCAGGGGGCTGGGGGTTAGGGCTGTGTCCAGTGCCTGCCCCGCCTCAGCAAGTTGCAGTCAACCCCGCCACTCAGCACCAGGGAACCGCGAGGGCTCAAGGCTGTGGCGTGGGATGCCAGCTCCAGAGGCTGTCGCTGCTTCAGGGCGCAGCTTTTCGCTCCCCTGTCACTCAGGTCAACTCTTTAGATCTGTGTTTGATTGTCAGGGTTCGTAGATTGTCATGTATGTGATCGATTCACTTGTTTTTCCGAGTCTTTGTTGCAAGAGGGATCCAAGGTAGCTTCTACCTAGTCAGCCATCTTGGCCCCGTCTCTCCACATTGCCCATTTCTGAATTCTTGTTGTTTATCTTTTGGATTTCTAATGGCTGTTTTTGTATGATTTCTAGTTGTTTGTTTATTTTTTACATTTTGTTACTGTATTATTTTCCTGAATCTTCCATTACTTTTTTCTGTGTTTTCCCTGTATTTTCCATGATCTTGTCTATTTTTTTCCTTATTTTTGTCTGCCTTTTCCTTCAACTCTTGAAGAGCCCTGAATATTAGAGTATTGAATTCCCTATCAGGTATCTCTAGTGCCATTTCTTCTACCTGAAGGTCCTCTGGTGTTTTATTTTGCTCCCTTTCTGGAGCCATTCTGAACTGTTTTTTGGTAATTGTTTGCTGTCTTTGGGACATTCAGGAAGTATTTTCTTCACTTATTGATTGTAGATTTGTTTCTTCCTGCATTCCTTCTTTTTTGTTTCATTTGATCATGTCTGGGCAGGCGGTCTGAGTGTGCTCTTTGCTTGCTTGTCCATGGGTACAATGCTTCTCTCCACCTTGTCCAGGTGGGCAGGGCCAGTCGCTTAGCTATGGTGCAGCAGGGCATGTTCAGTGTTGGGGGGGAAGATGGGGATGTGTCATTTGTGGCACATACTGGGGCCAGCGTGGCGGTGCCAGGGTACAATGCAGGGCAGGGTCCAGTGGTCTGCACTGGTTCCACTCAAGGGTGCAGTGCTTGGTGTGTGGTGCAGATAGGCAGGAGGGAAGGGAGAGGATGTGATGTGTTCAGCTAACTGGGTGAGAAAAAGAAGAGAGAGAAACAGAAGAAAAAATATGAAGTTAAAAAAAGTAAATAAAACAGTGTGGTAAGTTCAGTGGGTGGAGTGGGGCACACCTGGTGAAACCATGTACCTTTGGCTCTTTAGCTCAATGGTGCATGTTAGCCTGTCAGGAAGGGGCATGGGTGGCACCTGGGGTTAGGTGGGCAGGAGAAAGGAAAGGAAAGAAGGGAAAGAGAGAGAAGAAAAAACAAAAAAAGTAGCAACAACAACAAAAATATGTTTCTGGGGGAGCCGGCTATTGGGGGTGGGGCAGAACTGGGGTAGCAGTGAATTGATGTCTTCCCAGGCAGCACAGCATGGTCTATCAGGAAGGGGTGGAGTTAGTGCAGGGCCTAGATGAGAGGGAGAAGGAAAAGGGAGAAGGGGACAGAGAAAGAAAAATAAAAAATGTGGCACTGAGGGAGCCAGCTTGTGGGGGCTAACCAAGCAGCCCAGCACAGCCTGTTGTGAAGGAGGGCAGTGCATGGGGCTAGGTGGGTGGAAGAAAGGAAAGGAAAGAAGGGAGAGAGAAGAAACAGCAACAACAAAAGCAGAAAAAACAAAAAAAAAATGACACTGAGGGAGTCTGCGTGTGGGTTTGGCACAGACCCAGGGAGGCCATGTGTCAGTTGCTCTCCAGTAAGTGGTATGGAACAGCCCATCAAGAAGGGTCAGGGACCGCACATGGGGAGAGCTGGGCGGAGAAATGAAATGAAGGGAGGGAGAAAGAGAGAAGACACTGATAAAAAAAGAAGAAAAAGTGGCATTGAAGGAGCCTGCCAGTGGGATGGCATGGCCTTAGGAAGGCCATGTGCTTGTGGCTGTCTAGCTGAGTGGTGTTGCACAGCTTATCAAGAAGGGGTGGAGACAGTACATGGGGCTTGCTGGGCAGGAGAAAGGAAAGGAAGGAAGAGAGAGAGAGAAGAAACTGAGAAAAAAATGGCACTGATGGACTCTGTCAGTGGGGTGGCATGGACTCATTGAGGACATGTGCTGGTGGCTCTCTAGCCAAACTATGTAGCACAGCCGTCAAGAAGGTGTGAGGACGGCACGTGCGAGAGAGGAAAGACAGGAAAGGTGAGAGAGAAGAAACTGAGAAAAAAAGATGGTATTGAAAGATCCTGCTTGGTGGGGTAGGGGCAGCACAGACCCAGGGAGGTCATGTGCTGGTAGCTCTCTAGCCTAGCTGTGTGGCACAGCCCATCAAGAAGGGATGGGGGTGGCACACAGGGCTAGGTGGGTGGGAGAAAGGAAAGGAAAAAAGGAAGAGAGAGAAGAAACAAAAAAAGCCAAAACAAAAAAATTAAATGGCACTGAAGGAGCTAGCCTGTGGCGGTAGGGCTGATCTGGACATCAGTGAGCTGGTGTCTCTCCGGATGAGCGACTGTGACCAGTTGGAAAGCAGTGGAGGCCACGTAGAGGGAAGAAAGGTGGGGGAAAGAAGCGTGTATCCCTGGTTATCAGGTGTTGGAAACTTCCTGTCAACCATTCTTGGCCACTGAGGTCCAAGATGGCGAATCCATGCCGTGTGAGCTAGTAGGGGACCTCCACTCCATAGCTCTCCTCATTCTCTGTTCTTTGTCAGTTTCTTATTCCATTTGGTGCTTGATCGAGTTCTTTATCCCTTCATTTGATACTTAGGGTTCCAGGATTGATGTTTATATCTGTTTTACTTAGTTTTTCAGGTCTTTGCTGTAGAGGGATGGCAAGGTGCTTCTGTCTATAGTGCCGTGTCAGCTCCACCCTGGCCTTTCTTTTTTTTTGTCCACGTTTTGCATGCATATGAGGTGATTGAAAATACCATGGCTTGGGTCAGGCACACCTTAGTCTTCAAAGCGATTTCTTTGCTTTTTAACACCTTACACGGGTCTTTTGCAGCAGATTTTCCCAATGCAACAAGTCATTTGATTTCTTGACTGCTGCTTCCCTTGAGCATTGATTGTTGATCCAAAAAGAATGAAACCTTTTGCAACTTCAGTCTCCTTACTATTTACCATTATGTTTATTTGCCCAGGTGTAAGAATTTTTGTTTTCTTTATTTTCAGATGTAATCCATACTTAAGGCTGTAGTCTTTTACCTTCATCAATTAAGTGCTTCAAGACGTCTTCACTTTTGGCAAGCAAAGTTGTATCATCTGCATATCTCAGGTTGTTAATGAGTTTTTTTCCAATCCTAATGCTGTGTTCTTTTTCATATAGCCCAGCTTCTCGGATTATTTGTTCAGCATGTAGTTTGAATAAGCAAGGTGAAAGAAAAATGTTGCTACACACTTTTTCCAGTTTTAAACCAGGTGGTATTCCCTTGTTCTGCTTGAACAACTGCCTCTTCTTCTTTTTTTAAATAATATTTTATTGTGTTTTTGATGAAAGTTTACACAGCAAACTAGGTTCCCATTTAACAGTTTCTTATATGTATTGTTCAGTGACATTGGTTACATTTTTCACAATGTGTTAACATTGTCATTATTTCTGTTCTAGTTGTTCTGTTTCCATTAATCCAACTTCTCTGCCCCCCACCCCCCTTATCTTCTCATCTTCGCTATAGGGTAAATGTTGACCATTTGGTCTTACATAGATGATATTTTAAGGAAGCACAGTACTCATGGGTGATATTGTTTATGAGCCAACCTGTTATTTAGCTGAAAGGTGAGTTCTGGGTGTAGTTTCAGTACAAAGTGTAAAGCGTATCTCAGGGTGATAGTCTCAGGGGTTCCTCTAATCTCAACCAGTCCAGTAAATCTGGCCTTTTAAAAAACTTTGAGTTTTGTTCTACATTTTTCTTCCATTTTATCGGGGACCGTCTATTCTGTCCCTGGTCAGAATGGTCAGCAATGGTAGCTGGGCACCATCTAGTTCTGATCTCAGGATAGATGAGGCTGTGGTTCATATGGGCTATTAGTCCTATAGGCTAGTTTCTCCTTTGAGTCTTTGGTTTCCTTCTTTCTCTTTTGCTCCAGATGAGTAGAGACCAATAGTTATATCGTCTATGTCCACTAGCAAGCTTTTAAGACCCAGACACTACTCACCAAACCAGGACAAAGAACATAAAGTTTATGAACTATGTTATGCCAATTGACAAGTTGTCCCATGAGACTACGGTTCTAAGCCTTCAAATCCAGTAAACCAATCCCACTGGGTGTTTGATTATGTCCGGGAAGTATCTGAAACTATGCCCCTATGTGCTTTATTATATATATGAATATATATTCAGCACACAATACATGTGTAGACATATGCCTGTAGATAAACCTATACGTGCACCCATATACACACACATATAACTTCCTATACACTTACATGCATATGTATCTACCTATGTAACCTCACTCATATTTTTTGGTTGTTACTGCTGTTGCAAAATTGTGCATGTTACAGCGTTTACCAAAAACATCCCTTATTCTTGTGTACTTCTTGGTGTCAGCATTTACCTCGGTCAAGTTTTGCACACTTCACCCATATTCAGTATTGCCTTCCCCATCACCAAAAATAACAAGTGTTTGCTATCTAGAGGGAGCCCTGGTGGCACAATGGTTAAGAGTTTGGCTGCTAACCATAAGGCCGGCAGTTCAAATCCACCAGCCACTCCGTGGAAACCCTATGGGGCAGTTCTACTCTTTCCTGTAGGGTTGCTATGAGTTGGAATTGACTTGATGGCAAGGGTTTTGGTTTACTATCTACAGAGTGACCCCTCTCCCTCCTCCTCCCATCCCTGGTTACCACCAATGAACATTGTTTTCTATACGTATACCTATTCTTGCCTTCTTATAAAAATGTGATCATACAATATTTGTCCTTTTGTGATTGACTTATTTCACTCAGCATAATGTCCTCCAGGTTCATCCACAGTATAAGATGCTTCACAGATTCACTGCTGTTCTTTATCATTGCATAATACTCCATTGTGTGTACGTACCACAGTTTGTTTATCCATTCTTCTGTTGATGGGCATTTAGGTGGTTTCCATCTTTTTGCTATTGTGAATAATGCTGCAATGAATATGGGTGTGCATATTTCTATTCGTATGATGACTCTTATTTCTTTAGGATATGTTCCTAGGAGTAGGATATGTTCCTAGGAGTAGGATATATTCCTAGGACTAGGATCATATGATATTTCTATTTCTAGCTTTCTAAGGAAGTGCCACGTTGTTTTCCAAAAAGGTTGTATCATTTTGCATTCCCACTAGCAGTGCATCAGAGTTCCGATCTCCCCGAGGCCTCTCCAACATTTGTTATTTCCTGTTTTATTGATTCATGTCCGTAATGCTGGGGTGAGATGGTATCTCGTTGCGGTTTGATTTGCATTTCTCTAATGGCTAGACGTAGTGAGCATTTCCTCATGTGTCTGTTGGCCACTTGAATGTCTTTGGTGAAGTGTCTGTTTACTTCCTTTGCCCGTTTTTTTAAAAATAATTTTTATTGTGCTTTAAGTGAAAGTTTACAAATCAAGTCAGTCTCTCACATATAAACTTATATACACCTTACTACATACTCCCATTTACTCTCCCCCTAATGAGTCAGCCCGCTCCCTCCTTCCAGTCTCTCCTTTCGTGACCGTTTTGCCAGTTTCTAACCCTCTCTAGCCTCCCATCTCCCCTCCAGACAGGAGATGCCAACACAGTCTCAAGTGTCCACCTGATACAAGTAGCTCACTCCTCATCAGCATCTCTCTCCAACCCATTGTCCAGTCCATTCTATGTCTGATGAGTTGTCTTCAGGAATGGTTCCTATCTTGGGCCAACAGAAGATTTGGGGACCATGACCACTGGGATTCTTCTAGTCTCAGTCAGACCATTAAGTCTGGTCTTTTTATGAGAATTTGGGATCTGCATCCCACTGTTCTCCTGCTCCCTCAGAGGTTCTCTGTTGTGCTCCCTGTCAGGGCAGTCCTTTGCCCATTTTTTTAATTGGATTATTTGGTTTTTTGTTGTAGAGGTGTTGGATTTTCTTATAGATTTAGAGATTAGACCCTTGTCTGATTTGTAATTGCCAATTTTTTTTTTCTCAGTCTGTAGGTCCTCTTTTTATTCTTTTGGTGAAGCCTTTTGATTAGCATAAGTGCTTAATTTTTAGAAGATGCCAGTTATCTAGCTTATCCTCTGGAGCTCCCATGTTGTTGGTTGTGATTTGTGTCCTGTTCATGTATTAGGGCCTCTAGTATTGACCCTATTTTTTTCTTCTACGAACTTCATGGTTTTTGGCTTTATATTTAGGCCATTGATCCATTTTGAGTTAGTTTTTGCATATGGTGTGAGGTATGGGCCCTGTTGCATTTTTTTTTTGCAGATAAGCATCCAGTTTTGCCAGCACCATTTGTTAAAAAGACTGTCTTTTCCCCATGTGTTGGACTTCGGGCCCTTGTCGAAGATCAGGTGACCATAGGTGGATGTATTTACACCTGGGTTCTCAATTCTGTTCTATTGGTCAAAGTATCTGTTAGCATACCGGTACCAGGCTGTTGTGACTACCATAGCTATATAGTAGGTTCCAAGGTCAAGTAGTGCGAGTCCCCCTACCTTAGTCTTCCTCAATATTACTTTGCTTATCTGGGGTTTCTTCCCTTTCCATATAAAGTTAATGATAAGTTTTTCCATCTCTTTTAAAAATGTTGTTGGTATTTGGATCGGTATTGCATTGTATTCGTAAACCACTTTTGGTAGAATTGTCATTTTCACAATGTTGAGTCTACCTATTCATGAGCATGGTATGTTTTTCCATTTATATAGATCTCTTTTGGTTTCTTGCAGAAGTGTTTTGTAGTTTTCCTTGTATAAGTCTTTTACATTCCTAGTTAGATTTATTCCCAAGTATTTTATTTTTGGGGCTGCTATTATAAATGGTATTTTTTTGCTGATTTCCTTTTCATTGTCCTCTCTATTGGTGTATAGGAATCCAACTGATTTTTGTATGCTTATCTTGTTTCCTGCTATTCTGCTAAATTTTCTATTAGTTCCAGTAGTTTTCTCGTGGAGTCTTTTGAATTTTATATATATAGTATCATATCATCTGCAAATAGGGACAATTTAACATCTTCATCACCAATTTGGATCCCCTTCATTTCTGTTTCTTGCCTTATTGCTCTAGCTAGGACTTCCAACACAATGTTAAATAGGAGTGGTGATAAAGGGCATCCTTGTCTTGTTCCTGTTCTCAAGAGGAATGTTTTCAGCCCCTCTCCATTGAGAACAATGTTGGCCATTGGTTTTGCATATATGCCCTTAATTATGTTGAGAAATTTTCCTTCTATACCTATTTTATTGAGAATTTTTATCAGGAATTGGTGTTGGACTTTGTTGAATGCCTTTGCGTGGATTGAAATGATCATGTAATTCTTTTCTTTCTTTTTACTTATGTGGTGGATTACATTGATTGATTTTTCTAATATTGAACCATCTTTGCATACCTGGTATGAATCGTACTTGGTCGTGGTGTGTTATTTTTTAGATATGATGCTGACTTCTATTGGCTAGAATTTTGTTGAGAATTTTTGTATCTATTCATGAGAGGCATTAGTCTGTTATTTTCTTTTTTTTGCAGTGTCTTTGCCTTAAAAAACTTTTTTTTTTTTTTTTTGCCTGGTTTTGGTATCAGGGTTATGCTGGCTTCATAGAACCAATTCGAAAGTATTGCATCATTTTCTGTGTTCTGAAATAGTTTGAGTAGTACATTCTTTGAATGTTTGGTAGAATTCTCCAGTGAAGCCATCTGGGCCAGGGACTTTTTGTTGTTGTCGTGAGGTTTTTTAAATTACCTTTTCAATATCTTCTCTTGTTATGGGTCTGTTCAGATTTTTAACATCATTTTGTGTTAGTTTGGGTAGGCAGTGTGTTTCTAGAAATTTGTCCATTTCCTCTAGGTTTCCAAATTTGTTGGAGTATAGTTTTTCATAATACTCTGTTATGATCCTTTTTATTTCAGTTTGGTCTGTTTTAATGTCCCCCATTTCATTTCTTATTTGAGTTATTTGCATCCTCTCCTGTTTTTCTTTTGTCAGTTTGGCCAATGGTTTGTTGATTTGCTTAATTTTTTTCAAAGAAGCAACTTTTGGTTTTGTTGATTCTATTGTTTTTCTATTCTATATTACATTTATTTCTGCTCTGATCTTTATTATTTCCTTTCTTTTAGTGGCCGTGGGCTTCTTTTGCTGTTCTCTTTCTAGTTGTTCAAGTTGTGTAGCTAATGTTTTTATTTTGTCTCTTTCTTCTTTTTTGATGTGTGCTTTTATTGCTATAAATTGACCTCTGAAGACTGCCTTTGCTGTGACCCAAAGGTTTTGGTATGATGTGTTTTCATTCTTGTTTGATCCTAGGAATTTTTTGATTCCGTCTCTGAATTCTTCTGTTACCCAGTGGTTTTTAAGCAGGGTGTTATTCAGTTTCCATGTAGGTGATTTTTTTTCCTTATTCTTCTTGTTGTTAATTTTTACTTTGATGGCATTGTGATCAGAGAAGATACTTTGTATTATCTCGATGTTTTGGATTTTGTTGAGGGTTGCTCTGTGGCCTAAGATGTGGTCTGTTGTGGAGAATGTTCCATGTGCATTGGAAAAGAATGTGTACTTTGCAGCTGATAGGTGGAGTGTTCTATATATGTCTATGAGGTCAGGTTGGTTGATTGTGCTCTTTAACTCCTCTGTATCTTTGATGAGTTTCTTTCTAGATGTTCTGTCCTTTACTGAGAGTGGTGTGTTGAAGTCTCCTACTGTTCTTGTGGAACTGTCAATTTCTCTTTTCAATTCTGTTAGTTTGTTTTATGTATTTCGGAGTTTATTATGGTTAAGCCTTTGTGATGGATCATTATATAGTACCCTTCTTTGTCTTTTATGGTGGATTTTTAAAAAAATTATATTTTATCTGAGATTAGTATTGCCCCTCCTGCTGTTTTTTGGTAGTTATTGCTTGATATATATTTTTTCCATCCTTTGATTTTTAATAAATTTACTTTTTTTTTTTCCTAAGGTGTGTCTCTTGTAGACAGAATATTGATGGATCTTGGCTTTTTTAATCCATTCTGTCTGAGTAGAACACCCATTGTGTTCTTTGTTGTTTGCTCATCTGTAGTGATGATACTTTTCACCACCTCGTACAATGGGTGGGGCCAGTCACTCAGCTGCAGGGCAGGTCCAGCTGAAGGGGAGGTGCTCGGATGGGTTGTTTGTGGCACCTACTTGGGCCGACAGGGCTGGCCAGAAATCTGTGCCAGGCAGATTCTGACAGGATGTGCCTGTGCTACTTGGAGATGTGAGGTTCTGTGCACTGTGCAGGTAGGCAGGAAAGAGGGGGGAGGTTGTGATGTATGGAGCTAATATGGGTATGGGAAAGAGGAGAGAGAAACAGGAGTCAAAAACAAACAAATGAACAAAAGGAAAAAAAGAGTGAAAAGGGGGCTTGCCTTTGGAGTGGAGAGATGAGAAACTGAGAAATGGAGAAAAGCAAGAAAAGAAAAAAACAACTAGATAAAAATTTGGAAAAAAAAAAAAGAAGGAAACAAAAGCCCCTAGGGCTCCCACTGTTGTGACTGCGAAGACTGGGGGACTCTCCCAGGCTGTGCAGTATAGCCTGGCTAGAGGGGGTATAGATGTCACATAGCACCAGGTATTCAGAAGACAGGAAAAGAAGGTAAGTATAAACAGATAAGAATTGAGAAATGAAGACAGAAAGGGGAAAAGAGAGAGGAAAAAATAAAGAATGAAAAATAAAAAGAAATGCCTCCAGGGATACCACCTATGTGGTTGTGCAGAGTAGGAGAGTGGCTTCTAAGCCACGCAGTGCACCCCAGCTAGCAAGGGCACCCAAACCATGGAAAAAAAAAAAAAAGAAAACAAACGAACTAAGAAAAACGGAACAAAACAAAACAAACAACAACAAAAATTGCTGCAGGGATCCCACCAGCATGGCTTCGCAGGCCAGGGTAGTGGTTCCCCAGTCGAGTGGGGCTTCATAGCCTTTCAAGAAGAAGCAAAGATGGCACATGGAGCCAGATGTTCAAGAGAAAGGAGTGGGGGCCTAGTGGGAGGTATGGAAGAAACCAAAAGAGATGGAAAGAAGAAACACCAGCTCAGGGACCTGGCTAGTGGGGCGAATCCAAGTGGCCCAGGGCAGAAGCAATTTCCTCCTGGCCAAGAGACCGTGGCTGATGGAAGCAGTGGAGGCCGAAGGGGGAGAGAAAGAAGTGTGGGTGTTAGGATAGTTATATCCCTCATTACCGGGTGCCCTGTTTCCTGCTGAGAACTTCTTGAAGTTGCTTTTCCATACTCCCTGTCCACTGATCTCTGATGTGGGTGGAGCGAATCCAAGCAGCATGGATGCTGTACTTCCCAGCCTGCTGAGTCACCACAGCTAGCCAGGGAGCATGGAGGTAGAGCAGCGGGGAGAGGATGGGGGGTGGGAAAGCATGTAATGCTGGTTACTGAGTGCTCTGTCTCCTGCTGGGAGCTCCGTGAAGCTGCTTTCCCATGCTCCCTGTCATCTGATCTCTGACAGAAGTCCAAGATGGTGAATCCGTGCTGCATTAGCTGATAAGAAACCTCAGTACTTAACCTCTCTACACTGTCTGTCCTCTGTCAGTTTCTTACTCCATTCAGTATTTGGCTGTGTTCTTTATCTCTTTGATACTTCGGGTTCCAGGAATGATGCTTCTCTCTGTTTTATTTAGTTTTTTGGGTCTTTGCTGTGGAGGGACGGTGTGGTGCTTCTGTCTAGGGCTCATCATGTTGATGATGAGCATAAGTTTTTAAATTTTAGGAGGCCCTAGTTATCAAAGTTGTCTTCTGTTGTTCATGCATTTGTAGTTGTGTTTGATAATACATTTCTGAAAAAATTTGGTCCCATAGTTTTGTCCCTACGTTATCTTCCAGGAACTTTATAGTTTTGGCTTTAACATTTACGTCTTTGATCCATTTTGAGTTAATTTTTGTGTATAGTGTGAGGTATGGATCCTGTTTCTTTTTTTTTACAAATGGATATCCAGTTTTGCCAACACCATTTGTTAGAGACTGTTTCTTCCCCATTGAATGGACTTTGACCCCTTGTTGAAAAGAGCTGCCCAAATGGATGGATTTACTTTTGGGTTCTCGATTCTATCCCATTGGTCTGTGTGTCTGTCCTTGAACCAGTACCACGCTAATTTGACTACTGTGGCTGTATAGTATGTTTTGAGATTAGGAAGTGTGAGGCCTCCTACTTTGTTCAATATTTCTTTGGGTATTCAGGGCCTCTTTCCTTCCCATATAAAATTGGTGATTTGTTTTTCCATTTCAGTAAAGAATGTTGTTGGAATTTATATTGGGATTGCATTTTATCTATATATTGCTTTGGGTAGTATTGATATTTTCACAATGTTATGTCTTTCAATTCATGGGCATGTGATGTTCTTCCATTTATGTAGGCCTCTTTTAGTTTCTTGCAGTAGTGTTTTGTAGTTTTCATTGTATAGGTCTTTCACATCCCTGGTTAGGTTAATCCCTAGCTATTTTATCCTTTTGGGAGCTATTGTAAATGGTATTGTTTCCTTGATTTTCTTTTTGGATTTCTTCTCGCTAGTGTAAAGAATCCTAACTGATTTTTGTGTGTTGATCTTGTACCCTGCCACTTTGTGGAATCCTTTTTATTAGATTCACTAGTTTTCTTGTGGAATCTCTGGGATTTTCTATGTATACGTTCATATCATCTGCAGATATAGTTTTACTTCTTCCTTTCCAGTTTGGATACCCTTTATTTACCTTTCTTGCCTTATTGCCCTGGCTAGTATTCCAGTACAATATTGAATAAGAGCATTGATAATAGGCATCCTTGTCTCATTTCTGTTTTTAAGGGAAAGGCTTTCAGTCTTTCTCCACTGAGAATAATTTTGGCTCTTGGTTTTGCATATATGCCCTTAATTATGTTGAGGAATTTCCCTTCTATTCCTATTTTGTGAAAGTTTTTTTTTAAATCAGGAAAAAGTGTTAGAGTCTATCAAATGCTTTTTCTTTATCAGTTGAGAATATCATGTGATGCTTTTCCTTTATTTTGTTTGTTTGGTGCATTACCTGGATTGATTTTTAAGTGTTGAACTACCCTTGCATTCCTGGTTCGAATCCCATCTGATCATGATGTATGATTTGCTTAATGTGTTGTTGAATTCTGTTGAACGACTGCTTCTTGATTCGTCTGCAGATTCCACGTGAGCACGTTTAAGTGTTCTGGAACATCCTTTGTAATGTTACCCATAATTTGTTACGATCCACATAGTCAAATGCCTTTGTGTAGTTGATAAAACACAGGTAAACATCTTTCTGGTATTCCCTGCTTTTGGCCAACATCCATCTGACATCAGCAATGATATTCCTTCCTCCACGTTCCCTTCTGAATCTGACTTGAACTTCTGGAAGATCCCTGTTGATGTACAGCTGCAGCTATTTTTGAACTATCTTCAACAACACTTTTCTAGCAAGTATTGTTAATGATATTGTTCGAAAATTTTCGCATTCAGTTAGATCACCTTTCTTTGGAATAGGCATAAATATGGATCTCTTCCAGTCGGTTGGCCAGGTGGCTGTCTTCCAAATTTCTTGACATAGAAGAATAAGCACTTACAGCGTTGCATCTGTTTGCTGAAGCATATCAACTGGTATTCCATCCATTCCTGGAGCCTTGTTTTTTGCCAGTGCATTCAGCGCATGTTGTACTTCTTCCTTCAGAACCGGTGACTCTTGATTATATGTTACCTCCTGAAATGGTTCAGTGTCAACCAATTCTTTTTGGCACAGTGATTCTGTGTATTCTTTCCACCTTCTTCATCTTTTTTTATTTTGTTGATATTGTTGAGAATATATACAGCAAAACACACACCAATTCAACAGTTTCTACATATACAATTTAGTGATATTGACTACATTCTTTGAATGGTGCAACCATTCTCACCCTCCTTTTCTTAGTTGTTCTCCCTCATCATCATAAACCCACTACCCCCATGGCTCATATCTAATCTTTCAAGCTGTCTTTCCATCTTCTTTTAATGCTTTCTGTGTCATTCAATTTTTTGCCTGTGGAATATTCTTATTGCTGAGTATATATTTCCATTAAACAATTGGTTTATTCATTCACCTGTTGATAGATATTTGTGTTGTTTATTGTTTTTGTCTGTCACGAGAAAAATGGCTATTAACATTTGTATATAAGTCTTTGTAAGGGTATGTGCTTTCATTTCCCTTGGATAAATTCCTTGGAGTGAAATGGCTGGACCATATGCTAAACTGTTTTCCAAAGTGATTGTATCATTTTACATTCCCACCAAAAATGTATGAGAGATCCTCTTCCTTCACATTCTTGCCAACACTTAGCGGGCCATGCTTTTCAATTTTAGCTATTGTGATTAGTAAGCAGTGTTATCTAATTTGTAGTTTTAATTTGCATTTTTCAAATGCCTAACATCTTTTCATCTGTTTGTCTACCTTTCATATATCTTCTTGGGTGAAGTATCTTTTTCCTATTTTTGCCTTTTTTAAGTTGGATTGTTTTCTTATTATTGAGTTGTGTGTTTTTTGTATGTATAGAAACTAGTCATTTAACAGGTATATATTTTGAAAATATTTTCTCCATGTCTAGAGCTTGTCTTTTCATTTTTTAAAAAACAGTTTTGAAGAGTTTTTAATTTTGATATAGCCTCATTTATCAATTTTTTTCTTTTTCTTGCCTAACACGAAGCCACAGATATTTTCTCCTACCTTTCTTCCAGAAGTGTCCTTAATTTTAGGTTTTAAATTTAGGTACACGATACTTTTCAAATTCATTTTGGTTTATGGTATGAGGTATCAATCAAAGTTCATTAAAAAAAAAATTTTTTTTGCATGTGAATGTCCAAATTTTCCCGCATCATTTGTTGAAAAGACAACCCCTTTGCACCTTTTGCAAAAATCATGATTATATGTACATGAGTCTATTTTTGGTCACTTCTGTCCATTGGTCTATGTGTCTATCCATTTGCAAATATTATACTATCTTGATTAGTATAGCTTTATGTCGTTGGCTGCCATCAAGTCAGTTCCAACTTATAGCTACCCATGTACAATGGAACAAAACATGGCCTAGTCCTGTGCCATCTTCACAGTTGTTGCAATGTTTGAGCCCACTGTTGAAGCCACTGTGTTAATCCATCTCAGTGAGGGTCTTTCTCTTTTTTGTTGACCCTCTACTTTGTCAAGCATGATGTCCTTCTTCAGGAATGACAAATTGAAGAGGAACAGTGTCTCACGTACATGTCCCAAGTACGTGAGACACTGTTCCTCTTCAATTTGTCATTCCCAGCATAGACTGTCCAATTCAAAATGGCCAGTACCAGAAAAGACCCATATATGTGCCCATTCCAAAGAAAGGCGATCCAACAGAACGTGGAAATTATTGAATAATATCATTAATATCACACACAAGTAAAATTATGCTAAAGATCATTCAAAAGCAGTTGCAGCAGTACATCGATGGGGAACTGCCAGAAGTTCAAGCTGGATTCAGAAGAGAATGTGGAACGAGGGATATCATTGCTGATGTCAGATGGGTCTTGGCTGAAAACAGAGGATACCAGCAAATATTTACCTGTGTTTTATTGACTATGCAGAGGCATTCAACTGTGTGGTTCATTACAAATTATGGATAACGTTGCAAAGAAAGGGAATTTCAGAACACTTAATTGCGCTCATGAGGAATCTGTACATAGACCAAGAGGCAGTTGTTCAAACAGAACAAGGGGATACTGTGTAGTTTAAAGTCAGGAAAGGTGTGTATCAGGCTGTATTCTTTCACCATATTTATTCAATCTGTATGCTGAGTAAATAATACGAGAAGCTGCACTATATGAAGAGGAATGTGGCACCAGGATTGGAGGAAGACTCATTAACAACCTGTGATATGCAGGTGACATAACCTTGCTTGCTGAAAAGGAAGAGGACTTGAAGCACTTACTGATGAAGATCAAAGACCACAGCCTTCAGTATGGATTACATCTCAACATAAAGAAAACAAAAATCCTCAAAACTGGGCCAGTAATCAACATCATGATAAATGAAGAAAAGTTTGACATTGTCAAGGATTTCATTTTACTTGGATTCTCAATCAATGCCTATGGAAGCAGCAGTCAAGAAATCAAACAACATATTGCTTTGAGCAAATCTGCTGTAAAAGAACTTTTTAAAGTGTTGAAAAGCAAAGATATCACTTTGAGGACTAAGGTGTGCCTGATCCAAGCCCTGGTATTTTCAGTTGCCTCATATGCATGCAAAAGCTGGTCAATTAATAAGGAAGGATGAAGAAGAATTGATGTCTTTGAATAATGGTGTTGGCAAAGAATATTGAATGTACCATGGACTTCCAGAAGAATGAACAAATTTGTCTTGAAAGAAATGCAGTTAGAATGTTCCTTAGAAGCAAGGTTGACAAGACTTTGTCTCACATATTTTGGACATGTTATCAGGAGAAGGGGATCATGCTTGCTAAAGCAGTGAAAAAGAGGAAGACACTCAAGGAGATGAATTGAAATGGTGGCTGCAACAATGGCATCAAGCATGATGACGATTGTGAGGATGGTACAGGACCGGACAGTGTTTCATTTTGTTGTACATACTGTTGCTATGAGTTGGAGCTGACTCCACGGCACCTAAAAACAATTTATTCTGTTGTTCTGTTCCTGTGTTGTTTCCTGAATCCTTCTGTAGCTGTATTTATGTGTTTCTTGCTTTTGTCTGTGTTTTCCCTAATCTCCGTCTTGATCTCTTAGAGAGCTCTTTATATTAGTTTTTTGAATTCTTTATCAGGTAGTTCCATTGCTTTATCTTCCTCCAGAATGTTGTCTGCTTCTTTATTTAGGTCGCTTGCTGGAACCATCTTGTCCTGTTTCTTTGATATTGAATGTTGTCTCTGAGGCATCGGGAAGTTATTATATTTATTTACTTATTGTATGTTTGTTTACTGAATCCGGAATTTTTGTTTTGTTTTGATAAATCCAAGTAGGCTGGGCTTGTGTGCTACTCTGGTTGTTAATCTGGTCACCTTGAAGCTCTCACCTCCTGTCTCCAGGTGGGCAGAGCGGCTACTAGGTGTGTGAGCCTGGGACTCTGTTCACTGTTCTTACAAGGCTGCTGTATCTGTCCTGCTGGTCACCTGGCCATCATGCAGGGGGTGATCTCCCTGGTCCTTGGGTTGGGTGTTATGTGTGTGCTCCACCACTTGCCAGGTGGTTAGGGCAAAGGTATTCAGGTAATTGATCACTGAGTGTGTGGTACAGAGACTCTCACCTATAGTCCTGGGCAAGCAAGGCTATGTGGGAGTGTTCAGAGCAGGCACGAGTCTCTGGTTGCAGTAGGCGTTGATGCGGGTGGCAAGGCAGGGGGCTGTCGGCTGCCTCTGGGTGCCTGGATGGAGGGCATGCCCAATTTCCGCTAGAGCGTGTAGTGGTGGGGGAGAATAGTGCAGCCAGTCCTTGGGCACTGTGATGGTTAATATCGTGTGTCAACTTGGCTGGGTCGTGATTCACATTGTTTATATGGGATCACTCATGATGGACTCTGCTGTGAGTAACCAATCAGTTGAAAGGGAGTTTCCTTGGGGGTGTGGCCTGCATTCAAATATAACCAGATGTTCTGGCTTTTTGCCCACTCTGGATCCTGCAGCTGTCTCCTGTTCATCTGACCTTCAGCTCTTGGGACTTGAGCTATCAGCTTATCTGCAGATCTTGGAATTCATTGATCTTCACAGCCTGAAAGTGGGAGCCCTGCTCTCTGACCTGCCAATCTTGGGTTCGCCAGCCCTTGCAGCCGTGTGAATCAAGAGAAGCCTCTATCCTGATTCATGGACTTGGGTTGTTCCAACCTCTACAATCACATGAGCCGTTCCCTTGATATAAATCTCTCTCTCTATATATATATTTATATGCTTTACTGGTTTTGCTTCTCTAGAGAACCTAGCCTAAGACAGGTGCCCAGTGCCATTGGCTGGAGGAATTGGGAGTGCCACTGGTACTTAGGCCCCTGTAGTGGGTGGCTGGATAGAGTGGGTGGTACCATCAGCCCTCAGGCCCCTGGTGTGGTTGGCTGATGCCCCTTTTTATGGGGTTGGGTGGTGTCCAGTGTCACAGGCCTGCGGCTTCGACTTGGCTGGTGCTGGTGAAAATAGGCTTCAGCTGGGAACTTTGCCCTTTTTATGTCAATGTGTATGCGCTGTGCTGTCCATTATCAGGTTGAAGAATTTCTCGTCATTCCTAGTTTGTTGGGTGTTTTTTTCAAGAAAGGGTATTGGATTTTGTCAAATGCTTTTTATGTATTTATTGAGATCATCATGTGCTTTTTGTCTTTTGTTTTGTTAATGTGTTGTATTACGTTAATTGATATCCTGATGTTAAACCACTCTTGTATACCTAGGATAAATCCCACTTGATCACAGTGTATAATCTTTTTTATATGTTGCTGGATTTGGTTTGCTAATATTTCATTTAGGATTGTTGCCGAGTGTAATACTTAGCAAATAGTTGGAAAGTGTTCCCTTCTGTTCTTTTTTTTTTTTTTTTTTGAAGGATTTGTGTTAATTCTTTTTTAAAATGTTTGGTAGAATTCATCAGTTAAACCATCTGGTCCTGGACTTTTCTTCATTGGGAGGTTTTGATTTTTGTTTATTGATTCACTATCTTACTTGTTATGTGTCTTTTCAAGTTTTCTATTCTTGAGTCAGTTTCGATAGTTTGTGTGTTTGTAGGACTTTGCCCATTTCATCTAGGTTATCTAACTTGTTGTCATGCAGTTGTTTTTAGGGTATCCTTATAATTCTCTTTTATTTCTGTAAGTTTGGCAGTAATGTCCCTTATTCATTCCTCATTTAATAATTAGCTCTGCCTGTGGCAAAAGATACCTTTTCTATTACCTTAAGAATATTTAATATTAAAAATCAAAACACTTTTCAATGAATCCAAAACCTGAAACCCAAACTCCTTGCCATAGAGTAAATTCTGACTCATAGCGACCCTATAGGACAGGATAGAACTGCCCCATAGGGTTTCCAAGGAGCAGCTGATGGATTCGAATGGCCGACCTTTTGGTTAGCAGCCAAGATCTTAACCAGAGCCATGAATGTAAAATAAAACTAGATTAGTAGACATGCAAATGCCGTATATCTGAGGTTCTCTGTAACGTAAGCAGTGTTTACTTTTCCCTGTTCACTTTCTACAAGTCCTAAGCCTCCTTTCCTGCAGCCTGGGCCCATCAGTCAATCACCTTTGGTTTCAAGTTCCGGACCCGTATCTGCTCCTGATGCCGGTCCATTCCGTGATTCCCTGTGACAACCACCACTGACCAGTTTCTCTGAGACAAGACTTGGCCTCACTTCGTATTTGGGCAGAACCTGACCAGACAGTTGCACAGGTCAGTTCTCAAATATTCACTGAGTGGAATTGGCCTTCCATGCCTTATCCCCATTTAAAAAGTAGTCTCTTAAAAAAAAAAAAATTAAAATTTCTTAGCTACTTAAAATCAGTAGCTCTTGAGAGTAAAATGTTGGCACTCTGCTTTGACAACCCAGAGCGAGAGACCTACAAAAATAGTGAGCACTGACCTCAAAGACTCCAAGTCTACATGATTCTACTCACATTCCTCCTTAGATGGAAAAAAAAAAAAAAGATTCAGTATCACAAAATGAATTTAGCCGTCTCAGAGTAGGCAGACTGACACCTAGTGACCAAATGAGGACAGTCCTCAGGGAATTTCTAGCTTTGGTCTTGGTTCAAGTTAGTTAGGATAATTAGTTATTTGTGGTTTTATACAGTAAATACACAGGACATGCTCACATGCTAGGTACAATGCCAGGACTGAAGATATTAAATTAGGAAAGGAGGGTCCTGCCCTACAGGTGTCCACAGACTAGAAGAAGGGAACAATTAAAACACAGTGTGATAAACTCTCTAAGTCTTGTACTCCCAGCACTCTGATCCACTCTTAATTTCAAAGGGGTTGGAAGCTGAGTCTGAGCACAATAAACCCAAGTTCTTCGTCTGTGGCTGTTGATATTAGGCGCCATCGAGTCAGTTCTGACTCATGGCGGCCCTATACACAACAAAATGAAACACGGCCTGATCCTGTGGCATCCTCATGATCATCGTTATGCTTGAGGCCATGGTTGCAGCCACTGTGTCAATCCATCTCCTTGAGGGTCTTTCTCTTTTTCACTGACACTACATTTTACCAAGCGTGTTGTCCTTCTCCAGGGACTAGTCCCTGCTGATAACATGTCTAAAGTACTTGAGACGCAGCCTTGCCATCCTTGCTTCTAAGGAGCATTCTGGCTGTACTTCCTCCAAGACAGATTTGTTTGCTTTTCTGGCAGTCCATGGTATATTCAATATTCTTCACCCACACCATAATTCAAAGGTGTCAATTTTTCTTCATTCTTCCTTATTTATTGTCCAGCTTTCACATGCGTCTGTGGTAGCTGGTGCCGAAAGAAAAAAAAAATAAGAAGAAGAAGGAAGAGGAGGGGGGAGGGGAGGGAAAAGAAGGAGGAGGAGGAGGAGGAACCATGGCTTTTACACTGATTTGACTTAACCCTTTCAGAAACACTGCAAAGTTGGAACCCTTCATCTCTTCTCTTAGATGGAGACTTTCCCAAATTTCCTAAACTCACACAAGCATCTTAAGAATACAGAATAGGCAAACTCTTACTTCTTGAGATCTTATATATACATATTTCTAGGCTAGCTGCGAACTATTTAAGAAAGGGGAGTCCCAGGAGGTGTCACACAGGCTAATGTTAAATGAGGCAGCAAAGTGTTTAGAGCTTGGAGTTTTGAAGGAGACAGCCCTGCGTGTAGGCCACACAGCTGTGCCTCTCCAGGTGGGTTATTAATGTTCTTAGCCTCAGCAGCTGCACCAGCAAGATGGCAAGAGGAATAGTACTCCATTCATACGGCTGCTATGACGATCACAGGGGAGAGCGGAGAAGCATACATGTCGTTTAGCAGAAGGCCTTAGCAGAAGGCCGGGCAGAGTGAGCCCAATGAACACAGGCACTTGCTATCCTTGTGAAGAACTCATGGATGGCCCCAGGGAACAACAGGCCCTAAGGGCATGGGCTTTTTCCTGTGGACAGTAGAAGCTGAGAAAACGAGTCAGGCTTGGTCTCCCCGTGACTGTGCTGGACGGAGGTGAGTCATGTAATATTCACCTGCTTTTAGTTTTCTCATCTGGAACCTTCATTTCCACAAACCAACAGGCAGGGCACCTGCTGTGATCGAGCCCATGACAGCTGCCGCAGAGCTGGATGCTGGCCAGAGTTGTCTGCTTTTGAAACTCAGGGCTGAGCATCACAGGAACCTGGTTTAGGACAGTCACCAATTCATTTCAACTAATATGCTGTCCCTTGTAGAAAGGGAGAGAAAGTGCATCTGAGGAGTTTTTCATATCTAAAATGATCTTTACATGTAACTAAAAGTTCCTAATTCTATCTATTAGGAAACTAGATTTATAACCGAACTCATTGCAGTTCACGGCATATACATGATATGTATAATCCCTTGCTACTCACGGGGTGGTTAGTGAACTAGTAGTACTGGCACCCCCCGGGAGCTTGTGAAGAATGCAGAATCTCAGGCCCTGCCCCTCACCTTCTGAGGAAGAATCTGCATCTTAACAAGATCCCCAACTGATCTTTTTCTTTCTTAAGAAATTGTTTTATGGGGTAAAAGTGTATACAACAAAACATTTGCCAATTCAACAGTTTTTACATGTACAATTCGGTGATACTGGTTTTGGTCTTCATGTTGTGCAGCCATCACCATTGTCTGCTTTTAAGTTTTTCCGTCACCCTTAATGTAAACTCAGTGCCGCCTAAGCTAAGACTCCCCTTCTCCCCTCCCTTCCAACCCTAGTAACTACTAATAAACTTTCATCTTTATTCATTTTCCTGTACTATATATTTCATATAATTGGGGTCACACAGTATTTGTCCTTTTGTGACCAACTGATTTCACGCAGTGTTTTCAATTTTTATCCATATTGCAGCATGCATCATGACTTCATCTCGGTAGCACTCCATACAATAGAGTACCACATTTTTTCTGTCCATTCATCTGTTGATAGACATTTAGCTTGTTTTCATTTTTGGCTATTGTGAACAGTGCTGCAATGAACACTGGTGTACAACTATTTGTTTGTGTCCCTACTTTTAACTGTTTTGGGTGCTTTCCTAGGAGTGGGATTGCTGGGTCATAGGATAGTTCTATCCCAGTTGATTTCTATGCGCTGTGAAGTTTGAGAAATGCTGCATTGCAGTATCATGTCTTCACCAGTAGGTGTAGCCATTCTCCCAAGTTTCTATATCTCTCGGTGCCTTTAGAACTAACACTTGAAGTTGTTTTTGTAATCAATTTTTTTTCCCATTGGAAAAACATTTGTGCTTTAAAGGAAGAAAAAATAAAGATAATACAAAAATTCTATGTATATGATTGTGGAGGGAAAAGCGTTTTAATATTTCTTGCTTAAAGTCTAAAACATTTAGAAAAACTAAAACAATTACTGTAATTTTTGTTCTAAAAGTCAAGGTAGATATTTTAAATGATATAACATTATTTGTATTGTAGGTTGGTATTTTTTTATAGAGCTAAGATGAAAATAAACTGGAAAATCTCTTGCTTTAAATTATGGACACACACACAACATTTATTTATTTCAGGAAGTATACTCGTTAAAGAAATGTGAAAACCAGAAAAAACCAGGATGGCGTCGTTTCGCATTGACATAAATAGACTGTGCCTGAACCTTTAACCCACTAAGCAGCATCATCAAAGACGTCTAGTCAAGGTCACTGGTAAAAATGAACTTCCTGCTTCTTTCCTTTAGAATAAACAAAGAAATCTATAAATTGAGACTTTTGGCTTACAAGTGACAAAAGAGGTAGCTTGCAACAGCTGTCCTCTCTGCACGGCTGGCCCAAACTTCGCATTGCCAAGGCCTGTGTGTGCCTGGCTGCTGTCCCTACACACTGACAGGCCACTGAGTCTGCATGGAGGGTGAGACGTTTAGTAGCTCCTCGAAACACATCTGTCTCCTCTAAGTTTTACGAACAGGCTTCTTGGAGAGAGCTTCCCAGACTGGGTTGGCCCTAAAAGTGCTTGGAGAATTAAGGAGATCTTCTGTGGCACCAGGTGACCAGCTTTTGGGTCCTCCTTCAGTTAGCATGACCACTAAAGACGTATTCATCTCTTACATTACTGGTTTAAGATGCAAATACCTGTGGATGGATGAAACAATCCAACAGAGAAGGGAGAAATTCTGAGAAGAGCACGCAGTCTGTAAGAAATCTGCATGACCTTAGGAATTATCATCAAAGGCCCCCTCAGGGGGAAGAATGTGTGGGACTGAGTTCTCTACATCTTTATTGGGATTGTATTTTGGCACAGGCTTTTAAAGTGCAGCTCGACAGTATTTGCCAAAATAAAAACTACTCCCATCTTTTGGCCCAAAGCCTGAAACAACAAACAAACTCAAGCCCATTGCCACGAAGTCATTCCGACTCATGGTGACCCCAGGGTGTTCCAGGGTGGAACTGCTCCATCAGATTTTTTGGGCTGTAATCCTTAAAGAAGAAAATTGCCAGACCTTTCTTCTGAGTGCCACTGGGTGGGTTTGAACTGCCAACCTTTAGGTTAGTAGTAGAACACAAACAGTTTGCACCAGCCGGGGACCTAGAAACCCGACAGTGGCCTGCAAATGCAGAGGAGGCAAGCTCACCTCACCTCCCTCTTCCATGTATCACCACCTGGGGCCACACTATTTGTTCTCATTTTAGACGTAGAACTGAAGAGGGTACAACTTCAGTCCCGGTGGGATGGCTGGCGAGTTACCAAATCAAGGCTTCCGATTGCAGAATATTCTTCAGCTGTTTCTCTCAGAATATCCAATTGCACCAAAAACAAATGCAAGGGAAAGGGGCCAATGGTGTTTAAGAGTTGAGATGTTTTCCATTATTCCCCGAGGACTGTGAAAGGAAACCTGCCTGCCCCCACCCCATCCCTTGGGCACAGTGACTCCATGCAGCCCCCTGAGGCGCACTCACTGCCTTTTACTGGCTTCTTATTAGTCCTGCAGCAGGAAAGGATGGAGAGGGGACCCGGCCTTTGTGCCCTCCCCATTGTGACAGCTCCTCTGCCGGCACCTTTTCCGTCTCTCTCAGGGGGAGGGAGGTGCATGAAGTGCATGGTCAGAAATAGAAGCCAATGTTCCAAGTCCTGTCACACACAAAGAAAATGAATGGGGCTGGTTTTGTGCCCAAGCATACTACCTAATAAATGAGCTAAGTTTGTAGCATTAGAGGTGGGAAAAGGAAAAATAGAAGGTTATTTAGATAGTCGCACTGAACCATAAGGAATGTCCCCATCTGCTGCACCTTCGAGCTGACCTGAACTCTAGCCACCTGGTTTGGACACCAAGTCACGGTCAAGAGGACAGCAGGTCACACTGCTGTCTAGAAGAGCTAAAGACTTCCCCCCTCTGACCCCTGCCAAAGCCAGTTGCTGTGTGGTTGACTCTATCTCATGGCAACCCTGTGTGTGTCAGAGCAGAACTGTGCTCCGTAGGGTTTTCAGTGGCAGATTTTCCAAAGTTCCAACCTTCAGATTAGCAGCCGAGAGTGTGAACCATTGTTCCACCCAGGAACTCCAAAGAAAAACCCATACACCCCCAAATTACGGATTACTTTTGAAAGCATGTGAGTGGCAGAGTGGTCTAGCTCATTTTATTTGGTCTTCCCAGTAGGTGTGAGTGAGTAGGTGTAAGCCCTGAGCAATCTACAACACCGAGGTAAAAAGACTCAACTTTATAAAAAGCTTAAATAACTACCTACAGAGTTTCTAAAAAAGAGAAAACAAAAATAAATAAGCTGACATATATTGAGTGCTTACAATGTGCCAAGCCTAGTTCTAAATTCTTTGTATGAATAAACTGCATTAACCCTCACCACCATCTTATAGGGGCTGACAGGCACAGCTGCCTCTGGTAGGTCCCGAGACACCATTCTTTTATGTGTAGCATTTTAACATCAGGATGGGTGTCAGCATCACTGCCACGAGAGTCGTCCTCATCTGATGGCCAAATTTAATTGCCTTCATGTTGGCATGAGAGGATGCCCACAAATCCCTGGTGTCTCAGGCACCAGACCCCTTAAGGATCGTTAGGAAAGGAATGACACCTTCTGGTAAGCTCAAGAAAGCAGCAGCATCACAACTGGGGGATGAGACGTCCAAGGCTGGACCAAAGTCCAGGAGAGAATAGTGGAGCCTCTATGAAGAGACCTGCCCGAGGGCCACGACGACCCAGAGAGCAATATTGCAGGTGGAAACACATGGACGGCAAGGACCGAGTTGTTGACAAGAGATTCGGGCAAGTTGGATGCCGAATTGAAAACATTCTAGAAACATCCTAACTCATTTATTTTGACTATATTTTCCTCTTCATGTATGCATAAGAGTGACATGATAAAAACCTGTGTCTAAATAAATTTAATAGGAATTTTTATGAAATATAAACTAAAAATTTGAAAAGGAAAGCATTGTTACAGTTTAATTGGCAGTATTTTTTTAATTATTATTTCTTAGTGACACATCTTACAATTGATGAATTTTAGATTGGTTGAAAGATGGCATTTTCAGGCTAATCTTACAGATGAGGAAAATGAGGCAAAGAGAGGTTAAGCAACTTGCTAAAGGTTGCACAGCTGGTAGGTGATAGAAAGCTGAGGTGTGAAGAAAGCAGCTGCCCTCAGGGCCTGTACTCTGAACTCCTGCAGTGTAGACCCTTTGTCCTTCTTGGTCTGACCCTGTGGTGGGGTTTTGGCACGGATCCTCCTGCCTGGCCTGCCTTTGTTCCTGCCATTTTCTAGGCCCACTTCTCCAGCCTTCTCAGGTATTCTGAGAAATTCAAGGCATACTTTCTCTACTCCTATCAGCCAGAGTCAGCTTCTGTTGCGGATGAGCCCACCAAGTGATATTAGATGACCTCGATGCAAGTGGAAGTCTAGATTTGAAAGAGAATAACTGTGCCCACGGTGGGGGTTTTCACACACTGAGAATTAATGAGTTGCGTAGTCCTGTGGATAAGAACTGGGTGGCCTGATGGGTACATCTGCCTCTGTCCTTTTTTTCCCAAGCTCTGAGGCTTGGTGATACCATTGGGCCTTCCATGCTTTCCACTGGAATCACCTCTCTCATTTCCTGTCCATGTCCTTTGACATGGATGATGATACTATTTACTTAAACAAGTGCTACTGGGTAACTACAAATATTTATGTTGTCACAACACCGAGATTGGGTTACATGCCTTTAGAGCGTGTGGAGTTTTCCTGTGCAGTAATTTAGACGCGTTTAGTTTATTATCCACCACTTTTTTACCAGGCAGTTTGTGGTGCTATGCCGTCAGTATTTCAAATGCCAGCAGGGTCTTCCGTGGTGGACAGGTTTCAGTGGAGCTTCCAGACTAAGACAGAAGAAAGGCCTGGTGATCCTACTTCCGAAAATCAGCCGAATGAAAACCCTGTGGCCCACAACCGGACAGTGTCTAACTCACTTGCTTTGGACACATTTTCAGGAGGGCTCAGTTGCTATGGGAAGACATCATGTTTGGTGAAGCAGAGAGCCAGAGAGGGTTAGGGAGACCTTTAGTGTGACGGATTGGCACAATAGCCACAACAATGGACTCCGACATGCTGGTCACGGTGAGGATGGCCCAGGATTAGGGTTTCGTTGTGTTCTACATAAGGTCGCCAGGAGTCAGAGTCAACGCAACAGCAGCTATCATCATCTAGTTTACTTTTTATAATTTTTTTGCTTAATATCTGCGTTCCTCATTATTCTAAGTCCCATGATGGCAGGATCTGGGCTGTTTTATGTCTGGCACCAAGTAACACTCAGAAACAACCTTTCTGACATGACATTTTGAGCCCGAGGGCCTCAGAGGCCCTGTAACCACTGACTGATATTTTACAGGTGCACACCTGGGCCCAGTGAGGCGCGATGCTCAGTTGATGTGGCTGCTAGCCTGGGACCTCACAGGACTTCACTCCCAGTCCCTAGTCCTGTCCCCAGGCCTGGGGTCTCTGTCTGGATCCCAATGTATGGATCCTTCCTGAATATTCTGTAAAGAAGTCAGTGCTAGATTATTACACGTAATCGAATGTGTTTATAAATGTCAATTTGCAGTGGTTCAGCGTGGCTTGGGCAGGGAAGCAATGAATGAAAGTCAGAGCTGGACCGCGTGTGAGCTAAAAGCAAGTAGCAGCGGTGCAGAGCAGAGAAGCCGCCGCAGGCTGGAGGAGTGACTTCAGCGTCTGGAGGAGGCTGCTGCTGAGCACGGCCCAGGTAGCTCCTGGTGAGCCAGCAGTGGCCTGCCTCCTCGCCCTGCGGCCCAGGTAGCTCCTGGTGAGCCAGCAGTGGCCTGCCTCCTCGCCCTGCGGCCCAGGTAGCTCCTGGTGAGCCAGCAGTGGCCTGCCTCCTCGCCCTGCGGCCCAGGTAGCTCCTGGTGAGCCAGCAGTGGCCTGCCTCCTCGCCCTGCGGCCCAGGTAGCTCCTGGTGAGCCAGCAGTGGCCTGCCTCCTCGCCCTGCGGCCCAGGTAGCTCCTGGTGAGCCAGCAATGGCCTGCCTCCTCGCCCTGCCCCCCAAACCGTGCAACCTGCATTTTGTTCCTTTACTGCAGACAGAGCCTGCCTGCTGGAGAGGCACTGGCTGGGTTCCTGCGTGGGTTCCCGTGTGGAGGGATGCAGGATTAAGCCGTCTTTTCAGGTGGGAGCCGCAGTATAGGTAAGGATGCACTCTGAATGGATGATGCTCCAGGGCCTGCATCTGCCCTTCCAGAGAGCATGCCCCTCGGCAGATGTGCCCCACTGCTGCGCACGATGACCACCTGACTGCAAGGCCTGCACCCGGAGAGAAGCCAAGGCCAGGTTGTGGACCTGACGCCAGAGACCCACAGCATTTCTGTTTCAGAAAATGTGTAACAGGTGCAAAATTTGACTACAGTGCCCTGTCTGTAGTTCCAGTTAGTGTTGAAACAAGTGAAAATGTAACTAGGGAAGGTGGAAGTTCTTCCGCACTTGGAAGCCTTTAGAAAAACTAAAATTAATCCAGCCCCATGAAGATAAAGGGGTTGTACTCCTGATGACCATGACTCTTCTGCTGCTTCTGTAACTGATGTCTTCTTTGACCCTTGTCAGAGATAGGACCTGGGGGGGTGAGGGGCAGGAAGGGCCCTGCAAGGACAGCTACCTTCTCCCAGCGCTGATGGACACAGCTGCTATGGCCTTTCTATAGAAACCCTGGTCAGAAGTGCTCTGGGTCCCCTCAGGGTCGTGTGTGTGTGCGCACGCGTGCACACGTGTAAATATATGGAGAGAGAGAGAAATGGGTTTATTCTGGCCTAGGAAAACAGGAGCCTCATCAAGTCACTGGGTACTATTTTACAAAATGAAGGTAAGTAGAAGGTAGCTGCCATTGAACTGACTCGACGAAACATTTCCCAGTCCTGTGTCATCCTCACAATCACTGGTATGTTCAAGTCCTTTAGTACGTTCACTGTGCCAATCCATCCTCCTGAAGGTCTCCCACACCCTCACCAGTGCTCAGCTTTACCAAAATGAAGTTCTCCTCCAGTGATGGAGCCTCCTGATGATGTGTCCAAAGCCAGTGGGTCAGACGGTGCTCTGTTGTGATCCAGAAGGTTTTCACAGGCTGATTTTCAGAAGTAGATCACCAGACCTTTCTTGCCAGTCCATCTCAGGCTGGAAGCTCTGCTGAAACCTCTTTGCCACCAATGGCCCTACAGGTATTTGAAATACCAGTGGCATAGCTTCCAGCATCATAGCAACACGCAAGCCACCATAGCATGACAAACTGACAGGCAGGTGGGGGCCGAGATGCTTAAGGGCCTTATAACCACTGGACAGCCTTAGGAACTGCCAATTGGCTTGCCTGCTTCCTTTATAAAACTCAGGTGCTTCTCTGAAGACCCTTTTTAGGTAAGCTTTTTCTTCACTGTTTTTTTATGATGGTATTAACATACCCTGAACCCGTAGGCAAGTTCATTTAAAAAAAAAAAAAAGATAATCTCTTACAAATGGTTGTATTTCTTTCTCTGGCTACTTGGTGTCAAGATGACAAGTGGCCTGTAGGTGTGGGGCCTGTGTAGGAAGTCTCTGACATGGCAGCACTGAGAATGTTTATTGTAGAAAGGGAACTTTTGCCCTGTGAAGTCACCTCCTCCAAGTCACCAGTAGTTTTCTGATATTCTATCACAGGAAATTCCTGGTGGCCCACAAAAGCCGTCTTCCCAGTGCAGCTGCCGAGGGAGAGAAAACCACTGCTGAGTTGTGCAGGGAGTCTGGGGGCAGTGTTCAGGGGGTGGCCCAGCACCTGGGCCATGTGAAAGGCAGGCTGGGAGGCTCTTTGAACAATGTCAGAATAATCCAAGGAACAAAGGTCAACTGACCTCTCATTGTAATGCATTTAATGCAAAGAGAAAGGGCACTAGAGGATGTCTTTTGTATCCCAACAAGGTAGTGGAGAATTATATTTAGATTTAGTTTCTTTGAAGCTATAGTAACTACCCCCCTCCCCCAACTTTACCTATCAAAACCACAGCTGAAGATAATGGCATGTTTGAGGTATCAGATTTTGAATGAAAAACTGTCTTATACCTGGGATGTAGACTGAAAACATTAACTCGCCCAGAGTACTTTACATTTCCCTGTCACCCTCAATTCACTGTGTGAAGCAGGCCAAGTCCCTTAACTCTGGCTCCCTCATCTGCACCTAAGGGAGTTACATTAATGTTAATGGCTCTTCCAGACCTAAGATTCTGTGATTCTAGGTCTTTCCCTGTCCCTAGCTAGGGAGGGGAATCCCTGGGTCTGGTTTGGTTAACACACTTGGCTGCTAACTGGAAGACTGGAGGTTGAATCCACCCAGAGGCACTTCATAAGAAAGACCTGGTGATCTGAAAAATCAGCTACTGAAAATCCTATACAGCACAGTTCTGCTCTGACACACATGGGCTCTCCATGAGCCGGAGTCCACTTGATGGAGCCTGGTTATCTAGGGAGGAGCAGGCACCCTCCATCCCAGAAACTGGGTGGGGAGCTGATGCACAGTCTGCTGCCTGAACCACATTTCTCGAGACAATGTCCAGATGGCGAATGTCATGGTGTAAATGTCCTCCTCCTGGAATAGCCACTGCTCTAACTTGTAGTATAGAATTCAAATGAGCAATGCCTGACTGAAGGCAGTACAGGCTGACTTAGAGAGTCTCTTCTCTGATACAATTATGAGCCCTTCATTTAGGGTGCTGTTTCTGCCCTCTTGGAAAACCACTTCAATGGCCTTTTTCTGGAGTCCCGTGTGACAAATCTACACTTAAGCATTCAATTCTTAATGTTTCCATATATTTTTTGAGTGCCTTCAGTGTGTCAGGTAGCTTGCTTGAGTTGGTCCACCTGAAAGGCAAAAATCTCATTTGATGATTTTGAACTGCTGCAATAACATTTGCTTGAAGAACACTTAAATGTCCTCATTATTCTATCTGCAGTGAGATGGAAGGCCAAGGAGTAGTACAGATCCCCAGGGACCCAGGCAGTGATGAAGTTGGGAAGGAGTGACTCAATAGGGTCTTTGTGGTCTTCAGTTGGCAGCCTGCATTTTCTAGCCATTCAGCTGGCGACTACTACACACCTCCCACCAGCCACAACAATTCATGGAAATTAATAAATGCATTTATTGGGAGAGGTCATGGGTAAAACAGGAAAATCAGTCCCCCAGCTTCCCAGACAAATACTCTGGGATCAAGCTTCAATAGAAACCAACAACCTCCTTCACAGCACTGAGAATTTATAACAAACAGAAGTGGTTCAAGTTCTTAGGTAGTTCAGCAAGGTTAAGTATAGTTCTTGTATTTTTTTAATTGAGGGGGTTTGCTTCACAAAATACGAAGCACTACAGATTCTGGAATGTGAGGTGATTAAATTATATGCCTGCTTGTCCTTCTTGCAGAATGTGACCCTAGAGAAACAATCATTTTTGCTTAAAATTGACAGGTAGTGCAATGGGGGAAAGAACAGTCTTTTCAACAATGGTGATGGAACAAGTGGGTAGCCACATGCAAAAGAATACAATTGAACCCTTTCCTTAAGTCGTACACAAAAATAGACCTAAATGTAGGAGTTAAAACTAATAAAGTCTTACAAGAAAATATAAGAGTGAATCTCTGTGACCTTGGATTAGTCATTGGTTTCTTAGATATGGCACCAAAATTCAAGCAACCAAAGAAAAATAGAGTTATCAAAATTTAAAACTTTTGTGCTGCAGTGACTAAAAGCTTTTGTGTGGTAAATATACAGCAAGAAAATGAAAAGACAACACCCAGAATAAGAGAATGTATTTGGAAATCATAGATCTGATTAGAGACTGGTACCCACAATGTGTAAAGAACTTTTACAACTCAACAGTTAAAAGACAACTCAATTAAAAAATAGGCAAAGGATATGAGTAAACACTTCTACAAAGAAGGTATGTAAGTGAACGATAAGCACATGAAAAGTGATCAACATCATCAGTCATTAAAGAAATGCAAATCAAAGCCATAACGAGATACCACTTCACACCCGCTGCGCTGGCTATAGGAACCCTGATGGCCCAGTGCTTAAAGCACTTGGCTGCTAACCAAAAGGTTGGTGGTTCAAACCCAGTAGGCCCTCCTCAGGTGAAAGATGTGGCAGTCTGCATCCATAAAGATTACAGCCTTGGAAACCCTATGGGGCAGTTCTACTCTGTCCTATAGGGTCTCTATGAGTCAAAATTGACTCGACAGCAGTGGACTAGGATGGCTATGATAAAAAAGACAGACTATAACAAGTGTTGGTGAGGATGCGGAGAAGTTAGAACCCTAACGCATCGCTGGTGGAAATGCAGAATGGTGCAAGTGCTTTAGAAGACAGTTTGGCAATTCCTCAAAGTATTAAACAAAGAGTTACCATACTATCCAGTGATTTCATTCATCCGTATGTATCCAAGAGAATTAAAAACATATACCCATGCAAAAACTTGTACACTAATGTTGATAGCAGCATGATTCACAACAGCCAAAAGGTGTAAACAACCCAAATGTCCATCAGCTGATGAATTGATAGACAAAAGGTGTTATATGCATAGAATAGAATATTATTCAGCCGTAAAAAGGAATGAAGTATTGATACATGCTATATCATGGATGAACCTTGAAAACATACTAAGTGAAAGAAGCAGACACAACAATTCCATTTATATGAAACGCCCAATAGGTAAATCCATGGAGTCAGACAGTAAATTAGTGGTTGCGAGGGGTTGGGTGGGGAAGGGTGGAGGAGAGCTGGAGAGTGACTTCTAATGGATATGGGGTTTCTACTTGGGGTGATGTGAATATCCTGAACTTAGATCATGGTGATGATTGCACAACTATGTGAATAGGCTGAAGCTGTTGAATTGTAATAGCGTAAATGGGTGAATTTCATGATATGTGAATTATATCTCAATGAATCTTTTAAAATAATTCACATGTAGGTGGGGTGGTCATAGGACACTATGATATTGAGAAAAGGGAGAGAAGCAGGGAGGGCATTGTGGTAATGCCACTGTAGCTGCACACCTGAGACCTAATACATCCCACGCTTTCTCCCCTCTCACTAGATCCTGGTACCAGGCAGCCAAACCCACCCATTGCCATTGAGTGGATTCCGACTCACAGTGACCCTATAGAACTGTCCCATGGGGTTTCCAAGGCTATAATCTTCACGGAAGCAGACTGCCACAGCTTTCTCCCACAGAGTGACCGGTGAGTTCGAACCACTGACTTTTCTGTTAGCAGCCGAGCACTTAACCACTATACCACCAGACAGCCAACGGGAGGCTTTACTGAGCTGGGACGAGAGAAGGGGAGGGGGCTGTGTTTTCCTATCTTTTCCTCCTCGCTCCTGCCTGAGTTCTATTGACAGAAAGAAGGCCAAAAGAGAGCTCTTAGGCTGATTTTGGTTGCCCAGAAAACAAAACAAAAAAAAAAAGATGATCTAAGAAATTGAAATGATGTAATATACAAGAGCTTTAAAGATGATTTTTAGTTCCTCATAGATTCTTTTTAAAGCATAAACAAATAAGGATGAGAAACCTTTGGAAGGTTTGACCCAGAGAGGTGGCGTAGCCAGGGTTACTATTTAACAGGATGACTCTTGCATCAGCATTGAGAAATGACTAGAGGGGCAAAGGGAAGCCTGGAGACCAATTAGGAGGCTCAGCCTGGGGTGAAAGGAACGGATGGCAAGATGGCACGGGGTGGTTAGATTCTCTGTTTTGAAAGTTGAACCAACAGATTTTGTTGATGGAGTCGATGGGGGTGTGGGAGAAAAAAAGCTCACACATCTTACAGAATATCAAGGGCATTAAATGCCATGACGCTTGTGAATTGTCAGCATATAGTAAACCAAAAAAACCAAACCCACTGCCGTCGAGTCGATTCCGACTCATAGCTACCCTATAAGACAGGGTAGACCTGCCCCATAGAGTTTCCAAGGAGCGCCTGGCAGATTCGGACTGCCGATCTTTTGCTTAGCAGCCTAGCATTGAACCACTATGTCACCGGGGTTTCCATCAGCATATAGTAAGTGCTGGTAAACAGCACCATCCCTGTGGATTTGCATGTTTCTTCTTTCTCTGAAATCCTGTTCCCCTGCCCTTGTTATCTTGTAAATTTAGATGCTACTTCCCCTGGGGAGTCTTCTGCAGCGCACTCAGTGGGGGTGAGGTGTCCTTGTCTGTGCCTCCACTGTCCGCTCTCCTTTGCACATATGCTCATATCTCTGGTGCAGTGTGTTCTTGCCCCTTACTTGTTTCTGTCCCTCTGCAGACTGCCCTCTCCATGACAGCAGGGCTCCCAGCACAGGGTCTGCAACACAGTGATGGTTTAGTCCAAACTTGTTGGATGTTATCGGTAGGAAAAAAAAAAAGTCAGTTCCTTTATTTTAAGAGTTCCAGGATGGTGCAAATGGTTAACATACTCAGCTGCTACCTGAAAGGCTGGCGGTTTGAATCCACACAGAGGTACCTTCAAAGAAAGGCCGGGTGATCTACTTCAGAAAAATCAGACCCTGGAAACACTATGGAGCGCAGTTCATTTCTGACACATGTGAGGTAGCCATGAGTTGGAATTGACGGCAGATGGTTACTGGTTCTTTTATCTCAAGCGTGGAATTTGGGGTTCACTCACTGGGGGCTCCACTGACATTGAAAAATCAGGAGAAATGGCTCCCAATGATAGCTGGCTGCAGAAAAAAATACTGAAGTAGCAAAAAAGTCTCATGGATTTTTTGTATTAAATTTGATTTTAAAAAATATTTATCCTGAAAAAGTTAAACACAGAATTACCATATGACTCAGCAATTCATATTAGGTATATACCCAAACAGGGACTCAAACAGATGTTTGTACACCAACGTCTATAGCAGCATTATTCACAATAGCTGAAAGGTGAAAACAACCCAAATGTTCATCAACAGATGAATGGATAAACACAATGTGTTATAAACGTACAGTGGAACATTATTCAGCCACAAGGAGAAATGAAGTTCTGATACATGTTATGACATGAATGAACCTTGAAAATATTATGTTGAGTGAAATATAAGTCAGATATAGAAGGACAATATTGTATGAGTCCACCTATATGAAGCATCTAGAATAGGCAAATGTTTAGGGTCCAAAGTTTATTAGTGGTTACCAGGAGCAGGAGGAAGGGGGACATGGGGGGGGGGACATTGCTAAAAGGATACAGAGTTTTTGTTAGGGGTGATAAAAAATTTGGAAATGGATAGTGTGGATTGTTGCACAACATGGGGAGTGTAATTAATGTCACTGAATTGTACACAAAAAAGGGTTGAAATGGCAAATGTTTTTGGTATATATATTTTAACACGATAAAAACTAAAAAAATGCACATCTACTACTCACTTACCAACTATCTCATTATCTGACATTTCACATTTATAGCAGTAGTAAAATATCTACTATCCTACTATTTTGTGCATTAACAACGTACATTAGGCAATAATGAATGCAGAGGTGTGAGGTGAGAGTAACGCTGGCTATGATGGTTAAGGTGGTATGTCAACTTGGTGGGCCATGATTCTCAGTGGTTAAGCAGTTATGTAACGATGTGGTTTGGCAGTTATGTACTGATGTAATTTGGCAGTTGTGTAATGATGTAGTCATCCTCCATTTTGCGATCTGATGCAGTCATTCTCCATTCTCACATAATGCTGATTTTTGCAAAGTGACCTGGTCGTTGGACCCTAACTGTGCCAATTTGTGAGGATGGGTGTATTCCATTAAAATATTATTTATCTTGATTGCTGAGTTCTTTATGGTCCCCTTAAATTTTGTGCAATGGCTCTGCTGGAGAGAGACCTATGTGATAGGGAAGGTGTTGGTAGATGTGTTTAGGGTCATGGCATTTCTCTGAGTGTAACCATGAGGAGTTTTGAAGAGAAAGTCTTAATGGCTCCCAGATGGGTACTCAGCCTTATTCAGATCATGCTGCCAAGTTGACAACATGGTAGGAAAAGCTTACCACCAGCACTGCAGCCAGTTGCAGTTGATCTGATTCTGACTCATGAAGACCCCATACGTGTCAGAGTAGAACTGCTGCATAGGGTTTTTGACGGCTGATTTTTCAGAAGTAGATCACTTAGACCTACTGTTTGTACCCATGGACTCCACGAAAAGCTTGGAACTCTGGAAGACCAACTGATGTGGGTTTGGATTTTGACTCTCCTTATAATTAGCTTTGTGATCATGGGCTAGTTTCTTATCCTCTTGAGGCTCAGTTTCCCCAACTTTTCTGAAATAGTTAATATTTCTCATTTCACAGGGAGGCAAACAAGATTATCTGAGATATACAGGCATACGATGGAGATATTGCGGGTTCAGTTCCAGACCACTGCAATAAAGCAAATATTGCAATAAAGTGAGTCACACACATTTTTGGTTTCCTAGTTCATATAAAAGTTATGTTTACGCTATACTGTAGTCTATTAAGTGTGCAATACCATTATGTCTAAAAAACAATTTTTAACTAAAAAATATTTTATTGCTAAAAAATGCTAACCATCCTCTGAGCCTTCAGCAAGTCATAATTTTTTTTGCTGGTGGAGGGTCTTGCCTTGATGTTGATGGCTGCTGACTGACCAGGGTGGTGGTTGCTGCAGGTGGGAGTAGCTGTGGCAATTTCTTAAAATAAGACAACAATGAAATTTGCCACATTGGTTGGCTCTTCCTTTCACAAAAGATTACTCTGTAGCATGGGAAGCTGTTCGATAGCATTTTACCCACAGTAGAACTTCTTTCAAAACTGGAGTCAGTCCTCTCAAACCCTGCTGCTGCTTTATTGAGTTTATGTAATAATCTAAATCTTTTGTTATCATTTCAACAATGTTCACTGCGTCTTCACAGGAGCAGATTCCATCTCAAGAAACCACTTTCTTTACTCGTCTGTAAGAAGCATCCATTAAAGTTTTATCATGAGATTGTAGCAATTCAGTCACATCTTCAGGCTCTACTTTTAATTATAGTTCTTTTGCTATTTCCACCACATCTGCAGTTACTAAAGTCATCCATGAGGGTTGGAATTGACTTCTTTCAAACTCCTATTAATGTTGATATTTGACCTCCTCCCATGAATTGTGAATGTTCTTACTGGCATCTAGAATGGTGAATCCTTTCCGAAGGTTTTCAATTTACTTTGCCTTGATCCATCAGGGGAATCACCATCTATGGCAGCTATAGCCTTATGAAATGTATTTCTTAAATAATAAGACTAGAAAGTCTGATTTACTCCTTGATCCATGGGCTGCAAAATGGATCTTGTGTTAGCAACATTAATCTCCTTGTACATCTCCATCTCCATTGCCACCATGCGTCTGTCAGTTTGTTGTACTGTGATGTCTTGCATGTTGTTCTGACTAGATTTGCCACCAGTTTTTCTAATGCCAGCAGGGTCACCCTTGGTGGACAGGATTCGGCAGAGCTTCCAGACTAAGACAGACTAGAAAGAAGGAACTGGCAGTCTACTTCTGAAAAAATTGGCCAGTGAAAACTTTATGAATAGCAGTGGAATGTTGTCTGATATAGTGCCAAAAGATGAACACTTCAGGTTGGAAGACACTCAAAATACGACTAGGGAAGAGCTGCCTCCTCAAAGTAGAGTCAACCTAAATGACATGGATGGAGTCAAGCTTTTGGGCACAATGTGGCATGACTCAAAACAGGAAGAAACAACTGGAAACATCCATTAATAGTCAGAACATGGAATGTACAAAGTATGCATCTAGGAAAATTGGAAGTCGTCAATAATGAAATAGAATGCATAAAGATCAATATCCTAGTCATTAGTGAGCTGAAATGGACTGGTATTGGGCATTTTGAATCTGACAATCATATGGTCTACTATGCTAGAAATGACAAATTGAAGAGGAATGGCATTGCATCCATTGTAAAAAATAACATTTCCAGATCTATCCTGAAGTACAATGCTGTCAGTGATAGGATAATATCCATACTCCTACAAGGAAGACCAGTTAATACAACTATTATTCAAATTTATGCACCAACCAGTAATGCCAAAGATGAGGAAATTGAAGATTTTTACCAACTTCTGCAGTCTAAAATTGATCAAACATGCAATCAAGAAGCATTGGTAATTACTAGTGATTAGAATGCGTAAGTTGGAAATGAAGACAAAGGATCGGTAGTTGGAAAATATGGCCTTGGTGATAGAAATGATGCTGGAGATTGGATGACAAAATTTTGCAAGACTGACGAATTCTTCATTGCAAATACTGTTTTCAACAACATAAATGGTGACTATACATGTGGACCTCACTAGATGGAAAAAACAGGAATCAAATTGACTACATCTCTGGGAAGAGATGCTGGAAAAGCTCAACATCATCAGTCAGAACAAGGTCGGGGCCAACTGTGGAACAGACCATCAACCGCTCATATGCAAGTTCAAGCTGAAACTGAAGAAAATCAGAGCAAGTCCACAAGAGCCAAAATATGACCTTGAGTATATCCTACCTGAATTAGGAAACCATCTCAAGAATGGATTTGATGTATTGAACACTAATGACCGAAGACCAGACAAGTTGTGGGAAGACATCAGTGACACCATACACGAAGAAAGCAAAGGGTCATTAAAAAGACAGGAAAGAAAGAAAAACCCTAAATGGATGTCAGAAGAGACTCTGAAACTTGCTTTTTGAACCTAGAGTAGCTAAAGCGAATGGAATAAATGATGAAGTAAAAGCTGAACAGAAGATTTCAAAGGGAACCTTGAGAAGACCGAGTAAAATATTCTGGTGGAATGTGTAAAGACTTGGAGTTAGAAAACCAGAAGGGAAGAACACACTCAGCATTTCTCAAGCTGAAGGAACTGAAGAAAAAATTCAAGCCTAGAGCTGCAACATTGAGGGGTTCTATGGGGAGAATACTGAGTGATGCAGGAAGCATCAAAAGCAGATGGAAGGAATACACAGAATCACTGTACCAAAAAGAATTGGTCAACGTTCAGCCATTTCAGGAGGCAACATGATCAAGAACTGATGGTATTGAATGGAGAAGGCCAAACTGCACTGGAGGCATTGGTGAGAAACAAGGCTCCAGGAACAGAATGGCAATTGAGATGTTTCAACAAAGGGATGCAGTGCTGGAGGTGCCCACTTGTCTAGGCCAAGAAATTTGGAAGATAGCTACCTGGAAGAGATCCATATTTGTGTCCTTTCCAAAGACAGGTGATCCAACAGAAGGTGGAAATTATCAAACAATATCATTAATATTACACATAAGTAAAATTTTGCTGAAGATCTTTCAAAAGCAGTTGCAGCAGTGCATTGGCAGGGAACTGCAAGAAGTTCAAGCCTAATTCAGAAGAGGACATGGGATGAGGGATATCATTGCTGATGTCAGATGGATCTTGGCTGAAAGCAGAGAATAGCAGAAAGGTGTTTTTACCTGTTTTATTGACTACGCAAAGGCATTTGACCGTGTGTATCATAACATATTACAGATAACATGGTGAACAATAGGAACTCCAGAACACTTAATTGTGCTCATGCAGCACCTGTGCATAAAGCGAGAAGCAGTCATTCAAATGGAGAAAGGTGATACCACTGTGTGGTTTAAAATCAAGAAAGGTGTGTGTCAGGGTTGTATCCTTCCACCATACTTATTCAATCTGTATGCTGAGCAAACAATCCAAGAAGCTGGACTATATGAAGATGAATGTGGAATCCGGACTGGTGGAAGACTCATTAACAACCTGTGATAGGCAGATGACACAACCTTTCTTGTTGAAAGTGAAGAGGACTTGATGTACTTACTGATGAAGATCAAAGACTACACAGTCTTCAGTATGGATTACGCCTCAACATAAAGAAAAAAAAAATCCTCCCAACTGGACCAATAAGCAACATTTTGATAAATGGAGAAAAGATTGAAGTTGTGAAGGATTTTATTTCACTTGGATCCACAATCAATGTCCATGGAAGCAGCAGTCTGGAACTCAAATGATGTATTGCATTGGGCAAATCTGCTGCAAAAGACCTCTTTAAAGTGTTAAAAAGCAAAGATGTCACTTAGAGGACTAAAGTGTGCCTGACCAAAGCCATGATATTTTTAATTGCCTCATATGCATGCAAAAGCTGAACAATGAGTAAAAACCCCAAAACCCATTGCTGTAGAGTCTATTCCAGAGTCTATTCCAGTCTAGGACAGAGTAGAACTGCTCCATAGAGTTTCCAAGAGGTGCCTGGTGGATTTGAACTGCCAACCTTTTGGTTAGCAGCCATTTGGAAACCCTGGTTATGCCACCAGGGTTTCCCAACAATAAGGAAGACCGAATAAGAGTTGATGAATTTGAATTATGGTGTTGGTGAAGAATATTGAATATACCATGAAGAAGCCAGAAGAATGAACAAATCTGCCTTGGAAGAAATATAGCCAGAGTGCTCCTTGGAAATGAGGATGGTGAGACTTCACCTCATGTACTTTGGACATGTTATCAAGAGGGACCAGTCCCTGAGGACATCATGTCTGGTAAAGTAGACGGTCAGTGAAAAAGAGGAAGACTCTCCACGAGGTGGATTGACACGGTGGCTGCAACAATGGGCTCAAACATAACAAATGTGAGCATGGTGCCGGACTGGGCAGTGTTTCGTTCTGTTGTACGTAGGGTCGCTATGAGTTGGAACTGATGTGACGGCACCTAATGGCAACACATCTCCATCAGAGCTCTTGGGTGACGAGGTGCATTGTCAATGAGCCCTAATATTTTGAAAGGAATTTTTTTTTTTTTAAATGAGCAGTAGCTCTCAACAGTGGTCTTAAAATATTCAGTAAATCATGTTGTAAACAGATGTGCTGTCAACCAGACTTTGTTGTTCCATTTATAGAGCACAGGCAGATTAGATTTAGCATAATTCTTAAAAGCACTAGGATTTTTGAAATGGTAAATGAGCATTGGCTTCAACTTAAAGTCACTAACAAGAGAGTCAACCTGTCTTTTGAAGCTTTAAAGCCAGCCATTGACTTCTTCTCTCTAGCTATGGAAGTGCTAGATGGCATCTTCTTCCAGCATAAGGCTGTTTTGTCTACTCTGGAAATCTGTTGTTGAGCGTAGCCACCTTCAGCGGTTATCGTAGCCCGGTCTTCTGGATAACTTGCTGCGGCTTCTGCATCAGCGCTGGCCCCTTCGCCTTGCACTGTTATGTTATGGAAACTGCTACTTTCCTTAAACCTCTGCTAGCTTCAGACTCTTCTTCTGCAGCTTCCTCCCTCTTTCAGCCTTCATAGAATTGAAGTGAGCTGAGGCCTTGTTCTGGATCAGGCCTTGGCTTAAGGGCATGTTGGGGCTGGTTTGAGCTTCTATTCAGAGCACTAAAACTTTCTCCATATCGGCAATAAGTCCGCTTCATTTTCTTACCGTTTGTGTGTTCACTGGTGTAGCACTTTTAATTTCCTTCAAGAACTTTTCTTTCACATTCACAATTTGGCCCAAGAGGCCTAGCTTTCGACCTGTCTCGCCTTTCCACATGCCTTTCTCACTAAGCTTAATCATCTGTAGCTTTTGACTTAAAGTGAGAGACCTGTGACTCTTCCTTTCACTTGAACACTTTAAGGCCATTGCAGGGTTATTAACTGGCCTAATTTCAATATTGTCATGTCTCAGGGAACAGAGAGGCCCAAAGAGAGACAGCGAATGGCCGGTTGGCGGAGTAGTCAGAACACACACAACACTTTTTGATCACATTTATGCCATCTTATATGGGTGCAGTTTGTGATGCCCCAAAACAATTACAATAGTAACATCAAAGATTACTGATCACAGATCACCATAGTAGATATAATAGTAATGAAAAAGTTTGAAATACTGTGAGAATTGCCAAAATGTACACAGAAACACAAAGTGAGCACACGCTGCTGCAAAATTGGCTCCAATAGACTTGCTCGAGGCAGGGTTGCCACAAACCTTCAATTTGCAGAAAATGCAGTATCTGTGAAGCGCAATACAACGAGGTATGTCTGTGTGTACAAACCTTGAAAACAACTCTCAGTAAATGTCAGTTTTCTTCCCTTTGGCAAACTAATTGGACCTCAGGGGAGCAGAACTGTCATTGTAACTAAGTTAGAGAGAAGGGGACATAGGAGTCAGGTACTTCTGCTCATCAACTCCGGCAGCTGGAGGGCTGGGGAGTGGCCTTGCCCAGAGATTGTCTGCCATCTTTCTGAATTGCCATGGCTCATGACCTTACCCCACACAATATTAGATCCTCAAACAGACATAGGGCAAGAGTCCTAGGTCCACCAATACACTTCGATCAGTCGGGAACCCACCCCTGCCCCCACCCCCCCGTCCGCCCTGGCTGTCTTGCGGGAGGGAAAACTGCTGAGTCACAGATTTGTTTCCTTCTGAGTCTGTGTGGTTCTTATCATGTTCTTCAGGAAGCATTAGCACACCCAGCTATTAATAATGATGCTGAAACGAAGCCCCTGACTCAGTGGGGTGGAGGTGAGGGTCACCTGCCCAGCTGACCTGCACTTCTATCTCTCTAGGAAGGAAGGGACCTATCTGAAGGGCGGCTAAGGAGATAGGAATGTACAACACACTGAGAATCCCGCAGCTTCACACGACAGGGCCCCCCACGCCTTCCGAAAGGCCTTCGTTGGGCAGGAGGTGGGGATGTTGTCGTTGGCAGATTTTCCCAACCAATTCCAAAACCCCATAGCAGGCAAAGAGTCAAGATAAAGAAAGCCTGGGCCCTGACAAAGAGTGTGATGACAGCCTTCATCCATCACAGGGCAAAGTATTCGTTTAACTTAACAGAGGACTAGATTTACACCATCAGGATAAATGAAATGTTCGCCCTGGAGATTTGCTCCGATTCCTTACTCCCCTTGTCCCCATTTCAGTGAAAGCATGAGATTCAATGATGAGTGCTGACCCCTTGCTGAACCCCATCTCCAGCCCACCCTGCATTCTCTCAATTGGCCTGGTCAGTGTTGATGAGCAAGAAATGGCAAATAATGCTTTCTGTTTGGTGCCTAGAACCTTCTGGAATTTATTGTTACCAGAGTCACTCAAAGAGTGACTTTGCTTCTGTTTTTCCTCTTGGAAAGCAGAGGACAGTTATTGCCAGGCCCCTGGATGAATAGCCATCATATGCAATTACCTGCGCTATTAGACTCAAAAGCTCATTCTTTCACCCACAGCCCAGGTGGAAACTTCACTGAGGTGATGGAATATACATTATGCTCACATTGCTCAACAGATTCGGACCAAACTGGACACAAGGAAAAGTTCATTTCAGCTATTTTTGGTGCTTTCCCCTTATCGGATTCATACTTACAACAGAATTAAATTTCCAGCATTTAAATCAGGTTAATGATTAACCCAGGGAACCCAGGAAGAATGTCTGTTGCCATCTGTTACCAGATTGCAATAGAAGTGTCAAGGCTTCACAGCTTACCAAAGCAATGAACTTGGGCACACCACTTTACTGGTCGAGCTGCACCGCTGAGCACGGTGACCACTAGCTGCATGTGGCTCTTTAAATTTAAACTTAAATTAATCAAATTAAATTCCTCAGTCACACTAGTCACATTTGAAGTGCTCTGTGGCTGTATGTGGTAGTGGTTACTGTGTTGGGCTGTACAGATTCAGCACATTTGGCCATCACAGGAAATTCTCCTGGACGGCGCTGTTCTGCAGGCTGTTTCCTCACCGAGAAGGGGGCAGGCGATGCTTCCTCAAGTACGGGATGAGACCATGCATATACAAACACTCTGTAAACTGTAAAGTGCCATGCTCACTACGTCTTCAGTCTTGACTTGTAATCTGGATGGATGCAGAGTGGGTTCCAGTTTTCTTAGAGTTTTGGAAAATAACCTGACTCTTCGGGTTTATATGTCTGCATGGCTTTCCAAATCAGCCTTATTCCTCCCATTGTTATCATCATTACCAAGAATCCACTTTTGCTAAGAGGAAGGAGGATAATCACTGGATTCTCCTTCTGCCTAGCAAAAGTAACTCCCGGATTCCCAAATGGCCTGCCTCTCCCAAACCAAGCTCTCTAGGATCCCCCACACTAGCTTCCATGTTCTGAAACAGCACAGTGCCAAGGGAGGGTGCTGCTGTGGGGAAGAGGAGCTCAGGCAACCATCCTGGGAATTGTACAGCAGAGTTGACCTGGAAAGAGTCGGGCTTTGACATGAAATGGGTCCAAGCTGACTCTGGCCTCTGTTACTTCTCAGCTCTATGGCTTTTGGCAGGTTACTTAACTTCCTTGAAGCACAGTTTTTGTTTTCTTTAATGTGTGTAAACAAGGCAATAGCATCCACTTTGCAGAACTGTGCTAAGAACTAAAAGAGCCCATGGGTCTAGAATGCTTAGCACAGGGCCTGGCACACAGTGCTTGGCACATAACGGGTGCCACGCTAAATAATACTTTTATTTACCTAAGAGTTGTCCTCTGTTCCTGGGGGAAACAGGGTTTCCTGTCTCTTTCTCTTGCAAAGTGATTGAAGGTCTCAGATATCCATCGTATAGGTTTATATATGTCTAAACATCTGTTCTACCACCCGTCTGTCAGTTTGTTGTACTGTGGTGGCTTGTATGTGGCCATGATGCTGGAGGCTATGCCACTGATATTTCAAATACCAGCATGGTTGCCCATGGTAGACAGATTTCAGCGGAGCTTCCAGACTAAGACACACTAGGAAGAAAGGCCTGATGATCAACTTCTGAAAATTAGCCAATGAAGCCCCTGTGGATCACAGCAGAATATGGTCCAATATAGTGCTGCAAGATGAGCCCCCTAGGTTGGAAGGCAATCAAAATACACAGTGGTCGCAACAATGGACTTAGGCGTACCAGCTATTGTGAAGAGGGCACAGGACCGGGCAACCTTTTACTTCATTGTACATGGTGTTGCTGTGAATCAGAGCCAACCTGAAGGCAACTAACAACAAACATTCTAACCTGTTAATGATTGAATGATTGACAATAGCTGATATCTGTAGACATTTTACCGTACACCAAGTGTTTTACACACATTAACTCATTTAATCCTTACTAGAAAATCTATGAGACAGAGAAAACATGGGAAAAAGTTAACTACTGGTCCTAGGTATCTCGTGTTGCTATAACAGAGGATGGTTTTAACAAACAGAAATTTATTCTCTCACAGTCTATCTAGTAGGCTATAAGTCCAAATTCAGGGCACCTGCTCCAGGGGGAGGATTTATCTCTCTGTCAGCTCTGGAGGAAGGTCCTTGTCATCGGTCTTCTCCTGGTCTAGGAGCTTCTCAGTGCAGAGATCCTGGATCCAAAGGACACGCTCTGCTCCTGGCATGACTTTCTTGGTAGCATGAGGTCCCTCCAGGTCTCTATTCCATTCTCTCTTTTATGTCTCAAAAGAGATTGACTCAAGATACATTTTGTAGATTAAGTCCTGCCTCATTAACATAACTGCCTCTAATCCTACCTCACTAACAGCTTAGTGATAGGATTTACGACACACGAGAAAATCACCTCAGTTGACAAAATGGTGGACAACCACACGATACTGGGAATCATGGTCTAGCCAAGTTGACACATATTTTGGCAGGACACAATTCAGTCCATAACACCACCATAAAGAAGCAATCAACCAAATCCAGAGTGTGGAACATGCTACAGAACAAATGATACGGCTTCTCCAATTAAAAAAAAAAAAAATGGTGTGATTGAAAAAAGATGGAGAGAGTGGGAATGGTTACAGAATAAAAAAGCTTAAGAGAATAGTAACCACAAGCAGTGTTTGGAACTTGTTTGTATTTTCACTTGAGTAGACCAACTATAAATATGCTTATTGGAGACAATTGGGGTAATTGGTTGTGGACCCAACGTTGTTGTTCTTAGGTGCTGTCAAGTCGGTTTGGACTCATAGCAGCCCTATGTACAACAGAACGAAATGCTGCCTGGTCCTGCGCCATCTTGATGATTGTTGTTATGCTTGAGCCCCTTGTTGCAGCCACTGTGTCAATCCATCTCGTTGAGGGGCTTCCTCTTTCCTGCTGACCCTCTACTTTACCAAGCATGATGTCCTTCTCCAGGGACTCATCCCTCCTGATAACATGTCCAGAGTATGTGAGACAAAGTCTCACATCCTTGCTTCTAAGGAGCATTCTGGCTGTATTTCTTCCACGACAGATTTGTTTGTTCTTTTGGCAGTCCATGGTATATTCAATATTCTTCACCAACACCATAATTCAAAGACATCAATTCTTCTTTTTTCTTCCTTATTCATTGTCCAGCTTTCACATGCATATGAGGCAACTGAAAACACCATGGCTTGGGTCAGGCGCACCTTAGCCTTCAAGGTGTCATCTTGCTTTTCAACAGTTTAAAGAGGTCCTTTGCAGCAGATTTGCCCAATGCAATGCATCATTTGAGTTCTTGACTGCTGCTTCCGTGGGTGTTGATTGTGGATCCAAGTAAAATGAAATCCTTGACAACTTCAATCCTTTCTCCATTTATCATGATGTCACTTACTAGTCCTCTTGTAAGGATATTTGTTGTCTTTATGTTGAGGTGTAATCCAATACCGAAGGCTGTGGTCTTTGATCTTCTTCAGTAAGTGCTTTAAGTCCTCTTCACCTTCAGCAAGGTTGTGTCATCTACATATCACAGGTTGTTGATGAGTCTTCCTCCAATCCTGATGCCACCTTCTTCTTCATATAGTCCAGCTTCTTGGATTATTTGCTTGATATACAGATTGAATAAGTATGGTGAAAGGATACAACCCTGACATACACCTTTCCTGACTTTAAACTATGCAGTATCCCCTTTTTCTGTTTGAACGACTGCCTATTGGTCTATGCATAGGTTCCTCGTGAGCACAATTAAGTGTTCTGGAATTCCCATTCTTTGCAATGTTATCCATAATTTGTTACGATGCACAGTTGCATGCCTTTGCATAGTCTGTAAGACACAGGTAAACATCTTTCTGGCATTCTCTGATATCCCCTAGTTCCCTGTCCTCTTCTGAATCAGGCTTGAATTTCTGGCAGTTCCCTGTTGATGTACTGCCGCAGCTGCTTTTGAATGATCTTCAGCAAAAGTTTACTTGTGTGTGATATTGTTCGATAATTTCTGCATTTGGTTGGATCACCTTTCTTTGGAATAGGCATAAATATGGTTCTCTTCCAGTCAGTTGGCCAGGTAGCTGCCTTCTAAATTTCTTGGCACAGACAAACGAGCACTTCCAGTGCTGCATCTGTTTGTCGACACATCTCAATTTGTATTCCATCCGTTTCTGGAGCCTTGTTTTTCACCAGTGCCTTCAGTGTAGCTTGGACCTTTTCCTTCAGTACCATCGGTTCTTGATCATGTGCTACCTCCTGAAATGGTTGAACATCGACTAATTCTTTTTGGTATAGTGACTATGTGTATTCTTTCCACCTTCTTTTGATGCTTCCTGCATCATTTAATATTTTCCCCATGGAATCCTTCAATACTGCAACTTGAGGCTTGAATTTTTTCTTCAGTTCCTTCTGCTTGAGAAATGCGAAGAGTGTTCTTCCCTTTTGGTTTTCTAACTCCACATCTTTGCCCATGTCATTATAATACTTTACTTTTTCTTCTAGAGCCACCATTTGAAATCTTCTGTTTAGCTCTTTTACTTCATCATTTCTTCCATTTGCTTTAGGTACTTGACATTCAAGAGCAAGTTTCAGAGTGTCTTCTGGCATCCATTTTGGTCTGTACTTTCTTATCTTTTGCTTACTTCATGTAAGATGTCCTTGATGTCATTCCACAACTTGTCTGGTCTTCCGTCATTAATGTTCAACCTATCAAATCTATTCTTGAGATGGTCTCTAAATTCAGATGGAATATACTCAAGGTCGTACTTTGGCTCTCATGAACTTGTTTTAATTTTCTTCAGCTTTCACTTGAATGTACATATGAGCAACTGATGGTCCGTTCCGCAGTCGGCCCCTGGCCTTGTTCTGGCTGATGATATTGAGCTTTTCCATTGTGTCTTTCCACAGATGTGGTTGATTTGATTCCTGTGTATTCCATCCACAGAGGTACACATTTATAGTTGCCATTAACGTTGTTGAAAAAAGGCATTTTCAGAATAAAATTTGCAAAATTCTATCATGCAATCTCTGGCATTGTTTCTAACACCAAAGCCATATTTTCCAACTATCAGTCCTTCTTCTATGTTTCCAACTTTAGCATCCTCATCGCCAGTAATCATCAAAATCTTCAATTTCTTCACCTTTGGCCTTAGTGGTTAGTGCAAAATTTGAATAAAAGTCGTATTAACTGGTCTTCCTTGTAGGCGTATGGATATTATTCTATCACTGACAGCATTGTACTTCAGGATAGATCTGGAAATGTTCTTTTTGACGATGAATGCAACGTCATTTGAGACAATCAGGGAAATTAGCTGTGGACTGAATGTTAGGTGATATTAAAGAATTAATGTTAGTTTTACTAGGTGTGAATGGCATGGTGGTGATTAGAAAAGGATGACAATTAAAATTGATGTAATTGTGACAAGCTTTTGAATCGTTTTTGGGAAGATTTCCTAAAATGCCTGCAGTTTATATATGCAGTAGAGTCAGCTATTGCTCTGCTCTTTCTATACGGTCACCTATCGAGTAGGTTAAATGGTTTTAAAATATACACTTTCGAGATGTTTGATAATTCTTTAGTGTTTGGTCCAAAATAAAAGGAAATTTTAGCAATGACTAAAGAAAAAACTATCAGGTATATGTTAAGAGAGAATCTTGCTAACATGTAAATATTATAATTCATGAAATGTTATTTTAAGTCTGTAACTTAAGTTTTTGCCCTTCTTTTAGTTACATAGGTTGGCTTGGAAAATCTTCTTTGGTAAGGGCAACCAAAATTGTGCCCATTTTATGGTTTCCATGCTTTTCTCATCCTAAAAATGTTAATGTCTATTTGTTTTATATTACTGTAAAGTCTACAAAAGCTGGAACCTGGGTAAGGTGGAAACCTGTCAGAGAAGGAAAACGCAGATATTTTCCATTAACAGAGAATGATAGAAAGTGGTAGGACTGCATCTTGTCAAAGACAGATAACTTGTGAGACCCAGAAAAACAAGGCAATCCCCTTGAGTTCCGGCTCTCACAGTTTTGTTGCATAACCACATTTACGCTTTTTGCAAGCCCTTGCAACAGAACATAGTCATCTTCACGCAGGACTTATGAAAATTGTCTATTTTTGTCTATATATTTAAGGTTGTCTCAAATGATTAAAGAGTATTACAAATTTTACTGTGTAAAATCTGCCTTTATAGCATAATGCAAAAACTGGAAATTTTTTGTGGTAACCTAGTTATTTGAGCCAGATTTTATGTGAGAATCTCATTACTATTAAAATTCTTTCCAACAATCTCCTAATAAAACAGTCTGACTCTCAAAAATGAACAAAGCCTGCATATCCTAGTTAGTTACAGAGATGGGGGAAATGGAATGATGTGTGAGATTTGGTTTAAGTTAATTCAGGAAAAAAGTTGGGGATTAGGTGATGAATACATGGTGGTTCGTTATTCTAACTTTTAAAAATGTTTGAAAATGGCCATAATAACAAGAAAAAAATCTGAGATTATATTGTTGTTATTTTACAGATGAGGAAACTGAGGCTCAGAGAGGTTAGGGAGAGCTGAGCTGTCTGTGACCACAGTCAGTCTGGTTCCAGAGTGTCACTCCCAGCAGGCATTTAATAATATTAATATTTAATGGAAAAATGATTATGTGTTTGATATCCATTCTATGAGGGCAGTGGTGGTTCAGTGATGGAATCCTCATCTTCCAGGTAGGAGACCTGGTTTCGATTCTCAGCCAATGGACCTCACGCACAGCCGCCACCTGTCTGCTAGTGGAAGCTTGTGTGTTGCTATGATGCTGAACAGGCTTCAGGAGTGCTTTCAGACTAAGATGGACTGCGAAGAAAGGCCTGGTGATCTCCTTTAATAATTGCAGTGGTCTGATCTGTAGCTGATCACAAGGATGGTGCAGGACTCGCCAGTTTCTTTGTTCCATTGTGTATGGGGTCGCTACGGTTCAGAGCTGGCTCAATGGCAGCTGGCAACGACGATAACATCCTTTGGACACCAATCCCACAGGATACACAGAAGACGCAATCATCTTCATCTCAGAGGTAGCAGCAGAGGTTTAGAGCGGTGGCTTGTCTAAAGTCCCATAACCAAGACTCATCTAATCCCATGGCCCACATGCTTCCACATTTAAGAGGTAGGACTTGGGGTCAGGACATCTGGAGTGGGGCTTCCTGTGGACAGCTCCCCCTTGGTCAGCTCGCTTCCCTCTTTGGGCCTCAGATTTCCAATCTGTAAAGTGGGGAGATGGACTATATGCCTGCTGTGCCCTCCTTGCCAGGCTCTGTGAGATACAAATGAAATGATACGTGGAAGAGGAAGTTGGTGCACCATAAAAGCACCACATAAATCCTAGCCTTTTCCATTTGGGCAGTACCATTTATCGGTTGGTATGAAGAGGAAAATGTGATTCTCTTACTCTGACTAAGGGCACTGGACAGGAGATTATCCAATAGGCAAGGTAAGCAAGCTGCTTTCCTTGCTTGCCAGATAATCTGTAGCAAACAATTTCACATATTTTTTCACCACATAAAACATTCTCCTTCTAGGTATGGCTGGCATCTGTCTCCCAAGCCCACAGCACCTTCCTATAGAATCAAAGCCTCTTTTCAAATTTATAATCCCTGACATGCTCATTTGTGCTTATTTACTAATCTGTAGTGAACAATTTCACATGGGTTTCACCACATCTTTGTTTACTACAGATTATCTGGTAAGCAGGGTCCCGCTTACCTTGCCTATTGGATAATCGGCCCCTGGGACCGGACTGTGGAAAGTTAAAGAAAAGGCCTTCAGAAGAAGCAATTTTGGAGGCAAATGGGGCATGATTAAATGGGGGTGGGGCGGTGGGGGGGTAGGTGTTCTTGTCCGCTGCCTTATCATCAGATTTACACCTGTATCATTTCAGCAGCTTGTGACAGAAGTTGGAGCATAGTGAAATCAATGGGTCGGTTCCTGGGAGGAGCTTCGCATTCCTGACCTTTTCCTCAGCTTTCCGTTGGTGAGGGTCCACTTTTAGCCCCAACTTCTCAGAAGCCGCCTGCATTATCCCTTAGGGCTTGTCCATCCAGTCAAGTTCACAGTGATAAATCTCGCCTCCAAGGGTCCTCACAAAGGTGGGTGTGGCGTGCTGATAGCGCGCTGAGTAAGTGCCTTCCTGTGTCAAATATAGCCGCAAGGCACTACAAACAGCCGGCGGTTTTATACAAACTGATCTGGCTGGTATCAGCTGCTCTGACATTTTATACGAATACTTAAAATAAATCTAGAAACAGGAAAGAAAGTACAGAATTATTGTTTTAGGCAGCCTGTGAGCGCTTATCTTCAAAGTGGCAGAGGTTCTATTGTATTTAGAGAAACGGCTCACTCCACTGGCAGAAAGGGTCTCGCACGGAGGCCGGCGAGCGAGTTTCCCACGTGCTGGCTGGCGCGCAGGGCGCTGCCCGGTTTGCGCTTCCTTGCTGCTTACCTGAGAACCTCTTAGTGCACCTGGGAGCACCGAACACACCGGAAGAAGCAACTTCCAAGTTCTCCTTAAAGCACGCAAAACCTTTGGCAGTGGACGGTGGTGGTGATGGTTGCCTGACATGATGAATCTAATCAACGGCACTGAGCTGTACATGTGAAAAAATGTCGGATTGGCAAACGTTTTGTTGTATTTTTACCAAACCAAACCAAACAAGCCCTGTCTTTATTTCCCCTGTTCAGGGTCATACTTAAGGCCGGAATGCATTTTCTGTTTTAAAAGTTTGGTCTTGGCCTCCCTATGCCATGTCTTTGCCTGTGTGTGTTTCACAGCTGAAAAAAGGAAGCTTGTGTGTTCTGGATTTTCTTTCCCCAGTGGGAGTCCGAGGACGAACAGAAACCTAACTTTTCTGAAGAGAAATAAAAATCTCTTTGCTCCTCTACTAATTCTTAACCCTAGCAATGCATTAGAATCACTTGGAGAGCCTTATAAAGGCGCTAAAGCCGCCAGATTCCAATTTAATTGTTCTAGAAATTTCTGGGTGTGAGGGTTGGGCCGTTCAGTACAGTAAAGAAAAACCAAACTAGCTGCCGTGAAGTCGACTCTGAGTCGGGGCAAGCCCTGGGTGACAGGGTAGAACTGGCTCCACGGGGTTTTTAATGGCTGGTTTTTCAGGAGTGGATCATTAGGCCTTTCTTGCAAAGCACTTCTGGGGGACTCAAACCTCTAACCCTTTGGTTAGCAGTGAGCTTGTTAACTCTTTGCACCACTCAGGGTCTCCACAGCCCTGTTCAGATGCCAGCAAATCATGAGAGGTAGCAGGAGAAGCTGACGGGGCTCTTCCTTCATCCCCCCCCCTTCTGTCATTTAAGCTTCTCCACTCCTTGACTCTCTCACATCACATCCTCTCTTAATTCAGCACTGAGTTCTGTGTTCTCGGGATCTTTAACATATCAGAATCAGACCTGGCCAGGCCACCAAGCTTCTGCCTGGGAGGGCACCATCCTCTTCCTGTGTCTGTCCTCTTCTCTTGTCCTCTCACTCGTGACCCTCCTGCAGCGTCCAAGACCGTGCTGTTCCCATCATTAAAGATCCAAGTTTCCTTAAAGGCCCCACTGTCTCCTCAGTGGCTTGCCCTCACCTCGTCCTTGCCCTTCTTTATGTGCCCTGTCCGCACTTCAGGCCCACAGTGCTCTTTGGAAACATCAGGGCAGTTCTAAAATAATGCTGATATTACTGAAACATCAGCCGCAGAGTTTCTGACTGCACTCGTCTGGGGTGCACCGTGACTGTGGAGGTTTTGTGGGCTCTGGCAGTTCTAGTGTGGAGCCGTGCTGGGAGGCCTCTGTCCAGCCTCTGTGGACTTCTTGCAGGTTTCTCTACTTGTGTTCTCTTGGTCTTTGCACAGCTGCTCCCTTGGTCTGAAGGTCCTTTCCCACCCACTTCCTCAGGGACCTGTCCACTTACTCACAAGATGAGGCTATCTGCGGGAGAGTGAGGTGTTAGCTGTGGGGCAGGGCAAGCCAAAAATGTCCTGTGGCAGCCTTGGAGGGGGTTCCATGCTTCAGGGCAGTAAATCATCGTTTTGTAAGACTATGAGAGGAAGGACGGTCCAGGGCAAAGGGCCCTCATCCATGAAAAATGAGCTTTGTCTTTTAATCCTGGCTGGCAGTGGCTTCAGACTCTGTTCTCTATTACAAAGAAGATTGGAGAATGAGGTACTTTGGGGAGCTTGGAGGCTATTCCATTTGTGAACTTCTGTGTCCTCTATAAATTCTCCACTCGTCTTGCTTGCTCACTTGCAGCTCCCTCCCACTTCTGTATGTCACTTTACAGCCAGGTGCTCAGGCTAACCTAGGTTTGATTTGCCTAGGTAGGAGTGTGGGGATGGAGGGAGGGGTTATTAAAATATCTTCAGAAACTGCACCAATCAAAATACTCACTCACCAAAGACAGGAATAGAAGTAGCTTTGATCACCTTGCTTTATTTGCCTAACAGACAGAGAGGGATTCAGGTGGTTAGTTAAGGCAGCTTGAAACTGCTTGTTTTCTTCAACCAGCTAACCCTATTTCATACTGTTTCATAATCTACTCAACCCGAAGCACTGTTGACATTTTCTTCTTCTGATTCATAAAGAACTTCCAGAATTTACCTTAGAGGACTAAAAAGGAAATTTCAGCAAAACCCAAAGTCATCTGAATAAAGAGGAATTTAGGTTAGTCCCAGTCCTGTACAGCATGCTGATTTCTCTGTTTAACCCCAGGTGTCCACAACATGAGATGCAGTTCCAATAGCAACAGCTTTCAGATGGCTGTGAAGAGTAGACCTGGACTCATTCGAATCCCACCCCACTATTTGCAGCTGCATGGCCCTGAGCAGGTTCCCAGCCTCTGGTCCACATCTCTGATAATAGTACCTGCCCCACCTCCCCACCTTCCCCACCCCTCCGCCCCATGCCCAAGCCAAGGTTCCAGTGTCCTAACTTACAATCTTCAGAACATGCATTTTAGGTGTAGAAGAGCTTCAGCTCCCTCACTGAACAGGTAACTTTCAAGGTGCAGAGGGGCCGAGTGGCTCTGGTCACAGAGCTGTGTCAGGGGCAAGGCTGTGAGTAGCTTCCTGTCGCCATGTTTTCCCACTGTACCAGGCTTCCAAACTGCACTGGGTACGTGTGGCTCCTCTGATCCCACCTGAGTAGATGCCAGTTTATCCCATCTCACCATTCACCATCTTATGGTGCTTAGAATGAACTAGGTGTCAGAAACATTGATCACTCCTGAAAAGATAAATTTGTACCAGAACACAACAGCAACAGGAGAACTTCCTCACAAGGATACCTCTGCTTCCCACGTGTCACCAGTTTCCCCCAAGGAGCTTTGGCGTACCTGGCCTTGCAGAGGCAAAGGCTGTATAAGAACAGGAGCTGATGCATCAGAAATGAAAACATTGCAAAATCATTTCACAAGAATAGGCCTACAAGTTTATAGGATTTAACCAAACAGGTACTCAAGGCTCTTAATGAAAAGAGAGAAATGCAGAGATTCTTAACCATATAGCTTTAGGTATGGTGGATAGTGATGTCTCCTTATTGTTTACTGAGAGGGTAAAAGTACTTGTGAGGTCGGTGGGTGGCACAAACAGTGAAGCGCTCGACTACTAGCTGAAAGGTTGGTGGTTTGTACCCACCCAGAGGTGTCTTGAAAGACAGGCCTGGTGATCTACTTCCGAAAGATCACGGCCTTGAAAACCCAGTGGAACGGTTCTCTGCACACACATGGGCTCACCAGGAGTTAGAATCGACATGAAGGCAACTAACAACAACAAAAGTGCTTGTAATTTAATCAGTACCAAGCAGCATGGGTGGAGCTGGATGTGACATTGAAAACCACAAGGAAGACATGTCCACAGAAAGAGGAATTCACCGAAGGAAAGACTCGGGTAACTTCAGGTATTTAAGGGTAATGACGTATATTGTGTCTTCCCCACCTCATCTATTTTCTTCTCTTTACTGATTCATAAGTAGAAAGCACTGGAGGATGATGGGGCAGGTAACCACTCTGGGTCCTCTGGTCTAGTCACACCATCGCACCACAGCGTCTAGTATGGGACATCTTCGGGTGTAGCAGCCAAGACTCCTTAGAAGTGGGGATGGCAGGACTTTAATTCACTTTGGACTGTCATCAGGAAAGATAAATCGCTAGAAAAAGACATCACGTTTGTAAAGTTGACGGTCGGTGAAAATGAGGGGAACCTTCGGTGAGATGGGTTGCTACAATAGCCACAACAATGGCCTCAAACACCTGCGCTCCTGAAGATGGCGTGGGACCAGACAACGTTTCGTTCTTAGGTTATACACGAGGTCACCATGAGTTGGAGTCAACTCCACGGCAACTAACAACGACAGCAGCTAAGAGCCTCGCCCTTCACAGTGTCTAACACAGACCTTCCGTCGAGGTGATTATGACTCATGGGATCACATTGAGCACCAGTCAGAACCCCTCTTAGTCAGGTTTGCTGAGCACCTTTGAGGGCGATTCAGCCTAAGGCTCTAGCGCAGAGAGCAGTGGCTCAGGGTCAGAAAGTCCACGTTCAGAGAGACATTGACTGGATGGCCCTGCGTTTAGGGGACTGCTCTGCTGTGATGCCACCTGTGGAGCCAGGACAATGCTTACCAAACCTCTGCCCTGCCGCCTGAAACTGGTCAGAACCTGAACGGATAACCTGGGGAAGATCCTTAAGCAGTTCCCTCAGTACCTGCAAGGAAGTCACTGTAAGATTAGAAACTGTAATTACATCTGATGAAGTGATTGCCAAGCATTGTTTGCAGAGAGGGTGTTATCAGCCCTATTGTGTGAAGGGTAATGGAGACTCAAGTCTCCTGCCACTGAGTCTCTCACTTCCCTGCTCCCCACCCTCAAACTGCTTGCTTAGTTTTAGACCTAATGAAATCTCCTTATACTAGAATGTTTCAAAGTAGCTCAATGGTCCTTAGGGTTCCAGAACTTTTCAATTTATTTATTCTGCTACGAGCTAGCCCTGGAGCCCCACAGATCTGCACCCACATCACAGCCAGCTCCCACAGGATTAATCGCTTGGCTGACTACAGAGCTAGTGTCCCTCTGTGCCCTTCCACACCTGACCGTGTGTCCTTTAGGCTCTGGCTTCTGAGGCTGGAAGTCTGTTTCTCCTGCTCTCCCACTAACAGACAGTCCCTTCAGAGACAGGGGCTCACTTATTTTGAGTTCCCAGAGCTTCTGTCAGACGGTTGGCCCACACATGCTTGCTGACTGGAACCAGACTCCTCTCAGAAACCTTGGGCTTTCCCAGAGGGTCCATGAGACCCCAGGCAGATGGGCTGACTATTTCTTAAACCCAGGAGGGAGGAGGAGGAAAGGGTGTAGAACAGAAGCCAAAGAGAACATCCTCATAGTTGAAGGATATCGTTTACTTCTCCAGTTGTGAGCTGGAAATGATCATCTATTCCAAACTCCTCATTTTACAGATGGGGAACAGAGCTCTGTACTTTCCATAGTCTGGTCAAGTTCACATGGAAGGAATATAACTCGATTTATTATATCATGATGAAGGTCTCATGTGACATTCAGTCACCCATACCACCTAAGTGTCCCCTGAGCCTTGTGGTGAGAACACAATGCTTTGGCTAGGTGGATTACACATTTCTATTCTTTTGTAGTGAGATAAGAAAGAGGATAGCACTTTAATGGATCAGGGTACTGGGTATAGATACATAGAATTGGGATCCAAAGACTCTTACAAACCCAAAAGATAGCTAGACGCCTCCCCGCCCCCTCCCCCTGCCAAAGCAGACATTTTAAGTTAAGAAGATCATAATTCAGTTTAGAAAATGTCAATCTTGTCTCATCATCTAAAAGTTGGTTTGGTCAAAAGGTCCTAACGGAAGAATTGTTTACCATGGCTTGTTTCCCACCTAGGCCTGAGTGGTTATTTTGCATCCCCAATACCCCACTGGACTGCTGGACTGCTCTGAGAAAAGGAAGAAATACAACTTCTACAAATATGAAAAACAGCTCTCAACTCGTCAGCGTAGAAAAGGGGAGGGAGGGAGGAGAGTTACAGTGCACCTGTTACCAAGGGCTCCTGGTAGAGATGTGCAACGCCTGGTTCCGCTCAAGTGCCAGCTTTTTCCCTAGGTATGTGCAAATCAACACAAAATGCAAATAACTGACTTTTATAAAGCACTGGGTCTCTTAGTAAGGAGCCCTGGTGGCACGGCAGTTAAGTGTTTATTGTTAACTGAAAGGTCAGCGGTTCGAAACCACCAGCTGCTCTGTGCGAGAAAGATGTGGCAGTCTGCTTCAATAAAGATCACAGTCTTGAAAACCCTATGGGGTAGTTCTACTCTGTCCTACAGGGTCACTGTTTCGGAATCTACTCAATGCAATTTTTTTTTTTTTTTTTTTTTTTGAGGCCTCATTGTTCCTTAGCAATAGCCGAGTAAGGAGGACATGACAGTTATCACCCTATTTTATAGCTGGACGAAGGGACATAACAGGTTACTCAGTTAGATCACAGTCACCCAGGGAAGGGGAGGTCAGCACCGGAACACTTTCCAATCACACTTCACAGCTCCCTGAGCAGACAGAGGGGTGCATTTTAGACATTGCAACTCATCAAACTCATTAGCTTGTCAGAGTTCCACCTAAGAGAACCGAGAACCAGCCTCTCTTTTCTATGCGCTCCCAAGTCCAGCAGGCATTACTGTCCTGGAGACTTGGAACCACGGCCTGTGTCAAGATCCTCTGATCCAGAGCGAAGGGAGAAGCTGAGCGCATGATCGTGGGACACATCCGCTATGACAACATTGACCCTTCTTGGCAACATTTGTGTTTTCCTTTCCTTGCTTCTCCACAGAAACCATCAACAAGTATTGTAAAGCTTCCCAGTTAGAAGTAGGCACTTTCTCCAACTAGCAAGCAAGTCTGTATATAATCATTCCAGTGGCTCCCAGTTAACCACTTCCACTGGGGTGGGTTCTCCCATCCTGCACAGCCGTTAGCAATACAAAGGTGTCACACGACCCAGACATCTGTACGCGACAAAAACACAGCTGTCATTTCTGTTGTTTTAATCCAGGGATTCTAAAACTCATTTCGGGATTAATGCTCGTTCTAGGCCTATTTAAAGCAAAACAATCCTTTTGCAGTTGAAGTTTGCTTTTAAATTCCCTTTTAAAAAAGTATCAAGCCATCCACCGATTTGTATAAAACACCTAAGAACATCTTCCATTGCTGTGAAGCATTCTTATAGTCCCAACGGTGACTCTGCAGACATGCAATTGGCTCTGGGTTGGCAAGCCCACAGGTAGTTTTTCCCTCTGTCACCTCTTTGGAAATAGCTGTTACAGTCTTTACACCTTTACAGCCTTGCTCTAATAAAAATCAGCAAGGTCAAGAGATGCCCAGAGTTCCAGAACGTCAGGCCCGAGGAGCCTGTAGACCGTCACTACTCACGTGGTCAGTAGGGTGGCAGGCACCCCAGCCGGTGAGAGCAGAACCATCCTCATAGGCCCAGTCCTGGAGATGCTGAAAATGAAGGGAGGGATCTGGAAAACCGGGCTTTAACCAGCTGGTCTTTGTTTCTGCCACAATGAGACATTGTTAGGCCGGGGCCCCATGGAACAATAGACCTTGATAGGACTTAATACCCATGCAGACACGCAGCTTTGGATCCTCCTCTTCAAGTGCCTTGAGCTCTGTATCAACTTTCTTTTGCTGCCCACAATGTATGTCTTACAGATTATTTGGCCTAGCTCACTTCCTTTTCTCCCTCCTGGACTTCCAATGAGTTAAAAACAAAACAAAACAAAACAAACCAAACCAGTTGCCATTGAGTCAATTCCGACTCATAGCGACCCTATAGGAGTAGAGCTGACCCGTAGGGTTTCCAAGGAGCGGCTGGTGGATTCAAACTGCGAACCTTTTGGTTAGCAGCTGAGTTCTTAACCACTGAGCCACTAGGGCTCCCCAGTATGTTTAGGGGGTTTAAAGGGATTTAATCTCTTAAAATGTCGGATGGTGTGTCATGGACTCTACTGCTGAAATAGATAACGTTGCTTTTCCTGGTCATTTTAATTACATGAGGCAAGTGAACTGCATGAACGAATTGTAAGGGCCGGTCAGCTTGAATGTCTTTGTCCCCCGGTTTCTCTAAGTATGAAATCACTGATTGTTGGGCCATTCTAATTTTTATAGAGAAGTACATTGCAAATACATAACATCAAAGCCTTCATAATTTTTCCAAAGAATATAATTTACTAAAGGAGAAAAGTGAAAAAGAATAAAACTATGCTCATAAAGGTTTTTTCATAAAGGTACCATAAGCCTGGATATAACATTAATATCCAGCATCATAAAACTTTTACCAGGTGGTCTATTCTGGAGCCAATTTGTAGGATAATACGAGACTTGCAACTGACGAATGATGTTGCGTGAAGCATTAGAACAGAAACAGTTTCTTCCTTGACAGACACTATGAAAAATTATGTCTGCACTGGACAAAGACTACAAGGTGATAACTGAAATAACAATAATTGTAGCAAGCAGAAGAATTACAGCTCTTTAAAACTTTTATTTTTAACATTTTAAAATGTTAACAACAAAAATGTTCCAATGATAACAGGACAGTTCCTAACAGGAACGGCAATTTGTTCTGTGGATCTGGGATGTAGTCTGTTGCACAGGTACTTTGCCTCACTGTGGCATGGCTACAGTAGTCCGGGGCATATTCTCCACATGGCCTGAGCTAGGACTCTGCTTTGAAGGAACCACCACGTACTTGTGGAGCGCACAGAGCTGGGCTGGGTCCTGGGATTGTTAGGATTGCCTTAGCGTCGCTATGAGTCAGAATGGACTCAATGGCAGTGGGTTTGGTTTGGATTTTCTTCTTCCTGAGAAGTTATAAAGGGGAAGGACAAATCTCACGGGAGTCATTCCAGTGAGTGTTGTATATTCATTTCAGAGAAAGGGTGTTGTAGCTCCCCAGTACTGCTGTAACAGGTATATCACAGGCCAGTAGCTTGAAAGAATAAGTGTTTTATCTTCTCGCAGTTCATGAGGCTTGAAGTCTGAATTCAGGGACAGGCTCTGGGGGAGGTCCTTCCTTGTCCATTTCAGCTTTGAGTCGCTGCCATCAATCCTTGTAGAGGCATCTGTCTGTCTTCTTCTCCCTGTGTGTGTCTCTGTGTCCATTCTGCTCTTTGTATCACTCAGAAGTGGTTGGATTTAGAGCCATCCTACTTGGGTACGACCTCATTCACATAACAAAGGATCACATCCACAGGGCCAGGATTTCAGTACAGATATTTGGGGTCACAATTCAATGCACAACAAGGGGCAACTGGGATTCAGATGTTAATTAAGTAGCCCAAAATCACCCGGCAAGTAAGCAGACATGACAGGAACCTGAGCCCAAGTGTCAACCCCAAAGACCGTACCTCCCTGCTGCCTACAGCATGTTCACTAAGGACCCACCAAATCAAACCCGTTGCGGTGGAGTCGATTCTGACTCATGGTGGCCCCAATTTTGACTCGTGGTGGCCGCATGTGTGTCCAAGTAGAACTTCACTGAATTTGTGACCTTTTGGAAGTAGATCGCAGGCCTTTCTTTCAAGGCATCTCTGGGTGGGTTCAAACTCCCAACCTTTCGTTTAGTAGCTGGGCCTTAACCATTTGCGCCACTCAGGGGCTCCTGTATTGAGGACACATCTACCTATTTCCCCAGTGGAATGAAACCCCTTTAGAGCAGAGAGGAAACTTTTATAGCATGTGCTTCAGCAGATGGGGCAGAGTCAGCCTGGGCAAAAATCAATAGTGCTTACTATGTGCCGGTACTGTTCCAAGTATTTCACATGTATATCCTGATTTTATGCTCACAACAAAGCTACAGATGCATACGTTATTATCCTTGTTTTACAGATGTAGAAACTGAGGCACGGAGAGGTTAGTGATTTCTGCAAGGTTACACAGGCGATAAATGACAGAGCCAAGATTTTACTTTTGGCCCCAGAATACTGTAGGTGCTTCAAAAAAAAAAAAAAAAAGAAAGAAACTTGTAAAATACATATTCTGCGTTTCTTGCATGTGAGGCAAATCACAGGAGAATGATATAATCAAGAAACAAATAAATAAAAAGTAAAAAGACTTCCTTGGTTTCTTTAGCCCTGCTTCACCAAAGGTGTTGAAAGGTGCATTCTGGAGGGAAGTGCCTGAAGCTTATCAGGGAGCGAAGCTAATTGTGGCTTTCGCTGTCATTGAAGCTTCCCTACGTCCAACTCCTCGGGACTACCAGAAATGCAAGGTTAACTCTGCCCATCTCTTCCCTGGAAAACTTAATTTCCTTATTTCCCTTCCCATGTAGATCTCACACTTTAATGCAGAATTGCTTTGTTTTACTTTTACAAGAAAGAACTGGATGTGTATGGCAGAGGCTTTTAAACCTTTCTGCCTATGACCCACAAAATACATTTTATATCTAACTGGGCATGGAAACACACACGCGTGCGCACACACACACACACACACACACACAGAAAGGTTGGCGGTTTGATTCCACCTAATGGTTATTTTTTAGTGGTGCCTCAGAAGAAAAGCCTGGTGATCTGCTTCTGAAAATCAGCCATTGGAAACTGTATAGATCACAATTCTACAATGACACACATGGGGTCACCAAGAGTTGGAATGGGCTTGACTGCAAATGATTCTGTTTTTTGGGGGAGCTTATTAAATGTAGAGTACAAGAATCCTGGTGAAACTCTTCGTTGCTTGATGCTACAAGTCTTATATCCAGGGCAATGGGACAATAAAGAGAACATGTAGTAACCCGGACCTGTTATTAGCTAGGGCATTCACCTCTCTTTGACCTACTGCAAGGAAGGCTGGGAATAGCAAGCATTTATCACATAAACCAGTGCTCTTCTGTCCTAAAGGAGTCCCTGGGTGGCACAAACAGTTAAGCGCTTGACTATCAGCCAGAAGGTCGGTGGCTGGAATCTACCCAGAGGCACCTTGGAAGACAGGCCTGGTGATCTGCTTCTGAAAGATCACAGCTTGAAAACCCTATGGAGCACAGTTCTACTTCGCACACGTGCCATCCTCGTGAGTTGAAATCAACTCCATGGCTAGTGACAACAACATATGTCCTAAAGGGTGTGGGCTCGCTCTTGTTTGCCTTGTCACTAAGGAAGGATTCCTACACTGTAGGAATACATAAACATTTGTTAAATATTGAATTGATTTGTTGACCACGTGGTGATGACAGAGCAAACATTACCGGATAAGAAACACTGGTTGCTACACCTAAGACTTTTCTACCCAAGTCATATGCATAAGGAAAGGGATGCTGAAGAAGTTCAGAACCAGGAGGTTCTTAAAATTACCTGGTCCCAAACGTGTGTGTTACCTGTGAGAAAGCTGAAGTTCAAGGAGAAACTCTCCAATGGTTGGCTTCATTTTACCTACGCTGTCTACATTCCCTGGATTTTTTAATGACTCCACATGGTAACCCCTTAGAATACAACATTGTCACACAATGGGTCCCAACTTCTGTTTAGAATATATGGTTATGTTGTTCTAGCTATTTTGGGGGAACAAAGGAAAGAAGTATGAAATCTGGGTAGGAGACATGTACATGTTACAGAGTGAAATTATCTACAAAATACAGAATGTGAGGCTTTCCAGCTCTCTGACTTCCAGGCAGAGACTGCTTTCACTTCTGTACTGATACTGGGCAGAGAGGCTCCAGCTCTGTGGGACACATGGAATGGGTATGTGTAGGGCAAGACAGAATATTGGGAATAAGTAATAGCCCAGAAAACTCAGAATATATGTTTGGTCATTCATTACACAAACATGTTTGTTCACTTAATATGCACCAGGAAGTAGAAATATAAAATAAGAAACATGACATCTTTCTCACTGAGCGTACAGTAGGTGGACAGGTGATTTATACATGATGAGTGCCTTGGTGAAGCATGTGGGATTTCACAGGTGGTAACAAAGTCTGTCTGAGAGTTAGAGGTCTGCCAGGGCCTTTGACATAATTTTACAGAAGGTCATAAGGAATCTACAAAACAACTTCTAGAACTAATAAGTGAATTTAGTAGGGTCATAGGACATAGGGTCAATATAAAACAATTGTATGCCTATATGCTAGCAACAAAAATACAGAACAATGAAATTAACTTATACTGTACACTCCATACTGAGAACTAGCACAACATGGCAAAAAGAAATCAAAGAAGACACAAAAAAGTGGAGAGATAAAACATCTTTTTAGATTGAAAGACCCAATATTATTAAGATGTTAATTATCCCCAGATTGGTTTATGGAGTCAATGTAATACCAATCAAAATCTATCAGGCTTTTTTTTTTTGGTGTGTATAGAAATTGACAAGATGATTCTAAAATGTACAGGAAAATGCAAAAGACCTAGAATAACCAAAATAATCTTGAAAAAGAAGAACAAAGAAATAAAATACAAAGCTACAGTAATTAAGACAGTGAGGTTTTGATTGATATATCCAAAAAACCAAACCAGTTGTCATCAAGTAGCTTCTGACTCCTAGCAGCCCTATTGGGTCTCTGAGGCTGTAACCTTTTTGGAAGCAGACCACCACGTCTTTCTCCCACCACGTCTTTCTCCCATGTTAGCAGCCAGCCACCTTAACCGCTGCTCCACCAGGGCTCCTAAGGTATTGGCATAAGTACAAACAAATAAATCAATGGAACAGAATAAAATAGTCAGCTCATCAAATGACACTGCTGAGAAAATGAAAAGGGAGCCACAGAGTGGGGAAAATATTTGCAGAGCATTTATCTAACAAAGACCTTCGTGTAGAATATACAAAGAATCTTACAAATCAACAATAAAGAAATGAAGAACAACAACCCAACTGAAAAAAATGGGTAAAAGACATGAACTGACACATCACAAAGAAGAAATACGAATGGCCAGTAAGCACAGGGAATACACCAGTCGTCAGAGAAATGAAATTAAAATAAAAACAAGATACCACCTCACACCCATTTGGCATAAACCACCTCCAAAAAACCCTTTTGCCTTTCAATTGATTCTGACCCATAGTGACCCTATAGGATAGAGTAGAACTATCTGTCCCATAGGGTTTCCAAGGAGCAGCTGATATATTTGAATTGCTGACCTTTTGGTTGGCAGCTGATAAGACTGAAAGTAACTAATGTTGACAAGGATGTGGTACACTGCTTATGGTCATGAAAAATGGTACAGCTACTGTAGAAATCTGCTCGAAAGTTCTTTATAAAGTTCAATACACATCTACTGCATGACCCACAAAAAGACTTGTATAGGAATGTTTGTAGAAGCTTTATTCATAATAGCCCCAAACTGGAAATAACCCAAATAGGCATCAAGAAGAGAATGGATCAATAGATTACAATTTAATCACACACTGCCATACTCTACAGCAATGAAAAGAAATGAGCTGCAACTACGAGGACAACATAAATAAATCCTACAAGCTTTAAGTCAAGCTGAAGAAGTCAGACACAAAAGAATATATACTGTCTGATTTCATTTACGTAAAATGCAAGAACCAACAAAACTAATCAAAGTGATAGAAACCAGAAGGGGAGCTTGGGGAGAGTGCTTGGCTGAAGGGGGCGAGGGAGCTTTCTGTGTTGGAGGGAAATGTTGCACATCACAGTCTGGGTGTCGGCTCTACAGCGTGCACGTCTGCAGAACTCACTGAGCACTATGGTCACAGCCTGTGCATCTCATTGTATGTAAATTTTATCTCTGTCAAAATAAACTGGGTCTTTGAGAATGCATGGCAGTTTTTCAGGTTCAGAAGAGGAGAAGAGAATTCCAGGCAGAAGGAACTATTGAATAATAATAATTAAAAAAAAAGACTGATAAATGTGCTTGGCACTTTTTTTCTGGTCATGAGGAGAACTGTGGTGTTATTGTATCATGAGATTTGTAGAAATAAAAAAGGGAGGAGAGGAGCAAAGAAGTGGGCTGGGACCAGATCATGAAGGACTATACCCGGCTGAGAAGCTTGTGCTCATTTACTAGTAAGCAATAGAACAACATGATCATAAAATCTGGAAGCGTTATGGGATGGAATGGGTGGACAGGGATAGGGGGTAGCAAGCTTTTCCTGTTAAGGGCTAGGTAGTAAAGTTTTGTAGGCCATTCTGTATCCGCTGCAACTATTCGACTCTGTCATTGGGGTGTGAAAGCCACCATACCCGTTGCCGTCAAGTTGATTCCAACTCATAGTGACCCTATAGGACAGAGTAGAACTGCCCCATAGGGTTTCCAAGGAGCCGCTGGTGGATTCGAACTGCCAACCTTTTGGTTAGCAGCCATAACTCTTAACCACTGTGCCACCATAAACAATACATAAAGGAACGAGAGTGACTCTATTTCAGCATAACTTTATTTATGGACGTTGAAATTTAAATTTGGTGTATCACAAAATATTATTATTCTTTTGATTTTTTTTTTTGGCCATTAAAATGTAAGGACGATTTTTAGCTTGCAGGTCGTAAATAACAGGCAGGTAACTGAATTTCCTTGGAAATTCTATGGGGCAGTTCTACTGTGTCCTATAGGGTCGCTATGAGTCAGAATTGACTCGAAGGCACTGGGTTTTTTTTGGTGTAACTGAATTGGGCTGTGGGCCTAAGTTTTTCAATCCTTGGCCTGCAGTGTAGAAAAATCACACCTATTGCCGTCTAGTCGATTCTGACTTATAGCGACCCTGTAGGGCAGAGTAGAGCTGCCCCATAGGGCTTCCCAGGCTGTAAATCTTTACAGCTGTTGGGTTTGAACCATGACCTTTTGGTTAGCTGCGAAGCGCTTTAACCACTGCACAACCAGGGCTCCGATCTTTAAGCATTGTATAAAACATTTTATATGCTTTCTAAGAAACATGGACATTAAATCATGACACACTGTCAGCTGAAAGACACAGATATGGATCTGCACAAACCAGCTTGGTTTTATCTGAAAGACACAACTAAATTAAGAGATGGGAAAAGATACACCAGGTGAGTACATGTAAAAATAAAACATATTTAGCAATATAAATAGTAACCAAACAGATTCTGTAGCCAAAGTATTAAAAAGATCAGAGGTGGATATTTCATCATCGTCACCATCATTTGAGGCATCATCACCATCCTAGATAATATTTTGAAAACTTACCACGTACCAGAAGCTCGTCCCAGCCCTTTACGTGTGTTGTGATGTTTATTCCTCCCAAGCCCCCAGGAGGTGACAGTTTCTACAATCTCCGTTTCAGAAACGAGGCTAGTGGTGCTCGGGGCTGAAGGAGCTGCCACAGAGCCTGGATTTGGTGGCAGAGCTGTGCACGGACCTGGTGAGGGCTCACAGGGCAAGCTTCGCTGGAGGCCACAGGCCTCATACGGTATTGATCAGTAGCACAATTTACCAAGAAAGTAAGTGTCATAGTTTATTTTTAAAAATTTTATCATGGAAAAAGATATGTAACACAAAATTTGCTGTTTTAACCATTTTTAAGTGTATAATTCAGTGACTCTAGTTACATTTACGATGTTGTGCTACCAACACCACTATGTATTTCCACGCGTTTTTATCATCCCAAATGGAAACTCAGTGTGCCTTGTAGCACTTCGCCTAGCCCCGGTAACAACTAGCCTACCTTCTGTCTCTATGCATTTGCTTATTCTAGGTATTGCATATAAGTGGGATCATACAATATTTGTCCTTTTGTGTCTGATATTTCACTCAGCATACTATCAAGGTTCATCAGTGTCATGGCACGTGTCAGAATTTCATTTCATGGTATGGATATACCACACTTTGTTTATCCATTCATCTGTTGATGGACATTTAGGCTGTTTCTACATTTGGTTTTTGTGAATAGTGCTGCAGTGGACATTGGTGTGTAAGTACCTGTTTGTTTTCTTGCTTTCAATTCTTTTGGGTGTATACCTAGGAGTGCAATTGCTGGATCATATGTTAGTCTAGGAAACCCTGGTAGCGTACTGGTTAAGCGCTATGGCTGCTAACCAAAAGGTCAGCAGTTCGAACCCACCAGGCGCTTCTTGGAAACTCTATGGGGCAGTTCTACTCTGCCCTATAGGGTCACTATGAGTCGGAATCGACTCGACGGCAGTGGGATGTTAGTTTTATGTTTAACTTTTTGAGGAACCACCAAAGTGTTTTCCACGGTGGCTGCGCCATTTTACGTTCCCACCAGCAATGGACGAGAGTTCCAGTTTCTCCACATCCTTGCCAACACCTGTTATTTTCTGTTTTTCTGATACAGCTACCCTAGTGAATGTGTCATGGATCATTATGTGCCTAGTAATGTAAACTTGAAAAATAAAAGGCCAAAATGGCTAGAAATCTGAAGAAAATGGACAAATCTGTATTATTGTGGGAGAACAACGTATTTAGGGAAATTAGCCAGACAAAAAAATAATTAAGATTATTGAGGACTAGAATAGCATAGTTAACATGTGGACCCGACAGGTGAATATGGAAAACCTTGCCTGCTCCCAGCAGGAATGATACAGGCTACAGTGAATAATCAGAGTGTAACAAAGTGAGAAATGAACAATTAAAACAAGTTAAAAGAAAGAAAAGCCCAGCCACTAGGAAATTTAAAAATACACCCCTAAATTACTGCTGGGTTAAGGAAGAAATAAAAATTACCATTTAAACAATTTATTAATGACCAACAATGAGTGTGTTACATGTTAAAATCTAGACAAAGCAGAACATAAAACCTGTTGCCTCAAGTCGATTCCGACTCATAGCGACCCTACAGGACAGAGTAGAACTGCCCCATAGAGTTTCCAAGGAGCAGCTGGTGGATTCGAGCCGCTGACCTTTGGGTTAGCAGCCGAGCTCTTAACCACTGAGCCACCAGGGCTCCAAGCAGCACACAAAGGAATATAATTTTGGTCTCAAATTCAATTTTTGGAAAACCATAAACATTTAAAATAAGCAAATGAAGAAAGAGTTTTCTTTTTCTCATGTTAATGAGGCCATGCCAGAGTTGTGAAAAGAGCAGATCAGACACAGAGACACGCAAGGGGAAGACGCCACAAGAAGACCAACACACACTGCGATGCATTTTACAAGCTCAGGAATGCCAAGGGTTGCTGGCTACTAGAAGCTGGAATGGAAAAAGAAGGACCTCCTCCATGCCCTGAATTTGGACTTCCAACCTCCTGAACTGAGAGAAAACACGTTTCTGTTTTTTAAAGCCACCCACTTGTGGAACCTTTTGTTAGGGTAGCGTTAGGGAACTGAGACATCCCTCAGCTCTGTGCAGAGGCTTCTCAGAACCACAGCCAAATGCTTGACTTGTCCTGCCGGTTTAGTCAGTCCTTGCAAGGCTGGTTAACAAAAGCAGTCAAGGTGTTCACTTGAGGACCAGCAGTTTTGTAGCCTAAGTCAGTTCAATTCTTCCCTAACACCTATCAAAGGAGGCTTGGTGGCTCAGTGGCTAAGCGCAGCTGCTAACTGAAAGGTCAGTGGTTCAAACCCACCAGCGGTTCCACAGGAGAATGATGTAACGGCCTGCTTCTGTAAAGATTTACAACCTTGAAACCCCATGGGGTAGTTCTGCTCTGTCCTATAGGTCGCTATGAGTCGGAATTGACTTGGCAGCAATGGGTTTTTAATGTCTTTTACCCAAGAGCTGTGACCTCAGCTTCCTTAGCTGTGGCTGAGCAGCCCTGGAAGAAGTATTTCTGTTTTCCAGCCTCAGATAGCTTTCGTTGCAGAACTTATCACCATTCTTATTACATAATTTCGTTTGTGTGGTTATTTATTTCCTGTTTGTTTTCTCTCCTGTGTCCCAGGCTCCAGGCAGGCCTTTGTGGGTTTTGCTTTCCATATGTCCTCGTGTTCCAGTGGGACCTGAACCCTTGCAGCCACACAGAGCCGAGGAGTCCTTGAGGTGGATCACTGCAGCCACTAAAAAAGTTCAAGGGGTGAGGGCCAGTGACCCAGCTCCACCCACTTCTGGTTATGAGGAAAGGAAGCCGTACCCAAAGCATCTCTCTCACGAACATTCATTAAATAAACATCAATCTACAAAGCAAGGAGCAGTCCTCCGACCTCACCTTGTACGAAAAGGCCACTCGAGGTTGACATGACTTTCTAATGATTTAGAGCAGGAGTAGCGACCTGAGCTTGTGGGCAAAATTTCTGTACAGAAAGTTATACTTGAACACAGCCACACTCCCTCATTTAGGTATTGTCTGTGGCAACTTTCACACAACTAGAAAGCTGAGCAGTTGCAACAGAGGCTGTGAGGCAGCAAAGCCTAAAATGTTTATGATCTGGTCCTTTACAATAAATAAAGTTTGACACCCTCAGATGTAGAGGCCGAATTCGGACCCTCTAGTTGGCACCGTGCAACCAGAAGTCTTCTAAAGCAATGCAGAGGAAGACTCATCTGGCTGGAGCCTCAAGGCCCTTCTGAAGGATGCTGGTGACAAACATCACTGCCTTATTCTCTTTCTGTGCAAGGCTGGGCACTGTGATCTCTCAGTCGTTTCTCCTATCTTGAATACCTTAATTTATTATTATTTTTTTATTTTGCTAAAACATATATAACATAAAATTTGCTATTTAACCCCCTTTTAAGTGTACAATTCACTGGCGTTAATTACATTCATGATGTCGTACAACCATTCCCACTATCTAGTTCCAAACATTTTTCACCACGCCAAGCAGAGACCCTGAAGCCACTGAGCAATGGCTCCCCGCTGGACACCCCTCAAGGCCCCTGGTAACCACTCATCTGTGTTCTGCCTCTGAATTTGTCTCTTCTAGGTATTGCGTGCAAGTGGAATATACAACATTTGTCCTTCTGTGTCTGCTTGTTTCGTTCAGCATAGTGTTTTCAAGGTTCTGCCACGTTGCAGCGTGTGCCAGGAATTCTCTTCTCTTTGTGGCTGAGTAATAATCCGTTGCATGTGTGCAATACATTTTGTATCCATTGGATACTTTTATTTTCACTAGCGACGGCTCATTTCTAATTTTTGGCATGATGGTAAGTTGCTGGTGTCAACAACTAATATCTAACTTTGGTATTTAGGCTGCTAATGTGCCTGTGTGCTGCCTGTGGTGTGGACGGCAGAGGGCCCCCCTGTGGGCTGACTGTGGTGTGGACGGCAGAGGGCCCCCCTGTATCCTGACTGTGGTGTGGACGGCAGAGGGCCCCCCTGTGTGCTGACTGTGGTGTGGATGGCAGAGGGCCCCCCTGTGTGCTGCCTGTGGTGTGGACGGCAGAGGGCCCCCCTGTATCCTGACTGTGGTGTGGACGGCAGAGGGCCCCCCTGTATCCTGACTGTGGTGTGGACGGCAGAGGGCTCCCCTGTATGCTGACTGTGGTGTGGACGGCAGAGGGCCCCCCTGTGGGCTGACTGTGGTGTTGATGGCAGAGGGCCCCCCTGTATCCTGACTGTGGTGTGGATGGCAGAGGGCCCCCCTGTGTGCTGACTGTGGTGTGGACAGCAGAGGGCCCCCCTGTGTGTTGACTGTGGTGTGGATGACAGAGGGCCCCCCTGTGGGCTGACTGTGGTGTGGACGGTAGAGGCCTCCCCTGTGTGCTGACTGTGGTGTGGATGGCAGAGGGCCCCCTGTGTGCTGTGATGTGGATGGCAGAGGGCCCCCCTGTATCCTGACTGTGGTGTGGATGGCAGAGGGCCCCCCTGTATCCTGACTGTGGTGTGGATGGCAGCAGGCTGCTCCTGAGTTGTGCCTTTCTATGTCCTTCTTTTTGTCTGCCCTGGGTTGTGTACTTGTAAGGGTACATGAGTAAGCCCACATTTGAACTATCTGGAACACACACAATAGCACACCGATCGTACCAAAGTAATTTACGGTCAATTCTAGGCAGCGTACCTCTAACCAGCGCAAAGCTCGGCCTTGGATGCTCAGGAGGTGCAAACGGTTCATGCACCCAACTGCGAACCAGAAGATGAGAGGTTCAGGCTCACCCAGAGGTGCCTTGGAAGAAAGGCCTAGCAACCTACTGCTGAAATACTGGGCCCTGAAAACGTTACGGGGCACAGCTGTACTCTGACACACATGGGGTTTCCCTGATTTGGAATTGACTCAGCAGCAACCGGTCCTGGTGACTCTCAGTGCAGGAGTGGAGAGGCCATCTTCCAGCCTTCAGACTTCAGGGTGTCACATCCGCTGGAGTCCAGCGGTCTCAGGCTTATACTTTTTACAATAGTTGTCTCTGTGCTGATAAGAACAGTTGTTTTAAACTCTATGTTGCTGAGATGTGCCTCCACCCTGGTCTCCCAGAATTCCCATGCGTGGTTTCTGCCTCTTTCTCCCACCCCCCATCCCAGCTTTCTTGATGTCTGGGCAGCGCTCAGAATTCTACGGTCCTCACCCTTGGATTCATCCTTCCCCCACAACTGAGTTCACCTCGTTCTTGTGCACAGAACATGCGAGGGAACATTTGCCTGAATTTGTGCTCTGTTGAAGTTTAGGATGGGCTAAAATGGTTCTGTTGTTCTCTTCCCCGTTGCCTTCTCTCCAAGTCTGATCAGAGGCTTATGGAGGGGGTGAGACTAACTGGTCATGTTTTTACCTTGTGGAAGAGTATAGCAGTGTGGATGGACAGTTGGGTTTATCGTTGGGAAGGGTAAATGCAGGGGAAATAGGAATTACCTTGCCTTCCACCCAGGACCTCCATGACTGAAGGGGTCCTTAAAAATCATCCAGGTAATGCTCTCATTGGGCACATGGAGAGACCAAGGCCAGAAGGAGCTAAGTGACATGCAAGAGGCGTGGCGAGTGGCCAGTCACACTCGTGCAGAGGTAGAGCTGGAGCAAGCCTTTAGTCCACCTCCAAGAGACTAGACAGTTGACTCCATTTGTTGAAATGGCCACTGTTAAAAATAAGACAGAGTCAAGTGCAGCTTCCATGGCAGACATTAAATGTTGGAGGTTGTAAGGGACTGGGGAAATTAAGTGCTCGGCTGCTAACCAAAAGGTCAGCAGTTTGAATCCACCAGCGGCTCCTGGAAACCCTATGATACAGTTCTACCCTATCTTATAGGGTCGCTATGAGTCGGAATCAACTTGATGGTAAAGGGTTTGAGTTTTGGTTAGGGACAGGGATAGGAGATGGTTATGACAAGGGACATTCTAATAGAAACGTGGGTCGGCAGATGGCCACTCTTGACAGCCAGTGTCTCACCTACCTGCACTTAGCTCGCACGAGCCTGAGCCCAGGATTCTGAGCAGTGAATTCTCTTTGTCTTTAACCACAGTCCTCCCTACGCAGACCGGGATGGACGAACACACTGCCACAGAGTTGGACTTGATGAATCCGTAGCCCACATCTCTTTGGCCTATCCATCAGGACTCTGGGACTTGAGCAAAGCAGACAATGGACATGATGCTCCAGGAGACTTCAGGGTGTTTTAAAAATTTAATTTTGATATGCATTATCTCAAGATTTGCTTTGTCTTCAATATCTGACTCTTTCTGGGCTGCTGTTGGTGCCAGGACTTGCTCACACACACCGTCACGGACTCTTGGTGATTTAGACTCAAGTGGTGTCCACCCATCCATGCTCTCCAGTCAGGGGTATCTATGGAAAATATCACCTATGGCAATTAGTTGAATGGTCTCTCACAGTTGGTGATGGAAACTATGATGACCAATAGAAACTGTTCATTAACGCCCCTCCTCAAGCAGCGCCCAGGACACATGCCCTACCTGCCATGCCTTAGTCCTGCCTCTGCCTCCAGTTTTGCTTCCCTTTTACTTATGTTGGGTGAGGGTTGGGGGAAAACAGACAGAAAGAGAGAGAATGAATGTGTGTGTGATTGGAACTGCGTTATCTTGGCAAAGTTCTTTACATTTGAGTTAAACACTAACATTAGCTTCTGACATAGAAGTAGCATTTCTATTAATTTAGAATATTAAACGAAGGGCTAATAATAATATGCTTTTTGGTTTCTGAAAGCTAGAAACAAGCTAACAAGACCTTTGGGGGCACACTGACATTTTAATTCTCTTTGGGGCAGTGTTACTCTTTAGTGAGATAAACCAACTAGGTCAGCTGACCCGCTTTTCTGTTTTTCCTTTTTTAAAAAGTAAAAGCTGGAGAAAGGAGCTGGCTAACTCAGGCTGTTTACTCTGGAAAACATCTTCATCATCGGGTTGAGAAGTTGAAGGTTTATTTTTATGCATCCCTGTTTTTAGCTGCCAATGGACATTGCTAGCTCGTGGTGGAAGCCCCTTTGAAGGAAACATCCCTCATTACCTTTGTCCCTAGGGCACAGTGCGTGCCAAATGATCATTCCTAATTGCTCAGTTGGTTTTCTGGAGAGAGGAAACATCTTGCTAACTCATGGAGATGTGTTATGTCAGAGAAAGTGTCACAGATCCTGGACAGTTTTCACAAGGGCATCATTACAAGGGCATTTTCCAGCACCAGGACCTGCCAGCTCACCTGCTCAGAGACTGTTGTTCAGGACATCTGATTTCCCAACTGTGTACACTTGGCTGCCATTTTCTCAAAGACACTTACGCAGTGGTATTTTGTAACGACGTCAATTCTTTTCCTGCCTGACCTAGAAGATTACAATGACTCAGTTCTGGCTGGTCAACCTTAAAGATTAAATTAGGGACCCTGGCTTAATGATTTTAACAGCTAATTTAAAGGATTTCCCAAATATGGGAATTTTAGTCAATCTTAAAGAGAAAGTAAATCATACATCTGAAAGCACACTCTGTGATTGTGTATCTTAAAAAATAGGCTTCAAGTTTAAAGAAAAAATTAAACAGGCATAGAGATATAGGAGTCTAATGGAGTGTCAACACATAAGTTTATAAAATGTCCTATTATATGAATGAATTTCCAGTTGTGTATTAAAACCTGTGTAAGAATTATTATAATTTTGTAATTAGTTTAATTTCTTTAGGTAAAACTTTTATTTGCTCTACTTAGTGTTTATTTATCAAGTGTTAACATGCACAAGAGTCTTCTGGAGCTTGTTTATATTGCAGATTCCTGGGCTCCATCTTCAGACCTCAGTAAGTGTGGAGTGGGCCCCAGGAGTGATATTAAATAATCAGTCTTGGAGATTACAATGCTGGCGGTTGTAGAGATGGAACCCACTTAGCTAGTACTTACCCAACCTCTGGATACATTAAAAATGGAGCAAAAATAAGGATGCTAATTAGGCTGTATGAACATACCTGCTGAGAAAAAGAACCTCCTGAACTCTTCTTGGAGTCCCTAGGTGGTACAAATGGTTAACGTGCTCAGCTGCTAACAGATTGACAGTTTGAGTTCACTCAGAGACACCTTAGAAGAAAGGCCTGGTGAGCTACTTCTAAAAAACCAGCCATTGAAAACCTTCTGGAGCACAGTTCTACTCTGACACACATGGGGACCACATGAGTTGAAGTTGACTTGATGGCAGCTGGTATGGTGGTGGTGTGAGTACTCTTACTCCAACATCTAGCACCCCAGAGAGGTATTCAGGTTGAGAATAAGGGCAAAAGGCCCTGAAAGAATGACCATTTGTAGTTTTTGGTATACTGTCAAGAATTATTTGGAAATGTGTTCAGCAGAAACAAGCGTCCTGCCTGGAATTTGTAGGATAACAAGCCTGCAATGTGTGCTTCATGGTTGGCATCCCACTGAAGGCATTTGGTTGTCTCTGGTCTGCAAAGGGCTTCACTGGTTAGCTCTGTGTCTTTGCTATCCCCCTAAAAACAGTGGGGTGGAAGTGTGCCGTGGCAGGGCTGGTGGTAGTCAAATGAGGTTGGAAAATTACCTCTTCAAGCTTGTAGCCTGTGCCCTAAGCTACGCTCCCAAGCTGCACCTGATCAGCTTGGGTCCAAACGAGGGTGTGAGGTGAACGTTAGCCTTCTCTTTGTCCTATAGAATGTAATTTTCCCCAACTTAGGAACCAGAGTGTTCCTTAGAAGCATTAGAAGAGACTTCTACTCGCTTACTTTGGACATGTCATCAGGACTAGAAAAGACATCATGTTTGATAAAGTAGAGGGTCAGCAAAAAGGAGGGAAACCCTCAATGCAATAAATTGACTCAATGGCCACAACTGTGGACTCAAACACAGCATGGATTGTGAGGATGGCCCAGGTCTGGGCGACGTTTCATTCGGTTATACGTAAGGAAAGCCTTTTCTTTTCTCTTTGAGGAGAACCAGACCAAATGACTTTAGTTTTAGAATACTGAAGACAGACTCTATGGGATTAATAGAGAAGTTGTACTGGCAAGGAAAATATTAACAGTATGTAAACTCCATTTCTTTTCCGATTTATTTTCCTGCTGCTACTCTGGAAGGAGGAGAAGAAATTGAACTTGTCAACGATTTCGTTCTACTTGGGTCAACGATCAATGCCCATGGAAGCAGCAGTCAAGAAATCAAACGATGTATTGGACTGGGCAAATCTGCTGCAAAAGTCCTCTTTAAAGTTTTAAAAAGCAAAGATGCCACTTTGATGACTAAGGTCTGCCTCATATGCATGTGAAAGCTGGACAATGAAAAAGGAAGACAGGAGAATTGATGTGTTCGAACTGTGGCGTTGGCAAAGAATATTGAATACACTGTGGACTGCCAGACGAATGAACAAATCAGTCTTAGAAATATACAACCAGAATGCTCCTTAGAAGCATTAGAAGAGACTTCTACCCACTTACTTTGGACATGTCATCAGGACTAGAAAAGACATCATGTTTGATAAAGTAGAGGGTCAGCAAAAAGGAGGGAAACCCTCAATGCAATGAATTGACACAATGGCCACAACGGTGGACTCAAACACAGCATGGATTGTGAGGATGGCCCAGGTCTGGGCGACGTTTCATTCGGTTATACGTAAGGTTGCCAAGAGTGGGAGCTGACCTGACAGCACCTAGCAACAGCGACTCTGGAAGGCAGTGATCAGCTTAAGCTTCTTGGGGAGGGAGGGGTACTATGTAAAGTGGTGGTTCCAGTCTTTTCTATGCTCTCTGCCAATTGTGTACTTGGACGTCTCTCAGGAACACACACTTACCTGCACAGCACTGGGTGTACCATCCTCCCTACCTTATGTGCACCCTGAGAGCCCTTAGTTGCAAGTCACCAAAACGAACTTTAAATGATGTAAGCAGAAAAGGAATTGATTACAAATACACCGTATTTAACTAATTTTGAGACGTACAAGTTTTCATATTCTAGCATGCCTGGTATCTGAATCCATCTCACAATTGGTGACATTTGTCATGGGCATGGTGGTTCTCTGTCCAGCTTTAGTCTACATGACAAGCTTCTGGGAGTATTGACTTTGGCTTGAGTACAACATTTCAATAAGCCTAAAATGCAATTAATTGCCTCCGTGAGTCAGAATCGACTCAATGGCAACAGGTAATTTATGTGCCACTAACAAAGAGAAGGTTAAAAAAGAAAGATGTCACTTTGAGGACTAAGATGCACCTGACCCAAGCCATGGTATTTTCAATTACCTCATATGCATGCAAAAGCTGGACAACAAATAAGAAAAACTGAAGAAGAATTAATGCATTTGAATTATGGTGCTGGCAAAGAATATTGAATATACCAAATCTATTATCTCGGAAGAAGTCCAGCCAGAGTGCTTCTTAGAAGTGAGGATGGCAAGACTTCATTTCACATACTTTGGACATTTTATCAGGAGAGACCAAACCCTGGAGAAGGACATCATGCTTGGTAGAGGGTCAACAAAAGAGAAAGATCCTCAATGAGATGGACTGACACAGTGGCTGCAAAAATGAGCTCAAGCATAGTAACATTTGTGAGGATGGTGCAGGACCAGGTGGTGTTTTGTTCTGTTGTACATAGGGTCGTTATGAGTCAGAACTCACTCTATGGGACCTAACAACAGCAATAGTAAAAGCCTAGATTGCCTTGAAGAAACTCTTGGTAGAATTATGGATGTCAAAGGCAACTCTGGTGAGGATCAGAAGGAAGCGAGGAGCGCTACAGAGGAAGTCTGAATTGTATTAGAGAATAAATATGGCGCCAGTGACAGAATGTTGCTGGAAATGTGGACGTTAAATGTGCTTCTGGTGAGGCTTTAAAAGAAAATGATGACCATGTGATTGGACAGTGAAGAAAGGACGATGCTTTTCTATGCAGGGGCAAAAGACTTGTCTGAATTATGTTCAAAAGTTTGGTGGAAGGTAGAACTTATTAGTGATGCACTTGGATATTTGGCTAATGAGATTTCTAAGCAAGATCTTAAAGGGGCTGAGTGGTTTCTCCTTGCTGCTTATAGTAAAATGTGAGAGGGAAGAGATGACTTAAAAATGAAAACAGAACTTAAAGATGTGGAAAATTTTGTTGTACAAACTAAGAACACGTTTTCACCAAGGAATTTTCACTGAGGACGTGGCTACACGAACATTTGTTAAAGAGATTAAGACTGTGACCGATGGATCTAACCAACTACTACAGCAGAAAACCATCGGATTAGACTGAAGGGATCAAAGACAGAATGAAAGGAAAGAAAACTGTCTGCCTCTTGGAATTCTATAGGCAGGAAACAGTCTGAAAGGAGCTACATCTGTGGTCCTCCAAGAAAAGAAAAAGGCCACCCTTGGAGCAGCTCAGAGATCAGCAAAACTGTTGGAAAGAACACTAGAAGCCGGGTCTTCTCAGTTTTAAAGGGTGGGCCATGGTCTCCTGGATCTCAGAGAGCGGGACCACAGCCTCCTAGGTTTCAAAGTTGGACTTTTGCCAAGTCAGTTCCGGAGGGTGTGGCTGCCATTAAGGGGTGCCAGGGGATGGGGCTGCCACTCAAAACTGAGGGGGTGGGACTGACATGCTTAAGGGGCAGAAGAATGAGGCCTTCCTGGAGCTAACGGGTGGAGTTGCCACTCAGATGGACCAGGAGAATGGGGCCTCACAAAGCCAAGGAAGGAAAGTCGCCCTCCCAGTGGGCCTGGAAAATGAAGCTGAAGCCCAAGGCCAAGGGGCCTCCACCCAGAATCCAGAGGGTGTGACGAACACCCAGGGTCTGGAGGGCAGGGCGATTGCCCAGATGGTCTCAAAAAAAGAGTGGATTATTTTCAAGCCTTGAGAGCTAATGTAAATTGTTCTGTTGAGTTTTGGACTTGCTTGGTGCCTGTTATTCCTTCTTTCTCTCCGAGTTCTCTCATTTGTAGTGGAAATGTCCACCTTGTGCCTGTTTTGCCATTGTACTTTGGAAACAGACAACTTGTAATCTAGACTTCACAGGCTCACAGATGAAGAGGAATTTTGCCCCGCGATGGAATACGCTTAAAGTCTCAACCACATTTGATTTAGATGATTCAGAAGATGAGATTTTGGACTTGGGGTGGATTTAAGACTTTCGGGATGATGTGATGGGATGAATGTGTTTTGCAAAGGGTGGAATGGTATGGATTAAGTTGTGTCCCCTCACAATACGTGTTGTAAATCCTAACCTCTATGCCAGTGGTTACAATCCCATTTGGGAATCAGTTGTCTGTTATGTTAATGAGGCAGGATTACTGTAGGATATGTCTTGAGTCAATCTCTTTTGAAATATAAAAGAGATAAAATAAGCAAGTAGAGGAGAGATGGGGGAAGAGAGATGCCAAGCCACATGAAGATTGCTCAGGAACAGAAGCTCAGAAGAGACAAGGACCTTCCTCCAGAGCCACAGAGAAAGACTTCCCCTAGAACCGGCACCCTGAATTCGGATTTCCAGCCTCCTAACCTGTGGGAAGATAAATTTGTTTGTTAAATCTACCAACTTGTGGTATTTCGGTTATAGCAGCACTAGATAACTAGGACAGTGGGCATCTTAGAATTGAAAAAATGCTGGACTTGTCCTGTGGATTCAGTTTAAACCACCTACTCTAGAAAGTTTTCTTGAGTTTTCAAGATTGAGTTCCATGCCCCTTCTGAGTGCTTCCTCTTGTTGCATTGGTGTTGTTACCCTGTTAATGCTATTTCTGCATTTCATGAAGAAATATCTATGAGAACGTAGCATACGCCCTGCTCTTCTAGGGGCGGGGGATTTAGCAAGTGGACACCACATGAGAACATCTCCGTGGATGCCCTTGTTCGTTCTGTTGTCTCTCACCCAGTCACTGTGGGTACCTTGGCCGGGACCCTGCATAGTCCACCATGACCTTCCCAGAGGTGGGAGCCACGCCTGACACCTCTGAGCACAATAAATGCTTGTCATTATAGTAAGTAAATACTTTACAGAGTTTTCTCTCATGGCAACTGGCCTTGCCCTAGGTCAGACCTTAGAAACGTATGCTTCAACAATTTCAAAGAGACTTTTTTCTGGTCCTTCTTCCTCAAATCCCTCCACTCGTTCTGACCCATTTTTTAACTTTGCTGCTGGAATAATCTGCTAAATCACCTTTGATTTTATGAGGGTAAAAATTCTTTAGCGGCTCCTTGTTACCCACTGAGAAAAGTCTGTTGTTCACTAACTCCTCATCTTTCCAAACGTAAGAAACAAACAAACCAATTACTATGGAGCATAGTGTTTTTCCAAACTTCTTGCTATTCCCCTTTAGGAATTGTGATCTGTCCGCACTATTCCTTGAGTTATTCCTGACTGTCTCTGTTTGCCATCACCCTCCTAGCCTTGAATGCCAGCTACTTTCCTTTCCCCAAATCCTAATCATACACTAATACCTACTTCAGATTCCAGTTTTCCGTGGAGCTTTTCTTCACCCTGACGTTTCACAAGGAATCCTTCTATTTATAATCTCCTTTTTTTTTTTATGGCAATTAGAGTCTAACTTTGTATATCCTATAATTATAATTTAATTGTTCATTTCTTGCCTCTTCAATTACATTGAAAGTTCTTCAGGAGCAGGAGCTTTCCACCATTTGTGTATTCCTTAGCTTAAATACAGTCTATGGAAGATAGAAAATATTTAGGAATTGCTTAGTCAGCAAATGAGCGGATGTTAATCCAATGTGAGTTGCTATGGAAAAATGAGAAGGGTCCCTGAGGTTTTTTGAGTAGGGTAATAAAGAAACAGAAGGCAAGATGATGACCAGAAAGTCATTTATTAATTTTAATTTTTGTGAAAGTAACCCATTTACTTAAATTTAAAACTGTGCCCAAAATTTGTATTAAAAAATAGTAGTCTCCTACTCCAACCCTAGTTCCACTCCCCAGAGACAACTTTCTTCAGCTCTCCCAGCTATTTTTTCCCCCCTGGAAAACCTTCAAAATTCTAAATAATATGCTTCTATGTTGTTATTTCTTGATTGATTGGTTTCCTATATTATGCTTCCTTTACAGTAGGCCCCACAGTCTCTTCTTTCTCGGTATTCCGTTATTTTACTGAAGCATGGCCTCCACTCTCACACTAAGAAGGGATAGAGGAGACCTCTACTTACTGATTTTTTTTGATGTCTGCAAATGTTTTTATTCTATCTGCTCACTTGGTTAATAGTTTGGCTGGGTATAAAATTCCCTTAGAATTATGAGGTGTGATAACATCAAACTTTGCTGTTAACAAATCTGATGGCGTTTGGGTTCCTTTTTGCTTATTTGTTACTGGTTTTATCTCTTTTCCTTTGGGATGCAAAATTTTCAGTGACATGCCTTTGTGTGAATTTTTTTTTTATTGTGATTTAGGTGAAAGTTTACAGCTTAAGTAAATTTCTCATTCAAAATTTTATACACATACTCTTATGTGACCCTGGTTGCAATCCCTATAATGTGACAGCACACTCCCCTTTTTCACCCCAGGTTTCCCATGTCCATTCAACCAGCTCCTATTCTTTTCTGCCTTTTCATCCCACCTCTGGACAGGAGCTACCCATTTAGTCTTCTGTATCTACTTGGAGTAAGAGGCACACTCTTCATGAGCATTACTTTATGTTTTACAGCGGGAATAGTATCAGTTCTGGATTAACAGAGTCCGGGGGTCATGTCTTCTCGGGTTCCTCCAGCCTGAGTCAGACCATTATGTCTGGTCTTTTTATGAGAATTTGAGTTCTGCACCCCACTTTTCTCCTGCTTTGTCAGGGATTCTATGTTGTGTTCCCTGTCAGGGCCGTCATTGGTGGTAGCTAGGTACCATCCAGTTCTTCTGGTCTCAGGCTGATGGAGTCTCTGATTTATGTCGCCTTTTTTTTTTTGGCTCCTGGGCTAATATTTTTGTTGTGTCTTTGGTGTTCTTCATTCTCCTTTGCTCCAAGTGGGTTGGGACCAATTGATGCATCTTAGGTGGCTGTTTGCAAGCTTTTAAGACCCCAGATGCCACTCACCAAAGTGGGATGATTTACATGAATTAAAAAAAAAATTTTTTTTATTGTGCTTTAAGTGAAAGTTTACAAATCAAGTCAGTCTCTTATACAAAAGTTTATACACACCTTACTATATACTCCTAGTTGCTCTCCCCCTAATGAGACAACACACTCCTTCTCTCCACTTTCTATTTTCATGTCCATTTGGCCAGCTTCTGACCCCCTCCGCCCTCTCATCTCCCCTCCAGACAGGAGCTGCTCACATAGTCTCATGTGCCTACTTGATCCAAGAAGCTCACTCCTCACCAGTATCATTTTCTATCCCATAGTCCAGTCCAATCCCTCACTGAAGAGTTGGTTTTGGGAATGGTTCCTGTCTTGGGCTAACAGAAGGTCTGGGGACCATGACCCCCAGAGTCCTTCTAGTCTCAGTCAGACCATTAAGTCTGGTCTTTTTACGAGAATTTGGGGTCTGAATCCCACTGCTCTCCTGCTCCCTCAGGGGTTCTCTGTTGTGTTCCCTGTCAAGGCAGTCATCAGTTGTAGCTGGGCACCGTCTAGTTCTTCTGGTCTTAGGCTGATGTAGTTTCTGGTTTATGTGGCCCTTTCTGTCTCTTGGGCTCATAAATACCTTGTGTCTTTGGTGTTCTTCATTTTCCTTTGTTCCAGGCGGGTTGAGACCAACTGATGCATCTTAGATCGCCACTTGCTAACTTTTAGGACCCCAGACGCCACTCTCCAAAGTGGGATGCAGAATGTTTTCTTAATAGATTTTATTATGCCAATTGACTTAGATGCCCCCTGAAACCATGGTCCCCAAACCCCCACCCCTGCTATGCTAGCCTTCGAAGTGTTCAATTTATTCAGGAAACTTCTTTGGTTTTGGTTTAGTCCAGTTATGCTGACCTCTCCTGTGTTGTGTGTTGCCTTTCCCTTCACCTAAAATAGTTCTTGTCTACTATCTAATTAGTGAATACCCCTCTCCCTCCTTCCCTCCCCCTTCTCGTAACCACCAAAGAATATTTTCTTCTCCATTTAAACTATTTTTCAAGTTCTTATAATAGTGGTCTCATACAATATTTGTCCTTTTGCAACTGACTAATTTAACTCTGCATAATGCCTTCCAGATTCCTCCATGTTATGAAATGTTTCATGGATTCATCATTGTTTTATCAATGCGTAGTATTCCATTGTGTGAATATATGATAATTTATCCATTCATCCATTGATGGGCACCTTGGTTGCTTCCATCTTTTTGCTATTGTAAACAGCGCTGCAATGAACATGGGTGTCACCACCTACTTTTGTCAACTGCCCTTACGTTAAAACTCCTTAAATTTCTAAAGTTTTGTGTGCCATCTTTTTCCTTTCAGGACTCTAACTGATGCAGTCTTTTTCATGTAAGAAACTTACTTCAAATTTGAAGTGACCTTCAACTATCACTTCATAGTGAAGAGGAAAGCACTAAAATGCTGATAGGAAGCCAAGCTCTGTCTTTGGGGCTTGCCACTTGCTGAGTTTCACCATAAAGAAATAGGGGACCAAACATTGGGTACTCCCAAATGTCAGTATCTGAAAGTATTTTCTCTGGGTCTGTTTCACCAGAGACTAATAATTCTCTAGCCTTCACCTGATGGCGGTGGTAGAGGTGGGCATAAACTGGCTGCTGGTGTCTGTGAGCAGGGCAGAGGACTAGCATTCAAAGGTCCACATTTGGAATTGCATTTAGTCAACCTTTGTGAACTGTCTCCTACAACTCCTCTCTCCTAGGTCTGATCTGGAACCCTCTAGTCTCTTGAGGGGAGGTTGGAAAAGGTGGAAGAGAGGAGCTACCTGTTGTGGGATGTGGGGCAGACCTAAGGATCTTGCTCTTCTGTGCTCCGAGCCTCACCTGGTTCTCCTGTCTCTAACAGCACATACTAGAAAAATTAAGCAGTTCTTTTGCAATGTAGCATACCTCCTCTTGGGCCACACTTTGTACTTCACCTTCTGTGGGTCAGTGGGATTTAAGTCTGATTATAGGTCTAGAAGCCAAAATGGGAGGTGGGGATGTGCTTTGAGAATATCCAGCATTGCCTCGTAAGGCAGCTGCCCCTAGTGATGCCCCAGGCAACGACTCAGACAAAGGCTCTTCATACACAGCTGGGTTAATCTCATCAGATGGAGGTGGAGGGGCTGGTGGTTTTACTGGGGAGGGTGGCTTAGCAGACAAAGATGGAGTCATCTCTTCAGATGGGAATGAGGGGACTGGTTCTGTTGGCAGAATTTAGGGGCTCCATGTCCCCAGTTTCCCGATTATCTGCCCATATGTCCCCATCCCAAGTTTCAAGGTCCCATTTCTTCCCAGTCAAAGTCCTCACTTTAAATTCAGACACCACTCAATGTTGGGAATTCAGTTGGCATTGTAATTCAGCTACTCACACAATAAGACTCGGAGTTTGGTTTTTGGCAATATCAGCTGTTACTACAAGAAATAAGCCTTTCTTTCAAGGCACAAATGGAAACTTTGAGGTTGTTTATGTGGTACTTGAATTTTGACTTTGAAGCCCTGAGATCATCTCTTTCTTTCACCACTTTGTCTAGTGAAAGTAGGACCAACCAACCAGCTTCCTTATACTTCTCATTCTGACAAAATTGTAGAAAGTTATCACACATGTGATCACTCAGAGCCTCTCCTCTCACCAATACCTGATCTGTTGGTGGTGATATTTTGTGTATTTCTATTGCCACCTCACTCCATGGATTAGCAGTGCCCTCTGTAATTAATGGAAGCAGGGTCATCAACATCTTTAAGACTAACCAAAGTTGAGAACCAATTTAGAAAACTCATGCTTACAATTTTGTTTCTCTAGAACCACTCTTGGTACCAAATGTCTTAGGCTGGGTTCTCTAGAGAAGCAAAACCAGTGAGGCATATAAATACATGTATATATAGAGAGATTTATATCAAGGAAATGGCTCACTTGTTTCATCCATGTCATAGCATGTAGCAGAACTTCATTTTTGCTACATATTAAGACAAGGATGAATGAAATAGGTAAATGGTGAATGAAATAAGTCAGTTACTTATTCCTTAGTCAGAAATAAATCAGAAGGGCAGATATTGAATGATTCCACTTACATGAAGTGTTTAAAATAAGAAAGTATATACAGATCAAAATTTTTAGTGGTTATAAGAGACCAGTGGGAAGGAGGAGAAAAGGGGGACTCACTGCTTGGTATACACTGAGCTTCTGTTAAGGATAATGGTGAAGGTTGAACAACATGATAAACATAAATAATGTCACTGAATTGTACATGTGAAGAATATTGAACAGGCAAGTGATTTGTTACATATATATTTACAACAATAAAGAAAAAAAATTTTAAATCATACACACACAAATACATCCCACTTCCAGATGAAGGTGTTCCTGGGCTTTAAAATTCCTCCTATCCTCAATCTTGCAAGTGGAAGTGTGGTCCGAGGACCAGTGGCATTGGCATCCCATGGGAGCTGATTAAAAATGAAGACTCTCAGGTCCTAGCCTGGATCCACTGAGTCATAATAATCAACACTTCGACAAGATCCCCAGGTCCTTTGGGTACCTGTTGAGGTGTGAGAAGTATGTCCCAGCTGAGTCTAAGATGTTCTCAATTCTATTAACTTGCCTTGAAATTTTGTCCAATCACTCCTTACCTCAACACTCTCAACATGTTTTACAGGTAGAATTTTTGATACCATCCCAGCTGCCGTCGAGTCTACATGGACTCATGGCAACCCCACGTGTGTCGGAGTAGAACTATGCTCCACAGGGTTTTCAATGGCTGATCTTTCAGAGGCAGATTGCCAGGCCTTTCTTTTGAGATGACTCTGGGTGGATTCAAACTGCCAACATTTGGTTAGCAGCTGAGCTGTGTTAGCCATTTGCACTACCCAGGGATTCCAGAATTTTTAATAGCCACTCACAAGTTGTTGAAAAAGAGAAAATGTTAAAAACAAGAAAATAATTTTCATCCAGTGAACAAAATCCCTTTTCTTCTCACTTCTCCTGGGTGCCGTTGAGTTGATTCTCCATGTGACAGATTAGAACTACCCTACAGGGTTTCCAAGGTGGTAATCGAAGCAAACTGCCAGGTCTTTCTCCTGCAGAGCCACTGAGTGGGTTTGAACCACCAACCTTTTGGTTAGCAGCCAAGTGCTTAACTGTTGGGGCACCATGTTATGTATATATATGCATGTATATTTGTGTGTGTATATATATATGCATGCATGTGTGTGTGTGTATATATGCATGTATGTGTGTGTATATATATGCATGTGTGTGTGTATATATATGCATGTGTGTGTGTATATATGTTGTTGTTAGGTGCCATCCAGTCAGTTCCGACTTGTTGCGACCCTTTGTACAACAGAATGAAACACTTCCCTGTCCTGTGTCATCCTCATGATCATCATTATGCTTGAGCCCATTGTTGCAGCCGTTGTATCAATCCATCTCATTGAGGGTCTTTCTTTTTTTTTTTTTTGCTGACCCTCTACTTTATCAAGCATGATGTCCTTCTCTGGGGACTGATCCCTCCTGATAACATGTCCAAAATATGTGAGACAGTCTCACCACCCTTGCTTCTAAGGAGCATTCCGGTTGTACTTCTTCCAAGATGGATTTGTTCATTCTTTTGGCAGTCCATGGTATATTCAGTATTCTTCAGCAATGCCATAATTCAAAGGTGTCAATTCCTCGTCAGTCTTCCTTATTCATCGTCCAGCTTTCCCGTGCAGATGAGGTGATTGAAAACACCATGGCTTGGGTCAGGTGCACCTTAGTCTTCAAGGTGACGTCTTTGCTTTTCAACACTTCAAAGAGGACCTTTGCCGCAGATTTGCCCAATGCAATGCGTCTTATGATTTCTTGACTGCTGCTTCCATGGGTGCTGATTGTGGATCCAAGTAAAATGAAATCCTTGACAACTTCGATCTTTTCTCCGTTTACCATGATGTTGCTTATTGGTCCAGTTACGAGGATTTTTGTTTTCTTTATGTTGATGTGTAATCCATACTCAAGGCTGTGCTCTTTGACCTTCACCAGTAAGTATGTCAAGTCCTCTTCACTTTCAGCAAGCAAGGTTGTGTCATCTGCATAATGCAGGTTGTTAATAAGTCTTCCTCCAATCCTGATTCCCTGTTCTTCTTCATATAGTCCAGCTTCTCAGATTATTTGTTCAGCATACAGATTAAATAAGTATGGTGAAAGGATACAAACCTGACACACACTTTCCTGACTTTCAATAATGCAGTACCCCCTTGTTCTGTTCGAACGACTGCCTCTTGATTTATGTGCAGGTTCCTTATGAGCACAGTTAAGTGTTCTGGAATTCCCATTCTTCACGATATTATCCATAATTTGTTTTGATCCACACAGTTGAATGCCTTTGCATAGTCAATAAAACACAGGTAAACTTCTTTCTGGTATTCTCTACTTTCAGCAGAGATCCATCTGTCATCAGCAATGATACCCCTTGTTCCATGTTCTCTTCTGAATCTGGCTTGAGTTTCTGGCAGTTTCGTGTTGATATATTGGTGCAACTGCCTTTGAATTATCTTCAGCAAAATTTTACTTGTGTATGATATTAATGATATTGTTCAATAATTTCTGCATTTGGTTGGATCGCCTTTCTTTGGAATAGTCATAAATATGAATCTCTTCCAGTTGGTCGGCTAGGTAGCCATGTTCCAAATATTTTGAAGACTAAGGTGCACCTGAACATTTCCAGCACCACATCTGTTTTTGAAACATCTCAGTGGGTATTCTGTTGATTCCTGGAGTCTTGTTTTTCACCAATGCCTTCAAGTGCAGCTCGGACTTCTTCCTTCAGAACCATTGGTTCTTGATCACATGCTCCCACCTGAAATGGTTGAATATTGACCAATTCTTTTTGGTACAGTAACTCTGTGTATTCCTGCCATCTTCTTTTGATGCTTCTCGCATTGCTCAGTAGTTTGCCTATATTCAAGTAAATTTGAATAATAGTCACATTAAATTGTCATCCTTGTAGTGGTATGGATATTATCCTATCACTGACAGAGTTGTACTTCAGGATAGATCTTGAAATGTTCTTTTTGATGATGAATGCAATGCCATTCCTCTTCAATTTGTCACCCCTGGTTAGTAGGCTATATGGTTATCTGATTCAAAATGGCTAATACCAGTCCATTTCAGCTCACTAATGCCTAGGATATTGCTGTTTATGTGTTCCATTTCATTTTTTGTGATTTCCAATTTTCCTAGACTCATACTTTCTATGTTCCTGTTATTAATGGATATTTGAAACTGTTTCTTCTCATTTTGAGTCGTGCCACATCAGCAAATGAAGATCCTGAAAGCTTGGCTCCATCCATGTCATTAAGGTCGACTCCACTTTGAGAAGACGGCTCTTCCACCATCCTTTGAGTGCCTTCCAACCTGAGGGCCTCATCTTCCAGCACTGTATCAGACAATGTTCCACTAATATTCATAAGGTTTTCACTGGCTGACTTTTTTGCAGATGTAGACTGCCTGGCCCTTCTTCCTAGTCTTTCTTAGTCTAGAAGCTCAGCTGAAACCTGTCCACCATGGGTAACCCTGCTGGTATTTGAATACAGGTGGCATAGCTTTCAGCATCACAGCAATGTGCAAGCCACTATAGTACAACAAACTGACAGAGAGTGAGGACATCAGTGATATCAAGTTTTAAATTCAACATTTTTGCTGCAACTTTGTATGTAGTACATATCTTACTGCAACATTGTATATAGTACATATGACTAATGAAAAATATACCATAAAAAAACAAATGATTATAAGTGCAGTTCTTCATAACTCGAATATTCCTAAACCAGGGACTACCTGTATATAATTTTCATCTCCTCCCTCCTCTTTCTATTTCCCTCCTCTTTAGTAAAGGTTGTATAGTAAGTAGAACTGTCTCTGGATGCCTTTAAAAACCCTCCAGGTTCTGGCTGTGTCCTGCCTATGAAACCACACTTTTTCTTCTCCTCCCCCGATCTCTGAGTTTCCTTCAGTTAAGTGATTGTCACCACTCCCATCTCATGTAATCTGCTTTTGCTAGTTCTGCAGTCCCAGATCCAAATTCTTCTTCCCAGTTTCAACTCTTAAAGTCAAGGGCCCTGCCTTCCAAAAAGCTTTTTCTAACTGCAACAACTCAGGCTGATCTTTTTTCATTGTAATCCCTCTACTACGTATGCTCTGGGCAGCCATTTAGCTTTCTATTATATATTGCCATAGAGTATTTTTGCATTTCTGGTGCCAGACACAATGATGAAGCTATGGCTGTATTTTCTATAACTTCTTGAGTATGCTGGTACATTGTAGAACTCGGTGGATTTATTTTTGGGAAACAGCTTTTCCTATTTTAAAGTAAGGAGCACGTTCTAAAAAACCAAACCAAACCCATTGCCATCGAGTCGATTCTGACTCATAGTGACACTATAGACAGAGTAGAACTGCCCCATAGAGTTTCCAAAGAGCGCCTGGTAGATTTGAACTGCCGACCTTTTGGTTAGCAGCAGCAGCACTTAACCACTATGCCACCAGGGTTTCCAATTATTTATGATTATGCATGATGATAATAGAGAAAAGGAAAAGAGAGTAACACCAAGATCTCTACAATCTGGCTATCATTTTGTTTGGTTTCCTGTTAGTCTTTTTTAAAAGGAGATTTTTATATTCTTATAATCAATTGTACATACAATGTTTTGTCTTTCTTTTTTCATATGCTATTTAGCTGAAGACGTATGGTTTGATTTAGAAAATGCATTAATAGAAACATTTCCTGAGTACCTACTGTGTATAAGGCATAAGGTAGGAGGATAAAATACGCTAGGAGGAAACCTCCAGTAACACATCACTCTGGTTACGGTAGGACAGAGGATCTCGTACCCGAACCCTGAAGAAACCAAGCCAGACCGGTCGATGTTGAGTCGTTTCCAACTCACGGTGACCCCATATGTCGCAGAGTAGAACTGTGCTCTATAGGGCTTTCAGTGGCTGATTTTTCACAAGTACATTGCCAGGGCTTTCTTCTGAGGTCCCACTGGTAGACTTGACCTTCCAACCTTTTGGCCAGGCACTGAGTGGGTCAACAGTTTGTACCACCCAGGGATTCTTCAACAGTGAGTAAAACACAAAACCCATTGCTGTTGAGTCAATTCCGACTCACAGAGACCCTATCAGAGAACTGCCCTGTAGGGTTTCCAGAACTGTAATCTTTACAGAAGCAGGCTGCCACATCTTTCTCCCGTAGGGCGGCTGGTGGCTTTGAACCACCGACCTTTCTGTTATGGCTGAGCACTTAAGCACTGCACCACCAGGGCTTCTCCTAACAGCAAAAAGGACTGTTCAAATTGATGCAGTCAATCCACACAGAGTTAATAAGTACCTGTTCTCCACCAGGCCCTCTTCTTGGTGCCAGGGATCCAGCTGTGAATAAACTATAACGGTGTGCTCTACGCAGCCAGCACTCTAATGGGGAAACAGGCAAAAAACAGCTAAACTGGGAGCAATGATAGCTGCTATAAAACACAAAGCAGAGAGAGATAAAGATGAGGTAAAGGATTGTTATTTTAGATGGTGTGGGTCAGAGGTGGCTTTTCTGATGAAGTGGTATTTGAGCAGAGCTCATATATATATATTTTTTTTTTTCTGAATTAAGTGAGGAATCCAAGAGTCTGATGATGGGGGGAAGAGCCTGCTAAGCAGAGGCAACAGTGGGGCCCAAGACCAGGGGCAAAATGAGGGTGCTTACAGAACAGCAAGGAGGCTGGTGTGGCTGGAGCTGAGTTTTCAATCTTATATTGAGGTAGACATTTACATTTTGTTTAATTCATGTAGATATTTCATAGATGTAATATTCATGACAATATATTGAATGTCTAATGTAGAAAATGCTTTACACACACCATCTCAAATCCTTAGAAGACTGGCAGATTTCATTTTAGACCTTATAGCATGGTAAATGTAAATTTAAAAAATACTCCAAACAATAGCCTGCATTATATGGATACAAGCAATAGTAAAAGCATAAAAATACTGATGGGGAAGATACACAATTACCAAATTCAAGTTAGTAGTTACCTCTGGGGAGGGAGGAAAGGTAATGGGGTGAAGGTGGGAGGCGGGGAGAAAGGGAAGTTGCAAATGGATCAGTAATGCTTTCTTTTTTAAAGTTTGTGCTATAAATATTACAGAATATTTGATATTTTGTTATGTTCCTTTTGCATGTTATATATGTGTATCACAAATTTAAAATCAAGGGGAGTTTAGTCTAACTTCAAATGAGCGCTCATGTTGGTTGCTTCCCTCAAAATGAATGTCCCCATCAAAGGTAAGCTCTCAATGAAACATTACCAGCCAACCAGCATGCCAGTGCTCAGCAAGTGCAAAGTGGAAATGGCTTCCCCCAGCCCATTTACAAAATGAGAATGGGCTTCCTCTTGAGCCAGTCTGACATCAAAGAAACCGGTCTAATTCCTATGACCAGTCATTTCTGCTAAGGACAAAGGACCGAAGGACCCCTGGTCGTGTGGCTGCAAGCTAATGGGCTGGGGGCATGCAGGGTGGTCAGAGTGAGTCAGGTAGTTCCAGTGAGGGAGGGAGTGGGCTGCAGAGGGAAGTCAAGTTCCTGGAGCTGCAGAAGTGGCAGTGCTGTGACTATTATCCCTGGGTTGTGAGCTCACCCTGTCCTGGCCAAGGACCCAGGAGGTAGCCTGTGTCCTAAAGTGCCTCACAGACAGCTTCTACCTCTGCTTTCAGGCACTGTCTAGACATTATGTTAAAATATCTGCAATTGTGCCTGATAATCTCAAATAATGTCAGGCTTTTCTGTTCTTTCTTTTGGAGAATAGTAGATAAAAATGGGCTGAGCTGGTTATATGGTATATTGGATTTTTAATTTTGTAAGCTAAGTAGTAAGGTTGGTATGTGTTTTTCTAAGAGATTTAAGGGTGGCAGAATGCTATTAACAGCTACTGCTGGTGGAGAGAGGGGAGGGTGGGACAGTCACATTTCATTTTAAAAGTTCTGTTTGCTTGAACTTTTGCGAAAGCAGAGATTATTTTTCTAATAAAAATAACTGTAAAAAGAGTGACTGGATTTCTTTTGTTAAGGGAGAATAATAACACATCTTACCCATTGTAGTTGAGTTGATTCCAACTCATAGCAATCCTATAGGACTGAGTAGAACTGCCCCATAGGGTTTCCAAAGAGCAGCTGGTAGGTTCAAACTGCTGACCTTTTCGTTAGCAGCCCAGCACTTAACCACTGCACCATTGTATGGTCACTTAAAGCTTAAATTTTTAGAACTATTTTTTAATTCTCATATATGCGCCCATCCCATTTGGTAGGTGAAGAAACTGAGGGACAAAACAGCAGGTGACTTGACTAAGAAAAAATCCAGTTGGTAAAGAAGCCAGAGCTAGACTTTGGGTCTATTGTGTTCTAATTCAATGACATTTTAGACTAGCTCCTACTGATTTTCAGGTGCTACTGATCAAACTCTTCACCTAACAAGGAAACAGCTAGAGGATTCTCAAGGTTCCCAGAATTTTATCTGGAATCTCTCCCCCCGCCCCCCCCCCGCTCCACCAAAATGTTCTGTACAAATTTTAACTACACAAATAAACTTTATTAACATATTTTTCCTCCTTGATTTAATGTCGTTATTAACGTTTTCTTCTGTATTTTCAAAACTGATTTCTGGTTTGCCTTTTATCATCACCAAGATGTAAAAGCACAAAGATAGTTTAAATGCTCAAGACATTTTTTCTTTAAATGAAGAGATTAAAAAGACAAAGCCAAATGCAAAACTTTAAAAGTGAATCTTTGATCAAAAAAAAAAAAGAAAAACAACAGGTGTTGATGAAGTTGTGAAGAAAATGAGCCCTCATCCATGGCTAGTGGGAGATATAAAATGGTGCAGCTACTGTGGAAAACAGTTTGGCGATTTCTCGAAAAGTTGAACATAGAACTACCATGACCTAGCAATTCTAATGTAGGTATATACCCAGGAGAAGTGAAAGCAGAAACGCAAAAAGAAGCTTGTACACCAATGTTCACTGCAGCACTTTTCACAGTAGCCAAGATGTGGAAACAATAGTGATGACCATCAACCGACAAATGGATAAACAAAAGGTGATACATGCATACAATGGAATACTACTCAGCCATGAAGAGAAATGAAGTTCTGTCGTATGGCACAACATGGATCAACCTTGAAAACATCATGCTATGTGAAATGTCGGTCACTACATTTGACCTCACTTAAATGAAATAAGCAAATCAAAGATGATGGTTAATAGGGATGGAAGGGGGGGGAGTGGGAGTTTTTGCTTAGGAGGCGTTGGAGGTTATGCTAACGGTGGTGGCGTCATTTGAAAAAGGATAGAGAGAGTGGGTACACAACTTGAAGAATGAGGTCAATGTCACTGAATTATACATGTAGAAATTGTTGAGATGGCATATGTTTTGTTATGTGTATTTTTACTACAATAAAAAAATGAATCTTATGTAATCCATACATATTTTTGAATAGAGAATTGAAGAAGCAGATGAATTTTATGATTCAGTAAATGCAGATTTCTGGTTCCACGTATGCGCTAGTCTGAATCCTGGGCTATTTGCAGACCTAAGGTGTGAGTGATGTACACTTGGCATAGGTTCGTCCCTTAGGCAGTCAAAAGATACAAATGAAGAAGCTGGAAGTGATAATTGTTGTCAGGTGCTGTAGAGTCAGTTCCAACTCCTGGCAATTCTATGGACAACAGCGTGAAACACTGCCCAGTCCTGCGCCATCCTCACAATTGTTGCTATGCTTGAGCCCATTGTTGCAGCCACTGTGTCAATTCATCTCATTGAGGGTCTTCCTCTTTTTTTGCTGACCCTCTACTTCACCAAGCATGATGTCCCTCTCCAGGGACTGATCCCTCCTGATAACATGTCCAAAGTATGTGAGACATAGTCTCGCCATCCTTGCTTCTAAGGAGCATTCTGGCTGTACTTCTTCTAAGACAGATTTGTTCATTCTTTTGGCAGTCCATGGTATATTTAATATTCTTCTTTTTTCAGCAACACTGTAATTCTAAGGCATCAATTCTTCTTTGGGCTTCCTTAGTCATTGTCCAGCTTTCACATGCATATGAAACAGTTGAAAACACCATGGCTTGGGTCAGGCACACCTTCATTTTCAAGGAGCCATCTTTGTTCTTTAACACTTTAAAGAGGTCTTTTGCAGCATTTTTGCCCAACGCAATGCATCTTTTGATTTATTGACCACTGCTACCAATAGTGCTGATTGTGAATCCAAGTAAAATGAAATCCTTGACAATGTCAATCTTTTTCTTGGCTTATCATGATGTTGCTTATTGGTGCATTTGTGAAGATTTTTGTTTTCTTTATGTTGAGGTACAATTCATACTGAAGGCTGTAGTCTTTGAATTTCATCAGTAAGTGCTTCAAGTTCTCTTTAATTTCAGCAAGGAAGGTGGTGTTATCTGCATAACACAGGTTGTTAATGAGTCTTCCTCCAAACCTGATGCCACATTCTTCTTCATATAGTCCAGCTTCTTAGATTATTTTCTCAACAGACAGATTGAATAAGTATGGAGAAAGGATACAACCCTGACACACATCTTTCCTGACTTTAAACCATGCATCATACATGAAGAAAATAAGGGGTCATTAAAAAGACAGGAGAGAAAGAAAAGACCAAAGTAGATGTCAGAAGAGACTATGAAGGTTGCTCTTGAACATCAAGTAGCTAAAGCAAAAGGAAGAAATGATGAAGTAAAAAAGCTGAACAGAAGATTTCAAAGGGTGGATCTCAAGAAGACAAAGTATTGTAACGACTTGTGCAAAGACCTGGAGTTAGAAAACCAGAAAGCAAGAACATGGTCAACATTTCTCAAGTTGAAGGAACTGAAGAAAAAATTCAAGCCTCGAGTTGCAATATTGAAGGATTCTATGGGGAAAATATTAAAAGACCGAGGAAGCATCAAAAAAAAAAAAAAAAAAAAATGGAAGGAATACACAGAATCACTATACCAAAAAGAACTGGCCAAAGTTCAACTATTTCAGGAGGTAGCATATGATAAGGAACTCATGTTATGGAAGGAAGAGGTCCAAGCTGCATTGAAGGCATTGGCTAAAAACAAGTCTCCAAGAATTGACAGAATACCAATCGAGAAATTTCAACAAACAAATGCAGTGCTGAAGTGCTCATTCATCTATGCCAAGAAATTTGCAAGATAGCTACCTGGCCAACCGACAGGAAAAGATCCATATTGATGCCAATTCCAAAGAAAGATGATCTAACTGTATGTGGAAATTATTGAACAATATCATTAATATCACACTCAAGTAAAATTTTGCTGAAGATCATTCAAAAGTGGCTGCAACAGTACATCAACAGGGAACTGTCAGAAATTCAAGCTAAATTCAGAAGAGGATGTAGAACCAGGGATATCATTGCTGATGCCAGATGGATCCTGGCTGAAATCAAAGAATACCAGAAAGATGTTTACCTGTGTTTTATTGACGATGCAAAGGCACTGGACTGTGTGGATCATAACAAATTAGGATAGCATTGCAAAGAATGGGAAGCCCAGAAATTTAATTGTGCTTGTGAGGAATGTGTGTATAGATCAAGAGGCAGTTGTTGCAACAGAACAAGGAGAATTAATAATCCTAACATATGTAATGTCAGGCATGGATCTAAGTGTTTAGTATACATTAACTTATTTAATCTTCCCAACAGACCTATGGGTTTGTGAATGACGAGTCTAAAACTGAGGTGCTTGACGTAACTAAAATGGCTGACATAGGTCTGAATTGGGCTCCATTTTTTCCTAGGCATCTCCTCTGCTTTTTAGAGAACATGACCGATGATTACACTCTTGACCAAAATACAGGTATGCATCACTTCATGTCAATTCAGGCAATGTCCAACTGCGTATACATCTGTGGTCCCATGAGGTTATCCCTATCTAGAACTGGACATAGGGGACGTACTTTTGTATGTAGGGAGATCCGATTTGTCTCTCAGTAGCTCTCCGGTCTCACATCTGCCTAGCCCTGGGGTGGCAGGGGTAGGGGGTCTCTGCACCCATCCATACCTGCCTGTCCCACTGTACGTGCCTCAGGCAGGGAAGAGCAGACACCTCTGGAGCCTCTGAGGGGGATGTCGCACTAAGGCTGCTGCCCAACTCTGCCCAGGCACCCTGTGCATGATGCCCAGGCCCAAGGCTGTGTCTCCTCCTGCAATGACAGCTGCCAAACTGTCCTGGGCTGGGGCAAGCAGAACTGGGAGAGTTTAAAGCCCATTAGAGGAGGCAGCGAAGGCAGGCAGGGAGGAAGGAAGGGAAGGGAATTAGTGCACAGCATGGCCAGGAGGGGGCCAGCTGGATGGTGAGTTCGTTCTCCACCGGGTGGGGGGTGGTGAGGCAGAGACCAGGTGATGACCACGCAGGACCAGCTGCAGCAGAGCCAGTGGTGGCGGAGCCAAAGTTACTGTGTAGTCCCTCGAAGCTGGGGCAGCAGTGGGCGGAATGGTCCCATGCCAACCAGTGACCGTCCTTCATGCCTCTTTCCTGTACATAATATGGTGTTTCACCCAACGTCCAGTTACCTAATGTCCTGTTTCACAGAAGGTATTGTGGACCTTAAGGATGCATACCTGTAACTTGTTCTGCAACAGTTTTTTTTTTTTAATTTTTATTGTGCTTTAAGTGAAAGTTTACAAATCAAGTCAGTCTCTCATTAAAAATTTATGTACACCTTGCTATTTACTCCTTTTTATTTACTCCTAGTTGCTCCCCCCCAGTGAGACAGCACATTCCTTCTCTCCAGTTTCTATTTTCGTGTCCATACGGCCAGCTTCTGACTCCCTCCGCCCTCTCATCTCCCCTCCAAACAGGAGCTGCCCACATAATCTCATGTGTCTACTTCACCCAAGAAGATCACTCCTCACCAGTATCATTTTCTATCCCATGGTCCAGTCCAATCCCTGTCTGAAGAGTTGGCTTTGAGAATGGTTCTTGTCTTGGGCTAACAGAGGCTCTGGGGACCATGAGCTCCAGGGTCCTTCTAGTCTCAGTCAGACCATTAAGTCTGATCTTTTTATGAGAATTTGAGGTCTGCATCCCACTGCTCTCCTGCTCCCTCAGGGTTTCTCTATTGTGTTCCCTGTCAGGGCAGTCATCAGTTGTAGCTGGGCATTGTCTAGTTCTTCTGGTCTTAGGCTGATGTAGTCTCTGGTTTATGTGGCCCTTTCTGTCTCTTGGGCTCACAATTACCTTGTATCTTTGGTATTCTTCATTCTTCCTTGCTCCAGGTGGGTTGAGACCAATTGATGCATCTTAGACGGCTGCTTGCTAGTGTTTAAGACCCCAGGCGCCACTCTCCAAAATAGGATGGTTCTACAACATTTTGAGGTAGCCAACCCAGATCGTTAAAGAAACCAGCTCTGGAATGCAGGAAACTGAAGCTAAGGTTGAGTACTCCAGCCAACAGAAATTTTTCTTAAATGAGTGTTACAGGGCATGTTGAACATTAACCAATCAAATATACCCCATACTCTTTTCCAACACTGCACAAAACCAAAAAAACAAACCCCTTTGCGGTTCAGTCCATTCTGACTCATAGCCACACTACAGGACAGAGTAGAACTGCCCCATAGGGTTTCCAAGGAGTGCCTGGTGGATTCCAACTGTTGACCTTCTGGTTAGCAGCCGTAGCACTTAACCACTACTCCACTAGAGTTTAAGGACACGTGCTTATGCTTCCTCTTTGGAACGCCATTTTGAACTTTCATTTCGTTGCTTCCTGATTTGTAAATCTTTGACTCTGAATAAAACTCTTATTTTACAAAAACTCCTTTGTTTTTAACAGGTTGTTGTTGTTGTTGTTAGCTGCCATGGAGTCACTCTTGACCCATGGTATCCCCATGCACAACAAAATGCTGCCCGGTCCTGTGCCATCCCCATGACCGGTTGTGGATTGGACTCTTGTGATCCACAGGGTTTTCACTGGCTGATTTTTGGAAGTAGATCACCAGTCTTTTCTTCCTAGTCTGTCTTAGCCTGGAAGTGCTGCTGCAACCTGTTCAGCATCATAGCAACATGCAAGACTTCACTGACAGTCTGTTGATGGCCAGGCTTGAGGTGCATTGGCCGGTAATTGAACCCAGGTCTTCAACATGGAAGATGAGAATTCTACCACTGAACCTCTGGGGTAGGTGCTGTTATTATTCTCATTTCATAAATGGGGAATTGGGACACAGAGTGCCTGAGTGACTCTTCACTCCAAAGGCCTGTAAACTGCAGAGGTCAACTTGAACCCAGGCAGCCTTGCTAGGATCCTGCCAGGAACCACTGCCTTCTACTGCCTCTCTAGGAGGGGAAGGCTCTGAGTTTTATAAAAATTTCCAATACTTCAGATAGTCCTTTTAATGTTGTTATTTTCAAGCCTAACAAAATTAGGCTATACGATTTGTGAATGTAGGGACTACATTTTGTGGCCTCCCAGGCTCTGATAGTGATGAGCATGTTTGAAACCCCTGGATTTAGGAAATACTTACTCTCTTTGCCTCTCCTAGTAACCCAATGACTTATACATACTCTCTTGTTTATTTTCGTTTACTCGGAAAGAAAATTTTGAATCTACTAGGTTGATAAAACCACAAAATGAAAGGAGAGTATTTGGCAAGTGTCAAAAGCCTGTCAAACAGGCAGCTGTACACCAGTGTTCATTGCAACACTGCTCACAATACCCCAAAGCTGGAAACAGCCTTAGTGCCCACAACGGATGAATGGATAAACAAAATGTGCTCTATCCATGTGATGGAATTCTACTCAGCCAGAGAAAGAAATGAAGTCCTGATACATAGTACACGGATGAACCTTGAAAACAGTATGCTGAGCAAAGTAAGTCAATCCCAAAAGGACAAATACTGTATAATGCCACTTATATGAAATATCTAGAATAGGCATGTGTATAGAGACCAAAGTTTATAAGTGGTTATTAGGGGCTGGAGGGAGTGGAAAAGGGGGAGTCATTGCTGAAGGCATTCTGAATTTCTGCTTGGGGTGATGAAGAAGGTTTGGAGACAGTGGTGATGGGTGTACAATATGGTGAATGTAATTAATGTCAGTGAATTGTACATTTAAAAATGGCAGAAAAAAGAAAAAGCAAACAAAAAGTTAGGCTGGGGCTGCTCTGCCAGTGCCAACTCTGAGCCCCCTTTCCCTCTCTGTTCAGGAAGCATCAACACCACCAGGGAGGTGCTTCCAGATTGGATGCAAATTTCTGGGTCCAAGTTAATTATTTTTTTCTTTTTTGCATTATCTCTCACTCCATGGCCAGCCGTGCACTGGTGGTGGAACCAGGATAAGAAGCCCTTTAAGGTTATCATGTGACAGACATTTAGAACAAACACTCGTTCTTCGAGGCCTTTGTTTGTACAAGGTAATTGCACAGAAGCAGCCACCTCCCAGTAAAGAGTGGTAGACTTCCTAAATCCTGCTAATGGAGTTCAATAATGAGGGAATTAGGATTGGGGACTGGAGGAAGTGGAAGGAGGCTGGCTAGAGGATATTCAATTTGCCTTGATTCCAGCAAACTTAGAATGTCTAGAGAGAAAGAAACCCTTTTGTTTCAGCAGCCGAGATGCCTGCATCCTGCTCAGAATGTTTTGGGTCACCCTGACTTACACTAATAATCTAAGGAGTCCCTTCAAACCTTCAAGGTCGCTCTGCTCACTGGCCCAATTCCCCTGAAGAAGTTTCAATTCTCAGCTGCCTGTGGCTCCTTGACGACATGATGAGAATGTCTCAGACTTAAAAATCTCCTGTTTCTCTGACCTTGGCTTTGGAGATGTCCCCATTCATTATCCTTAGGGACTTTGGCATGATGCCCACGAGCTGCAGTGGACTTGATTTCTCCGACCGTTAGTCCTCAATGCCCAGCAAACTGGTCACCTCCTTAAAATGCCAAGAAATGTAAGCGAGTAAAATACAGAACCCAAGAAATGTCCCAGAGAGTGTGACTCAGTGTATACTGGCTGTTTCAAGTGGTCACTCCTGTGCAAACCTGTTATACTTGTTGCATTACATGAAATCCCGCCCTGTCCCTGGCCAAGCCCTGCACACTTGGTGAGATACGGTCACTGCCGATGGCCAGAAAGAAACCTCAAGGCTTCCACTGAGGCAGCATCAGACCTCAGGGTCATGGAAGATCATTTTCCTCTAGGTCTGATGCTAGTTTGATTCTGTGAGATGTTTCTCAGCTGTGTAGGGATTTGGGTATTTGCTGTAAAAGAAATGAAGTCGCTTTGGGTGTATGCATCTGCGTGAGTGTGTTTGAGTGTGTGTGTGTGTATGTATGTTTGTACACGTGTAGGAAATGGGGAGAGATAGCTTTATTTTTCATAGCATTCGTAGTTCTCACTACTGAGTCTTCTCTATGCTCACATGCTGTTTGTTTGCTCCTGCTATTGTTGTAATTGTTGAGGTCCATTTCTGTAAGAACTGACAAACCTGCTAAACTCAATTATAAGGCTAAAATTGGTATTTTGAAACTGAGTAAATCCTGAAACTTCTCCTAAATAGGAACATTTCACATTTACCACAAATGTGAATAGCACTGGTTCAAGTGGAAAAGAAATGCACATACAGCTTTAGTCTGTCAAATCAAATCTTGGGACTCACTGAATACGGTAACTTTCTTTTCCAACCTTTCTGTTACTCATTAAAAATAGGAAGAAAAATTTTACTGACAGTACTTTTAGAGATATTTTACCTACTTTTGAATAAATTGTTCTCATGTATAACTTTTTTCCTGGGAGACTTTTTTTCCCTCCTCTTGGGAAAAAATAAGGTAATTTTCATAGTTTGTTAGATGTATTTCTCATTTTCTTTAAAATCAAAATTATGTCTCCTAGAAAACATCCTTGTAACTGGAGCCACAGTTTATGATATTAATTTTTTTTTTAATACTTATAGATTCACAGAGATAAAAAAGAAAAAAAATGTGTATTGGACTGGTCCAGCGACTCGAATGGATAAACCTGGTGGGTCTGGTGTACCGTCCTCCCCTCAAGCCAGCATTCTTGATCTCACCTTCTCTTGCCTCTTTGTTTTGCTTCGCTGTTCTTGGAATGCTTCCTACTGCCTCATTAAAATCCTCCTTAAAGTCCTTCTCTAGATTGTGTGTGTGTGTCTGTGTGTATATATATATATATATATATAAAAATATATATATATATATTTGTATATATAAAATTGTGCTTTAGATGAAGGTTTACAGAGCAAATTAGTTTCTCATTAAACAATTAACACACATATCGTTTTGTGGCATTGGTTGCCAACTCCACAATGTGTTAACACTCTTCCCTTCTCGACCTTAGGTTCCCCATTACCAGCTCTCCTGTCCCCTCCTGCCTTCTAGTCCTTGTCCCTGGGCTGGTGTGCCCATTTTGTCTTGTTTTGTTTTATGGGCTTGTCTAATCTTTGGCTGAAGGGTGAACGTCGGGAGTGACTTCAGTACTGGGGGGGTCATACTCTCAGGGTTTCTCCAGTCTCTGTCTGATCAGAAAGTCCAGTATTCTTTTGTGAGTTAGAATTTTGTTCTACATTTTTCTCCAGCTCTGTCTGAGACCCTCTATTGTGATCCCTGTCAGAACAATCGGTGGTGGTAGCTGGGCACTATCTAGTTGTACTGGACTCAGTCTGGTGGAGGCTGTGGTAGTGGTGGTCCATCAGTCCTTTGGACTAATCTTTCCCTTGGGTCTTTGGTTTTCTTCACTCTCCCTTGCTCCAGACAGGGTGGGACCAGTGGAATATCTTGGATGGCCTCTGACAAGTCTTTAAGACCCCAGACGCTACTCATCAAAGTGTAGAACATTTCCTTTATAAACTATGTAAATGCCAGTTGTGCCAGCTGTTCCCTGAGACCATGGTCCTCAGCCCTCAACCCAGTAATTCGGTCCCTCGGGGAGTTTGGATGTGTCTATGAAGCTTCCATGATCTTGCCTTGGTCAAGTTGTGCTGACTTTCCCAGTATTGTGTACTGTACTACCCTTCACCAACGTTACCATTTATCTATTGTCTAGTTAGTGTTTTTCTGTCCTCACCTTCTCCCCTCCCTCATAACCATCAAAGGTTGTTTCTTTCAGTATGTAAACTTTTTCATGAGTTTTTATAATAGTGGTGGTCTCATACAGTATTTGTCCTTTAGTGATTGACTTATTTCACTCAGCATAGTGCCCTTCAGATTCATCCATGTTGTGAGATGTTTACCAGATTCATCATTGTTCTTTATCGTTGTGTAGGATTCCATTGCGTGTCTGTACCATAGTTTGTTTATCCATTCATCTGTTGATGGACACTTAGCTTGTTTCCATCTTTTTGCTATTGTGAATAATGCTGCAATGAACATGGGTGTGCATATATCTATTCATGTGATGGCTCTTATTTCTCTAGGATATATTCCTAAGAGTGGAGTAGCTGGATCGTATGGCATTTCTATTTCTAGCTTTTTAAGGAAGTGCCATATTGTTTTCCAAAATGATTATACTATTTTTTTTTTTTATTTTACATTCCTACTAGCAGTGCATAAGAAAGAGTTTTCGAACTCCCCGAAGCCTCTCCAACATTTGTTATTTTCTGTTTTTTTTTAAATTTGTGCCAGTGTGTCAGGGTGAGATGGTATCTCATTGTGGATTTGATTTGTGTTTCATTAATGGCAATGGGTTTGGTTTGGTTTTTAATGGCTTAACGGCAATGGGTTAATGATTGTGAGCATTTCTTCATGTGCCTGTTAGCTGCCTGAATGTCTTCTTTGGTTAAGTGTCTGTTCATATCCTTTGCCCATTTTTTAATTGGATTGTCTGTCTTTTTGTTGTAGAGGTGTTGGATTTTCTTATAGATTTTAGAGATTAGACCTTTGTGAGATTTGGCATAGCCAAATTTTTTTTTCCCCAGTCTGTAGGTTCTCTTTTTACTCTTTTGGTGAAGTCTTTTGATGAGCATGTGTTTAATTTTCAGAACATCCCAGTTATCTAGCTTATCTTCTGGTGTTTGTGTATTGTTAGTTACAGTTCGTAGCCTATTTATGCCATGTATTAGGGCCTCTAGCATTGACCCTATTTTTTCTTCTATGATCTTTACAGTTTTCGATTTTATATTTTGGTCTTTGATCCGTTTTGAATGAGTTTTTGTGTGTGGTGTGAGGTGTGGGTCCTGTTTCATTTTTTTACAGATGGACAGCCAGTTTCCTAAGCATCATTTATTAGAAAGACAGTCTTTTCCCCGTTTAATGGACTTGGGGGTTTTGTCAAAAATCAGATGGCTGGGGCCTCTTTCATTTCCACATAAAGTTAATGATTAGTTTTTCCATCTCATTAAAGAACAGTTGGTATTTGGATCGGGATTGCATTGTATTTGTAGATTGATTTGGGTAGAATTAACATTTCCACAATGTTGAGTCTACCGACCCATGAGAATTATATGTTTTTCCATTTATGTAGGTTTCTTGCTGTAGTGTTTGGTAGTTTTCTTTGCATGGGTCTTTTTCACCTCTGTTTAGATTTATTCCTAAGTATTTATTTTGTTAGGGGCTATTATAAATGGTATTGCTTTCTTGACTGACTTTTTCTTGTTCTCTTTATTGGTGTGTAGGAATCCAGCTGATTTTTGTATGTTTATCTTGTATCCCGCTACTCTGCTGAGCCTTTCTATTAGTTCAAGTAGTTTTCTTGTGGAGTCTTTTGAGTTCTCTGTGTATTATCATCCATAAATAGGGACAGTTTTACTTCTACCTTACCAATTTGGATGTCCTTTTTTTCTTTTTCTTGCCTTATTGTTCTAGCTAGGACTTATAGCACAATGTTAGGAGTGGTGATAAAGGGCATCCTTGTCTTGTTCCTGTTCTCAAGGGGAATGTTTTCAGCCCTTCTCCATTAAGAATGATGTTGGCTATTGGTTTTGTATTGAGGAATTTCTCTTCTGTATCTATCTTATTGAGAGTGTTTTTTATCGGGGATGGGTGTTGAACTTTATTGAATGCCTTTTCTGCATCGACTGAGATCATGTGATTCTTTTCTTTTGTTTTACTTATGTGGTGGGTTACACTGATTGATTTTCTAATGTTGAACCATCCTTGCATACCTGGTATGAATTCCACTTAGTTGGGGTGTATTACTTTTTTGATGATGCTGAATTCTATTGGCTAGAATTTTTCATCTATATTCATGAGAGATATTGGTCTGTGATTTTCTTTTTTTGTGGTTTCTTTGCCTGGTTTCAGTATTGGTGTTATCTTGGCTTCATAGAATGAATTTGGAAGTATTGCTTCCTCTTCTATGTTCTGAAATAGTTTGAGTAGTACTGGTGCAAGCTCTCCTCTGAAAGTTTGGTAGAATTCTCCAGTGAAGCCATCTGGGCCAGGGCTTTTTTTTTTTTTTTCCTTTCTTCTGGTGGCTGTGGGCTTCTTTTGCTATTCTATTTATTGGAGCTGTATAGCTAATGTTTTGATTTTGGCCCATTCTGCTTTTTTGACGTGTGCATCTTTTGGTGTAAATTGACCTCTAAGCACTGCCTTTGTCATGTTCTAAAGGTTTTGGTATGATATGTTTTCAGTTTCATGTGATTATAGAAATTTCGTATTTCATTTTTGATTTCCTCTGTTACCCAGTGGCTTTTAAGCAAGGTGTTATTCTGTTCCCATGTATTTGATTTTTTTTCTTGCTCTTCTTGTTGTTAACTTCTACTTTTATGGCTTTGCGATCAGAGGAGATGCTTTGTATTATCTCAGTGTTTTGGATTTTGTTGAGGCTTGCCTTATGGCCTAAGGTGTGTTCTAATCTGGAAAATATTCCATGTGCATTGGAAAAGAATGTGTACTTTGCTGCTGTTGGGTGGAGTGTTCTATATATGTCTAGGAGGTCAAGTTTGTTGACTGTGGCCTTTAGATCTCCTGTATCTTTGCTGAGTTTGTTCCTAGATGTTCTGTCCTTTACAGAGAGTGGAGTGTTGAAGTCTTCTATAGTATTTGGAACTGTCAGTTCTTTTTTCAGTACTGTTAGAGTTTGTTTTATATTTTGGAGGTCTGTCGTTAGGGCGGTAGGTATTTATTATGTTTATGTCCTCTTGGTTGGTTGTCACTTTAATCATTACATAATGTCCTTCTTTGCCTTTTATGGTGGATTTTATTTTAAAGTCTATTTTATCTGAGGTTAGTATTGCCACTCCTGCTCTTTTTTGGTTGCTGTTCGCTTGATAGGTTTTTTTTTGCATCCTTTGATTTTTACTCTATGTCAGTGTTTCTAAGATGTGTCTCTTGTAGACGGAATATTGATGGGTCCCGTTTTTAATCCATTCTGTCACTTTCTGTCTCTTTATGGATTTTTTTTTTTTAAGTTCAGTGTGATTATTGGTAAGTGTAAGTTTATTGCTGTCATTTTGTAGTGCTTGTGTGTGTGTGTGTGCGTGTGTGTGTGGTGCGGATGTTTTCTTTGTTCCTCGTACTCTTCTGTACTGAATTCCTTTTATTTGTGGATTTTCTTTTTGTTTCTTTCTTTTTTGTAGATTTTGTATTTACCAAGACTTTATGTTTTTCCTCTTTATTTTGATGAGTAGGTTTGTTAACTTTCTTTGTAGTTACCTCGAATTTACCCCTTTCTTCCTAAATTTAAACCAGCCTTTTATTACTTGATATCATCTTGACTTCCTCTCCATTTGAAAATTCTACACCTACACCGTTTATTCCCTCTTTTGTTGTTCTGACATTGCTGTCATTTACAGATTGATGTCTGTGGTTCCCTGTTGTAAATCTTTTAGTTTTGTTTTATCTTTGAGAGTTCATTACCTAGGTTGATATCTGATTGAAGCTGTCCTGTGTCCGAGATTCATGTTGTTGTGTGATGTTGGTTCTCTAACCAAAGGACTCCCTTTAATAATTCTTGCAAATTTGATTTGGTTTTTCCATTTTCCCTTAATTTCTGTTTATCTGGAAATGTCCTAATTTCACCATCATATTTGAGCAAAAGCTTTGCAGGATATATTATTCTCAGGTGGCAATTGTTTTCTTTCAAGGTTTTATATATGTCATCCCATTGCCTTCTTGCCTGCTTGGTTTCTGCTGAGTGATCAGAGCTTAGTCTTATCATTTCTCCATTGTATGTGACTTTTCTTTTTTTCTTGAGCTGCTCTGAGGATGCTTTCGTTGTGTTTGGTTTTAGCTACTGTGATTATGATAGGTCTTGATGATTTTCTTTTGGTGTCTATCCTATATGGGGTTCATGGAGCTTCTTGGGTGGTCAGCTTTACATCTTTCATGATATTAGAGAAGTTTTCTGTCAGGAAATCTTCAGCGATATTCTCTGTGTTTTCCATTTTCTCCCCTTCTTCTGGAATTCCAATGACATGCAAATTTTTGCTTTTGATTGTATCCACATTGTTCTCAGGGCTTCTTAATTTTTCTCCATTCTTTTCTCTGATTTTTCCTCAAATAAAGTGGTATCCAAGGATTTGTCTTCCATTTTGCTGATCCTGTTTCCCGCTGTTCCATATTTGCTCCTAAAACCTTCTATTGCAATGTCTGTTTCTGAAATTTTGTTGTTTATCTTTTGGATTTCTAATAGCTGTTTTTGTATGATTTTTAGTTTTTTGTTTATTTTTGCATTTTGCTTCTGTATTATTTTCCTAAACCCTTCCATTGTTTTGTGTTTTCCTTGATTTTGTCTGCATTGTCCATGGTTTTGTCTATTTTTTTCTTATTTTTTTTGTGCATTTGCCTTCATCTCTTGGAGAATCCTGAATATTAGAGCTTTGAATTCCCTGTCAAGTATTTCCAGTGCCTTTTCTTCTACAAGAAGTTCATTTGGTGTTTTAGTTTGGTCACTTTCTGGAGCCACCCTGACCTGTTTATTTAATGTTTTAATATTGTCTGCTGTCCAAAGGGCATTTGGGAATTATTTTCTTCATTAATTGATTAGAGATTTGTTTGTTTTGTCCTGCTTTTTTACTTTATTTGGTTACGTCTGGTCAGGCATGCTTAGCATGCTTTGTTGCTTGTTTGTCTAAGGGGACGATACTTCTCACTGCTTTGTCCAGGTGGGCAGGTCTGGTCACTCAGCTATGATTGCAGCAGGGCAGGTCCAGTGGGGAGAAATGGTGGGAATGGGTCGTTTGTGGCATGTACTGGGGCCGAAGGGGTGGGACTAGATGGCAGCACAGGGCAGGGTTAGTGATCTGCTCCAGTGCCACTCAGGGCACAGCCCTCAGCACATGGTGCAGATAGGCAGGAGGGAAGGGAGACAATGTGATGTGTGGAGCTAAGTGGGTGAAAGAAAGAAGAGAAACAGAAGCCAAAAATAAATAAATAAAATGGCAGCATGGTAGTATTTGGTGAGTGGGGTTGGGGCAGACCCAGTGAGGCCATGTTCTGGTGGCTCCCTAGCCGAGTGGTGTAATGTAGCCTGTCAGGAAGAGGCGTGGGCAGTGCATGGGGCTAGGTGGGAGGGCGAAAGGAAATGAAAGAAGGGAAAGACAGAGAAGAAACAACAACCAAAAAAAAAAAAAGACGAAAACAACAATAATAAATAAGTATGGTACTGAAGGAGCCAGCTGTTGCGGGTGGAGTGAAATTGGAGAGGCAGCGAGCTGAAGTCTCTCTCTCTCCAGGAGGCACAACACGGCCCATCAGGAAGGGGCGGAGGCGGTACAGGGCCTAGATGGGAGGGAGAATGAAAAAGGAGGAGGGAAAGGCAAAGAAAAATAAAAAAATATGGCACTGACTGAGCCAGCCTGTGGGAGAAGCACAGATCTGGGGAGGCCAGGTGCCAGAGGCTCCCTAGCTGAGCAGTGCAGCACAGCCCGTCTAGAAGGGGGGATGGTACACAGGGCTACGTGGGTGGGAGAAAGGAAAAGAAGGAAGGGAGAGAGAAGAAACAACAGCAAAAAAAAAAAAAAAATGGCATTTAGGGAGACTGCTGATGGGGGTGGCACAGATTTGGGGAGGCTGTGTGCTGGTGGCTCTCTAGCCAAGTGGTGTGGCACAGCCTGTCAGGTAGGGTCAGGGATGGCACATAGGGTAGGTGGGTGGGAGAAAGGAAAAAAAAGAAGGGAGAGAGATAGAAGAACCAAAAAAATCCCAGACAAAGCAAAATGGCACAGAAGGAGCTGGCCTGTGGGGGAGGGGTGGACCTGAAGGCAGTGAGCTGCTATCTCTCCAGCCAAGGAGCTGTGGCCCATTGGAAAACAGCAGAAGCTGAGTAGATGGAAGAAGGGTGGGCGGTAGGAAAGCACGTATCCTGGTTACCGGGTGTGCTCTACCTCCTGTCAGGAGCTCCGTGAAGTTGTCTTCCTGTACTCTCTGTCCTCCATTCTTGGTGGCTGAGATCTAAAATGGTGAATCTATGCCAAGTTAGCTAGTAGGGGTCCTCCGCTCTGTAGCTCTCCTCATTTTCTGTTCTCTGTCAGTTTCTTATTCCATTTGGGGCTTGATCGAGTTAGCTATCCCTTCATTTGATGCTTAGGGTTCCAGGATTGATGTTTGTACCTGTTTTACTTAGTTTTTTGAGTCTTTGCTGTAAAGGCAGGCACAGCATGGTACTTCTGTCTATAGTGCCGTGTTGGCTCCCCGTTTGTATATTTTTATATGCAACCTCTTTTCACATAGAAACAGTCTCTTTGACACTGTTACTATCCTCTTTCCTTGGTCCATAATAGTAGAAGCATTATATTATGCAGTGGGACAGCATTTGGGTCTTTTTAGGTGTTAAATTTGCAGCATGATTAAGCATTTTCCAACTAAAAAAATTCTCTCCGCCTGCATCCCCACCCACTCCTCACCCACACCCCACAGCTCCCTACCTGCCCTCCTACACACTCCTCCCACACACTCACACAGTCACACACACAGTCACACTCACACACACACTTTCTCACACACATGTTCTCACACACATACACAAATTCCCTCACACAGACATATACACACTCAGAAACACACACATAAACACACACAGGCTACAGTCTTCACATTTTCATCTCTTATCTACATCTCAGCCTAGAAGCTGCTTCTCCCACAACTCCTTGGAATTTTATAATGGACCCCTTTGTTGCCATAATCAAGATGATCTTTTCCATCTTTCTTTACTAGATTTATGTAGCATTTACCTGTGATGTCAGCTTACTTCTTTTTGACTGAATCTCTCTCTTTGCCTTCCTGGCCCTCTAGCCTCTAGTCTAGACTGTGTGTGTGTCTCCACGGCTCTGTCACTGCATGTACCTTCAGTGTTTCTCCACTTCTGTCCTTCCTGGCTCCCTTAGCGGGTAAGCTCATCTACTTCAAGGTCTTACATTCTCCCTGAAAGTGGATGCCATGTGGCCACTCTGATTTGTGTCTCCCAGCTTCAAGGGCTCTTTTTGGCTGAGTCCCTCTCTGGCCTTCGGTTTAGGAGAGCCTCCTGGCTTAAGGTCCTGCCCCTTCCCAGGGCAACCACATGCTACAATTGGTTGACCTGGGGTTTAAAGACTCAAACCCCCACAGCAATTCAGGTAAATTCTGAAGGGGCCATCTCCACACCAAAGCTCCTTTAAGATTGGCTGAAGCCTTTACGGTGGTCGTATCATAGTTCAGCTTCTCCATCTGCCCGATCCTGCTTCCTTCATTACCCACAGATGTTCACCTTGAGTGCCTCCCTAATAAACTTTGGGGACACCAAACTCCATCTCAGAGTTTGCTTCCCAGGAACACGACCTGTGACCTCTATGTGCTGAAAACCTCCATGTCTCTGTTTTCTGCCTAAATTTCTTTCCTGAAATCCAGATCCCAAACTCTGTTGTTTATTGGATATCATTACCTGGCTGTTACACAGGCTCTTCAAACACAACATATCCAAAATCATACTCATGAACATCTTCAGTTATTCTTCTCTGCATGTATTTCCCATCTTAATAAGGGGGCAAGACCAGCCCCTTCGTAGTTCAAGCCAGGTACCTGGGAGTCATCCCTCGTGCCTCTCTTTTTCTCACTGTTCACATTCAGTCTATTGCCCATCCTTGTTGATTCTATGAAATGGTGGTAAACCTTACCTAGGCCTATCCATTCTTTCCATTCTCTTTGCTGTTACCTTATGTTAGGCCTCCACAATCATTTATTCCAGTTTTCTCCCTTGTCTGTCCATCTATCTGTTGAGTAATTCCCTTAAACTGCAAATATGATCATAGCATTTCTCTTAAAACCTTTCAAGGGCTTCCCAGGCCTGTCAAGTCCAAAGTTCTTAGCAAGGCATAGAAGACGTTTGTGATTTGGCGCTTGCTAATCTCCACAGCCTCCCTCCTATCTTGCCATTGCACCTCTCCTCCCCCAATACTAAACACATAAGTCTTCTCAAAGTAATCTTTAGAAGTCATTTGTTGAGAAAGCTTTTTTCTACGGATTTCTTTCCTTCCTTTATGAGTTAGTTAATTTTTTCCCCCTGTTTAAAAAAAACTTAATTTGTTACCTTCTTAGGCAGAGTAATATTATGGTTTATGGCACAATCTATTTTTTAAGATTGTTTTATTGTGGTAAAAGTATATATAACAGAACTTTTGCCAAGTCAACATTTTTTACATGTACAATTCAGTGACATTAGTTTCATTCATCATGTTGTGCAACCTTTACCACTACCCATTTCCAAATCACTATACCACCATTAGTGGAAAACTCAGTGCTCCCTAGGTGAAGACTCCCCCTTTCTCACTCTCTCCCACTCCTTTGGGAGAGATACCCCTTTAGTACCTGTTCACTTGCCTATTTCATATAAGTGGGGTCGTAACAATATTTGTCCTGTTGTGATTGACTTATTTCACTCAGCATAACATTTTCAAGATTCATCCATGTTGTGGCATGCAGCAGAAATTTATTTCTCTTTATGGCTGAGTAGTATTCCATTGTATGCATGTACTGCATTTTGTTTATCCATTCATCTGTTGATGGACGTTTTGGTTGCTTCCATCTTTTGGCTATTGTGGACAGTGGAACAGTGCTGCAATGAACTCTTATGTTTTTTAATAACTCCTTCCCACTAGACTGTATGTTCCCTGAAGGAAGTAAATGACATACTCAATAAATGCTTGTGAAATGAATGCAGAAATGTATGAGTACAGATATACAGGAAAAGTGAAAAATGAATGGAATTTGTAAGTGATAGAACATGCTAGAAACATCTCAGGAGTCAAGCGAGTGGGCCTTGGTCCTGTGCTGAGATTTGGGTGGCTGAAAAGAAATAAAATTACTAACGTGAATCTGAAAAGCCAGTGAATTTGGGAAACAGGAAAAAACACTTTTCCTCCATGATGTGGACAATTCTAGTTTGAATGGGAGGATTGGGGGTGAGTAGCAGTGAGGGTGAAATAAGATAGGTACTAGAGATGGACATTAAGCTAATTCGTGGCTGGACTGTGCTAAATGAGTTATTGTTTGTAATTATTATAGCTGTATATGGTTTGTGCTCCAATAAAATTCGACAGTGTATTAGAAAAATATTTTCACTTTACATGCCAATTTGTAAATATTTTGAAGATGATGTAGTAGAGAAGGGGTGCAGAAGAAAACCTTTGATTCTGGAGGCTTTATCTTAGACAGGAAGTTCTATCCCCCTAACTGATAACAGGAATATGTTATCAAAGAAGCAGGAGAACTTACAGCTCAGAGAGGGAAAAGAGTGAGAGAGAAGGCAGATTCCAAAAGGGATTTTGGGAGTAATTCTGAACACCCTGTTCCCAGAGCCCTGAAGAGGACACTGTCCTTAATCTTCTGGTTTATCATGGGTTTATCATTACCTGGGCCAGCCCTGATAAGAACCATCACTTTTGGGGTCTTCTTCGAGAAGCTGGTTAAAAACACTTTCCTGGATTCTGGACATTGGATCAATGTGTTAAAATATAGCTTACGGAGTCTTTTGCCTCTGGAAATTTGTTTTGTTTTGTGTTTGGCCAGCGCCAAAGTTTCTGAAATAAAAAACATATTACTTTCTTCAGTAAACAGATAGCATTCCCTATTACCTTTCAGATTTATTATTTTGGTGCTTACCAATTCTTACCCAACAACAATTTGGACATTCCTTCCATTTTCTCTCCTTGAAGGAAGTGCAGATATTTTTAAGTTTGCCTTGGTGTGAAATCCGATGTGACTGCCAAGTTGAGGGCTCTTCTACCTTTTTTTTCTGGGTAATGGAGATGTATATATATATATATATATATATATATATATATATATATATATATATATACACATTTTTTTTAACCTTTTTTTTTTGTATTGTCTGTTATTGCTTGGAGTTCCTGGCTGGCGAAAATGGTTAAGCCCACAGCTCCTAAAAGGTTGGTGGTTTGAATACACTCAAAGGTGCCTCAGGAGAAAGGCGTGAAGATCTACTTCTGAAAGGTCACGGCCGTTGGAAACCCTGTGGAGCACAGCTGTACTCATGGTGACCCCATGTGTCAAAATGGATTTGGCAGAAACTGGTTTGGTTTTTTATTTTTTACTATTGCTTGAATTATTTTTCTTAATAAACTTTAGTTTTTGAACAGATTTACATTTATAGAAAAATTGTGAAAACAATACAGAGACCTCCATATACCCTGCACCAATTTTCCCCTACTACACCTTGCATTAGTGTGGCACATTCGTTACCATTAATAAAGTAATATTGATACATTCTTATCAACTGAAGCCCATACCTTATTCAGATTTCCTTACTTTTTACCTAATGGCCTTTTTCTCTTACAGGATCCCACCCAAGACACCACATCGCATTTAGTTGTCTTGCCTCCTTAGGCTTCTCTTGGCTGTGACAGTTTCTCAGACTTTCCTTGTTTTTGATGCCCTCGACAGTTTTGAGAGGGTACTGGTCAGGTGTTTTGTAGAATGTCCCTCGACTGTTTTTTTTTTTTCTGATGCTTTTATCATGATTAGACTGGGGTTGTGTGTTTATTGGAAGAAGGCTACAGAGGTAAAATGCCGTTTTCATCACATCATATCAAGGGTACGAACTAACATGATTTGTCGCTGTTAATGTTGATCTTGATCACCCGGCTGAGGTAATGTTTGTCATATATCTCCACAGTGAAGTTACCTCTCCCCCTTTTCGATACTGTATTCTTTGAAGAAAGTTACTATGTGCAGCTCACACTTAAGGAGTAGGGAGTTATGCTCCATCTCCTTGAGGACAGAGTATCTACATAAATTATTTGGAATTCTTTTGCGTGGGAGATTTGCCCCTTCTCCCCCATTTATTTATTTATTGAATCATTTATTTATATCACTATGGATTTATGGACATTTATTTTATACTTTCAGTTATTGTCCAACACTTCCTTATTTTGTTGCTCAAATTTTTCAAGCTTTGGCCATTGGGAGCTCTTTCAGTTAACTCTTGTGTCCCTTTGACATATCTTCATCAATGTGGGTTTAAAAAAACGTTAGCACTTAGACACTACATGATACTCCAAACTCATCTTGTATTTTCCTGCCTTAATTTTAGAATCAGCCATTTTTCTGGGAGACCTGGAGCTTTTATTGGATTAGAAGCCAAGATCTGGGTGCTAGGTTTGCTTGTTGTTACTAGAGTGTTCTTGTTCCTAGGCCCTCTCAGCTGACAGAACAAGGAGATATATGTATACTAACCCGTATGTACACATATCTCTACATATTTCTATATGAAACATCTGCATCTATATTAAGCTAAACATGAGTTTGCTCTGATGTCCCCAACTTTAGTCCATTACCACATGGATCATTCTAGCCTCCTCCCTTTACTTGTCTGTAAACTCCCACTTCAACAGTGAGAAATCTGGCTCCCATAATCTACCATCTGCTTATTTAATTGTTCAATGCCAGTATACACATATAGTGATATCAAAATTGTTAACCTGTATGTACTCCCTCGGGTAACAGCTTTATCAACTAGAGTACAGTGCTTATGTATAGTCTTATTTGTTTTTAGTCTTATAGACCGACTCATTTCCAAAGTTACTTAGGTCAGCACCTGCTCCACTCTCAGTGAGGTTGTTTCATACGTTTGTATGTATAGAATTAGGTTGTTTGCCACATTTTGTGTTTCACCCTGGGATTCTTCTGACTGACCTTTTAAATGATTTTTTCTAATTTGCACACATTAAGGTTCACCCTTTGTTCTGTAAAGTTCTGTGGGTTTTGACAAATGCATGTCGTTTATCCACAATTATCATATAGAATAGGTTCAAAACCCTAAAAATATCTCTTGTCCTTGATTTATTCAACCCTCTCCCCCACCTGAACCTCTGGCAACCACTATCTTGGCAGTAACTATAGTTTTATCTTTGCCAGATTGTCATATAATTAGGATCATAGAGTAAGAAGCCTTCCCATACTGACTTCTTTCAGTTAGCACTATGCGTTAATATTCATCCATGGCTTTTTGTGGCTTGATAGCTCATTTCTTTTTATTGCTGAATAATATCCCACCGTATAAGTGCACTACAGTTTGTTCATCCATTCGCCTATTCAAGGCTATCTTTGTTGCTTCTAATATTTGTGATTATGAATAAACTACTATAGCCATTTAGTTTCAGGTTTTTATTGTGGACATAAGTTTTCAAACAAGTTGAATAAATTAATAATGAATCATGCCATAGCCTATATGTTTAGCTGTGTAAGCAACTGCCATACTGTACTATTTTGCATTCCCACCACCAATGACTAAGTGTTCCTGTTGCTCCATATGCCTGCCACAGGTTTGTGTTGTCAATATTTCAGATTTTAGCCATTCTAATCTTCTGCTTTTGACTTTCCCTTGAGTGAATAGCTAAATTACTTCACAGAGTGATTTGAAAGCTGACATATGGCTGTGTTTTTCTGTTAGAATTTTTGAAGAAATGCTTTGAAGTGTTCTAAAATATAGATCTAACTCTTATATTATGAAAGCATAGATGGTTTGTTAAATCTTGACAGGGTAAATTTGTTTAGTTGGTGCAAGCCTCTTATGATTTAAAAATTCTAAAGAACAAATTATTTAAGATGCAAACAAAATGATTAATTTGCCATTTATTGAACTTTCTATGAAAATCGATAGAAAAAAAAAATATACACGTTCTTGTCCTCCAAGTTTATAATCTGATAGGAGTATATATTACTTTTACAGAAATTTGAAAGGACCTCGAAATTATGATCCTATATAAAGTCAATGGAGGAGACACATTTTTGGTAAAAATTTGAGGGAAAACTTTTTATTTAACCATGTGTTATCTTTTAAGAAACATAACAAGCATGAAATGACATCAACTTGTTTTATATTTGAATTCTATTTTATATTTTTTAAAATGAGAGAATCTTAATTTCAACAAAAACTTTCTGTCTGTCTTCCACAGGGGCATTTTGGAGCAGTGCTGGGCTCCTCCCCCTCCCTGCCCTTCAGCCCACTGCCTGAATTTCTGTGATGAAGCCAGGTTAATCTTTGGCTCTGACTGCAAAGAGCCTCGGGAACTCATCTATCTTTCATTGTACAAATAAGTCATTTGTTAGTCTTCCCTGAGATTTGGGCTGGGTTAGATGATTTATGTTAGTAGGTAATTTTATTCACATTTCTCTATTGTTTCAGAATGCTGAAGTTGAGTAATGATGCCACCTTTAACATCAGCAGGCTTATTTAACCCTACATTTGGTTTATTTAAATGAATACCCTCTGGTAGTTGGCCACTCTGATTTTCCGGAAACTTTGAACTTTGCCCCCTCTTTATTCTTGATAAACTAGGGGTCTGCCCTCACCGTTCCACTTCGACTCTTTTGGGACTTGCAAATTACAAGTCTGATTGGTTTAGAAATTACATTCCTGTGCATTTTGAAAAACCTCCACCCAGTGATAACTGATGTAATCATGCAATGGGCTTCTTGAAAGAACCAGTGATAGAATAAAGGAAAGATAAATCAGTGGGATTTGTGCCTGCTTGTCATGGAATCTGGTTTTTGACCCTGCGGGCTAGGAAACCTGACAGTCACCTATTGCTTTGTACTTGGTCTTAGTTCCTCATGTTGGCTGCCAGCCCCCGTTCTGTTCCATCTGAGCAGCCAGCTTGCTTTGGCCTAGCAGGTTACCATGGTAACACTGAGCTTCCAGGTATTGATGTGGTTGGTGTGAAGAACTGGAAGTGTTCCCAGAGTTTTCTTACTGTTCCAGAACTACCTTAAGGTCTGACTCATTTGGGGCTGCCATGCGGTGAGGGAACAATCTATCAGGTATCAGAAGTCAGGTTGTCATTTTGGCTCTAAGTCACAGCTTTGAGTCTGAAATCAAATATAATCTCAGAACATGGTTCAATTTTAAATCCTCAGGGGACTGAAAAGTGGGCTTCTTCACACTGCCCCTGTCTACAATAATAGCTTTATTACTGCAGAAACAGCACATGATCATTGTAGAAAACTAGAAAGTAGAGCAAAAATTAAAACATCACATTCCCATCACCCTGAACTTACTACTGTGACATTCGTGCATATCCTTGTGGGTGTTTTTCTGTATGTATGTATGTGTATGTATGTATGTATATACAGGTATTAGTATTATTATCAAAATGATACACTGTACACACTGTTTGGTGATCTTTTTTTCAACCGACTATTTCCACCTCAATAATTTTTCTTCTCGTGTAACATCCAAACCATGTTCAGATTTCCCCAAAATGCCTCTACTGCTGTTTTTTTCCAAATAAATATCCAACTGATATCATGCAAAGTATAGAGTTTTACAACCTGTTTAAAGGAAAAATTTCCATTTATATCAGCATTTGTCTAGGAGATACCAAAATAAATGCTGTGATTGTTTAAAACTAATTTTAACCAACCTATCCTGGCAAGGCACATCAGACCCTAACCGGACCGAACTGAAGGCTTGTTCTTGACAGATGAACAGCGGTGCTTGTTTTAACCTATTCTTTACAGACCTCTGTACTCCGCCACCCTATTCAGAGTATTAGTGTTCATTTCTTAATGAACATAACCACCATACATACACCCCCACCACCTTAAAACCCTGACTTTTCCCTGAGTGAACACTCAGTGAATTTCTTCATTGGGGTGTATTTCTTCGCTTGGCCAGGAAATAGTAACTTGTCTGTATTTTCTTTTATCTCTGGTAGTCTTTGTTTTATTCTTTACTTATACTAAGCAAAGGATTAACTAGTAAGCTCTTGATGACGGTATCTAAATTATTATGATTGTTGAGTTGATCACTCTAACGGTACATTTAGTTGGGCCATTTGGAGTCTTGACTTGGAGAACATGGCTCAGACTGTCTGCCTGGCTCCCCCATGCTTAGGGCTTACCAGGGGCTGGCTTCCTCACTCCAGGCTCACCTGGCACTGGCTTCCTCACTCCAGGCTCACCTGGCACTGGCTTCCTCACTCCAGACTCACCTGGTGCTGGCTTCCCCACTGTGGGATTTACCTGGTGCTAGCTTTCCAGCTTGGCTTTTCCCCCTGGGCTGCATGTTCTTGGCGGTTCATTTTATCACTTTCTCAACTTGGGGATTATAAATTTCTTTTCTTCCATGTTCCATTGAAGTTGGATAGTTTTCCTAGGAACAGTTCTTATGAAGTTTGTGTATCTTCTGAATCTGCAAGTTAGACACATAGCTGGACTTCTGACCCATCCATGACAGTGAGTCCGATTCACAGGGCTTCTTGGGCTAGGCCGTATGCGGTGTACCGTTTGCTGAATTTATCAATGCTCAGGGTCTCAAATTTTGGCTCACAGTCACCTTGTTTTAGTTTGACAAATCAGAGTATCTCAATTCCTTTCTTTTTTTTTTTTTTTAGCTCTGATGTAAAAAGTACATGTATTTCTAAATTTTGAAGTATATAGTGCAAATACAATGAGTCTCAGCAGACTTGGGTCTTAAGTATTTCTTCTCCAAACACTTTGTATGTCCTTGGACAAAGTACTCACCTGCTATGAGACTGAATTTCTTCACTGCTAAATGGAGATAACACCCACCTCACAGAATTATTCTGAGGATTGAAAAGTAGACCTGCATGAAAGCATTTACCCATGTAGGTCCTGAATAAAAGTTAAGGGATTAAAAATAATTTATTATTTTAATTTGTATTTTCTGCTATTTTAGAGAAGTGTTAATATAAATGATCCTAAGAAATGTTTGGCATGGCTCGATGTGTGGTGTAAATTAATTGGGGATATAGAAATTGCTCTAGGCTGGGCTTTGAAAGACCTTGGCATGGGCCTTTGAAAAGACTGCAAGTTTCCCTTAAGAAGGTAAAAGTGCCAAAGAGAGCCATCTGTTGAGATCACTTTTCATTACACCAGGAAAAGTTTCTATTCAAAATAGCAAGACTCTCATAAAACATGTTGGTAGGAGACAATAGCCATAGTAGTGATAGACATGACTAATATTTTAAAATAAACTATTTTTTAGAGCAGTTTTATGTTTATGGAAACTAAATTTTTTGTGTGTGCACTTACGGTAATATCAGGCACTGTTCCAAGGACTTTTTGTGTATTAACTATGAAGCTTTACCACAGCTCCACGAGGACAACCTCATTATAATCAGTTAGGCTGTTACTTCTTGAGATATGTCTAGAAAATGTGTAATTTAGAACAGAATGGAGCCAATTTATGATATTCAAACATTCAAATACAGTATCATACTTGGGCTAAGCATAACTTTGATGGCTAATTCTTATGAGAAATTTTAATTTCTTAAACATTTGATTATAGCTATAAACAACATTTTCTTTTTGAACAATTTTCAATGAATTAAAGCTTTCAGAATACTTGGGAAAAATGCATGAAGTTTTTATGCTAAAGATGGCTTCGATGAATTTATCTAAGATTAACTGTTAATCCTAACCAGGGCTGAGGAGTGCTCCATCACGTCAAGCAGGGAATGAATCTCATAAATGTCAGAAAATATTTAGAAGTCAGGGGTGAACATAGTTTGACAAAATAAAAATTGACGAAAAGGGCCTTAAATGGTTATGAAAAAAAGATTCAAAAGGCTCTCTGGACATCAAATAATTCTTTTTAAAAGAAAAAAATTGTGGCAAAAATATACATAACAAAACAGACGCCATCTCAACCATTCCAATTCACAATTCAGCGACATCGATCACCTTCTTCAAGTTGTGCGACAATTCTCGCTCCCCATTGCCAAATCCTTCCACCACCATTAACATAACCTCAATGTCCTCTAAGAAAAACTCCCCCTTTCCCTCTCCCTCCCACCTCTGGTAACCACTAATAACCTTTGATTTGTATGTATTTGTTTATTTCATCTAAGTGAGATCATACAGTATTTGTCTTTTTGTAACTGACTTATTTCTTTCAACATGAGGTTTTCAAGGTTCATCCATATGGTGAAGCGCATCAGGACTTCATTTCTCTTTCTGGCTGAGTCATATTCCATTGTATGAATATGCCATGTTTTGTTTATCCAGGGACATCAGATAACTCTTACAGTCAGTCCTCGAGCTGTGACTCTGAAACCCTGAGCTCACCTCTTTCTTTCACCACTTTGTCTAGTGAAAGTAGGACCAACCAACCAGCTTCCTTATGCTTCTCATTCTGACAAAACTGTAGAAAAGTATCAAATATGCAGTCACCTATTTTTTTTTTAGAGCCTAGTCTCATAAATATTTGACCCATTGATGGTGATATTTTGTGGATTTCTATTGCCACCTCATGCCAGGGATTAGTAGTGCCCTCTTTACTGCTGGAGGCAGAGTCATCAGCACCTTTAAGACTAGTCAGACTTGGGAACCAATTTAGAAAACTCATCCTTACAATTTTGTTCCTCTAGAACCTCTCTCAGTACCAGATGTCTTAGGCTGGATTCTCTAGAGAAGGAAAACCAGTGAAACATATATAAATAGATATAAAACATGCAGACCCATTGCTGTTGAGTTGATTCTGTCTCATAGTGATCCTATAGGACAGAGTAGAACTGCCCCATAGGGTTTCCAAGGAGTGTCTGGTGGATTCCAGCTGTCGACCTTTTAGTTAACAGCTGAATGTTTAACTACTGTGATACTAAAAAGGTCTCCATAATTATATAGAGAGACATTTAATTCAAAGGAACAGCTCACATAGTTGTGGAAGCTGGAAAGTCCCCAAATCTGTGGGTCAGGTGTCAGGCTGGAAGCTTCTCTTTACTGACAAAGTTGCAGGGGTTGATGAACACAAAATTGGCAGGTCAGACAGCACGCTACTGGCTCATGTCCCAAGAACTGGGGGTCAGATGATGACGAGTCCGATGCAGGATTCAGAGTGAGCATAAGCCTTGCTGAATCATCCATTTATATACTGAAGGTAGGTCACACCCCCAAGGAAACTCTCTTTTCAACTGATTGGCTGCTCATAGTAGATCTCATTATGGAGGTGATTATATTATAGCAGATCTCATTATGGGAGTGATTATATTATACTACATTATGTAAGAGCAATCAGTGCAATGTCTGCCAAACCACTGAAAATCACAGCCTATCCAAGTTGACACATAAAATTAACCATCACAATCCATATTGTTGCTTGCAGCTCATCCTTGCTAGTTTTTATTGCTTTATCGTATTAGTAAGACCAGAATTTTCCTTAGAAATGATGATGATGAGACTTCAAATCAATTACTTTGGACATGTCATCAGGAAAGACTGATTGCTAGATAAGGATGTCAAGTAGAGGGTCAGCAAAAATGAGAGAAACTCTCAACAAGATGAATTGACACAATGATGGTCTCAAACACGCCAGTGATCACAAAGGTAGCACAGAACAAAACAATCTTTTGTTCTGTTATACATAAGGTCACCATGAGTTGGAGCCAACTCGATGGTAACTAACAACAACATAGTATTCCATTGCATAGGTGTGTCACAGTTTATTTATCTCTTCTATTTTTACTTAAACTTGTTTCCAATTTTGGCTGTTACAAATGGTGCTTCTACAAACATCCTTAGATATCTTTTGATTCTTCTTTGTGTGCATTTCTGTTGGGTAGATATCCAGGAGTATAATTGGTGGCTCATAGTTTTTTTGTATGTTCAAATTCTGTGTATTAGTGTTTCTCAAAGTGTGGTTCACAGATCCTGTGTCCCTGAAACATTTTCAGTTGTCCATGAGGACTATTTTTATAATAAGTATTATTATAAAACTATTTTCTTAATAATACTAAGAAAATTCAGGCCTTTTTTCACTGTGATGACATTTGCACAGATGTTAGAAAATCACGGTGGGTAAAACTAGTAGTTGCTCAGCATGGCTCAAGACAGTGGCACTAGACTTTACTAGTGGTCATTGTATTTTTCACTGCTATGCACTTGCAGAAAAAAAAAAAAAGCCAGTTTCACCAAAGGATGTCTGTGAGAAGCAATAAAAAGTATTCATTTTATTAAGTCTCAATCCTTGGGTACACATCTTTTTAACATTCTGTGTCATGAAATGAGAAGTATACAAAAAGCTACGCACCAAAGCATGGTGGTTCTCTTGAGAAAAAGTTTGTTAGAATCTGGAGAACTTGTATCCACCGCCATGAGTTTGGTCAACTTCCTAATAATGGAAGACCTTTTGATAACATCAGTGATGGTAGTAGCAAAGGTGATTTTTTAATAATATGTGATGGAATGTATCAATATTTGGAAGACCTATATAAGTTAGTGAACCAATATTTTCCTAATGAATGATGTACAACATTACAAAATCATGTATGGTTAAATGATCCATTCAAAGTGCAAACTAGACCAGTGGATTTTAATGTAACAGAGTACAAAAGTTTCATCAATATGGCTTCTGATTCCACATTTTGACTAATCTTTAAGAAACTGCCTGCTTGTCAAGTTTTGATGTAGCATCACAGAAGATAGCCTGATTATCTGAGGAGGCTTTTAAAATACTCTCCACTTTTCCAATGACATATCTGTGTGAGGTTCGATTTTCTTTACTTACTTCAGTCAAAACAACATGTTGCAGAAATTTTCAAGATGGCGTATGTTTTGTTATATATATTTTCACCACAATTAAAAAAAAAAGCCACCGGGGACTATAGTTTCAGAGGATATCTATGTTGACTGGCATAACATAGTTTAAAAAGAAAATGTTCTACATCCCACTTCAGTGAGTAGTGTCTGGGGTCTTAAAAGCTTGCAAGTGGCCATCTAAGATACATTTATTGGTCCTATCCCACATGAAGCAAAGGAGAAAGAAGAAAACCAAAGACACAAGGAAAATACTAACCCAAAGGACCGAAGGACCAAATGAACAAGAGACTCTACCAGCCTGAGACCAGAAGAACTAGATCGTGCCCAGCTACCACCAATGACCACCCTGACAGGCAACACAACAAAGAGTCCTGGACAGAGCAGGAGAAAAACGTAGAACAGAATTCAAATTCCCATAAAAAGACCAGATTTAATGGTCTGACAGAGACTGGAGGAATCCCTGAAACTATGGCCGCTAGAAAAAAGAAAGGAAAAAAAAAAGAGGAAAAAAACAAAAGCCAAAGAAAATCCCAACAACATATTGCTAAATGGATGGGCAGATACTTCGAGTGGTCCATATGATTCTCACCTCTTGATATTCACATCCTTGTGTGATCCTTTTTCCTCAAGTGTGGACGGGACCTATGACTTGCTTCAAACCAATAGAATATGTCAAAGATGAAAGGATGTACACAATTGTGTGTACATGATTACGTGATTATATCACATGAGATTTAGAGCCCATTTCTGGGGCCTCTCTCCCTTGTTGGCTGTGAGGAAGCAAGTGTTCACCTTGCAGAACACCAGATGTCTAGCAATTGCAGGTGGCCTCTAGGAGCTGAGAATGGCCTATGGTCAACAGCTGGCAAAAAGCTGAAGCTCTCAGTCTGACCTTAAAAGTAAATCCTTAATAAATATATATTTTTAAAATGTCTGAGTTTTAATTTCTAATGTGGTAAATACTGATGGATAAACTCACAGAAAAAAATGTCCTTTTGAGTAGCTAATAATTCTTAAGAGTGTAAAACATTTAAGGACTGCTGTGATGGACAATGCCAAGTTGTTTTCTAAAGAGTTGTGACACTTTACACTCCCACCTGTAGTGTGTGAGTATCCCAAGGGTTCCACAGCCTCAGCAAAACTTGGTATTGCCAGTCTTTTCAGTTTAAACCATGCTTATTTTAATTTGCATTTCCCTAATTACTTATGAGGTTGGGTACTTTTTTCATTCTTCTTATTGGCCATCTGTTTGGAAAGTGCCTGTCAAATATCTTGACCATTTTTCTATTGGGTTATTTTTATTTTTCTAATTGCTTTGGAATTGATCATATTCTTGATACAGGCCCTTTGTTGTTTGTATATGTTGCAAGTTTCTTCTTCTACTTTCTGGCTTATGTTTTCATTAACTTATTGGTGTCTTTAGATAAGGAGAAATTCTTATTTTTAATGTAGCTCAATATATAAAACATTTCTTTGTGGTTTGTATTCTTTGTGTATTAAAAAAAAATTCCTTACTACAAGGTCAGGAAGTGATTCTCCGATACTACATTCTAGAAATTTTATTGTTTTTCCTTTTGCATTTTGGTCTGGAGTTAAGTTTTTTGTATGTCCAATTGTCCAGGCAGAATATAGTGGAAAGACTGCTCTTTCCCCCTGCTCTGCTGTGCCCTCCTTGCAATGTACCAGATGTCTGGGCATGTGAGGGTCTTCTATTTATTTATTTTTGTCATTTTTTTATTGTAGTAAAAACACACATAACAAAACATTTGCCAATTAACAATTTTTGCATGTACAATTTGGTGACATTGATTACAATCTCCATGTTGTACAATCCTTGTCACTATATTGTTCCAATTTGTTCCACCGCCATTAGTATAACTCAGGGTCTCCTAACCAGTGACTCATCCTCTCCTCTCCCTCCCATCCCTCTTAAAAAAAAAAAATCCTCTTAACCACTAGTAAACTTTGATGTCTATATACTTGGTGAGATCCTCTTTTTGACTGCTCTGTTGACCTGTTTTTCTCTCCTTATGTCACTATCGCATAGCCTTAGTATTTTAGTCTCAAGATACCTCTGATACCTGGTAAAGCAAGTCATTTTTTCTCTTCTTCAAGATGTCTTGGCTCTTCTTAGTCCTTTGCATTTCCATTTTAGTTAGTTTCTCAAGTCACACACACACACACACACACACACACACCCCATTGGGATTTTGATAGGCATTGTATTTAATCTACAGATGATTTGGAGGGAGAATTGACATTTTACGGTATTGAGTTTTCCTATCTACAAACATAATAGGTTCCTCCACTTATTTATGTCTTTTTTAACTTCCCTGAATAATGTTTTACAGTCTTTTGTGTAGTTTTATGCATTTTTATTAGATTTATACCTAGCTGTTTGATGTTTTGATATCATTGTAAGTGGTGTATTAAAAATATTTTCTAACTCCTTCTTACTGATTTATGGGGATAAAATTGATCTTTGTATATTGACCTTGTATCCAGAAAAAAAAAAAACTCACTAATTTTTAAAAACATTTTTATTATAAAAACTTCAAAAATATACAAAAGTAGTCACAGTAGCATAGCAGAATCTCATTACCTAGCTTCAACATGCATCAAATCATGGAATCCTATTTCATTTATAACCGTACCAACTTCCCCTTTCCAAAATACACAATGGGTATTGTGGAAAGAGCACCCTGATATCCTGTTATTTCCTCTATATCTATGTCAATATTCATTAAATTTATTAAAATATATTACAATATATATGTAATCCCTGTGGCTTTTCTTTATGTAAAATCATTATTTGTGAATAATGAAGTTTGTATTTCTTACTTTCCAATGTGTATACATTTGACTTATTTTTTTTTTTGCCTTACCACTACACAGGTTTGATCATCTTTACAGTGTTAAACAGAAGTAGTGATAGCAAATATCCTTGTCTCATTTCAATTACAAAAGGTGAGCTTTCAACATTTCACTATTATGTATGCTGCTTGCTGTAGAATTTTTATTAATACTTGCCTTAGTTATCTAGTGCTGCTATAAAAGAAATACTACAAGTAGATGTCTTTAACAAACAGAAATTTATTCTCTCACAGTTTAGAAGGTTAGAAGTCTGAATTCAGGATGCCAGTTCCAGGGAAAGACTTTCTCTGTTGGCTCTGGGGGAAGGTCCTTGTCATTAATCTTCCCTTGGGTCTAGAAGTTTCTCAGCACAGGGACTCCAGGTCCAAAGGATGAGCTCTTCTCCTGGCTCTTCTTTCTTAGTGGTATGAGGTCCTTCATCTTCTCTGCTCAATTCTCCCTTTTATATTTCAAAAGAGATTGTCTCAAGATACAGCCTGATCCTGTAAATTGAGTCCTGGCTCATAAACATAACTGCCACTAATCCTGCTGCATTAACATCATAGAGGTTAGGATTTACAACACATAGGATAATCACATCAGATCACAAAATTGTAGACAACCATACAATACTGGGAATCACGGCCTAGCCAAGTTGACATGCATTTTGGTGAGACACAATACAATTCATAACAATGTCCTTTGACAGTAAAGAAAATTCTTTTCTATTTTTAGTTTGCTAAGGGTTTTTATCAAGAATAAATATTGAATTTTATCAAATGATTTTTTTATACATCTATTGAGATATTCATATAGCTTTCTTCTATGCTGTTAATTTAATCAATTGATTGATTTTTTTGAATATTAAATAAACCTTGCATTTTTGGAAGATACTCAACTAAAATGCAACTTACTATTTTATTTTATCAGGAATAGGTGTGCTAACCTTTGGTTTAGAAAGTTATGAGTGAGACAGCTCCATAATTTCCCTTTTTGATAAAATCTCTGTCATAGTTTTCGCATTGAAGTTATACTGGCCTCCTAAAAAGAGTTAGGGGAGTGGAAGAGTTTATGTCTAGAAGAATTTTTCAAGATGTGAAAGAACACAATTCAAAACATTTTCATTTCTTTCCAAAACGTTTATTGTTGCTGTTATTAGATAACGTTGAGTAGATTTTTGACTCACAGTGTCCCCATGGTGACAGAGTAGAACTGCCCCATAGGGTTTTCTAGGCTGTAGTCCTTATGGAAGGAGCCCTGGTAATGCAATGGCTAAGTGCTGGGCTGCTAACCAAAAGGTTGGTAGTTGGAAACCAGCAGCTGCTCCACGGGAGAAAGATGTGACAGTCTGCTTCCATAAAGATTACAGCCTTGGAAACCCTAGGAGGCAGTTCTACTCATCCTTTAGGATTGCTATGAGTTGGAATTGACTTGATGGCAATAGGTTAATCTTTACAGGAACAGATTGCCAGGTCTTTCTCCCGTGAAGCTGCTGGGCAGGCTCAAACTGCAAACCCTATCAGTTAGTAGCCGAGTGCTTAACCATTTGCACCAGGCAAAAATAAGTTTTTGTTATTGTTCTTTGTCTTTTAAATAAAATCATAAGAATTACTAGCTCATTGTGTCCCTAATCTATGAAACAGACCTCTTGGGAGTGTTCTAAAATCTTCAGAAAAATGAATTTGTTAAGTTCCTAGTGCAATTGTCCTAGACCTCACCTTAAAGTTCAGGTCTGATGATAATAACAGGTTGAATATGTCCTTATCATTAGCTTCTATTCATCGAATAAGTTGAACACTCCAAGAACACTGGGAAAGATATCAGCATAATTTAGTATATTCTCCCTCAGCCAGGACTGAATACAGACACACTAGACAGTTAAATATCTGTACCAAGTTAAGCCATGTGGAAAATACAAATGAAAAATAGGAGAAGATTACAAGTTTGATGAAGAAGAATTATTCAAAATAATATTGAATGTTATTGTTATATATGGCATTAGTTTTCATTTAGCATGTTCTCTAGGAAGTAGACCCTACATCAGCATGAATTCTGAATTCTTATTTTTCTGATGTAGCTGAAAAGTCCAACTATAGAGTTAGACACTGCTGAGATTGCACTTAGCTCTGTTGCTTAATCGTGTTACCCAGGGCCAGTGACTTACCTCTCTGTAGAATGGGCTTGATTCTACAGTGTTAATGCTGAATGATTACATGGGGTGGGGTGGGGGTGGTCTGTGAGGGTCCCTTGCAGTGTCCTGAACACCCACCCCAGAAGGACTAACCCTGACCACCCACACACATAACAACATGGAGGCCCTGAGCTTCGGGATTCCTGGCCCTCTCTCTCCATGGTCTCCCTCTTAGAGCCAAAGAAGGGGACCTGTTCCTGTCCACTGCAGGAGCTGGCCTGGGGGTGGGGAGACTAGACATTTGCAGTATCAGTGCTCAACAAGGGTTGTTATTTTTCCTGTCATGTTTGTTGGGGTCCAGCTCAAGTTTGTTTTTATTGCAGAAAGACAGGAAGGCCAGCTTGGAACACACACGGCTCACATGTCATCGATGAGGACTTGGCCCAGCCCTGGGCATTGGCTCCCTGACAGTTAAAAGGCACAGGGTGGGTGAGACCCTGTGGCCAGCCCTGAGGAACAAGGAAAAGGAGAGAGAAAGCCAGATCCTTATCTGCTCAGGCCTCACCAGCCCCTCCATTCTTTTCCCTGCTCACTCCTCCCTCCAGGGACTTCTGGCTTCAGCTCACACAATCTGCCGCCTGGAGGGGCCCTGCTGTTCTGTGGCCGCCTCCACTGTCTGTTCACATCTTCCTCTGACTGAATGCATGAGGAAGCATCCCACCCTAAGGAGGGGAACAGTCTGGTGAGCAGAGATCCCTTCAGTGGCCTTGTGGGAGGTACAGGCAGGAAGGCTGGAAAAGAGCATTTTCAAATTTGGTCCCAAGAGAATCATGGGGCTGTTTGAGAAAAACTTGGTGTTTTTCCATGCAGACTTGAGTGGCATTGGCAGTCACAATATAGAAGTTATCACAGGTTTGAATGTCTGGGTGCTGTATGAGGTCATGTGCTTTTGAATACATCTGCGGATACTTGATGAACGTGGCCCAGTCTTAGCATGTAAGGCATCAGGGGTTCCGAAGATGGAGTCACAACCTCACAGGCGAGTGAGGGGTGCTCTCACCCCAGTGAACCCTGATGTGGCAAAATGTGAAATTAAAAAATGTAAACTAACATCTCTGAAGCATGTTCTGATGTTCTTGGTAACTAAGGCTTCCTCAGTCGATCTATTAACAACTATTTCAGGAAGCTGATGTTGCTTTGAGCAAGTATTTACCCCTCAAAGCATCAGTTTCCTCACCTGTAAAGTGAGTAATAACGGGACCACCTTACAGGGCTTTGAAAGGACTCAGAGATAATGTGCTTGGCATGGTTCCTAACACAGAGTAATCTCCCCGAAAAAATTAAGCTGATTTTGTGATTGCAATGTGTTCATCACTTCTCCTTTATAAATTATGGTGGTGGTAGCTAGAAAGCAAGCAGCCACATGTGTCACCACTGGCAAGACCAGCAGAAATACAACCCAGCAGAGCCCAGCCCAGGTTGCAGAATCATGAGCACATAAATAGTTACTGTCTTAAGCTTCTAAGCTTTGGGGTGTTTTGTTATGCAGCAGCAGACAGCCAAATCGCCAGATAAACTAATGTTGAATCTTGGTTGAATTATTTTCAAATGTTTAGTGAAAACGGTCTGTAATAGTTTTTTTTCCCCTGATTCGTACAAAGTAAGATCTTGTAAAGACATTGTACTTGACATTTTTACAAGTTCTTATAGATTTTATAGATTTACCAATTAGATGTGTCTTTCTTGTATACCTACTCCTCACTTGTCAACATGGTTAGGTTCCAAAGACCAGGTCATTGTGTAAAAGTTGGCGTTACGTGAAAATGGAGGATGACCACATCAGATCACAAAATTGAGGATGAGTATGTCATTATGTAATTGCCAAACTACATCCTTGCATAAGTGCCAAGCCACTGAGAATTATGGCCCAGCCAAATTGACACGTAACCTTACCCTTCACAACCAGTGATATTCTTGCCTTGCACCTAGTTTATTACTAAGCAAAATAGTCAGGTAGTAGATTTTTTGCTATTGTTGTAAATGTGAAATGTCAGATAGAGACACAAATTTAAAAAATAAGTGAGAAGTGAGTATATTTTTAATTGTCCATTTTTTCTGGTCATTGTACAATGCAGTGCAAAGTACTTTCAAAGTGTGGGTCCTAATTTTTCACAGTAAATATTGACCATTTTGAGATTTCTTAATGATTTTTTCCTCTATTTAAATTATTCTGGATATTTAGTGTACCCTTAAAACACACCCAAGTAGAAGATGAACTTGCTTTGTAATTTTTCCTTAGAAGTTGGACGTTAACATGAGCTATTAACTTAGTAAATGTTCCATTTTAAATGTTGATGGAAATAGCCACATTAAAAAGAAAAATGAAGTTAAAAAAGAGCTCATGAAAATGTTTTGAACTCCCAAGAAGCAAAATAAATATAAATGCAACATAGAATACAATTCTTGTTATTATTTTTCCTTTTTTAAGAAAAAAAAAAAACCTTGGTATCATCTTTCCGTTAAACTATCATTGGTTTTTTAGCTTGAGAGAACTCCCCATTCTGCTATAATTTACCCCTTCTAAGCTCAGAGATGCCATTTGGATAAATTCAACTTGCAGTTTACAAGAGGAATTTTCTTTATCATTACTACAGCTCCCATTAAGCCTATTAAACCACCTATTTAACTTCTTGCTAAAATCGTGATTTTTATCTCACTTTAGTTTCCTTCTCCCCTGCAAAAAGTTGATTGTGAAGCTGAGAATATTAATACAGAGGTAACTATAAAAAGCAAAACAAAATAAAACAAAAAACCAGTTGCCATTGAGTTGATTCTATCAGAACTGTGCTCCACTGCTGACCAAAAGGTTGTCAGTTTGAGTTTACCCAAGGGTGCCTTGGAAGAAAGGCCTGGTTATCTACTTCCAAAAAAATCAGACACTGAATACCTTATGAAGCACAGTTTTACTCTGACTCACGTGGGGTTGTCATGAGTTGGAATTGACTCAACAGTATCTAATTTGGTTTTTTGGTTTCCTTCTTAGAATGTCTAGTAATTTTTTATCGTATCTTGGGCATTAAGGATGATATATTGAGGGGCATGTGGATTATGCTGTCTTCTTTGAAATGTTGTTGAGTTTTTTCATAGCAGCTAAAGAGCTAGTAGGTCTTATTGCTCCTATCAGGTGGGTCTGTTTCTGTTTTGTCTGTAGTCCTAAGGTCTGGCCCTTAAACTAGGGCATGTTCTTTACTTATAAATCCTGGTCTTTCTGGGATCTGAATTGAATGTTCAGAAAAATTTCTCTACTTTGATTGGGCTGGAAATCCAATGTCTTCCAGCCCTGTTTGACCTCTGGAATCTCTGTGCAGCCCTCAACCCTGAAGCAGTTGTTCTCTTCTACCTCTTAGAACTTTGCTTTGCACCTGTACAGCCAGCCCTCAGCTCAAGACCCATGGAGAACCACAATCACCCCCAGAATTCTGCCACTCCCTTCTCCCCAGTACCTTTCCCCATAATTCCAGCTGCTTCGCCTACCCCAACTGCAGTATCTGTTTCCTCAAGTCATAGATATTAGAACTGTCTGCTTGGGCTCCATCTCGTGTACTGCTGTATGGAAATTGCCCCCAGGCTGAAAACCAGGGTGCTTAAGGGCTCATTTCAGAACTTCCCTTTTCTCTAGGATTGCCATCCTGGGCATCCTGTTGTCCAGTACTTCAAAATTCTTGCTTTATATATTGAATACAGTTTTATCGTTGTTTATGATGGAAAGCTAAGGCTAGTACAAGCTACTCTGTCATGGTTTGAAGCTGAGTCTGAGTGAATAATTTCTAAATCATACCAACTGATGTTTGGGAGAAGTAGCAAAGATGTGAGAAAAGGACCACTCAAGTTTAATTTAATTCTTTGGTACATATGATTTTTACAATTTTTGTATTGTCTTATGGTCTTCTGTTTACATAAAATGATAAGCTTTTATAGTTCGAAGCGATCTTAAATATCTTTTCAGCTCTTGCTTTTATTTTATTTTTTTAAATTGTGCTTAAGGTGAACGTTTGCAGCTCAAGTTAATTTCTCATTTGAAAATTTATACACATATTGTTTTGCAACATTGGTTGCAATCTCTACAATGTAATGGCATGCTCCCCCTTTCCACCCCAGGTTCCCTGTGTCCATTCAGCCAGTTCCTGTCCCTTCGTGCTTTCTCATCCAGATTTTGAACAGGAGCTGCCCATTTGGTCTTGTATATTTAATTGAACTAAGAAGCACATACCACATGTGTGTTATTTTTTGTTTTATCGGCCTGCCTAATCTTTGTCTGAAAAGTGGGCTTTGGAAATGGTTTCAGTTCTGGGTTAGCAGAGTGTCTGGGGGCCATAGTTTCAGGAGCTTCTTCAGTCACTGTCAGACCACTTAGTTCTTTTCATGTGATCGGGTCTTACTTTTAGAGATGAAAAAACTGAGATCCAGTAGGTAAAGATTTGTCAAGGTCAGAAGTTAGAGGATGGCAGTGGTGGCTTTATTCGATTCTCTTGGGTTTTGAATATAGTACTTCCTATGGAAGACAGATGCAGACAGTGGTAAAATTCTCACCCTTCATCTAGGAGATCTGGTTTCAATTCCCAGCCAATGTACCTACCCCATGTGCAGCCACCACTCATTTGTCATTGGAGGTTTGCATGTTGCTACGAGGCTGGACAGGTTTCAGTGGAGCTTTCCTACTAAGATGGACTAGGAAAAGCTTGAAAATCTACCTCCTAAAGCCAGCCAGTGTAAATCCTATGGATTTAAACAGTCTGATACCCAGCTGATCATGGGGATGGTGCAGGACTAGGCAGTATTTCATTCCATTGTACATGAGGTCACCATGAGTCAGGGGCCCACTCAGTGGCAGCTAACAACAACATGGAAGACAGAATTGCTTCTCTTCTACACACACCCATTGTCCCTTATTCTCTTTATTTTCTCCTTTCCTTTCTCCTCATCTCTACAAACTTTTAACCCCACCCACTCACCCGATTGCTGTCGAGTCAGTTCTGACTCATAGCAATCCTATATGACAGAGTAGAACTGCCCAATAGAGTTTCCAAGGAGCACTTGGTGGATTCAAACTGCCGACCTTTTGGTTAGCAGCCGTAGCTCTTAATCACTGTTATTTTTTTCTAAGACTTGGGAAACAAATGCCAACAGGGTCTGGATTCCAGTGAAGTCTTGGAGGAACAGAATTTGTATTTAAATAAAAAAGAGCAGTATCTGCTTGTATATTAAACTTGCAAACTCTGAGAACGCGAAAGCAAGTCAAGCAAAGACGACAAGCTTATTCTATAGGCTGTGCGAGCACTTCTAAATTCAAACTCTCCTAGCTAAAACAATGAAAATGTCACTAGAGATTAATTAAACATTAAATATTAGGTGGCTCTATCAGTCAGGAACCAGTCATGAAAACAGGAACCATGCCAGCTGTCTCAAAGAGAGGGATTTAATACAGGAAATTTGTTACACAGGTGTTGGAAGCCTGAGAGAGCAAAGTGGCCATGCTGAAGGAACCCAAATATTAGAAACACATCCTTAGAACCTGGGGAACACAAGAGAAGAGATGATGCTGCCAAGATATTGGAGCTCAGAGGAGGGGTCCCCCGTGACTGATGCTTGCACCTTTGAGGCAGCCCTTGTGGGGCTAGTGCTCAGATCACTGAGGGGGATGGCAGCTTGTGCTGGTAGCTCTGGAGGGCACAGAGAAGTTGCTGCTGGCTGCCAAGAGCACTGAAGTTGTCATTTTCCTCTGCTGCTGGGAATCTGAACAACACTAGAAAGAGAAAGAAAGTCCCTTCTGCTTTCTTGCTAATTTCCAGGTTCTTGTCTTGACTTCATTGGTAAGTAAACAAAAGTCAGCTGGTGAGGTAGCCTGGAAAATAGAGTTTGCAGAGTCTCTACCAGCAGAGCAAAGAATCACAGACCAGAGTATTGGGGGATGGGAGTGTCTTAGGTTGGGTTCTCTAGAAAAGCAAAACCAGTAAAGTATATAAATATAAAAAACCAAACCCATTGCTGCCGAGATGATTCCGACTCAAAGTGACCCTATAGGACAGAGTAGAACTGCCCCATAGAGTTTCCAAGGAGCGCCTGGTGGATTTGAACTGCTGACCCTTTAGGTTAGTAGCCATAGCACTTAACCGCTATGCCACCAGGGTTTCCAACTATATATAGAGAGAGATTTATATCAAGGAAACGACCCACGTGATTCTAGAGGCTGGAACATATCAAGTGGATCAGGATAGAGTCTTCTCTAGATTCACATACCCTCAAGGGCTGGTGAACCCAAGATCGGCAGGTTGGAGGGCAGGGCTCTTGCTCACAGGCTGTGAAGATCCCAAGAGTAGCAGGCAAGACCACGAGGCTTCTCCTCATTCACATAGCTGCAGGGGCTGATGAATTCAAGATCGGTAGGTAGGAAGGCAGGGATCCCCATCACAGGCTGTGAAGATCAACAAATCCTAAGATTGGCAGATAAACTGATAGCTCAAGTCCCAAGAACTAAAGGTCAGATGAACAGGAGGCAGCCTCAGGATCCAGAGTGAGCAAAAAGCCAGAACATCTGCTTATATTCGAAGGCAGGCCACACCCCCAGGAAACACCCCCTCAACTGACTGGCTATTCACCACATGGGAGTGATCACATATCATGGCCCAGCCAAGTTGGCACACAATCTTAACCATCACAGGGAGATAGATGGATTAAAAAAACAGATAGATAGAGCTGTTGTCAATTTGACTCTGACTCATGGTGACCTTATGTGCAACAGAACAAAATATTGCCTGGTCTTGCATCATCCTCATGATCACAAACATATTTGAGTCCACCATTACGGCTATCGTGCCAATCCATCTCACTGAGGACTTTCCTCAGTCTTGTTGGCCCTCTTCTTGACCAAACATGATGTCCTCTTCCATCGATTGTTCCCTCCTGATGATGTGTCCAAAGCAAGTGAGTCAAACAATGTTCTGTTGTGATCCATAAGGTTTTCATTGGCTAATTTTTATAAGTAGATTGCCAGGCCTTTCTTCCTAGTCTTTCTTAGTCTGGAAGTTCTCCTGAAACCTCTTCACTATGGGTGACTGTGCTTGTATTTAAAATGTCAGTGGCATAGCTTTCAGCATAACAGTAGCATTCAAGAGATCATGGTACAACAAACTAACAGATCGTGGTAGAAGCTGAGAGGCAATGGGTAAATAACAAGATAGTTGCTAATAACTGTAATTCTTACTTAAGCCTACTATTGCTTAGGATGTAATCATACTGTAGTAATGTTGATTTGTTATAGTTTCCTCATTTTAAGGCCTTTGCTCTTGGTGTATGGTACTGAGTTATAGCATATTAGCAAATCAATATATACCCTCACATACCATATTGTCATATGTGAAAACGTGGTGCTTTCATGTCAGGTCCTAGATCTGTTCTACGGAAGTGATCCTGCTTTCTTCTTGTTATTGTTAGTTGCCGTCAAGTCGATACCAACTCATGGCAACCACATGTATTACAGAGAACTGCTAGGGTTTTCTTGGCTGTAATCTTAATCGAAACAGATCACCAGGCCTTTTCTTCTTTGGTACCACTGAGTGGGTTCAGACTGCCAACCTTTATGTTAACAATTAAGTACAAACCGTTTGTGCCACTAAGGACCTTTCCTGCTTTCTAGGGGATGTTATAACAGTAAACCCCATTTAAACACACAGGGTTAGAGCATATGCAAATATCATCATCCTTTTGTCAATCAATATTTATGTAACACTTGCCATGTGCCAAGAACTGTTCCAGGGAAGCAGTGAACAGTGAGACAGCAAAAATGCCTGTCTTCTTAGCACTTCCATTCTAGTGGGGGAGAAAGAAGTGTAGCACCATGTAGGAAAATAAAGCTGGGAAGTGGATAAGGGTGTGTGTGGGGGGGAGGGGTGATGCAATTGTAAAGAAAGCAGTTGGGGATGATTTTACTGAGTGATATTCCAGCAAAGAATGCAAGGGGCTGCCAGGTGGAAAAGCATTTCAGGCAGAGGGAATGAAACCAGACTAGTGGGTCCACACCCGGTGTGCAAGAAGCCAAACTCTCAGACACTGGTTTTGAGAGGCAGAAAGAGTTTATTTCATAGGCTAGCAAGCAGGAACTCAGAGGTATCGACCTCAGATTGAGTTCCTAAATTTGAGGAAACATTCACATTTTATAATTATACATATTTCTATAGGGGTGGAGAAAGGTGGTGGGCAGGATCAAGGAGTTTTAACCACTCACGGTTTCTATTGATTTTTTGTTATGAGCTGGGGCTAAGACTCGGCACAGAAGTGGCCTATGGACTCTTTGCTTTTGACATAGGCTCAGCTACTGAAGATGACATATGTCCAGTGGTTTTGGTTCCTTGACATGAGTTCTCTTGTGTTATTGTGCATACATGGCAGCCCGGGGTTGTCCGTTGGTTATCTTTGTTCTGTGCATGTCTGACCACTGTGAGCTGGTTAGACTTGGACCCATCTGGGGCTCTCCAGCAGATCTGCAAAACAGCTGAAAGGAAGTGAGTGACACAGTGGGGAGGTGACTGAGAGTGGCCTGATAACTTGTGGAGTACTAATTAATTAGATGTCTTCAGTCTCTAAGGCCTCCTAACAGGAACCGTGAGTACCAAGGCCTGATTCCCTTCTGGTCACAGGTGAGGAACCAACCAATTGCTCTCTAGTCTATTCTGACTCATGGTGACCCCATGTGTATCAGAGTAGAACGATGCTCCATGGGGTTTTCAATGGCTGATTTTTCAGAAGTAGGTGGCCAGGCCTTTCTTTTGAGGTGCCTCTTCTGTGGACTCAAATCTTCAACCTATTTTTACCACTCAGAGACTCCATGTAAGAACAACAACAACAACAAAGTATGAAACCAGTTGCCCTCAGTCCATTCTGACTCATAGCAACCCTATAGGACAGAGTAGAACTGTCCCATAGAGTTTCCAAGGAGCGGCTGGGGGATTCGAACTGCCGACCATTTGGTTAGCAGCTGTGATGGTTAAGATAGTGTGTCAACTTGGCTGGTCCATGATTTTCAGTGTTTTGGCAGTTATATAATGTTGTGATCACTTCCCTGTCCAAATTTGATATGTGATCACCCCCATGATAGAATCTGCTGAGTGGTACTGGCAGGGGTGGTGCCTGTGGTGCTCAGCACCCCCTCAGCCTTCATCTCTCCACCTTCTGTTGCCCACTTCCTTTCTGCTTGCCTTGTAAAGGTTGTTGGCTTGCTCTGCATCCAGTAGCTGTCTCCTGTCTGACCTCTGGCTCTTGGGACTTGAGCTAGCAGCTTACCTATCCCTCTTGAGATTTGCCAATCTTGGCCTACTAGCAAGAGTCCTCCTCTCTGACCTGCCTATCTTGGGTTCTCCAGCCCCTGCAGCTAAGTGACTCAGGAGAAACCTTGCAGTCTTGCTTGCCGACCTCGGGGATTCCTTGACCCCTCACAGCCTGTGAGCAGGAGCCCCGCTCTATGACCTGCTCATCTTGGGTTTACCGACTTCTGCCACTCTGTGATTTGGGAAAGGCCTCTATCCTGATCCAAGGACTTGGGACGTTCCAACCCCCATAATCCCCTGAACTGTTTCCTTGATATAAACTTCTCTGTATATATTTATATGCTTTACTGGCTTTGCTTTTCTAGAGAATCCAGCCTAAAACAGCAGCCAAGTTCTTTGAGCACTGTGGCTGGGTGTGGAGAATAGAGGGGGGCAGAGGGAGCCTCAGGGCCAGCCTGCAGATGGGAAAATGGGGTCAGAGGCCCGGAGTGAGAGAGAGAAGCCATTTCCTGCTGGCTGGGATGAAGGAGCTGCCATTTTCCTAAGAAAGGGACGAGTAAGTAGGTTGGTGAGCAAGTTGGGTTTGGACACAGGGATATTGCATGGCAAATAAAACCGGTGCGGAGGTGCACTTGGGCCTTTAAACAGAACAGCTGAAGTCAGAGTTTAGGTTGCGATGGACTGGACGGAGAGATCGCATCTCAGAGGGAATGAGGAGGGTGGCGAAACAACTGAAAGGGAAGCCGTAGCACCCCTCCTAACTGCCCTTCCCTCCTGGCACAGGCTGGGAATTTACAGTCCCCTAGGTGCCTCCAGTACTGCACGCGCGGGCTCTGTGTCCTCTGGCACGTGGCTGGACCTCTCGGAACCTTGTTTCAATCCGTAAGAGGATAGCATACTCGGCTCGCGGGCTGTTAAGATGAAGGAGTACCTGGGTGCTGCTAACCCTAGGTACTGGCTCTCCTCCATCTCTCCTAGCGTGGGAGACACAGCAGGGCGCGGAAACGATGCCAAAACCATCGCTTTGAAAACAGTTTTTATAAGAAGCCAGGAGAGTTGTGGGGGAGACATTTTCACTTTGCTGCGCCTTTTCTGAGCCTTCATTTTTTGCACTCTGAGGCGAGGGTTGGGGTGGTGGTGGGTGGGGTTGGGGGGCATTTCTCTCCCTCCATCTTTCAGAAACGCATGCCAGAACGCCCTAGACCACGTTCGTGCCCTTAGCTGATTTCCTGCCCCTTCCCTTCCCCCGTTTCAAAACGTACCGGGTTTTTGTTCCAGTTTTCCAAGCACTAGTCTCACCTGGGAGCCCTGGTGGCTCAGTGGGTAAAGTGCTCCCTGCAAACGGAAAAGGTCGGTGGTTGGAACCCACCAGCCTCTCTGTGGGAGAAAGATTTGGCGGTCTGCTTCCCTAAAGACTCCAGCTTTGGAAACCCTGGGTGGGGGGCAGTTCCATTCTGTTCTGTATGTTCCCTACGAGTCCCAATCCACTCAATGGCAATGGGTTATTCTCACCTAGGTGCCAAGATCAACTGGCTAGTGGGTTAATGTGTTAGTGGCATTGGTAGGTATTTGGTTAAACTTCTGCAACAGCAGCTACTGGACCACTCCCTAAGCTTAAAGTAGGAGCTGCCAGAACCCTGCTGTTCTCAGGTGGGGTGGGGAAGGAGGTGACAAACAAGGAAGCCAGTCTTCTGGGAGCCTGTAGAAAAAGAGCAAAGATAGTCTATGTGCTGTGAAGTGGTTTTCACATACAACTGATAAAACCATGCTACTCTTGAAATTAAGACGTTGGCATTGAATAAGCACGAATCTAGACACATATGTGATTTCCTCACCCTGAGGAACAACCTAAGGGCCCTAACAATGGGGCCTGTGTACCAAGGACTGTGGACAGCTTGGTTTTGTTGCTGTGTTACAGTCAGGAATATCATAAGACATAGTCCAATTAATGCAAGAAAAACACCTTGAAGGTGAAGTGCTTTCTGATAGTATTTAAAACATTCTTCCAATGAAAAGAGGAAAAGTTTAGTGACGATGACACCATCACTTAAAAACAAAACCTATTTCTGGGGGAGCAGGAATCTCTTCTGTTTTAGCGGAGCAGAATGTTACAATGAACTTTGAGGATTTTACTCCTTGAGCTCAATTTACCAGTCAGGAGTTGGGCAAGCTACATTTTTGGGGGCAGATTTAAATTAATTCAGAAGCACATTCTTGGGAAAGCTATGCATGCTGAGGTAATAGATTTTTGCTGCTCAAAATCTCAAATTTTCTAAATTATTTTCCTGTGAAAGTCTTTGTTTTTTATTTTTATAAAAGGAACAGATGCTCATACTCCCCAAAATTTCAGAAAACACCAAAAACCAGAACCAAGCCTGCTGTTGTTGAGTCGATTCCGACTCACAGTGACCCTATGGGACAGAGTAGAACTGCCCCACAGAGTTTCCAAGGAGCGTCTGGTGGATTCAAAGTGCTGACCTCTTGGTTAGCAGCCACAGCACTTAACCACTACGCCACCAGGGTTTCCTCAGAAAACACAGGTAAACAAAACCAAAGCCAGAAAAGATGGATGGCCCCACCCCTTCAGGAGGTTGACTATTTACCTGAGACAATTCAGTGGTCACTGTGGTATTTGTCCTTTGAGAATTTTTTTTTTTTTTTTGGTAATAGTGTCCTCCTCCACAGAGTGGGATGAGTCCAGGCGTGTTGTGTAGGATCCTCCTTTCTCACTGTCCGCGTGCCCTGAGCTTGTTTCCAGACCTACAGGTGTGCTGGAGCTTCTAAGCCAGGCTGATGGACCAGTTTCTCAACATCGGACGAGACTGACACAGTCCCTGCTGTGACAGATCTTATAGCTTAATAAAGAACAAAGAGAACAGGAAATGATAAAATGCTACAGCATGGTGCGAAAGAACAGGTAGATGAAGGAAGGGGGGATATTTAAGTGGAGACTTGAGGGAGAAGTCTGAATTAACCAGACTGAGCGAGAGCAGAGGGCAACGGTGCCAGGTTAAGCTGCAAATGTGCCCAGTTCAGAAGGTATAAAGTTTCCAAGAGAGAAAAGTTGCAGTGGGCTTGAAGAGAAACCAAGCGGCGGTCAGTGTGGGCGCGGTCAAGGTATGGAGTTGGGGAGGCAGCAAGGGCAAAGGGCTGAGCCATGGCCAGATGTGAGGCGAGCACCATAGATGTTACGGAGCTGGGACTTTATCCTAAGTGCATTGAGAAGCCATTAAAGAGCTTTGAGCAGGGGAGCGACAATCAGATGTGAGTTTGGAAAGGTAAGAGATATGGAGAGAGGAGCCCTTGATAGAGAGAAGATCAATTCAAGAAAGGACGTCCCTGTGACCAGAGGGGCTGCTGGCCACTTAAGAGATTGTTTCAACTTCAAAGAGCCACTATTCCAAGGTCTTACCTTCCAGGGTAGCTCACATTTGATGATCAAGTGATGTGGAGCTTTATATAAGGCCCAGGCTGGATGTAGGACAACTTTCACAGACCAATTTAGTCCAGCTTTCCTGGTGGGGTGCTTACTGGGCCCACCTGACTACTTGACTTCACCCTCTGTCCATCCTGCTTCCTCCCTCTCCTTCACAGGTGTGGACCTCAGAGGTACCCCCCAACACACACCTGAGCTTCTGCCTCAGACTCTGCTTCCTGTGACAGTGACTATGATGGGGGGAAGGGAAAGAAACACGAGGAGCTCGGGGCTTCCAGGTTTCTGGTTCATGGTGATGAGAACTCAGGAGAACAGGTTGAAGAGGACGCAGATAGGGAGCTTAGTGTGGGACGTGGTTGACTGGGGTGCTTGTAGCCTCTTCCCGTGGAGACACCCATAGGTCAGTCAGCTCGGTACTTGGTTTTGAAACTAAGTTGCATCTGCCTGGAAGCTATGGTCCCAGATGAATTTCTTGCCATCCTTTCCTGGCATTTCTCTGCTCAAGCTATTCTGAGGTACTTCCAGTTTCTTAACCATACTTTGCTCTCTTTTACAAGCTATTATCTCTGCCTAGAACATTCTTTTCTCCTTACTTTCTTCCCCTCCTTAATTTCTACTCATCTGGAAGATGTGATTTCTTCCAGGAAGTCCTCCCTGCTGCACCTGGGTCTGGCTTAGGTGCCCGACCAAATATGCCCCAAACATCTACATTTCCCACACCCGGGCACTTACCACATGATGTCATACTTGCCCATTTACTTCTTCGAGTTCTCCCCAAGTTTATAAACTTCCTGAGAAAAGACACTGAGTTGTTGAAAGAGTTATCTGTACACCTAATGCAGTTCCTGACACAGAGGAGGTGTCGGTAAGTATTTGCTGAGTGAAGGAATGAAAAAATGAATTTGCATCAGGGAGTTAACAATAGTAGTTAAAAGAAAGACTTAAAAAGAAGCAGAGGAATGCCCAGATTTAGTGTAAACAAAGATGCAAGAGGGGAAGAAAAGGCAACTCAAAAAAAAAAAAAAAAAAAGAAACTGGGGAGGAGTGGCCAAGAGGTAATGGTAATTTATTTACTAAATTTAACTAGAATTTATTACACTAATATCACTGGACATTTAGGTCCATTTCCATTTTCTTAACAATTTGCTGTTACAAACATTCTTTTACATCTGATTTTGTGTACCACCTTGATCAGGTCCTTAGGATAAATTGATAGAAGTGGAATTCTGTGTCAAAGGAATTTACATGATTAGAGTTTTGATATCTATTATTGCCAACATATCCTCTAGAAAGTTTGTTTCATTTTTGTGCTTACTTCCCAACACAGAATTATTTTAAAATTTTAATATGAAGCTCTTGTTTCTTTTTGGGAATTTATTGCATGTTTTTGGAGGGAATTTTGTGTTTAATCACATTTTTGTGCAACAAAGGGAATATTAAGAGACTTAAAAAATTCTGATTCTGCATTTGGACAATTACTGTGAACAATGGTTAATAATTATATCTTCATAACAAGGAATGGAGCTTTGAGAAAATAGCCTGTGGCTTCAGACCATAGGATAAATAGCCTTTAGGGTTTCACAGACCCAGTAGGGCATCCTTTAGCAATATTCAAGAGCTCCTCAGTCAATCCTAGGGATTTTTCACCTAATAATTTTTATAAAATCAGCAAAGACTAACACGTTTAGGAATTTGGAAGTCCATCCCAAACTAGAAATAAGATACAGATGTTCTCTTTGCTTTTGAGCTGAAACACAGAAATATCAATGAGGTGTAATGTATCTAAGTGGTAACCATCTAAGAAAATTGTAAAGAAAAATTAACTGTTTGCTTTGAAATGGCTTCCCAGAGAAGGAAGATTCATCCTGAAGATTGTGTTGATTTTTTTTTATTTCCACAACACCCCTGGTGTTCCCGTGGAAAGTTGGAATAACCTGAGGATGAGACACTGAGATCAAGAGGAGAAGGTATTTGAGACTTGATAGAACTCCTGAGATTAAGGTGTATCGGGAGACCCATCCAACACAATAGCAATTTGCAGCTCAGCTAATTGTGGGCACTTTCCTATCAGTCCGCTAGAATTACTAAGCAAAAAAGCATTGTGTTGAACCCTGGGTATAACAAGAGGGAGGATTTATGGAGGATTAACAGTCTTTCATCTTTTTACCTTTTAAAAAGGGGAACATTTTAAGAAACTGAATTAAGGGGAGGTGCCTCCCCATAGGCTTTGAAGTTTTTTCTTTGCAGAGTTGAAGTGTTTTGAGCCCTTTCCCTTCAAAGTAAAGGCCCTGCAAGCAAACTTTCCTTTATGCATTTCCTGCTGTGTGTGAATTAAAAGAAGCTTTTAATACAGTAACAGGGTCTGATCGGAGTGGGGGCAAGCCAGCCCCTTCAGAATATAAATATACGTTGACGAGCACATATAAATAATAGAATGATCTTTTCTTAATGATGAAAAAGTTTTCCTTCTGCGCTCTGGAAGCATTAAAGCCTAAGTATAGGGATAAGGTTACCAGAGAAAACATCCAAACGATAATATCATCCTAGCGTTTCTGTGCTATTGAAATTCAGCTAAATACTGTCTGATAGTAGTGCTTTCTATGCTTCAGTCTTCACAAAAATAAACAAAACCACATGTAAAATGTTCCACCCTGGCCAAAGTTGGCGTCTTAGGTAAGTTCACAGTTTCCAGGGCCACGCTAGCCTCAGGATAAGGTCTCAATGAAGAGCGCTCCCTATGCACCCCTATGCAGGCTCTGTCAGCTCTTCCACTATAGGGCCTCTCTGGGACTCAGTTTCCTCTTCTGTAAAACGGGGGTAATTTGAGTAGCTACTTCTGTGGGTGGTGGCGTGGATTGTAAGAGACATTCCCTTTATGTGCTTTTGATATGCTTCGCACCAATTTTATTAAAAAAAAAAAAAAGAGAGATCATTTGTGTTGAATATTAACACAGTAGGCTCCCCCATGGGAAGCTGTTGAGGAGGATGTGAAGCCACGTGCTAAGCCGATTGGCCCACAGCTGTGGGAAGAAGTTGGAAGGGCTCTGGCCTGGGACGGTGACACCTGGGTCAGCTGTCTGCTTGGCCTGGATGAGCAACCAGACCTCCTGGGACTAAACATCTTCACAGATGCCAGTATTCAAATCCTGAAAAGCAAACTGCTTCTTCACTTGAGTTGGGCCCGGGAAAGCAGGAAAAAGTTGGGAATTTTTTGTTGTTGACTGGGACCAGAAGGGGGAATCTGATACACGTTGAAAAGGTAAGCATTTCTCATGTGTCTGTGTGCTCCATAGGAGCCTGGGTGGCAAAACTGGTTTGTGGCTGGCTGTTAACCTAAAGGCTGGTGGTTGGAACCCCCCCACTGGCTCAAGGAGAAACGCTTGGTGAAGTGCTTCCGTAAAGATTATCGTTGTTAGTTTCCACTGAGTTGATTCTGACTCATGGCGACCGCGTGTGTGTAGAGTAGGGTTTTCAAGGGTGTGACCTTTTGGAAGCAGATGGCCAGGTCTGTCTTCTGAGGTGCCTCTGGTTGGATTCGAACCAACCTTTCAGCTAGTAGCCCAACACTTAACCATTTGCGCCACCCGTGGCCTCCTGTAAGGATTACGCCAAGAAAACCCTGTGAACCAGTTATTCTCTGTAATACTCAGGGTCGCTGTGAGTTGGGGACCAAACAGATAGCAGCTGAACAACAACAATAGTGTGCTCCATTGATTGGATGCCCTATGCATGCATTGTCATGACGGCTAGGTAAACTGAGGCAGCAACTGCTTTTGCTGAAGCTTAAGCATGGCTCCGCTAGGCCTTTCGGTGGGTGGGCTTTCATTCCTGGATTTTTTCTTCACCTGTATCTTTCCCCTCTGTTTCTCTTTTCTCTCTCCCCCATACCCATACACATACACAAATATATGTTTATCTATGTTACATTTTGTCTTAACTTTTTCTGTGTATAACATTATTTTTTAATAAATGTTTTAAGTTTTGGAATAATTTTAGACTTACTGAAAAGGTGCAAAGATAATACAAAATATTCCCATGTACTCCTCACCCAGTTTTCCCCACTATTAATATCTATATTATACTTATTTTTTCTTTTCGCTTAGTTTTTTGTTTACTTAATAGTAGCTCAACCCCTTGCCAGCTATATAAATCTTCTCTCAAGATGTTCAGACACACTAAGTAATCTATTAATTTGATATTTCTCAGGAATTTTCTCCAGATCCTTCTGGTCTACTCCAACCCCAATGGCTGCCCTTCATGCCTGAGTATCTCCTTCACCTCTCTTTGTTGGATTTCCTATTCCTAAAATGCTGATTTTCCTCTTTCTTGATTTATTCATTCATACGGTTTTTAAATAGCTCTCTGAGAAAGAATGCATGTGAAATAAAACTTTGCATGTCTAAAAATATTTTATCCTCACACTTGATTGTTAAGTTGACTATATAACAAATTTTCCTTCCAATTCTAGCGTTGCTAACAAATTTTCCTTCCAATTCTAGCGTTGCTGTCGGACACCTGAGGCCATTCTAATCACTGATTGATTGTGACCTGCTTGGCCCGTTTATTTTTCACTTTCTGAAAGCTTATGGGATCTCTTCTTTGTCTCCAGTCCTTTTCTCTCCATGTATGTTCATTTTTTATAGTACCTGTTCATGTTTCATAGTTGCAGTGTCTTCTCTTAATCTGTTGTTTCCTCCAAGTTGTTTTATCCATTTGTTTTCCTCTCTTTCTCTTCTTTTTTGTTTTTTAATGATAGATCATTCCCCCAGATGTTTGGTAATCTTGGTTGTGTGTTCATACTGAAGGAAGATAAAAAGTAAAGAAGTTGACTGGAAGCTCTGATGCATGAAGTCTTTGCTATTGGGTGGTGAATTTTGGCAGATGAGTTGTATAACCTCTGATATAAATATTTTCAGGTGTTTCCTCCTGAGCTGGCTGTATTCTTTACAGGAGAATACACAGAACCCAGTCTCCTGCCTGGAGGCTGAAACCTGCTGGCCAGTGTCTGGAGAGGACGAGGGGCCTCAGCAGCCAGGATTTTTTTTTTTTTTCCCCTCAGTTCCCAGTTCCAATGTTGTGTTGCCATCTTCAGCTGAGACTGGTACACCCAGTCCAGAGACTCTGTTGTAATTCTCTGCAGAAAATAAAGCTCCAGGATTTCATTCTGGTGGGGGAGGGTAATGGACGTTTTTATAGTTGCTTATGTAGATTTTCAATCCGTCCTCTACATTTAGGTCACCTCTTCACCCCTACTTTTAGAGGCCCCTGATGTGGCCAGCCCAGAGGCTTTGTTGGACTCATTAATCAGCTGGGTTCTCAACTCTGCCCATAGAGTTTAGTTGTCTTGGTTCTACTGATTCATTTGTGCTTCATCCATGTGTTTTCTAGCATCAAAAATTACTGTTATCTCTTCTCTGTTCACCCCTCTCTTGTGGGTTTATGCCTTAACAAAATCTGTTCCTGTCATTTTGGTGGGATTTCAATAGAACTGAGAGTAGATGCCTGTACTCCACCTGCTGTCTTTGCCGTCAATGGCCTCCCTATTAATGAGGATGATGACGATGATAATTATGATGACTTTCTTCTCTGGATGTCTTCATCTTTATTCTTGTTACGTGCCTAAGCGGGCAGGAGAGAGTTCTCTCAAATAATTCTAGATGAACAGTCTTCAAATTATAGATTTCAAGGCATTCAAAAATTATTTTGACTTTCATCATTTTAAGGATATCGAGACCAAGGAAAAGAAAGTAAGTGATTTATAGCAGAGCTGAGAAGGCGGTAAGTCAAATGTAATTAGACTATTCAATAAATTTCCACATAACAGCAAATTTTTGACATACTTATGTTCCAAATGAATGATGTTTGCTGTCAATAGATTCCACAGCAAAAATGCTTTGGGGTAATTATTTGCCTAGTGGAATAATACAGCATAAATCCTATACAGCTACGAATTGGCTATAGTTTTCTGACTTGTATTTTCAAAAATACCCTACCTCTGAAAGCTGTGATAAGGTGGTGATAAAAAAAAGTATTTAGAAAGTATTATAAAAGATAAGATCATCCTACAGTCTTACCCCTTGTGATACTATTTTAATCAGATTAATGCTTCGCCTAGGATACATACCTTTTGGCACACAGTTAATAAGAACTGATGTGTTTGAATTATGATGTTGGTGAAAAATACTGACTATATCATGGACTGCCAGAAGAATGAATAAATCTGTCCTGAAGGACATACAGCCAGAATGCTCCTTAGAAGCGAGGATGGTGAGGCTTTGTTTTCTCACTTTGGACATGTTATTAGGAGGGACAAGTCCCTGGAGAAGGATATCATGCTTGGTAAAGCAGAGAGGGTTATCAAAAAAGAGGAAGACACTCAATGAGATGGATTGACACGGTGGCTGCAACAGTGGACTCAAACATAACTACTATCATGAGGATGGCACAGGACTGGGCAGTGTTTCATTCTGTTACATGTAAGACTGATAGGAGTAGAAGCCCACCTGAAGGCACCTGACAACAACAACATGATACATATCAAAACCTATAAATAATTTTGTATTCTTGGACATTTGGAACTGCTGTTTACATTTTGGCATTAAAAAAAAAATTAAATGTGTTTTATGGTTTCATTTTCTCTTGAAACTTAAAAACATTTTGAGGACTTGAGGAAAACTAAGACAGCGCCAGAAATACAGGGGTTGTAACCGGAGCCCAGCACAACTAGATGGTGCCTGGCTACCATCACTGACCGCTCTGACAGGGATCACGATAGAGGGTGCTGGACAGAGTGGGAGCAAAATGTAGAACAAAGATCAAATTAAAAAAAAAAGACTTACTGGTCTGACAGAGACTGGGAGGAAGCCCTGATACTTTGACCCTCGGACACTCGGCTAGCTCAGAACTGAAACCACTCCCAAACCCACTTTTCAGACAGAGATTTGACAGGCCTATAAACCAAATAGGTTCTGGTGATGCGGTGGTTAAGAGCTCAGCTGCTAACCAAAAGGTCAGCAGTTCGTATCTACCAGCCACTGTTTGGAAACCCTATGGGGCAGTTCTACTCTGTCCTATAGGGTTGCTATGAGTCAAAATCAACTTGACAGCAATGGGTTTATTTATATATAAAGTATAATAGCAATTACCTGCAATAAAGATTAATCTGTAATCTGCACTTGGTGTGAGCAGCATACTCGTTAGGGGCTTGCTGTGAAGAGATATATGTACACACACACACGCGCACACACACACACACAAAACTACCCTCAAGGAAAACAAATCTAACTGGGAAGATAAAATATACAAATAAGTAAAGACAGTATGAATAGAAGCATTTGAGTGATTTGACTTAAAGAGACCAACTAAAATGAATGGGCAGCTAAACGGAAAATGAGTTAAACTATTAAATTCTCCATATTCAAGCAAAACTCTCCTGCCAATTAAATGAAGCCACGACAACCACTGGTTGGCTGTGTTCTGCTTATTTTTCAGTGCAAACAAAGCTGTATTCAGAATAAGGATAAACATATCCATGCTGATTTTATATAAGACTCTTCCTCATAGAGTCACTTTCCTCATTTTCCTCACGTAGCAAAGAGTGTGCTTCTTTGATCTCTTCCTGCCATCTAGGCACTGCAATTAAAACTGCCGCTTAATGTTCTTTGTGCTGGCTTATGTTCCCTGAAAGTGATGGATTACTCTGTCTGTAATCTACATCTCATCTGTATTTCTGCCAAGTCTCAACTCTTGTTTTTCCTACTTAGAGGTGAACCAAAGTGTTAAAGTGAAGAGTTTGATTAAAATCAAAGAGTTTAGAATTCCTGGGTAAAAAAAGTTCATTTAATGGCTGTTCTTGGAGGAGAGAAACTTGTCTCAATCTGACTTTTTCTACCATTTAGAATGATGTCAAATGCTGGAAGCAATCTCAGTAATTCTGGCATGATTTCAGCCAAGGACTGGTTCCTCTTGGCACCTCCCTGCACCTTCCCTCTTCCTCATTTTCTCATGCCTGAGACCCAGAGTAGAGAGAGTCCAAAACTTAGCCATAATTATACATTAATTTCTACCATTCCTAGGGACTTGATCAGTGATCCACAGGCATCGTTCATGAGGGACCTTTAAATTATTATTTTTTCTTTTCTGCATCTTCTTTCCTATCTCAGGCCCTTATGCTATTTCTCCAGAAGCATATTTTAGCCCACATTTTGGCTGACTTCCTCTACTCTCCTCTCATATCCTCTCTCCCCTCCCCCCCACCCCAGTGGGCTGATTATTTTGGTATCTTTACACTGGAACACCCCCACATGTCTGTCAGTTTGTCGTACTGTGGGGGCTTGTATGTTCCTGTCATACTGGAAGCTATGCCACTGGTATTCAGATATCAGCAGGGTCACCCATGATGGGCACGTTTCAGCTAAGCTAACCAGACTAAGACAGACTAGGAAGAAGAACCTGGCAATCTACCGAAAAGCATTAGCTAGTGAAAACCTTATGAATAGCAGCAGAACATTGTCTGATATAATGCCAGAAGATGAGCCCCTCAGGTTGGAAGGCACTCAAAAGATGACTGGCGAGGAGCTGCCTCCCCAAAGTGCAGTCGACCTTAATGACGTGGATGGAGTCAAGCTTTTGGGACCTTCATTTGCTGATGTGACATGTCTCAAAATGAGAAGAAACTGCTGCAAACATCCATCAATAATTGGAATGTGGAATGTATAAAGTATGAATCTAGGACTATTAGAAATCATCAAAAATGAAATGGAACACATAAACATCAGTATCCTAGGCGTTTGTGAGCTGAAATGGACTGGTATTGGTCATTTTGAATCAGACAACCATATGGTCTACAATGATGGGAACGACAACTTGAAGAGGACTGGCGTTGCATTCATCATCAAAAAGAACATTTCAAGATCTATCCTGAAGTACAACGCTGTCAGTGATAGGATAATATCCATACACCTACGAGGAAGACCAGTTAATATGACTATTATTCAAATTTATGCACCAACCACTAAGGCCAAAGATGAAGAAATTGAAGATTTTTACCAGCTTCTGTAGTCTGAAATTGATCAAACATGCAATCAGGATGATAATTACTGGTGATTGGAATTTGAAAGTTGGAAACAAAGAAGGATTGGTAAATGGAAAATATGGCCTTTGTGCTAGAAATGATGCTGGAGATCACTTGACAGAATTTTGCAAGACCAACGACTTCTTCACAGCAAATACCTTTTTTCACCAACATAAGTGGTGACTATACACATGGACCTCGACAGATGGAATACACAGGAATCAAATTGACTACATCTGTAGAAACAGACAATGGAAAAGCTCAACATCATCAGTCAGAACAAGGCCAGGGACCTACTGCAGGACAGACCATCAATTGCTCATATGTAATTTCAAGTTGAAACTGAAGAAAATTAGAACAAGTCCGTGAGAGTCAAAGTACGACCTTAAGCATATCCCACCTGAATTTAGAGACCATCTCAAGAATAGACTTGACCTGTAGAACACTCATGACCAAAGACCTGAGAAGTTGTGGAATGACATCAAGGACATCATACATGAAGAAAGCAAGATGTCATTAAGAAGACAGGAAAGAAAGAAAAGACCAAAATGGACTCCAGAAGAGACTCTGAAACTTGTTCTTGAATGTCAAGCAGCTAAAGCAAAAGGAAGAAATGATGAAGTAAAAGAAGTGAACAGAAGATTTCAAAGGGTGGCTCAAGAAGACTAAGTAAAGTATCATGCTGACATGTGCAAAGAGCTGGAGATGGAAAACCAAAAGGGAAGAACATGCTCGGCATTTCTCAAGCTGAAAGAACTGAAGAAAAAATTCAAACCTCGAGTTGCAATAGTGAAGGATTCTATGGGAAAAATATTAAACGAAGCAGGAAGCATCAAAAGAAGATGAAAGGAATACACAGAGTCATTATACCAAAAAGAATTGGTTGACGTTCAACCATTTCAAGAGGTAGCATATGATCAGGAACCGATGGTAGTGAAGGAAGTCCAAGCTACACTGAAGGCATTCGCGAAAAACAAGATTCCAGGAATTGATGGAATATCAACGGATGCAGTACTAAAAGTGCTCACTCGTGTATGCCAAGAAATTTGGAAGACAGCAGCCTGGCCAACCGACTGGAAGAGATCCATATTTATGCCTATAAATTACCGAACAATATCATTAATATTACACGCAAGTAAAATTTTGCTGAAGATCATTCAAAAGTGGCTGCGGCAGGATATCAACAGGCAACTGCCAGAAACTCAGGCCGGATTAAGAAGAGGACGTGGAACCAGGGATTTCACTGCTGATGTCAGATTGGTCCTGGCTGAGAGCAGAGAATACCAGAAAGTTGTTTAACTGTGTTTTATTGACTATGCAAAGGCACTGGACTGTGTGGATCATAACCAATTATGGTTAACATTGCAAAGAATGGGAATTTCAGAACACTTAATTGCACTCATGAGGAACCTGTACATAGATCAAGAGGCAGTTGTTCGGACAGAACAAGGAGATACTTCATGATTTAAAGTCAGGAAAGGTGTGCGTCAAGGTTGTATCCTTTCACCATACCTATTCAATCTGTATGATGAGCAAATAATCCCAGAAGCTGGGCTGTATGAAGAAAACAGGGCATCAGGATTGAAGAAAGACTCATTAACAACCTGTGTTATGCAGATGACACAACCCTGTTTGCCGAAAGTGAAGAGGAGTTGAAGCACTTATTGATGAAGATCAAAGATCACAGCCTTCAGTATGGATTACACCTCAACATAAAGAAAACAAAAATCCTCACAGCTAGACCAATAAGCAATATCACGATAAATGGAGAAAAGATTGAAGTTGTCCAGGATTTCATTTTACTTGGCTCCATAATCAACACCCACGGAAGCAGCAGTCAAGAAATCAAAAGAAGCATTGCATTGGGTAAATTGGCTGCAAAAGACCTCTTGAAAATGTTGGAAAGCAAAGATGTCACCTTGAAAAGTAAGGTGTGCCTGACCCAAGCCTTGGTATTTTCAATCGCATCACATGTATGCAAAAGCTGGACAATGAATAAGGAAGACTGAAGAATTGACTCCTTTGAATTGTGGTGTTGGTGAAGAATACTGAACATGATCCATGGACTGCCAAAAGGACAAACAAATCTGTCTTGGAGGAAGTACAACCAAAATATTCCTGGGGAGGATGGTGAGACTGCACCTCACATACTTTGGACATGTTGTCAGGATGCATCAGTCCCTGGAGAAGGACAACATGCTTGGTAAAGTAGAGGGTCAGCGAAAAAGAAGAAGACCCTCAGTGTGGCTGCAACAATGAGGTTAAGATTAACAATGATTGTGAGGATGGCGCCGGCTCGGGCAGTGTTTTGTTCTGTGGCACATAAGGAACTGACTCAACGGCACCTAACAACACCACCACCACACTGGAAAAATTAATCCAGGTTTTCTCTCTGCCCCTAATTTCTCTACTTCGACTCCTGAGCTCTTTCCAATCAATTCCCAAAGCCATTTTTCTAGCTGATCTGGGATCTAGGATTACCAGGTCTTAGATTTGAGCCACATGTTTGTCCTGCCAAAGCCATAGAGGCAGTATAAAAAGAATTTAGAACAGTGTATTGAAGTTCGGTTATTGTTATATGCCCTTGGACTTACAGGCATAGCAGAGAGAAGAGGAAGCCCGTAAGTCACTAGAGAATGAGCAGGTGGCCTTGGGCATTAGTGGCCTACACAGTTGTCAACAACTCATCTGGGAATTCTAAACTCTTCACTTTCACACTTTGGCCCCCCGCTGACTGAAAAAAACAAGAGTTGAAACTTGACTTTAGAGAGATCCTGTACATGGACTGAGGGAGCTTCCCTGCCTTTGTTCTTAAGATCTGATGTTTGCAGAAACTAGGTTCATTGGTTCATTCCGTCATTCTTTTCTTTCAAAGAACATTCTACAAAGTTGGGTTGTTCAGTGTGGTAGCCACTTGCCTCATGTGACAATTGAAATTTAATTGAAATTAAAAAACATTAAAAAGTCCTCAGGCACATTAGCCACATAGCAAGTGCTCAAAAGCCACGTGTACCTATTGGCTACCATATTGCACAGTATAGATTCTGAAACATTTTTATCATTCCAGAAATTTCTATTGGACAGCACTGCTGTAAAGAATTTAAGCAGGTAGAAGGCACTCTGCTAGGCACAGAAGTGAAAGAAGCCGTTTCTAACACTAAGCAGCTTACAGGGCAGAAGGTGGTTTGGGGAATGAGGAAAGGGATGGATGGTGGGAGATGAGGCTCAAGAGGTAGACAGGGTTCTTGAAAGCCTTTTAAGGAGTTTGGACTTTTTCCTAGAGGAACAGGTGAACCATTGTAGAATTTTAGTCAGGTGTGTGCAAGGTGGATGAGAAAAGGTATTGGATGGGAGGGAACCTGTTATCTCACATGATTAGGATTTGCACTGAAACAGCAGTGGCGTGGGTGGGGGGGCGGATAAGAAAGGGCAGGTTCAAGATGTTGAGGAGGTTCCATTGAGAAAATTTGGTGAGTGGTATACCTAGAGGGTGACAGGTGACTTTGAGGATAAGGTTGCTGTTTGGAGTGAACAAAGATGGTGAATTCAGAAGAGGGTTTCAGATTCTTCCCTGACTTCAACTTCTACAGCTAGTATTAGGGGACATGCAAGTGCAGATAGGGAGTACGTCAACTTGTCTATCTGCATTGCACATGCAGACAGGCTGTGCCTCAAATTCCAGGCAGCCATAAAACTGCTCGGAATGAGAAGATACACCACTGGCATTAACTATCCCATGAGTGCTATGTTCATTTGTTATCCAAGCCAGACACACTGAGACACTTGCATGGTGTTGGCAAAATGAAAGCCATTATTATTATTTATAGAAAACAAACAGTAAACAATAACAACAGATTCCCAAAGGGGGAAAAATGCTTACCCTTCCCCAAATGACCCATGTCCATTCCTTTGTCACTAGGCTCTTATTTCTCTAGCATGTATTCCTAGGAGTGGGATTGCTTGGATCGTATGGTATTACTATTTCTAGCTTTTTAAGGAGGCATCGTATCATTTTCCATCGTGGTTGTACCATTTTACATTCCCAACAGTGGTGCGTAAAAGCTCCAATCTCCCTGAAACCTCTCCAACATTTGCTGTTTTCTGACTAGTGCCAGTAATGTCTGGGTGAGATAGTATCTCACTGAAGTTTTGATTTGCATTAATTTTTTTTTTTTTTTAGTGTCTAATGATTGCAAGTATTTCCTCATGTGTCTGTTAGCTGCCTGAATGTCTTCTTTGGTGAAGTGTGTGTTCATATCTCTGTCCATTTTTAATTGGGTTATTTGTTTTTTTGTTGTAGAAGTGTTGAAGTATTCTATAGATTTTAGAGATTAGACCCTTGTCAGATATGTCATAGACAATTTTTTTTTCCCAGTCTGTAGGTTCTGTTTTTACTCTTTTGGTGATATCTTTTGATGAGCATAAGTGTTTAATTTTTACGAGCTCCAAGTTATCTAGTTTATCTTCTGGTGTTTGTGCATTGTTAGTTATGGTTTGTATACCTTTATGCCATGTTTTAGGGCCCCTAGAGTTGTCTCTATTTTTTCTTCCATAATCTATCATTTTAGGTTTTATATTTAAGTCTTTGATCCATTTTGAGTTAGTTTTTGTGTATGGCGTGTGGTAAAAAGGAAGGGAAAAAAAAAGGCACAGTAGGAGCTGATGGGTGGGGGGTGAGGGCACCCAGGGTTGTGGCAAGCTGTTAACTCTCTACTTGCAGTGTTGTGGCATGGCATGGCCCAGGAGGAAAAGTTACAAGCAGGGCTAGGTGGGAGGGAGGAAGTAAAAGAAGAAAAGGAAAAAAAATGGTATGGCAGGAGACAGCAGGTGGGGATGGGGCTGACTCGGGCTAGCACTCGGCTGGTAGCTCTCTAGCCAAGGCAGCATGGCATGGCCTGTTGGGAAGTGGTAGAGGCGGCATATGGGGCAGAAGGGTGAAGGGTGGGAAAGCATGTTTCTCTGGTTTCCAGGTGGTCTGTCTCCTGTTGAGAGCTCTGTGAAGTTGCTTTCTATACTCCCTGTCTGTGGTTGTTGCTGGCTGTGCTCCAAGATGGTGATGCTCTTTATAATAGTTGGCAGTGGGCCTCTACTCCATATTTCTCTTTGTTCTCTGTTTTCCTTCAGTTTCGTCTTCCACCATTGTTTGATCTAGTCCTTTATCCCTTCGTTTGATGCTTAGGATTCCAGGATTGATATTTGTATCTGTTTTACTTAGTTTTTCACGTCTCTGTCACAGGGGGGATGGCATGATGCATCTGTCTAGGGCCCCTATGAGGCTCCACCTCCCTTATATCTTCTTTTGATGGACTCTCATAGATTACTGTCCTTCATTGCCTGATGGCAAATGTCTTGAAAACCATTGTTTCGCATATTTTGTCCAGTTTTTTAGTTGTTTCAGGTGGAAGGCTAAATCTGGTCCCTGTTACTCCAACTTGGCTGGAAGTAGAACTCTCACACCTGCCTATACATGTCTTTGAACCAGTTACTCATAATCACATAATAACCTACTTCTGTTATCTTTCTCTCTCTTTCTCAATTTCAAATCCTTACACTTTTGCTTTTCTAGTTTTTTTTTTTTTTTTTTGGCTTTGAAATACTTAATGAAGGGTTTATATTGTATGTTTTCTTATCCTGTTTTGTTGCCTATGTCACTGCATCTTTGAAAATTGCCCTGGTACCTAAATGATGCTCACAAATTTTAGTTTAGCAACCAGGCTACACAAAAGGATTAAGAAGACAAATGGGAAGGATAGATTGAGATTGGGACAGAACATTTGCAACACATATGACTTTATATAACCTTAATAATAACATTCAAAAGATTTGAACGAACACTTTACAACAGGAGATATACGAATCACCAATAAGCACATAAAATGATGCCCATCATCCTAGTTAGCAGGGAAATGAAAAAACTACAAGGATACCAGTATACATCCACTAGAATGGCTATTATTTAAAAAAGACTAACAATGCAAAGTGTTGGGTAAGATATGGAGGAACTGGAATTCTCATTTATCACTGATGGGAATGCAAAATTGTACAGCCACTTTGGAAAACAGTATGGTAGTGTCTTATGTTGTTAAACATTCACTTACTCTATGACCTGCCAAACTCAGTCCTAGATATTTTCCCAAGAGAAATCAAAACATATGTCTACACAAAGACGTTTATGGAAATAGTCTTAAAAGCATTATCCAGAATAGCTCAGAACAGAAAACCCAAATATTCATCAACAGGTGAGTGTATAAATTGTGGTATGTCCAAAATACAGAATCTGCTCAACAATAAAGAAGAATGAAATAATGATATATGCAACAACATGGAAGAATTCCAAAATACTATGCTAAATGAAGGAAGTCAAGCACAAAAGAGTGTATGATGTATGGTTTAATTTGCCAAAACTATAGTGACAGAAGACAGAACAGTCATCCTGGGGTCAGGGAAAGAAACTGACAGAAGAAAATTGCAAAAAACAGAAAAGAAACTTTCAGGGTGATGAAAATGTTTTATATCTTGATTTTGTCATTAGTTATAGAAATGTTATGTCCTTGTCAAAATTCATCAAAACTTACTCTTAAAAGAGGTGAGTTTTTTGTATGTATATTACATCTCATAGTGACCCTATATTACATCTCAATAAAGCTTGGTGGGGGGAGGTAAACTGGTGATATTTACATCAGAAAGATAAATGGGGGAATAATTATTCCTTATAGCAAATGGGGACCAATGGATCACAACGATCAGAGCTGTAACCAATCAATTATGGGGATTCATAGCCTTGGGAACTCCGTGGGGCAGTTATACTCTGTCTTATAGGGTTGATATGAATCAGAATCAACTCCATGGCAGTGGGTTTGGTTTGGTTTAATGGTACCACGTGGAAATGGAGGCGCATTTGCCTGGATTTGAGTATTAGAATAATATCTAACTTTTGCTCCTAGTTTCTCCTCTTAAGCTTCCTTTGACTTCAGAGCCTCCTACCTGCCTTTCTCTGATTTAAGTATAGAACATATTTTTCTTTTTTAAACTAGATGTGTCAATTCCTCCAGAATCAGATATTTTCTTCTTTAAACATTCTCATAAATATTAATAAAAATTTTGGTAAAAACCAGCCTATGACAAATGCATGATGATACTTGTGTCCGGAAGCATTTGCTGAATATAGATATAAGGGCCTCGGGGAGACGAGCATCTTGGCTGTTGGGAGCACGGGGATCGAAGTCAGTCTGGATCTGAACATTGACCCTGCTATGGCTTCTGCTCTTGCTAGGTGCATGACTTTGAAGACAGCCTCTCGGCCTCTCTGGACCTCAGGTTCCTCATCTCTAAAATAGGATTAATACCTTGTGAGGTTGTAGGGTTAAATGAGATATTGTATTCAAAACTCAAATGTCCCTTAAATGTATCACTAAATCTATAACATCATCATCTCCTATCTGCCATATGAAAAGACCATCACCCTTACCTTTCCAGTGTCACTGATTTCACATACAGGCTAAGCAGCAGACTAGGTTCTGCCTTGTGTCCTCGGTCACCCTGCTTGCCTGGATTGAAGCTGTGCTGGGCTGGATGCCTGGAAAATAGTACCTTAGCCCACATAAGCCTTGGGAGCTGCTGTCTGGAGCATCCCTACATGTGCCTCTACTGCCCTACTGCTCCTCTTAGTCTCTGAACAGGCAGAGAATGTCTTCTGTTTGTGTCCCTTGCGTTTAGAGGCTCCTCACCCCACAATTACAGGAAACATTCCACCTTCTACCACTTGATCCCTGTCACTGATTCTGGCCTGAGTGCCCAGCCTTTCCTCCTCCTCTGTGGCACTTTGACTCTCAGGGGCTCCTTCTTGTTCCTCTTACTTTGTTCCTTCTTCTCCTGATCCCCTGGCCCATGAGACAGACCTATAGATGCTGGGACCAAAGTGTGGATGAGGTTTATGCATATGTTCTCCCCCAAATCAGGAGATGAACTAGACTTGCTTGTTTATGCATTCGTTCTACAGATACTGGTCAGTGCGCTGAAAGCTGGGGACTGGTGGTAAAGACGGATTTGAGAACTACCCTTACTTAGCTGACACATGCAGTTCATCGACAATGAAAATGATGTGCTGCAGGTTGGTAAGGACAAAGTGTAATGAAGTCTACGTGGACTTTGTCAGTGAGGGTGTGAGGGAAGCCTTCCTACCGGGTCATGAAATGGTAGTTAGGTGCTACCCTGACCAAGTGGTAGAAATTCAGGCCCAAGGAACGGCATGGCCAGAGGCTTAGATATGAAAAAAAAAACAGGTGAGAGAGTAGGGGCAAGACAAGCAGGACTTTCTCTCCCAGCTGGACAAAATGGAGCATCCCCTAAACAGGAGAGCAGGTGTAAAAGAGTGGAAGCTGGATGCTGGTCAGGGGCAGAAAGCCGTGAAGTCAGTGATCCAGCAAGGATCAGCTCAGGAACAGAAGCTGGATGGGAGATGGCTCGAGTCCCTCTGTGGAGGTAAGCACATTCGACCAGGTTGTTCCAGCGGTCTTGGGGGTTCAAGTCCTTTGGGGAACTAGGCAAGAAGAGGGTGGCAAAGTGCAGTCCTAAGACCAGACCCCAAGGGTTCAAGTCCCTTCACAAAATGAGTGTTAAGGGTCACGACCCCTGGGATCCACTCTTGCCTAGTTAGGGGACCCTCAACCCATCGGTGACCTGGGGGTTCAAGTCCCTCTGTGGCGGCCCTATTGGTTGGAGGGTTTGAGTCTCTCTGTGGTCTTTTGGAACAATCCTCTCTCTCTCTCTCTATTCTCTCTCTCCCTTTGCTCTGAGTCCTTTATTTCCTTTTTCTTTCCTCTCCACATGGAAAAGGGTGGCTTTTCACCCCTGGGTAAACTGTAACCCCAAGAATTACCAACTTGGGTTAGGAATCGTGGCACCCACTCACTTAATTGAACACATAGAACCGAAAACCTGGTAGTGGTAAATACTTAGAGGGAATGGGGGACAAAACTTTGATACCTTGTGACTCCCCTCTAGGATGTGTCATAAAGAATTGTGATTTTTTCGAATCTGAGGGAATGAAGAAGAAAAAGTTAATTTTCCTTTGTAATATAGCTTGGCCCCAGTACCAACTAGGGGACCAAGAAATTTGGCTCAGTGTTGGGTCCATAGCTTACAGTACCATTTTACAGCTGGACCTATTTTGCAAGAGGGAAGAAAAGTGGGATGAGATGTGTGCACACTGGTGCATAGACCTTTATGGCTGTTTATAACAAGGGTTTACAAAAGCAAAATAAGATTATGATTCAAAAGGGGAGAAAGCAGAAACATGAAGGAGGAAACCCCACATCTTAATGCAGCCAGGAGGGGATCCTGTTCTCACACCCTCAGCCCCTCCTGCATATCTACCCATATACCCCCAGGTTGCCCAGATAGCCCCTGCTGATTCGAGGTCAGGGGCTGGAGAGTCAGAGGGTGGAGCTTAGGCTAAGAGAATGGTCCCCACTTCCCACACTAGGAGTGAGGCATCTTTTGGTCAGGAGCCACTGTACCCTCACCCAGTGGAGGCCAATTCCCATTGAGACAGATGCCAGGTGGGATTAAACAAGAGGGGCAGCTGTGAGGGTACACTCTTATTTACCCTTCACCACTTGAGACCTGTTCAGTTAGAAAATCAATTTGCCTGCCTATAGAGATGACCCTCAAAAGATGCACGACATGTTCTCTTACATTTTCAACACTCATCAGCCCACCTGGGCAGACTGTCCGGCCCTAATGGAGGTTGTCCTCACTGCCGAGGAGAGGAGGATGGTATTAGAGAAAGCTAGAAGCAGGTTGAGGGAGAACATACGGAAAATTCACAGGTCCCTGTTAAACAAGAGGCTTTTTTAGCTGTGCCAGGGCAGGACCCCAATTGGGACCCCAATCGGGAATTGAGACAAAGCAGGCTGAGATGCTATGACATTGCCTGCTAACAGATCTAAAAGAGGGGGCTCCAAAACAGAAAAATCTAAAATATATGAAGTAGTTCAAAAACCTAAGGAAAATCCTTCTGAGTTTCTTGAAATAATTTTTCAGGTTTTCTGACAGCACATGAATATGAACCCGGAAGCACAAGAGAACCAGTGGACGCTTAATGTGATTTTCATCGAGCAGATATCAAGAAGAATCTCCAAAAGGTAGAAAGGGGGCTGGGCATGCCAATATCCCAGTTGGTAGAAATTGCATTCTGGGTTTTTAACAACAAGGATCAGGACCACGAGCAGAAAGAGGACCAGAAAATGAGATGGCAGGCTACATTCCTGGTGGCAGCCCTCACCCAGCCCGCACCTGCAGGCCAGCCCCAAGCTTCCTGACACTGGGAAAAAGAGCCAACCTCAGCCAGGAAGTCACAGAGGGCAGGAAGACCACCCTCCTTTGGGCCCAAATCAAAGCACATACTGTAAACAGGTGGGCCAGTAGCAATGTGAATGACCCCAGCAAAAAAGGTACAAGAGGAATGGGAAAGGGTAGTGTCAAACAGTGAGTCAAAACCCAAGCCAGCAGTGATGGGGCCCGGGGCATATAGCTGACCTCCTCCAGGGGTCAATAAAAATCTCCCCCAAAGAGCCCTGGGTAACCTTGCAAGGGGGGGGGATAAAAAGTTGAGTTCTTACTGGACACTGGCACCAACGGTCCTGAACCAGGCCCCTGCTCCTTTATCTAAAAAAAAAAAAAAAAAACTCAAGTTGTAGGGATCACAGGGCCACCAGAAAAAAGAAATTTTCTGAAACCTCTCACCTGCAAAGCAGGGGCTCACCATTTAGTGCACAGCTTTTTCTATATCCCAGAATGCCCTATTCTCTTGCTCGGGCAAAACATTCTAACTAAATTGAAGGCCCAGGTGATATTTGCCTCCCCAACGATTGAGGTGAGTGTACCCCCAGAGCAAGCATGGACCTTACAAGCATTTCTTGCCAATGCCCAAGAATCCCAAATGGGAACCCCTCTCACAGAGGATGCTGGGAGAAGTTGGTGGATCCCTGAGTATGGGCCAATGAACTACCAGGACAAGCAGTCTCTGCTCAACCAATTAAGATCGTGCTCAAAGAGGGTGCTCCCATCCCCCATCTACATCAATATCCTATCAGGCAAGAAGCTAAAAGTGGGCTCCAAGGGGTAGTAGACAAGTTTCTACAGCATGGATTGATTAGACCGTGCCACTATCTTTACGACACTCCAATCTTTCCAGTGAAGAAGCTGACTGGAGAATACCAGTTCATACAGGATCTAAGAGCCATCAACCAAATGGTAAGTGACATCCATCCGGTGGTCCCCAATCCATACACCCCACTGTCTGTCCTCCCTAGGAACAGCAAATGGTTCACTTGTTTTGGACTTAAAGGATGCCTTTTACTGCATTCCCCTTGAGAAAGATGCACAAAAGATTTTTGCATTTGAGTGGGAAGACAAAACTGGGCAAAAATTCCTATATTGCTGGACCGTGCTTCCCCAAGGGTATAAGAATAGCCCCACCATTTTTGGAGAAATCCTGGGGAAATATCTCCAACAGTTACAATTAGAGGAGGGGGTCCTGCTCTAATATGTTAATGACCTGTTAATTGCCAGCACCAGTAAAGAGGCCTTGAATCACCTGGCTGCCTCAGGGTATAAGGTTTCAAGGAAAAATTCCCAAATCTCACGCTGAGAGGGCAAGTACCTAAGCTTCTCCCTCTCAGAGGAACAGAGAACTCTACTCCCAGCCTGTAAGGAGGCCATTTGCCAAACCCAGGTCCCTTCTACAAAGTGGCAACTCCGAGGATTTTTGAGGATGGTAGGTTTCTGCCAGATTTGGATCCATAACTTTAGGCTCATTGCAAAGCCCCTGTATGAAGTCACAAAGGGAGCAGACAGCAATCCCTTTGTATGGATGCCAGAGCCAAAAGGCTTTCCAAGAGCTAAAAACCCACCTTATGAGGGTCCCTGTTCTTGGCCTCCCATACTTAACTAAACCTTTTGAGTTTTATATGCATGAAAGACAAGGAGTTGCTCTCGGGATCCTCACAAAAATGTTGGGATCTCTGAAGAGACCAGTAGGGTATTTTTCAAAGCAATTAGACCCTGTAGCCCCAGGGTGGCCCCCGTGTCTTAGGGCAGTTGCAGCCACTTGTGATCTAATCTTAGAAGCAGAAAAGCTGACTGTGCGGCAGCTGATGGAGGTGTACCCTCCTCATGAGGTCAGAAGGAGGGCTCTGGTTGACTACTGGCTGGGTGGGCCATTTTGTTTGACAACCTCTTGATCACATTGAAGGTATGTACCTTTAAATCCAGCCACCCTGCTCCCCATGCCATCACCAGACAGGGACCTACAACATGACTGCATTGAGATAATTGAAGAGGTCTTCTCAAGTTGTCCCAACCTACGAGACCCACCCTTAGAGGCTCCAGACCTAGAATTGTTCACCGATGGCAGCAGCTTCATAGGAGAGAGAGTGCAGTGTGCAGGATATGCAGTTGTCACCATCAAACCCACTCTAGGAGTGATCAAGGCTGAGCCCCTACTCATCAGGACGTCAGCTCAAAAGGCAGAAATAATAGCACTAACAGAAGCCCTCCAAATTGTCGCAGGTAAGAGGGTCACGATTGGAACTGACTCGCATTATGCCTTTTCTGTAGTGCACGCTCAAGGTGCCATTTGGTGAGAAAGAGGATTGTTGACAGCCAACAACAAGGAAATCAAGCAGGCTCCTGCCTGCTGAGGTAGCAGTTGTGTACTGTCCTGAACATCAAAAAGGGACCTCTCCAGAGGCCTAAGGTAACAACCTCGCTGACCAGGCCACCAAACAGGCAGCACAAAAGGTGGGTCTGCCTTCAAACAGACCGACCCAGACATACCCCCTTATTCCTATGGACCCCCTAAGGGACCTCCAGTGTGTTTAAACTTCTGAAGACGAAAAGAGGAGAAAAGAATGGGAGTTCACTAGGGAAGAAGGACACTCGTATAAAAACCCTGAAGGCAAGGTATATGTTTGTGACGGTCAATTATGCGTAATCTTTAAAACCCTCCATGAAGGCACCCACTGGGGAGTGGAGGCCACTCAGGACTGGGTGGGGCCCATTGTGGCAGGACCTTGGATAACCCATGTCATCCAAGAAATAGCTCGTTGGTGCAAGACTTGTGCTCGGAACAATCCACGACACACCCAGCTGCCCTCCTTACAAGGAATACAATATAGAGGCCAATATCCAGGGCAAGATTGGTAAGTGGACTTTAGAGTCATGCTCCCTGCCCCCAGATTGTCTAAGATATTTACCCATCTTAGTTGATACCTTCACCAATTGGATTGAAGCATTCCCCTGCAAGACAGATAAAGGTAATGAGGTGGCAAAAGCCTTGCTAGAACAAGTCATCCTGAGGTTTGAACTTCCCACTTCCATCCAATCAGATAATGGGCCAGCCTTCGTGGTCAAGATAACTCAATTCATCTCCAGTCACCGAGAATCAAGTGGGAGTTACATGCAGCATGGAGACCTCAATCTTCAGGAAAAGTGGAAAAGATGAACCATACCTTAAAGAAGGCCATTGCTAAACTGTGTCAAGAAACACACCTGCCCTGGGTAAAGGTTCTGCCGCTGGCTCTCTTGAGGATAAGGGTTGCCCCTAGAAGTGGGCTTAAGTTAAGCCCTTTTGAAATGTCATATGGGAGACCCTTCCTCAGGTGTGCGGGTGGGGACCCTCATTTAGAACAAACAGTCTTGATCTGTGGCTACCTAAGGGCTTTGCAGGCAGTCCAGTTGTCAATAACCCAATATGCTGAGGAAACCCTGTCGTTCCCTTCTGACACCCCTCTCCATTTTTCCTGAACAGGAGATCAAGTTCTCCTAAAACACTGGGAGGCTAACTGTGGCTTGCAGGAGACCTTGGTTGGCCCTTAAAAAATTCTTTTAACTATTCACTCTTCTGTTAAACTAAAAAAAAAACAAACAGACCCATTGCTGTCTAGTCAATTCAGACCCATAGCGACCCTATTAAATTAGCAGGTGTTAAACCTTTTGGTAAACCTTGGATCCACTATTCCAGGATTAAGGCAGCTCCACCTCCAGAACCTGAAGGAGAAGAACCTCACACGCCAGAGACTGAACAATGGCGATGTTTTCTGATAGGTGACTTGAGGTACTTGTTTAAGAAAACCCCGCCACACAGTGATCAAGACCTCACCAAAAGCTGAGGAGAAAGACTCTCGTTCTCCACCTTCCTGTGACCTCTGCCCCGCCCTCCAAATCTCCTTCTACCTGATCTGGATGGCTATCGAGAGACACAATGAGAAAGGGAAAGCTTTCTCCTATTCCTAAACAACCTCTCTCCGATAAGAAGAGAAAAGGGTGTGGCAGGACAAGCTGTCAAAGCATCCCTCCCCAGGTTAACATGGTCCCTTCCTCTCCTTGGCCCCTTGGCGGCAATTTTTCTCTTGCTCTTGTTTACTCCTTGTACTTTTAACACTCTAGTAAAGTTTGTTTCCTCCAGGCTTCAGGATTTCAGCCCATCCCTCAAGAAGAAGCAAGACACAGGTTCCATGATGGTCCCTAATGCTGCCCTGTCTCAGCGTGAAGAAGCTACTGCAGATGAGACCTCCACCCCTAGACCCCTTTTCAGAACAAAAGGAACCTGTTAGATGAGGGATTGAAAGCCCAGTTCTCCATGGCTCACCCCAGCTCTGCAGCGGCTATCCCCCACTTTGTCCACCCTGCTTTCAACTGTGGCTTCTAACCCCAGTTTGTCCCGCTGGTGCCAAATCTTTGCACACACACATACCAAGATCTTGGTGTGTGCGCAGAACAAGAGTCTGGTGTCCTTACCTGACCCTGGACCTGAGCATTGCCAGAAGGAATGTGTTCTCCAGCCCACAGTTCCATCTCAACTCCTTTGGAAAGCAAGAGGTCCCACAACGCGAACATCCTCTGAAGAGTGAGTAAACATGACTCAAACCCCGATCTCCAAATTTGGGCATGGGAAGGCACCGGTGCAGGGTTTCAGGCACAAATCTCCACCACCTGGGGACTCAAGGACATAAAAGGTCTCCAATCCCGTCGGGCAGGGAGTGCATGGTCCTTTGGCCACTGGGCCCCACGTTGCTCCTTGTCTGCTTGGACAATAAATTTGACACTTTCTGTTTCCCTTGCAATTAGCCTCCATCTTATTTTGATCAGCTAATAGGAAAAGAACTCGAGAGGCATTCAGTTACAATAGCAGAAACACCTTACCCCCTTTTGTGAGGCTGCCTCAGTCAGGCACCTTTCATATTTGTGGTGCCTCAGAATGTCATTATAAGCCTCTTGGCTCCCCCTTGGACTTGAGCCTGGGAGCAAGTGCCTCTCTCTGCCCACCCCTCATGCCTCTGCTGCACTCTGTTACTCCTCTTGCAAAGCCTGCAATCCTCCCCAAGCCCAAGGAAGCAGGTGGTCACCTCAAGATAGTTTGGCTAGCTACAAAATAACCAAAACGGAGTGCATGGTACTGCACAAATGAAATGCTCTATTACACTCCACTACTGCAGTCTCTGGTTCTCGTCCTCATACATGATAGAGATGTTTCCAGCCTTCCTGGATTCTGCTGTTGCACCGCCGCTGCCCTCAGATTTCCCTCTCCGCTGTACAGTGTGAGAGAAGCACACACAAGAGGAAGAGGCGAGTGTCCTGGTCACACTTTGCATCTCCTGCGGCAGGTCCACAGGAAGATTCTGGATGTAGAAACTTTGATTTCAAGCCCTGAAGCAAGATGAACAAATCTAGATAAAGAGCAGAGCTAACTTGGTGGCTCTCCTGTGTCTTCCAACTGCTGACACACTGAAGTCTGCCCAGACCCCATGGGCCATCTGTTTCCGGCTTTTGACCTCTGGAAAATTATTTTCATCTTGAATCCCATAATTTAAAAAAACCTAGTGCCATTCTATTTTAAAAACATTTTTTATTGTAAAATAGAAAATATGTATTAAAAAGTACATAAGACCTATGCGGGCAGTTTAACAAATGTTTATCTACAGGCTTGCAGTGAGTTGGAATTGACACAATGTCAGCGGACATATACAGTGTCGCTGTCAGTTGTTAGGTGCCATCAAGTCGATTCCGACTCACAGCGACCCTGCGCACAACAGAATGAAACCCTGCGCGGTCCTGCGCCGTCCTCACAGTTGTTGCTGTCCATGAGCCCATTGTTGCAGCCACTGTGTCGAGCCACCTACTTGAGGGTCTTTCTCGTCTTTGCTGACCCTCTACTTTACCAAGCGTGATGTCCTTCTCCAGGGACTGATCCGTCCTGACAACATGTCTGAAATATATGAGACATAGTCTTGCCATCCTTGCTTCCAGGAATTATGCTGGTAGTACTTCTTCCAAGACAGATCTGTTCGTTCTTTTGGCAGTCCATGGTATAGTCAATATTCTTCGCCAACACCGCGATTCACAGGCGTCAACTCTTCTTCGGTCTTCCTTATTCACTGTCCAGCTTTCCCATTCACATGAGGTGATGGAAAACGCCATGGCTGGAGTCAGGCGCACCTTAGTCCTCAAGGTGACATCTTTGCTTTCCAGCACTTGAAAGAGGTCTTTTGCAGCCAGTTTACCCAATGCAATGCTTCTTTTGATTTCTTGACTGCTGCTTCCATGGGTGTTGATTGTGGATCCAAGTAAAATGAAATCCTTGACAACTTCAATCTTTTCTCCATTTATCATGATGTTGCTCATTGGTCCAGTTGTGAGGATTTTTGTTTTCTTTATGTTGAGGCGTAATCCATACTGAAGGCTGTGATCTTTGATTTTCATCAGTAATGAAGTCCTCTTCACTTTCAGCAAGCAAGGATGTGCCATCTGCATAACACAGGTTGTTAATGAGTCATCGTCCAATCTTGATGCCACATTCTTCTTCATATCGTCCAGTTTCTAGAATTATTTGGTCATCATACAGATTGAATAGGTATGGTGAAAGGATACAACCCTGACGCACACCTTTATGACTTTAAACCATGCAATATCTCCTTGTTCTGTTCAAACAGCTGCTTTTTGATCCATGTACAGATTCCTCATGAGCACAATTAAGTGTTCCGGAATTCCCATCCTCTGTAACGTTATCCATAATTTGTTACGATCCACACAGTCGAATGCCTTTGCATAGTCAATAAAACACAGGTAAACATCCTTGTGGTGTTCTCCGCTTTCAGCCAGGATCCATTTGACATCAGCAATGATATCCCTGGTTCCATGTCCTCTTCTGAATACGGCTTGAAATTTCTGGCAGTTCCCTGTTGAAATGCTACTGCAGCCACTTTTGAATGATCTTCAGCAAAATTTTGCTTGCATGTGATATATAGTGAACACCATGAAAATACACCTGAGGCTAGCCAGAGAAAATTGTTGCTTCCCCAGAGCCTGTGTCTTCTCCCCCAGAGGTAAAGACTGGATTTTGTGGTAAGAAAGTCCTGGATTTTTTTCCTTCAGTTTTGTTCCTTTTTTTTTTCAGTCTTTTAAAAAAATTGTGGTAAATATAAATAAAAAATAAAATTTTTTTAATTTATAAATTGCAGTAAATATATGCAGTATAAATGTTTTCCATTTTAACTAGTCTTAAGCATACAATTCTGTGGCATTAATTATATTCACAGCGTCGCACAGCCATCTCCACTGGCTCCCAAACAGAAACTCTGTACCCATTGAGTGATAACTGGCCAGTCCTCCAGTCCCTCAGTCCCTGATAACCACTAATTACTTTCTGTCTGTATGCATTTTCCTGCTCTAGATATTTGATTTAAGTGGGATCATACAATACTTGTTCTTTTGTGTCTGACTTATTTCACTCAGAATGTTTTCAAGGTTCATTCAGTTTGTAGCATGTATCAGGACTTCATTTCTCTTTATGACTGAGTAATATTACATTGTATGGATATACCACATTTTGTTCATTCATCTGTTGATGGCCACTTGGGTTGTTTCCACCTTTTGGTTATTGTGAATAGGGCTGCAATGACCATTTTAAGTATCTGTTTCAGTCCCTGCTTTCAAGACTCTTGGGTGTATACCCAGGGGTGGGATTTGCTGGATTATATGGTAATTCTGTATTTAAATTTAAGGGACTGTCAAACTCTTCATAAAATTTTTACCACATAAGATTGCCTCCAGTTTAGTTTGGTCTTTTTGAAATTTAAATAAATAGAATAATTTGTATGCGTTCGTTTATGTCTTTGTTTCTTTTGCTCACTGTCATGTTAGTAAGATTCATCCACATTGTGAGAAGCGATGGCTGTTTATTCCATTGCTATAGTCTGTTCTATCATAGGAACACACCACCGTCTTTGAGCATCCACTCCAGCATTGTAGCAGTTGGCCTGTTTCTAATTTTTGGTTATCATAAACAATGCTGTGATGAACATTCTTATGCATGACCCCTATGCACAGTGGAGTATCTCCAAGCTGTATCCTTAGGAGTATCCTTAGGAGTACCGATGGGCACAGCCTATATCTAACTTTGCAGGATAACGCCAAAGCTTTTCCCAAAGAGGTGTTATTAATTTACACTCCCACCAAATTAATATTTATGGATCACTGGCTGTGTGATTTAGGTTGGCGGGGGGAGGCAATGAATAAAATAGACCAAATTCCTGCTCTTGTTAAGTTTACCTTCTGCTGGTGGTGTCTAGAGTGAGTATCTATATAATAATTCAGGTAGTAGTAAGTGGAAGAAGAAAGGGAGCAGAGTGTGAGAGTGGGGTGCCTGCCTCTCCGAAGAGGTCAATGTCAGACTTAAATATTTGTGCCAGTATGTTGGCTTTAATTTCCATTTCCTCGATTACTAATGATACGACCACCTTCACATATTTTCTTGGCTATTTCAATTTGCCTTTTGTGAAGCTCTGTTCAAGTCTTTTGTCCATTTTTGTATCGATTTCCCTTATTTTCTTACTGATTTGTGGGAGTGTTTCACTCTTTTAATGGTATCTTTTGATGAGCAAAATTAAAATTATGTAGTGAAACTATCACCTTTTTCTGCATGAAACGGTGCTTCTTGATTAGTTCTCCTGTGACTCAGTTTCCTCATTGTAATCCCAGTGAGTGGCCTCCCAATAGGATGTACCAGCCTTGTCTAGTATGTGGTACCCCATCAGGATGTCAGGCCTGGCTTCCGGGGTGGACCTAGGCAGCTGAACCATACCCTTTCTTCTGCCTTATTTTCCAACCCCAGGGGCTATTTGCCCCTCAAAACAACAGGAAAGTGCAGCGTGGCCCCATTCTTGCTTTTTGAGATGTTGTATGATCCTGCAGCATGCTGTTTCTGAAACACCAAACCCATTGCTCTTGAGTCCGACTCATAGTGACCCCATAGGACAGAGCAGCACTGCCTCACAGGGTTTCCAAGGCTATAATCTTTATGAAAGCCAACTGCCACGTCTTCCTTCCACAGAGGGGTTGGTGAATTAGAACCACCAACCTTTCAGTTAGTAGCTGAGCACTTAACCACCGTGCCACCAGGGATCCTTGGACAACTCCCACTCCCCCTGAATTCTGTCTTGGTCTTTGCTTCGGCCCTAAGCTTGGATTAGGATCTTCTCATTGGTCTTCCTGTTCGTGCCCATTCTATACCATTTAAACCCGTTGCCATCAAGTCAATTTAGACTCATAGCCACCCTATACCATTATAGCTGTCCTTATCATAATGCATAAAAAGAGGTTTTTAAAAAACTATTAAATGTACTAGTACATGACACTATGTGCTCCATGTGGACAAGAGTAGCGGACTAATAGTCTTGAGCCCAATGCTCAGTACGGTGCCTACATTTCATGTGCAGTCAACAAATGCTTGTTGATCTGATAATTAACTCGAAAAGCATTATCAAAGTTGTCAGCCTAAGACGGTTTAGTTGGCTGACTGCGTTTTTGACATGTTTGTTGGCTCATTACTAAGATTCCAAGGACTTTCTCTTCTTACCATTGACTCATGCTAGGATTTCTTTTCCAGCCTAGAGACGTTGGCAGCGGGTTGAGGGTGGATGGGAGAAACCAGGCCATTTGAGAATCTGCTAGGATGAGCAGGGGCACTGGAAGCCTGCTGTGGATGTGGGTAAAGTACCTCATCAAATGAATATTTAAAGCAATCTCTGCTCTGCGTCCAGAACAAGTGTTTGGGAGAAACAGTTACTTCTCATTTGGGTGAAGCTTGCAAGGACTGGCACAAGGTAAGAGTGATTGCCATGTATGGCTGGATAAACTTGAAGCAGCCACTGTGCTGATTTGGTGCTATTAATGCTGTTTATCTTTTAAGACTAGGGCAATGGTTCACCGAAGACCTGGGCCTGCACGGCTGCCTGCACCCGCCACTCCAGGCCGGATAGCACTTCCTTCCTGACCCAGCTTCCTGCTTTGCCTTATCTTGCAGAAAACTCTGCATTGCACTGGAATGCTCTTACTGTCCATAAATGGACATCTCTTGCCTTTTTACATTTACAAACAACTGCCATCTACAAAACACTTTATTTCCAGACTTACACTTTCTTTACACTAGTAGGGTGGGATTAATAAAAGGACAAAAGAAAAAAAAAAAGCGTTTTCCATCTCCATTCCTTGAATTTTAATCTTTTGTTTTATGAGCCATGGAAATAAATAATAAATATGGCATATAGATACATGTGTATATATATAATGTGCCAGAGAAGTGGCAGGAGACTGCAGCGTTTTTAAGAGATTTGAGAAATGGCTTCCCACATAGAGTGAATTATACTGTGTATGATTTCCTTCATTTTATTATGCCTCTGCCTTTAAGGGTAGAGAAATGGGTTGTGAATAATGTTAGGGGAACAAATATGCTTTCAGTACTGATATCTTTGGCTTCTCCTGAAAATTTTAAAAGTTTTAGTAATTCAGAAGGCTTTGTGCTTCTCGTCAGTGAGATCCCTATTGTGCTGTTTTCCTTCTCCCAGAAACTTTCAAGGTGGATACTAGATAAGGCTCACACTGAGAAGTGAAATTCGGAGTGCCAAATCCATCCAAGACAAAATGGGGCTCACAAAATTTTTAAGGTTTAATTACATAAGCTATTTAATATCAACAAGGATAATCCAACAGAAAGTGTGTCAGGGAAGTGAAGCGTGAACCGCTGCTTGGCAATGCGATGATTAAATGCTACCCTGAAAATAATGAAACAGTCAGTATGGTGCTGATCTGGAAAATTCAAGGGATTAATGAAGGAAAAAGTAGCTTAAAGGTTTCTGGGAGTGTCTTGCCTTTTAAAATTCAATTGCTTTCATGAGCTCATCAACCGTCTTAAGATATTATGATCTTTTACCCAGGCTGAGGGAATTTCCTCAGCTGTGATTAAAGAGTGGGCGGGCCTGTGTCCTCAGAAGGCGGAAGACTCACTATTGGAAACATGAGCACTCTGGAAGACATTCCCTGTTTTCTTCCAGAGGAATTCCCCCTTGGAGAATGACCACGATGGAAGGCAGGGGTTGGAGGAAGCCTTTTGAAATGTATTTATTTTTTAATTTTAAAAGAGAAGAGCCTCCCCCCATGCCCATTCCCACCCCCATGGAAATTACTAAAATAAGGGTCAGGGAAAGCAGTTTGAAGCTGCCTTTTTAGGATAAGCTAATTAAATTAGTGAAGAGTACTCAGAAATACCAACTGCTTTAATAGAACACAGTCTGCGTTACCGTTTCCAAAAGAATCTTAACCACTTGGGAAGCCGTATGTACCCTACTGGCCAGTGTAACTTGAGGTTTTTATCTGCTCTTGAAGAAGGAAGCGGCTCTAATTTAGCTCCTAAATGCGAATCTGAACTCTCCTGTGATCTAGTATGAGGAGGAGAATATGACAGAAAAGAACAGGGGGTTGAACTGTGAGGCCAGGCTTCTCTGGGGAGACACTAAGCTGAGCCCTGCAGGGAGAGAGGAAGCCCAAGGGGTGTGTGTGTGTGTGTGCGTGTGCATTGTGTGTGTGTGTGTTGTGTGTGTGTGTGTGTGCGCATGTGTGTAGGGAATGGCAGCAGTTGGAGGTCTCGAAAGCCACGGCAGGTTCAAAGCATGGTAGCAGTGCAGTGCCTCCAGAGAGCAGTGGGTGTGAGAATAACAGGAGCGATGTCAGGGAGAGAGGCAGGGCTGGGTCCTGCGAGTCCTCCTATGCCCCAAGAGAGTTGGGATTTTTAAGTTAGAGGCCCTTTGTTTTTAAAAAGCTCACCCTGGCTACTTGATGGAGAATGGCTTGATGAGGAGGAGAGGAACAAGCGTGCAGACTAATTATAAGGATATTCTGGTGCCCAGGAAAGGGATGATGGTGAATTGGACAAGGGTAGTAGTGTTGAAGAACAGAGGTGCATTGATTCAAGACAGACTTCAGAAGTAAACGGTACTGGTGTTGGAGATGGTATTATGTGACGGATGTAAGGGTGACAGAGAGAGGCGGATCAAGAATGGCTTCAGGTTTTTGGCATAAACAAGTAGTAAGTGGAAGTACTATTTTTAGAGATGAGGAGGACTGGGGGAGTATCAGGTTCAGAAAACAAGTGCTTTTTACAGGAGGCAAGAGTTGTGTTTTAACCATGCTTTACAAGAATGCCATAGCCTCTGGTACTGGATCAGGTATTCAATACAGGGATACTTGTACAGGTATTGGGGTACTAACACGATGATAATGATGGACCAGAAGTGAAGAGTCTACAGCATAAAGGTTAAGAACAGAAATTCTGGAATTGGAAAGAAATGAGTTCAAACCCACTTACTAGCTGTGTGTTCTTGGGCTACTTATATAACCTCTCAAAGCTACAGTTTAGCTTAAGTTACGCCATCTGTAAAAAGAAAAACAATACCTGTATCTCAGTAAAAAAAAAAAAAATCTCAGTAGTATTGAAAAACCCACTGCTGTCAATTCTGACTCATAGCAACCCTATAGGACAGAATAGAACTGACCCATATGGTTTCCAAGGAGCAGCTGGAATTCAAACAGCCAACTTTTTGGTTAGCAGCCAAACTCTAACCACCGTGCCACCAGGGCTGCATTAGTAGCATTGTGAGCTTAAATTAAACATTGCATGCAAAGGGCTTCTCTTAATAAATGCTAGTTATTTTTATCATTATTATGGTGACTGTTGAGTATAGTCTAAACAGTAGGCTGTGAGAGATAGGTTGATGAATTAGTACAGGGGGTGGGAGGGGAAGTTGTTTAAGGGATAGCGAAATAACTTGCACTAAATTTATATCTAAGGAATATAACGATGCCTTTGTTCCTAAATGCCAAGTTCTCTTGACAATTGTGACTTTTCATCCATTGCTGTTTTATAGAATTAGGTATATAACATGATTGGAACAATTTAGGAAAACACTCTAAATGTTTTTATATTATGTGTATTACCCACATAATTAATGACTTCTGAAGCACCAGTTAATAACTTTCTAGTTTTAAAGGCTAGAATTCTTTAGTAAGCACAGATGGCATGTTTTTTGGAATCATTCTTCTCAGGAACAGTGGAGGAATATAGGCCAAAAAAGCACTAAATTTGCCCCTGGAGAAGACTTCGATTTGAATCCTAGCTTTGGCTCTTAGTTAGCCATATAAGCCTAGGAAAATTACTGAACTTCTTTCTCCCTTTGTAAATAGGGATGATGATATCTCATTTGTGCTGTTTTGTGAGGCTACAAAGTGCTTAGTTAGAGCCTGGGTTCCTCCTAGGTTATCAAGAAATGGTGATGTTGTTATGTGCTGTCAAGTCGGTTCCAACTCATAGTGACCCGATGGACAACAGAATGAAACATTGCCTGATCCTGCCCTGCCTTCACAATCATTGTTATGCCTGAGCCCATTGTTGCAGCCACTGTGCCAATCCATGTCGTTGAGAGTCTTTCTCTTTTTCTCTGACCCTCTACTTTACCAAGCATGATGTCTTTCTCCAGGGATTGATCCCTCCTGATAACGTGTCCAAAGTATGTGCTTCTAGGGAGTATCCTGGCTGTACTTCTTCCAAAACAGATTTGTTAGTTATTTTGGCAGTCCATGATATATTCAATATTCTTCGCCAATACCATAACTCATAGACATCTATTCTTCTTTGGTCTTCCCTTATTCATTGTCCAGCTTTCGCATGTATATGAGGCAATTGAAAATACCATGACTTGGGTCAGGTACACCTTTGTCTTCAAGGTGACAACTTTGTTTTTTTTTTTTTTTTTTTAACACTTTAGGGAGGTCTTTTGCAGCAGATTTGCCCAGTGCAATTCGTTGTTTCATTTCTTGACTGCTGCTTCCATGGATGTTGATAAATAAATGGTAAAAACCACAATAAATGGTAGCTATTATTAACTGTGAGGAGACCCTGGTGGCGTAGTGGTTAAGTGCTACGGTGCTAGCCAAAGGGTCGGCAGTTCGAATTCGCCAGGTGCTCCTTGGAAACTCTATGGGGCAGTTCTACCCTGTCCTATAGGGTCGCTATGAATCGGAATCAACTCGGCGGCACTGGGTTTGGTTTGGTTTTTTTGATTATTAATTGTAGCTATCTTTAATTTTTCCCTTTTCCTCTTGTAAAGTGCTTTTCTACAAGGCAAAAGGATACAGTAAAAAAAAAAAAAATTACTGAACACAGGGCATCAAAGTTCACATGGAATCTTTGAGAAATTTTAGACCACTTTCTAAAATAACTTTTGACCATCTATAACCCTCCTTGATAGAAGTTACAGACGGAAATACTAATGAGCTCAATTTGTTTATATGAATGCCTGCTTTCTTGGCTTTCTTCAGCTTGCTAACTGGTTTGCTTTTAAAGAACTACCACAACTATGGGGTTTCCCACTGCCTCTAACAGAGGTCAGTCCACATCTAATTTTCTTTTGTTCAACTGGTAGCAGCTTGATCTTTTCCAATTCTCCCTTCTCTAGGGAACCTATCTCTGTGCCTGGTTTTTTAAATAAAAAACGCAAAGAGAAACACAAAGGAGAAATTGGCACAATTTGGATACTGATGGAGTGCTGTGTAATTGGGAGGGAAATGTCAAAGGTGAAACATCAGTGGCTCAAAGGAGTAGTGACTAGTCTGGGAAGTAAATGACTAGTTTGAGGTCACCAAGGGATCAGCCAGTGGGCATATTCAGCAGGTGCATACAGTGTGGACCAGAGCTGATGAAAGCATTCTGGGATTGAAATAGATTATAGGTGAGCATTTATACAGAGGTGAGAGAGTAGTGGGGACAGAGGAAATCACCCATGTGGAGAGAGAGTGTAAGCATATATTAGAGAGAGCTGTGGAGGAGAAACTTTAGAGAGTGGCTGTATTTTGCAGTAGTAGAAGAGCGAGCACCAATAACACAAGTAGAAAGGGAGTTACTAGGATACAGGAATCCAACAGGAAAAGTGCCAAGACAGCCAGAGTCCCAAGTATAGGAGCCAGGCACTAGAGAGTACGAGGAGGCTAGGGATGGAGCACGGGTCACCATGTTGGTTAACCGTGCAGCAACTAGTGACGACTGAAGTAACAGTTTTAGAAGACTGATGAAAGGAAGCCGAAGAAGTCGAGGCAGTTGTTCCTTGCTCCTTCAGTCTCATGGTCCAATAAAAGGGAGAAAGTACCTTAACTTGAGGAATTATGGGGTGAAGGAACTTTTAGAATAGTTTACTTTTAGAAAAGAATCCATAGCAAATTAAATTTTCCCAAATAATTTTGCTTTTGACACTTGTCTCAAATAAAGGCACTGTCTTGAGCAGATTACATAGTTTCAGAGATATGGAATATTTCTTATGCCATAAAAGCTTCAAAACTACTAAAATGCTTAAAAAGTAATATTGAAATGTCTCCTAATGTTTTAATTGACCTAATATGTCCTAAGTAAAATGCTTTTAAACTGGTTTCCACCAACTTTTTGAGTCTTTTGTATTTACTGTTTTAAAATTCATTTTGGTTTTTAATTTAAAATTAATTTAAATATGTATTTAGAACTTGGGTTTGTAGTGCCTCTTAATTTTGCTGCATCTAAATGAGTGCTATCTTTCCTGCGTACTGATAATTTACCTTTCTTACAGCTTTTTACCCAGCTCATTGAGAGAGCTGGTGACCTGCCCTGGGTGACATGGAGTCAAATTCTATTAGTATCAGTTTATTCCTTGATAGGAATCTAAATTCTGGGGGGTAGCATATTAATACTTGAAGGTGATATATATTATACATGAAACCAAAGGCTAAACCCATTGCCATTAAGTCAATTCCGACTCACGATGACCCTATAGGATAGAGCAGAACTGCCTCATAGGGTTTCCAAGGCTACAATCTTTACAGAAGCAGACTGCCAAATCTTTCTCCAGTGGAGTGGCTGGTGAATTTGGATCAGTTAACAGCCAAGCGCTTAACCACTGTGCCACCAGGGCTCCCCATATTATATGTAGTAAATGTTAAAAATTAATATAAAAGTCTGAAATGTATTTTATCATTAATCTTTATTGTCCGGTTTTTGTCTTCCAAGTCTAGTGTTGTATAAGTAAAGAACCAAATGCTCTAAGCCATTGGTTCCCAGATTTTTAGATTTTATGAACTAGTAAAATAAAAGACAAACAAACTGGGGAGCGGAGTAGGCTCAGGGAGTGGAATGTATTGGGCACATGCAGAAACAGGACTAAATTTTTATGTTGCCAAATAAGAGCATTTTTTTTTTTTAAGTCTCTGTCTATTGCCACCAACATTGGATCAGAGAAAGGGAATGGTGATACAAGAATATGTGACTACCTTTATCTTTACAGGATGATGCAGCTCTAGATATATTAATAAAGACCTCCAGGATAAATTAAGTTTTAAAACAAAAAGGCAAAAGGCAAGGTGCAGAGCAACATGTAGAATATCAGAAGAAAAAAAAAGGAAATATGCTCATGTGTTATCATGAGTGGGTACATGAGAAAGCATAAGAATAGATGCTTGTGGGAAGGAGTGGAGGAGAGGGCGGCTTACTTTTCTCCAAATCACCGTTTTGAAGTTTGCACCATGTACATTGTCTTCTCTTAAAAAATAAACAAGTATAATTTTAAAAATTAGTTTTGTGAAAAATTCTTCCCAGTGCCCTTGCTCTTTATTCTGTCTTGGATCAGCCCAAACTCTGTCCTGTGACTGGACTAGGCCGCAGGTAGCTTTCTGAAACCTCCACCCCAACTCACTTCCCAGCTACGTTTGCGTTCCAGGAAGCTGCCAGGCCGCAGAGTAGTGTCCACTGTGCACTTGTCGTCCCTCCCTTAGAGAAAGGACATGTTATGGAAACTGTTAGCTTCTAAGAGGGGAGTGGTTACTTCCAAGATGGAAGAAGAGATGCACTCTTTCAAAAGATTCACCTCCGTCCCTTTCACCCCTCCCTGTTTACACTGATGCTAAGATGCAGACCAGGAAGCCTAGCCACACAGCACTTTCCTTTGGAGGGCACTTGTCATGTGTGCCAGGAGGCCTGAGTTTATTAATACGCACTAGGCATTGTGTTTATTTCTGTTTCATCAAGTGTTTGCCAGCTGATGGCCTGTCTGTGCCTGATAGTGGTTGTGTTTGTATATGAGCACAGGGTCATCTGATAACAAATTGTCACATCATGGGATTAAGTGCTGTTTAAAATGGGTGAAAGCCAGAAGGGTTGGACCCCCAGCACACTTCTAGAAGGTCCTATCAACAAAAGAAAGTTCAAGGTATTTTGGAAGAGGTCATTGATTACATCCAACTTCTCGATCATTCTGGACTTGTTCCTTCCTGCAGAGACACAATTAAAATAACACAATCACAATACTACTTTCAGTTATGGTTATACAGTAGAAACTTTTCCTTGCTGGAGGAAGGACACTATTTTCACAAGGAAATCAATGTAAAATCTATCTCCTTTCCAGAAAGATAAAAACTGATAATTTTAGAAATTCACCCAATGATGATTGAAGGGCCAATGCTTTACTATATGCATCAATTCCTAATTGCTACTTATCTTGTCTTCTGCCAGGTCCAAGGTCATGTTTGCATACTGTGAGCATTCTGAGGGCAGGAATACTTTTATTCACTCTTGTATCCTTGGTACCATTATGGCACACAGTAAGTGCTTTAGTGAATTTTTGCCGACCAAATGAATGGATGCTGCCATTAAATCCAGTTACTAAGCAGGAATATTAACTAAAATTTAAGTTTTGACTTGCAGTACTTGTACTATATTTTTTGTATTGATATCTAATTTATCAGTGCTATAATCAGCTACAAAACTGAATTAATCTTGAAAATATTGGAAGAAAGTTTTGTCTTATAGCTAAAGCTCAGGAATAACGGTGCCCTTATCACTGTTGGTTTGGTGTTCTGGGGAAAATTCCTCAAATTAAAGTTTTTCCTTTTCTTGGCCTTGGACTCTTTGAAACTTAAGAAAAAATGTTCAAAGTAAATGATTTACTGTTCTCTTCTTTAAAAAGTCTGGTAATTTTAGTAATCCATTGCCTTATGAGAGACAAGGCAACTCTGTTTCCTCTGTAGTCTGTTTTTTCTTCCTTTCTTTCAAAATAACCTGCCATCTTTCCAAAATAAACATGAAGGGGAAATGCATGAGTGGGTATGTAATTGGCCAGATATCTGGGGCAGCGTGCCTTGAAAAAAAAAAGTAAAAATAAAAGAGTTGTAAGAAATGTATTCTGCTTTTACAAGACTTGTTAGTGTTCTTGTCTTGTTGTTATAAGATTTTTTAAAAAACACATTTATCTTCATATACAATGTTTGTCAAAAGAACAATTAAATAGTTATCTGCCTAGAGTTTAATTTCTTATGTAAGGATAATCTTAGATTTCTGAGGTTACAATTTTGAGAGAACTCATGAAAATAATTATTTTATAGATTTTTAGCATTCTAGAATTACAGTATCATGTCCTATTTCTATTCAATGTTTATGAAGGCTCATTTTGATGATCTTATCTGATAACTGTGTTAACTGTATAATAATGTGGTATGTCTTTATCATAATACCTGTATTTAATGTTTATTTTTAGATGCCTTGAATTCAAAGATACTTTTAAGATTCCTGATAATCATGAAGGGTCTATGATCTTTAAGAAACATTTGGAAAACTGACTTGGTCAAAAGACTTCATCTGATCTCTTAAGTTTGGTGAATATTTTTATTATTTTCAATTTATGGTTCAGAAGATACAATAATCACTTTCTTCTTCCTTCTTTGCCTTGTTCTCCTTATCGTACTTCTTCTTCATCTACGTCATTTTTATCATCAGTCAATACTTATTTAGAGCTACTCTCTATACTGTGCAATGAATGGTCAAAGCTTTCAATGACTGCTCTCAGATGGCAGAGTTAAGTAGCTGACCTAAAGCTCAAATCCTCTTCTCATTCTATGCCATTACCATGACCAGAGACGGATGGCTAGATGCATAATACATATTTATTAATAAATATCCTACTCATTTGGAGTCTGAGATAATTTGTAGGGTGCTAAGCCAAGCTTGGATCCCCGATAGTGCAGTGGTTAAGAGCTACAGCTGCTAACCAAAAGGTAGGCAGTTCAAATCCACCAGCTGTTCCTTGGAAACCCTATGGGGTCATTCTACTCTGTCCTATGGGGTCACTATGAGTCAGATTCAACGGCAACGGGTTTGGTTTTTTGGTCTCAAGCAAAACTTTATCTGCGTATGACCTACCAATCTAAGGAGAGAGGTTTGCTAAGCAATGTAACAGCATCAATAAAACAGTACTGTTTACTCCTCTCAGGCAGGTCACTGTTTTTGCCCAGACACTTCTTATCTCTTCACTAAAGTTTCAAGAAGACTTACTTTCAGGAAGATCTTAATAACTATGGGAATATTCCAGCAAAAAACCTAATTATAAAAAAATTCTATTTAGATTTATTGCATATGCAAATTTCACATTACACTGATGTTAATCTATAGTGTGTATAGACCTTGTCTTTCTTTGAATGTTGATTTATTGCCATTCTATATTCAAAAAAGGTACTATTTCTTGTTCTTCTATAAGTTAGGCATCCAGCAGGGCCCATGAGGTCACAGCTAGGCCCAACATGTTGGGTTCAGTTCTGAGACTGTTGGCCTTTACATCATGGGCATGGTGCTAGCTACCACTCTTAGTGGTTCTATCTGAAATGGATGAGCCTTCTGACTACAGGGCTTGGGGCTTGGTTGGGGCTAGAGATGGGGTGTTGTGGTGGCTGTTAGTTGCTGTTCAGTTGGCTTCAACTCATGGCAATGCCATGTACACCAGAACGAATGGTGCCCAGTCCTGCATCATCTTCATGATCACAGGTATGCTTGAATCTATTGTAGTGGCCAATGTGTGTTTTGAATGTGTTCCAACCTAGGGGGCTCATATTTCAGGACTATAGCAGACAATATTCTGTTGTTATCTACAGGGTTTTTATTGACTAATTTTCAGAAGTAGATTGCCAGGCCCTTTTTCCTAGCTTGTTGTATTCTGGAAGCTCTGCTGAAACCTGTCCACCATCAGTGACCTTGATAGTATTTGAAATAGCTTTCAGCATCACAGCAACACGCAAGCCACCAGAGTATGACAAACTCACAGGTGGGTGGTGGAGAGATGGGGTAGGGAGGACAAATATTGTGTGCCTGGGACCAGGAACTCCAAGTCATAGTTCTTTCTCAGAATGGACTCATCTAGCTCAGTAGAGCCTGCACAAAAAGCTGTTCAGTTCACAAAAGGAAGAAAGAGAGAAAAAGCACACAGTGCCTGCTTTGCACCCATCAGTTTTTGCCTTACGAAGCCAACAAGGACCCAGACCTGCAATGCTTCCTGTTGATGGGCGACCTGTTGCTTCCAACTCACCATTCTGGGGTTCTTTGGCTGGTCCTTGAGCCATCAGACTCAATCTCCAGGAAATGAGCACATTCACAATCACTGTAATGTTAGTCCCAGGATTAGGAATGATGCTTTTGGAGATAAATAGGAAAAATTAAATCAAAAAGTGTAACTACCCTTCTTCAGGGCAGAGCTATGTCACATTTCTGACTGTATCTCCAGCAGATACAGAAAAGGGAGGGGTTGGCATTGACGGAGATAATCCTTTTCTCTTAAATTGCCATGTGTTCCTTGTAGGGAATGTTCAGTGTTGGAACTGGAATCTCAGGCTAAGAGGTGAGACTTGGGCAGGTTGCTGACCATCTGCTCCAGTTTTGGCATACTTACAGAAACAAGGATAAGAATAGTGACACTTCAAAAATTTCTTAGGAGGTTCTTAACGATTAAGTGAATTAATATGTGTAAAGTGCTTACAACGGTTCCATCTCCCAAGTCCTTTCTACTAAAAGTTCTGCTCAGACACTCCATCCAGGGAATAAAGCTCTTTAAACGTAGAAAAGCAGAAAGTACTGGATGGTTCTCTGTCAGTCTGGACACAGCAGCAGAGTATTCCTTGCATACTTGATGGAGTCTGAGTATTGGCACCCCTTGATTGTTTGCATTTGTACAGGTGTGTACTGAAGAAATGTCTGGGGATTGGGTGGGGTGGGGAGCTTGAACCTTCCCTGAGTTGTTGCAGTATCTTTCCACAGGGACTAGAATTTCTATATTTCCCGCCCTGTGGGCAAAGGGGGAGTCCCTGGGTGGTGCAAATGGTGAAGGTACTCTGCTGCTACCTGAAAGGTTAATGATTCCAGTCCACCCAGAGGAGCCTCGGACAAAAGGTCTGGCAATCTATTCTGCAAAAGCAGCCACAGAAAACCCTAAGGAGCACAGTTCTACTCTGCCACACATGGGGTCACCGTGAGTCGGAACTGTCTCGATGGCAACTGGTACTGGTGGGCCAAGGCCAGAGCAGTCCTTCGTTCTTTTCTGGGCCAGCTGCTCCACTGGGATGCTGTGTCAGAAGGAGGAGAAGGAGCATTGCTCCCCTGGCTTGGTGTTGCTCCTCCTGGGAAAGGCTTTATCTCTGTCATTTCTAGCACGTAGGCTTTGTAAATAAACCCCGAGTCCCGACTTCCCTGCTTTGTTAGTGTGAGCTATCATCAGGGCCTGGAGCCACTTGGCCTTTCTGTCAAAGACACTTGTTTATGTGTCGTCTAGAAAGCTGCCTGCTGCCCGTGAGGGAGGCCAGCCGGCCTGGGGACACGTGTTCAGGGGAGACCAGAGGGTGTCTTGTTTCCATTTTTGATTTTTTGGCCTGATGAGAGCTCAATGTTTTAAATCAAAGTTAATATTATAAGCGAAATTGCCACAGATACAGGGATGCTAAATCACTCCCAGTCTTCCAGTAAATTACTGTTATGGACTGAATTATGTCCCCTCAAAAAAAAAAAAAAAAAAATACGTCCTGTAAATCCTAAACCTCTAGCTCTGGTGGCACAGTGGTTAAGAGCTTGGCTGCTAACCTAAAAGGTCAGCAGTTCAAATCCACCAGCCGCTTCTTGGGGGCAGTTCTACTTTGTCCTACAGGGTCTCTCTGAGTCAGAATTGACTCAATGAAAAAATTTTTTTTTTTTTTTTATGCCTGTGGTCATAATCTTATTTGAGAATGGGTTGTCTTTGTTATGTTAAAGAGACAGGATTAGTGTAGGGTGTGTCTTTTGAGATATAAAAGAAACTAAACAAGCAAGAAAGAGAAGCAGACAAGGCGGAAGAAGATGCCAAGCCACATGAAGATCGCCCAGGAGCAGAGGCTCTGAAGAGACAAGGACCTTCCCCCAGAGTGGACAGAGAGAGAAAGGCTTCCCCTAGAGCTGGCACCCTGAATTTGGACTTCTAGCTTCCTAAACTATGAGAGAGTAAATTTCTGCTTGTTAGAGCTATCTGCTTGTGGTATTTCTGTTATACCAGCACTAGATGACTAAGAAAGTTACCAAATCTCCCATTCCTCTTGAATAACCTTCTAAACTATGTTCTATAATTAGAATTTAAACTAGGTGTTATCCATCTCAGAGAGACTGAAACATTGAACAGTGTCCTCTACAAGAACAAAATAAGTACTTGAAAAAATTGGTAAAATACAGATGACAAAATCCACCATTTCAAAGTGTGCAACTCAATTCAGGGGCATTTTTAAATTCACCATGTTGTTGTGAGCCATCACTTCTATCTAGTTCCAGAACAGTTTCATCCCTCCAAATACCCCTTCCTTTTTATTTATTTACTTTTCTTTCTTTCTGTCTTTCTTTTTTATTGTGATTTAGATGAAGGTTTACAAAGCACATTAGTTTCTCATTAAATAACTAGTAAACATATTGTTTTGTGACATTGGTTGCCAACCCTGCAACATATCCACAGTCTCCCCTTCTTGATCTTGGGCTCCCCATTTCCATTTGTCCAAGTTTCCTGTCCTCTCCTGCCTTCCCATACTTGTCTCCGGGCTAGCATACACGTTTAGTCTCATACACATGGCTGAGCTGCACGTATTATTGTTTGTTTCATGGGCCTGTCTAACCTTTGGCTGAAGGGTGCTGCTTTTTAAAATCTAAGATTCTTTGCCTAATAAAAATACCCAAACAATTTCTCAACCAGTGATGGAGGTGACAGAGGAAGTCACTTCATAAAATACCTATATTATATCTACAAGAAATCCATAATCTGGTTGGATTCTTTGGTAGGGACCAATATGCAGGGATTTTAAAATATATGTATCTATATAGGTATAGATATGGATAAACATATTCAATGAAGGTATTCGACAAATGCTTATGTGGATAAAAATATATTTGGAATATTATTTGTAATAAGATGAGTAGATTTTATTTACTATATTAATTTTCAGAACTTTTCCTTAATTGGAGGAAAGGTCACTTAAGTTTAATGAAAGATATGTAGAATATTTTGGAGATATGCAATTTTATTACTTTCATGTTCATAGAATAACCCTACTAATAGAAAAGGGAAGACAGGAATCTGACCTTCTTCTCACATTTGATTATTTCACTTAGTAAATATAAAGATGCAGATAGATAGATACTAATATTCTTTATTAGTATTACCCAATAAGAAGAAATAAATTACTAGTGGTCATCACATTCATAGTTTCACAGCAGTATTTGTTTTCTAGGAGCATTCCCTGCTTGTTGACTCCACTCTTTAGCAGGCTAAACCTTTCCTTTGTTCACTTCTTAAAATCTCCCTAGCAAATACTCTCACAGGAAATACAAATTTAAATTTCAGTAAGTCATTAGAAATTCTAAATGATGAGAGTCCGAACGTGTCTATCAGCAAGTCATCTGCAGCCATCTGGCTAACTGCAGCTCTATAACCAGATAACCTCATTTAATAAAGAGACTGCAATTATCTCTTCCTTTATAGACTCACTGCAGTTGAAGTTGTAAGGTGTGTCAATATTTTTAACAAAGCTTATGTTAAAGGAATTTCTATAAATTAAGTTCTGTATTAGATATGCCTTTGCAAAGTAACCTTGCATCTCTCAGAGATCATTCTTTTATAATTCATGGACCACTGGCCATATTTTCCTTCTATGCTCTTTTCAAAGTGGTAGGATCTCTTCTTCAAATCCCCCTTATCTTATCTGGGGACTCTAAATTCCCCCTCTGTTGGTTATTCAGATCTGATACAGTTGAACTGCAGCATGGTATTTTGTCAGTGGAGACAGCCTACAATAGTATTAAAATATATATTTATAACTGAAGCAAATGTGGCAAATGAAAGAATTGAGTAAACCAGGTAGTGGGTACAAGGGTGTTTCTTATATTATTTTCTATTTTTGTGTTTATGTTATCTTCATAATTTTAAATATATGAAAAAATGTAACTAAGTCTAAGTACATGAGTCAGAGACTCCAGATTTTTAAATAGAAGTAAGACTCAGCTTCATTATTTCTGAAGCTGAAATTTTACCTTCTTTCATATTCATAGTTGGCCAGTAGTATTAGCATGCAAAATAATTTCCCAAGTTCTCATAATTAGGTTGTGACTTCAACTTTTAAGTAGGTTAAACATATGCATTATCTTTTTTTCTCTCATTTCTTCCTGGAAATTATACTCACCCTTCAAAATCCATTCCCCTTTAAGAAGGCTTCCATTCTGACCCTGAACATTTCTTACCTTGCACAGTATTTTGCTCTTGATTCTCTTTTAGCTTTAGCAGTTATTTGTTCTGTGACCACTGCTCCCTGCTACCTGCTATAAAAAAAATATAGAGTGTGGTTATTGTTGAACTTACAACTTACATGCTACTAAATCACTTGAGGGGAGGCATTATATTACTTTAGAAATAAGTTCTTAATGGGAGATTTGGTAACTTAGTTGGTATATAATTTACAAAACAATGATAATGAAAAGGAAAGTTAGGGTGGTTACCAGATAAAATCTCTGCTCATCAAGTCTTCACACTGAGATAGCCCAGAAAGACAGGAGAGAGACTTCAGGAAGAGGTGGCTACGAACCTCCTCTAACAAGCTGTTGTGATTTTGACAAGTCTTTTGACTTCTAAGTGTCTCCGGTATATGAATAATGGCTCCTAAAAGAGATTTATGAATGATAATTTTTAACATGTTAGATGTAATGTAAAAAATTATCAGTGGGTCCAGGGACACAATGAAAAGTCCCAGATAGAATGGGAGAAAAAATGTAGAACAAAACTCAAATTCATAAAAAAGGCCAAATTTAGGAGAAGTGGAGCCAACACGGTGCTACAGACAGAGGCTCCACGCCACCTGTCCACAGCAAAGACCCAAAAAACTAAGTAAAACAGAGACAAACATCAATCCTGGAACCCTAAGCATCAAATGAAGAGATAAAAACTCAGCCAAGCACCGAATAGAAAAAGAAACTGACAGAGCACAGAGAGCGAGGAGAACTACATGCAGAGGTCCCCTATCAGTTAACGTAGGACAGATTCATTATCTTCGACTCCTGTCAGAGATCCATGGGCAAGGTGTACAGGAAAGCAGCTTCACAGAGCTCCCAGCAGGAGACAGAGCACCTGGTAACCAGCGATATATGCTTTCCCACCCCTCATCCTTCTCCCCCCTGCTCTACTTCTACTACTTCCTAGCTGGCTGCAGTAGCTCAGCTGGCTGGGAAGTGCAGGGTCCATGCCACATGGATTTTCCCCACCCACACTGGAGTTTGGTGGACAGGGAAAGCAGCTTCACAGAGGTCCCTACAGGAGACAGAGGCCCCAGTAACCAGTGATATATGCTTTTCCACACCCCATCCTTCTTCCCCCTGCTCAACCTCCCTTGCTTCCTAGCTGGCTGTGATCACTGGGCCAGCCAGGAAGTGTAGGTTCCATGTGACTTGGATTTTCCCCACGCACATCGGAGTTCAGTGGACAGAGATTATGGGAAAACAGCTTCACGGAGCTCCCAGCAGGAGACAGAGCACTAAGTAACCAGCACTTTCCCACCCCTGACACTTCTTCCCCCTACTCAGCCTCCTCTGCTTCCTACTGGCCAGTTTCTTGACCAGGTGGCACTGACTTTGGCCCTCTGCCACTTGGATTCACCCTGCCCACGCTGGCTGGCCTCCTGAGTGCCATTTGTTTGATGCTGGTATTGCTTTTTTCTACTTCTTTTGGTTTCTTCCGTGTGTCTCACCACATCCCCACTCTTTCTCTTGAACACCTGGCTCCATGTGCCATCTTTGCTTCTTCTTGAAAGGCTGTGAAGCCCTGCTTGACTGGGGAACTGCTTCCCTGGCCTAAGCGGCCACATTGGTGAAATCCCTGGGGCTTTTGTTTTGGTTTTTGTTCAGTTTTGTTTTGTTTGTTTTCTTTTTCTTTTTGTGACTTGGGAGCTCTTTTTAGCTGAGCTATACTGTGCAGCTTGGGAGCCACTTCCCAGATCTGCGGAGCCATGCTGGTGGGTTCTCTGGGAGCATTTCTTTTTTCTTTTTTCCTTTCTTTCTTCAGTTCTCAGTTTCTCATATCTCTCTACTTACCTTATTTTCCTGTCTCCTACATACCTGGCTCTGTGTGACATCTTTACTGCACAGCCTGGGAGCCACTTCTCCAGCCTTCACAGCCACACCTTTGGAATCCTTGGAGGCTTTTCTATCCTTTTTTGTTTGTTTGTTTCAAATTTTTATTTATTTGTTATTATTTTTTCTTTTTCCCTTTTTCTTTTTCTCCATTTCTTGATTTCTCATCTCTCTATTCCAATGGCAAGCTTCCTTAGCACTTTTTTGTTTGTTTTTGGCCCCTGTATCTCTCTCCCCTCTTTCCTCTTTTCCATATCCATCTTTGCTCCACACATCATAACCTCCGCCTTCCCTCCTGCTTACCTGCACTGTGCACTGAACATCACACCCCTGAAAACCACAGGCATGGCCTACTGAAACCTGCCCTACACTGATTCCTGGCCTGCCCTGTCGGCCCTAGTATATGCCACAAACAACCAATCCCAGCCCCTCCCCTTCAGCTGGACCTGTCCTGCTGCACCATAGCTGAGCGACTGGCCCTGCCCATTGGACAAGGAGGTGAAAATAATTGCGACCACAGATGAGCAAACAACAAAGAATGCACAGCCTACCTACGCAGACATAACCAAATAAAACACAAAAACAGGATGAAACAAACAAATCTACAATCAAAAAATGAAGAAAATAACTACTGAATGTCCTGAAGACAGCAGACAATATCAAAATATATGAAAAAAACAGGATAAGATGGTTCCAGTAGGTGTCCAAAATAAAACACCAGATGACTTTCCATTAGGAGAAAAGGGACTAGAACTACCTGATAGGGAATTCAAATCTCTAATATTCAGATCTATCTAAGTGTTGAAGCAAAAAGCAGACAAAAATGAGGAAAAAATAGACAAATTCATGGAAAATACACACAAAAAATGGAAGAATTCAGGAAAATAATGTGGGGACAAAATGCCAAAATAAATTCACAACTAGAAATCATTAAAAAAAAATTAGGAATCCAAAAGATAAAGAAGAAGCTTTCAGGAATGGACAGTTTCATAGAAGGGCTGAAGAGCAGGTTTAAAATGATGGAAGACAGGATCAGTGAAATTGAAGACAAACACTTGGATACAAATCTGTTTGAGGAAATATCAAAGAAAAATGAAGAAACCCTGAGAATTACGTGAGACACAATCAAAAGCAAAAAGTTGTGTGATTGGAGTTCCAGAACAGGGGGAGAAAACGGAAAACACAGAAAGAATCATTGAAGAATTGCTGACAGAAAACTTCCCTGATATCATGAAAGATGAAAAGCTAACCATCCAAGAAACTCAACGAACCCCATATAGGGTAGCCCCCAAAAGAAAATCACCAACACATATCATAATCACACTTGCTAAAATCAAAGACAAAAAAAGAACCCTCAGAGCAGCTCGAGAAAAATGAAAAGTCACATACAGAGCAGAAATAATAAGACTAAGCTCTGATCATTCAGCAGAAACCATGCAGGCAAGAAGGCAATGGGATGACATGTATAAACCTTGAAAGAAACAAATTGCCAACCAAGAATAATATATCCTGTAAGACTCTCATTCAAATACGATGGTGAAATTAGGACATTTCCAGATAAACAGAAGTTAAGGGAATATGTAAAAATCAAACCAGACTCACAAGAATTATTAAAGGGAGTTCTTCTGTCTGAGAACAAACAACATCAGATCACAGCCTGAATCTAGGACACAGGATTGTACCAGCCAGATAACCAATGTAGGAAATAAACGCTCAAGAAGTATCCAAAACCAAAAGAATTACAACAGGGAACCAGAGAGGTTAATCTGTAAATGACAACAACATCAGAACAGTAACAGAGGGAATAAACCGTGTAGGTATAGAACTCTCTAATGGAGAGGAAGGCAAGGCGATACCAAGTAATAGTAGGCTGGCTCAAACCTGGGAAGATAAGGATAAATTTTGAGGTAGACACAAAGAAAGTTAACAAAACTACTCATCAAAATAAAGAAGAACAACATAAAAGTCTCAGAAAAACAAAATCTACAAAAACAAAAGAAATGTAAAAAAAAAAAAATCCACAAACAAAAGGAATTCAGCACTGAAGAATAACAGGAACAAAGAAAACATCAGCATCACATAAAAAAAAAAAAAAAAAAAAAACCACTACAAAATGACAGCAATAAACTCACAACCTATCAATAATTACATTGAATGTAAATGGCCTAAATGCACCCATAAAGACACAGAGAGTGACAGAATGGATTAAAAAAAAACAGGATCCATCAATATGCTGTCTACAAGAGATGCACCTTAGAAAAAAAGATGTAAACTTATTAAAAATCAAAGGATGGAAAAAATATGTATCAAGCAAACAGCTACCAAAAAAGAGCAGGAGTGGCAATACTAATTCCAGATAAAATAGGCTTTAAAACAAAATCCACCATAAAAGATAAAGAAGGGCACTACACAATGATTAAAGGATGATCCATCATGAAGATATAATGATAATAAACACCTATACACCCAATGACAGGGCTCTAAAATACATAAAACAAACTCTAACAGCACTGAAAAGAGAAATTGACAGTTCCACAATAACAGGAAACTTTAAAATACCACTCGCAGTAAAGGACAGAACATCTAGAAAGAAATTCAACAAAGATACAGAAGAGCTAAAGGGCACAATCAGCCAACTTGAACTCACAGACATATACAGAACACTCCACTCAACAGCTGCAAAGTACACGTTCTTTTTCAGTGCACATGGAACATTTTCTGGAATAGACTACATCTTAGGCCACAGAGCAACCCTCAACAAAATCCAAAACACAGAGATAATACGATGTATCTTCTTTGACCACAATACCATTAAGGTAGAAATTAAAAACAGTAAGAGCAAGGAAAAAGGATCATTTACATGAAAACTGAATAACATCCTGCTTAAAAACCACTGAGTAATAGAAGAAATCAGAGATGTAATAAAAAACAAAAAAACTCCTAGAATCAAACGAGAATGAAAACACATCATATCAAATCCTTTGGAAAACAGCAAAGGCAGTCCACAAAGGTCAATTTATTGAAATAGATGCACACATCGAGAAAGAAGGGCCAAAATCAAAACATTAGCTATACAACTCAAACAAACAAAAAAAAAGCTCACGGCACCAGAAGAAAGGAAATAATAAAGATCAGAGCAGAAATAAAAGAAATAGAGAATAGAAAAACAAGAGGAAGAATTAACAAAACCAAAAGTTGGTTCTTTGAAAGGATCGACAAAATCCACAAACCACTGGCCAAATTGACAAAAGAAAAACACAAGAGGACACAAATAACCCAAATAAGAAATGAAATGGGGAACATTACAACAGATCCAACTGAAATAAAAAGGATCATAACAGAGTATTATGAAAAACTATACTCCAGCAAATTTGAAAACCTATAGGAAATGGACAAATTTCTAGAAACACACTACTTACCCAAACTAACACAAAATGATGTTGAAAATCTGAACAGACCCATGACAAGAGAAGAGTTTGAAAAGGTGATTAAAAAAAAAAAAAAAAAAAAGTCCAATAACAACAACAAAAAAGCCCTGGCCCAGATGGCGTCACTGGAGAATTCTACCAAACATTCAGAATAGAGCTTACACCAGTAGTACTCAAACTATTTTAGAACATAGAAAAGGAAGCAACACCTCCAAATTCATTCTAGGAAGCCAGCATAACCCTGATATCAAAACCAAAGACACCACAAAAAAAGAAAATTAGACCAATATCTGTCATGACCATACACGCAAAAATTCTCAAGAAACTTCTAGCCAATAGAATTCAGCATCATATCAAAAAAAATAATACACCACGACCCAATAGGATTCATACCAGGAATGCAAGTATGGTTCAACATTAGAAAAGCAATCGACATAATCCACCACATAAATAAAACAAAAGAAAAGAATTACATGATAATCTCAATCGATGCAGAAAGTCCAACACCCCTTGCTGATAAAAACTCTCAATAAAATGGGTATAGAAGGGAAATTTCTCAACATAATAAAGTGCATCTATGCAAAAACAAGGAAACCCTGGTGACGTAGTGGTTAAGAGCTATGGCTGCTAACCAAAAGGTTGGCAGTTTGAATGAACCAGGTGCTCTTTGGAAACCCTATGGGGCAGCTGTACACTGTCCTATAGGGTCTCCATGAGTTGGAATCAACTTGATGGCAGTGGGTTTAGTCTGGTGGTTTTGGATGCAAAACCAATGGCCAACATCATTCTTAATGGAGACAGGGTGAAAACATTCCCCTAGAGAACAGGAACAAGACAAGGATGCCTTCATCACCACTTCCGTTTAACATTGTGCTGGAAGTCCTAGTTAGAGCAATAAGGCAAGAAAAAGGAATAAAGGGCATCCAAATTGGTAAGGAAGTTAAACTGTCCCATTTGTATTATACTATATATAAAAAACCCAAAAGACTCCAAGAGACAACTACTGGAACTAATGGAAAGATTCAGCAGAGTAGCAGGAAACAAGATAAGCATATGGAAATCAGTTGGATTCCTATATACCAATAAAGAGAACAATGAAAAGGAAATCAGGAAAACAATATAATAGCCCCTAAAAAAATAAAGTACTTAGGAATAAATCTAACTAGGGATGTAAAAGACCTATACAAAGAAAACTACAAAACACAACTGCAAGAAACCAAAAGAGATCAAAATGGAAAAACATACCATGCTCATGGATAGGTGGACTCAACATTGTGAAAATGGCAATTCTACCCAAAGTGATTACAAATACAACCCAATCCCAATCCAGACACCAACAACATTTTTTAAAGAGATGGAAAAACTAATCATTAACTTTATATGGAAAGGGAAGAAGCCCAGATAAGTAAAGCACTATTGAAGAAGAAGAATAAAGTAGGAGGATTTGCACTACCTGACCTCAGAACCTACTATACAGCTATATTAGTCAAAACAGCCTGGTACTGGTAAAACAGATACATTGACCAATGGAACAGAATTGAGAACCCAGATGTAAATCCATCCACCTACAGTCACCTGATCTATGACAAGGAGCCAAGGTACATCAAAAAACTGGATGTCCATCTGCAAAAAACTGAAACGGGACCCACACCTCATACCATATACAAAAACTAATTCAGAATGGATCAAAGACCTAAATATAAAGCCAAGAACAACAAAGTTCATAGAAGAAAAAATAGGATCAATGATAGAGACCCTAATACATGGCATTAACAGGATACAAACCATAACCAACAACACACAAACTCCAGAAGATAAGCTAGATAACTGGGATCTTCTAAAAATTAAACACTTACATTCATCAAATGATTCACCAAAAGAGTAAAAAGAGAACTTACAGACTGGGAAAAAAAATTTGGCTATTACAAATCAGGCAAAGGTCTAATCTCTAAAATCTACAGAAAATCCAACACCTCTACAACAAAAAGACAAGTAATCCAACTGAAAAATGGGCAAAGGGAATGAACAGACACTTCACCAAAGAAGACATTCAAGCAGCCAACAGACACATGAGGAAATGCTTGTGATCACTAACCATTAGAGAAATGCAAATCAAAACTGCAATGAGATACCATCTCACCCCAGCATTAGTGGTATGAATGAAAAAAAAAAAAAAAACAGGAAATAACATAGATTGGAGAGGCTGCAGGGAGATCGGGACTCTTATGCACTGCTGGTGGGAATGCAAAATGATACAACCATTTTGAAAAACGATATGGTGTTTCCTTAGAAACTTAGAAATAGAAATACCATATGATCCAGCAATCCCACTCCTGGGACTATATCCTAGAGAAATAAGAGTCGTCCCAGGAATAGACATATGCATATTCATGTTCATTGCAGCATTGTTCACAATAACAAAAAGATGGGAACAACCTAGATGCCCATCAACAGATGAATGGATAAACAAACTATGGTACATACACACAATGGAGTATTAAGCAATCATAAAGGACAATGATGACCCTGCAAAGCATCTCATAACATGTATGAATCTGGAGGGCATTATGCTGAATGAAATAAGTCAATCACAAAAGTACAAGTATTGTATGAGACCACTACTGTAAAAACTCACAAAAAGGTTTACACACAAAAACAATCTTTGATGGTTACAAGGCAGGGCAGGGGTAGGGATGGAAAAACATTAACTAGACAGTAGATAAGTGGTAACTTTGGTGAAGAGTAAGACAGTACACAATACTGGGGATGCCAGCATGACTTGTACGAGACAAGGTCATGGAAGCTCCATAGACACCTCGGAATGCCCTGAGAGACTGAATTGTTGGGCTGAGGGCTGCGGGGACCGTGGTCTTGGGGAACATCTAGCTCAATTGGCATAACACAGTTTATAAAGAAAATGTTCTACATTCTGCTTTGGTGAATAGCGTCTGGGGTCTTAAAAGCCTGTGAGTCGCCATCTAAGATACTCTACTGGTCTCACCCCTTTGGGAGCAAGGGAGAATGAAGAAAACTAAAGACATAAGGCAAACATTAGTCCAAAGGACTAATGGTCCACTACCACAGCCTCCACCAGACTAAATCCAGCATGACTAGATGGTGCCCAGGTACCACCACTGACTGCTTTGACAGGGATCACAATAGAGGGTCCCAGATAGGGCTGGAGAAAAATGTACAACAAAATCCCAACCCACAAAAAAGACCAGACTTACTGGCCTGACAGAGACTGGAGAAACTCCAAGAGTATAACTCAGTAATGAAGTCACTCCTGAGGTTCACTCGTCAGCCAAAGATTAGAAAGGCCCATAAAATAAAATGAGACTGAAGGGGCATTCCAGCCCAGGGGCAAGGACTAGAAGGCAGGAGGGGACAGGAAAAGTGGTAATAGGGAGCCCAAGGTTGAGAAGGGAGAATGTTGACATGTCATGGGATTGTTAACCAATGTCATAAAACAATATGTACTAACTGTTTAATGAGAAACTAGTTTGTTCTGTAAACCTTCATCTGAAGCAGAACACCACCACCAAAAAGGCCAAATTTATTGGACCTATAGAGGAAAAAAATTTTTTTTTTTATAGAGGCTAGAGAAACCCCTGAGATTATTGCCCTAAGATGCCTTTGAACTTGGGATAGAAGCCACTTCCGGAGGACACCTTTCAGCCAAATAATAGATTGACTTATAAAATAAACAATGTCACGCATGCGTACTGTGCTCCCTTAAATAATGAACTGCATGAGACCGGTCAACATTTATACTAAAGCAAAGATGAGAAGATAAGGAGAGGCAGAGAAAATAGATTAACTAGAAACAGAACAAACAGAATGGAAACGAGAATGCTGACACATTGTGAAAAATATAAACAATGTCATGGAACAATTTATATAAAAATTGTTAAATAGGAAACTAATTTGCTGTGTATTCTTTCACCTAAAACAGAATAAAATGTTATTTAAAAAAAAAAAACCGTTCTGAACTTTCAGCTTCCCTCTTAAGTGTAGCTTTATGTCATATCTACTTTCATGTATCTATAGTTTTGAATGAATTAACTGGTAGGAATATTCTGTATTGTGAGATCATAATGAAGTATAATTTAGGGGAGAATTTATTCTATAATAATAAAAGGAGAATAAAATAGATCATGTTTTCTCGGTTTTTTGATTTCTAAATTGTGAAAAGGGCAGTTAATATTGATTATTGAGACGTGTGAATATGCTCATAGAAAACATGTCACCAGAGGAGTTAGATTCTTACTTGAAAATGTTTTGGGGGTTTTTAATTTGTAATACAAGGGAACTTTGGTGAGTGATAAATATCTTCATAGTCTTCATTGTGGTGATGGTTTCACAGATTCACACATCAAAACCTCTCAAATTATTCATTTTAAATATGTACAGTGTATTTTTATTATATAGCAGTTATACCTTAATAAAGCTATTTAAAGTCATTAAAAATTATCAATGGTAGCTTGATAATTATCAAAGAGATAACAAGGAAAGCAGCAGATTACTGTGGTTCTAAGCCAGACTTTGTAATACAATCAGATCTGGATTTGAATCCTGGTTTTTCATCTGCTAGCTGTGTAAACTTGGGCAAGTGAAATGAATTTTCTGCAATTCAGTTGGCTTACTTATAAATCATGGATAACAACGCTTAGTTTGTAGGGTTTGTCATGGGGCTTAGATGAGATAAACATTGTGAAGTACCACACAGAGCTGTTCACATGTTATTGTGTAGTTGTCCTGGAATTGATTCCGACTCATGTGACCTCTTAGGTACTATCTATGAAAGGGTTTTTCCTTCTTAAGAAAACAACTAATCGAGAATGTACTCTTTTGCTAGTTCAATTAGTATATATTTCATTTCCATTTTTGAAATGTTCCTCCACTCTACAAGAAGTTCAAAGAAACGCCAAATATTTATTTTTGATCTGATCTGGAAGATGAGAACCTAATATAAGGTAAGAGGAGGTCCTGGAAATGAGCTAACTGGAGAGAAGCTATTTTCTGTGTTGTGAATAGTGGAAAGATGGCGTGGAGGTAAGACCCTTGACAGGTGGGCGATCCAACCAGGAGGGGACCATCTACAAGACGAAAGCCTGGGCTGAGGATCAGGGGCCTAATTCCATACCAAATAACAACACAGGCTGACCAGAGTCTTTGGGATATTTACTTTCCTGGGCCCCAATTTAACCACCTTTAAAATAGCTATGGAGCCCTGGTGGTGCAGTGGTTGAGAGCTTGGCTGCCAACCAAAATGTCAGCAATTTGAATCCACCAGCTGCTGCTTGGGAGCCCTCTGGGGCAGTTCTACTCTGTCTAGGGTCGCTATAAATCAGAATCGACTCAACAGCAACGGGTTTGGGTTTTTTTGGATTAAAATGGTTTTAGAAACATTTATTCCCCTTTTACATTACATTGCTTCTCAGGAAATGAACAAAAGTTATTGTATAATGGAGTGTTAAATATGGCCACAACACTGTCAAAAGTTCTGAACCTGCCCATGATATCAGGTTTTCAATATTTTGTCTTTCGTTGGATAGTAGGATGTCAGTAAGACCTGTACTGCTGACCTCCAAGCTACCCCCCTTAGTGGAACTGGGAATGTCAAAACACATTTAGAGAGGAATTACATATTCTTATGCTTTATAGCAAAATACTAGTGCTTACCTTTCTTCTGGAGTCCCTGAGTGGTGCAAATGGTTAAGTGCTTGGCTGCTAACTGAAAGGTTAGAGGTTTGAGTCGCTCAGAGGCACCTTGGAAGAAAGGCATGGTGATCTACTTCCAAAAAATCAGCCTTTGAAAATCCTGTGGAGCAAAGTTCTATTCTAACACACATGGAATCACTTGATGACAGCTGGTTTACCTATCTTCTTCTTCACTTCTTCTTCCCTTCCTTTCTTCTTCCCCCAGCTTGTTTTTTTGTTTTAAGGCATCACAAAATAGCAAATTGAATTAGTGTCAGGTAGAGCTATCTCCAAGGTGCCCTGGTGGCAGAGTGGTTAAGTGTTCAGCTGCTAACTGAAAGATAGGCCACTCAAACCCATCAGTCACTCTGAGGGAGAAAGGTGTGGCAATCTGTTTCCATGAAAATTACAGCCTTGGCACACTAACTGACCTAAACTGACTCAAGAGAAAATAGAAAGTCTCAGCAGACTAATAACAAGTAAAGAAATAGAATTGGTGATCAAAAACCTCCTAACAACAACAAAAAAAAACTCCTGGACCAGACTGCTTCACTGGGGATTTCTACCAAACGTTTAGAAAAAAAAATTGACACCAATACTGTTTAAACACTTCCAAAAAATAGAAAAGGAAGGCATACTACCTAATATGTTCTACAAAGCAAACGCAACCTTCATACCCGAACCAAAGACAGCAAAAGAAAATTACAACAAATATCTCTTATGAATATAGAAGAAAAAAATCCTCAACAAATACTAGCAAACAAAATCCAACAGCGTATGGAATGGCGAGAGGTCCCAAACAGCTAAAGCAAGGTTGAAAGAGAAGAACAAAGTAGGAGGACTCACACTTCCTGATTTTAAAACATATAGGGTTGCTGTGAGTCATAATCGACACAACAGCAACAGGTATTTTTGCATGTGAGCAACTGGTGGTCTGTTCCACAGTCAGCCCCTGGCCTAGTTCTGACTGATGATATAGAGCTTCTCCATCTTCTCTTTCCACAGATGCAGTCCATTTGATTCCTGTGTATTCCATCCCACAAGGTCCACATGTACAGTCACCATTTATGTTGATGAAAAAAGATATTTACTTGAATAAACCATTGGTCTTGTGATCTCCTTCGTTGTTTCTATCACCAAGACCATATTTTCCAAACAAAGATCCTTCTTTATTTTGAACTTTCACATTCCAATCACCAGTAAGTCAATGCATCCTGATTGCACATTAGATCAATTTCAGACTGCAGGAGTTGGTAAAAGTCTTCAACTTCTTCATCTTTGGCCTTAGTGGTTGGTGCACAAATTTGTATAATAGTCATTAGTAAGTGGTCTTCCTCGTAGGTGTATGGATATTATCATATCACAGACAGCACTGTGCTTCAGGATAGATCCTGAAAAAAAATTTTTTTTTGGTGATGAATTTCTCACCGTTCCTCTTCAATTTGTCATTCTTGCCATAGTAGACCACATGATTGTCAGATTCAAAATGGCCAATACCAGTCCGTTTCGGATCACTAATACCATTTCAGTCACTGTACCAAAAAGAAAAACAAGGCATGACAAATTGACATGCAAGTTCAAGTGGAAGTGGAAGAAAATTAAAACAAGTCTGTGAGAGCCAAATACAGCCCTTGTCTACAACCCACCTGAATTTAGAGATCATCCCAAGAAAAGATTTGACTTATGGAGTATTAACGAACGAAGGCCAGACGAGTTATGGAATGATATCAAGGACATCATATTTGAAGAGAGCAAACTGTCATTAAAAAGACAGGAAACAAAGGACAAAAATGGGTGTCAGAAGAGGCTCTGAAACTTGCTTTTGAATGTAGAGTAGCTAAAACCAATGGCAGAAATGATGAAGTAAAAAAGCTAAGAGAAGATGTCAAAGGGCAGCTCGAGAAGACAGGGTAAAGTATTATAACGAAATGCACAAGACCCGGAGTTAGAAAACCAAAAGGGAAGTACACGCTCAGCATTTCTTAGGCAGAGAGAGCTGAAGAAAAAATTCAAGACCTGTGTTGCAATATTGAAGGATTCTATGGGAAAAATAGTGAACAGCTCAGGAAGCATCAAAAGAAGATGGAAGGAATACACAGAGTCACTGTACTAAAAAGAACTGGTCGACATACAACCATTTCAGGAGGTAGCACATGATCAATAACTGATGGTATTGAAGGAAGGTATTGAAGGTATTGGCTAAAAACAAGGCTCCAGGAATTGATGGAACACCAATTGAGATGTTTCAACAAATACAGGGCTAGAAGCACTCACTCATCTATGCCATGAAATATGGGAAACAGCTATGTGGTCAACTGACTGGTAGAGATCCACATTTGTGCCCATTCCAAATAAAGGTGGTTTGACAGAATGTGGAAATTATCGAACAATATCACTGATATCACACTCAAATAAAATTTTGCTGAAGATCATCATTCAAAAGTGGTTGCAGCAGTACATCGACAGGAAACTGCAAGAAGTTCAAGCCACATTCAGAAGAGAATGAGGGATACCAATGCTGAGGTAAGATGGATCCTGGCTGAAAGAAGAGAACACCAGGATGATGTTTATCTGTGTTTTATTGACTATGCAAAGGCATTTGACTGTGCAGATAATAACAAAATATGGATAACACTGGAAAGAATGGGAATTCCAGAACACTTAATTGTGCTTATGAGGATCTGTACATAGATCAAGAGGTAGTCATTCAAACTAATCTAGGGGATACTGCATGGTTTAAAGTCAGGAAAGGTGTACATCAGGCTTGTATCCTTTCACCATACTTGTTCAATCTGTATGCTGAGCAAATAATCAGAGATGCTGGACTGCATGAAGAAGAATATGGTGTAAGGGTTGGAGGAAGACTCATTAACAACCTGTGTTATGCAGATGACACAACCTTGCTTGCTGAAAGTGAAACGGACTTCAAGCACTTACTGATGAAGATCAAAGACTACAGCCTTCATTATGGATTACACCTCAACACTTTGTTATTGTTGTTAAGCGCCGTTGAGTCGGTTCTGATTCATAGTGACCCTATACACAACAGAATGAAACACTGTCCAGTCCTGAGCCATCCTTACAATTGTTGTTATGCTTGAGCTCATTGTTGCAGCCACTGTGCCAATCCACCTCGTTGACGGTCTTCCTCTTTTCCACTGACCCTGTACTCTGCCAAGCATGATGTCCTTCTCCATGGACTGATCCCTCCTGACAACCTGTCCAAAATATGTAAGACGCAGTCTCGCCATCCTTGCTTCTAAGGAGCATTCTGGTTGTATTTCTTCTAAGACGGGTTTGTTTGTTCTTTTGACAGTCCATGGTATATTCGATATTCTTCACCAACACCACAATTCAAAGGCATCAACTCTTCTTCGGTCTTCCTGATTCATTGTCCAGCTTTCACATGCATATGATTGCGATTGAAAATACCATGGCTTGGGTCAGGCGCACCTTAGTCTTCAAGGTGACATCTTTGCTTTTCAACACTTTAAGGAGGTCCTTTGCATCAGATTTACCCAATGCAATGTGTCTTTTGATTTCTTGACTGCTGCTTCCATGGCTGTTGATTGTGGGTCAAAGTAAAATGAAATCTTTGACAACTTCAATCTTTTCTCCGTTTATCATGATGTTACTCATTTGTCCAGTTGTGAGGATTTTAAACCTCAACACTAGAAAACAAAAATCCTCACAATTGAACCAATAAGCAACATCATGATAAATGGAGAAAAGATTGAAGTTATCAAGGATTTCATTTTACTTGGTTCCACAATCAACAGCCATGGAAGCAGCAGTCAAGAAATCAAACGATGCATTGTATTAAGCAAATCTGCTGCAAAAGTGTTAAAAACCAAAGATGTTGTTTTCAGAATTAATATACTTTTGACCCAAGCCATGATGTGTTCAATCTCCTCATATGCATGAGGGAGCTGGGCAGTGAATGAGGAAGACTGAAGAAGAATTGATGCCTTTGCATCATGGTGTCCAAAGAAGAATGTTGAATATACCATGGACTACCAAAAGAATGAACAAATCTGTCTTGGAAGAGGCACAGCCAGAATGCTTCTTAGAAGTGAGGATGGCGAGACTTTGTCTCACATACTTTGGACATTTTATCAAGGAGGGACAAGCCTCTGGAGAAGGACATCATGCTTGGTAAAGTGAAAGGTCAGCAAAGGAGTGGAAGACCCTCAATGAGACAGATTGACACAGTGGCTGCAACTATGGGCTCAAGCAAAACAATAATCATGAAGATGGTGCAGGACCAGGCAGTGTTTTGTTCTGTTGTACATAGGGTTGCTATGAGTTGGAATTAACTAGATGGTAGCTAAGAACAACAACGACAATACCTACGATATTGCTTTTTATGCATTCCATTTCATTTTTGACAACTTCCTATTTTCCTAGATTGATATTTCACACTTTCCACTTTCCTATTTTTAAAGGATGTTTGCAGCTGTTTCTTCTCACTTTCAGTAATGCCATATCAGCAAAAGAAGGTCTCGAAATCTTGACTCCATCCATATCTCTAAGGTTGACTCTACTTCGAGAAGGTAGCTCTTCCCCAGTCATACTTTGAGTGTCTTCCAACCAGAGCAGCTCATCTTCTGGCAGTGTATCAGACAATGTTTCCCTGCTAAACGTATGGTTTTCACCGTCCAATTTTTTTCAGAAGTAGATTGCCAGGTCCTCCTTCCTAGCATGTCTTAGTCTGGAAGGTCCACTGAAACCTGTCTGCCAGCGGTGACCCTGCTGGTATTGGAAATACCCGTGGCATAACTTCCAGTATCACAGCAACATGCAACCCAATGTGGTATGACAAACTGACAGACAAGTGGTGGAGAACCATATGACCCGGCAATTCCACTCCTAGGTATACACCCAAAAGATTTGAAAGGAGGGTCAAGAAGAGGCTTATACACCAGTGTTCATTGCAGCACTGTTTACAATAGCAAAAATGTGGGAACAACCTAAATGCCCATCAACAGATGAATGGATAAACAAAATGTGGTACATGCATACAGTGAATTCTACTCAGCCAGTAGAAGAAATGAAGTCTTGATACATGCTACAATATGGATGGAACTGGAAGACATTATGCTGAGTGAAATAAGTCACTCACAAAAAGGACAAATATTGTATGACCTCACTTACATAAAAAAAAAAAAACAAGAGAAGACAAATGTATAGAGAACAAAGCTTCTTAGTGGTTACCGGGGTGGAATGAAGAGGTAAAGTGGGGTTAACAGTGGTGAGAATTATGCTTTGATTAAGGGTAGGGCTGCACAGGATATTATTGTAATTGTTGTCAAGTTGTACACCTGTAAAAAGGTGAACTGATGAAAGTTACATGATAGATATATTTACAATGACCAAAATGACAAAGAGTAGCTGCTGAGGCTGATTGTGTATAACCAAAAACTTCACTGGATTTGGTTTGTTGGTTTGGAGGTTTAGAGTCATGTTTTCATGGGACATGTCAGATAATTAATTGGCCTAATAGTCTGTTTAGTGTTTCTGTTTTACTCTCTATTTCAATGTGTACTGCCCGGTGTTTTAAAAGCTTGCAAGCAGCCATCCAAGACACAACAATTGGTCTCTATTTGCCTAGAGCAACAAAGGAATGAGAAGAGTCAGGAATAGGAGGAAGAAATGGAATGTGTACCTAATTGCCTCATGAACAACTGCTATCTTTGCTATGAAAGAAGAACTGGATGGTGCCCAGCTACCATTACTGAATATTCTGATGAAAGATTCCATAGAAGAATTCTCATCAAAAGGGGGAAAATGTAGAATAGAATTTCAAATAGTCATGGACTCCAGACTTCCTGGAGCCATGAAGGTTGAATGAACCCCTGAAACTATTGCCCTGAGATAACCTTAAAACCTTAAACCAAAAATATCTTCTGAAGTCTTCCCTTAAGGGAATCATCTTACTGGGGGAGGAACAACTCAGAAAAAGAAAGTGAGAATGGCTACACAATTGGAAGAATGTAATCAATGTCACTCAATGGTACATGTAGAAACTGTTGAACTGGTATATGTTTTGCTGTATATCTTTTCAACAACAGCAACAAAACAAATAAAATTATATTTAAAAATATTATGGCCTTGTAAACCCTATGGAGCAGTTCTACTGTCCTATATGGTCACTATGAGTTAGAATCTATTCCATGGCACACAACAACAGAGGTAGCCCCAAGGGACATATTTTCTGCAGAGTCCTTATGAGGAAGCACTCAGTGCTGGGCCCGTGTCCTTTGCTCCTTGGAAACAGACCTTCAGTCATTCCCTCTGGATTGTTGATTAAGATGCAGCCAGGTTGGACTTTGATAACCAAGTTGGACTATGGTTCTTGTGTTCCTATCTGTGAGACTTTAATGGCATTGTAGGAAGCGATGGTGAAAGTTGTGCGTCATCTTGGCTGGGCCATGATTCTCAGTGGTTTGGCAGTTATGTAATGATGCAGTCTGGTAGTTGTGTAATCATGTAATTGGGCAGTTACGTAATGTTGCAGTCATCCTCCATGATATGATCTGATGTGATGAGCCAATCAACTGTAAGGGGAGCTTTCTATGGGATGCGTGTATATATATATATATATATATATATATATATATACACACACATATGTATGTGTATATATGTATTGGAAACCCTGGTGACGTCGTGGTTAAGTGCTATGGCTGCTAACCAAAAGGTCGGTAGTTCGAATCTGCCAGGCACTCCTTGGAAACTCTATGGGGCAGTTCTACCCTGTCCTATACGGTTGCTATGAGTCGGAATTGACTCAATGGCAACGGGTTTGGTTTGGTTTTGGGTATATATGTATATATGCATCTATGTATATATATAATGTATATATATGTGTGTATATATATGCTTTCTGGCAAAGCTTGATCCCTTGCTCAGGACTCTGCATCTGGCTTGTCATCATTTGACCTACAGTTCTTGGGACTTGTGCCAACAGCCTCTCTATTGCCTGCCGATCTTGGGATTCGTTGGCCTCCACAGTCTCTGAAATGGCTGCCTGCCGTATTACCTGTCAATCTTGGATTCATCATCCCCCACAGCCTAACTGACCAATCTTGGGTTCATCAGTCCCTGCAACTATGTGAGTCAGGAAAAGCCTCTAGCCGGATGCCTGACTCATGGGCTTGGGACATGCCAGTCTCTACAACTGCATAGTGCCATTTCGATGAGATAAATGTCTCTCTATGTATATGTGCTTCACTGTTTTGCGGCTCTGGAGAACCCAGCCTAAGATATTTGATATTGAAAGTGATTCTGCAGAAACAAAATCATAAGGATAAGTTTTCTAGATTGATTCTCAAATCTTACTAGTCTTAAAGGCACTGACAACTCTACATCCGGTAGTAAAGAGGATGCTGATAATCCATGGCATGAGATGGCAATGTTAATATGCAAAATATCACCACCAATAGATCAAGTATTTGTGAGAAGCAAGACTCTGGATGATCACATGTTTGATACTTTTCTACAATTTTGTCAGAATAAGAAGTATAGGGAAGCTGGTAGGTTGGTCCTACTTTCTCTAGAAAAAGTAGTGAAAGAAAGAGATAATCCCAGGGCTTCAGAGTTGCAGCTCAAGTGCTGAATAAAAGACCTGAAAGTAGCCACTTTTTCCCTGAAAGAAAGCTTCATGTCTCATAGTAAAAGAGCTGATATTGCTGAAAACAAAACTCAGAGTCTGATTGTAAGATGGCTGAATTACAATACAAACTGAATTCTCAAACTCAAGTGATGTCTGAATTAAAGTAAAGGCATTGATTGGGAAGAAATGAGGTCCTGAAACTTGGGATGGGGACATATGGGAAGATAATCAGTAAGTTGGGGACACTGAGCCTCTAAATTCTGTTCACTCACTCCTGTCAACAGAATGAGCCATCTTACTCCCATCTGAATAGACTACTCCTTCTTTGTATGCAAAGTTACCATCCCCAGTAAAACCATTATCCCCTCCACCCCCATCTGATGAGATTAACCCAACTGTGTCTGAAGAGCCTTTGTCTGAGATGTTGCCTGGGGCAGGAAATGAGTCATTGTCTGAGCACTGTCTAGGGTCGGTGCCTTACAAGACATTGTTTAAAATTCCCAGGACTCACCTGTACCACCCACTTTTGCTTCTAGACCTATAACTAGACTTAAGTGCCAGTGAGCCCCATATGGTGAAGTACCCAGGAAGAGGCATGCTGCACTCGAAAAGAACTGCTTGACTTTTCTAACACGTACAAACAGAAACCTAGGGAATATGTGTGGGAGGCTATTGAGGGTGTGGGATAATGTTGCAAGGACCATAAAGTTGGATCAGCCTGAGTTTATTGATATGGGCCCACTAAGCACAGATTCTTCATTCACTGTTTCTGTTTGAGAGGTTAAGAAAGGATTTAAAGTTCATTTTTTTGGTTCACTGAAGCACGGATTGCACGTCGGCCTACACCAAATCAAGTTGAAGTACCAGACCTGCCTTGATATGCTGTAGAAAAAGGTATTCAAAGGCTTAGAAAAATTGGCATGTTAGTGTGGATTTATCAGGTTAGACTAACAAACCCACACATGGAGTGCCCAGAGGACACACCTTTTTACCATAAGGTTGAGCAACAAATTTGTGAAGAGATACCCATCATCCTTGAAGACTGCTGTGATTGCTATCTTATGTAAGTCAAATTTGACAGTGGTAACTGCCATGACTGAATTAAGAACCTGAGTACAATGGGACTGATTTTACCATGTAGTGGTAGGGCCCAAGTAGTGCCACAAAATCAACAAAAACAAGGCAAGCATAGTTACCATAATAGACAGTAGAGTCAAAACAGTAAACAGAATAGTCTGACTCTTACGAGCTCACGTTATTGGCTACTTAGTCCTGTTGCCTCTAGGAAATAGATTGGCAATCTCTTAAGTATTTACTTGATCTGTACAAGCAGAAGAATTCTAGGTCAGGTGAATGGCAGTCTAACTTGAACCACCAGAATAGAGAGTCATGGCCCCTCAATCAATTCCCGGACTAGAGACAGTTTACAGACTCACAGCCCCTTAAATGAAGAGGGGGGCTGTGTTCCCTTGAGGAAGAATCCCACTACAATTCCAAATATTTATGCTGTTATCCTTTTTTCCAGCCTTCCCCCAATGTAAGTTACAGCCTTTTATGAGAGTGGCTGTTCGTTGGGGAAAAGGAAGTAATCAGACTCCTTGGGGATTACTGGATAATGGCTCTGAGTTGACAATAATTCCAGGACATTCAAAACATGACTGTGGCCCACCAGTCAGACTGGGGGCATATGAAGATCAGCTTATTTATGGAGTCTTCACTCAGGTTCATCTCAAATTGGGCCCAGTGGGTCCCTGAACCTATCCTGTAGTTTTCCTCAGTTCCAGAATGCATAACTGGAATAGATTTACTCAGCAACCAGTAGATGCCCCACATTGGATCTCCGACAAGTGAAGTAAGAGCTATTATGGTAGGAAAAGCCAAATGGGAACCATTAGAACTTCTCTTACCTAGGAAAATAGTAAAGCAAAAGCAATACCACATTCCTGGAGGGACTGTAGAGATTACTGCCACCATTAAGAACTTGAAGGAAGCAAGGGTGGTGATTCCCAACACATCTCCATTCAACTTGCCTATTTGGTCTGTGGAAAAAAACAGATGGATCATAGGTAATGACAGTGGATTATTCTAATTTATCCAGGTGGTGACTCCAATTGCAGCTGCTATACCAGATGTGGTTTCATTGCTTGAATGAATTAATACATCTCCTGCTACCTGGCATGCAGCTATTGGTTTGGACCATGACTTTATCTTGATTCTGATTTCAAAGGGACACCAGAAGCACTTCACCTTCAGCTTGCAAGCCCAGCAGTACATTTTTACTGGCCTACCTCAGTGGTATATCAACTCTTCAGCCCTGTGTCATAATTTAGCCCACAGAGAGCCTGCTTGCCTTTCCCTCTCACAAGGCATCATACTGGTCCATTACATTGTTGACGTTATGATGATAGGACCTAGTAAGGAAGAAGTGTCAATGACTCTGGACTTATTGGTAATACATTTGCATGCTAAAAATCTAGAGGGTGGGAAATTAATCCCACAGAAATTCAGGTGCTTTCCACCTAAGTAGTGAAACTTCTAGGAGTCCAGTGGTGTGGGGCATGTAGAGATATTCTTTCTAAAGTGAAGGATAAGTTGTTATATCTGGCCCCTTCTACAGCTAAAAGGACCCACATTGCCTGGTGGGCCTCTGGATTTCAGAGGCAACATATCCCTCATTTGGCTGTGTTACTCTGGCCTATTTTTCAAGTGACTTGAAAAGATGCTAGTTTTGAGAGGGTCCCAGAAAAGGAAAAGGCTCTGCAATAGGTTCAGGCTGCTGTACAAGTGTCTCTGCCACTTGGGCCACATGGCCCAGCTGATCCCATGGTGTATGAAGTGGCAGTAGCAGATAGAGAAGCTGTGTGGTGACTTTGGCAGGCCCCTATTGGTGAATCACAGTGCAGTCCCTTAGGATTTGAGAGTAAAGCCCTGCCATCCTCTGCGAATAACTACTGTCCTTTTAAGAAACAGATTTTGGTTTGTTTCTGGGCCTTAATAAAAAATAGAGAGACTTAATGCTTAACCATGCCACCAAGTCACCATGTGACCTGAGATGCCCATCATGAACTGGGTGTTTTCTGACCCACAGAGCCATGAAGTTGCACGTGCACTGCAGTACTCCGTCATTAAATGGAATTGGTATGTATGAGATTGGGCCCGAACAGGACCTGAAGGCACAAAAAAGTTGCACGAGGAAGTGTTCCAAATATCCATGGTCTCTACTCCTGTCACATTACCTTCTATCTCTCAGTCTGTACCTATGGCCTCAAGGGGGTTCCTTGTGGTTAGTTGACTGAGGGAGAGAAAACTCATGCCTGGCTTACAGATGGTTCTGTGCAATATGCAGGCACCACTCGAAAGTGGACAGCGGCAGCTCTACAGCCCCTTTCTGGGACCTCCCTGAAGGACAGTGGTGAAGGGAAATCCTCACTATGGACAGAACTTCAAGCAGTGCACCTGGTTGTTCACTTTGCCTTGGTTGGAAGGAGAAATGCCCAGATGTGTGATTGTATACTGATTCATGGGCTATGGCCAATGGTTTGTCTAGATGGTCAGGGACTTGGAAGGAACAAGATTAGAAAATTGGTGACAAGGAGGTATGGGGAAGATGTATGTGGCTAGACCTCTCTGAACGGGCCAAAGAAGTGGAGATATTTGTGTCTCATGTGAATGCTCAGCAAAGGGTGACCTGGGCAAAGGAGGATTTTAACAGTCAAGTAGACATGATGATGGGTTCTGTGGCAACTGTCATCTTCTTTCCCCGGCCCAATGGACTCATGAGCAAAGTGGCCATGGTGGCAGGGATGGAGGTTATGTATGGGCTCAGCAACATGGACTTCCACTCTTCAAGGACGACTTGGTTACAGCCACTGCAGTGTGCTCAATCTGCCAGCAACAGAGAACAGCACTGAATCCCTGAGATGGTACCATCCCTTGAGGCTATTAGCCAGAAACCTGGTGGTGGATTGATTACATTGGACAGCTTCCATCATGGAAAGGGAAGCTTTTTGTTCTTACTGGGATAGACACTTACTCGCTGGATACGGATTTATCTTCCTTGGATCCAATGCTTCCAAAACTACCACTGTGGACTTACAGAATGCCTTATCCACTGTTATGGGATCCCACACAGCATTGTCTTCAATCAGGGGACTCACTTCACAGCAAATGAAGTGTGGTAATGGGCCCATGCTCATGGAATTCACTGGTCTTACCATGTTCCACATCATCCTGAAGCAGCTGGCTTGATGGAATGATGGAATGGCCTCCTAAGGACAGAATTACTGTGCCAGGTAGGTGGCAATGCTTCACAGCGTTGGGGCAATGCTCTCCTGGAAGCTATTTATGCTCTAAACAAGCATCCAGTATATGGTACTATTTCTCCAATAGCCAGGATTCACAGCTGCAGGAATCAATAGGTGGAAATGGGAGTGGCATCATTCACTATTACCCCCAGTGACCAACTCACAAAATTTTTCTTCCTATTCCCCTGAAGCAATGCTCTGCCTCTCTAGAGGTCTTAATTCCAAAGGAAAGAATGATCTCTTCTGGAGACATAACACAGATTCCATTGAAACTGGAAGTTAAGAAGGCCACCCAGCCACTTTGGCTCCTCAAGACTCCAGACCAACAGGCAAAGAAGGAAGTTCGCATATTGGCTGGTGTGATTGATCCTGACTATCAAGGGCAAGTCAGATTGGCGTTGCATAATGAAGGTAAAGAAGATTATGTCTGGAATGCAGAAGATCCCTTAGGGCATCTCTTAGTACCACCATGTCCTGTGATTAAAGTCTACGGGAAAGTAGAGCAACTCAATTCTGACATGACTACTAATTGCCCAGATCCTTCAGTAATGAAGGTTTGGGTCACCCCACCAAGCAAAGAACCACAACCAGCTGAGGTGCTTGCTGAGGGCAAAAGGAGTACAGAATGGATGGTGGAAAAGGTAGTTCTAAATACCAATAATGACTAAGTGACTAGCTGCAGAAATGAGGACGGTAATTGTTACGAGTATTTCTTCTTTATATGTCTGCATCAAATATTTTTGTTTTCTTCACTTATAAGATGTAAGATGTAAATGGGGCTAGTGTGTTTTTGGTTGTATGTATTTTACTTGTATCATGTTAGATACAAGTTTGACTTTGTAATTATCTTTATTTAGAGATTGTGTATGGTTTAAGGAGATATGTACAGGTGGCAAGTGATGGTTAGGGTTGTGTGTCAACTGGTTGGGATGTGATTCTCAGTGGTTTGGCAGTTATGTAATAATGTAGTCTGGCAGTTACAAAATGATGTAATTTGGCAGTTATGTAATGATGTAGTCATCCTCTGTGATGTGATCTGATGATGACCAGGCAATCAGTTGTAAGTGGAGTTTTCCTTGGGGGTGTGACCTGCATCCAATACATATATATAGATGTTCTGGCAAGGCTTACTTATTTACTCTGGATCCTGCAGCCTACTTGTCATCATCTGACTTGGATTCTTGGGATTTGAGCCAGCAGCCTATCATATTGCCGATCTTGGGATTCATCAGCTTCCACAGCCTGTGAGGCAGCAGCTTGCTGTCTTACCTGCCAATCTTGGATTCCTCAGCCTCCGCAGCCTGTGAGCCAGGAACCTGCCATCTGACCTACCGATCTTGGGTTCATCAGCCCTTGCAGGTACAAGAGTCAGGAGAAGCCTCCAACCTGATGTCTGACCCATGGACTTGCCAGCCTCTACAATCCCATGAGTCATTTCCGTGAGGTAAATCTCTCTCTCTCTCTATATATATATGTATATGCTTCACTGGTTTTGCTTCTCTCTAGAGAACCCAGACTAAGACATAGAAATAGTGGAGGCAGATAGCAGGAATCACTCAGTAAGACCTGGATTAACTGCCTTCTCCATTTCCTCTTCCCTTCCTTTGTCATTGATGACAATGAAAGTAAACATGGGACTCCTCACTTTCAGACAAAATGTTCCATCCCTCCTTGGTGGAAGAAGTTAAGATGATCTAAAGGTAGAAAGTATGACATATTTAGAGAAGCTAGGTAGATGGAATATTATTCAACAATAGTGATTTGGAAGCCTAGACAAAAATCTATGAGGACCCTTTTTTTAGTCAACATTCTACAGAGAAACAGAACCAATAAGATAGGTAGGCAGGTAAATAGATAGGTAGGTAGTAGGTAGGTAGATAGATAGATATTTGTTTTAAGGAACTGACTCTCATGATTGTGGAGGATGGCAAATCCAAAATCTGTAGATCAGGTGGGGGATTGGAAACTCTGGCAGGATTTCTATGTTACAGTCTTGAAGCAGAATCCTTCCTTGAGAAATCTCTGTTTCAATTGATTGAATGAGATGCACTCACGTTATTCAGGCCTGCTTTATTTAGAGTCAACTGATTTAAATGTTAATCATGTCTACAAAATACCTTCAGAGCAATGCCTAGACTAGAGTTTGGCCAAACAACTGGGTACCATAACCCAGCCAAGTGGATACATAAAATTCACCCTAACAACCATAGAGAAGAACTGGATTTATATGGGAGGAAGAGTTCATGAAGCCCAAACTCAAGGCAACTTGATCGAAGGACTAAAACATAAAATAAAACAAAAAACAAACCCATTGCCATCGAGTTGATGCCAACTCATAGAGACCCTATTGGACAGAGTAGAGCTGCCCCCTTAGGGTTTCCAAGGAGTGGCTGATGGATTCTAACTGCTGACCTTTTGGTTAGCAGCCTGCCTAAGCTCCTAACCACGATACCACCAGGGCTCCAGCCTGATGGGCTGATGGAGGGACAGCCACTTTAAACTCCAATGGAAAGAAAACTGAAAATTCTTGAATCAGAGAACAGAATGTTAATCTCCCTTTCTTAAGACAATTGTTAGTTTTCCACATCTTAGAATAATGAATTACACATGGAGAAATGGAGGCAATGATAACCAAATTATATTTCTAAGTGGTAAATTATAGGCCTGGCTTAAGAAATCAAATTTCTATTCCCAGTGTAAATTTGGCCCCGTTGTTGCTATTGCCCTTTGATGGGGGACAAGCAGACAGTGTTTTCTACAGTGTAGAACTGATCACTAATAATATATTTTATGTAGTGCTTACGAATTATGTATTTAAGTAAAATAAAATACCATTTCTAACTTAGCTAATATTATGGAAGATAGCTATGTTATTTATATACTCAAACACTTATTTGCATTCACACACATATATAGTTCACACATATGTGAAAGAAAGACATATAATATAATATGAAAGACTTATAACACCAACATCTCCAGAGTGTTTGATTTCATCTTGAATTTTGGAAATGCTTTGTTTCTATTTTCTCTGTTGGGTACCACAGAAAGTACAGAATGAAATTGTTTTACTAGACCCAAATAAGTTTTTTTTTTCCTCTTCAAAGCAGGGCTTATACCTCCAAAAGTTACCTGAATTTTGTCTAGAAAGACCAAGATAGAGAATTTTCACGACATTCGTTCCTGAAAGCTACTTTAAGCAATCTCTGAGTCTAGCCCTTTGTGACCTGAAGTATATCTGCCCTCACTTGAGGTCTCACTGACCCACTGGAAAACTACAGATTGTTAGTTCTTTTGTTGACCAGCCCATAATTTCATTGACAGCAATTCTGGGTTGGATTTATGGAGGCCACAGAGTGAAGTCAGTGGACCGTGGGAAATGTCAGCCTGCCCACTTGGGTCTCTGCCGGCCCCCACCCTTATGTTTGCTCTGGCAGGTAGCTTTCTTCTCATCGAATTTATAGCGCTTCAAAGTGTAGGCATGGCCTCACTTGAGCGTTTCTCTGACAGCCCGGGGAGGCTCTCTAATTCCCCCTGCACCAAGCGGCAGGAATGCTTCACTGCTGACGGTTTGTTCTCCACGTAGGCATCACACCAGAAAAAGGTGTCTTGGAGGCAGCGCCTACTAACCGCTTAAGTTTTACATTAGGTGGACTCTTTTAAGCCTTGTATTATACTGAACAATTGCTTTTTTCTGACCATTATCTATTTCCCTGTCTTTTAATAGAGCCGTGGTGGTGCGGTTCTCATAGAGACCCTATAGAACAGAGTAGAACTGCCCCATAGAATTTCCAAGGAGTGCCTGGTGGATTTGAACTGTTGACGTTTTGGTTAGCAGCCGTAACACTTAACCACTACGCCACCAGGGTTTCCATTGCCATGAGTTGGAATTACCTCAAGAGCAACGGGTTTTTGGTGCTGCAGCATTTAAGAGGATGGCTGCTAACCAAAAGGTCAGCAGTTCGAATCCACCAGCCTCTCTCTGGAAACCTTACTAGGCAGTTCTACTGTGTCCTATAGGGTCGCTATGAGTCGTAATCACTCTACAGCAACAGGTTTGTTTTTTGTCTTTTAATAAAACAGCACCGCCCCCATTTCCCTGTCCCATTTTCAGTCTCTCTCGCTGGATCTTCCAGCCAGGGATAGGTTCACCTAAGCTAAGGGGTCTCAGCCTGGGGCTGTTGAGAGAAAAGCATGCTTTTTCAGCTAGGTTTGGAGTGGCAAGGCCTAATCTTGGAGTTGTTGGCAGTGACCCTGCCGCCCCCAGGGGAGCGCCGATTTGGGAGTGGAGCCAACAGGGCGGAAAGAAGGGCTGTGAAGGGGAGACAGGACCACAGGGCCTGGTTCCTCCTGCCCTCCCATTCCGTAAGCCTTAAGCTTCGTTTTTGCTTGAAATTTTAAAAGAGTAATGATCACGATAGAGCACTACCAAGAACTGCCATTAATATACCTCAAAAACAAACAAACAAAAACCATTACCATTGGGTCAATTCTGACTCATAGCAACCCTATAGGACAGAGTAAAACTGCCCCATAGAGTTTCCAAGGAGTGCCTGGTGGATTTGAACTGCCAACCTTTTGGTTAGCAGACATAGCACTTAACCACTATGCCACCAGGGTTTCCACCATTAATATACAACATCATTATATCTGTAGTTTCAGTTTTTCAGTGTCTGTGGAGGGTATTATGTACAAATATTTATTTTGTACTTTAAAAAGTTATCAAATTCAGAAAAATAATGTATTTTATTAACTAGTTTTCTGACATATCTCTATAGTGCTTTTTTTTTTTTTTTTTACATTTTTTGGTGGTATACTTTAAAGTGCCTCTCTAGTTTGCAATATAATTTTCTATAGAGAGAATACAAAGATGAATCAGTCTTTCCTCTAGCATGGCTGGCAGATAAACTTGAGATAAATTTGCTTTGGGCAACATTGAAACTTGGAATGAGTTGTACTAACTCTCAGCTGTCCTTTGCAAGTTAGAAAATAAGGTATCCTTCTTAGCTAAAGTATCATTTTAGAATCCCTGGGGGAAGGACAATTAGTTTGTATGAGTACAATAATCAAAGTCATTGCCTAGCCGTTTCACATACACTTTGGCCACCTCTGAAACTGAAGTAGTACTGATACCATTTTTGTTCCGTTGGTTTCATGAGTTGCAACTGGGTGGTTAGCTTCTTTTTTTGCTGTTGTGAAAGCTGAACTGAATATGCCAAGTGTTCCTGGGAGCATATGGTCTTCTAAAGCCTTCTTGAATGAACAGATCAAGCCTCCCAGGAAATCTCTAGAATTCTGTTTCCTTACTCATCCACCTAATCGTCAGTGTTTTGAGTACAGCTAAGTACTCTAGGGGATATAGAGTATAGCAGACTGGTCCCTATGTTGTCTCATGATTTGTCACTTATTTGATTAAAATATGGAAGTTTATCTCTTTGAGTTATCTTGCTTGGGGAGAAGCCAGCCCCATATATTGAGGATACTCAAGCAACCTATGGAGAGGCCCATGTGGGGACGAAGTGAGGTTTTCCACTGATAACCAGGACCCGTCTGCCAGTTGTGTGATGAGCCACCTGGAAGTGAATCCTCTAACATTAGCCAAGCCTTCAGATGACAGCTGCCCCGGCTGACACCTTGACTACTACCTCCTGAGAAACTCCCAAGTCAGAGCCAACCTCTCTTGGATTTCTGATCCACAGAAATTGCAAAATACAGGCGTACCTTGTTTTATTGAGCTTCATTTTATTGTGCTTTGCAGATACTGTGTTTTTTATATATTGAAGGTTTGTGGCATCCCTGCTTCGAGCAAGTCTATCGGTGTCATTTTTCCAACAGCATGTGCTCACTTCATGTCTTTGTGTCACATTTTGGTAATTCTCACAATATTTCAAACTTTTTCATTATTATTATTATATTTGTTATGGTGATCTGTGATCAGTGATCCTTGATGTTACTATTGTAATTGTTTTGGGGTAGCATGAACCACGCCCATATGAGACAGCAAACTTAACTGGTAAATGTGTGTGTTCTGACTACTCCACCCACTGGCCGTTCTCCTGTCTCTCTCCCTCTCCTCAGGCCTCCGTATTCCCTGAGACATGACAATATTGAAATTAGGCCAGTTAATAACCCTACAATGTCCTGTCAGTGTTCAAGTGAAGGAAGAGTTGCACACCTCTCAGTTTAAATCAAAAACTAGAAATGATTGAGCTTAGTGAGGAAGGCATGTGGAAAGCCAAGACAGGCCAAAACTAGGCCTCTTGTGCCAGTTAGCCAAGTTGTGAATGTGAAGGAAAAGTTCTTGAAGAAAATTAAAAGTGCTACTCCAGTGTTTTCACAAAAGATAAGAAAGCAAAACAGCCTTATTGCTGATATGGAGAAAGTTTTAGTAGACTGGATAGAAGATAAAACCAGCCACAACATTCCCTTAAGCCAAAGCCTAATTCAGAGCAAGGCCCTAACTCTCTTCAGTTCTATGAAGGTTGAGAGAGGTGAGGAAGCTGCAGAAGAAAAGTTTGAAGCTAGCAGAGGCTGGTTCATGAGGTTTAAGGGAAGAGGCCTTCTCTATAACGTAAATGTGCAAGGGGAAGCAGCAAGCACTGACGTACATGTTCCAGGAAGTTATCCAGAAGATCTAGTCAAAGATAATTGACGAAGGTGGTTACACTAAACAACAGTTTTCAATATAGACAAAACAGCCTTATATTGGAAGAAGATGCCATCTATGACTTTCACAGCTAGAGAAGTCAATGTCTCCTTCAAAGCTTCAAAGTTCAGGCTGACTCTCTTGTTAGGGGCTAATGCAGCTGGTGGTTTTAAGCTGAAGCCAATGCTCATTTACCATTCCAAAAATCCTAGGGCCCTTAAGAATTACGCTAGATCTACTCTTCACGTGCTGTATAAATGGAACAGCCAAACCTGGATGACAGCACATCTGTTTACAAATGGTTTCCTGAATATTTTAAGACCACTGTTGAGACCTACTGCTCAGAAAGGAAGATTCCTTTCAAAATATTACTGCTCATTGATAATGTATCTGGTCACCCACAAGGTCTGATGGACATGTACAAGGAGATTAATGTTGTTTTCATGCCTGCTAACACAACATCCATTCTGCAGCCCATGGATGAAGGAGTAGTTTTGACTTTCAAGTCTTATGATTTAAGAAATACATTTTGTAAGGTTATAGCTGCCATAGAAAGTGATTCCTCTGGTGGACCTGGGCAACGTAAATTCCTGAAAACCTTCTGGAAAGAATGCCCCGTTCTAGATGCCATTAAAAATGTTAGTGATTCGTGGGAACAGGTCAAAATACCAACATTAACAGGAGTTTGGAAGAAGTTAATTCTAGCCCTCATGGATGACTTTGAGGGGTCCAAGATGTCAGTGGAGGAAGTAACTATGGTTGTAGTGAAAATAGCAAGAGAATTAGAATTGGAGCCTGAAGATATGACTGAGTTGCTGCAATCTCATGATAAAACTTCTAACAGATAAGTAGTTGCTTCTTATGAATGAGCAAACAATGTGGTGTCTTAAGATGGAATCTACTCCTGGTGAAGACGCTGTGAACACTGTTGACATGACAACAAAAGACTTAGAATATTACATAAACTTACTTGATAAATTAGCATAGGGGTTGAGAGGATTGACTTCAATTTTGAAAGAAGTTCTAATGTGGATCAAACGCTATCAAACAGCATCACAGGCTACAGAGAAATCTTTTGTTAAAGGAAGAGTCAAATGATGAGGCAAACTTAATTGTTGTCTTCTTTAAAGAAATTGCCACAGCCACCCCAACCTTCAGCAACCACCGCTCTGATCAGTCAGCAACCATCCAGGCAAGGCCCTCTACCAACGAAGAGATTATGACTAGCTGAAAGCTCAGATGATGGTTAGCATTTTTTAGAAATAAAGTGTTTTTTCATTAAGGCATATAAGTTATTTTTTTTAGGCGTAATGCTATTGCACACCTAATAGACTACAGCATAGTGTAAACATAACTTTTATATGCACTGGGGAACCAAAAATTTCATGTGACTTACTTTATTGTGATATTTACTTCATTGCCGTGGTCTGGAACTGAACCCACAATATCTCTTGAGTTATACCTGCAATGATTTTAATGACGGATTTTAAAAATCTTTTTTAAACAACGTTATTGAGACATATTTCACATTATATAGTTGACCCACTTAAAGTGTACAGTTCAACAGTATTTAATATACCATCGAGTGAATTATGGGTTTTTAAACTGTAGATGGTCTTATGTAAAACATACATAAACAGCCTACTCTGGTAAGTGCAGTTCCACATTTGGACCTTCTTCCTTGAGTATGTACAGGTATAGGGTGAATCTTGTGAAAATTTCTGACGAAACCTGTCTGAGTCATCTGGAGCTGCTATAACAGAAATACCACAAGTGGATGGCTTTAATAAAGCGAAAATTATTCTCTCACTGTCGAGTAGGCTACAAGTCCAAATTCAGGGTGTCAGCTCCAAGGGAAGGCTTTCTCTCTCTGTCGGCCCTAGAGGAAGTTCCTTGTCATCAGTCTTCCCTTAGTCTGGAAGCATCTCAGTGCAGGAACCTTAGGTCCAAAGGACGTGCTCTGCTCCTGGTGCCACTTTCTTGGTGGATGGGGTTCCCACTCTCCGCTTGCTTCCCTTTCCTTTTTATCTCTTGAGAGATAAAAGGTGGTGCAGGCCATACCCCAGGGAAACTCCCTTTACACTGGATCAGGAATGTGACTCGAGTAAGAGTGTTATAATCCCACCCTAGTCCTAATATAAAATTACAGTCACAAAATGGAGGACCACCACACAGTACTGGAAATCATGGCTTAACCAAGTTGATACACACATTTTTGGGGCGACATAATTCAATCCATGACAAAATCCATCAGAAAAAGTTATCAATTGCTGGTTGTTTAGTACACTATTGAAGTGGCTCAGTTTATCACAAACAACCTAGAAGTCTTACAACTTGTGAAATCTTCTGAAATGTACTTTCCTGCCTTCCGTCACTTTATGATGACTGTATCTACTGGAGATCAATCAACTGGTATAGATTTCTTTATCTGCAGTCTGGGTCCTTAGGAGGAAAATACAAAGTTCAGAAAAAGTAGAACAAAACTATTTTATTTCAGTATATATGAATGAAAGTACATCCTCAAGCTTAAATTCTTTTTTTTCCCCCATTATTTTTTTTTTTTTTACAAATGCAAGAAAATTGAGGATGCCCTAAAACAGACTCCAGGAACCCAAAACAATGTGTTGAGGGGACTTATTTGTCAGAGGGGGAAGTTCAGGCTCCACAGCCAGCCTCGGTTTCCCAGACCTGGAAAATCCTGCTGAAAATAGAAGGCAATATTCTGCCGAGCTGAACCGGTGACAGCTCCTCCCCATGTGACAGAACAAAAGCTTATTCTCTCACATGAGCTGGAAAAGGAAGTGCTCTGGGCTTCTGCGAAATGGCCAGATTTGAAAAGGGCTCTGGGGGAGCATCTGGCTGAATGTGACCCCTGTATGCCCATCCTCCAGGGGACCTAGTGTCCTCGCCACTGCAGAGCTTTCATGTTTGGTGGGTCTATGTGAGAAGCAAGGGCTTCTAGGGGATCGGGAAGGCATTGTTGATGGAGGAAGGAGCTGCCTGGCCCCATGGAGCCCTTGTGTTCCAGGGAAGAAAGCAGTGATCTAGAGAATGTAAAAAACCCACGTCTTAGTGGTGCAGAGGAATCCACGATTGGAGACATGTCAGAAAGCCGGCAACATGGACTCAAGGATCTGGAGCTTCTTGATTGGTTTGGGTTGCATTGTTGACTTGTGTCTTTCGATTCCAGAAGTTTGCTCATCACCTCCTGTCCTGAAAGATGAAATTGTTCAAATGCAGCTTCCATGTTCTCTGTTAGGAAAAACATAGGCTACATTCAGGTGAAGAATATTCTCTTATGAGAGCCCCCTATACCGATGTGGAGAACATTTAAAGTGACTCAAATACTTTTCCAGAAAATAGCCTGCTTTCTAGCCCTCCTACGTGGTGGTGACAGGAAAAACCAGTTGCCAGTCAACTCTGCCTCGTGGAGACCCCACAAGTGTCTGAGCAGAACTGTGCTCTATGGGGTTTTCAGTGGCTGGTTTTTCCTAAGTAAATCGCCAGGCTTTTACTGTGGAGAGAGTTTCCCACTTGCACCCCCAAGGACTCTGTGGTGAGAGGAGGATCTTTCATTTTCAGATGGCCTGTGTTGTACATTAAATTGTGGCCCCTCAAAATATGTGGCTGTGATCCCGTTTGGAAAGAATGTTTTCCTGGGAATGTTAATTATGTTTTCACCTGAACAGGGTGGGTTTTCATCTAATCACTTCTGAGTAATAAAGTGAGCGCAGCGAACACAGGCATGCCCACCCAGGGGAAGATAGAGGCCATATGAGGATCACCAAGAATCAAGCAACACCTGGAAGGAACCAACATGGCTGACACCCTTATTTGGACTTTTAGCCTCGAGAACCGTGAGAAACTGTATTTCCGTTCTTTAAAATCACTCACTTGTGGTATTTGTGTTATAGCAGCACTAGTAAACTAAGAGAGCCAGTCTCTGGAAGGTCTTCCTGTGAGTCTGTGTAGTCCTGAGAGAAAGAACACATAATATGTGCAAAAAGCAGCCCCTGCAGTATGAGAAAGCCAAAAAACCAAACCCACTGCTGTCCAGTCAATTTCGACTCATAGTGACCTTGTAGGACAGAGTAGAACTGCCCCATTGGGTTTCCAAGGCTGTAAATCTTTACAGAAGCAGACTGCCACATCTTTCTCCCAAGGAGTGGCTGGCAGGTTTGAACTACAGACCTTTGAGTTAGCAGCTGAGCACTTGAACCACTGCACCACCAGGGCTCCCTACTGTATGGGCAATGCCTGCGAATAAGTGCTGGGAAAAGCTACAGAATTGCCCAGGTGTTTGCAAAATGCCCTTGGCATGCGGCTCAGACCACTGAGCAGCAAAAGGGTGTGAGGAAGGTGGGTTTGGCATTTGGAAAGGAGATGATGGCAAATGTGAGGCCGGCACTGTGGGGCCAGCTCAGGGCACCTCTGTCCTCAGCACACCTGCACTCCCAACACTGGGAGGCCTGCAGTGGCTCAGACCTGCAGGGAACCCAAACCTGTTCTCTCAGGGGTAATCTGTTCTCCCTCTCTTACACAGCTGCCTCACCAGGGAGCCCGTGAACTTCCTGGGACAAAAGATTGTGCCTTCTCATATTTGAAGCCCCCCAGACTTTCACAGGACATGGTATCAAATACATGCTCAGTGAGTGTCCCTTGGATTTTAATAATAATAATAAGAGAGTAAATTATGATGGGTTGTATCTTTGCCTTGGGCTCCAGGCACACTCCCCGACGAGCCTGTCAGTTTGTTGTACTACAGGAGCTTGCGTGTTACTGTGATGCTGGAAGCTATGCCACTGGTATTCAAATATCAGCAGGGACACCCACGGTGGTTTCATGGAGCTTCCAGACTAAGACGGACTAGGAAGAAGGATCCAGCGGTCTACTGAAAAGAATTAGCCAGTGAAAACCTTATGAATAGCAGCGGAACATTGTCTGATATAGTGCCAAAAGATGAGCCCCTCAAGTTGGAAGGCACTCAAAATATGACTGTGGAAGAGCTGCCTCCTTGCTTGCTGAAAGTGAGGAGGACCTGAAGATCAAAGACCACAGCCTTCAGTATGGATTACACCTCAACATTAAAAATACAAAAATCCTCACAACTGGACCAATAAGCAACATCTTGATAAATGGAGAAAAGATTGAAGTTGTCAAGGATTTCATTTTACTTGGATCCACATCAACACCCATGGAAGCAGTAGTCAATAAATCAAAAGACAAATTGCATTAGGCAAATCTGCTGCAAAGGACCTCTTTAAAGTGTTGGAAAGCAAAGATGTTACCTTGAAGACTAAGGTGCACTTGACCCAAGCCTTGGTGTTTTCAATCACCTCGTATGCATGCAAAAGCTGGACGATGAATAAGGAAGACTCAAGAAGAATTGATGCCTTTGAATTGTGGTGTCGGTGAAGAATATTTAACATACTATGGACTGACAAAAGAACGAACAAATCTGCCTTGGAAGAAGTACAACCAGAGTGCTCCTTAGAAGCAAGGATGGCGAGACTACATCTGACATACTTTGGACATGTTATCAGAAGGGATCAGTTCCTAGAGAAGGACATCATGCTTGGTAAAGTAGGGGGCCATTGAAAAAGAGGAAGACCTTCAACAAGATGGACTGACACAGTGGCTGCTGCAATGTTTCCAATTTATGTGTGTGTATTAAAATAGATATTTCAAGGATCAAATGAAGATTATTAACCAATACTGTATATTGACTTTTATATATGTTATTATAAAATATAGGAATCCCTGAGTGGCAGAAATGGTTAAGTTCTTGATTAAGTACTTAACTACAATCCAAAAGTTTGGAGGTTTGAATCTATCAAAAGCCATCTCAGAAGACAAGCCTGGTGATCTGTTTCTGAGAAGTCACAGCCTTGAAAAGCCTACGGAGCTCAGTTCTGCTATGCACACATGGGTTCACCACGAGTCTGTGCACATATATTTATCATATATAATAAAACACATAGGAAGGCACAGTTACGGATATTTCTTACACATAACCAAACACCTCATGGGATTGGATTTCTGCATTTGAAGGAATAGGACGATAGTCTCACGGGACATCTCAGTCAATCGGCATAATACAGTTCATAAAGTTAGGTTCTACATCCTAGTTTGGTGAGTAGTATCTGGGGTCTTAAAAGCTTGGAAGTGACCATCTAAGATACAACTATTTGCCTCTACTTGTCCAGAGCAGAAGAGAAAGAAAGACACCAAAGACTCAAAGAAGAAACTAGTCTACAGGACAAATGTTTATACAAGCCACAGCCTCATCAACCCTGAGACCAGAACTAGATGGTGACCAGCTGCCACTACCGACTGTTCTAATCAGGGTCTCAATAGATGGATTTTCATAGAATGAGAGAAAAATGTGGAACAGAACCTCAAATTTCTTTAGAAAAAAAAATCAGACCTACTGGACTGGTTGAGACTGGAGGACTCCCGGAGGCTACTGCCCTGAGATACTCTCAAACCTTGAATCAAAACTAGCCCCTGAGGTTACCTTGTAGCTAAGTAACAGATTGGCTCACAAAATAACATCACCTGTGAGTACTGTGCTCCTTTAAAAAAATCACCTACATGAGACCAAACGGTCAACAATTATAAAACAAAGATGAGAATGTAAGAGGACAGGGAGACTAGATTAACAGAAACAAAACAACCAGAGTGGAAATAATGAAAATGTTCACACATTGTGAAGAATGTAACCAATGTCACTGAACAACTTGCACAGAAATTGTTGAATATGAACCTGAACTGCTGTGTAAACCTTCTCTGAAAACATTAATCATTAAAAAACAAACAAAAAAAAGGTTAATGGGTAATTTTATATCATTTAAATTTTACCTCAATAAAAACAAAACAACAAACAAACCCAAACAAGGCACAACCGACGTTCTCTATTCTTTTTCTTTGGCTCGCTTTAGTTCCTGTACCTCTTACGACTGGGAAGCTGCTTTTGGCATAGTGCACAAAGTATATCTCAGTACATACAGCTCTGAGTAGCTGGAATTTTGACAGCCAAGGCAGACCATGTAGAAAGATACAAGGCCCTGAAAGCTGGCAGGAGTGTGCCTCACTTGTTTGGGCCACCTTTTGCAGTACATCTCAGAGAACTCAAACTACCCATTTTAGACAGTGACAGTTGCACCTGGAGACTAGTCTTTAGGACTATGTTATAGTTACCCTAGTGCTGCTATAACAGAAATACCATAAGTGGGTGGCTTTAACAAACAGAAATTTATTTTCTCACAGTTTAGAAGGCTGGAAGCCCAAATTTAGGGTGCTAGCTCTGCGGGAATCCTTTCTCTCTCTGTCAGCTCTGGAGGAAGATCCTCCTCTCTTCTGAGCTTCTGTTCCTGGGCAATCGTCATGTGGCTTGGCATCTCTCTTCCCTGTCTCTGCTTGCTAGTTTGCTTTAATCTCTTTTACATCTCAAAAGAGATTGACTCAAGATACACCCTACACTAATCCTGTCTCATTAACTTAACAAAGAAAACCCATTCCCAAATGGGATTATAACTACAGATATAAAAACCAAAAACCAAACTTGTTGCCATCCAGTCGATTCCAACTCACAGTGACTCTAAAGCACAGAGTAGGACTGCTCCACAGGGTTTCCAAGGAGCTGCTGGTGGATTGGAACTGCCCACCTTTTAGCTAGCGGCCCTAGCTCATAACCACTGTACCACCAGGGCTCAGACCACAGATACAGGAGTTAGGATTTACAACACACATTTGGGGGGACATGATTTAATCCATAACAGGCTGCAAAGCCATGTCTGTCCTCTTCTTGATCTTGAAACAATTTTAATAAATCAGAAGGGACTTCTAATCCGTCACCGAGTTGAGTGCCTCTGTGTGTTTTCAACAGGAAAGGTTCTTCCAGCTTGGGTTTGAACAGAGCATTCCAAAGGGACAACTTTGTTCCTTGAAATTCCATCATGTCTCTTAAGTAGGGGTTGTCTTTCCTGCTTTTTACCTTGACTGGATTCTGTCTGGAGCAGGCTTCCTTCGCTTCAGCTAGCATCTACCGTTCCTTCTGCCTCATCTCCGCAAGGCGGCATCAGACCACTCGGGCTGACTGAGCTGTGTGCTTCCCTGGACCTGGGCTTAGTAACAGCTGGAGTTGGTATTGTTTATTCTTTCCATGTTGAAACTTCCCAAAGACGACCCCAAAGGGCAGGGGCCTTCTGACGACCCGTGGATCCTAAAGCCTCGTAGAGCAGTGCCCGGCGCAGCCAGGCTCGCGACTTTTACTTGCAGGACAGACAGACGGTACTCGGGCTGTTTGCCGAACATCACAGGCACAGCGGCCAGGGGCAGCCGTGCAACGAGTGGTCATCTGTTTGAATGGCCTAACTCGACAGCCCCAAGGCAAGGAGCATGCACCATGTGGCTGCAGGTTTCTTTGCAGGATCTGGCTTGGCATTCAGAGAGTCATCCTTATACCAGTGCGTGTCCCTCGTGGATAACCGAGGCGGTTCGGAAGGGGCTGCGGCACGGAAGGTTCCGGGAGTCCATGTCCTATACTCAAACAGCGCGTGTGCTCCGGCCTGACGCCGGGGCCACGTCCTTCCCCAGCTTTCTCTCACCCAGACCTGCCCCCATAGACAAGGAAGTTCATTTTACTATGGTACATTGCCTAAGGTATAAAAACCTTAAAAAAAAAAAAAAAAAGAAATATCACCTCCTTTGACCAATGTGACATCTCACACCTCCACATTTCATGGAGATACATTTCCAATTAAGTTTTACCTTCATATTTAATAATAGTGCACCAAAATTTGGAAGTGTGTTGTTTTGCGCAATTATATAGTAACATTTGTATTGATTATTCAATCCAGAATAATTTTTTTTTTTTAACACTTTGAGCGTTTGGTCATGAGAATTATTAAAAACATCAAGTTTTGGTTTAAACCAAAGCCTTTGCCGTAGAGTCAATTACGACTCATAGCTACCCTATAGGACAGAATAGAACTGCCCCATAGTGTTTCCAAGGAGTGTCCGGTGGATTTGAACTGCTGACCTTTTTGGTTAGCAGCTGTAGCTCTTAACCACTACGTCACCAGGGTTTCCTTTAGTTTCAGGTCAGGTACATGATTTCCCCCCAAGGGACATGTGATGGGTGATCTATAAAATAACTTCAAACATATATTAGGATTTAAATTCTGAGAAGGACATGGCATGGAAATACAGCTTTTCAGGTGAAAATAGATCGATGTAAAATTTCTCATTGTTATTGAAAATCTTGTTCCAGTATTTCAAGCAGATAACGATAGGCAACAAGTGATTGTGGTACTTATATCCCACTGGATGGATTTACAAGTGAAATAAAGAGTATTATTTACAAAGCTGAATATTTCCAAAACACTAGATATAACATGCTTTCCAGCCATTTAAATTTAAGATAAAAATTTTTGGATGGTGATGTATCCATCCATGTATCCATGGCAATGTGTACAAAACTACCTTGAAGGAAGTTTTTCAGAATTCTTAAAGGGATTTTGTAGTGACATTGCATATAAAGCCATATTATTAAGCAAAGGAAACATCCCCTGACATTCGATGTACCATGAAATTGTAGCAGGTTTGCACCGAAGAACTGAAAATAGAAGTGGCGCTGTACTCAGGTTGCCAGAGCGTGGATGCTATTTCGAGGCAGGAAAAGTGGAGCTTGGTTGCCGCACAAAAGGCCTCCCTAATTGTGTATTGCTGATTTCCTCACATTGTGGTCCTCCAGGATCTGCTGGCAAAAGTGGGTGTGAGTCAAGCCTGTGCCGCTGATTCTCTGGCCCAGATAAGGCATCTGGAAACCTCTCTGTGAGCCCAAAGGAATGGGGAGGTGACCACCCACTTTAGCAAGGCTGCTTAGGATGGTGCCAATGGGATGACCGGGCTGGGCTCTATGGTGTCTGAGTGAAGTGGTGTCTCGAGCTCAGCTGGGTGACCATGGCCAGTGCAGACACACAGGCTGCACAGCCCACGTACCTCATGAGGGAGGAACTCAGCACTTAGAAGGAACAGATAAATGTTCTTCTGTGCAAGAATTCATTCCAAACAGCCTTAAAGGTACACCTCCAGAGGCTACAGCTCAGACATCTTAATAGTCTGTTATTTCCCCTAGAAGCATGCAGTGATAAATAATGAATTCTGCCCCCTCCCTGGGCCTCTGGTACGGGTCTGTTGCCTGAGTCCCTCAGCCTGACTGCCCTGTGGATGCCTCCCTCCAGACATTTTCCTCCCTCAAGGCCAGGAATGATGACCTAATACCTGCTGGCATTTCAACTGGAGTGTTCACAAATCTGAAAAACCAAACCGGTTGCCGTTGAGTCGATTCCAGCTCATGGTGACCCTGTGTGTGCAGAGAAGAACTGTGCTCCACAGGGTTTTCAAGGCTTGACCTTCTGGAAGCAGATCACCAAGGCCTTTCTTCCAAGGCACCTGTAGGCAGACTTGAACTGCCTACTGAAAGTGGAGCACTTAACCCTTTCCACCACCCAGGGACCCCTGGAGTGTTCACAGGCACCTTCAAATCAACTGGCCCAATGCCCCATCAATCCCCAGTCCTCTGTCCAGCCAACCTCCTGACATCAGTCACCCTCTTCCCTGTCATTTATTCAAGTTCAAAATTCAGAGCCATCTTTCATCTCTCGCTTTTCTCCCTCTCTCCTTTCCTTCCTTTCTTTCTCTTTGAACAAAACACATCAGCTGCCTGCCCTGTGCTGATGCCACCCCAAACTTTGGGCATTCTACAGTCATTAGGACAGAGACACTCTCTGGGGCTCGTTCTAGCTAATGAAGAGACAATAAGTGCCCCAGCAAAGAAATGATGTGATTTAAGAGAGTAACATATGGGAAAAAAATGAAGCGTGATGAGGATGACAAGTGTCGTTTGGTGCAGCTCAGGCCGGGAAGACCCCTCTGAGGAGGTGACCCTGAGCCGAGTCCTGAAGGAGAGAAGGAGTCAGCCTGCATCCCAGGCAGAGGGGCTGACCCAGGACAGGGGTGGGCTGGGTGTGTCTGAAGCACTGCAAGACAGAGGCAGAGGGAGGTGAAGCAGGAAACAATGTTCGGGGGTAGGCAGGGGCAGGTTTGGGGGTCCTGCTTGTTCTTGCAGGTGTGGTGACAGCCTTGGGTTTTAGCTCAAGTAGGATGGGAAACAGGAATCCCTGGGTGCAAACGGATGTTTGGCTGCCAACCAAAAGGTTGGGGGTTTGAGTCTACCAGAGGTGCCTTGGGGAGAAAGGCCTGGTGACCTAGCTCTGAAAATCAGCCATTGAAAACACTTCGGAGCACAGTTCTACTCTGTCTCACGTGGAGTCGCCATGAGTCAGAGCCGAACTTGATAGCAACTGGATGATGGGAAGCCACTTAGAGAGACTGGAGCTGATGAATGATGTGATGACTCGATACTTCCAAAATCTTCCTGTGATGTGGGAAATGCCCATGTAAGTGTCAGAGAAGTGGGGGGTGGGGGGATGGGAGGTGACTGCTGAACAGAGAGCATGCTCCATAATACCTGCCGAGCTGGGTGCTGCCCGCCATGACACAGTGCCTGCCAAGCACCAGCCCCTCGGCTTATGCTTTTAATATTTTTTAAACTCAAATAAGAGCAAAGTAGATATTGTGTTGCCAGAATCAGACCAAAAATAATATTAACTTAATTTGGTGTAAATTAAAAGAGGCAATGTATTACATTTCTAGGTCCATTACACAAATAAACTTTAAAAAAGTTTTAAACATCTTGACTGTAAAAAGTGATATTTTATAAACTGGAGATGGAAGAGACAAATCCAGTCCTTTCCTCGGTATCTGGTACAACCTACACTTTGATGTCTTTTTAAATATCTCATGGGGTGAGTTTTCATTGCTTCTGAAAGCAATTGTTTTCATATTTCAAACATCCTTCTATTAAGAATTTAAATTGTAATTTTTTTTCTATTTTAAGCTAACAAAGAGCCAGTGAGTGTATAGTCAGTGTAAGAAGTAACAAGAGTTGACTGGGGCAGTGGGGGAGGGGCACAGAGGGTTGTGACAAAAATATTTTTTGAATTAATTTCAAAGATAGTTTTAGATCTATTCAATTACATTGGTTTTTAGAGGGATTCCTCTCTGTTCTGCAAAGTTATTTATTTTAAATATTTGTTGACTACTAATCTTAATTCTTTACTCATCTCCTGTCTCCTAATCCAAGCCAAAAAGGAAAAAAAGAACCATTGATTGTCCAAGCTAAACATCAAAGGAATGATCTTTCCCCCATAAATCAATCCCTCCATTCTCTTAATTGCTTTGTTGATTTCTCCCAAACATCCCCCATTTATCTATTGAGCTGCTCATTCCTAAAGCCACAGGTATGTTGTCAGAAAGTCTTCCCTTTTATGTTTTTCTGCTACAAGTTACTGTCCAACTAGCGACACCCCTGGAAGCGAATGGAGGAATGCCACAGCCGTGACAGGTGCAGAGAATGTAAAAGCTCAGAAGCTCAGCAGCAACATCTCGTCTTGGGCGATAAGAGGATACAAACATGAGGCGCTTGACTCTTCACTCCCTTAGAAATCACATTCATTTCTCAACACACCCAAAAGCCATCTGTTGCCCTTGTTTTCTTCTTTTTGTAGAAATGAAATGAATATAACAATAACCGCCTTCTCTCCAGCCCTGAATATTGATTTCTGCTTCATTTTCTGACCTCTCTTCCAAATTCTGAGGCCACTACCAAAGGGGGATATTGATCAGCAGGCAGCTTGTCACTTCTTTGGGCGCAAAGGACACCACCTTGTCACCTTCATGCCCTAGAACAGACCTAAAGGTAAAGGGTCAGAGATGAAAGGCTTCTGATTAGTTATTCTTTGTAATTGGCTTACCAGGAAGTGCCGAGCCTCTGTTTACACCTGTCCTTGGAGTTTAAGATGGAAAACTTTTACTCCCAGGTCCACGCATCAACAACGTAAGTGAAGCAGAACTCTTATCTTTCTCGGTTTCTTATTGGGAGAGACAGATTGTTTGTTAAACCAGTTTGTGTTTTTAGGTCAAAAGCTTATGCTTTCTGGGCCTTTCATTCTAGTGCTTGCACGGCTGGGCCTTCATGCATTATAGGTGGAAGTCAGTGCTTTTAGACATTGACTGAAGAAACCCAAATCAATTTCCTCTGAGAAAAAGAACATGGAAAACCTGTGCAACTCCTTTTTCTTCCCTTAAGTTGTGAAGATGCCATTGATTTCACTGTTACTCCAGAGCAGAGAGGGTCAAGGGGATTTCACAAAGCCAAGAGGAAGAACACAAGAAAAAGGTCATTCCTTATCTGAGTACATGGAAAGGCCTGGTGAAATTCAGATGGTCTCTGAGCCCAGCACCTGGAGAACAGAAGTTTTCTAAAAGTGGCCTTGGCTTAACCCACCCTCCTCATGGTTAGCTCAGTAATTAGCCTTTAAAAACAAGGTCATGCCACAAAATTCTGGCAATCTTTGTTAATATTTTATATATATTCTCTCCTCTCCACTCCTAGTCAATTGCCTTAAAGCAGGCATGCATTTTTCACCTAAATTATGACAATGTTCTTTTCGTTTGCCCTCCTTGCCTCCACTTAAACACTTTCAGTATTCCCACTTATCTTTAGGGTACCATCCAAAATCTACCATACGGTGGACAACAGCCTGCATTTTCAGGCCCTGCAAATAGTGGCTGTCCCTTAATAGCTAACGCCTGTCCTGTTCCTCTCCTAACCAGAGGCGGGTTTGCCAGGAAACTACTGCAGCTTGAGGGTTAGGGCCTCTCAGTTCGCAGCTCCTTCTAGAGTCCAAGACATTATTTCAGTGTCACGATGGGTCCTTTTTTTAAGAGCTTGGCTGGTTGACAGTTGCTGTGGAGTTGACTCCAACTCATGGCGACCCCATGTGGGTCAGAGTAGAGCTGCTCCATAGAGCTTTCAATGACTGATTTTTCAGAAGCAAATCTCCAGTTCTTCTTCCAAGGCACCTCTGGGTAGACTTGAACCTCTATCCTTCTGGTTAGCAGTGAAGATTGTTAACCATTTGTACCACCCAGAAACCCCATGTTAAGAAGTTGTCAAGTTGATTCCAACTCATAGCAACCCTATGTGACAGAGTAGAGAACCTCATGGATGACAACAGCTTCAGGTACTACCACATATTATATCCTCAGTGCATAGATGAGATACAGGTGAAATGTGTGTAGGATGAATAAATGAATGAAATCCAGAATGTTGCCATCTAATTTATCTAGTCATAACAATACCCAAAAGACCCACTGCCATTGAGTCGATTCCGACTCATAGCGACCCTATGGGACAGAGTAGAACTGCCCCATAGAGTTTCCAAGGAGCGCCTGGTGGATTTGAACTGCTGACCTCTTGGTTAGTAGCCATAGCACTTAGCCACTATGCCACCAGGGTTTCTGTCATAACAATAGCTAACATAAACTGAATGCTGATTACATGCAACTGACTATGATAAACAAGTTGTGTATAATATTTGATTTAAATCTCTCAATCTTAAGAATCTGAGTTTGTAGCTAAGAATGTTGAGGCACAAAGAAATTAAATTGCCCATCCAAGTCCCCCAGTGAGCAAGCAGTGGGACCAGGGTTTTAAATAGGTAGACTGACTCTTGGGCACTGTGTTACACTGCTGCTTCCAAGGATGAGCCCAGCTCGCCTGAACTCTGAGTTTTCTTCCAGGCACTTAAGGAGCACTGAAACCTAGCTAAAGAATCCTTAATGCAAATGAGAATACCTAGAAAGGACAGAAAAGAGGCTGTTATGTTGTGACCAATTACGACGCCTCAACAATGTGGTCCCGACACCTGGGCCATCACAGAGGAAAGTGCTTTATGCTTTCATTGATCAAATAAGAAAGCTTAATTTTATGCATATCTCATAAGCTCTCTCGTGATTTTAGAGTTGTGAGCATATGGCTAAGCAGCATGTATAATAAGCTATGAGGCATTGGGGGTTCAGTGGGAGAATTCTTGCCTTTTGTGTGGGAGACTCAAGGGCACTTAACAACAACACAATAAGCTACAAAGGAATAAATGAGCAGAGTTGAGTGTAATATAAAGGCTAGTCTTCATGCTCTGTGTGGGCATTGGTGTTGAACATGAGTGGGTTCTATGCTCTTGCGATCAGCGCAAGAACAGCCCCTCCTTTGTCTTTTTCTTCCTCTGGGTTCTCTCTCTCTCCTGTTCCTTTTCCTATGTATCTTTCAGTCTCCCTCACTTTCTGGAATCTGCCAAGCAGCCCTCCCAAGTCCTACCTGATCTACTTCCTGATCCTGCTCCCCACCCCCCTCCTTCTTATCCTCCTCCCAGGCACCAATTCTAAAACAAAAGCAGGTGTGCTTGGGGCTGTGTGTAGCCACACCTGCACCTAGTTCAGTAGGGGGCTTTCACAGCATTGCTGGGCATCCAGGTTAGAATTCCTGTGTGCAGGAAATAGAATTGAGAATGCACTTCCCACAGCTAGCTGGGTATGACTAACTATAAATACCAGGCACCTCATTTAGTGAAGCTCAGATGTGATATAACTCTATGGACTAGGATGGCCATCAAGTGGCCCTGGTGGGAAAGAGAATGTCATAGATTTGCTGAGAAACAAAAGCTTCAATTTCCTTATCAAGTTTTTTTTTAATTGTTCATCCAACATTCCTGAATATTTCAATCGTTAAAACCCATTTTTGGGATTTTACCCATTGTAACTCTTTTTTTTTTTTAAAGTCCATATAAAAAGATTGGCATGGGAGCTCTGTTGTTCGTATTTTAGATTCTGACAATCTGGCTTTGCCTGATATAAACCAAAACCAAACCTACTGCCGTCGAGTCGATTCCGACTCATAGCGACCCTATAGGACAGAGTAGAACTGCCCTGTAGAGTTTCCAAGGAGCACCTGGCGGATTCGAACTACCGACCTTTTGGTTAGCATAGGAGCTACTAAAGTCCATGGACTCAAGACTCACGGAGGCAACGTTTCCTTCTATTACCCGGGCGTCGTGAAAAAAGATAGGGTAGTGTTCAGGAGTCTATCTGCAGATGCTAATCTTATCATGATACCAAGAAATCTAAGTGCTATTTGTTTTAAGGTTTTCCATCATCATCAAGACCAGTGAGTAACTCAACTTGCCTCATAAAACAATTCACATAGATACTAGGACTAGTGGGTCTTTGAAGACACTGTCAATCACGATATGGCCACTTTGTATCCAACTGCTCCTAAATCCTGCTGAAGGTTGGCTCCTCCTAGCTGTCCAGCAATTCTTTGAGATCACTAATTAACACTGGGGCGTAGACCTCTGCTTGCCCAATGGCTATATGATGAAATGTCAGCTCACTCCACTAGACCATGTCACAAGTAAAAGGTCCCCTTTAGAATTAATCTGATGTGGTTAAGTCAATACCATGTTTATCACTTGCTTGTTTAATTTTTGTTTGATCTTCACTACAGATGAGATGTGGTGGTTTCTTAAGTCTCATGTCCAAAAACGAGCTCAGCAAGGAAGATGTCCTTGGGGAGACCAGGGCAAGAAAGAAAGAAATAGGTCTTCGAAGGCACTGAAGAAAGATCACTTCCCACCTCCAAGGAGAGTTTAGTTAGTGCTACTTGTCTCATTAACTACTTATGTGACATAGACAAGCACCCATGACTCCTGGAGCACGCTTACCCCCTTATTTAATAAAGGGGTTGAAATGGATTATTTTCTTTATGTCTCTTTCATTAATTAGTCAATATGTTAATTAATCAACTGGCCTTCAGCTGCTCCTCCAGCCCCAGATTGGCTCCCTACCCTCTTGCTCTCCCATACTGGGGAGCTCACCCTGATCTTCCCACGGCTGTTCCTTCTCATCCACAGGAGTCCCCCAGTGGCAGCATCCCCAGAGGCTTTCCCCACAGCCTGGCCACCTGCAGAGATTCCCGGCTCTTCACCTACTGCATTTGGATAGCAGGTGAAGACTTTTAGTGTACTGCGTTGCAGGTTTTGCACATTTGTGTTTTTTCTCTCCCACTGTCAGCTCCGTAAGAGCAGGGCTTCCCTCTGGTTCACAGTCATGTCCCCAGCTTCCCCTTCTCCCTTTTCTCCTTCCTTGTCCACCTCTTCTTCCTTCCCTCCCTCTTTTCCTTTCCATTACCAGTATGACCTCATACGTTCTTATTCTATTCAATGGGTTATAATCTATTACTGTCCTTATTTATTTTGGTGCCAAAATTATTCAATATTTGGCCACTGGGAGTCTTGAAAATGTGTTTGGATGTAGAATAGTTCAGTAGATTTTCAACCAAAAGTCCTGTTTTTCCTGATATGAATTATATAGTTTAAATAAAGCTGAGAATATTTCTATGGCTTATTTGGAAAATGGTTACTCTTCCTGACGCAGTTTTATGTTACAATTTCACCCCTCCTACCCTATGGAGCTAAGTTCTACTCTGCAACACATGGGGTTGCCATGAGTTGAAATTGGCAGCTAACAACAACATTATAATCATACCCTTCTAGAATTGCAAGTTGTCGCAGATACGAAGTGCTACAATTCCCCTTGCACTGTCTTTTTTCTCTATATGTAGATGTTCTACTATCCTGTGTGAATATCTCCTGTAATGAAAAGCTCACTACCTTATGAGGTAGCCCGCTTGATTCAATAACAGTTCTATTCATTCATTTATTAAAAAATTTATTGTATGCCCATAATAAAGTACACATAACAGAAAGATGAACAATGGTATAAGGCTACGTGGATTTTCATTATAATCTTAAGAGAACCATAGAATCGGAACTTTTTACACACCTACAAATTTTTGTTTTGAAGTCTTCAATTTAAATTGTTTGCTCCTATGCACACATATTGCAAATTCTTCTCTCAGAATCAAGATAATGCTAAAATGACTTCAGGGGAAATTCAGAGAAGAGAATAAAGCATTTGGAATTTCAAAACATGTTCAGACCACATTACTTTATGTCTCACTCATTTTTACTGTACGGGACCTCATCATCTGATGCATAATAGTCTCTGAACTATTTCTTGCTGAAGCTCTTCAGAAAAGGGGTGTGTTCTACTTTTATCTGCTTAGTCTATGCCCTATTGTATTCTGCAATGGCCAGGTCACTCCTGAAATCCTTGACACTAAAATTAAACTCTAGGGGGTTTAAGAAGGCATTGATAAATGACTTCAGACTGAGTGCTCAGAAAGTGAGGGTTTAGAAATCTTGGGACTCCAAGAACTGATGATGCTTAGTATAGAGAAGGAAAGGCGGAGAGGGGGCAAGACAGTTACTCTCATTTAAAGGGCTAACTTATATAAAAGGGACTAAAATTTTTCTTTATTGATCTAGGAGAAACAGGGAAAACTTAGATCCAATGGATATAACTACAGAGAAGCAGATTCTGACTAAATACAGTATGAACATCCTAACCCTACACTGACTAGCCCAAGCCCAGCCATCATTCAGACACTGCACGTTCTCCAGCTTTGGTCTCACCTGCCCCCTTCTGTGCCATGCGCTGAGTCAATACTGCTGACTTCCAGCCTGTGTCTTTGCTACAGCGCTCCCTTCTCCTCCAGCCTCTTCCTTTCACAGCTTCATCTCAACGTGTACTCGCCCTTCAAATACATCATCTATGGACTTGTTCCTGACTTAAACCAGTTGCTGTCCGGTCAGTTCCTATGTGTGGCAACCTCACGTATGTCACGGTAGAACTGCGCCCCACAGGGTTTTCAATGGCTGATTTTTCAGATGCAGATCACCAGGTCTTCCTTGCTAGGTGCTTCAGTGAGCAGCTGAGCATGTTAACTGTACCATCCAGAGACTGCTAGCTCCTCATAGCACTGCTGAAGCAATTTATTTGTATGCTCCAGAAGTGACACCTTTATTCTTTGAACATTCATTCAACCAATAATAAGTGAGCCTCACTTGGAGCCAGACTCTTACACAGCTGGGAAATTGGCTTTGAGCCAGAGGGAACCCCGCTCCCACGAAGCTGACACTTAGTGGGAGAGAAACAACGCAAGTGTGCAAAACCTGCAATGCAGTACACTAAAAGTCCAGATGGAAATGCGTGCTATCCAAATGCAGCAGGTGAAGAGATGGGAATCTGCAGGCTGTCAGGCTGTGGGGATGTTGCCACTGGAGGATTCCTGTGGATGAGAAGGTGAAGCCCCAGCCTGGGGGAAGTGAGAGTGTAGGAGCCAGCCAGGGCTGGAAGAGCAACTGGAGTGGGGGGTGGGATGGAGTGGTAAGGCAGGGTGTGCCAGAGGGCAAAGGTACAAGGTGTGCTTAGAAATGGATGCAGGGCTGGTTCTTACCCTAGAAGGCTTCCATGAGGAGCTTGGATGCCATACTTGGTATAATGGGAGCTGTTGAGGGCTTTGTGCAGGGAAGTGAGGAGGCTTATTTGAGAAGTAAGATGGATAGTTCGGTGGTTAAAGTATGGGTTCTGGGGACACTGTGCTTATATTTGAATCCCAGCTCTGCTGTTTACAAGATATTTGATCTTGGGCAGACTATTGAACTTTTCTGGGCCCTGGGCTGCAAAAAAGAGAATAGTAACTTCCTAAATGATATTTTAAGGATTAAATGGCTTAGTATAGGTAAATAATAAGTGTAGTCCCTAGGTGGTACAAATGTAGCATGTTCAGCTGTTAACTGAAAGGCTGGCAGTTCAAGTCCACCCAGAAGTGCCTCAGAAGAAAGGCCTGGCAATCTACTTCCCAAAAACTCAGCCATTGAAAATCCTGTGGTGCACAATTCTACTCTGGCACACGTGGGGTCTTCATGAGTTGGTGTCCAGCTATATTTATGTTCAAACCACATCATTCAGACTGCTGGGTGGAGAATAAAGGAGAAGCTTCAAGGGGCTGCAAACAGAGCAGGTAGGGCCTCTTGCCACCATCCAGGTAGGGGATGATGGCCGTAGCAGTAGAGCTGCAAAGAAGATGCAGTTGGACATGTTTTGAAGGAGATATGCCTTAAAGGTAAGAATGTGTTGGTGGACTGGATACGGGGTTGAGTAACAGAAAGTGAAAAAGGACAGCTTTCCTGGCTTTAAAGATGGATAATTTGAGCAGCCATTATCTGGAAATGAGAAGAGTGGATAAGGAGAGGTTTGTGAGGGTTTGAAAGACCAGCTAATCATTCAAATGGAGATATACTGAGTCAGGAGGATGTACAAGTTATTTCCTGAACTGTGTGTATTTTCATTGAATATGCTTTAAATACTTGGTGCCTCCCTTAATTCAAAATGACTTAGTTTCTTGTTAAGTGCCATGGAGTCGGTCCTGACTCATAGTTACCATATGTACCACAGAACGAAACACTGCCCAGTCCTTTGCCATCCTCACAATTGTTGTTATGCTTGAGCACATTGAAACAGCCACTGTGTCAATCCACCTTGTTGAGGGTCTTCCTCTTTTTCGCTGAACCTCTACCAAGCATGATGTCCTTCTCCAGGGACTGATCCCTCCTAACAACATGTCCAAAGTATGTAAGACGCAGTCTCACCATCCTTGCTCCTAAGGAGCATTCTGGCTGTACTTCCTCCAAGACAGATTTATTTGTTCATTCTCCTGGCACTCTGTGGTATATGCAATATTCTTCACCAATACCACAATTCAAAGGCATCAATTCTTTGGTCTTACTTATTCACTGTCCAGCTTTTGCATGCACAGAGGTGACTGCGAACTCCATGGCTTGGGTCAGGCACACATTAGTCCTCAAAATGACACTGTTCTGAACCCGAGAAGGTGGGTCCTTGTCCTGTGTGCTCAGACTTGCCAATTATCTGGACAGTCTTTGAGAAAGAGAAAGTAACTCTGTTGCAATACACACAGCAAGGAGCCGGGAGGAAGTTCCTCAGATCCGGCTCCCCGAGCTATGGGGGAACAGGGCTTACATGTGATTTGGGCAGCAAGATGATGGCCATGCAGGCATACTTAAAAAAAAAAAAAAAAAAAAAAAGGCATACTAGGGAGGGAAAATTCTAGAAAGTGGCCAGGAAACAGGAGGTGACGTGGTTCTCATTGGACCTCTTGCTTTGGAATAGGGTCTGACTGATGATTTTCCTTCTGATTCATTCCACCTCTTGCTGCGTTCTCTGTTGAAGTCTGCTGGCCCTTCTGGGCACGCAGGGTGGCCCAAATCTGGCTTGGGCTAGTTTAAGGACTAATGGAAATTTACTGGCATTCATAGGATCAGGTTACAAGCTCCCTTTGAGTTCTAGCAATTCCTTAATCTTAACGGATAAGAGTCAGTGACTCATCGGCTACTTCCTGCTGACAAGGGGTAGAGTTTTAGAGACCTAGGAACAGGCAAGGAATGATTAGCTCCTGGAGGTAGTAGGCAAAAAGGCTTACTAGATGGTGCCCAGCTACCAGCACCGACTGCTCTGACAGGGATCACCATAGAGGGTCCCCGACAGAGCTGGAGAAAAACATGTTACTCCTGAGGTTCACCCTTCAGCCAAAGATTAGACAGGCCTACAAAACAAAACGAGAGACAATAGATAAGTGGTAACTCTGGTGAAGGGTAAGATAGCCAAGGTCACGGAAGCTCCATAGACACATCCAAACTCCGAGGGACCAAACTACATAGGGTGAGGGCTGTGGTGTCCATGGTCTTAGGGAACATCTACCTCAATTGGCAAATCACAGTATAAAGAATCTATGCCAGGCAATGAGCTAAGTAGTTTTCAGTTTTATCTGATTTAATTTTCACAATAATCCTAGAAAGCTGCCATTCTTGTTTACTGCCATTTTGCAGATAAGCAAACTGAGCCACCTGGAAGTGAAGCCCCTTGACCCAAAATCAAAAGCTAGCAGAGCCAAGATTTGAACCCAGGCAGATGGTCTCCAGGACCCTTCTCTTATACTGCCACCAGAAGCTTTACTAGCTTTCTCCTGTCTCCAAGCCCTTTCATATACTCAGAGGTTTCCTTTCAATCCAATTAACAATCTCTCTGTAAACACCGCTGATGGCTTCCAACTTCTAGGCACCAGTACTATTCACCAGCTTCTGTCACCGTGCTCCACCCCTAAGATTTAGGAGGGCGAAGAGAATGGCCGATCTTAGGTGCTAAGAGAAGCAGAAGAAATTGCCTCGTATAAGCAGAACACACAGCAATAAGCACTGAAATGCAAGTCAGCCTCACCCCAGCCCAGCAGAAATGGAGCAGGGGATGGGGAGCCCAGATGCTAACGTGTTTAAGCTAATGTTACCTAAGATACCTGGAAACACTAAGTTCCTGGACTACTTGATCAGCTGAAGCACTACTTCCCCAGACTGCCTTAAGGAAAGGTCTCCCACAGAGCATTTCACAGCAGCTCAATCGGAGCCTGCTTCTAGGGGGTCACCCGGACTCTCAACAGCCAGGTTGGTCTCTCAGAATACACGTATTCACCCACATTGCCCGCACTAGCTGAGGTTTCTAATTAGAACTCTTAAGCACGCAGTCAGTGCAGTAGTTACTGTGGTCTCCAGGGAGCACGTAAAAAAAAAAAAGCTTCCACCAAATCCCTAAATGTCCTGACTTTGGATAGGCTCCTCTGTTATTGCTTTGCGAAGTCAAGGAGTAATTTCATTGAGGAGAGCTTTGCTTAACTTAGATGCCTTTTCCTTTCGGAAGGGGAAGGCTTCTGAACCTCTGGTCAAGGTTATCTACAAACACTAAAGAATACTTTAAATCTCCTGTCATAACTGTTAAGTCCACTTGCCAGTCTTCTCTGGGTCTGGTCCTACAGGCTTGCACCCCAGGCATAGGAGATAGGGGCCTGATTTCGGATTGTTCACTACCTTCTAGATATTTTGTATATTAGGCTCTTTTATCAGTTTGAGTAGCCAGTGAAACATTAGCATCCCGACATAATGTCTGCTCTCATGAGCTGCCTTTATTATCGGGTGCCATCAGGTGTCCTGGTATTAACAATTGTCCTTGGGAACTGTAGTACATTATTCAAGAAAGGCATCTCTAGCAGGCTTTCTTTCCTCTTTGCTGTCACAGGCCTGCCAGGATTTGGGGCGAGGTAAGAATGGTGACTGTCTCGCCAGGCTCTGAAGCTGTGTGCTGCCTGTACTTGGCAGCTCACCACCACCGATGAAGCTGGCCAAGGGCTGGGACTGCAGACTCATCCCTGCCTGGGGTGGCTGGAGGGACCCTGTGTGCCTGGGACAGAAGCAGAGGCCATGTTCAACTGTCTAGTCTGTTGGCTCAGTAAGTTGTCCTCTCACTGTTATTCCAACCCTGGGCTCCTCATGGATTGCAGGAGTCTCTGGGCCCCATCAGTCTGAGTCATTGGCTGACAGCTGTGGGAGCCGTATTATGGATTTCCTGCTTGGACTTGGTTGGCCAAGAGGGGCACTCTGGTTTCCAGTGGCCTTCTTGTTTGCAATAGGCACGCTGTCCGGGGCCTAGATTTACGGGGCGTTGAGTTGGCCACCGGCTCTTTTGGGGCCCACAAGGACTTACCCTACACGAGGCCTGCCAGGATGGTGGGTTACCTCTCAGAGCTGCTGCCAAGAGCATGGCCTTTTTCCTCGTACCGGTTCCAGTTATTGAAGACTTTAAAAGCAATGTCAGCAAGTTGTGAAGTATTCATTCCTAGACCTTCTTCTAACTTTTGAAGTTTCCACTTGATGTCAGGGGCACTCTGGCTAATGAATGCCATATTTATTAACCTGGTCTTCAGGGTTTATATCAGTAAAATGTCGGTATGCTTCGTTCACCCATTCTAGGAGGCTGGAGGGATTTTCCTTGGGGCCTTATACATCCTAAACTTTCCTAAGGCTCTTCTGTTTTGGTGCCCCTTGCTGTCAAACAGTTTTTATATTGCTCTAGTTGTCCTGCCCCAGCTGGTATATATGGCAGATACGGCCTGGGCTGCCGGGAGTCTAGTACCATCCTGAGGGTTGAGGTTTTGCAACCTGTTGCCCTCTTGGCATGCCTTTTCTAAGACCATCTTCTGTTCCTCTAAAGTTAAAAGAACATTTGGAAGTGACTGACAGCCCAACTCAGGTGATGCTTGGCAAAGATGGACACAAACGAAGCTTCTGTGCATTTTGAGTCATCTCTGTTCTTTTAATTACACAGATCAGAGGTGGAGAATGGTAAACCCTCTAGGCTGGCCGTTGTAATCCAATCTGGCAGGCATTTGTCTCAGCAGAAATTGCCCTAAGGAGACTTGGGTGCATTCCTGGCCAAATTGTACCCCACTATGGGTGTGTGCTGGGGAGACTATTCCTTGGGCAGGACAGGGAGTTTCTGACTCTGCAGGGACTGGCAAGCTATTCATCTGAGGGATGGCGGATGATTTCCCTGGAGGGAACGGAGGGGTATGGCTACCTGGGTGAGGCTCAGGTTTTTGACCTAAACCCCTGCTCGATAAACAAAAAGTCTGTGTTTCTCCCAGGAAATCCTAGTTCCCCTTTTAGCATATCCAATTAAGTATTGGCTGAAGGTGGAATTACATGCTCTCTATAGTACATTCAGATAAACGCATAATCCTAAACACATAACCATTTTTAAGAAGATTCCAAACTTGTCTTCTCTTCACACCTTATCTTCCCATTTATATGGATATGACCTTTGGCCTCTGGCTGGATGTAACCAGAAGACCCTGGCCCCCTACAAATCATCCTGTTTATCTGGCCTATTTTGCCCACAGGACTCTTCAGGTGGGGCTTTTCTCCCCTTCCTTTTTCCCTGCACCATTAGCTTACACTGTTTTTGTAGGTTTTTATTTTGTCAGAGAGACAGAAAGTCTTGTATGTAGGGGATTTCATTCTATTTTTTCCCTCTTTTGTCATAGTTAAGTGGCCCCAAACAGCAATTAGAATCCACATGAAAAAACAAAGAATACCAGTAAAGGTACACCATGTTGATTTCCTGTATTTCACTCACTCACTCAGAAACAGAACCAGCACCTGAACTTAACCAAAGTCAGCAACCATAAACTAGGCTGCCCACTCTCTGCCCCCGGCTAGGGGGAGTGGCGGGGCAAGATAAGGAGGATGCTTTTAACGGGGCTTCCATCCTCCCTAATTGTGTTGTCTTAGTCCTACCTCAATTCTCCAGATAATGCCCCCCGCCTCCAATCTTAACCACTTATATTTAACAAGAGAAATTCCTAGGGCACTTACCTAGTGGATGTCCATACTAGAGTTAGGTTCTAATTCTCATAGTAAAAGTGCCTCAGGCTGGTCACCACCTGGGTCAAGGTTAGGAGACCCACCCGATCCTCCCGAACAAGAGGATCGTGCATGCTGATGGTTGGTGGAATTTCTGTTTGTGGTAGAGGGGGTGCTGGGTTCTGGATGGAGGCCCCACGTTGGGTGCCAAAATTGTTACCGAACTCTAGAAGGTGGGTCCTTGTCCAGAGTGCTCAGACTGGCCAATTATCTGGACACCATGTTTGAGAAACAGAAAGTAACTTATTGCAATGCTCAGAGCAAGGAGCCGGGAGGAAGTTCCTCAGATCTGGCTCCCCAAGCTATGGAGAAGCAGGGCTTATATGTGATTTGGGCAGCAAGATGATGGCCACACACACATAGCCGGGAAGGAAAAATCTAGAAGGTGGTCAGGAAACAGGAGGTGATGTGGTTCTTGTTGGATCTCACACTTTGGAATAGGGTCCAGGTGATGATTTTCCTTCTGATTCATTCCACCTGTTTCTGCATCCTCTGTTGAGGTCAATTAGTGGTTACAGTTGGCCCTTCTTCAATGCGGGGCAGGCCAAATCTAGCTTGGGCTGGGTTTAAGGACTAATGGAAATTTACTGGCATGGATTCATAGGGTCAGGTTATAACATCTTTGCTTTTGAACACTTTAAAGAGCTCTTTTGCAGCAGATTTGCCCAATGCAATACATCGTTTGATTTCTTCATTGCTGTTTCCATAGGCATTGATTGTGGATCCAAATAAATGAAATCCTTGACAACTTCAATCTTTTCTCCTTTCATCATGGTGTTGCTTATTGGTACAGTTGTGAGGATTTTTATTTTCTTTATGTTAAAATGTAATCCATACTGAGGGCTGTAGTCTTTGTTCTTCATCAGTAAGTCCTTCAAGTCCTCTTCGCTTTCAGCAAGCAAGGTTGTGTCATCTGCATATTGCAGGTTGTTAATGAGTCTTCAATCCTGATGCCACATTCTTCTTCACATAGTCAATTTTCTCAGATTTATTTGCTCAGCATACAGGTTGAATAAGTATGGTCAAAGGATACAACCAGTGCTGCTATAACAGAAATGCCACAAGTGAGTAGCTATAACAAACAGAAATTTATTTTCTCACAGTTTAGGAGGCTAGAAGTTCTAATTCAAGGCACTGGCTCTAGGAAAAAGCTGTCTGTTGGCTCTTGGTAAAGGTCCTTCTCTCTTTTCAGATTCTGTTCCTGGGGTCCTTGGCATGGCATCTATCAATCTTCTAATAGGCTCCTTTTGTATCTCAAAAGTGATTGGCTTAAGACATACCATAAACTGATTTGGCCTCATTAACACAACAAAGAAAACCCTTTTCCCACAGGTATAGGGGTTACTCTAAACTCCAGAGCAAGCTTCAGAGTATCTTCCGACATCCATTTTGGTCTTTTCTTTCTTTCCTGTCTTTTTAATGACCTTTTGCTTTCTTCATATGTGATACCCTTGATGTCATCCCACAACTTGTCTGGTCTTGGTCATTAATGTGCAATGCATCAAATCTATTCTTGAGATGGTGTCTAAATTCATGTGGGATATACTCAGTGTCATACTTTAGTGGACTTATTTTAATTTTCCTTAGTTTTTTTTTTTTTTCAGCTTCAACTTGAACTTGCCTGTGAGCAATCCATGGTCTGTTCCAAAGTCGGCCCCAGCCCTTGTTCTGATTGATGATATGGAGTTTTCCATTGTCTTTTGCCACAGATGTAGTCAGTTTGATTCCTGTGTATTCTATCTGGGGAGGTCCATGTGTATAGTTGCCGTTTATGTTGTTGAAAAAAGGTATTTGGAATAAACGAGTCATTCGTCTTGGAAAATTCTATCATGCAATCTCTAGCATTGTTTCTATCACCAAGGTCATATTTTCCAACTATTGATCCTTCTTCTTTGTTTCCAACTTTTGCATTCCGATCATCAGTAATTATCAATGCATCTTGATTGAATGTTTAATTAATTTCAGACTGAAGACGCCAGTAAAAATCTTCAATTTCTTCATCTTTGGTGTTAGTGGTTTGAATAATAGTTGTATTAACTGGTCTTCCTTGTAGGCATATGGATATTATCCTATAAATGGCAGCATTGTACTTCAGGATAGATCTCAAATGTTCTTTTTGATGATGAATGTGACACATTCATCTTCAATTTGTCATTCCTGGCATGGTAGACCCTATAATTGTCTGAAACTTGCTCTTGAACATAGAGTAGCTAAAGCAAATGGAAGAAATTATGAAGTCAAAGAGCTGAACAGGTGATTCAAAGAGTGGCTTGAGAAGACAAAGTATTATAATGAACTCTGCAAAGACCTGGAGTTAGAAAACCAAAAAGGAAGAACATACTTGGCATTTCTTCAGCTGCAAGAATTGAAGAAAAAATTCAAGCCTCAAGTTGCAGTATTGAAGGATTCTACAGGCAAAATACTGAATGACACAGGAAGCTTCAAAAGGAGATTGAAAGAATACACAGTAACTGTACCAAAAAGAACTGGTAAATGTTCAGACATTTCAGGAGGTAGCATATGGTCAAGAACCAATGGTACTGAAGAAAGAGGTCCAAGTTGCACTGAAGACATTGACAAAAAACAGGGCCCCAGGAATCTATGGAATAGCAATTGCAATGTTCCAACAAATGTATGCAATACTGGAAGTGCTTACTCCTATATGCCAAGAAATTTGGAAGATAGTTTCCTGGCCAACTGATGGGAAGACATTCGTATTTGTACCCTTTCCAAGGAAATGTAATCCAACAGAATGCAGAAACTTTCAAGTAATATTATTAATATCACAAGCAGGTAAAATTTCGCTGAAGATCATTCAAAAATGGTTATAGCAGTACCTTGACAGGAAACCACCAGAAATTCAAGCCAGATTCAGAAGAGGATGTAGAATGAGGGGTATCTTTGCTGATGTCAGATGGATCTTGGTTGAAAGCAGAGAATACGAGAAAGATGATGACCCGTGTTTTATCGACTATGCAAAGGTATTTGACCGTGTGGATCATAACAAATTATGGATAATACAGCAAAGAATGGGAATTTCAGAACACATAATTGTGCTCATGTAAAACCTGTACATAGACCAAGAAGCAGTTTGAACAGAACAAGGGGATACTGAGTGGTTTAAAATCAGGAAAGGTGTGCGTCAGGACTGTATCCTTTCACCATATTTATTCAACCAGTATGATGAACAAATAATCAGAGAAGATAGACGATATGAAAAAAAAAAAAAAACATGGCATCAGGATTGGATGAAGACTCATTATCAACCTGCAATATGCAGATGACACCACCTTGCTTGCTGAAAGTGAAGAGGACTTGAGGCACTTAATGATGAAGATCAAAGACTACAGCCTTCAGTATGGATTACACCTCAACATAAAAAAAAAAAAAATCCTCACAACTGGACCAATAAGCAACATCATGATAAAAGGAGAAAGACTGATGTTATCAAGGATTTCATTTTACTTGGATCCACAATCGATGCCTATAGAAGCAGCAACGAAGAAATCAAACAATGTATTGCATTGGGTAAATCTGCCGCAAAAAACCTCTTTAAACCGTTCAAAAGTACAGATGTCACTTTGAGGACTAAGGTGAGCCTGACTCAAGCCATGGTATTTTCAGTCCCCTCATATGCATGTGAAAGCTGGACAATGAATAAGTAAGACTGAAGAATTGGTGCCTTTGAATTACGGTGTTGGTGAAGAATATTAAATACACCGTGGACTGTCAGAGGAACAAAGAAATCTCCCCTGAAGGAAGCACAGCGAGAATGCTCCTTAGAAGGGAGAATGGTAAGACTTTGTCTCACATACTTTGGACATGTCATCAGGAGGGACCAGTCCCTGGAAAAGGCCGTCATGCTTGGTAAAATAAAGGGTTAGCAAAAAAGAGGAATATCCTCGACAAGACAGATTAACACAGTGGCTGCAACCATGTGCTCAAACACAGCAACGATTGTGAGGATGATGCAGGACTGTTGTACACAGGGTTGCTGTGAGTCAGAATCAACTCAACGGTCCCTGACAACAACAGCAACAATATTTATTGAGAATTTACTCTAAGCCAGGCAATTTTCCTGGGCTCTGCGTTTTTAAATACATGATCTCTTTTAATCCCCATATCCAGTTTATGAAGCAGATACACTTATCATTTACATATTACAGATGTTGAACTTGAACCAATCAACCAACCAAACAACCCTTTGCTGTTGACTTGATTCTGACAGGGTAAAACTGTTCCATAGCGTTTTCAAGACTGTAGATCCTTACAGAAGCAGACTGCCACATCTTTCTCCCTTGGAGCAGCAGGTGGCTTTGAACTGACCATTTCTGTTAGCAGCTGAGCACTTTAACTATTGTGCTGCCAGGGCTCCTTGAATTTGAACCAAGCCCATTGCCATCGAGTGGATTTCAACTCGTAACAACTGCATAGGACAGAGTAGAACTGCCCCATAGGGTTTTCAAGGAGCGGCTGGTGGATTCGAACTGCTTGAACTTGAACCAGGTAGAGCTAAAATAACTTTCTAAGGGCTCAGAGTTCATAAATGGCAAACTCAGGGTTTAGACACAGTCAGTGTGGTGCTGGAGACACTGGTATGAAGCAGAATGCCACACCGCTTACCCTCGTTTATTTAGGATAAAAGCTCACTACACTATTAAGGGAAAAGGAACCTTGAGGTGACTTTATCATTCCAGGTGTTATCTAATTAGCCTAGGTTTTACTTATTTCGAAATGGAAATAGTCCATCTCCTAACTTATTTGTACGCCTGTACCTTGGACACTAGGAGCCCTGGTGGCAGAGTGGTTAAGGGCTATGGCTGCTAACTGAAAAGTTGGTGGTTTGAGCCCACCAGCTGCTCTGCAGGAGAAAGATATAGCAGTGTGTTCCCTTAAAAATTACAGCCTTGGAAACCGTTTGGAGCCATTCTACCCTGTCCTATAGGGCAGCTATGAGTTGGAATCAACATGGGTTTGGGTTTTTTTTTTTTTTTTTTTTGGTTTTTACCTTGGATACTACCTTACACGTAGTAAGTGCTCAATAAATTTTACTAATAATCTTTATAAATATACCTGATGCATATGGAATTGTACACTTTATAAGGCATGTTCATTTAAATGACTCCATTCAATTGTACGATATTATCATTCAGGTTTACTGTCTCCTATACAACAAGTACTGTGCTCAAAGCTTGTCCTGGATTCTTGTCCCTCTTTCTTGTAGCTACTCTATGAGGGAGGTGCTATTACTCATTCCATCTCATATTGGGAGAAACCAAGGCACAGAGAGATCAAATAACCTGCCCAAAGCCACACAGTGAGCCAGTGGCAGAGCCTGTATTCAAACCAGGCAGTCGGACGACACAGCCCATAGGCTAAATCACTATTCTGACTGCTTCCTCCAAGCCCTGCTACCTTCCGCGAGGACATGTTGAGTTGAAGACAGGTAACACAAGTATAATGGTGATCCCGCTATAGAAATGATAATTAAAATCAATCAATTTGGGCTTCTGATGAGTTCTTAATTAGAACAGATCTAATACTTGCATTTAAATGCTATCTCAGTCGGTTCTTTCATTACCCTCTCCCTCTAGTTAAAGTTGCAAAATGAGAACACCTTTGTTGTTTTGTTGTTAGGTGCCATCGAGTTGGTTCCGACTCATAGCGACCCCATGGCGCAACAGAACAAAACACTGCCCTGTCCTGAGCCATCCTTACAATCGTTGTTATGCTTGAGCTCATTGTTGCAGCCACTGTGTCAATACACCTCGTTGAGTGTCTTCCTCTTTTCCACTGACCCTGTACTCTGCCAAGCATGATGTCCTTCTCCAGAGACTGATCCCTCCTGACAACATGTCCAAAGTATGTAAGATGGAGTCTCGCCATCCTTGCCTCTAAGGAGCATTCTGGCTGTACTTATTCTAAGACAGATTTGTTCGTTCTTTTGGCAGTCCCTGGCATATTCAATATTCTTCACCAACGCCACAATTCAAAGGTGTCAATTCTTCTTTGGTCTTCCTTAGTTGTTGTCCAGATTTCATGTGTATATGATGCGATTGAAAATACCATGGCTTGGGTCAGGCGCACCTTAGTCTTCAAGGTGACATTTTTGCCCTTCAACACTTTAAAGAGGTCCTTTGCAGCAGATTTACCCAATGCAACTCGTCTTTGGATTTCTTGACTGCTGTTGATTGTGGGTCCAAGTAAAATGAAATCCTGGACAACTTCAATCTTTTCTCCATTTATCATGATGTTGCTTATTGGTCCAGTTGTGAGGATTTTTGTTTTCTTTATGTTGAGGTACAATCCATACTAAAGGCTGTGGTCTTGGATCTTCATTAGCAAGTGCTTCAAGCCCTCTTCACTTTCAGCAAGCAAGGTGGTGTCATCTGCATAATGCAGGTTCTTAATGAGTCTTCCTCCAATCCTGATGCCCCATTCTTCTGCATATAGTCCAGCTTCTCATATTATCTGCTCAGCATACAGATTGAATAGGTATGATGAAACAATACAACTCTGACTCACACCTTTCCTGACTTTAAACCAATCAGTATCCCCTTGTTCTGTATGAACAACGCCTCTTGATCTATGTAAAGGTTTCTCATGAGCACAATTAAGTGTTCTGGAATTCCCATTCTTCTCAGTGTTATCCATAATTTGTTATGATCCACATAGTTGAATGCCTTTGCAAAGTCAATAAAACACAGGTAAACATCCTTCTGGTATTCTCTGTTTTCAACCAGGATCCATATGACATCAGCAATGATATCCCTGGTTCCACATCCTCTTCTGAAACTGGCCTGAGTTTCTGGCAGTTCCCTGTCAATATACTGCTACAGCCATTTTTGAATGATCTTCAGCAGAATTTTGCTTGCGTGTGATATTAATGATATTGTTCTATAATTTCCACATTCGGTTGGATCACCTTTCTTGGAAATAGGCATAAATATGGATCTCTTCCAGTCAGTTGGCCAGGAAGCTGTCTTCCATATTTCTTGGCATAGATGAGTGAGCACCTCCAGCGCTGCATCTGTTTGTTGAAACATCTCAATCGATATTCCATCAATTCCTGGAGCCTTGTTTTTTGCCAATGCCTTCAGAGCAGCTTGGACTTCTTCCTTCAGTACCATCGGTTCCTGATCATATGCCACCTCTTGAAATGGTTGAACATCGACTAATTCTTTTTGGTATAATGACTCTGTGTATTTCTTCCATCTTTTTTTGATGCTTCCTGCATCATTTAATATTTTTTCCCCATAGATTCCTTAACTATTGCAACTCGAGGCTTGAATTTTTTCTTCAGTTCTTTCAGCTTGAGAAACTCCAAGCTTGTTCGTCCCTTTTGGTTTTCCATCTCCAGTTCTTTGCACATGTCATTATAATACTTTACTTTGTCTTCTCGAGATGTCCTTTGAAATCTTCTGTTCAGTTCTTTTACTTCATCAATTGTTCCTTTTGCTTTAGCTGCTCGATGTTCAAGAGCAAGTTTCAGAGTCTCCTCTGACATCCATCTTGGTCTTTTCTTTCTTTCCTGTCTTTTTAATGACCACTTGTTTCTTCACGTCTGATGCTCTTGATGTCATTCCACAACTCATCTGGTCTTTGGTCACTAGTGTTCAATGCATCAATTCTATTCTTGAGATGGTCTCTAAAGTCAGGTGGGATATATTCAAGGTCATATTTTGGCTCTCGTGGACTTGCTCTGATTTTCTTCAGTTTCAGCTTGAACTTGCATATGAGCAATTGATGGTCTGTTCCACAGTCGGCCCCTGGCCTTGTTCTGACTGATGATATTGAGCTTTTCCATCATCTCTTTCCACAGATGTAGTCAATTTGATTTCTATGTGTTCCATCTGGCGAGGTCCATGTGTATAGTCACCGTTTATGTTGGTGAAGGAAGGTATTTGCTGTGAAGAAGTCGTTGGTCTTGCAAAATTCTATCATTCAATCTCCGGCATTATTTCTATCACCAAGGCCATATTTTCCAACTACTGATCCTTCTTCTTTGTTTCCAACTTTCACATTCCAATCGCCAGTAATTATCAATACATCTTGATTGCATGTTCAATCAATTTCAGACTGCAGCAGCTGATAAAAAGCTTCTATTTCTTCATCTTTGGCCCTAGTGGTTGGTGCGTAAATTTGAATAACAATCGTATTAACTGGTCTTCCTTGTAGGCATATGGATATTATCCTATCACTGACAGCACTGTACTTCAGGATAGATCTTGAAATGTTCTTTTTGACGATGAATGCAACACCATTCCTCTTTAAGCTGTCATTCCCAGCATAGTAGACTATATGATTGTCCGATTCAAAATGGCCAATACCAGTCCATTTCAGCTCACTAATGGCTAGAATGTTGATGTTTATGTGTTCCATTTCATTTTTGATGATTTCCAATTTTCCTAGATTCATACTTCGTACATTCTAGGTTCTGATTATTAATGGATGTTTGCAGGTGTTTCTTCTCATTTTGAGTCGTGCCACATCAGCAGATGAATTTCCTGAAAGCTTTACCCCATCCTCGTCATTAAGGTCGACTCTACTTTGAGGAGGCAGCTCTTCCCCAGTCGTCTTCTGAGTGCCTTCCAACCTGGGGGGCTCATCTTCCAGCGCTATATCAGACAGTGTTCCACTGCTATTCATAAGGTTTTCACTGGCTAATGCTTTTCAGAAGTAGACTGCCAGGTCCTTCTTCCTAGTCTGTCTTAGTCTGGAAGCTCAGCTGAAACCTGTCCTCCATGGGTGACCCTGCTGGTATCTGAATACCGGTGGCATAGCTTCTAGCATCGCAGCAACACACAAGCCCCCACAGTATGACAAACTGACAGACACATAGGGGGAGAACACCTTTACATACTAGTAATTATAAAACAAGTGCATCTGTGTAATATCATACCATTCTGGTTGCTATATCATGCCATTACTTATTTTAGTTTTACATTGTTAGAGTGTATTTCGCATTAGTAGTACCTAGTAACGCTAGCTTATTATTCCCTTTCATCAGAAGTCATCTTACTATAAACTAATGTTGCAGTGTCCTGGAAAGGTGAATAATTTCCTCACAGTTACTGCAGGTTCAGTTTGTCAATTCCATTTACATTGTGAGGCTCTATTTACCCAAACTGAAACCAAGAGTGGATCAGAAATCTGGATAGCTCAACAATTTAGAAAACTATTCTAGTTTATATGGGTTGGCTACTTTTACTTTTCTTTAATAGCAGTTCTCCCCCTCCCCGCCGCCCCCCTTTCTCAGACGTACCATTTTTGAACAATTCCCTAACCTTTGTTTTTAATACTCCTGGTATTTGCTGGCGTACTTGCTTCCTTATCTATTCATCTTACCATTTCTTCTCCCCATCACTTTTCTCTTCTTTAGCTGGGAGTTAGGGGTTGTAGGTAAGAAGCCGACTGAGAATACAGCAAGTCCTTACATTCTTACTTGCCTTTTATTTTTATGTAAATTTGCCCTCACTTTGAAACCATTGAACCAACCCCTACTGCCAACAAATTCGTCATCACAGTCGCCTTCACTTGCTGCATGTGCAGCTTTAAATCATTGAAAAGGCTTCGAGCCTTTTCTCGCACTAGCCTGTAAAGACCTATTGCCTTCCAGTTGATTCCAACTCATAGCGGCCCAATAGCGCAGAGTAGAACTGCCCCATAGGGTTTCCAGTGGCTGGTGGATTAGATTTGAACTGTTGACCTTTTGGTTAGCAGCCGCAGCTCTTGACCACTGCTGCCACCAGGGCTCCTAAAGTGCAGCTAAATAAGAACCGTATGCACCTGTTCTGACTTACCTACAAATTCTTAAAGATACACTTAGGAATGAATCTCCTTTGTAACCCAGGGACTGCCTCTAATGATAAAGCACGAGTATGTTTAATTTTTAGATCCCTTTGGGAAAACTGAAATGTCCCTGCAGCAATCTCCAGGTTGAGCTCCTGGGGGTGTGGAGGGCAACAGAATTGAAACAGAGACAGCAGGACACCACCTGCTCTGTGTTGGTCACTCGGAGAGGCATGGAAGGGAGTCTGGAGGTCACGGCCATCAGTAGCTCCCTTCTCTGAGCCCAACAGAGAGTGTACCATCATTCACACCTCATTGTTTGTCTTGCACTATTAACACAGAGCAACGAGCAGCCTCATCACTTATCCTGCACAGAAACCATTTCTTCCCTTCTGCACAGGCAAATATTTACCGGTCTATGGGCTTCCAGGTGTATCAGCATTAGGGAGGCCCACCGTGACATGCAGCCAAGTCAACCTGGGGTCAGACGCCAAGGGGCACAGGGCTGGGTTTCACTTTGCTGCCCTGGAAACAAGAGCAGAGAGGGCAAGAGGGATTGAATTCTGGGCATTGAAATACTGTTGTCATTTTGCCCAAAGATCGTATTGAAAATAATCTTGGTCCCAGGTATAAGTTTGTAGCTTCCACAGTTACCTCATTGTCAATCAACATCAAGGCTTAGAAATGAGGAAAGAAGAAAAAAGGAGAAGAAAAAGAAAAGAAAAAAGAAGAAAGGTGCTTGCAGCCGGTGCGTGGCTGAGTAAGGACACAGTTCCTTTCCGTGACTTTCCCTGCACTGGGGTCATGGCTTGATTGCCTGACCCAAACCACAGTATGTGAATGGCAGGGTCCATCAACAGAATTAAAAACCCAACAAAACAAATTATCAGATTATTTTGGGAAGCATAACTTACCTTGTAATAAGGGTCCGGGACCCAGAAAAGTCCCAGAGCTGGAGAAGTTGTGACATTATCAACAAATAAAACACTTACTGAACTATGCATTATAACAGTTTTTTTTTTTTTTAATATTATTGTGGTAAGCGTGTATGTGACATACTTTTTTGCGGGGGGGCGTTTATGTAACAAATTGTTTGCCTTTCAACACTGGTCATATCTACAGTTCAGTGACATCAGTTATGTTTATCGTGTAGTACAACCGTCACCATTATCTGTTTCCAAATTTTCCCAACACGCTTAACAGAAGCTCACTGTTCCCTAAGCAACGAGTCCCCTCTTCCCCTGCCTCCTTCCTGCCCCTGGTAACCACTAATAAACTTTGGTCTCTATACCCTTGCCTCTTACAGATATTTCATATAAGTAGGACCTTTTTTTTTAGGACCATACAATATTCGTCTTTTTCTGCCTGACTTACTTCACTCAGCATCATGTTTTCAAGGTTCGTCCATGCTGCAGCATGTGTCAGACTTCATTTCTCTTTCTGGCTGAGTAACATTCCATTGTGTTTGTACCATATTTTTTTTTTATCCATTAATCCAGCATTACAGAAGGTTTTGACTATTTATCCTCAACTAGTCCTAAGAGGATAGTACTTTGGTCCCCATTTGATGAAAGAGGATCTCTAAGTCAGAAGGGCCCATGGGTCGTCTTATCCACAAGAGAAGATGGCAGAGCCAGGAGTCACTTCTTGTTCTGACTCCAAAGCCTGCCCTCACTTCTCCACAGACTATTTACTGCCACTTTAGCCCCAGAAAAAAAAAAAAAAAAACAGCCACGGCTCTGGAAACAAGTCTAAAAGCAAACAGATTCCGTCGAGTGCGCTTTGGGGAGAAGCCCCAGCTTGTAGAGGGCTAGGGAGAAGGAACCCAGGACTGAGAAAACTGAGGAGGAAGTGGCCATGGTGCTCAGAGCCTCGCCCCACTCCCACGCACCCCAGACCTTGCACTTAGAGCAGATGGTGGCCCACGTTTCCTCACAGGTCCCACACCCATTGTTCTGCCTCTATTACGCGGCCTGACTGTCTATCATAGAAGGAAGTGAAATTGGTCTGGAATGGTTTCCTCTTCCCACAGTCTTCTTGGTTGTTATGAGGACTGTGTTATTGATATATGACTTTTTAAATATAATATCTTTGCAGATATGAAAATTAAGCTGATTTATCTATTTAATGTCCAGAACTGTCAGGATTGTTTTTTGTTTTTGTTTTTTTTTCTTTCTATTCTAACAGGAGAGACAATGCATTTGCCTTTTTTTTAAGTTCTGTAAGACTTCCTTCTCATACCGTAGTCTGTCCAAAAAAAAAAAAAGTGACTTAATTTCTCAGGGTCATCAAACAAGATTGGTTGGAATACATCTGGAGTCAACAGTTTTCTCACTGACAGAGCTTGATTTCCCTTCTTCCCAGTCCCGAGCCCTAGGCCAGCTGAGCCCAGTTAAGTGCTTTTATAAAGGTAGGTGAAGGAGGCGAAGAAAACAGGTGAGGGTCTGCTTCCTCCCTCAGCCTGGTGTTTTACTTGGCTTTCTGGGACTCACCGATTTTTTCTGCTGCCTTCTGTGTCCTATAGAAGGCCTATCCCTTCTCGAGCTCTGGATTTTTTATTTGACTTACAAACAACGTATCGTTTTTTTTGTTTGTTTTCTTTATTCTTCTGGAGGAGTCCCTGGGTGGTGCAAACAGTTAAGCACTTGACTACTAGCCAAGAGGCTGGCAGTTTGAAGCCACCCAGAGGTGCCTCAGAAGACACGCCTGGCGATCTGCTTCCAAAAGGTCACAGCCTTGAAAACCCTATGGAGCAGTTCCACTCTGACACACATGGGGTCGTCATGAGTCAGAATCAACTGGATGGCAACTAACAACAGCATTCTTCTGGAACCCCATTTGTCTTTCAGGCCTTTGGCTCTTGTAGGTTGATATTTTCCTATTTTTTTCTGTCAGTATTACTAGTTATTCCTGTGGCTCTTGAAATGTCTGTTAAAAAAAAGTTCCATATGTTTCTTGTAGAAATTTGTGCTGAAGATTTTCTTCTCATCGAGTTCCTTTTGCTCACATCCAAACCAGGAGTGAGGAGAAGCTCATGCCGATTGTGCTTATTTTCCCCTTTCTTTAACACCATGAGTGGTATTACCTAGATGACCCTTGCAGTGCTAATGTTTACAAAGGCATTTTTATATGCACTTTCTTATGCTAACATGCATTATCTCATTTAATCTCACACAACCCGTGAGGTAGGTACTGTTATTGCTCCCCACTTTATAGGTAAGGAATCTGAGTCTTAAATGATTAAATAATTTACCCTCACCCCACAGCTTGCATCAACAGGGCTGGGATTGGAGAACAGAGGCTCCCACTTCAAAGCCAGGCCACAGCTGATGAGAGGCCTAGGTTGGTAGAAATGCTGAGAACAAATTGACACATGTAGCCCAGAAAGTCTTCGTTTCTTCCCAATCCTCATTCCCCCTCAGGAGCCCCTGAGTTACTGAGTAGATGCTGCCACTTTTTCACTTGTTTTTATCTCAGTGGCGTCACTAGGGTTGGAGTCACCCGGTGCAGTAACTTAATGGTGTCACCCTCCCCAGGGATCTCCTCCCCTAACAGACCATACGGAATGCTTAGTAATGTTTTTTGTACTGTTACTTAGTAAATTGTAATTCCTGTACATCACTCCTTCTTTTCCTTTAATTACTACTTCATTCTCAAAAAAGTTATTGATATAAGTTCACAGATACTAATTAGGGCAATACTGTAGCTAAACCTGCTGCCGTCCAGTCGATTCTGACTCCTAGTGACCCTAAGGGACAGAGTAAAGCTTCCCCATAGGGTTTCCAAGGAGTGGCTGGTAGATTCAAACTGCCGACCTTTTGGTTAGCAGTCTGACCTCTTAACTGCTGTGCCACCAGGGCTCCACTGTAGCTAAAGCACCAGAAAATTTGACAAAGCCAACAACTATAAAAACACCGGTAGCACGTGCGGACAAAACCACAATATTTGAAGCATCCTTGTAATTGGGTAATAATGACAGCTCTGACTGGAATGCACTAGAAGGTTCAAAAAGTAAATTAGCATAGAGTTTTAGCCTTGTAGGTATACTGATACATGCAAGTTCAGCTTATTAAAAATGTTTTTGTTGTTGTAACTAACTAAAAAAAACCAAACCCGTTGCCATTGAGTCGATTCCTACCCTATAGGTCGATTCTGACCCTATAGGACAGAGTAGAACTGCCCCGTGGGGTTTCCAAGGAGTGCCTGGTGGATTTGAACTGCCAGCCTTTTGGTTAGCAGCCACAGCTCTTAACCACTACGCTACCAAGGCTTCCTATAACTAACTACAGGGATATTTTTTATAAAAAATAATAAATTTCTGCCGAAACACTGCACAAAAATTTTATAGACAATCATTTTGGTGTCGCCCCTTGACAGTGTCACTGGGTGTGGTCCATGCCCCCTGTGCCCCCCTAGTGATGCCACTATTTCATCTTTAAATATAACTGCTTTCATTTGTAAAAATTAAATCAAGAACCCAACCTGAATTATGTCATCTTCTATATTAGGAAGTAATTTAGAAAAATTATTGACCTGAAAGATTATATTTGCTTCCTAAAGGGCCATTCTTTCTCTCTGAAGCAGAACTGTCCAAAGCACCTCTTCACTGGAGAATCCAGCCCCTTGTCTCATACGTGGAACTCTGAAGTTGGGAAAGAATTTTCACACTGTTTTATCATCTGGTGAGAGTTTTAAGGGGAAAGTTCAACATGAATTTGGCATTTCCTGATTTCTGCAGATTTGAGTTATAAGCTTGACATGACTAGAAAGGAAATCTCAAAAAAAAATTTTTTTTTGGAGTGTTTTATTGTGAAAATGTCCCCAAACATTTTCATCCCATTTTCCCAGAGAAACCTGACAGCACGGGGAGGGGCGGGGAAGGGGGGAGATGAACAAAACCCAATGCCACATCCTTGAACTCCTTTGTGTATTCAGAACAATGTCCAGTTAAAACCAAACAATATTGCTGCTAAATAAGTCTAAAATAGTCCTTGGTGAGTGCTCTTGCCCGTCGGAACAGCTCTAGGAGAAAGAAGGGCCGTTTGTAGAAGTGATAAGAGCCATTGCCTCTCCGAAGAGCAGGGTCCGAAGGCCCTCGAGATACATTATCTTCCCAATAACCATGGCCTCAGCTCATTTGTGGCTGGGGGCCGAGCGTGGAGTGGACACCACCACTGCACCCAAAAGGAAAAGAGAAGGCCTTGCAGGGGCCGGGGGTGGGGTCAGCCTCGTAAAGGCGAAGTCACGAAGTCTGGCTTTCTGGCCAGATTTCCTCTGAAGGTGAGGTGTGGCCGGCGCTGTGTGTGTGGACCGCCGGGGAGGGGACGCGCGCCCTGCCTTCAGGCGGCAGGACCTGGGCGCTGGCCGGCCGCCAAGCAGCCCGACGCCAGGCCGGGCTCTCAGGAGTGGGAGCGGTCGCGGGCCTGGTTACACAATGGTATTATCTCAAGCCAACCCCTGCAGCAGAAACACACAAGGCTTCCTGTCCTCGCTTTGCAGCACAAACTGTCCCATTTCCAGCTACCTATGGACACACTCACCCACACTTGGTCGCCAGGCTTGGCATATGAAGGTCTAAAGCCACTTCTTCCTTGGGAATTGCAGACGCTGCAATGCCTAATCCATTGTATTTTTTATCCCCTCTGGAAGGACCTGCGCGGTCATGAGTCACACAGGGAAAGGGATTAACTCTCAAAACAATTTCTGTAATGCAGGCAAATGCCTGGAGCTTCCAAAAGCAGGGGGAAAAAAGTCTTTAAAGCGACAACACCATATACAACACAGTTTGTGTTGGTTCATCTCATTCTCTTTCCTATTTTTTTTAACCCCCAGGTTCTTTTTATACAAGGAAAGCAGAATAGAAGAGGAAGCTGAGTGACTGTTCGAGAAATCTTGCTTTTACTAATAACCACTTCCAATAAATTTTGACTGAATTCAATACTCTTAAACAGAGCAGAGATTCACTTAAAAAAAAAAAGAAAAAGCCATAAAACCTGTACTACCATTGTTTTCAAAGCAACAAGCAAGACTGATGAGATGGTTATTATTATTTTTTAAGATACCTGTTTAATGTTCTTGGCTTTGCAACATTGCAATTAGGTTATTCAGCATCTGACCAAGTCTTTCAAACTACTTACCCATGCCAGAACTTTTAAAATATTAAACAACCTGCTACCAGAAATCAGGGGTCTATTTCAACAGTTACCAGAAGTGCTCTCAACCTTCTGCTTCAAGGTCAAGAAGTTTTGGCAGGACAGTTTTCAGAGGAAGCGTAGACTCCGTTACACGCAGTGCAGTGACCTCAGCAGTGTGAGCAGGTGGGTTTCAGGGAGAAAGCCAGGCTTGCCAGCAGAAACCCTCTGCTCTGCACTTAGTATGACTTCCTGCTAGTGTGTTCAGACCCAGTTTTCTATAGAATTAGAAGGCCATTGTTCAAAGTGCTGTGGCTCTTGGCTTACCTTTTGAGGGATCCAGATAGATTCACTCCCTCCTAATTAAACAAGAGGGTCCTTCCTGGTCCTTGCTGCTGTGGCGATGGGCAGGTTCTTTTGGACTGGACTCATAGTGTGCTGGCAAGTGTTTAACAACAGCTCCCTGGAAAACAAACAGCCCTGAGCAGTGCCTAGAAATGTAGAATTTTTTAAAACTATGAAATATTTCCAGTACACCAAAATATGTAAAGCATAATGTAATAAATGTTCACTTACTCATCAGCCAGGTTTTGTCAAATCTGAATGTTTTGTGATATTGACATTAGATTTTTCTTTTAAAGAGACAGCGCTTTTGTGTGCTGTTTCCTACCCAGAGCTGATCGCCGTCTTGACCTTGGCGCTTACCTTGCCCCTGAGGTAGAGTGATGCCCTTCCAGCTCTCACCGTGGTATAAGGAACAGCCCCCATTTATTCTGGTCTGTCAGCACCAGGTTCTCAATATTGGGAGCACCACACTTGCCTGCATGTCTCCAAACCTGTGTTTGCTTGTATACCCAATACGTAATATTGTTTTGCATCTTTGACAATTTGACTATATGTCATGTTATAATATACATAACCATTTTTAATAACAGTTTTGTTGGAATATAATTCACATACTCTACAATTCACCTATTTAAAGTGTACAATTAAATGACTTTTATTATATTCACAGAGTTGTGCAACCACAATCAATTTTAGAACATTTTCATCATCCCAGAACACTGTATCCATTAGAGGTCACTCCCTTTCCCCACCCACCCTACCAGCCCCTGGCAACGGCTACTCTACGTTCAGTCTATGGATCTGCCTATTCCGGACATTTCATATAAATGGAACCGTAGAACATACAGTCTTTGTGAGTGGCTGCTTTCACCTAGCATAGGTCCATCCACGTTGCAGCATGTATCAGTATTTCATTCCTTTTAACTGCTAGATAATATTCTATTGTATGGATATAAACCAAAAAACCAAACACAGTGCTGTTGAGTAGATTCCGACTCGTAGCGACCCTATAGGACAGAGTAGAACCGCCCCATAGAGTTTCCAAGGAGCATCGGGTAGATTCGAACTGCCGACCCTTTGGTTAGCAGCCATAGCACTTAACCACTACACTACCAGGGTTTCCTTGTATGGATATATCACATTTTATTTATCCATTGATCGACATATGGATTATTTCCACTTTTTGGCTATTGCTGCTGTGAACATTCACATACAAGTTTTGGGTGGACATAGCTGTTTTAAACATTAAAAAAAAAAAACAAACCTTATTGACTGTCAAGCTAGGGCAGCCTTTGAAGGACAGATAAACTCCTAGGGCTGCTTTTTGTTTGTGACACAGGGTTAAGAAATTGTTGCAATAAGATATTCTTGTGTATCAATAGCTGTGGAGACCCTCAAGTAAATATAACAATATAAATAACTGTACCAAGTGTTTGCATGGCAGAGTTGACTGTGTGACTGTGTTTATTATTTAGAACTATATTTAGTATGGATCATATTAAATCTGCAATATAAACTTTTTGCTATTGACTAATAAAAAATTCTAGAATTTGTTAGTATAAGTCGTTCACAAATTCTCTAGCCGCCCGGGAACCCCTGGAAAAGTGGGGTGCATTCACGTTCACTTTACTGGTCCCAAGTCTTCCCTTAGTCTTGCTTCTAATCGTTCTAAAAATTCTTCAGCATTTTCTCATATAGTTTAACTCAACTCTTTAATCTTTTTTAAAAGTAATGTCTTCTGTAGCACATACATAATATATACTTTGATTGTGATGCTTTCAAAAAATGAACTCCACTTTATGGGCAAAGATTAAATAACTGAGACCAGTATATTTCCATTTGACATTTTTAGCAGAGTAAAATTCACCAGTCTATATTCTAGATATCTCATTTAAGTTATAATTAAATGAATATAATATAACATTTTCCAATATAACATTTACATAAGGAAGAAACTTTTAGTGGCAAATAGAGTTGTTTTTCTTTCTTTTTTTTTTTTTTTAATCTGACTAGAGTTTGATTAAACAAAAAACTCTGACAAAATATGGAGTCTTTGGATATTTCCCTCTAGAAAGTTTCAAGAATTTACTTAGTCAATCCTTTTTGCTGTACACACAGAGCATTCCCCTTCAGAGTAAAAGGAAATCCTGAAATGTTCTGTCTCAACTCCACTGAGCTGAGGTGATGACAGATTAAAGCTCAAGCATCAAAATTATTCTCCCCTGAAAATTGGGTAGATTCCAGCTTGCCCCAGACCCTCTTGGCCCCGACTCTCTCTTTTCAGTGGGCAGAGCTCAGGGCTCTTGGTGTAGTTGGTAGAAGCTGGCCAATGGGATGTTCCCACACTGAGTGATGTAGGGTGTGGAGGGGGCAGTTCTGAGCCCTTTTCCCATGCCAGTGGCCCTCCAGTGGGTCATAAGCTTCATAAGGAAACAACTTCTGGTGTGGTATTGGCCAGGGCAAAATCATGACACCACTGAGGAAAAGATCCAGCTGACAACGAGGGAAAATGTCCACGTCACAGGCAATGCGAATCATACTTACTTCCCAGTTGCTGTCGAGTCAGTTGTGACTCATGGCGACCCCATGTGTGTCAGAGTAGAACTGTGCTCCGTAAAGTTTTCAATGGCTGATTTTTCAGAAGTAGATCACCAGCCCTTTCTTCCAAGGTGCCTCTGGGTGGACTTGAACCTCCAACCTTTGGGTTAGCAGTGGACTGATTAACCGTTTTTTGCACCACCCAGGGACTCTCTGCTGATCACACCTGTCTCTTAAATAGTTAATATAACATTAAGGAGTAACGTGTGTTAGATCTGTTCAATATTTTAGCTTTGTCACATATTAACTCTTTTACTTCTCTGTGCTTCAGTTCCTCATCTGTAAACTGGGGATAATAATAGTACTACCCCACAGGACTAAAGAATTAAATGAGATTATACATGTAAAGTACAGAAATAAATTGTATCTGTAAAATAGGAAATGCTCAGTATGTTAGTTAGGACTGTTATCATTATTAAAACATCAGATAAAGTCAGGGGAAAATAAATTAACCCCTGATGAGGACAAAAAAAAAAAAAAAATTGTTAGGCCAGATCTTTAGAATTTTTAGAGATATTTAGGTGCCTTCAGATAGATCCAGAAATCAGTGTAAGTCAGCTCAACTCATGGTCAAATTGAACTTAAATATAAAGAAGAATTTTACATGCCATGTAAAAATGGAGACATACTAGGTGGTCTTGTAAGTCTGAGTAGTTTTGCACCGCTTCAGAACATATTCATTAACACAGAAATAGTCTGTGGCTTCATTTTAATGGTGCTCTACACGGGCAGAGAAACTTCTCCAGTAACGAACTATAGAAATGATCCCTGAAAGTATAGTCTTGCTATGCGTCGGAATCGACTCGACGGCAGTGGGTTTGGGTTTGTTTGTTTTTTTTTTTTTTTTGTCATTTTAATATTAAAAATGAGAAAGCATATGTGCTACTATTTCAACGTGGTACATTTTTTAAATGTCAAGAAAAATTAAAGTATAAACCCACAAAAATTATTTTCCCAAATATGTACTGCAGAGGGAGTTCATTTTTAAACCACCTGGATTTTAACTCCCTGGCTATTTTTGACTTACACATTTTAGAAACAACAAAGTAAATATTTAAGTAAATAGGGTTTAAACAACTTACAATTAATTTTTTTTCTATTTTTTTATCATCGAAGAGAATTAGGAACAAACACACACACAACTTCCCAAAATTAAAATCTGTTTAGACAGTGCCATTTCATGACATAATTGTGCCATACACAAGTTCTTTTCTAAATAAATAATTCTTTATAATTCATTTAATCATTACATAATAATAAACCTTCACTAAAATTCACATTGTTCAAGAATAAGGGAATTTTCTTTTAAAAAAAGTGGCTCAGCAGTGTTCTCTTAAGGAATAAATTAGGGAAAATCTAGCTCAACTGGCATAACAGTTTATAAAGAAAATGTTCTCCATTCTACTTTGGTGAGTAGCGTCTGGGGCCTTAAAAGCCTGTGAGCAGCCATCTAGGATACTCCACTGTTCTCACCCCTTCGGGAGCAAGAAGAATGAAGAAAACTAAAGATACAAGGGAAAGATTAGTCCAGAGGACTAATGGACCACATCTACCACAGCCTCCACCAGACTGAGTCCAGAACAACGAGATGGTGCCCGGCTACCACCGCTGAGTGGTCTGACAGGGATCACAATAGAGGGTCCCAGACAGAGCTGGGTAAAATATAGAACAAAATTCTAACTCAGAGAATGACCAGACTTGCTGGCCTGACAGAGACTGGAGAAACCCTGAGAGTACGGCCCGCGGACAACCTTTCAGCTCAGTAATGAAGTCACTCCTGAGGTTCACCCTTCAGCCAAAGATTGGACCAGCCCATAAAACAAAATGATACTCAAGGGGCACACCAGCCTGGGGGCAAGGACTAGAAGGCAGGAGGGGACAGAAAAGCTTGTAATAGGGAACCCAAGGTTGAGAAGGGAGAGTGTTGACATGTCATGGGGTTGTTAACCAATGTCATAAAACAATATGTGTACTAATTGTTTCATGAGAAACTAGTTTGTTCTGTAAACCTTCATCTAAAGTACAATAAAAAGACAAATTATAATGACAAATTAGCAATACTAGTTTGTTCTGTAAACCTTCATCTAAAGTACAATAAAAAGACAAATTATAATGACAAATTAGCAATAGTATCTTAAATATTCCCTTGATTTCCAAGTACAGAGTGAAAAATTTATTTCAGAATTATTTCTGCTACCAGGGAAGTTAAAAAAAAAAAAAATCACCCAGCTGAAGAAGACTTCCTGATAATCAAGGAATCTTTGAAAGTTTGCCACTGAACATCACTGTATCACTGTTTAACCCTGGGGTTTCCTTAGAGAGGAAACTGGTGAGAGCTGAACCTCTCTATAGCTGGAGGGAATGCCTGAAAGCAAAGACCATTCTGGAAGAAGAAGGTATAAATAGCACAAATAGTCAAAGACAAATTTCAGGAAATTATGGCAAATGTCCTCATAAGGGGAGTTGCTAAGGTTTTTTAAATCTTGGAAATTTTTTTTTTTTGGAGGTGAGAAGAAAAAGCTGGCACTATGCCTTTAGTCCTTCATACAGTAGAAATATTTCCCAGCCCAGTAATGGAAAAACACCATGCTTCAAAAAGTCCCAGAAAGTGATGGCCATGATTAGCTGAGTATTTGTGTCCTAGAGCTGCTATAACAGAGGTCACTTAAAACAAGAAAAATTTATTCTCTCACAATCCTGAAGGCTAGGAGTCCAAACAAGGTGTCAGCGGGACCACGCTATCTATGAAATTTCTAGGGGAGAATCGGTCCTTGAACCTTCCAGCTTCTGGTGGTCCCAGGCATCCCTGGGCCTTGAGGCAGCCTAACTCCAGACTCTGCCTTCTCTTCACACGGCGCTTTTCCCCCTATGTCTTCCCCCTTTTAGAAGGACAGCAGTCATTGGATCAGGACCCACGCTACTGCAGTATGGCTTCATGCTAACCTAGTAACATCTGCGGAGACGCTATTCCTAAATAAGGTCCCACTCCCAGATACCTGGGTTAGATCGTGGACGGATCTTTTAGGGGAACGCAATTCAGTTCATGATGACTTGGCTAGTTTTTTTTTTTTTTTTTTCTGTACCGAAAGATTTACAAAACATAAATATAGAGCTTGGTGAATTTTATCAAACTGAACACACCTGTGTAACCAGCACCCTGATCAAGATCAAGAAACACATACTCAGCATCAAAGAACCCGCTCTGTTCCCGGTACCCAGTCACTGCGCACTAACTTGTGTATTGCAGGGTAACCGTGTCCTCAGTCCGTGAGGGGTTGGGTAGAAGGCGGAAGGCCAAGGTCGGTGCCTCTCTCTTCCCAGCAGTAGCTGCACATTTCGCCTATTTTATATACTGAGCTTTAGCCTTACTAAAAAAAATTGGAAACTGCTGCCTCAGAAAATGCTCCTCTTTTCACTTCCACATTACCTAGACGAATGTCTGGAGCCTACCCTTCTGCGATTCCGTTTTTAGCCGTTAGGGCAGCCTCTCTGGCAGGAAGCCTCTCCACGTGCCAGCACCCTGTGGATTCCACGCGCTAGTGCTACATTCCTGCGTGACTCCCTGAGCAAAGGAGCCTTGGAGGGTGGGCCCTTAACATCTGCATGCCCTCCAGGCCCAGCACCACCTCTGGCTCTGAAGGTTTTCTGTAAATGCTGGCTGAATTCAGTGGACCTAAACCAGTGGCCTCAGGTAATTCTGGAGCTCTTTGCGCTTCCAGAAGTCGTGGAACTTCTCTGCCTGGGGCACTTTAGCAAAATGAGGGAATGTGACCATATTAACCTGCCTTCAAGGGTTTCCATAGACAAATGCCTGGGCCCCTCTCCTTGTCAGACATAGTATGCACACTTCAGTCCCTTATTTCCCTGAGAGAAAAAAAATTTTTTAAAAGCTCCCATTTAACAGAATCAAATTTCTTGATCTACATACAAAAGATCTCCCAGTTTAATTAGACAAAAGTATACAATATTGCATGAAGATTTACCAAGAAATAAGACAAGGTTTTTCTTTTTAAAGTAAGATTAGGTAGTAACGTTGAGTCAACCATGTAGTTTTATTTATACCTTCTCTTTGCCTTGCAGACACCAGGGGATTAGCAGATATGTCTTTCATTTTCTCAGATATAAGACAAACGGGAAATGACACAGAAGTCCTACAAATGAATTTAAATAACTCAACCTGAAGTTGTTGTTGTTAAGTGCCCTTGAGTCGGTCCCAACTCATAGCCACGCTATGTACAACAGAACAAAATACTGCCCCATCCTACACCATCCTCACAATCATTGTTATGCTTGAACTCATTGTTACAGCCACAGTGTCAAGCCATCTCATTAAGGTTCTTACTCTTTTTCACTGACCAACTGTCCTACCAAGCATGATGTCCTTCTCCAGGGACTGGTCCCTCCTGATAACATGTCGAAAGTATGTGAGACGAAGTCTTGCCATCCTTGTTTCTTAGGAGCATTCTGGCTGTACTTCTACCAAGACAGATTTGTTTGTTCTGGCGGTTCATGGTGTATTAAATATTCTTTGCCAGCACCGTAGTTCAAAGGCATCGATTCTTCTTCTGTCTTCCTTATTCATTGTCCAGCTTCTGCATGCATATGAGGTGACTGAAAATACCAGGGCTTGGGCCAGGTGCATCTTAGTGCTCAAGGTGACATCATTGCTTTTCAACACTTTAAAGAGGTCTTTTGCAGGAGATTTGCCCAATGCAATGCATCATTTGATTTCTTGACTGCTGCTTCCATTGGGTGTTGATTGTGGATCCAAGTAAAATGAAATCCTTCAATCTTTTCTCTTTTTATCTTGGTGTTGCTTATTGGTCCAGTCATGAGGATTTTTGTTTTCTTTATGTTGAGATGAACAAATGAACAAATTCTCTGGCGGAAGGCAGGTAGAGGGGAGCGAACTACAGTAGGAACCAAGTCCACCTGGTTCAAACCTGACTTCCCCCACAGCCCAGTGATGGAGAAAAGCATCACAGGAGACAGATCATGGCTGTGATGTGGGTGAGCACAGAGGGTGTCAGGGTCCAGAAGAAGGGCACCTAGCCCCAACTTGGGTTTGGGGGACAAGGATTAGATGAATTGTGCTGAACAAGGACATGCCCAACTGACTGGAGAAAGGCTTTCCAGGCAGAGGGAACAGCAAGAGAAAGTCTCAAAGGCAAGAGGGAGCCAGGCATGGTCAGGGAGTTCCCAGTGGTCCAGTGTGCATGGAGGTGTAAGTTGTGAGCACAATGGACCAGGGCTGAGGGGAGGAGGGAGCTGGCCCTGGACACTGTGCTGTGGTGGGAGTTGGCCTTTCTGCCAAGGCTGCAGGGTGACCTTGGCTCATGTTACGCAGGGAGGCAACACAAGCAGAGACATGAGATAAATCACCCTGGCAGTGACGAGGAGCACGGGCAGCAAGGCCTGGCTGGCAGGAGGGAAACTGGTCATGGCTGAGGCCATAGTCCTGATGGCACATCCAGTGGAGACTTATCTGCTTGATAGCAGAGCAACTGTAGGGCGGGGGTTGTCAGGATTCACTGTTTGGATGAGACCCTGAGGATGAGGGAATAAAAGAGCACTTCCAAGGCGCCTGGGCAAGGAGCGGTTGTGGTACCCCATCCAGCAGGGGGAGGAGCAGATCTGGAGGGCAGGAGGGTGTGTCAGGCCGTGTGCTGGGTAAGGTGTGTCCACATGTCTGGCCTGGGCTTGATGGTCGGCAGTCCCCTGGAGGTCTCTCAGAGGAGAAGCGGAAATGAGAGGGCATCACCTGTGGGCAGTGAGCAACACTCTGGTAGGGGACGGGGTCACTCAGAGACAGGCTGTGGGGTGAGAAGGTGCCAAGGGCCAGACTCTTGGGAGCAAGGAACATTTAAAGAGTGAGTGAGTCGGAAAATGAAGATGAGGCAGAAAGATTCCATCAGATAGGCAGGAGGCCAAGAAGCCGGTGGGGTTGAGGTGGGGTGGGCAGAAGGCCACTGCCCTCCGTCCCTGGAGAACACTGGGTTTGTCAGGTACAGGCTGCAGCAAAGGTACAGCTGGCTTCCGCTCACGTCCACAGAGAGACAGCCTGCTTCCCTGCCCCACCATAATTTATTTTTGTTATTGTTGTTGAGGAAACCACCTGCCTTTGAAGGCTGGTGCTGCCAGACCCCCAGCACTGGCTGTGGGCAAGCTCAGCCTGCTGTAGGGCTGCTGGCGGTGTCAGCCCACTGAGGTGCTGGCAGCAGGCCCGGCTGGTCAAGGTGCTAGCACACTGGGCTCTGGTTCAGCGCACTCTGAACCTGGAACGTGTGGTCCTCCTGGTTCTTCTATTGGGCTCTAAAAGTAATTACAATGTGCTTTTTTTTTAGTTTATGAGGCTAAATTAGAATTAAAATTCACAGTCTATTTTTTCCTCAAACACCAGGATTTATTTTTTAGCAGTAAGAAATCTGATCATTTTTAAAAGTACCACAGGATTTCTTTCCTCCCCATTCAGAATTGAGAAGCTAATCACTTCTTATTTGACGAAGCGAAATGAGGAAATGTCATAATGCATTTTATTAAAAGGAATTCTGAACTGAATAAGTTTTATTCTTTTAGTGATTATGTAATATCTTTTCTAAGCCAGGTAACTTTTGAACTTTAATGAACTATAAAATAAAACGTGATATATACAATCCTATTTCTAAACAACATGGCATCAAACAACAAAATAACCTTATTTTAAGGAAATAGACAATAAATAGAAATATCTTTATTATACACATCTTGCTATTGTCGCAGCATCTCTTGTTAAGTTTGACATGGAGAGGGGTGTGTACTATGATGCAGCAGAACTGCCTCATAGGGTTCCAACGAGCAGCTGGTGGAGTTGAACTGCTGACTTTTTGGTTAGCAGCCAAGCTCTTAACCACTGTGCCACTAGGGCTATTAAAGTAGGATGGAAAGAAAAAGAAAAATGAAGGAAGGTAGGAGAAAAGGAAGGAGGGAGGGAAGTAGGTGGTAAGAAATGAAGGAAGGAAAGAAAGAAAGGGAAGAAGGAAGAAGAGAGAGAAAGGAAGGAAGAAGGAAAGGTTAGAACTGCAATGTCAAATCAATGGTCCCAACTTAACCCGAGTCAACCATGCCAGCAGTCTGGGGTTTGGGAAACCCCGGCTCCTCATATCCCTCGACTCTCCAAACCCATTTCTGTTGACCAAAGTTAGGGTTTTTTTTTCCATGAATGCATTCATGACTAAGAAGACCTTTAGGCAGAACTGTATCTTTACTTGTGTAAATACAAAAGAGAAAAGTAGCCTTACGTATACTAGTCACCACACAAGAGACCAATAAATCACCAGGGCAGACGCACAGCAACACCAGTTTCCAGTAAAAGCAGAATTAAGAAAAATATCAGGTAAATGACAAGAAAGGACGGGGAAGAGTTTTAATGTGGGCAAGTCTAGCCTCACTGTGATTTCACAAAAGAAGAAAGACTGGTGGGTAGGGCAGTGGAAGGTTGGTTTTGTTTTAATTGAGCTCCTACTATATCCTATATATTGTTTTCCATTGTTTACAACTATTATTGCATCCTTACAACAATATTGCTGGGCTGTGAGTGGAGTTTTTCAGCTGGAAATGCCTCGTAGTCTCCTGGCTGGTTAACAGATATCAAACATACAACAGAACTTGGCATTAAAACTGGTAGAAGTTAACCCTGGTTTTGCTACTATCTTACAGCCTTGGACCTGTTACCTCTTTGAGCCTCGATTTCTCTGACTATACCATGGGGAGAATAATACTAACCTCATATGGTTGTTGTAAGAATTAGAGCTCTTTTGTTTATTCATCTCGTGCAACAAATATTTATTGAGGATCAGGTTCCTTAACTGGTAATATAGCTGCAAACAAGGCAAACAGCTTGCCTCGTGGAGCTTACGTTCTAGTGGGGAACTGTAACTAAGCTGTGTCTGGTACTTGGTTGTAACAGGCAAACCCTCCATGCATGCAATGGGCACCTCTGTATTGGAGAAATAGAGCACTAAAGAACCCTTTAGGGGTCATTTAAATCAAACCAAACCTGTTGCCATTGAGGCGATTCCGACTCATAAGCAACCCTATAAGACAGAGTAGAACTGCCCCATAGAGTTCCCAAGGAGTAGCTGGTGGATTCGAGCTGCTGACCTTTTGGTTAGCAGCTACCACAGCACTTAACCCCTGTGCCACCAGGGATCCTTTAGTTTCTTAATTATTTCTGTTTTTCACTGCTTATTCAAACAACCATTACTGCACACCTGGTTGCCAAATGCTGGGAATTCTACCAGGTTTCCAGACTAAGGCAGACTAGGAAGAAAGACCTGGCGTTCTACTTCTGAAAACCAGCCCCAAAAAACCCTGTGGATCACAACAGTCCGATCGACAGTCCATCATGGGGTTGGTATAGGACTGGGCAGCATTTCACTCTGTTGTTCATGGGATCACCATGAGTCGGGGGCCAACTCGCTGGCAGCTAACAACAACTCACTGATCACAAATCGTGTCACTACAGTTCCTTACTTGAGTATTCTATTAAAACCGTCCTCGCACCCCTTTGTGACTTCCACTTCTCCTACCTTCTCCCTGTTCATGAGCCCCTCCTCTCTTTGCTCTCCCTGTGTTCAAGTTGCATTCTGTAGTCCATCACACCAACCACTCTGCTGCAAACATTCTAAACTCTCTTGCTCTCCTTTTATTGCTCAAGCCTGGCAAACTTGAATCTGCATGAACTATACTCAAAACCTGGTCTTGTACCAACACAGCTGAGGGCTGCTGGGGAAAAGTCATCCAGCGAGGCAGGCTGCTTCACTACACAGCCTTGGCCACCAACCACAGCTGGTCCTTCGTCTGGCCTGGCAATCTCACTATGCTTCTCTGATCAGCCTACCATCCCACCCTCCAAAAAATGTTTCAAATATTTTTTATTCCTTTCAACCTCAAATTCCCACCTCTTCCTCATTGACTTTGCTTTATATTTCACAAAAAGTAGAAATACCTACCAAGACCTCCCTCAGCTTCCTGCCATCACGTCTACAGGATGCCTGAGTTTGTCCTAGTTCTCCCCTTCTCTCTTTCTGGTACAGTGGAGTGGCTGTCCCTCCTCTAAAAAGATCCATCTCTCCTGCTCCGGATCATGTCACTTACCACTATCTCCAAAACCTAGAACTATCAATTATTCCCTTTCTGTTCCTCCTCTTCCTCTCTACTGGACCCTTCCCTTCAGCCTTTAGACTACAGTCTGTTATCTTGACAATGGTAATAACAGCTAAACAAGATCACCAGTGACTTCCATATTGCTGGAACCAAAAGCCACTCCTTGGTATCCTTAGGTGCTGTCCCTGAGGTAGTCCTGGATGGCAGAGTCTGGCAGGTTTATGCAAGTAACTTCCGGAAGAAGATTACATAATCAATTCCATAAGTCAATTCCACATTTATTCCATGCCAGGCTCTGTGTCAAGGAATGGGGACTCAAAAATGCATAAGACACAGCTCCGTTCTCAGGGACATGCAGGCTGACACGGTACATAAATGACAAGGACACGCAGAGATACAGGCGGCAGGAATTGAGTAAACACAGGGGCACTGCGGGCACGAAGTGGGAAAGAGGTACTCCCTTCCTCTGAAGTGGCTGGGCCAGGCTTCCCAGGAAAGTCCGTGCCTTCGCTGGATCTGAAGGATGAGCTGGGGTGGCTCTGCGGTTGGAGGAGAGAAGGTAGCCTGTGCAGTGGCAGGGATCCTACCACAGCGGCAATGCTCAGACATGGGGTGGAGGTGGTGCGTTTGGGGGCGGGGGGTGGCACAGCAGATGGGGCTATGGGGCTGTGAGCTCTGACCAGAAAGGCCTGGTGCTCACGTCGAGGATGCTGGCCTCTAGCCTGCTTCTCTAGTTCTAACGAGATAAGGCTGTTCAGTCAGGGTCCCTGGATTCCATCTCAATATGCCCCTAGGTGTCAGCAGATGCTGACTAAATGAAGAATGATCGAGTGATAATTTTAGCTCATGAAATCCTGGCACACTATTTGTGCTGTTTAAATTAAATGAGTTAATGCATTTAAGTGCTTAGCATGTGGTTACGAACAGAGAAGAGGCAGTACAGCATAATGGTTGGGGCTTAAATGTATGGGGCTAGAAACCCTGGGTTTATATTCTAGCTTCCTGCTTACTGACTGCATGACTTTGGACCAGTCACTTAACCTCTATGTGTCAGTTTCTTGATCTGTGCATTGGGAATTCTAGCAGTACCTAACTCACAAAGTCATCATGAGGGTTAAAGGAGTTAATATATGTTAAGCATTTAAACACTGTCTTGTAACAATTCATAATAATTGCTCATAATTACCATTAATAATAAGTGTGATTAAATGATTTAAACTATGATTCAATAATTATTGATTCATTTTTATTAAATCCCCCAAGAGCTCGGATTCCTAGAGCACCCCATTTCATTTTTCTCGTGGTGTATCTTTCTCTTCCTTGGTACTCAGATCTACTCACCAACTGTGTCTGGTAGATGATGGAGCAGAATTTATGTGACAGACATCAGCCTGGGCAATTGGTTGCAAACATCTGTAGTCATAGTCCTTCTTCCTCATTTAAAGTACAGTTGAATAATTCATGTGTATAAACTAGTATATTTGTATAGAATTATGTTTTGAAAGGTTAAGGAAACAAATATCTGGCTAAGGTGTGCATGCTTGAGAAGGTTCAAGAAACATTCTGTCCATATTTTTTGGTTTATTGTCATGTCAGCCTTCAGCTCTACCACTCAACCATCCAAAGAGCATGTGTTTTTGCGTTCTGAAAAGCTGCATCAACCCACAGTGTAAAACAACAAAGCCAGCCGGGAAGCTTTCACTTTTAAAGAGTTTCCAAGAACCCTGCCCTTTTCCTAAAGGACTCTTTCCCTTTTATGGATGAGAGCACCAGGCTCCAAGACAGTGTAAATAGAGCTTCCTGTTCCAGGGAAGGGTTGGCTCCTACAGGAGCCCAGGGGTCCTCTGGGAAAAGCCGATAGGAACTAGGAGCTGTGTGTGACCTGGGGCTCGGGAGCCAACAGAGCCAGAAGGGAGGGAAACAAATTTAATAACCCCTTTGTGCAGAAGGAGGTCCCAGAAGCATTTCTGGGAAAGTGAGTCCAGTGCCATACACACAGTCCTTGGAAGAATGGCAGGGAAACGGCCAGGTCTTGAGAGCCCTTCCCGGATTCCATGCCTGGATCTTGGATTTTGCCTCTTTGAGGAACCCCAAGATGCCTGGAATTCCCACAATTTGGGGATCCTGTGGCTCAAATGAGTGTAGTTTTCAAAAACAGAAAAAAAAAAGTTGATTTGTACAGATTAGCTCCAGTCCTAGAACAAAGACTTTCTAGGTGCTTAGTGTTGTACATACTAAAGACATGAAAATTACAACCTATTTTTCTTCTCCCTCAGGCCTTAACACTTTGCCATACTTTTAAATGATGGTAATAAAAGCATTATTTATTTGTGGTTGACTTGATGTGCCATTCACTCTTATAATTTTGATCATTGACTTTTGTGGGCTTCATAATCTCATCGGGGTGGCAAGAAAAACCAGAAAAGTACAAGTACTACTGGACTTAATGATAAAAATATGATTAGTTGTTGTTGTTAGGTGCCATCAAGTCGGTTCCGACTCATAGCGACCCCATGCACAACAGAACAAAACACTGCCTGGTTCAGAGCCATCCTTTCAATCGTTATGCTTGAGCTCATTGTTGCAGCCACTGTGTCAATCCACCTCGTTGAGTGTCTTCCTCTTTTCCACTGACCCTGTACTTTGCCAAGCATGATGTCCTTCTCCAGGGACTGATCCCTCCTGACAACATATCCAAAGTATGTAAGACGCAGTCTCGCCATCCTTGCTTCTAAGGAGCATTCTGGTTGTACTTCTAAGACAGATTTGTTCGTTCTTTTGGCAGTCCATGGTATATTCAATATTCTTCGCCAACACCACAATTCAAAGGCGTTAACTCTTCTTCGGTCTTCCTTATTCATTGTCCAGCTTTCACATGCCTATTATGCGATTGAAAATACCATGGCTTGGGTCAGATGCACCTTAGTCTTCAGGGTGACATCTTTGCTCTTCAACACTTTGAAGAGGTCCTTTGCAGCAGATTTGCCCAATGCAATGCGTCTTTTGATTTCTCGACTGCTGGTTCCATGGCTGTTGATTGTGGGTCCAAGTAAAATGAAATCTTTGACAACTTCAATCTTTTCTCCGTTTATCATGATGTTGCTCATTGGTCCAGTTGTGAGGATTTTTGTTTTCTTTATGTTGAGGCGTAATCCATACTGAAGGCTGTGGTCTTGGATCTTCATTAGTAAGTGCTTCAAGTCCTCTTCACTTTCATCAAGCAAGGTTGTGTCATCTGCATAATGCAGGTTGTTAATAACTCTTCTTCTAATCTTGATGCCCCATTCTTCTTTATATAGTCCAGCTTCTTGTATTATTTGTTCAGCATACAGATTAAATAGGTATGGTGAAAGAATACAACCCCGATGCACACATTTCCTGACTTTAAACCAATCAGTATCCCCTTGTTCTGTCCAAACAACTACCTCTTGATCTATGTAAAGCTTCCTCATGAGCACAATTAAGTGTTCTGGAATTCCCATTCTTCGCAGTGTTATCCATAGTTTGTTATGATCCACACAGTCAAATGCCTTTGTATAATCAATAAAACACAGGTAAACATCCTTCTGTTATTCTCTGCTTTCAACCAGGATCCATCTGACATCAGCAATGATATCCCTGGTTCCACGTCCTCTTCTGAAACAGGCTGAATTTCTGGCAGTTCCCTGTTGATATACTGCTACAGCCGTTTTTGAATGATCTTCAGCAAAATTTTGCTTGTATGTGATATTAATGATATTGTTCTATAATTTCCACATTCAGTTGGATCACCTTTCTTGGGAATAGGCATAAATATGGATATCTTCCAATCAGTTGGCCAGGAAGCTGTCTTCCATATTTCCTGGCATAGACGAGTGAGCACCTCCAGTGCTGCATCTGTTTGTTGAAACCTCTCAATTGATATTCCATCAATTCCTGGAGCCTTGTTTTTCACCAATGCCTTCGGAGCAGCTTGGACTTCTTCCTTCAGTACCACCAGTTCCTGATCATATGCCACCTCTTGAAATGCTTGAATATTGACTAATTCTTTTTGGTATAATGACTCTGTATTCCTTCCATCTTCTTTTGATGCTTCCTGCATCATTTAATATTTTCCCCATGGAATCCTTCACTATTGCAACTCGAGGCTTGAATTTTTTTTCAGTTCTTTCAGCTTGAGAAATGCCAAGTGTGTTCTTCTCTTTTGGTTTTCCATCTCCAGCTCTTTGCACATGTCATTATAATACTTAATTTTGTCTTCTCGAGATGTCCTTTGAAATCTTCTGTTCAGTTCTTTTACTTCCTCAATTCTTTCTTTTGCTTTAGCTGCTTGACGCTCAAGAGCAAGTTTCAGAGTCTCCTCTGACATCCACCTTGGTCTTTTCTTTCTTTCCTGTTTTTTCAGTGACTTCTTTCTTTCTTCATGGATGATGTCCTTGATGTCTGGCCTTTGGTCACTAGTGTTCAATGTGTTAAATCTATTCTTGAGATGGCCTCTAAATGCAGGTGGGATATATTCAAGGTCATATTTTGGCTCTCGTGGACTTGCTCTGATTTTCTTCAGTTTCAGCTTGAACTTGCATATGAGCAATTGATGGTCTATTCCACAGTCGGCCCCTGGCCTTGTTCTGACTGTTGGTATTGAGCTTTTCCGTTGTCTCTTTCCACAGATGTAGTCAATTTGCTTTCTGTGTGTTCCATCTGGCGAGGTCCATGTGTATAGTCACTGTTTATGTTGGTGAAAGAAGGTATTTGCAATGAAGAAGTCATTGGTCTTGCAAAATTCTATCATGCGCTCTCTGGCATTGTTTCTATCACCAAGGCCACATTTTCCAACTACTGATCCTTCTTCTTTGTTTCTTCCAACTTTCGCATTCCAATCGCCAGTAATTATCAATGCATCTTTGATTGCATGTCCGATCAACTTCAGACTGCAGCAGCTGCTAAAAATCTTCTATTTCTTCATCTTTGGCCCTAGTGGTTGGTGTGTAAATTTGAATAATAGTTGTATTAACTGCTCTTCCTTGTAGGCGTATGGATATTATCCCATCACTGACAGCCCTGTACTTCAGGATAGATCTTGAAACGTTCTTTTTGACGATGAATGCAACACCATTCCTCTTCGAGTTGTCATTCCTAGGATAGTAGACTGTATGATTGTCCAATTCAAAATGGCCAATACCAGTCCATTTCAGCTCACTAATACCTAGGATATCAATATTTATGCGTTCCATTTCATTTTTGACGATTTCCAATTTTCCAAGATTCATACTTCGTACATTCCAGGTTCTGATCATTAATGGATGTTTGCAGGTGTTTCTTCTCATTTTGAGTCGTGCCACGTCAGCAAATGAATTTCCTGAAAGCTTTACCCCATCCTCGTCATTAAGGTCGACTCTACTTTGAGGAGGCAGCTCTTCCCCAGTCGTCTTCTGAGTGCCTTCCAACCTGGGGGGCTCATCTTCCAGCGCTATGTCAGACAGTGTTCCACTGCTATTCATAAGGTTTTCACTGGCTAATGCTTTTCAGAAGTAGACTGCCAGGTCCTTCTTCCTAGTCTGTCTTAGTCTGGAAGCTCAGCTGAAACCTGTCCTCCATGGGTGACCCTGCTGGTATCTGAATACCAATGGCATAGCTTCTAGCATCGCAGCAACACACAAGCCCCCACAGTACGACAAACTGACAGACACATGGGGGAAAATATGATTATAATTATAAATATTTTTTATGATGGTTAAGATTTACTGCGTACTTACTTGTTATGTGCTAAGCTGTAAGGTTAGCCAGTTGTCTCCATCAGTTAAAAACTGAGGCTGAACTGACAAACTGTGCTTGCAAATTTAATATGAAATATGTAAATAGAACAGCATACTATTGTATTATGTACAGGTGTAAAGCTTAAACAAAAATAAAATTGAAAGGAATGACATAAAGTAAGCATAAAGAGAGGTCCTTATGTTTTCTTCTTGCATGCCTGTGGATTTTCTATTCCTGGAGACCACTCTGCAAACACTATATAAACTGTTATTATTTCCGTTTTAAAGATGAGCAGACAGGGGCTTACAGAGGCTAAACTCCTTGCCCAAATCTCTGAGTTGTGACTGTGGGCAGGCTGTGCTGCTCTGCCCTCCCTATGACTTCAGGACCTCCCTGGCATGTGTAGCACCTCCAGCAGCACTTTTGGGAAATTTATCATCCTTCCTGTTTAGTCATATTTCTGTCCTTCTTAATGTGAATATCAAATGCATGATCTTAAAAAGTGTGTCCATATATGGTTTAGATTTATTACCTGAAATCTTCAAAACTGTTTGAATGAAATCTGTAGCTTTATCCTTAGAAAAGACATAAGAGTGTCAGAAGGAGTTGAGATTTCTTCTTCTGAAGCTTTCTTTCTTAATCCAGAAATGAAGTTCAGATATCGGGCTTGCTGCAGTTAAGAACAGGCATGGAAACCAGAAATGAAATTAAGAAACCAATTCTATTTACAATACCATCAAAAAGTATAAAATACTTAGTAATAAATTTAACAAAAGAAGTATAAAACATATATTCGGAAAACTACAAAACATTGTTGAAAGAAAGTAAAGAAGACCTAAATAGTGGACAGCAACTGCATGTTCATAAGATTGAAAGACTTAACATTGTTAAGGTGACAATATTGCCCAAATTTATCTACAGATTCAGTGCAATCCATGTTAAAGCCCCAACTAACTTATTTACAGAATTTGACAAGCTAACCTTAAAATTCATATGGAAATTCGAGGGACCCAAAATGGTCAAAATGATCTTGGAAAAGAACAAAGTTGGAGGACTCACACTTCTCGATTTCAAAACTTAGTAGAAAACTGCAGGGATCAAGGCAGGTGGTACTGGCAAAAGGAAAGACACAGAGATAAATGGAATAAAATTGAAAGTCCAGAAATAAACCCTCACATTTACGATCCATTGATTTTTGTGAAAGCGTGTCAATGGGTATAAATAATCCTTTCAACAAATGATACTGGGTCAACTGGATGTCCACACGGGAAAGAATGAAGTTGAACCCTTATCTCATGTCTTAGTTATCTAGTGCTGCGGTAACAGAAATACCACAAGTAGGTGGCTTTAACAAACAGAAATTAATTTTCTTACAGTTTAGGAGCCTGAAAGTTTGAAATCAGGGTGCCAGCTCTAGGGGAAGGCTTTCTTTCACTGCTGACTCTGGAGGAATGTCCTTGTCTCTTCTGAGCTGCTTCTGGGCGATCCCCATGTGGTTTGGTGTCTCTCTTCCCCCTTCTCTGCTAGCTAGCTTATGTTTTATCTCTTTTGTAGCTCAAAAGAGTTTGACTCAAAATATACCCTACATTAATCCTGTCTTGTTAACATAACAAAGACAACCCATTCCCAAATGGGATTATAATCACTGGCATAGAGTTTAGGATTTACAACACATAATTTGCAGGGAGACACAATTCAATCCATAACATTACACACTTTGACCCCCCAAAATTCATGTCCTTGCCACATGCAAAACATATCCAACCCATCACATCATCCCAAAACTCTTAAATCGACTCCAAGTCCAAAATCTCATCTTCTGAATCATCTAAGTCAAATATGTGGGAGACTTTAGGTGTATTCCATCCTGGGGCAAAATTCCTTTTCACCTGCGACCTCGTGAAATCTAGAATACAAATTATCTGTTTCCATGGTACAGTGGTGGAACAGGCACAAGGCAGACAATTCCATTACAAATGGGAGAGGTTGGAGGAAAAGAAGGGATGTATAACAGACACCAAACAAGTCCAAAACCCAGCAGAACAAATTACATTGGCTCTCAAGTCTTGAAAATTATCTTAGTTTCTCTGAGACCATCTGGGCAATGGCCCCACACTCTAGACTCTGGGTGTTGGCCATGCCCTCTGGATTCTGGGTGGAGGCCCCTAAGCCCTGGGCTTCAGCTCCACCTTCCAGGCCCTCTGGGGTGGCAACTCTACTCCCTCAGCTTTGGTTGGCCCCATTCTCCTAGTCTATCTGAGTGCCAACCCCATGCCCTCAGACCCAGAAGGCCCCGTTCTTCTGCCCCTGCGACATGGAAGCCCCGCCCCCTCAGCTTTGGGTGGTGGCCTCATCCCCCTGGCATACCTTAACAGCAGTCCCACACCCCAGAAACCGAGTTGGCAAACATCCGACTCTTTGAAACCTAGGAGGTTATGGTCTCACCCTTTGAGATTCAGGAGACCATGTCCCCACTCTTTGAAATCGAGAAGGCCCTGCTTTCCATGCTGCTTTCAACAGTTCTGCTGATTTCCAAGCTGCTCCAGGGATAGTCCTTTTCTCTTCTTGGAGAACAATAGATGTAGCTCATTAGGCCCGTTTCCTGCCTGTAGAATTCCAAGAGGCAGACAGCATTCTTCCCTTTCATTCTTTCTCTGTCCCTTTTAGTCTAAGCTGATGGTTTTTCTGCTGTGGTAGTTGGTTAGATCCATCAGTCACAGGCTTAATCTCTTTAACAAAAGATTGTGTAGCCAAGCCCTTGGTGAAAATTCTAGGACATGTGTCCTTAGTTTGTACAACAGAATTTTCCTAATCTTTAAGTTCTGTTTTCATTTTGCAAACTTCATTGTTAAGTCCATCTCTTTCCTTCTGCATTTTGCTATAAGTGGCAAGGAGAAAGATCTTGCTTAGAACTCTCATCAGCCAGATATCCAAGTTCATCACTTACAAGTTCTACCTTCCACCAAATATTTGACCATAATTCAGACTAGTTCTTTGCCACTGCATAAAAAAATCACCCTTCCTTTATTGTTCAACCATTGTATTCTCTAAGTCAGTAGAGACTTTCTCTAAGGCTCTCCTCACTTCCTTCTGAGCCTTTACCAGAATTGCCTTTGATGTCCATAATTCTACCAACAGTCTCTTCAAGGTAATCTAGGCTTTTACAATTAAGTAACTTAAAACTCTTCCAGCCTCCACCCATTACCCAATTCCATATTTTAGGTATCTGTTAAAGCAATACCCCACTCTTCCAGTACCAAATTCTGTCCTAGTTTATCTAGTGTTGCTATAACAGAAATACCACAAGTGGGTGGCTTTAACAAACTGAAATTTATTTTCTCACAGTTCAGGAAGCTAGAAGTCTGAATTCAGAGCACTGGCTCTAAGGGAAGGCTTTCTCTCTGTGTGGGCTCTGGAAGAAGATCCTTGTCTCATCTGAGCTTCTGCTCCTGGGGGATCTTCGTGTGGCTTGGCATCTCTCTTCCGCCCATCTCTGCTTGCTGGCTTATGTTTAATCTCCTTTATATCTCAAAAGAGACTGACTCAAGATACACCCTACACTAATCCTGCCTTATTAACATAACAAAGACAGTCTATTCCCAAATGAGATTATAACTCCAGGCATAGAGATTAGGGTTTACAATTTACATTTTGGGAGGACACAATTCAATCCATAACACCTCGTACTATTTAAAAAAAAAAAAAAAACTAAAAATGGATCAAAGACCTAAGAGCTAAACTATAAATCTGTAGTTCTAGAACTAAACTGTAAAACTCTTAGAAGAAAATATAGTTACGAACCTTTATGACCTTGGATTAGAGCACATTTTCTTAGATATGACAACAAAAGCATAGTAACCAAAAGAAAAAGTAGATAAATTGGACTTAATAAGATTAAAAACTTCTGTACTTCAAAGGGCGCTATCAAGAAAGTGAAAAGGCAACCACATAATGTGAGAAAATATATGCAAATCATATATTTGATAAGGGAATCTTATCTAGACTATATAAAGAACTCTTACAACTTAATAATAAAAAGATGAATATTACAATTTAAAAATGAGCAGAGGATCTGAATAGACATTTCTCCAAAAATATACATGTAAATGGCCATGAATATACATGTAAATGGCACATGAAAAGATGCTCAACATTAGCCATCAAGAAATACAAATCAAAACCACAATGAGATACCAATTCACACCTATTAGGATGGCTATAATAAAAAAGACAGATAATAACAAGTGTTGGAGAGAGTGGAGAAATTGGAATCTTCATACTTTGCTGGTGGGAGTATAAAATGGTATAGTCATTTTGGAAAAAAATCTGGCAGTTCCTCAAATAGCTAATTATAAATTTTTACCATAAATTTTTTTTTTTTTTTTACCATAGGACCCAACAATTCCACTCCTAAGTATATACCCAAGAAAAACGGAAACATATGTCCACACCAAACTTGTACATGAAAGTTTATTGCAGCATTATAATAGCCAAAGAGTAAAAACAGCCCAAATGTCCATCAATTGAAGAATGGATAAACAAACAATTTGGTATATCCATACAATGGAGTATTATTTGGTCATAAAAAGAAATATGATGAGAATGAACCTGGAAAACATTATGCAGAGTGAAAGAAGCCAGTCATAAAGAGCCACATATTGTAGTTTTCATATATATAAAATGTCTAGAATAGGCAAATCTATAGAGACAAAAAGTAGATTCACAGCTACCTAAGACTGGGCTTGATGAGGGGTTAAGGAAAATGTTCTAAAAGCTGTTGAATTGTATACTTTAAATGGGTGAATTGTATTGTATGTGAATTATGTCTCAATAAAGTATTTTATTTTAAAACAGTAAGCAAAGAGTACTTGATATATATTTACAGAAAATGTGTGCCAAGTTTTAAATGCTTATTGAATAATTTTAGTAAAATTAATTATTTAATCTCACTTCGCTCTCAGATATGTGAATACAACAAAACAATTCAGGCTAGTCTTTGAAGGGGTTAAATGTGGGCCATGGGAAGGAGAGTGACTTCCTACTTTTTTTCACTGTGAAAAAAATGGAAGTGGAGGACTCCATGACCTTGCTCCCCATCTTTTTAAAAAACGGTTTTCAGGTGTCAGTTACATACCATAAAATTTATCATTTTTTAAGTGTACAATTTAAAGACTTTTTGTAAATTTATACTGTTGTCCAAATATCACTACAATTGAGTTTTTAGAACATTTCCATCACTCCAAAAAGTTCCTTGGTGTCCATTTGCGGTCAATTCCCCCTCCAACCCCAAGCTTACTTATCTGTTTTCTGTTTCCATGATTTCACTTTTTAAAAACAATTTTACGTAAGTGGAATCATACAATATTGCTTTCTTCTTCTTGCTACTACTTTTCTGAAGCTGTTTGTGGCTAGATTACCTAAGAATTTCTAATTTCAAAATCTAGTTCACGTTTTTATTCTTTATTTTACTTGACTACCCTTAAACCTCTGACATTACTGTCCATTTCCTTCTGGAAGATCTTTTTCCCCTCTGGTGTTTGTAACACCAACCCTTTCTATATTTCTTCCTCCTGTCTTTGTGTCTTTCCACTCTCCTTTGATTGTTCATTGCCCCTTCATAATATTTATTTTTCAGGGTTTCAATCTAGGTTTTCTTTTCTTATTGCTTTGTGCATGTCCTCTGGGCTCTTTCAAATCTTTGGCTTCAGTTGCTACTAAAAGACTAATGATTTCCAGATCTTCATTTCTTTCCTGGGCTTGACACGCCTATTTCAAAATGTGTATTAATGTCCCACAAGTGTCTCAAAATGAACATGTCCAATGAAAACTTATGAACTTCCTGATCCCAAATTTGCTCTTTTACTTGCACACGTATTTTGGTTAATAATGTCATTATCCATTTTTTGGAAACAACAGAAAAGAAAACCTAAAACGATTGTTTTAAAAAAATTTTTTCAAGTTATCTTTGATGCCTTCTCTGCCTTTACCTCTCGTGGGCAGTAGACTTCCAAGTCCATGTCTATCCCCAAAACATCTCTCATATCTATTCCTTGCTTTTGTTCCTCTTATGCTCACATCATCCTTTCTCTGATCTATTGCCATTAACATGTTGGTGTGCCAATCTCCAGGCTTTCTTCCAACTGCTGTCAGAGTTATCTGCCAAGCATATTCATTTGTCCATTGTCACTGTTGGTGTTTAAACTTCTCCATGTTTCCTTCTCATTCACAGGATTCATTCATACTCCTTAACTAGGCAAAGACACATTAAAAAAACTGTTGCTGTTGAGTTGACTCCTACTCATGGCCACTCCATGAGTGTCAGAGTAGAACCGTGCTCAGTAGGGTTTTCAGTAGCTGATTTTTCTGCAGTAGATCTTCATATCTGTCTTCCGAGACTCCTCTGGGTAGACTCAAACCTCCAACTTTTCACTTACAGCTGAGCATGTTAAATGTTCACATTCCCCAGGGACATGAAGTCTTTCATTATTTTGACCCTGTTGAGCTTTCTGGCTGTGCCTCTTGCCACCCCCAATATATACTCTACTCCCCAGCCACACAAAAGCATCCCTTGTGTTGTAGTGTCTGTGCCTTTGTTTCTTGTGGTTCTTCTGTCTAGAGGGCCCACACTTTCTTTATTAGTGAAGCACATCCTATGGATCTTTTTCCCCTAGTCTCTCCTTAAAGGTCATCTCCTCTGTGATATCTTCCCTCTCTCTCAGCCCCACTCCTCACCCCACCCAGGCACATTTGCTCTCTTTATCTTCCAGCTCCAAAATCAGTTTGAAATCAGCCCTTATCACACCTGATTGCATTAGCGATATTGTTTGCATATCCATTTACCCCGTAGATAACGCGCGTGGGGCTGTACCTCCTCCGCACCTCACGCCTGTCCAAGCCTGCTGATAGGTGTGCACACGGATTCGCTGGGTGGGTGGACATCGGGATCGTGCTTCCTTGCTTTCGTTCTCACTGTACCAGTTGCAGAGAGATTCATTTATCATCACAGTTAAATCTAGATGTGAATATTGAATAGCTTGATCATGTAGGAAAATGGTCACATAATGAATAAGGTTGGGGATGCAAATGGAAGGAAGTGTCCCTCTGGCTGAGGGACCATGGGTAGTAGTTTTGTTGTTTGCTTCCTCTCATAGATTAGTAACGTGGAAAAGGGCTCCAAGAAAAAGATGCTGCGGGGAACTAACCATGGGGAAGAAAAGGAAAACCAGGTTAGGTACTTGGAAAAGTTTGGAAAGAGGATTGAGGGAGGTAGAAAAAATAAAAATAAAAAGGAAAAGTACTGTGGGAAAGAATGATGAGAAACAGTAGCAAAGAATAGTCAGTTTGCTGCCAATAAGGAGCCACAGGGAAAGAGAAATACAGGAATGAGAGGAAACTCAGGCAGGATGAAGCTTCACAATTCTTTTCAGAGCCCCCGTGCATACAAGCGTCTAGACTGTCCCTAGAGTATGTGTCGGCCCTGGCTCTCACACCCATGCACATTTTCTCTGAAAGCCTCTCTTGGGTAAAAGGTCAGAGGCCCCCCACTAGGATAGGAACAGTCTTTTCTGGATATATGGAACATTGTAGGAGCAAAACCAGCCCACACCCCACTAATTTGATGAAATTATCTCCAATAATTATGAGTTTGGTTTAGGATATTGAGGAGATGACTATAGAACTAAAAAAAATTACAATCAATCGGTACGTTCATATGGGATTTAAATAAAATCCTATGCCAAATTTTAACATTCTTTGATGTTAAAATCAGAAAGAACTTAACCAGGCTTGTTGGTCTAACAGAGATTAGAGAAACCCCAAAACTATGGCCCCCAGACACCATTCCAACTCAGTACTGAAGTCACTCCTGAGGTTCATCCTTCAGCCAAAGATTAGACAGATCTATAGGGCCAACAATAACATGCGTGAGAGTCATGGTTCATAGTTCAATGATGTATATGAGACTAATGGTCACACCAGCCCAAAAGCAAAGACATAAAGGCAGGAAGGGACAGGAAAGCTGGACAAATGGAAGCGGGGAACCTAGGATGGAGAAGGGGAGGCTGTTGACACATTGAGGGGCTGACAACCAATATCACGAAACAATTAGTGTATTAACTGTTTAATGAGAAACTAATTTGCTCTGTAAACTTTCACCTAAATCAAACACACACACACCAGAAAAATCAGAAATAACTCTTGTTAAATGAACATATTAGAAATCAAGTCTTCAGTCAGTAACTGCCTTGGCCAAAGAGTGACAAAGCTATAAATTTAATCAAAATTTTTAAATTGCAGCCGAACATGAGGCTGAGCTTACCATCTCTCATTTTCTTTATGAAAGCTTTCTCCAGAATTGGAACTGTTGTTTAGTAATAAGATACACCTGTGTTGAAATAGATCTAAAAGTTAGGAAAAGTGTTGTAATAAAACTTTAAAAGTAGAATATGTTTTCTTATTGAATGCATTAGTTATACTTGCCTGATATTGAAAGACAACACCACATCTAATTATTTTAAAGTCAGCAGAATATACAAAAACCTAAACATTTTTTGGGATGATAGGAACTGTAATAGTCTTCATTTTCAAATACTCTCCCACTTCTTGTTAAGGTCAACAGAACAGTCTCCCTCATGTATACACCTTCATTTCAGTTATTAGTCACCATCTGACTTGTTAGTCCTCTTCAAATGCAAAACCAAAACCATTAGGAAAAAGCAGTTTCACAAATTCCGGCAACTCAAATAAGGTTTCCTTAGTTCTGCCCACTGATTATCAATCAGAAAGAAGATGGATCTGTGGGCCAGAAACGGAGGCAGAAAAATAATGCTTCTGCTCAATTTAGTGTTCGGGCTAACACTCTTCCTTAACTGGCTCCTGCCATCTTTGATACTTTGCCCAAACCTCTCAGGTCTTGTACGACAGAACTGTAGAATGCTTAAGCCTGGGGGAGTATGGAGATTTTCCTGGCCAGCTCCTCATTTGACATAGCAGGAAAGGGAAGGCCAGACAGGAACAGAGACTCGCCCAAGGTTGCTCAGCTTGTCTGGAGAAGAGCTGAAGCCGAACTCAGGTCTAGGATCCAAGAGTCCGCTCTGTAGTATCACATCACCTCTGCTGGGCTCCTGTGCCCAGTGAACAGATGGCACTTCTGGGATTCTCCAAAGTATCATGGTCCAGGACAGATCCACAAGCTCAGGTCAGATCCATGAGCCAATCTGTTTTAAGAGAATTCACGCTGGCTCCCCTTGTTATTCAACAATCTTTCGTGTATGTTTACAAATGATAAAAGAAGATGTTAAAGGACACTGAGTAGGGTAGCATAATAGAAAAGCAGTTTTGCATAGCAATTAGGAGAAAATGTTCTGGGCACAGGCTGCCTGGTGTCCTTCTCCCGTGCCATGCACTAACTTTTGTGTGACCAGGGGCCAGCTGCTTGGTGTGTCTGTGCCGTGTCATGTGAGGAGGAAGTGAGCTAAAGCATTTACAACTAGGACAGGCACGTGGCGAGCATTACATGGGTTGGCTGTTACAGGAGGTGCTAGATGTAGCACCTTATTTGGAGAAAAAACCAGTTTCCATTGAGTCGATGGCAACCCCATGTGTGTCAGAGTGGAACTATGCTCTGTAGGGTTTTTAATGGCTGATTTTTTGGAAGTACATCACCAGGCCTTTCTTTTAAGGTACCTCTGAATGAACTCAAACTGCCGACCTTCAGTTAACACCCAGGTGCTTAACCACATGGACGCCTAACCTGTTGCCATTGAGTCAGTCTCGATTGATGGTAACCAGGGACTCCTTGTTTAGGGAAACCCAACAAAATTTGGCGGTATCTGAAGGTGTCATGTATCGTCACTCACCTGTGAAGGCATGAGGTCTTTTTAGTAGTTCTTCCCTTAATGGGGTTCTGTTAAGCTGCCCACATTTAAGACAACAGCTAGGTCTATTAGTGATACTAAGTTGTGTTTTTCAATGTGACCTTAAGAGATCCATACAGGAATTATACAGGAATAAAATCCATGATCTTCTTAGGGCAATAAATGAACCAGCTCATTTGACCTACCCAGGCCCTCCGAAGAGCAAGACACTGCTGCTCTCTAAAAAGTTAGGGGTCAGAGTTGCCTCATTCTCATCAGTATCCCACACTTTCATTAGTTGAACCTGAGAAGGAGATTCCAACCATTCAAGTAGTTAGAGACAGAAAGACCCCAAGGCAGAGAAGTCAAACTACAAAATCATTCAAAGATCTTCCCTTTCTCTCTTTCCCCCATGACAGTATTTCAGGTTTATTAGACATTTTGTCTGCTAACATTATTCATTTGAAACAAACAAAAAAAAAACCTGGGTGTGTGCTTTTCAGAAAACGACGTAAATCAACAAAGCTATACATAGAACCCAGTGACTTGTCCACCACAGAAAGCATTACATAGACATTGCCGAAGAGAGGAAGGGCTGTGCTTCCTTATCTTTTTACCATCCCAGGCTTACAAGTCAATACAAGCCCTATATCCAGTGGGCTATTAAAATAAATACTGAGAAACCATTCTGGTTATTACAAGGACTTAGGCTGTATAGTTATAGTACGAGTAATGGTGGAGCCCTTTTCTGAAATTTCAGTATTACGTAGATTCATTATGTTAGTCTTAATTTTGGAGGCAATTCAGAATTGGAATATTTAAGAATAATCACATATTTAAATTCATAATGAATTAGCAAAACTAAAATATCATTCATATACACACTGAAAAAACACGAATAACAACTCTGGTCTAATCCGGTGGAACTACATTTAGACATAGATTAGCAGCATTCCTGCAGAGCTAATGGCTTTCTCACATTTCCTCAGTGATGTTATAATTACCTGTGGAGATACAGAAAGTCATTTCCCATCTACCCAATAACAACGAGGTGCCTCCTGTCCCGCATTTCCTTATAGGGTCCACAGCACTTCTCCATCAGTTTTCTGGACAGATTTCAGCCCTGAGGTAAATTTTTTTCTAAATTTCTTTTTAGATTCTGTGTTGTTGTTGTTAGGCGCCATCAAGTCGGTTCCAACTCATAGCAACAGAACAAAACACTGCCCAGTCCTGTGCCATCCTCACAAATGTCCTTACGGTTGAGCTCATTGTTGCAGCCACTATGTCAATCCATCTCGTTGAGGGTCTTCCTCTTTTTTGCTGATCTTGTACTCTACCAAGCATGACGTCCTTCTCCAGGGACCAGTTCCTCCTGATATCCTGTCCAAGGTACATGAGACTAAGTCTTGCCATCCTCACTTCTAATGAGCATTCTGGCTCTATCTCTTCCAAGACAGATTTGTTTGTTCTTCTGGCAGTCTGTGAGGAGGACCTAGATTGACACCTTTTTGGTGTGAAACTCTGGGGTTAAAGTAAACTTCTTGGGTTGCCAGTTAGTGTTCTATCTTTTCTATGACTCCCTTCCAGACGCTCCCTATAACGTGCCACATGCCAAGACGCCCTGCCCAGACTTCTCTGCTGCCTGCCAAGGACTAGTTCTGACTCACTCTGACAGGCTTTCTGCACAGTCTTCATGTGAACAGCTTAGAGAGGAAGCAAGGTTGCCTTTGTACTCGGCTTTAGTGGAGCCTCACTTTTCAGACCCCTTTCATTCAATCATGCTCAGGGGCATAAGCTTGAAGGGAGAAGGCAGGGCAGCCTTGGGCTATTTATGCAGAACTGGTAAGAACTTGCCATTAATGAAGCTCAAATTGTCAAAATTCTCTATCAGCAAGTATGTTCTTCCCCGCAGTTCATCCAATTGGTGAACACACAGCTCTGCCTGGCCAGGTCTGTTCCAAACTCCTAATGATAGAGACCAACGGCCACTTATACTTTCTTTGGTAAATTTTATTGTGCCATAATACATATAATATATAACAGAAACTCCCATTCTGTCCTTCCCCCAGCCCCTGGTAACTTTAATCTACTTTCTGTCTCCAGGAATTTGCTTTAGCTCTTTCATATACGTGGGAACATACACTATACGTCCTTTTTTTTTTGTCTAACTTATTTCACTCGGCATGTTTTCAAGGTTCATCCAGGCTGTTGCATGTATCAGGATCTCATTTGCTTTTTGGCTGAATAATATTCTATTGTATGTATATATGTACCACATTTTGTTTATCCATTCATCTGTTGATAGACACTTCAGTTATTTCCACATTGTGGCAATTGTGAATAATGCTGCAAAGAACATTGGTGTACAATTATCTGTTTGAGTCACTGCTTTTCAAGTCTCTTGGGTATATACCTGTAAGTGGAATTATATGGTAATTCTATGTTCAACTTTCTGAGAAACCACCCAACTATTTCCTCGAGTGGCTGTACCACATTACACTCTCACTGAGAACGAATGAAGGCTCCCATTTCTCCACATCCTCTCCAACACTTGTTATGTTCTGGTTTTCTGATAATAGCCATTCTAGTGAGGAGCCCTGGTGGTGCAGTAGTTAAGAACTATGGCTGCTAACCAAAAGGTTGGCAGTTCAAATCTACCAGGGCAGTTTTACTCTGCCCTATAGGGTCGCTATGAGTTGGAATCAACTCAACAGCAACCGGCTTAGTAGGTGTGAAGTGGTATCTCATTGTGGTTTTCATCTGCATTTCCCTAATAACTAATTGGAGCCCTGGTGGAACACTGGTTAAGTGCTTGGCTGCCAACTAAAACAAAGGTAGGTGATTCGGAACCCACTAGCCGCTCCGTGGCAGAAAGATATGGCAGTCTGCTTCTGTGAAAATTTACTGCCTTGGAAACTCTATAGGGCAGTTCTACTCTGTCCTTAGGGTTGACTGGACTGCAACTGGTTTGGTTTTTGAGTTTTGATGACTAATATATTGAACATCTTTTCATGCCCTTATTGGCCACTTGTATTTCTTCTTTGGAGAAATGTCTAAGTTCTTTGGCCATTTTTTAAATTGGGTTACTTGTCTTTTTGTTGTTGAGTTGTAGGAATTCATTATATATTTTGCATATTAGATCTTTATCCAATATATGTTTACCAAATATGTTCCCCCATTGTGTGAGTTGTCTCTTCACTTTGTTGATAAAATTGTTTGATGCACAAAAGTTCTCAATTTTGATAAAGTTCAATTTATCTATTTTTTTTCTTTTGTTGCTTGTGCTTTTGGTGTCACATCTAAGAATTCATTGCCAAAAACAAGGTCCTAAAACTTTACCCTGATGTTTTCTTCTAAGAGCTTTATGGTATTAGTTTTTGTATTTAAGTCATTAATCCATTTTGACTTAATTTTTGTATATGGTGTGAGGTATGGACCCAGCTTCATTATTTTTTATGTGGAAATCCAGTTGTTCCAGCAACATTTATTAAAGAGATTTTTTTTTCCCCATTGAACGAACCCTTGTCAAAAATCAATTGGTCATAGATAATATGTGTTTATTTTTGGAATATCATTTCTATGCCATTGGTCTATATGACTACCCTTATCACACTGTTTTCATTACTGTAGCTTTATAGTACATTTGAAATCCAGAAGTTGGAGTCCTCTAACTTTGTTCTTCTTTGTCAAGATTGTTTTGGCTCTTCAGTGGTCCTTGAAATTCCATATGAATTTTAGGAGCAGCTTGTTAATTTCTGTAAATAAGTCAGCTAAGATTTTATAGAGATTGCATTGAATATTCTCTTAGGGTTCTCTAGAGCCAAGAAAAAAAATCTTGACAACAAAAAATAAAGCTAGAGGACCCTCATTTCTCTCTCTCTCTGTAGATATATACGTATGTGTGTGCATATATAGAGACAGAAAAAGAGAGATTGATTTATTTCAAGGAATTGGCTCACCAAATCGTGGGGGAAATTGACACATCCAAGATCTGTAGGTAAGGTGACAGGCTGTGGAATCCTGAGAGCTCATGCGATTGTGTGGCTGGCAAGTCCAAAATTCATAGGTCAGATGACCTAAGAGTTAAGAGAGAGGAAGTATTCTGAAAAAAATGTCTACTTATATTCTGGAGGCAGAACATACCCTAAGGAAACCCCCTTCTTGCTCTTAAGATTTTCAAATGATTGATTGAGGTCCACCCAAATTATGGAAAGTACTCTGATTTACTTAAGGCCAACTGATTTAATCCTATTTTAATTACTTTATAACAGCAACTAGACTGATGTTTGACCAAACAACTGGCCACCAGAGTCTAGCCAAGTTGACACATAAAATTAGCCATCACAGATATGTAGATTAATTTTGTGAATATTACCATTTTAAGAATATTAAGTCTTTCAATCCATGAACATGGGATATCTTTATTTAAGTCTTCTTTAACTTCTTTTAATGATGTTTTGTAGTTTTCAGTGTAACATAAATTTGTTAAGTTTATTCCTGTTTTATCCTTTTTTTAAATATAATGTATTTTTGTTGTTGCAAATATACAGTAGAACATACACTGCTTCAACAATTTCTACATGTAAAATTCAGTGGCATTGATTACATTCTTCATGTTATGCAACCATTCTCACTGTCCTTTTCCAAGTTGTTCCTCTCTCATTAAAAAAAAGTCTCTGCCCCTTAAATTTCCTCTCTAATCTTTTCACTTGCTGTTGTCAATACGATCCCATGTGAAAGGATCCCATGATGCTCAGGGCAGACATTCTTTACTAGTTAAGCTAAACTGTTGTTTGATGTTAAGAAGGCTTCAGGGGATATTTCTGGTTTAAGGTTTGTGGTTTAAAGATTATCTCAGGCCAACAGTCTCAGGGGTTCATCCAGCCTCCATGGCTCCAGAAATTCTGAATTCTATGAGAATTTGAAATTCTGTTCTGCATTTTTTTTTTCCTTTTGATCAGGATTCTTCTATACAATCTTTGATCAAAATGTTCAGTAGTGGTAGCTGGGCATCATCCAGTTCTTCTGGCCTCATGGCAAAGGGGGGAGTTGTTCATGGAGGCAATTAGCCACATATTCCATTTTATCCCCTTATTTCTGACTTTCCTTCTTCCTCTGTTGCTCCAGGCAAACAGAGACCAATTGTTGTAACTTGGATGGCTGCTTACAAGTTTTAAGACCCCAGACACTACCCCATGAACTAGGACCAGAAGCCCTGAGCAAGATATTAGGGCAATTAACTGGGATGTCCTGTAAAACCATGACCCTAAATATCCAAACCAAGGAACCAAATTCCATGATGTGTTTGGTTGTACATAAGCAGCCTCAGCAGTTACTCTTTTTTGTTGTTGTTATAACTATATCTATCACACAACTGTTGCCAATTCAACTTTTTTTTTTAGAGGTGTACAGCTTATTGACAGCAATTACATTAATTGGCTGTGCAACACTACCCTTAATCAACGTGGCTTTTCCGTCACTGTAAACTGAAAGTCCACAAGCAATAACCCCTTCCTTTCCTCTTCCCTTCCGCCCCTGGTAACCACTAAGAAATTTTGGTTTCTATACATTTGCCTGTTTTTGTCTTTTTATATAAGTGAGGTCATACAATATTTATCTTTTTGTGATTGACTTATTTCACTCAGCATAATGTCTTCCAGCTCCGTCCATAGTGTAGTATGTATCAACACTCCATTTCTCCTACCGGCTGAGTAGTATTCCATTGTATATATGTACTACATTTTGTTTATCCATTCATCTGTTGATGGATATGTAGGTTGTTTCCACCTCTGGCTCTTGTGAATAGTGCTGCAATGAATATTGGTGTACAAGTCTTTGTTTGAGTCTCCGCTTTCAAGTCTTTTAGGTAAATACCTAGGAGTGGAATTGCTGGATCATATGGTAGTTCTATTTTTAGTTTTTTGAGGAACCACCACACTGTTTTCCACAGTAGCTCTACCATTTTGTGTTCCCACCAGCAATGGCTAAGTGTTCCAATTTCCCCACATCCTCAGCAGCCAACATTTGTCATTTTCTTTTTTTTTTTAATCTTAGCCATCCTAGTGGGAGTGAACTGGTATCTCATGGCTTTGATTTGCATCTCTCAGATGACTAATGACGTTGCGCATCTTTTCATGTGTTTGATTGGCTTTTGAATGTCCTCTTTGGTGAAATGGCTATTCGAGTCCTTTGTTTTACAATTATTTCTCTTTTTGTTGTTATCAAAGTGTTATATATATCTTAGTTATTAGATTCTTATTGGATATATAATATCAGTTTCCAGAGATATTCTCCCAGTATAGCTTGTCTTTTCACTTTTTTGGCAAAGTGTTTTGGTGAGCAAAAGTTTTAATTTTTATGCAGTCTTGTTTATTTATTTTGTGTTTGCTGTTCATTGTTTTGTTATTATATTAGGTACTCCATTGTTAAAAGCTAGGCTGAACTGTATTGGCCCTACTTTTTCTTCTAAGAATTTTATGGTTTTAGTTTGCACACTTAGGTTCTTGATTCATTTTGAGTTTGTTTTTGTGCCTACAATTGTTTTCTAGGCCAAATTAAAAAAATAAAATCAACCCAATTAACAGTATATATAGAAGAAGCAAAAAAAAAAAAAGTGGAAGTTTCTCTATTTCGTCTTGAGTTTTTCATACTTGGCATTCATTTTGCCCCCCACAGAGCAGACTTGAGCCAGTATACCTATGTGTTTTGCAGGTATTGACATGGATGCTCCAAAGTCTACAGGTATTTTCTCATGCCAGAGTCTTCCAGCTTTGCTTTGGGTGAGTCCCAGTGCTGGGTGAAGGCATGCTTGCCAAAATGCCTTATCTCCTTCATAGAAGTAACAGGTTGGGAGAGGCTGAGTCCCTGTTGCCAGGTAATACTCCATCAAAGGTGTGTCTATCCTATTCATAAACTCTCAGTGGGTTTCAGGCTGCACGTGTTGTCTAATATACACTGCGTCAGTGACTGCACAGAAACCCACTAAAATATTTTGATTCAAAATTTGGCCTCTAATAATGTCAAAATTGTTTTTAAAAGGAAAAAACTATAGTAGATGGCCCTTATTCATTGTTTTCTTACTAAATTTTTGGTCAGGGGATCCACTGAGAACTTTAAATTCGTATTACTTATACAAACCATTATTTACATATTTAGATATTTCATATTAGAAAGAGCCCTCTTGGTGATCAGCCAACTCATTTGTTTCCACCATTACCAGTCATACTGAAAGAATAAAATCCTAGATGCATCAGAAAATTAAATTATTAAAATAATTTAGTTATATTAACAAGACCTCCATGTTCACTGAAATTATTTCATGTGCTTGATTACCAACTCATTTAAAAAAATTATTAGAGTTTGGACTAGATGAAGATCAATTGCCCTGAATGTTTAAATTGTAGATTATGCTATTCACCTTCTCGAAGGCATTATGAGCTTTCCAAAACAGGGGAGATTCTTAGTGCGTTGTTAAAGGTAAACTATGATCTATCTACCAGGCTGATTTGGGGAATTTGAGCATTTTTCTCATGCTTTCTTGCCAGCTCAGAATTCAAAATTCTCTTTTTTCACAACAGGAGTTTTGTTTTTTTTTTTTTTAATTGCTTAACCACAATCAACTTGGTTCTCCTTTTGTAAATATAACCAGAGTCTTACATTATTAAAATATGAAAATTACCATGTACTAAACTTCACTGAAAACACAATAAAGTGTTATTTTAAAGAAAGACAATGTACTTAAGTGCCTAATTTCATAGGACTCAGACCAGGAGTTCTACCGGGAGAAGGAAGAGAACTGGTCCCTTCTTTTTTTTTTTAATTAATGTGCTTTAGATGAAGGTTTAGAGAACAAACTAGCTTCTCATTAAACAATTAGTATACGTATTGTTTTGTGACATTGGTTACCAGCCCCACGACAGGTCAACACTTTCCGTTCTCAACCTTGGGTTCCCTATTATCGGCTTTCCTGTCCCCTCCTGCTTTCTAGTCCTTGTCCCTGGGCTGGTGTGGCCCTTTAGTCTCATTTTGTTTTATGGGCCTGTCTAATCTTTGGCTAAAGGGTTAACCTTAGGAGTGACTTCATTACTGAGCTAAAAGGGTGTCGGGGGCCATACTCTCAGGGTTTCTCCAGTCTCTGTCAGGCCAGTAAATCTGATCTTTTTTGTGAGTTAGAATTTTGTTCTACATTTTTCTCCAGCTCTGTCTGGGACCCTCTATTGTGATCCCTGTCAGAGCAGTCGGTGGTGGTAGTTAGGCACCATCTAGTTGTGCTGGACTCAGTCTGGTGGAGGCAGAGGTAGTTGAGGTCTATTAGCAGAACTGGTCCCTTCTATGTAGACGTTTGAGTCAGACAGCTAAGGCCAGTCATGTGCACATGTTTTTACGGGAGAACCAGCAATGCAGGATGGGACATTACTGTGCTTAATCTGTGTACAGATCAAACCAAAGGGCATCTACCTGGGGGCAGGAGGGGCCATAATTAATTGAATAATTTGAAGAAAAGGAAACATTCTTGAGTTATTTAGATTACCCGTTATGAGAGAGTTGTGGCATTTGGGTCATGTTTCATCAAGACAGGGGCTACAGAGTAGCAGGGATGGGGATTTGGGGACCAAATTTCAGGGGTTTCAGGGGACATCTAGGTCAATTGGCGGAACAAAATGTATTATGAAAACGTTCTGCATTCCACTTTGGTGAGAGGCGTCTGGGGTCTTAAATGCTAGCAAGTGGCCATTTAGATGCATCAATTAGTCTCAACCCACATGGAGCAAAGGAATGAAGAACACCAAAGACATATGGTAAAGATGAGTCCAAGAGACAGAAAGGGCCACATAAACCAGAGACTCCATCGGCCTGAGACTGGAAGAACTAGATGGGCCCGGCTACCACCTATCACTGCCCTGACAAGGAACACAACAAAGAATCCCTAATGGAGTAGGAGAACAGTGGGATGCAGATCTCAAATTCTCGTAAAAAGACCAGACTTAATGGTCTGACTGAGACTAGTGGGACCCTGGAGGTCATGGTTCCCAGACCCTTTGTTAGCCCAAGACTGAAACCATTCTTAAAGCCAACTCTCCAGGCAGGGATTAGACTGGACAAACCCTGGTAGCATAGTGGTTAAAAGCTACGGCTGTTAACCAAGAGGTCAGCAGTTTGAATGTACCAAGCGCTCCTTGGAAACCGTACGGGGCAGTTCTACCCTGTCCTATAGGGTCTCTATGAGTTGGAATCGACTCGACGGCAACGGGTTTAACGGGATAAGACAGATAATGATACTGGTGAGGGGTGAGCTTCTCGGCTCAAGTAGACACATGAGACAGTGTGGGCAATTCTTGTCTGGAGGTGAGATAAGAAGGCAGAGGGTGACAGGAGCTGGCTGAATGGACATAGGGGATACAGGGTAGAGAGGAGGGGTGTGCTGTCTCATTAGGGGGAGAGCAACTGGGAGTACGTAGTAAGGTGTGTATAAGTTTTTGTATGAGAGACTGACTTGATTTGTAAACTTTCACTTAAAGCACAGTAGATAAATAAATAGAGGGGCTCCCCTTTCAGATTTCTTGTCTATTTCTGGCTGTGGTTGAGGTCCTCAAGTGGGACTGCCCCTATCTGTGCTGCCTCTAGCCTGGCCCAGCTCTTCTGTTACAGCCCACCCCACTTTGGCTCTGATATTTCCCTATACCCACCACAAGGGGCAGGCCAGCCCCTCTGATGGTGGTCTTCTAGGTCCCCAAGGAGCATAAGGATTTTCCAGCCCAGGCCTGTCCTTCCTACTCCTCCCTCCCTGCCTGCGGCATGGCAAGCACCCCACTCTGCAGCATTAAATCGACTCCCTAGTCCTGACATGTTGCTCCTGTTGCCCTGTCGCCCTCCCGTCCATACCCAAGTCTGACAGTTTACACACCTTGGACATTTAAACATTCCTCAGTTTCACTTATTGTTCAGAAAAGATCTATCTGAGTGGATCACTTATCATCGAGTGGGCTGAATAGTGCCCTCACTGGAGTAGGTTGGGGTTATCTCTGATCGCTTATTTTAGAGAAATGCATCCTTGTGGGGTGGAAATCAGGGCACTGCGATTCTGCAGCTGACCCTAGTGAAATGCCAAGGAAACCAAAGCTCTCACCTCTGAAAACGGTCCTGCTGGAGGAGGCTGCCAGTGTTCCTGACAGTGGAGCTCCCTGCGGGGGTATCTTTCCAGCACATTCCCACCCTGTATCCAGCCATGGCCCAGACCTTCCATGCTGTGCCGGTTCTGGCCCTCCACTTGAGGTAGGAAGCAGCACCCACTCCCCTTCCCACCCTGCTAATTGCACCCTAACATACATTCTTATCTCCGCAAGTGCAGACCAAGTCAGGCCAGGTGAAAACACAGTCCCTGTGGCCTGTCGGTCCTTGACACCTGGCAGGTCACGGGGAGGTGCAGGGTAGGGAATCTGTCCTCTAAGGAGAGCTCCAGCATTTCATGGCCTAGCATTCTCCCTTTCTCCTTCCAAACTTCTTTATCCCCCCAAACTTACCAAGTTCAATACTCTGCAACTCCGGACTTGTATCATCTTTTGAGAAGTAAGGGAAGGCTGAGGAGGATATGCTGAGTAACTGTCGAGCTGAATTGCCTTATCGATGTTCTTATCAGCGCAAATCTGTTTGCCTGACAATAATTTGTGAGCTTTCAGAACCAACTTTTTGTGTGTGTTGTCTTGTGCTGTAGTTTTGTTTTATTTTAGTATATGGGAACAGGTATTTAAATATACATCTTCTTTACAGGTTATTTCATTTTAATGAAATAACTAAGTAATATTCCAAAAAAAAAACAAAACAAAAATCTTGTTGCTGTCCAGTTGATTCCCACTCACAGGGATCCTATAGGACAGAGTCGAACTGCCTCATAGGGTTTCCAAGGAGCAGCTGGTGGATTTGAACTGCCAGTCTTTTGGTTTGTAGCGGAGCTCTTAATCACTATGTCACCAAGGCTTGGATAGCCAAAGGGGGATTCTATTAGCATTATCTTAAACCAAAACAAACTCATTGCCATCCATTCCGACTCAGCGACCCTACAGGATAGAGTAGAACTGCCCCTTCGGGTTTCCAATTCTGTAATCTTTAGTGAAGGGGACTGTCACATCTTTCTCCCCTTAGAGGCTCGGGCGTTAGGGCTGCCCACTTTTCATTAGCAGCCCAGAGCTCAGCATTATCTTAAGGCACATCTAAAATGTATTCCCAAATCCCCAGTGTTGCCAGCGTTCACGAGCCTTCCCAGCCCTTAGAAGAGGTACGAAACTGCTAAATGTGCCCTCAGTGAGGCTCTCGGTGACACTTTAACCAGCTCCTATTCTAGACCCCCTCCCAGGGCGCGGCTTTGATGCGGAGCTATTCATTCTCTGGGCTTGCCGTATTTGCCTTTGTGAACTCCATTCCCTCGGAAAAGTAGCTAAGGCTACAGCAAAGCGACTTTAAGATTTACGCTGTTGAGTTAGATGTTTAGTTGGAAATCGGCCGAGAAATAGACCACATAATAGCAGAGTAATAAGCACAGGGAAATTATCAGGACAGGTGAGGCCCTACTCCCAGCCCAGTGGTTTGCATATGCCATCTCTCAGAATCTCACCATCGCCCGAGGAACCAAGCACCATTATTACCTGGTTTGAAGATGAGCTATTCAGAGTAACGTAGCACATAGCAAGTGGCAGAGCCAAGATTTGAAACTAGACTTTTAAGCCTCATATTACATAAATTGATACTTACTACTCTCTCACTGACTCCTTTCCCAGGAGTTTATAATGCATTATTTATTGAGAGTCCAGAGCACAGGAAATGAATTGGTTCTTCCAGTACGTGATCTCGGTGGTGCAGGAATTATAGGTGGAGAATGGGAATTCCGTTCTCCACTACCGACACTGAAGGAGCCGGTACCCTCCTAGAGCTGGAGGCTGAAATCAGTTTGAGCTGTGCAAAACGGGCTCTCCCAAAACGCCAGTCTTGAAGGGAGTAACACACAAGGGAAATAATAAGAGCCATTTCTTCCACATTAATTCCTGCTTCCAAAATAGCTCCTCTGGTTAGCCACGCAGATTACTCCAATCAATTTTCCCTTTCTGTTTAAATTAGCAAGATCTGATTGCTGTAGCTAGCACTCAGAGAACCTGGGTATTTGAAATACTTGTAAAGTTCATGGCATTGTACATGACATCAAGCGATTTAACCCTCACACTGAGGTGCCAAGGAGTAACTTTCTCAAAATCATGTCAACTAACAAGTGATAGGGCTGGTATAAGCTCACCATGCTTCATCCACAATTCTGAAATCCAGGCAGCTCAGAAAAAATACTGGTAAAACCTGGGCTGAACTGATAGGTACTTATTCACAATCTTTATACTACTTAATGTGAAGCTCAAGTTGGTGTGACTCCCAAATCCATGCTCCTCGCCACTTTTATGTGTTTGAAGGCTTATTTTAAAAGCCATGAGACTATTGACCTATGCCCATTTGGTTATTCACCATTTTATGGCTTCTTTTTTAATTGTGGTAAAATATACGTATATAAAACAAAATTTGCCATTTTAACCATTTTAGGTGTACAGCTCAGTGACATTAATTACACTCACCATGTTGTACAATCATTACCACTATCCATTTCCAAAAGTTTTTCATCACCACAAACAGAAGCTCGGGTCCCCTTCAGCAATAACTCTCATTCTCTCTCCTCCCCAAGCCCTTAGTAACCACTAAGAAATTTTGTCTCTATGCATTTGCATAGGTTTTCTAGATATTCTGTGTAAGTGGTACGTACAGTATTTGTCCTTTTGTGTCTGACTTACTTCACTCAGCTTAATGTTTTTCAGCTTCATCCATGTCGAGGCATGTATCAGAACTTCATTTCTCTTTATGGCCGAGTAATACCCCATTGTATGAATATACCACATTTTGTTTATACATTCTGCTGTTGATGAACAGTTGGGTTGTTTCCACTCCTTGGCTATTGTGAATAGTGCTGCGATGAGCACAGTGTACACGTTTCTGTTTGAGTCCCGGCTTTCACATCTTTTAAATAGAATTAAGTAGTGTGTTTAATGCTCTATGTTTAACTTTTTGAAGAACCACCAGACCATTTTCTACAGCTGCTGTACAGTTTTCTAAACCCACCAGTAATGGACTAGGTCCCACTTTCTCCATATCCTAGCCACCACTTGTTATTTTCCACTTTTCTGGTAATAGTGATGGTTTCTTTTCATAAATGTTAGTAGTTTTTAGTGAACGGAGGTAGGTAGGGGCTGGCTATACAGTCTCTCAGGAAAAATTGCAAAACTTGGATCAAATCCTGCCAGATGAATAAACAAATTTAGCAAGTAGCACACACACAAAAATCACACTTTCTGATCTCTGATGCTTGGGGAAGCCCTCATTTTCTGTCCTCAGTCACTCCAAGCACCACAGGACAGGCTTGCTCTGAGAGTGCACAGCTATATTCTGATGTTGGGACAATTTCGGCTGGATGGATCTTTTTGCAGGTCCACACTTCCTCATCTAAAATCCCCAAATCCAAAAGAAAACACTAAAACTCAAAATTATTTTTATAATTTGTTTGGCAGAAAAATCTGATATCGAGGTTCTTTATGATTTCTTTTTTCCACATAGTATGAATACTCATGTTTTGTGCAGAAATTATAATATATCTGTTTACCATGTGCTGCCCCAGACCTTTCTGGGGTTATTAATTATTATATGGTTATGCATCATATTCTCTTTCTACTTGACCCCAAAGGTTTTGAAGATGAGATTATAATCCTGTAACTTGTTCGTGCAAGAGCAAAGGAACTGTGTCATCTTTCTAGGCAGCCATGTATCTGGATCACGACGACTTTCACCAACGAAAAACAATTCACCATATTTTATTCTCATTTGTGAATACAAGACTTCATCTCACGTACTTTGGCCATGTTATAAGGAAGAACCAGGCCCTGGAGAAAGACATCATGCTTGTTTAAAAAAGAAAAAAAGGTGAGCGAAAATAGACAAAGACCCTCAACAAAATGGATTGACACAGTGGCTGCAACAATGGGCTCAAACCTAAGGATTGTGAGGATGGCACAGGACCAGTGTTTGTTCCGTTGCACACAGGGCCACTGAGTCGGAACTAACTCGAAGGCAGCAAACAGCAATAACAAAGAATACGCTGTCGGTGTAGTTGTCAGTAATACACTGCCTCTTAGCCATTTGACTGGCAGGCAGCTCGAATCCACCAGGTGCTCCTTGGAAACTCTGTGGGGCAGTTCTACGCGGTCCTATAGAGTCACTATGAGTCGGAATCGACTTGATAGCAAAGGGTTTTTTGGGGCCTTTTTTTTTAGTCATTTCTACAGAGCGCTGGTGGCATGGTTAAGAGTTTGGCTCTAGCCAAAAGGTCAGCAGTTCAAATCCACCAGCTGTTTCTTGGAAGCCGTATGGGGCAGTTCTACTCTGTTCTATAGGGTCATTATGAGTCAGAATTAGTGGGAAGGCAATGGAGTTTTAGCCATTTCTACAGTGAAATTTCTAATTCAGGCACTAGAAATGCTTGCTAAAGACCTCCACTGTGTAGAAAAAATACGGTTTACATAGAAACAATCGTCATGTAGTTAGGTGGCTGACACACAGGCACTATAATGTTGTAAGCATTGAAATTTTAAGAAATGTCAACTATTTTGTATGGAATTATTTTAATATTTATTATAAACCTGCCCATATTTTGAAATGGACAAGTTTAAATGATGTTTAGAAAATACAAAACATTTAAAGTTTATTTGAAAGGCTACAGGAGTGTGAGGTCAACCAACATTACTAACTCTCCCTACCACCCATTTCTTTTTCATCATCTCATGACTATTAAAGTGGTGCCATTGTTTGTGAACAGAAATGCAAGCGTGAGCACAGGAACTGAGTGTCAGTGATTGGTTATGAGGTAGTTAGCCACATGACCGAGAATATTTTTCTGTATTGATTTTTTTTTCTAGCCAACAGAAAACCAAAAACTGTAAAACTGTGTAGAAAATACATAGAATCGAAAGAATATATTTCCAGTTTTCTAAGGCTCATGAACTCTACTTTGAAAATCACTAGATAATTCCTCTGCCATTATATGTGAAACGCAAAAGTAGAATGGAAGACTGATCCCAGCACATGACAGTATATCAAAGCTACCCAAGCAAGCAAATTTATTCAGCCTACCTGTAGTTCTTCTACCCCAGTAGTTCCTTGGGGTGTGATGCAAATATAAGTATACCTAGCATCCACTAGAGTCCTACCAAGAAGGGCCATAGTTTCTTATAAATGCTAACAGATGGCCAATCTAAATTGCTAAAGATGACTTGAAGTGAATTCATATGAGGCAATAAAATTTCAATGTATTTAATTGTAATTGAGTTCATTGGAAATTTTCGATGTCTAGCTTTACTGCTGGTAGGAAAAAAATTGCTAAGAAATCTCATTTATTGCATTATCTGGAACTATGAAAAAAAATACTTTGCTCATCTTACTGATATATTCTCCTTTTAGTGCGGGCAAACACAGCAGGTAGTTTCTATTGGAGGATTTGAGGCCTGATATTATCATAAAGGGGATCAGCGGAATGGCTTCATTGGTAGTAAATTGCGCTTCAGAGAAGACCAAAAAAAAAAAAAAGAAGGAGTTTTATGCTCACCAAGGGTGCTGAAAAATAGATGAAGAAAGTATGCTCAGAGCAGTCTGGAAAAGTTTAAGCTTGTTTTAGGTTATCTGCAAAGCTGGGTTGATGGAAGGCTGACTTGAGGAGGTCTGAGAGGATCTTCAGTTTCAGCATTTGGCTCAGAACTCTGGACAACTCCAGCGTTTTCCCAAGCTTATCCAAAACCAGGTGGTCAAGAGTAGAACTGTGCTTCATAGGTTTACAATGGCTGGTTTTTCAGAAGAAGATCCACAGGCCTTTCCTCCAAGGTGCCTCTGGGTAGATTCAAACCTTTAACCTTTCCTTAGTGGCCAAGCACATTGACTGTTTGCATCAGCCAGGTACTCCAAGAAATCTGTAAAAAGACTCAAACATACTCGAGGGGTGGGTTAGAGAGTGCAGGGTCCTTTGTTTGGTGGCTTTATTTTCTATATTAGACTTCTCTTTCTTATCATGGTCTGTCAAGTTGATTCCAACTCATAGTGACTCTATAGGATAGAGTAGAACTGCCCAAAGGGTTTCCAAGGCTGTAATCTTTATGGAAGCCAATTGCCACATCTTTCTCCCACAAAGTGGCTGGTGGGTTCTAACCACCAACCTTTCAGTTAGCAACTGAGCACTTAACCACTGTGCCACCAGGGCTCCTGTAATAAGAGAACACTCGTCCCTTAAATGAGGCTTACTTGTGGTTGGTTTTTTTTTTAAGTATGATCACTCAACAGGATAAGGTATCATAAATAAAAATGAAGTTGATCGAAAACAGCATGCTCAATATATAATACTGTTCTAATGTGTAAATTTTTAATGTAAAAGATCAGTTTTAGATGATTTAAGTCTTTCAAAATTAACGTAACAGCAATCAACAGGATAACGTGTGTGTGTGTGTGTGTGTACAAATCAGTGATCAAGGTTGAGAAATGTTGTAATCATACAGGAAACCCATACAAATGATGAGTTCTATCCTGTTATCCAATCATTTTTATGTTTTTTTCTGGAACAATCTATCCAGAGTCAGATGTAGATCATTGTCTGTTGCTGTTGTAATTGCGCTTTTCCCCTCAAGACTTAAAGGAAATAAAGTAAAAACCTTCTGTTTCCCCAGCTACTTCTTGGTAGACACAAGAGGATCTGATTGTCTCCTTGACCTCAAAACCAAACCCATGGCCCTCGATTCAATTCTGAGTCACAGCAACCCGGTAGGACCGAGTAGAACTGCCCTCACAGGGTTTCACAGAAGCGGCTGGTGGATTGGAACTGCCGACCTTTTGATTAGCAGCGGAGCTCTTAACCACTGCACCACCAGGCTCCCCTTGGCCTCAAGGCCCAGCTAAATAGTAGTAAGAAGGCCTTTTCTTTTTAAAAGTTTTGGGTTTTTTTTTTTTTTTTAATGTTTAGGCAACTCAAATCAGTAAACATTTCTCTATTTGTGTCAGTTTAATTGAAAGCTACCTTCATTTATTGATAATTTGGATATGACTGTGTTGCTATTAGGATGACAGCCCATTTTCCCCAATCATCTTGTTTTCTCTCTTTTCCAGGGAGAGACTTTATGGTTATGTATATTAGGAAAAAAGGAGCAACGTAAAAATGAGTGCAATCCTGACTAAATGTCTATCGCCACCTATTGGTAGTCAGTGTACACTGATTCTTGACGACAGACATTCCCACCAAAGATGAAGTCAAAGGGATTTTGATGATTCTTTTATTTTCAATTTATATGTTCATATTCATGCTTTATGATGATGATTATGTTTAAATACAGTTTATAACAATAACAAAAAAGGACTTCTAAGAAAAAGTTTATATTATTTAGTATTACAAGATCCCTAAAGTAGCCCATGAAATGACAGTATACTTTTCAACAGGAAAAGGAAAAAGGTAGGAAGATTCTCCAATACAAGGAAGAAACAACAGCATGACATCTACATACAATGTTTTTTTAGAATTGTCTGTAAATACGTACCACCTTCTACGATGTAAAGCACCCCGAATACTCGCAGTATGTTTTGAAACAACTTTCTGATTTTTTCCCCGACATTTAAGAGTTTGAAATAATGAAGTAATCTAAATTCAATTGCTTACATGTGCTACCAGCCTATGGGACCTAAATAGTGCCGGGACAACTGGATATGTACATGCAGAAGAACAAAGGTGACCTCCCTCCTCACACCACGAATGAAAAGTAAGCCAAAATGGATCCAACACCAAACACCAGAGCTGAAACTATAAAACTTTTACAAGAAAACATAGGTGTATATCTTTATGACCTTGGATGAGACGATGGTTTCTTAGATATGAAACCAAAAGCACAAGTAACCACAAAGAAAAAACAGAAAAACTGGACTTTATCAAAATTAAAACACTTTTGTGCTTCATTGGACTCCATCAAGAGAATGAAAAGACAACCTGAGAAGTATTTGCAAATTGTATGTCTTATAAAAGGCGCCCTGGCAGCATAGTGGTTAAGCACTGTGCTGCTACCCGAAAGGTCAGAAGTTCAAAACCAACAGCAGCTCCGTGGGAGAAAGAACCTGGCTATCTGCTCCTGTACAGATTTCAGCCTAGGAAACCCTGTGGGCCAGTTCTACTCTGTCCTGTAGGGTCACTGTGAGTCAGAATTGACTCGAGTGCACACAATAATAACATATTGTGGTAAGGGACTTATCTAGACACAGTATTCAGGAATAGATAAAGAACTTTTACAAATCAATTATAAAAACACAAATAATTCAATTTAAAAATGGGCAAAAGATCTGAATAGGATCTTCTTATCCAAAGAAGGTATATAAATGCCCAATAAGCACTTGAAAAGGTACTTAATATAATTAGTCATTGTTGTTGTCGTTAGGCGCCGTCGAGTCGGTTCCAACTCATAGCGACCCTATGCACAACAGAACGAAACACTGCCCGGTCCTGAGCCATCCTTACAATCGTTGTTATGCTTGAGCTCATTGTTGCAGCCACTGTGTCAGTCCACTTCGCTGAGGGTCTTCTACTTTTCCGCTGACCCTGTACTCTGCCAAGCATGATGTCCTTCTCCAAGGACTGATCCCTCCTGACAACATACCCAAAGTATGTAAGATGCAGTCTCACCTTGCTTCTAAGGAGCATTCTGGTTGTACTTCTTCTAAGACAGATTTGTTTGTTCTTTTGGCAGTCCATGGTATACTCAATATTCTTCGCCAACACCACAATTCAAAGGCGTCAACTCTTCTTCGGTCTTCCTTATTCATTGTCCAGCTTTCACATGCAGATTATGCGATTGAAAATACCAGGGCTGGGGTCAGGCACACCTTAGTCTTCAGGGTGTCATCTTTGCTCTTCAACACTTTGAAGAGATGCTTTGCAGCAGATTTGCCCGAAGCAATGCGTCTTTTGATTTCTTGACTGCTGCTTCCATGGCTGTTGATTGAGGATCCAAGTAAAATGAAATCCTTGACAACTTCAATCTTTTCTCCATTTATCATGATGTTGCTCATTGGTCCAGTTGTGAGGATTTTTGTTTTCTTTATGTTGAGGCGTAAGCCATACTGAAGGCTGCGGTCTTGGATATTCATTAGTAAGTGCTTCAAGTCCTCTTCACTTTCATCAAGCAAGGTTGTGTCATCTGCATAACGCAGGTTGTCAATGACTCTTCTTCTAATCTTGATGCCCCATTCTTCTTCATATAGTCCAGCTTCTTGTATTATTTGTTCAGCATACAGATTAAATAGGTGTCATGAAAGAATACAACCCTGACACACACCTTTCTTGACTTTAAACTAATCAGTGTCCCCTTGTTCTGTCCGAACAACTACCTTTTGATCTATGTAAAGGTTCCTCATGAGCACAACTAAGTGTTCTGGAATTCCCATTCCTTGCAGTGTTATGCATAGTTTGTTATGATCCACACAGTCAAATGCCTTTGCATAGTCAATAAAACACAGGTAAACGTCCTTCTGGTATTCTCTGCTTTCAGCCAGGATCCATCTGACATCAGCAATGATATCCCTGGTTCCACGTCCTCTTCTGAAACAGGCTGAATTTCTGGCAGTTCCCTGTTGATATACTGCTACAGCCGTTTTTGAATGATCTTCAGCAGAATTTTGCTTGTGTGTGATATTAATGATATTGTTCTATAATTTCCACATTTGGTTGGATCACCTTTCTTGGGAATAGGCATAAATATGGATCTCTTCCAGTCAGTTGGCCAGGAAGCTGTCTTCCATATTTCTTGGCATAAATGAGTGAGCACCTCCAGTGCTGCATCTGTTTGTTGAAACATCTCAATTGATATTCCATCAATTCCTGGAGCCTTGTTTTTCACCAATGCCTTCAGAGCAGCTTGGACTTCTTCCTTCAGTACCATCGGTTCCTGATCATATGCCACCTCTTGAAATGCTTGAATATCGACTAATTCTTTTTGGTATAATGACTCTGTGTATTTCTTCCATCTTTTTTTGATGCTTCCTGCATCATTTAATATTTTCCCCATGGAATCCTTCACCTTTGCAACTCGAGGCTTGAATTTTTTCTTCAGTTCTTTCAGCTTGAGAAACGCCGAGCGTTTTCTTCCCTTTTGGTTTTCCATCTCCAGCTCTTTGCACATGTCATTATAATACTTTACCTTGTCTTCTCGAGAGGCCCTTTGAAATCTTTTGTTCAGTTCTTTTACTTTATCAATTGTTCCTTTTGCTTTAGCTGCTCGATGTTCAAGAGCAAGTTTCAGAGTCTCCTCTGACATCCATCTTGGTCTTTTCTTTCTTTCCTGTCTTTTCAATGACCTCTTGCTTTCTTCATGGATGATGTCCTTGATGTCATTCCACAACTCAGCTGGTCTTCGGTCACTAGTGTTCAATGCATCAAATCTATTCTTGAGATGGTCTCTAAATTCAGGTGGGATATATTCAAGGTCATATTTTGGCTCTCATGGACTTGCTCTGATTTTCTTCAGTTTCAGCTTGAACTTGCATATGAGCAATTGATGGTCTGTTCTACAGTCAGCCCCTGGCCTTGTTCTGACTGATGATATTGAGCTTTTCCATCATCTCTTTCCACAGATGTAGTCAATTTGCTTTCTGTGTGTTCCATCTGGCGAGGTCCATGTGTATAGTCCATGTGTATAGTCGCCATTTGGTCTTGCAAAATTCAATCATTCGATCTCCGGCATTGTTTCTGTTACCAAGGCCATATTTTCCAACCACTAATCCTTCTTTGTTTCTAACTTTCGCATTCCAATCACCAGTAATTATCAATGCATCTTGATTGCATGTCCAATCAATTTCAGACTGCAGCAGCTGATAAAAATCTTCTATTTCTTCATCTTTGGCCCTAGTGGTATTATAATATAATTAATATTATATATAATATATTATATATATTATAATTATATTAATACAATTAATATAATAATAGTCGTATTAACTGGTCTTCCTTGTAGGTGTATGGATATTATCCTATCACTGACAGCACTGTACTTCAGGATAGATCTTGAAACATTCTTTTTGACGATGAATGCAACACAATTCCTCTTCGAGTTTTCATTCCCAGCATAGTAGACTATATGATTGTCTGATTCAAAATGGCCGATACCAGTCCGTTTCAGCTCACTAGTGCCTAGGATATCGATGTTTATGCATTCCATTTCATTTGTGATGATTTCCCATTTTCCTAGATTCATACTTCTTACATTCCAGGTTCCGATTATTAATGGATTTTTGCAGCTGTTTCTTCTCATTTTGAGTCATGCCATATCAGCAAATGAAGGTCCCAAAAGCTTTACTCCATCCACGTCATTAAGGTCGACTCTGCTCTGAGGAGGCAGCTCTTCCCCAGTTATCTTTTGAGTGCCTTCCAACCTGGGGGGCTCATCTTCCAGCACTGTATCAGATAATGTCCCACTGCTATTCATAAGGTTAATGCTTTTCAGAAGTAGACTTCTGGGTCCTTCTTCCTAGTCCGTCTTAGTCTGGAAGCTCCACTGAAACCTGTCCTCCATGGGTGACCCTGCTGGCATCTGAATACCATTAGCTTCCAGCATCACAGCAACACACAAGCCCCCACAGTACGACAAACTGACAGACACGTGGCGGAATTAGTCATTAGGAAAATGCAAATCAAAACCCAATGAGACACTTCTTCATGTCCACTGAAATGACTATAGTATAGAAAAAGAAAACAAAAACTAACAAGTGTTGAAAATGTAGAGGAATTGGAATTCATTTCCACATTACCGGTGTGAATGCAAACTGATGTAAACACTTTGGAAAAGTCTGACAGTTTCTGAAATGGTTAAACATACGGTTGTCATGGCTGTAATCTCCACAGAGATCACCAGGTCTGTCTCCACAGAGCCAGTGCATGGGTTTGAACTGCAAACCTTTTGGTTAACAGCCAAGCACTTAACTGTTGTGCCACCAAGGTTCCTTGTAGACCCAGCAATTCCACCCCAAGATATGTACCCTAGAAAACTGAAAATCAGTCTACCACAAAATTTGCACACAAATGTTCATAGTGCATAATTCACAATAGTCAAAAAATGGAAACAACCCAAATGCTGAGTGGATGAACAAAATGTGGTATGTCTATATAGTGACATACTATTCAGTAATAAAAAGAAATAAAGTACTGACACATGCTACAACATGGATGAAATCTGAAAACATTACCCTAAGAGAAGCCAGTCACAAAAGACTACATATTATATGATTGCACTTACATGAAATGTGTAAGATAGGCAAATCTACAGAGTCAGAAAGTACATTAATGATTCCCTAGGGTTTCTTGGGTCTACAGTCAACGTCCATTGAAGCAGCAGTCAAGAAATCAAATAACCTATTGCTCTGAGCAAATCTTCTGCAAGAGGTCTCTTCAAAATGTTGAAAAGCAAAGATGTCAGTCACCTTTTCAATCACCTCACATGCATGTGAAAGCTGGACAATGAATAAGGAAGATCTAAGAAGAATTGATACTTTTGGATTATGGTTTTGGTGAAGAATATTGAATATACCATGGACTGCTAGAAGTACAAACAAATCTGTCTTGGAAGAAGTACAGCCAGAATGCTCCTTAGAAGCAAGGATGGCGAGTAAGACTACATCTCACATACTTTGGACATGTTATCACGAGGGAGCAGTCCCTGGAGAAAGTCATTGTCTTAGTCATCTAGTGCTGCTATAATAGAAATGCCACAAGTGGATGGCTTTAACAAAGAGATATTTATTCTCCCACAGTCTGGTAGGTTACAAGTCCAAATTCTGGTTGTCAGCTCCAGGGGATGTCTTTCTCTCTCTGTTGGCTCTGGAGGAAGGTCCTTGTCATCAGTCTTCCCATGATTGGGAAGCTTCTCAGGCTCAAGGACCCTGAGTCCAAAGGACTCACTCTGCTCCTGGTGCTGCTTTCTTGGTGATATGAGGTCCCCAACTCTCTGCTTGCTTCCCTTTCCTTTTATCTCTTGAGAGATAAAAGGTGGTGCAGGCCACACCCCAGGGAAACTCCCTTTACCTTGGATCAGGGAGGTGACCTGAGTAAGGGTAATGTTCCGATCCTACCCTAATCCTCTCATCATAAAATTACAATCACAAAATGGAGGACAACCATACAATACTGGGAATCATGGGCTAACCAAGATGATACACACATTTTGCGGGGGACATAATTTAATCCATGAGACTCATCATGCCTGGTAAAGTAGAGGGTCAGTGAAAAGGAGGATCCTCAAGGAGATGGATTGACACAGTGGCTGCAACAATGGGCTCAAACATAGCAAAGACTGTGAGGATGGCACAGAATCAGGCAGTGTTTAGTTCACAGGGCTGCTATGAGTCGGAGCCGACTGGACGGTACCTAAGAACAACAGAGTCAGGAGGGTTGGGGTGAAGTGAGGAGTTGACTACTAGTAATTTCTTTTTGGAGTGATAAAAACATTTCAAAGTTGATTTGGTTGCATGTATCTGTGACTACACTAAAAACCACCGAATTGTACACTTTAAAAGGGTGAATTGTATGGTATGTAAATTATCTCTCAAAAAAAAGCTGTTATTAAGAGTAAATCAGTACTAGATCCATCATCATTAACTTGTGACATTGATTTAAAAATAGCTTTAGAATGAGCAAGACTAGAAAAAGAGAAATGCTAAAAACCTTTAATGGTATTAAAGGAAATAAAATGATTAGAATTTAGAGTTCATGAGCGTGATATAGTTTGGGTATTCATTGTGTTACAGTCAAAAATTTCCACTAGAATTGAAAATACAGTACTTCTTATCATCATTTATCTCCTATACCCGTTCTTTTCTGCAAGCAACAGGAACAAGTAGCTGGAATCTAGAAATTGTCCCCGTTTCCTTGGATTGCCTTTTATACATGTTTATTTCCTAAATGCAAAAACTGTTGTTTTTATTCAGAATGTTACACATATCCCTAGGTAAACTTCTTTTAAAAAGCTTGATCTTCACAGCCTTCTGCATTGGAAACTTAAGAGAATCCCTAGGGCTAAATTCACCAAGTCTGGTCTTACAAACCAACTGGGTGAGAATTTCTCAGAACCATGTTAAAAATGCAGATTCATGGAAATGACCTGAAACCTAGGGCATACCTAGGTGATTCTTATGCATACTAGTATTTGATAAGTTTAAGAATATTCTACATTCCTACCTCATCAGAGAGGTGGGATTTTTCGTTTGAGAGAATTTTAGAACCTAGAATGTAAAAACTGAGAGGTAACTGAATCATCTAGCACAGCCCCCTCTTTTAATGGAGGAAGAAACTAGATGATTAGCTCAAAGCTGGGTAGCTAGGAAGTGGCACAACCAGAGCAAGATGGAACTCAGAGGCCAGTTCAGGTACCTGCTGCATCCACCCACGGTTAGATGTAAAAAGGTAATTCAGAAAGGAGAGGGGCGAGCTCTCAAGAGAAAGGGGTCACCTCAGAGGTGATATTTTTTATTTTCTCTGCCACAGCCCTTCTACCTTCACCCACATAGATTTAAAATTTAATATGTAGTCTCGAGAAAGCATTTCATGCTGTCTTTCTAGTATTACATATGTATGTAATTAAGAAAGCTTACATTTGTAGAGATGACTATTTCCCCTTTTCTCTTTAGGCGTTTGTGGCTCCCTGTTAATATCAAGGAAACCCTGGTGGCATAGTGCTTAAGCGCTACAGCTGCTAACCAAAGGGTTGGCAGTTCGAATCCACCAGGCACGCTCCTTGGAAACCCTACGAGGCAGTTCTACTCTGTCCTATAGGGTTGCTTTGAGTCAGAATTGACTTGATGGCAATGGATTTGGGTGTTGTTGTTGTTGTTGTTTTTGGTATTAATATTAAGAATCTCTTTAATGTTAAGATTCTTCAACAAAACAATTTCAGAAGACCATTTCTTTACACTCTTTCTCTCTCTTTTTTTTTCCTTCTTTTGGTCCTGGAAATGGGCCAGCAAGATTATTTATGGCTCTTAGTTCACAGCACACCTTAATAATAAACAGAAGCAGTTTTCTTTTGTTGTCAAATTTCAACAGTGCAGTAGTTAAAAATTGGCTCCCATCAGAAAATTCTTTCTTGAAGCCTAATGTGCTGTGTGGGGTATATACATGATTAACCAGTACAATACGTACAGCAAAGAAACCAGGTGAGAGATTTATTGATTCTGGCTGAAACAAATTGAAAAGTAACCTTGAACACTTTGTGAAGTCCATAATGAGTTCCACAAATCAACGTTGGAGCCAGTTTAGCGTGTCCATTTAGTTGAGGCAAAGAGCCTGTGTTTGATCTAGCTTAATAAAGTAATTCCAGTGTAAAAAGTAGGTCAAAAAGACTATATTCTAAAATTCAAAGTTTTTTTTCCCCCAACAGAAAAGGCATTTATCTCAAATAGAATTAATGATAAGATATTTAATAAAATCTGATATTTTGTTAAGTATCTTGGGGGATACCTTCTCCTAATTAATAATTTGGGATGGATTTGTGGAATGAATGAGCGCTCCCAAGTTCAGAGGTGATTCCAAGTAAAACTTAGTGATTTGGCTCAACTAGTAAATTCCCTTGCCTCTGAGGAATCAAAATTCAAATTTGGAACTAAACTAGAATATGGAAGTACTTAATACAGGCAAAGTTACAGGATAGATATCTGTTTTATTGAAATTCACCCAACCTGAGTTAGATATCTGAGAGGCTAAGAGAGGCTTCTGAAATTAAGTACAAGCTTTACTGAAAATACATCTGAAGTATAAAAAAAAAAAAAATTTTTGTATAGAAAGCAATAATTATTGAATCCTCCACCAGTAATTAATTTTCTGAAATTAGAAACGAGGAGATTGTGTATATAAGCACATATAAGTAGTTATGACAACAGAAACACAATTTTTAACTCAAATTTATTTATTTTGGGGGGAACTATAAGGGAAATCTGACTCTTGGATCTTAAATTTTATTTATAATGTGTTTCTGTTTATGTTAGGAATTACCTGGTTCTTGTAAGTAGAAAATTCAATTTTTGAGAGAAGAACAGAAATAGGTAAAAATGGTTGAAAGTAAACCATTCATTTGGCTACCAAAAAATCTGATTATTTTAAAAGGCTGTTGTTGTGTGCTATCAAGTCAGTTCTACTCATCTACAATCCCTTTATTTCTGGACAAAAAGAAGAACAACTAAGTTCGCCCAATTGTAGGGAAATAATAGAAGCAAAAACAAATAAAAGTTCTTAATTCTGGGGCCCTGGTGGCACAGTGGTTAAGCATTTGGCTGCTAACTAAAAGGCTGGCAGTTCAAATCCACCAGCCGCTCCTTGAAAACCCTAAAAACAAAAACCCAGTGCCCTACCAGGCAGTTATTTTGGTAAAATAAAACCATGGATTTCAAAACCAAATAGCAAACTCTAGTTTTATTAGCCAACATCAGAACTCTTATTTTCTTTTCTAACAAGTGTTTCCAAATAGAAAAACCAGCATAGTCAATGTTAGAAAAATATTTCCCTTTGAGCAGGCCAGACAAAAGATGTAAACAGCAGCAGTAAGATCAGTTGCAGACTCTGGGTGCGTAGAGTGATGCAGGCATCATACACATCCGTGATGCATCAATTCACAGCGGGATGAGTGTTCTCACACCTAGACAGCACTCTACTGATTTCCACATTTTGGCACATTGCCACACTCATGCTTATATTTGAAAACTCTCTAATTAGTACAGAACTCAATCTGTAGAGAAATAACTTTATTCTCTTTGCCATTTTGAATCCTCAGTCACCTAAAGAAAGCATTTTGCATAGAACACAGTCATATGCCTTTTAAATCCATTTGTGAAATGACTTTACTTCCTCTCTAAGAAGATGAAATATTGACTACTGATGACAGTTCCTCCTACACTAAGATTTTTCAGGCACATCCAACCCCCACCTCTTAATGTCTCTGAACAGGAGGCTAAATACCTTGTGGAATATTTCATGAAGTCCCAACATGAACACAGGAAAGAATGCTTGATAAAAATGCATTAATCAACACATATTGGAGAAATGAAGTAGATTTTCTGCCCATCCCTACAACTGCCCAAGTGTCATTTTTAACCTGATTAACTTAAACTTATCTTTTTTTTTTAAGTTCAGTATTCCTGCCCAAATCTTAATTGCCATTAAGACTGAGAAAGGGGAGGGGGGGGAACTCATTTCACGCATTCCAGGTAAGGGGGTGGGGAGGAGACGTGGATCTGCTTTAGGACTCTGGGATTGATTTGTACAATGCTTTAGAAAAAGCCCTTTCAGAAATATCTGTGGATTCAGTTTGAAAATAAGATGTAAAATAGTAGACAAAGGTTAAAATCAAACTTGTCAGATATTAAAAATATCTTGATTACTTATAAATCAATTTGTTTCTGCGCTAGGACATCCTGGGGAGGAGATAATCTACTTACTGCCAATGTGGAGATGTGCCCTTGTTGGGGAGGGGGAGAGGGAAGGGACAATAGCCTGTCTGGTGTTATCTAAAGTGGTTGGGTCTTCCGATCAGTTTTCAATTTCAGACAAGACTTTTCCAGATTGTCTCTGGTGTCTAATTTTTTGTAACAGCTTTATTGAGATATTATTTGCGTAGCATACAATTTACCTATTTAAAGTGAAATTCAGTGGTTTTTAGTATATTCACGAAGTTGTGGGACCATCACCACAATCAATTTTAGAATATTTTTATCACCCCAAGGAGAAGCTTTGTACCTTTTAGCCTTTGGTTCCCAATCTCTCCACACCCTCAGCCCTGGGCAACAGCTCATCTGCCTTCTGTCTCTAGATTTGCCTTTTGTGGACGTTTGGGAATCATACAGTATGTAGTCTTTTGTGACCAGCTTCTTTCATTAGCATAATGTTTTCAAGGTTGAATGCCCAATTTAAAAAAAAAACTTTTTATTTGGGAATAATTTTCAAGTTACAGAAAAGTTGCTAAAATAAATTTGTACAAAAGAAAATTCGTATATCTTTTATCCAGATTCATCTATTGTTAATCAAATGTCTAAAGGTTTTTAACTGTCACTGTAGCAATAAAACATTTTAAAAGGTCATATGGACATGATAAATGGTCTGTAATTGCTTATAAATACTTTGGACTGCCACTTTGAACCTCTTAAAATGACTAGAAACCCAGGAGCTATGGAGATGCAGTGTTAGATGTACCCTGGACACAGGCTAATTGGTCCTTCACATGTGCCCAGCAACATTCAGCTGCCCAGGAAAGTTTAAGACGCTAGAAACTAAAAGAAACCCATGTGAAACAGGGTTTAAGAAAGTCGAAGTGATACCACGCCCTTTTCAGTCATTCTTATTAGATCAGAATTATAATTAATTAGTATTTATTAAGAAACCCTGGTGGCATAGTGGTTAAGAGCTATGGCTGCTAACCAAAATGTCTGCAGTTTGAATCTACCAGGCGCTCCTTGGAAACCCTATGGAGCAGTTCTGCTCTGTCCTATAGAGTCACTATGAGTTGGAATTGACTCAACGGCAATGGGAAAGTATTTATTAAACATCTCCTTTGTGTTGGAAAGTGGCATAAAAAGAATAAGATTTCTGCCTTCAACGAGGCCAGTTTTAGCAAAAATAACCAACTGCAATACAATGTGGCCAGAACTCTATTAGCAGAATTACAACAAAGAGACTGTGGTAGACACCGTAATTAATTCTGTCGGGGAATCATAGAAGGGAGTGTATCTCAAGAGGGCTTTGAGTCATTTTTTTTTTTCCCCTTTGGGGAAAGGCATTAAATATTGCCCAGAAACTACATCTGTTTTACAGAAAAAGTGATAAGACCAGGTGCGAAGATCCTTTCCTCTGAGGGTTTATTATTTTACAAATAATCAGGGGCTAAGACTCTAAGATAGCTCTAGGGATAGGCAGCATTCAGGGGACCCTAAATGCATACATCACTACTTTCCTCTATGTCACAACAATTCCATCGACTATCATGAACAGTTTACTACTTGTAATATGTTAAAGCTGTGTTTCTAGCCTTGGCTAGGGAGCAGAGCCACGTGGAGCGCCTGCCATGTGTCCCCAGGGCCCTCTACAGAGCCAATGAATGGAATCCCTGGGGGGAGCAGTCTAGGAATCTGTTTGGAGCAAGCCCCTCTGAGTCAGCGTGTTCATCACTGGAGCTTGGTCTATGGACAAGAAGGTACCACCACAGAACTAATAAGAATCAGTTGAACTAAGGCTTCAAGCCAGGCTGGAGTGCTCAAAACGATCTAAGTGCACGGGATTCCTTCAAGCTGTGGCTAACAGGAAGATGGTAGAAACGTCCTTTTTCCATGTGTGGAACCATGTTACTAGCATGGAACAACCGAGAAAGCATAAATAGTGCAATCAAAGGGTCCAGTACTTTCTGGGTTTGGGACTCTGGGTAAGTCACTTCACCTCTCTGAACTTCAATTTCCTGTCATGAGAAAAAATGGAAGCTGTAACCCTAATGGGTAGGGTTAGTTTGAAGATTAAATTGAAGTGTGTTTATAAAAATACAAAATATGGTATATTAATGATTGTATTGTGAAAAAAATTTCCACATCTAGGTCCTTCAAAAAGCAATATGGTACCAAGTATCAAAGTAACTTTTTTAAAGCAACATACCATCCTAAATGTACTATTCAAGTTCATTATTTCTGAAAATAAATCCACAGAAGAAACCATTTCTCTCCTTTGTGTATTACTCCATGTTGCAGCAATTTCCATACTGTCACAGTTTTAGGTCCCCTCCTTGCTAAAAGGTCTTGCTCTAAAAAAGGTGAAGACATTTAGTCATGCTTGACTTTAGGGAAGGCTTCGGTGGCACAGTGGTTGACAGCCACAGCTGCTCCTTAGAAATCTCGTAGGCACTTCTGCTCCCTCCCATACGGTTACTGTGAGTTGAAATCAACTTGTTGGCAATGGATTTGGTGTTTTTGGGTTTGATTTCGAGTAAACCTAAGAATATGTGAAAGTGTAAAATAAGATAATTTGAAGTTCATTTGAATAAGACCATTCGAATTCAAGAATGCTATTTACCACGGAATTTAAAACTGAGAGAATAAGGCTACACGTTTTTGGGAGTACAGCTCATTGCAATTTAGAAAGAAAGAAATCACAAACAAGCAGTTCAGGTGCCTGCCTGGAAAATAAATTTCACCTCAGTTAACAATTTTAAACTCTCTGAACAAAGGCTTTAGTATGGTGATAATACATAAGTGATACACAGGAATCAATATTTCATGTGTTGTAGTTTTCCATATATGGAAACTTGCCACTATAGCTTGGTGTGGCAGAAACAAGACGAGGATGGGAATTGAAGGGATTTGTGATAGTCAAGGGTCTAAGGATACCTATGAAGGCAGAAGTTAGAATGAGTTGAGGGCTGGGGTGGAAGGCAGGACCCCAAATTTTTAGGTGAGAAGAGTTTGTCCACACAGCTCCAGCTGCACCTCAAAGTCGGGTAACGATCTCAAGCTGAGTAGCAAGCTGGGGCGTGCGCCCTCGCAGCTCTAAGTGCGAAATCCCTTCCCTTTTACCGATGATGAAAATGAAGTTAAGTGAAAATCATGTGCAGGACTAGCTATGGTTAATAATACAGGTTTAAAATACTTGGCAGAAGAGGAAAAAATTCAAATCTGTGATTTAGAACCGGTCTTTGGAAGGTTCAAACTAACCTAAAGGGTCCAACTGCCCCCCCTCCCTCCGCTTTTCCAGAAGACGCTCCCGGCCTCTTCCACTTCCTCCTCACCTAAACTAAACCCCACCAGGGAAGTGTGATCCGAGGCGCTGCCCCACTCACCGAGGCCACTGGGGCTGATTTTCAAGGCAAACAACCTCGACACTCCACATTAAATATTGCCAACAAAGACATGGCTGATTTGGTGCTTTTTTTAGTGATAGAAATCATCTAATACCATTTTTGTGATCAGTTTGATATTTACTTTTAATAAAAAAAGTGATCATAAGGATCGACAACCTAAAACGGCAATAGGCAGGTTTTTCGCGGCTCGGGTCGTTCGGCGCGGGGCTGGCAGTGAGATCGGGCGGCTGCGGGCTGCGTAGACCCGGCCTGAGGCAGGGCGTTCAGAAACCGCGAGGCAGCGGTTTGCGAGCCATTTTACATCTGATGAACTGTGTGATAAGAAGTGTGAGCTTGCATTTTGCTAGGTCCCTTTTTGTGTCTTTATTTTTTCTTGCAATTAAAAAAAATTGTCTTTAATAAATATCAATGCGTGACGGATTAGGAAAAACAAAACAAAAGCCAACCTGACCCTCTCCACAGATAGTTGGGGAAACTCTGCTTTAAAGGACAGTTAGTTTTGAGCAGCATTTCGGCCCCTTAGGAATTGTGACGGGGTGCAGGGAGGGCGGGGGAGCGCTGGCCTCAGATCCGAGGATTGTTTGCCTGGGGCGGCGGGCTTTCTTGTCAGCCTGCAGGTGGCTGGGCAGGGATTCCTTCTTCCCAGCTCCTGGCTCCAGGTGATAGCTGTTGTCTCATCCACTCAGCAAACACCTTCAAAGAGGTCGCTGCAGATAGCAAGTGGGAGGAAGATTGGCTTTCTCCAAACACAGGGAGATTGCAGAGGGGACTAGGTGAAAATCATATTCTTAATCATAAACAAACACAATTAACTGGCAACTGGATTAAGATACCTAATCAGTCAAAATTATTTAGAGGCTCTTATAACCATCACCCTCCTTTTGAAAGGTCTTAGTTACTCTGTGAGATAACACTCTGTTAATGAAATACAAGTCTGTTGGGCATCTCTTCAGGAAACGCTCCAACACAGAAGGCAACTGAATGAGACTCCAGCAAAAGCACTCAAATTGGGAGGATGAGGTTTCAAGGGGAAAGAGTGTGTTTTAAAGAAAAAGAGAAGACATCAAAATGCGTAGAAAAAGGGCTAACTAGTAGTCAAAAACTTCCCAGCTTTGATTCAACTGGGGCCATAGAGAAATCCTTTAATGGGGCTCAGCCCCCGGTTATCTGCCATTCATTCAGCAAACCCTTACCGAGTTCCTGTCAATCACCAGCTGTTCTGGGCACACAGAACACAGCAATGAACTCTATAGACAATGCATCTGGCCTCAGGGAGCCAGTACTCTTGTGGGTGTCGGGGTAGGGGGGTATAAACAATAAACGACTAATAATGACTGCTGGTGACAAGCGCTCTAAGGAGTTACAAACTAGTTGAGAGAATCGACTGCGACCAGTTTGTGGGGGAGAGATGTACACTGACTATTTTAGATAGGAGGGTCTCTCAGAGCAGGTGTCCTTGAATGTGGGCGCTAGCTGTAAAAAAAAAAATGTTGGGGCCACTGGTTCCATGTAGAGGGAAAAGAATCTAGTTCTAGGCTTTGAGAAAGACAGAGCTTGACAGTAGGAAGCCAGAGTTGGGTAGAACATAGAGACAGAGGCTGGTACAAGATGGGAGCAGAGCCCTCGGAGGGAGCCAGTTCATGTGGGACCGTGTAGGTCACTCTAAGGGACGGGGCATTTTCATAGGGTTGAGTTGGCATCAGTGTCTGTGACGCTTGGCGTGGGCGCTCGGCAGTAAAAAGAATGCTTGCTGTTAAAATGTACCCAAATCAAATGCTGGGCAAAAATGTTAAAAGATATTCACATGAATCATTTTCATAAATATACCGTTGTAATTTATTTGTTAAATAAACAAAAATAAATGCTGGCAAAAAGTCAAATAGCATAGGCCATTCAACTATTGAAGACTCGAATTGCTCAAGAATGAAAGTTTCAGTTTGAATAACCATTCTAAAACTGAGTTGATGTGTTAGATATGTTTTGTAAGTCTCTATACATACAATGACCAGACCAGTTAATGCATACACAAATGATTAATATTTATTAAAATTTTCACGCTCAAGCTCCTTGGTTAACCAGTCTAACTCTTCCGGTTCTGGTATGTTTTAACATCACCCCTTCCTGTAGATATGACCCAGTAAGATTTTCCTCCTTTAGTTTTGGGAAGGGAGAAAAACTCTGCCAAGGAGATAAGAGCCTGTTTACAGATCCAAGATTGTCGGTTGTGGCTGAACTTGAACCTCTTAAAACTGATGAGATTTTAAGAGACGTTGCAGCTCCAAGTTATGCTAAGACAAAACCTTGCGTTTCAGAGCGCCACAGAGCCTGCTTCAGAGGCTCAGGGGCTGGTCTTCATTTTAACGCAGTTCCACTGAACTTTCTCACACTGAAGGTAGAAATGACTCATGGGAACTCAGTCATGCAGAGAAGCAGCATAAATTAGATTGGCCAACTTCTGCACTGTGGGGAAGTCATGGAAATCTGCTTGTTACGGTCATGATTATTTTCTTAGTTTACTATCATGGAGAATGTGTGTGGATCTGGCAGGCAGTGGGGAAAGGCAACATATTTATGAACAACTTCCTCAAAAAAAAAAAAAGGTAGCCACAAATTCTCTTATCACTTCTGTAAAATACTATTTAATCCTATTCCTCTTTCTCCTTGATAGCTTTTAGTAAAAGAAATCCTAGTGGGTCAAGCCAACCTCTAGCTTTGCTGGAGCCACGATCCTTTCCTGATAGTTCAAGGTGCGATCTTGTAGTTTCAATGCTAGGGTGACCCCATCTAAAACAAAAATAAGTCCTTGTATAGAGACAAAAATTTATTAGTGGATATCAGGAGCCGTGGGAGGGTGAAATGGGGACTTAATGCTTAAGAAATACAGAGTTTCCGTTTGTGGTGGTGAAAAACTTTTGGAAATAGTAGTGATGGTTGTACAACATGGTGAATATAAATTAATGTCACTTAATTATACACTTAAAAATGATTAAAATGGCAACTTTTTGTTATATATATTTCCTAAGTAGAAACTTTTTTAAAAATAATGTCTTATAATTTGGCTTTTAAAGAGTCCTGGTGGTGCAACTGTTAAGTGCTCACTGCTAACTGAAAGGTTGGCAGTTGGAACCCATCAAGCGGCTCTGTGAGAGAAAGACCTGGTGATCAGCTCCCGTGAAGACTACAGGCTAGAAAGTCCCCTGGGGCAGTTCCACCCTGTCATGTATGGTCACGATGAGTTGAAACTGACTGGACAGCACACGGCAACCACCATTTTGTTGTTAATTGATTCCTGAGAAATTGGCCAGCATGTAATGTTAGTGATGAAAGAAACTTTGATAGTATAGTTCATGGTCACATTTTATACTTAAAAAACAATTGTGAAGTAAATTTGAGGAAATATTTTTTTCTTTCCCTTGCTTCCAGGAGTGGGAGAAGTAGGGTGCTGGGGCAGGTTTGTACAGAGATGCTGGCATTCCTGGAGGCCAAGAAAAGGGAGGCAGAAAAAAGGCAACGGAAGGAAGAAGCTTGTATTGTTGGAAGGCTGATTACATCGCACAAATAAGTAGGTATATTAAGGGTGATAAGATCCAGGTTTCTCGCTATCAGCAAAGGGATTTACAAATATAGAAAGGCAGAAAGTTAGAAAGAATCCTAAGATGTCAGATTGGCATTGGAGTTGCCTTAGTTAACTCCTGGTCTTTAATATATATGCATAGAAATAGAAATAGTTACAGATATGTGTGTGGACATAGGCATACAGTGGTTTCCTAGCTTTGTTGAGATACCTAGAAGCAACCATACCCCCATATCAGTGATTACCCAGATCTTGGTTTTTAACTGCCATCCTCCTCTCAAAGGTGCTCCTGACTCGTGGGAGAAATGACTGCATCCAGGGCTGAGGTGAGGAAAGTACAAGATGGTCCTGGAATATCTTGTCATTCCAAAAATTAGGAAAATGGTCAAAGAATGATATGAACATATGAAAAGAATACAGGAGGCAGTTTGCAAGGGGTCCCACTGGCCAAATCTATGACAACTTTGGGAGCCAAACAAATAGTATTAGTTAAGAATGACAAACCATTAAATAAAGCAGAAATCTAAGAGTCCATACTGATATAAACAAACAAGTAAGAAAGAAAATTTTCCTTACAGTAGAAGGAATAAATAAATGTGGAAGGAATGTGAGATCAGAAAATATCCTTTGTCAACTGCTCCAGTGAAAGCTAAGGCAGGTGGGTGGGGGGTTTGATGAGGAGCGGCATATTAGCATAATTACATAATGCACCCTACCAAAAATAGTTATCAGTTACAAACGGGAATGGTGACCTGAAGGCGAAGAAGTTGGACAGACACCAAGTTGGCCAGGTGACCAAGGTCAACATCACCAGGGGCGGTATGTGTTCCCATCATGTACCTCCTGGTCATTTGCTGACAAGAACACAGCATCATCTCCTGTGTTCCTGCCAAGAGTGCATGACCCAAGCCTCATCATGAGGAAATGTCAGACTGACCCGCTGTGGGACCTGTGCTCTTTAAACCTATAAATGTTGTAAGAGACAGGGAAATGCTGTCTGAAGAAACACGATAACTAAAGGCACTATGTGATCCTGGACTGGATGCTGGACCAGAAGGAAAAAAAGAGACATTGTGGGAGCAGTTGGCAAGACTTGAATTGTGTGTGTGGCTTACGTGGTAGTGAGTACGGTAGTAATGTTGGTTTCCTGGCGATTTGTATGGTTATTTGGTGATGATATGGGAGAGGGTCACAGTTTTGGGAAAATATACATGGAGTATTTAAGAGTGATAAGACATCATGCCACAGCTTGCTCTTAAATGGGTCAGAAAAAAATGACTACTAAAATAAATGACACGTGTATGGTTTAATATACAAGGTATAGCATTATATGTGGATCTATTATACTTTGATATATAATATATTGATATATATTGAAATGCTGTATGACAATCTATGTATTATATACTTATATTGTTCTATCCATTTATATATACATTTAGAAAGAGAGAGACAGTGGGTAAATGTTTATATTTATGTAGATAGAGATGGAGCAAAAGAGAGAAATGCTAACAAATGGAAGGGTCCAGATGAATGGGATACAGGGTTATTTGTACTATTCTTGCAACTTTTCTGTAAGTTTGAAATTATTTCAAAATAAATGACCATTTTCATAGCATATACATATGTATTTACATAGTATAAGTAGCAGTGCTTTCATATATTGGTGTAAAACATACTAGTTCACAGGTAAGGAATTGCCATGTTTCAAAACTTTCACGAGGATAATTTTATAAAAATTGGAATGCAGAAGATGGGCTATACCATCCTTTAACCCTAGGATTCCATAAATGTCAGGGAATATTCTGGGAAAATATACATAAAGGAGGATGTCAAAAAGAAAGAGTTGTCTCTTCTGTTTCCAAACACTGGTTCTAATCACTGAAATAATCTACTAGCTTTACTAATGTAATATTAAGTCAGTAAATCTACGGTCTTAGGGATAAAAATCCATAGTCTTAGTCTGTAAAAATAGATATGCTTTACCCTGGACCAAAGGTGAAACTCTCTGGGCAGTAACTAATTAAAAAAAAAATAGCTTTTGCTCTAAACAGAGTGACATGACATTATAACCAAAAGAACAGAGAGTACAGTCTTCTTTGAAACCCCTACTTCCATTTTATCTCAGGTGACTACTTCTTCTGCTTAAGGTACCATCTGTGAATCCTTACACATCAGATATCGCAGGCACACATACTCAGACACACAGACGCTGGCACTCCGTTCCTCAGCACCATTACCTCGCCAAAGTCTTTGTGATTGTTTGTTTGCTTTATCTGAAAAAGTTGGGGAAACATCAGGAATTTTCTCCTTCATTTTTTGAAAAAATAAGCGGCTTGCAATTTACCTGGTAGCAAGTTATTGAAAAACCAAGACTAGAATTAGAATCTTTTCACTAGGCTAAGTTGAAGGATCTAGGCTGAGTTTATACATTTGTGTGGTTATTCTTCCATTGAAATACATGTGTACCAGGCACAGTTATCAAAACTGAACTTTGGCTCTATTCCTTTCGAAGAATAATCTAGGCCTAACCAGATAATTTGCAATATGTCTCTGCATTTCAAAGATTTTCTAATAGAATATTGAATGTTTTACAATTGTGTCCTTTTTCCTCGAAAATAATAGAGATTTAGGAGGGTAAAGTGCACAGAATAAAGATTTTTTTTTACCACCAGAGTAAAAATGTTCACATTCAAATGTAATTGGAAAATGCACAATAATTTGTTGAGACCTTCTCTTTAAAAACTTTTGAAATGTAATAGGCATTTTTGATTAAAATATGATGTTAGTTATTACTAGGTGTAATAGATGTTAAAACATTATGAAATTACATTTTATTCTATTTATTAAATGCCTGTGTAGCACTTAGTATGTCTGCTCTAAACAGTTTATGGACAATTAACTCACTTCATCCTCATAAACCCCCCTGAGGTCGGTATCATTATTATCCTTCACTTTATCTATGAGGAAACCGAGGTCCAGAGAGGCGAGGTAAGATCTGCAAGGACACAGAGCAGAACTGGGATTCCTCCCCCGGCAGTTCAACTCCCGGTCTGTGCTGCAGTGACCCTCAGACTCCTGAGTGCTGGGTAATTATTTGCTGACTATGTGAATAGATTATTCTCTTGCCTCTTAGACTGCTTTGGAAGTGTTAAGCAAATTACCCACTGCTTTGTCTCTTAATTTTTCACTTTGTGAAACAGAGTTGATAATGTTTGCCATCCATTTCCTCCCAGACAACAGTAGGACTGAAGAGGATTCACTTTACCCAGCTGCTGTGAGCATGTCTTCATGTCTTAGGACTTGGTCAGCACTGGGCCCTGAGCAGGCCAGTTGTAGACCTTAAACACAGAAGAGACCACGACGATTGAGCTTGAGTAACTCGTCTTTTTCAGTCCAAATGAGAGCAAAGTACTCACAGAGGCAGAACATCTAAGTCACCTTCCTTATATCTGACCTTTATCACCATATGACTTTGGACTGTCCTCATTTTTTTTGCATCTAAATTAGAATTTGTATGGAATAATACACAAACTAAATGAGATATCATCTAGGGTTTAGATTGTGTGATCTAATAAAAATACCTAAATATATGCTTTCTTGCAGCTCTGTGTCTCTGATATTAAAAATCATCATGTGACCGGTCTGACAGGGAACTCAACAGAGACCCCCTGAGGGAGCAGGAGAGATGTGGGATGCAAACCCCAAATTCTTGTAAAAAGACCAGACTTAATGGTCAGACTGGTACTGGAGGGACCCTGGAGGCCATGGTCCCCAGACCCTCTGCTAGCCCAAGACAGGAACCATTCCCAAAGCTAACGCTTCAGACAGAGATTGGACTGGAATAAAAAAAAGAAGGAGACGGAAAATGATACTGGTGAAGAGTGAGCCTCTTGGATCAAGTGGACACATGAGACTATGTTGTCATCTCCCGTCTGGAGGTGGGATGAGAGGCCAGAGGGGGCCAGAAGCTGGCAGAATAGACACAGAGGAGAGAGAGTAGAGGGAAGAACTGTGCTGTCTCATTGCAGGGAGAGCAATTAGGAGTGTATGGCAAGGTGTATATAAATTTTTGTATGAGAGACTGACCTGATTTGTAAACTTGCACTTAAAGCACAATAAAAACTAATTAAAAAACAAAACAAAACAAAAAAACCTCATGATCTGCTTAGGGACCACACTGGAAGTTTCTGTGCTTTACTCCGTCTCTATCCACTCTCTTTATTTATATCCCTTCGTGATGCCTTCCATATTTTTTGGAAGACTCGGTGGCATAGTGGTTAAGTGCTACAGCTGTTAACCAAAAGGTGGACAGTTTGAATCCACTAGGCCCTCCCTGGAAACCCTATGCGGCAGTTCTAATCTGTGCTATAGGGTCGCTCTGAGTCAGAATCCACTCAACTGCAATGGGTTTTTGTTTTTGTTTTTTTTAACCCACTGGGCCTGTCCGTAGACTTGGGATGAAAAGAAATTCAAAACAATAGACTGTTAGGGCAAATAGATGGTCCAAGCACCCTTGTCATGTGACCCTGAGTAACTCAAGGATCCCCCTCAGTGTCTGCCTCCTCTTCTGAAAAATGGCGATAATCTCAAAGGCTGCTCTGCCTACTCCAGGCTCTCTGTAGGGTCTGGTGAGTTAGTCTACTGAAACTGCTTTGTAAAAGTGTACTCCAGGAATATTAAGAAAGTAACTGAAGATTTTGATTTTGAAAAATCCCACATAAAGAGATATTTGCTTTTGCATTGTATCTACCTGCAAAATTATCCGTACACATTTTTGGCCTGGAGCTGGTAGAAGAAATCCAGGTTGAATGGGGTCAGAAAGCAATGGGGCTTGAGTTAATCCTCAGAAGAGGTGGTGGTTTCAGGTGCTTAATGACTGGAGACTGAACTCCTGGTGAATGAGGGGGCGAATCAGGTGACCACATGGTTTATACAGATGTGTCTGATGTAAGAACAGGGTCCTTGCTGAGCTTTATGGGGATAATCCTCAGTGTCTCACCTTGAAATGACTTGAATAAGAAGGATAGTTATTTATAGTATCAATAAGTATTTATTAAATACCAGTGAATTATGTGTGCTCCAGGAATATAAAGACAAAAATGAACAAATACCCTACATTCTGTTAAAGAGTACTGACAAAATTGCTGGTAAGACTGAAGAAATGGACAGAAAAGAAAATTTAGGTAACATGACTCAACGGAAGACTGACCCCAAAGGTAGGGCTCTGAGGAATCCAGCCAGGACACTTAATGTTTTCTCTCCTGTTTGGGAACTTTAGACACCAACTCAGGTACAGTTCAAAATCTGATATGCTTGTCGCTAAAGTGACATGGAAGTGCTGGTAATGAGTCCTGTTGACCTGAGTCCCTGATCACAGAATGAACACCTTGCCCTAAGCAACCACCTGGCGAAATCCAGCCCTGTTTACCAGGGAAACTTGGCAATACAGAGTTTTGGGGGAGGAACGGCAACCTATTACCGCGACTAGAACAAATATCTGAAAGCGAATGGTCTACTGACGTCAGCACCCCCTCCACATGCCAGGGACAAATGATTACAGGAGAACAGGCCTAGAACCCCCCAGCTGGAGGTTAATAAATCAGGGAGGAGGACGAATGATACCGCACTGTACATTCCTGCGGGGCGGAGACCGTGTCTGCTCTCTGGTGGAGAGTGCAATCCTTCTGCTCCCAGAGAACGCGCTGACGATAAGGCTGTCAGCGGAGGATACAACTCTGCAGGGAAAGCTCTGGCCTCTCCCAGGGCGTGGGTAGGCAGGAGCTGGAGGTCAGTGGCGCTGAGTGCGGAGAAGCCCCGCCACTACTGAAATGCCACTTAAAGGTGCGAGGCCGAGCTAAGGGGGACTGCAAAACAGTACGTGCACGTAACTTGCCCTGGTGGACGGGGCTGGGCTGTGACTCCCTCATCCCCGACAACACCCTCTCTTCCCGACTCTAAGGTTCTATAAAGCCAGGCAAGAAAGGCGCGGCGCCCACACCTCAACCCCGGGGCCACTGGCTGGGAGGGGAATAAGAAACATCTCGGCGCGCGAGCTTCAGAGCAGAAACGTGAACCCGGAACCACACATTTTCTGATTCGCCGTGCAAACCCCTGGCCCGGGGAGGGACGCGGGCGAGAGAGCGGGAGGGGGAGTGAAAACCGACTGCACTTCTAGTATCTTCGTGCGTAACGGGCATCCCCAAAGTCGCTCTCTCGGTCACGGTTTCCCGCCGCCACTGCCGAGAGGCGGCTGCCAGTGAGGGCAGGGCCAGGGCAGGGTCTGGGGGGTAGATGCCTCCCCTGCCTGGGGTCTGTGCGGCGCCGCGCGTGGGCAGGACGGGGCAGCCGCTATCTTCCGAGCCACTCCTTCCTCCCCACCCGCCCGCGACCTTCGACCTCTCATTCTGGACCCACGGGAGGAGACGCGAAAGGTAGCGAAAGGCGCGGCGCCGCCACCCATTCGACGCCAAGGCTAGTGGGTCCCACCTGGGAGATGATGCGAGGGCCCCCCTCCCCGGGAGGTGAGGGGAGCCGCCTGGGAGGTGCGAGGACCCAGCCTGGGAAGTGCAGACGCCCCACCTGCGAGTGCGGGGCCCTACCTGGGAGGTGTGAAGCCTTCGGACGCGCTCGCGGCTGCCGCACCGGTTCCCTCCCTCTCGGCTCCCCGAGGTCAGCTTTGGAGCCCGATTTACAAATGCAAAGGCCTTTTATTATTATTATTATTATTGTTGTTCATTGTTCCTGGAACACTATTGTCCACTCGGCGGGCCTCCCGGGAGTTTTCGCGGGCTTTGCGACGCATTTTTCTCCTCCCCGCCCCCACGGACTTGCTCTCCGGAGCCAACCCGGGTCTGTCTGGGGGCCCAGAGGTCCTTCCCGATCGCCTAGAGTGTCTTTCGTGCGGCCCGGTTTTCCGAGCATCAAAAGCACAAAAGCCTGCAGGAAATCCCTCAGCCCTGGCTGGTCACTCAGAGGCCAAGGGAAAGCGTGTATCTGACTCCTGGGGCCTGAGCCACAGTTCGTCACTACCCGGGTTAAAAGGCTCCGAAGTGTAGTCACCAACTCGGCCAGCCCCTGGAGCCCCGAGGGCGACCTGGGACCGGGACGTTAGCGCCCTTAGGAGCCGGGAGCCCAGAGGTCCCCGCGACCCGGGCGGTGTACAAGGCTCTTATTCGGGGAAGTTCCCCCCTCCCCCCGCGCGTCAGTCTCTCCTGTTGAGAAAAGCAAGGCTTGCAGGAAGCCGTTCCGGATGTTTGCTGCTTTTCATGTGGCGTTTGTGGCCGAGTCTGATAACGCCGGGAGCTCGGCTTCAGCGCCGCGCTTGGTGGAGAGACTGAAATAGGAGAGTCCGGCACAGTGCGGCAGGGTCTGCTTGGCCGTCGCGCCCCAAATACATGACAAGAGAAATAAGAGAAAAAAATAGATCAAGATAACCGTATGTAAAAGGGACTAGTCTTGGGAAGGCACCATAATTCCTTCCTGGAATTATGATAAAATAAACTACTGCCTTACGTCTCCCGGGGAGGGTGTTATAAGAAGTGGGGGGAAGGGCGCCAAGCTCTGACTCCGAACTGCATCCTAGGCTTCCTCCGCTCTCAATAACCTCACCGGACAAAGATCGGTAGCTAGGCTCCAGGAACAATGGGAGTAATAAGGGGGCACCCTCGGGCTTTCTTCTCAATATTCCTTCTCCCTCTTTGGCTCCCCAACACATCTGTGCCTGTAATGGGGTGGATGAGGAAGAATAAGGATGGAGAACGTGTCCAAGGATAAATCCGTGGGTATACATTTTTTATTCACATGTGGATTTTATTTATTGTACTATTTTTATTTTTAAGGAATTAGTCAAGTGGATTAATTTAGACAGATAAACTGGATTCTGGAATGGGCATTGGTTTTGTTTAATTTTCAATTCCATTCCTAAGAAAACTGTTAGTTCGTAAGATGCTTTTGTGCTAATAGAAATTCTGCTCTGAGACTTTTGTAAAGATATTTATTACTATCCCGGAAAATTAGAAAAGATCTCTAAGAAACGGCACGGAAAAAGGAGCTATGGGATTAATTTGAAATACTATTAGAAGTTTTCTTACTTTTATACCACTTGCATTACATTTGTGCTTTATTTTAAAGCCCCCCTTTTTTCCCCAGAAAATGAAGCTTTAAAAGAAAAGTACATAATTCAATTTAAGAGCAACTTTTTTTTATTTAAAACGATTGATTAAGAATAATACCCGTCTATAATTTCCAGAGGCCCTGGAAAGAAAGTCCTGCCCAACTACTTCTCAAAAGCCATTGAAAATCCTGTGGAACTCCGTTGTACTCTGGCACACAAGGGGTCGCCATGAGCTGGAATTGACTCCACAGCGAATGGTGTTTTTTTGGGGGGGGGGAGGATAATTCCCTTAAACAGATTTTAAATCTTTTTTTGTCTGAACCTGAGATGCCGGGGAACTACAACTATTTTCTTAGGTGGCTGGTGAGGGTAAGGGAGGGCCAATGCTTCACAGTTACTGCAAGAGTTGAAGAAAAGTTGGTTTAAAACAAGTGTGTAGGTGTTTTCTGGAGAAAAAGCTATGACCAAGAAACTGATTTGCAAGGCTCCAGTGTTTCTTTGTTTTTATGGATGGCACTAATCGGACTTGACAGATGACTGTCACTGTAACATCACACCAAAAGCTGTCCGGTTGGCCTCTCACATCTTGGATGTAAGCACCACTTTTTCATCACCCCTTCATAGTAAACAAAGATCTGGAGATTGGTGTATTGATTTCTTCTGCAAAGTTGTCTCTAATTATGCAGGAATGACTGTTAGTTGCCTTAGAAAACAACACAAACGCACAGAACACGATTCGCCTGTCCCAGTGATTAAGGCTGACTGTAATCGTGTGCGGTGGAGTGGATTACCACTCACAGTGACCCTGTAGCAGAGGAGAACTGCCCCATAGGGTTTCGTAGGCTGTAATCTTTGCGGAAGCAGACGGCCACATCTTTCTCCCTGTCAGCAGTGAGCGCTGGTGGGTTCCCAACGGCCGCAGCTGAGCGCTTTAACCGTTGCACCACCAGAGCTCCTGGAGGCAGACTAGGAGGTGTGAATTCCACCTGAACCCTGCCCCATCTTGTGGTCTCCGTGGAGTTTCTTAACCTTTGTGCCTCAGTTTCCCCTCCTGTAAGATACAACAGTGTCTGCATCACTTGTTATGCCCCAAAACTAGTTTGCTAATGTTTGGAAGGAAGGGCATGCTGTACGTGCTATATAACGGCTTGTTTAAAAATCCCACTGAGAAGGTTTTTCAGCTCTAAATACTATTGGCATTTAGATAAATATTGCTGCAGTTTTTGTTTTTTGGCTCTTTTTAAACCACATTTTAGAAATAAAAAATAAATCGCCTCTTATTAAAGACATATGGAAAACAGTTTTGCTGTGTCTATTATACATTTCTTGTACAGACGTTCAAGGATTGGTTTATCAATATGAGTAAAGCCTTTAAGTTCTTCAGGTGGGTGACTGGATATTGCCTACAAGGCATCATTCCATATTCAATCTTTTTGGTACAAAAAGTCGAATTCGCCCTGGACAGAGCATTTCGAATATAATACAAAAAGTAATTTGAGTCCGTGGAGAGAGATTTATTTTCTATTTTTTATCAAGTGCCTTTTGCATTCTTTAAGAACTCATTTGAAGAAGACACTCATGTGGTTCCTTAGAAGAAAGGCAGATCACCCAACTCTGAAACACTTTGCTCCTGTAATAAAGATTTGATTTAAAAGAGAGTAAGTGGGTACTTAGTATGTTAATGAGAACTGCCGTGCGGCAAGCACCTCAGCAAAGTTTTCTAGAGTCCCCCTTCCCGGGTAGAGGGCACTTGGCGCCAGAGCCTGGCTCCAGCCAGTTTTCCCGGGGGCAGGTGAAGCCCTAGAGCGTGCGGCCGGGGGAGGGGGAAGGGGCGGGCGTGGGATTGAACCCGGACTTCGGGCTCGGGCTGCGGGCTGGGCGTGGGCCTAAGGACGCCCGCCGGCACGCCCCCGGCGCTCCATTGGCCACCGCGGGGCAGAAAAGGCCCTGCGGACCCTGGGCACCGCAGTGTCACTGGGCCGGCCAGGACAGGGGACTGCGCTGCGGGTCAGGAGTGGACGGGAACGTAGGCGGTTGGGTCGAGGCCGGAGGGCGGGGAGGCGGAAGGACCGTTGCAGCCCGCACTCTCCTCCGCCCGGGGCGGGCGCGGGTATCTCTGGGCCGGGGGAGGGAGCGAGTCCGGCAGAAGGCTGCGGGGCGCGGGGCTGGCCTGGAGCGCCATGAGTAGCCCGGATGCGGGATACGCCAGTGACGACCAGAGCCAGGCCCGGAGCGCGTTGCCCTCGGTGATGGCCGGGCTGGGCCCCTGCCCGTGGACCGAGTCGTTGAGCCCCCTCGGGGACATGAAGGTGAAGGGCGAGGCGGCGGCGGGCAGCGGCGGGCCAGCCGGGGCCTCGGGGCGGGCCAAGGGCGAGTCTCGTATTCGGCGGCCGATGAACGCCTTCATGGTGTGGGCAAAGGACGAGCGCAAGCGGCTGGCGCAGCAGAACCCAGACCTGCACAATGCTGAGCTGAGCAAGATGCTGGGTGAGTCCGAGCCCGGGCCTCAGCGCCAAGCGCGCCAGTGTGGAGGGCTGAGCGGGTTACTGGAGCCTGAAAGGATGTTTCCCACGCGGCCTTGAGTCCCTAGACCGGGGGCATGCTACGGCCAGGTCTTTATCCCGGGCCCTCGTTCTGTTTCCGATTCCCGCTCTCCTTACTTTCCAAACTGCATTTCGGCCTCGGTCTTTGGTGTGGGGTGGCCAGAGACGCGCCGGTCCAGTGACTGGAGGTGAACGGCCTCCCTGCGTGTCTGAGCGGCGGCGAGGGCACCCCGGATCGGCCCTGACCCCGGCGGTCCCGATCAGACCCCGAGCCCTTCACGGGCTGGGGGACGTGATTCAGTTCCTAGAACCGCCGGGGAATGGGCGAGCCGCGGTCGGGAGGTAAAAAGAAGGGGGACGGGTTTAGAGGAGCTGGGCTTGTGTGTGCCTTCTTTCCTCCCTCCAGTGTTCGGACTCCCTTTCGGCAGCTGGGGTCCCATACCTTAACCCTTGAACTTGACCCGGTTCTTCTCCGGTTGCGCACTTTAAGGCCGAGGCGAGGAGCGGAGTGCGCGGGTAACCTCTGGTCCTCTCCCGGCTTCCCCACGCAGGCAAGTCGTGGAAGGCGCTGACGCTGGCGGAGAAGCGGCCCTTCGTGGAGGAGGCTGAGCGGCTGCGCGTGCAGCACATGCAGGACCACCCCAACTACAAGTACCGTCCTCGGCGCCGCAAGCAGGTGAAGCGGCTGAAGAGGGTGGAGGGCGGCTTCCTGCACAGCCTAGCCGAGCCGCCGGCCGCCGTGCTGGGCCCCGAGGTCGGCCGCGGCGTCATGGACGGCCTGGGCCTGCCCTTCGCCGAGCAGGGCTTCCCCCCGGGCCCGCCGCTGCTGCCCCCGCACATGGGCGGCCACTACCGCGACTGCCAGAGCCTGGGCGCGCCCCCGCTGGACGGCTACCAGCTGCCCACGCCCGACACGTCCCCGCTGGACGGTGTGGAGCCCGACCCGGCCTTCTTTGGCGCCCCGCTGCCCGCGGATTGCCCGGCGGCTGCGGGCGCCTACAACTACCCGCAGGACTACGCGGGGCCCCCAGAGCCGCCCGCCGGACCCCTGCACGCCCGGCTGGGCCCGGAGCCCGCGGGCTCCGCGCTGCCGGGCCTTCTGGCGCCACCCAGCGCCCTGCACATGTACTACGGTGCCCTGGGCTCGCCGGCTGCGGCAGGCGGCGCGCGCTGCTACCAGGTGCAGCCCCCGCAGCACACGCCTGGGCCCGGGCAGCCGTCGCCCCCGCCCGAGGCTCTGCCCTGCAGGGATGGCGCGGACCAGAGCCAGCCCTCGGAGCTCCTCGGGGAGGTGGACCGCACCGAGTTTGAACAGTATCTGCACTTCGTGTGCAAGCCGGAGATGGGCCTCCCTTACCAGGGACACGATTCTAGTGTGAATCTCCCGGACAGTCACGGGGCCCTCTCCTCTGTGGTGTCTGATGCTAGCTCTGCCGTATATTACTGCAACTATCCTGACGTTTGACCGATGCCCGAGAGGCGAGCCTGCAGGCCAGAGGCACAAACAGTGTTACACAGTTCCTGGAGGAGCTAAGAAAACCCTCAGCCTCATGTTCTGTTTTTGTTTGTAAATTGCCTTGGCGTATAATTTATGGTAATTTATTTTGACTACCACTTGAACCTTTGGGAGGAATGTGAGGTTGGGGTTTAAGATTTGTTCAGAGACTTGTTCCTCACGATTGCATGGTCAAAACTGCATTTCCAAGTTTGCCAGGTTTGAATGTGCCCCAAAATAACTGGCTCTGTTTCCTGAAAGTTTATTGATCAAAGAAATTTTGTCGCGGGTGTGTTTGTTTTTTGTTTTTTAATCTTTTGAAAATAAAATCTGGATTTCTGCTTTTTCACTCTGCCGGTGCCTTGTCACACTAAGTCAGTGTTTTATTAAGAGCTGAGTCTTAAAGTCAGTGTTAATATTAAGACATAAAATACTTCAGTGGTGACCTTAAATGTACAGTTCCTGTAGATTTATCATTCTTTTATAATAGTAGACCTAAATGGCTTCAAAGAGAATCCCCGAAAGTGAATATCAGGATACCCACGTGTGTCCCTAATTGATTTTGCTAGAAAAAAGAAACCTTGTGGAAGGCACCACGTCATCCATTCCAAGTGATCTTATTCTCTGTGAAGTAATGGTTAATCTTATGTAAGTATTTTCAATTCTGGCCTATTGCTTTAATCGAAGGAGAGTACCCGAGTGTTTCTGGTTTTTTGGTTGTTGGATAGTAATGTTGAGACTTGCTTACAGGGGCTTTTTGGAAATTTTTGGTTGTTTGTATTCCACCAGGAGTCTTTACCCCAACACCCACCTCCTCAACACTGAACTTGCCTTTAATTCTCGCATTTCTAAACCTTGGGGGAAGTACAATTGCTGGGTTAAAAATAATTTGAAGGAGTTACAGGAACTAATCAAAATAAAACTTGTATTGTGACTTTAAATGAACCTGAGCAGCTCATTTCAATAGTGTTTTGATCTTGTATGTTAACTGCATATGTGACATTTTCTGACACCTGAAGTTCTTGATCTTTGGGAAGAGTCTGCGGTTGGTGTGTAGTGTGCTTTACAAATACTTACTCTGCAGCCAGAAAGCATCACTGTCATTCATGCCTTTATGGGGAAGAAATGGTCCCAGAATTGTGAGTAGGGTGTTGGGCCTTGCAGTCTGCTGCAGTGCTCTGAATTGCTGTGGTGTTTTCATGAATGTTTCAGATGGAGACACAAATCCTGATGCAGTTGGGCATTCCCAGTGCCCAGTGTTTCTTCATCCCATTCTATCCGTAGAGCTTGAGCCTGAACCAGCCAGTGAGCACAGAAGCTATTCTCCCATTCTGCAAGTGAGAAAAGAAGGCACAAACTCTCAGCCTGACCAGTGGATGGGGAAGGCTTGATATTGTGAGTTCTTCCAACACATTTGTATCTGTGGGCACCTGGAGAACTTGCATTGTGGTGGACATACGAATTGCTCCCTAATGTTAAGTGCCATAAGGAAAAGGAAAGGGTAGGAAGATAGGGTCAAGCATTTGTCCTGAAGATGGGTGTGGGAGGGCTATTGGAGCTGAAATATTTGGCTGGATTCTCTGGAGAAACAGTAGGGGTTTTTTTTGTTTGTTTGTTTTTTAAGACGGGCTTCCTGAATGCTAGGAATATAAGGGAAAGAGGGTTTCAGCAAGGAAAGGGAAGTTCATTTTGTAAGACACTATGGAGGCTACCTTAAAATTTGAAATTACAAAATTCACACTAGGCTGATTTCTACCACTTAATCCAGGTTGTTTGCCTCTAGAGCTCTACCTTCCCCATGCTCTTCCTTTGTCCCAGATAGGTGGTTCTGCCCAGCCTAAGTCCTTCCCCAGGGCAAGAGTTCCCAGGAAGCCCCGATAGAGAGAAAGGTTTGTGGGAAGGATTGCACCCCACCAAAAGGCAGTTTCTCTAGCTGAAAACACCCTGCAGCATCTCAGGAGCCCTCCCTATTGTTGGGTCTCACTTCTCGTGGGATTTGAATCAAGGACTATGGGGAATAGTAGTCTGTCCCTCACTCAAAATATAAAGGAAACCTGTGATGCCCTGCGAAGGCGAATACAGGATCTTTTCCTTTCTGCAGCTGTTGTAATGCTCGTAGCTAGTTTCCAAGGATGGCGTGGTGAATCCATGCCTTTGATATTTATATCCTTTTATCATCCCCTCCCACATTTAATGCATATTTGACTTACTGCTTTAACCCAACAAAATGCAGTAGAAGGGATCCTGAGCCAGTCCAAATACTGAACCTTAAGGAGGCTTGGCAGATTGTGTTTATTGCTCTCAAAGTCCCTGGATGCTGTGAAAAGTCCAGTTACCAGTTACCTTGGTGGAGAGACCATGTGGAGAGAAGTGGCCCTGAGACTCCCTGAAAGGGGGAGGAGCTCAGCCTTTCCCCCAGGATGACCTAGTCCCAGCTACTATCTGATTGTAACTCAAGGGAGGCCAGCAGAGTAAACAGCCCAGATGAGCCCAGGCCATCCACTGACAGGAATGAGAAAAAATCAAGGGGTTGTTTATAAGCCACTAAGTTTTGGGGTGGTTTGTTATGCAGCAACAAATTACTGAAACAGCTGTTATCCTTAAATCATTTATTTTGAAGCGCAAGAACTTGGGCACTGGTGGCAAAAATCAGGGAAAGAACTTTGGGGTCAGAGGTTTTAGTTTTAAGGTGATGGAGTGTAAAGCATGGACCAGGATGAACGATGCATGACATCATCTAAAGGATACCAGTCTCCCCTTTCCTGGGGTGAGATTTCCTGACTGGAGGCCAGCATAGGGTCTATACAACTTTGAGAGACCCAGAGAGACAGAGGGCATTTTCTTCCCCACTAGGACCCTGACTAGATCTCTATTGAAGGGGCCAGAGTGGGTCTAATAAGTTATCTAAGCTTTTACGTCGTTACTCAGACAAGCAGCTAAGAAGTGACTTCGCAGTGCCACAATTGCTTTTACTTTTTATTCTTATCTCTGGAGATTACTGTTCTTTCAGTTTGAAAAAAAGTATCAGGCTGCTCTTTAAATCAGTGTTGGCGTCAGGAAAAGCACATTCAAGCCAAAGCTACTCAGAGAAAATGGGATGGGAGGCTATAGACCAAAACACATCACCTCAGTCTAGCATTTGTGTTTTATTTTTTTTATTGTGCTTTATTTATTTATTTCTTCAGTCTAGCATTTTTAAATGCCCCTTTCATTCAGTTTTAATACTCAGAACCATGCCCGTCACGTAATGTTCAACACTCCCTTCCTCCCCCATGCCCTTTGATTGATTTTGACAATATCAGTTATTTCATGTCCATTATTTCAGCAGAAATTTATTCTTTCTGCTTAAAAGATGCTTCCTTCTGAGTCCGGAATATTTGGCCGGGAGCGGCCCGGGGGAGGCGGGGGGGCAATGATGTCCCTACCAAGTCCTCTTCTGGTGTAGGATGAGGAACCAAGTTTCAGCTCAAGTTTCTCAACATACTGAGCCTGTGGTCAGTTCGGCATTTCAAGTCCCCTGGCTCTGGGACCCGATCCACATCCTTCCCCGTCCTCCCTCTAGTGGAAAGTTTTCCTTGTACTTTCTTTTGCGCTTTCAGACAGCTTTACGTGAATCAGCAATTCAGTTTGCACCCATTTCTCCTATATAAACCCTGAACCCTCACCGCAAGGGATTCTCCCAGCTTTGTTCTAGAAAGTGGAAAAAAAAATTCATTCATTTTTCTTAATGCAGTGCCAAGTATACGGCCAATGCCGAATAAATTGTTATGATACAATGGTGTTTTTGATGTAAAATTCCTCTACAACGCAGGTCCACACAACAGTTTGAATTAAAAAAAAAACATCTACATATGACAGCTCACTGAAGAATTCTAGCTTTGAGGATCTTGTTGTCACTTTAACCCAAGCCTTAAATATTTTGCCAAACTGACTTCCTAACAAGTATTCCTAAAACTGATTTGGCTCGAATATATGATTTTTTTGAAGTCTTGCTCTCTGAGTTGAGATTCTGGTGCGGGTTAATACACAAGCCTGGACCCGCCTGTGGCTTAGACCCATTCGTCTCTGCTGTCCTTGGTTAGATGAAAAGGTAAGTGGCCAGCACACAGTGAGAGCTCAGCAGGTTCTGGTCAGTCTTTTCTGGCTAGATGGAGAGCTACCTGGACATGGATGGTCTGACTTTTCCTTCTAAATCGCTTGACCTGGCACCCTACAAGTGCTCAGCAAACCTTTACTGAATAACTCACTTGTTATCTCAGTTTTCACTGGGGGGTTCCAGTGAGAACTTAAGAGTTCTTGCTTTGCCTTTTTTCTATTTTGAGATGATGATCCAGTGGCTGAATTCCTTTCCCCTGAATAATGTGTGTCAGAACACTGGAAGTTAATGCCAGAGACTGAGCTGTGGGAGCAGGGAGTAGAAAATGGCTGAATAATACCACAAGTGGCAGTGTCCCAGAAGAAGAGACCCTCTGCACTTGGAGTTATGAAGTTCATCTTGCTCAGTCACTTAGCTTTGTGATTTTGGACACATCACTAGCCTTTTCTGAACTCCAGCCTGCTCATCTGTAGAAAGCAGGGATAGTAAAAAAAGCCCTGCCTGCCTCACTGAATTGTTGTAGGGATCAAATGAGGATGGGCTTCAGTGCCACAGAAAGGGAATTCTCTCCCCATCTCTGTCTTGATTTTATGTCTCTTTTTATCTAACTCATCTTTTTAATCTTTTTATCTAATTAAATCCTCAGGGATTTAATTTCACTCTCCCGTTGGGAAAGAGAAGACAGGAATAACTTGCCTTCCCTGGGTTCTTTGCATAGTGGGTTGAGAAGTTTACAGCCTGGTAAAGGTTGTCCATATTTGCTGGAGCTAGGGATCATCTGCGTTTTAGTCTGAGCTTTGGACACCTCGGCCTCTTTGATTATAAAATGAGAATAGAAATAATTGTCACTTGAAGGAATCAGACTACCTTCTTCCCTGTTTGGCAGAAGGACTTTATATATAGAACGCCTCAGTTCATATGAACTCTCATTTAGAATGAAGGCTCCAAGGGCTTATAAAAAGTCCATCAATTGGGACACACTGAAGATAATGTCAGCTCTGCTAACACTTTTCAGTTCAGCCCTTTCCCCCACCAGTCAGTCAGCTTCTCAGATCCTGAATCTGAACAGAGCCTGAATTCCTGAAGATGAATAGGCAGAGTGGAATGCGAGAGGCCAGCACATGAGGAAATAAATTCTGGCTTCCAGCGGTTCGAGGTTCACTCAGTCCTCAGAAGTGATTTCTTTCACCAGGGCAGCTAGTGGACTGGTGAAGAGAAGAAAATTCTGAGACACTGGCAAAACGAAGGGACACTTTGATAGTTGTTCCCTATATGGCAAATGCTTCTGCTCGTTTTCACAAATCTATTTGGCTGTTTAAAAAGCTAGTGGGAATTGCATGTGCACACCCACACGTGCCCAGAACATTAAACTACAGAAGGCTTAGTGAGAGTACAGGGGGAGAAATAAAAAAGTACTCAGGTTTGTAGTTTGAGTAAAAAGGAGTGTGGATTCAATACGGAAATTGTATACTTTTTATTTATTCACTGTTCAAATAATCCGAATTTTAAGGGATGCGCAAGCTTACAAGATTCATACATTACAGTAGGTGTATAATTTAAACGAAAAGTCGGAGAAGGTCCCATCCCTCCCCAGCACCAGCTCCACGGGCCATTTTTGTTCTTCTGGGCATCACCTGCATTAATATCAGTAGAAATTCTGTTCGTCCGGTGGCTAATAAATATGCTCGCGCAACTAATTCTAGATTTATCATCTTTAGACATTGACTTCCCGCTCTGGTAGCTAAGAATTTTCTGCCCGCCTCTATTTTCCGAATGTAATGCTATCCTTATTTCCATTTGGGCAATCCTATTGATAACCACTGTCATTTAAAGTGTTAGGATTTCACACCTTTTACTTGTTCCCTCACAATGGCGCAATGTCTTGACTCCTCACTGCGTAAGGTGAGACCATTCGGGCCCCACCCTTCCCCGCGTCGCTCCTCCCCCTTGCTGCGAAGTTGGGCTTTTTTTTTTTTTTTTTTTTTTTTGACTGATTTCGTGCCCATGTTTGGTGGAAGAGGGGTGGAGCAGACTGAACACTGATGCCTGCATCCTGCGAAAGGAGCCCATTTTCACAGCATCTTAATCAATCCCAGGCAGTCCGGACTGTTAACCGCAGTGTCCCACGGTGATTTTTAATTCACTCACTTGGTACATCCAGTAGGCAAGGTAAGTAGTCGCCCTAAATCTTTACACTCAGGCACACGAATCATTTAAAAGGGGCAGACTCCAAGCTCAGTACTCCCACCACACTCCAGCACCCTTCTGAGTTCGGGGTAAACTGCGACGGTCCCCACCCACGCTGGGCGCGCGCAATGCTTTCCTCGCCCAGACACGGCCTCAGCTGTTAGTAAAGCAGGGGAGCATTTTAACAAGACTCTGGATAGACTTTAACTTAGAAAGTAAAAGATCGTGGGTTTGGTGTTTAAAAAGAAAAAATAAAAGTCGGGTAGTGTGTTGGGACAAGGCACAGCCAGAGTCCAGGATAGCGCGGCCAGCACCTAACCCCGGACCTCGCCGGGCAATAGGGGCCGCCCCAAAGCCCCACTCCGGGACGGCGGCGTCGTGCGCAGGTCGCCCCGACCCGCTAGGCCAGCGCCCGGTAAAGAGGACGGAGTGACCGTGAAGCACAGCGCTTGCCTCCTGGCGTTTCGAGGCCGCCCAGCGCAGGAAGCGCAGCTCCCGGAGCTGCACCTCCTGCCTGGCATGAGCCAGGCCCGCCAGGTCCGGCGCTGGAGCCCAAGCCGGCGCACAAGCTCAGCCGGAGCGGTCTGAAGGCTCGCCTCCTGCTGTGAGGCGGTGCGCTCCAGGATCCGACCGGTAGCTGCACCGACGCTCCAGCCGGTGCACACGCGGGATCCGGAAAGCTCTTTCATCCTAGGTGTGCATGGGTGGAGGGATTAGCCGGGTATTTTCTCTGAGCGGACACAAACCCAAAAGCCACCGAGTCCTTTGGATGGGTGGATCCTCGGCACCTGAGTTCTCGACCTCGCGGTGGAGCTGGGCAGCAGGCTGCAGTTTTCTGCACTGGACCTGGGCAGAAAACCCCGTGGTTCGGGGGCGCCATTGTGTCACTGGGCCGGCCAGAACGCAAGGCTGCGCTGCGGTCAGGACTAGACCCGAACGCAGGGGGCGGGGTCGAGCCCAGGGTGACCGTCGCAGCCAGCGTTTCCTCTCCCCACTACCAAGCGCTGGCATCTCTGTGTCGGAGGAGCTGGCGTGTCCGGCCGAGGGCTGCTGGGTGCGGGATTAACCTGGAGCGCCATGAGCAGGCCGGATGCGGGATACGCCAGCCACCACCAGAGCCAGGCCCGGGGCGTGCTGCCCGCGGTGATGGCCAGGCTAGAGCCTTGCCCCTGGACCCAGCTGCTGAGGCCCTTTCGGGAGGTGAAGGCGAAGGTCAAGGTAGCGTGCCGGCCTGGACCTCCGACCTGGCCTCGGGCGAGCCTCGCATCTCATGTCTTTAGGTGTGGCTGAGACCGGGTACCAGCGGCTGGAGCAGAGACCCCGGACTGCAGGGCATTGCACTGAGCCCGAGGCCAGGGAGGCGGGGCGCCGGGTCCGGGCGAGAGAGCCAGGACAGCGAAGGATGGGCTTCCGTGGGGCGCGGGGCTTCGGCCGGGCGCCGGCGCCCAGTCGCCGGGCTCGGGAAATCCGCTGTGGTGGGGCAGCGTCTCTACTTCCAGGCAGCTTTCTCCGTCCCCAGTTTTTCCTCTGGAGGAACAATTGACGGGCCAATGGGGCGGGAGATGAAATTCAGTTGAAGGTTCTAAACCAGATTGTTAACCGTTTTCTGGTATAAATGATCCACGAAATATTGCGGTTTGGGAACAGGTTTTAAGGTGTCGTGTGATCAAGCAAGGCTCTTTATAAAAGAAATCTCGAATGCTCTAATTTCAAGTAAAAAGAAAAACCAAATTTCTTTTTCGGTTCTCGAGGTTAGAAACCAAGAGACGGAGGGTAGGGACCTACTCTGTAAGGCTGCTCATCGTCTGTGGAGCTGGAAATGCTGTCATCAGCACCTTTAAGAGAAACGCTTAAAGCGTCGGGATTTCAAGTTAGCCTGGCTGCTGCCTGCACACACCGGAGTGGCAGTCTACCGTTCCCTTTTTTTTTTTTTTTTTTTGGTTAAAGTTTGTGTTAGGAAAGCCGGACCTAGAGGCCTCTACGTAATTGTGGATATTTAGTGCCCATTGAACTTCCGGAGCGTTCTGAGGGGACAGTTGTTTTTCTCGAAGAAGGAATAAAATCACCAGACTTGATTTCTGTCACACCAATGTAAAATCATGTCTTCGGCGTGAATAGCCTTATTTAAAAAAATTTTATATATTTTTTTTCATAAAAATTTAAGCAGCACAACCCTACAGAATTCAAGCTTCTAAGCTAATGATGCTTACATCCTCCTGGGCTCCTTGGCACACATTTTCTCTGCGTCTGCAGTCATACAAGCATATAGAACTTGCTTTTTCTTTTTTCTTTTTTTTTCACCAGTGGGATCAAGGTGTTCCTATTTTTCTGCAACTTGCTTTTTCAATTAACAGTATGTTTGGCGTTTTCTATCCCGAGAGGATGGACCTCGATTTCTTGTCCCATCTCCCCTCCGGTGTGCGTTTGTATCTGTAATTTAATCCTTTCTGTGCAGTTAAAGCCTTCAGTCAGACTCCCTCACACTCATGCGCACACACTCAGTGCCTGCATTTCAGCATTTCTATGTTGGGGAGCGCATTTCACTCGAGAAACAAAGGGGTAGAAACTGTGCACCGCCAAGTGCAATCTTCGTACAAGACCAGTTCTTCCTGTAGTTTATCTCATGAGCGCTGGCTGCAGAGCTAGAAAACTCCGTTGGCTGTATGCGGTCCCCTGGAACTGCCAGGAAGTCGCCTTCTTTCCTATGAGCAGGTATTGGCCTGGCAGGATGACCCCTTTGCACTCTTAGGACCCTAATACCACAAGGCTGAGAGGGCCTCCCAAGGGGCGGGCTTGGTCGTGAGGTGGTGAGAAGTTCCCCAGTATTACACGCTATGAGGTCCCTGTTCTTGGTTATTGGTTAATACTATTAATACTAAACGTCTTCGTTTAGTGTGGGGCCACCCATGTATGCGCCCCTCGACGGGCACCGTTTTGCGGGCTTCAAGCCAGCCTGTGGGGTGCATGTGCTGCGCGAGCGAGAGGGAAAGCAACGCGTTGCCTGGCGTGGAGGGCCCGCGGAGGAGCGGCCTTATGGAGACCGCGGCGCTGCGGCCGGCCCTGCAGGGCCAGCGGCCTTTACCAAGCAGGTTTTCCGTCCCGCCTCCCTCCGGATCCGATGCAGCTGCCCCGGCACTGCAGCGGCCACTTGTGCAACTGCCAGGGCTTGGGCGCGCCCCCTCACGACGACCCCGCTGGACCGCGTGGAGCCGGATCCGGCCTTCTTCGCCGCCTGGCTGTCTGCGGACTGCCTCGCGGCGCCTGTAACTACCCGCAGGCCTCAGACGACGCAGGGCTCCCGGAACAGCCTGCCGGACCCCTGCACGCCCAGCTCCGCCGGGAGTCCGCAGGCCCCGCTCTGCCGAGCCTCTTGGCGCCTTGCAGCGCCCTGCACACGTACGAGGGCGCCCTGGGCTCTCCGGCAGCGGGCTGCGCGCGCGGCTTCCAGATACAGCCTTCTCCTAGGAAGGGGACAGCTCCAAAAAGAGAAACTGCGGACTCAGGTGCTGGCGCTGGATTTCACCTCTCCGTCTGTCCCCTGTAAGTTCCATTGCCAGTTCGCAGAGTTGAGACCGTTTACAAATCCCAGGACGGGAAATGTTCCTATCTTTCTCAGAACGAACATCCCAGTAAGATCAAGGTTTAACGTTAACATCTCAAACGAGGCAATGCAAAATGTGCCCTGCTTAAGCGTATACAAGGCAAATCTATTTCATTTTTCTACTTATGCAAGTTATTTTTGCATTAAAATAGATTGTTTTTATAACGTGGAAAACTAATGGACCTTGGTAGAAAGGGCCTTTTTTTTCTGCAAAAGTTATCTCATTCTAACTATTAAAAACAAAAAAATTAGCTAACATTTATTCATCATAGTCTACATTTCAGGTCACGCTTTCTGTAGTTCTTGGATGTTGACATCTTTGTGAGCTTGAAAATAAAGATTGTAACACAATTTCTGGGCATTTGTGGATTTTATATTCTTCTGCAAAATTAAATGAGATGTGCCTGTGTCAGGCAGGATCATGCAGGAAACTACCTAAAATGGGTGATTGAAGAAAGACCAATGAGCAGACTATAAAGGGAATCCGACAGGGGTCTGGAAGCACCTTAAGGCAAAAAATAGCCCCCCAAAGCACCACCCATCCGCCCTGAATGGGAAGGGCAAGGAACCTAGGGAGATGTGGCTTTATGGGGTCCTGCAGGAAGAGGAATGAAGCCTCCTCAGGGCCCAGGACGAAGAATACTGTTGCCCTGCTGATTTCCTGACAGTGCCTCTCACTGGCCAAACCTAAGCCCCGCATAGAGGGCGGAGAGGATGAAGTGTGTATGGGCGGGGGAGCACCGAGGTCGGAAAAGGCCAGGCTTTCCTACAGAACACTTCCGCGGGAGGGAGTTTAGCACAGCAAGTCAGGCTGAGTAAACTTGACTTCTGCGCTGAAGGACCATCATGGTAGGGGGGAGTTGGAGTCCCTGCTCCTCGGGAAGGTTACAGTCCCCGTGGGGACCTGGAAGAAACGAGTGACGACACAGCACTGCCAGGCCGAAGCCTCCTCCCCCACGTCTCTGGCTGATGGCTTCCTAGAAAGCTCAGGTTGAGGTCCTACCAGCTGCTTGCCTTTCATCCCTTACAAGTTTAGGAATTAGAAACATTGGTTTCCAAAGAAAACCAATTATTTATTTCCAAAGAAAACCAATGTTTCTAATTCCTAAGCTTATGGGGTAGATTAGTACTTGATGCCCACATTCAGATACAATTGTCTCACAAATGCCATTCTCCCTAGGAAATGTAGAGTTCAAATCTTGCAGTTTATCATGATGCTACTTAAGATTTTGAATGGGTTTGGCTATTTCCAGACAAGAAAGCAGTGATTTTTCTCAAGAGCCTTGCAACATTTGTGTGCTTCCTGTTTGAATCAGTGGTATGGAGGCTGGATGAATGATTATTGTAGAGGATCCTAAAAATTATTTCTGCAGTCAAAGGCTCAGATAGCTCGATGCTAGTTAAATAAATCTCAGGTATAAAATACTAGACCAACCACATGGTGAGCATCCTATTGCAGCACTGCAGAGCCCTGCCCTTGTCCCCCAGGTAGGATAGGACACAGCACTTGTTGCCTCTCCTCCCAGGCCCTTTTCTTCCTTCTCCCCCAGCACAACTCTGGTCTTCCTTTGAATGCCTTAAGCCTGTCATCATTCCCCTACCCCAATGATGTACAGTTCACGGAGGCACTTGATCCCATTCAGAGCAGAGGGGAGAACAGTTACTGGGAGAGGCTCTCAAATAAAGTGTGCTGGTGGTCCCTGGCTACTGCACCCATTGTGCTCACAAAGGGAGCCTGGAGGCCAGTGTGGAGCACAGGGACAGAAGTCACTGAGGTGGAAGGCAGAGACAGGAGAGTACCTGGATCCAGGTGGTATTACCTGAGCCTCTGAATCAAGCCTCTCAGAGGTGAGCCCTACCTCTGAGCTCTTCAGTTACGTGAGCAAATACATTTCATTTACTGTTTAAGCCCCTTTGAATCTGGTTTCCTTGCTTGCAACAGGGATTCATAAGAGATGGATGGCCAGCCTCATGGGCAGCGTAGGCCATGGAAGAAATTGCTAAATGCTTTGGTTGGCAGAAGAAGCTATCTAATATGGGGTATCCTCAGATCTCCAGTATTTGAATTGCCTGAGAGTGACTGAAATATAGAATCTCTAGGCCACCTTCCACATTAGATTCTGGTCTCGAACAGTGCTTCTCAAACTTTAATATGCACACACTTCATCAGGGGATCTTGCTAAAATGCAGTTTCGGATAGAGCAGAGCTAAGATTCTGTTTCTAACAAGTTCCCAGGTGATTCTGACGCTCTGACTGGCCCACAGCCAAACTCTGAGTACAAGGTCCTAGAGCCCTTATCTGCACTGACTTCTTAGGGACATGCTTGACCTAATACATACCAAATTCAGCAAGAGACACCAAAGGTTTTTAGGAAAACCTACGAGACTACAGTTTTTGGTCATTTCTTGCCTTCCTACCATCTCTTTCCTGCTGTGCCACCTCTTCCCCAAAACCTGCCTTCACAATTCCCTCCTATAACACCTTTCCTTTCCCTAACATCCTATAAACTCACGTTAGAACTACAGGAGTTAGGGCACAGGAAACTATAATGCCCTGAGAGGAGGAAGTAGGGGGGTGAACACTATGCATCTGAACCTCTGGTTCGAGTCAAAATGTTCATATTGTCATTCGTTACCCAGTGAGCAGTGTTTGTATGTGGGGCCTTTACTTGACCTTAACACCAACTTCTTCATGGTTCACTTTTCCTGAAACTCTTGTCTCTTATACTAGGTTGGAGTTAGGTGCTTCCTATAAAACAAAGTATTATAATTAGTCAATGAGTCTCAGACAAGGCTGTCCATGGTAATCAGCACCACTTTATAAAAGACGGAGGCCTGGTCCCCCTCTGAGATTTTACTGAATTGGTCTAGCTTGCTGTCAGGGCAATTTAGTTTTTAAAATCTTCTGAGGAAACTCTATAATGTGTAGCCCTTAAACAGATGAAGATATCGATGTCACAAAGCTATTTATGTATTTCATCAAAGGTTTATTGAGCATCTATTAAATGCCAGACACTGCGAATTGTCTCCAAAAAAAAAAAAGGCGTATTTCTTGACCTCAAGGAGCTTGTTGTCTTATACAAGGGGAAGATAGGCGGATAAATAATTGCAATGTTCCGTGTAGTAATATAAAGTATAAATAGTACTATTTCTGGCAGAAAGCAGAGTGAATGATTTTGGACGATGGGCATGGAAACAAAAATAATAGTAACTGACATTTATTGAGCACTTACTATGAATTAAGAAGGCCTCAGAGAAATGCTGATGCTGTGTGAGGCCTTCAAGAGGAGGAGAGAACCAAGTGCTGTAGAGGGTGGGGCGAAGAGGGTGAGGGACAGTATGTCTGGGTCAACTTTAGGGTGAGAGCATGAGAAACTGAGGGAGCCGTGCTTCTGTTTTCTTTGTAAAATCATGGCGAGTCATGACCTGGAGGCAGTGGGCTGTCAGATGGGATGGGAGGCAGGGTGAAACTGGGGACTTGAGAAAACAGGTAGGGAGTCCTCAGCACACTGTGAAGGCCCAGATAGATTGGACTTCACAGATTGGTTTCCGTTTGCAGGGTTGGATGTTCAGAAGCTCCCACTTAGAAACAGAAGTTTGGTGCCGAGCTGGGGTTTACTTGAGCGATGGTGAAGGCCAGACAGGTGTGCCTGTGAGCAGGTGTGTTGGGAGAGTGTGGGTATGAAATAAATGACCACTGCAGAGAGCAGTTAGAATTGGGAAAAGGCAGGGAATGGTGATCTGGTGGAAGTTGGAGAGTGGATTTAGTAACAGAGGAAACCAGAAAGATAGGGGAATTTACCAGTGGGATTTCAGAGATGAAGTGGGTGTGGGTGGCATAACCTGCTGGATGTGGCAGGGCAGGGCTGCTGAAGGGGCTGAGGTGAAGGAATGTGGAGCTCAGGTGTTCAGGTGGTAGATGGACTCCCACATGGAT